>NC_085046.1:141626497-142826497 GCF_963662255.1 Cinclus cinclus | reverse complement strand
TTTTTAGTCTTTATGAATTTGTGATATTGTAGAGAAGAAAAAATAAAATAGACTTAAAGGTTAGGAAAGTTTACTGTGCACATCAGGAGAACATTAATGTTGTGTTTCCCTTTTTCAGGATTCACAGAGCAGGCAAGGAGGGTACAGTATGCATCAGCTTCAGGGGAATAAAGAATATGGCAGTGAGAAGAAAGGTTATCTTTTAAAGAAGAGTGATGGGTATGTTCTGGTAGCATGTAATAGTGAAATCTACTGTGTTCAGGCTCTAATTTTAATAGTGTTCTACTGTGGTTGCTTCAGGCATATTCTCCTAATGCATGTGCCACAAGTACTTGTGAGTTCCAAAGTTCAATCCTGAACACAACTGAATTTAATATAGTAAATATAAAAAGCATGACAAGCAAGCATAAAAAATACTCATAGTTAAAAGAAAGCTTTTGTCTTTATAACTCTCTAAAAGAGGTTTAAGTTTTGTCTCAAATCTCCAAGTTTCTTTGGTGAAGCGTTTAGTAAAATTTTTTACTTCATGTGTTTGTTTTTTAAAGCTAATCATCTCAAAATGATAATGATATTAATGTGTTTTGAAATCACATCTATTTACTAAACTTGTTATGGCATTCTTATGTAGGTTAAGGAAAGTATGGCAAAGAAGGAAGTGCACTGTTAAAAATGGAATTCTTACCATCTCACATGCAACGGTAAGTTATTTTTATACCTTTATATGAAAATAATAGAATTATCCTTTCCTGGTGAATCTGTTGCTGCCAATGTGCTATTGCAAAAAGGATGTTATTTCAGCTTCTGACTGTGGAATTTCTGTAAAACTGTAGCTTATGAAATGAATTTATCAGTAGTTTAATAAGAAAATGGCATGTGGAATACATGACCAATGTATTCCACAGACTTATCAATTATTACTTCTGATGGATTTGCTTATAAGGATTGGCATGTCATACATGTGAACCACACAATTTGGCAGCTTGGGTAGTACTTTATATTAGGCTAGAGTCTGACAGATGAGTGAGTGTGATTAGTATTTTGAATGCTTTGAATTAAAAGTTTGAGATGTTGGGAAGTTTTGATCACAGTGAGTTCTTGGAATCAGGCATATATCTGAAGGATTTTCCTAGCAATGCTCAGTCATGAGATAGCACCCAGGTGATCCTGGTGGAAGCAGTGCTAAAACTGCCTTGTGGAAACATGAACTTGTTGGAAACAAGCACAGGATTTGCTCCTGTTAAAGGAGATGGTCCCATTTTCTCACCTCTTTTCCCCCTTTGCCCCAAATTCCACTGACAGGCCTCAATTTCTGAACCTTACTAGTTAGATAAACCCCACATTCCTCAAAAATACATTTAATTATCATGTCTTATAGCACAGAATATTGGTATTGGTATTTATCCTGAGTTCTGAAACTCCAGATCTTCAGCTTTCCACTTTCCTCTTAAAGTTTTAAGACCATATCCTTGATCTATTTAAAATGGGAGGAAACTTGGAATACGGGCATGCTGTAATGAAAAACTGCATTATAATTTTGCCATTGTTGATGAAAGGCAATTAAAAAATACTAATATTAGCATATTGTAAATTTAAGGGTTTTTTTGTTTTATCCCTTTCAGATAAAGTGAGGCCATCAAGATTTTAATTTTGTTTAGATTTAGTAATGTGTCCATTTTGAGTGACCAAATCAGACCAAGTGATGCTGGTCTCCAGCTTTTTGAGGGTGGATATGTTTGCATGTCCAAGCTCTAAGTAATATCATACATACCCACTCCCCATAAAGGGGAAATAATCCTAAATCAATACATTTTTAAAATAAAATAATTTTTCTTTTTAGTCCAACAGGCAACCAGCTAAACTGAATTTATTGACCTGCCAGGTGAAGCCAAATGCAGAAGATAAGAAATCTTTTGATCTAATATCACGTATGTAGCAGCTTTAGTGCCATTTTCTATTATGTGGGATTTCTGAAAAGGTTATTGCAAGATGGTTTGAGTAGAACACAAGGCTAGAGCTCAAAGTTCAGGTCTGTATCCAGACACACACAGTGTCTCATGAGTGTTCAGAGCCCCTAGTTCTGATGATGAGCAAATGGATGTAGAACTTTTCTCTGTGTAGATGTGACTATATAAATACTGTTTGTTTGTGACAAGCCATGAAATGCAGCATACATGCTGCTCCCTAACTTCAGAGAGATGCTTAACAGCTCACTGGAACATGCATTAGCTGTATCCACCAGGAAAGGGGAAAGACCTTTGGCTTTCTCCTGCTTTTCAGTCATTGTTCTCCTTTTTGAGCGCTATTTGAAGGAATGACGAAGACAAGGAGACCAAATTTCTTTCTCTCTTATCCTACATTAAAAATATATTTCTCTCTGTCTGAAAATTGGTAGTGCCTTGTCTTCTCAGCATTAAAGCTCCTGTGCTTCCCCTTCTTCCCACTGTGGTCTTGTGCAGCAGGTACTTGTACCCAGTCCAGTTTTAAAAACTCTTTTGATGAATCAGCGTAGTGTTTTCAGACTTTACAAATCAACAGACTGTTCCAACATTCTACACTGAAAAGGACAGTCAAGGAAACCCTTGATTATGGGAGATACTAGCCATTTCATGTCTTCATCTGTTGGCTAGTAAAAGAATTTTCTTGGCTCAACTGGAGGGAAAAACTGTATAAAAGGAACAAATTAATTTTGCCCTCTTCTCCTAATTATGTTTCAGTTTTGACTTCTGAAAGGGTAAAATTCATCCATGTGTTTATTTTTCTTTATCATTTTAAAACCTAAGATGTTTAAAATACGTGCAATTAGTGTGAATCGAAATTCAGTTTCATCTTCCTTTTTTTGTGTTTTTTTTTTTTTTAAATTGTTATCCATAGCTATGAATAAAGGATTAATGATGCCTTTTAAGAGAAACTTCTCTTGAAGGCTTGAGCTGCCAAATAGGTTTTAGTACCAAATATATAAACACATTAACTTTTATCATGTGCCAAATGAAAATATGTATTTCTTTATTTCAGATAACAGAACATACCACTTTCAAGCAGAAGATGAACAGGAATACGTAGCGTAAGAATGTTTACATTTTTTCAAGTTTATTTTGCCAATAGAGGTGTATAAAATCACACATAAAAGTGGAAATAATTTTCTCAGCTATTGCATAAGTAGTGCCTACTGTATCTTTTTTTCTGCTGTTATGAATCTGTAAATATAAACTATTCTGTGTCACACTACAGAGTTCTTTTAATACCTAGTAATGTTAAAACCAAAACTAAACCAAAATCCCATTTAGACTGTGTATCCTGTCAGTACCTGGTTTGTGAGTATTACTTGGGATGATATTGTAGATCAGATTATTAAGATTCAAATGAAATATTTTTAAATTCTTCTCAGATCTTCTCTGTCAACCTTGTTCTGCAGTTATTTCTTTTCCTCTTGATCCTATATTTTCCTTGAAATTAAACATAATAAATAGATAAGAGATGACACTTAGATATGACACTTAGAAAATATCTACAGGCAGTGCATTTTTTCTTCTGTAGGCCTAGAAATAAACAGCAAAGCACATCTCTGAGATTTGTGTACTTCAGAATCCAGGAACTTGCTTCATTAATGCATGTTTCCAACTAGACTATTTCTTTTTAAAGAATTTTCTTCCTGCTTCATCAGAATTATTTCCTGAGAGCCATGTACCACTGGTTTTTCCTCCTGTGTCACCAGACGTGTTAAGCATGTTCTCTAATGCTCAACACCCAAAAGTTCAAGGAATAAAGTTACTGTTAAAGAGCACAGCAAAGGCTACCTCATTCTTTCCTTAACTATCCCCATTCTAGTGGAAGACTCTGTTGTTCCATGTGTATTTTAAAGGTACAGGGGATGCCTATAGGGGGTACTTCACTTGTTTGGTAGTGTTGGGTGGCAGTGGCATTGATAGCTCAACCTTGGGAGTCATGGGTGAAATAAAAGGGCTGGAGAATTCCTTGTTGTGCAGCTGTTTCCCTCTGGGCTTCCACAGCTTTATGTTGGCTCTTAAAGTGCAAAGCTGTTTTGCTAGTCATGATTACTGTATTCATCCTGGAACTGAATTATTCCAGTAATTTTCTTAGTCAAGAAGAAAAGACTGTTATTTCTTATGACTCATAAGTTTTTGGTACTCTGCCATAAATTGGTTTTTACTGCATTAGTTGGTTGAACAGGTGAAGTGGTTTGTTTGCTTTTTTTTTTCTTAACACATGAGCAAGGTAGGGTAAGAATAAATTAGCAGTATCCTTCTTTCAAGTTGGAAGGGACCCTTAAGGGTCATTGAGTGCCCTACAACTAAATCATGTGTCTAAGGGTATTGTCCAGATGCTTCTTTAACACTCACAGGGTTGATATCCTGGCCATTTCCCTGGGGAGCCTGTCCAGTGAAGGACCTTTTCCTGGTGTCCCATCTGAACTTCCCCTGCTGCAGCTTCATTCCATTTCCTCATGTCCTTTCTCTGGTGCAAGAGAGAGGAGTTCAGCACCTGCCCTTCTGCTGCCCTTCTTGAGGAACCAGAATTAGTGTAATTATGCTGGTGAGAAACTGCAATACAACCAAATGTTCTGTTTTTCTGTGGAGCCCTAGAAAGCTCTATTATCTAAGGTGTCATGGGAGCAGCACCCCTTGGACTTCCTTAGTGATTTAAAGGTGTTCTGCAGGAACTACTTGATATAATTTCTCAATCAGATTTGTCATCCTCTTGTTTCAATTTTCTCCTGTCTGGTCTAGGTGTACCTCTCTGTCCTTTAGTGCTGCCTCTGTTCTGTCCTTTTTACTTTGTGAACTCATTGAAAATATGCAAATAGATTTTCAAATCACCTTCATTATAGAATCACATCTAAATATAGAAAAAAGCAAGATGTATTTCTTTTTATTCTATTTTAACTGGTCTTGCATACATTTTCCTATTAAACATTTTACACTGCTTCCATAAGTAGCTCCTCAAACTAAATAATAATAAGTTTTACAAGGAGATTTTTAAAAAAGCACACATAAGAAGCACTGCAGCCTACTTTTTGCTACAGGTGTATTACTACTTCACCTCAAACATTTCCTTCAGGCCAGTGCCTTTCTTGAATTTTATCCAGGCAGCTGTTTGTTGGCCTTTCATTACTAAATGACAATCCTTAAGTTCTCAATGGATGATTAGTTTCTCTAATAGATAAAGTACAGTTGTTAGGGGGAAGTGGGGTGTGGGTAGTGTGTTTCTGTATGTGCAGGTAAATATATATTTATGTGTAGATTATGGGAAAAGTAACCTTATCTTTTTTAAAAAATACAGTAATGATTGCTTTCTGGTTTTTGTTGTGTTTTTTTTTTTTTTTAATAATTGTGGATAGGGGCAAACATAATCTGGTGATGACCTTTGGGCTCTTTTCTACTATTTCTGAAGGTCAAGAGCATATCCATACCTGCAGGAAATGCCTGGATTATAAGCAAAGCTAGATTTTGAAAGTTTTCTTTGAAGAAACAAACATCTAACTTCAGTCTAGTTTGTAATAGCAGCCTTCAGACATTTTTCACCTTGGAGACATTTGAAGGCATTGATATTATCTGATGCTTCTTCCATACAAAAAAGTTGTATATCAATATTTGAAAAATATTATTCTCTTCTTGTTCTGATTATGCATTTACCTTGAAACAGCGGTGTTGCAATAGTGATTGTCGGAAGAGACAGTTAAACTTTTACTACAAAATGAAAAAAAACCCAAGCTATTAGACTGGTTGTTATTCTGGGGGAGGGTTTTTTGCTGACTTGAAAATACTGAAGCAAAATAAGAGAAATGTGAGTGAAGCCTGGTCCATACAAGATTAACGAACTCCTATTTCCTGAAGGCCCCTAGCATGCCAGATTTTTGTTTAGCATTGTTTCTTCAAAACTGTGAAACTCCAGCAAACAAAATGCCTTAAAGAATGAGAAAAAATTGCTGATATTCAGAAAAACAAGTTTAACAGATGATTGGACCAGTGATGTATTGTGTTAGGTAGAATCATGGACTATCATGGACTAGTTTAGGTTGGAAAAGACCTTTTAATATCATTGAGTCCAACCATTAATCAAACACTGCCGAGCCCACAACTAAACCATGTCCCCAACTACCCCACCCACACTTCTTTTAAAGCCCTCCAGGGATGGTGGCCCAACCATTTCCCTGGGGAGCCTTTTCCAGTCCCATTTAGTGAAGAATTTTTTTTCCTAGTATCCAATCTGACTGTTTGCTGGGACAACTTGAGGTCATTTCCTCTTGTCCTAAAACAAGAAGACAGAATCAATTCTGTAAGACTTGATTACCTTTTAATTTGAAAGAACACTACAAAGTATTTGCAGAAAGTTTTTTGACTTATTCATTTGGCACTGGAAGTATTGTGCAATAAAAAAGCAAATAATAAAGCAGATACTTTTTTTTTTTTTAAATAAAGGAAGAACAGAAAAGACTAATACAGATAAGAAAAAGGGAAGAGCGGTTAGAATGAGTTCTATAAACTATTAACATTTAATTAACATTCCATATTTGCTGACTTGAATTGTTTATTTTTGAATGTGCAGCCTGCCAGGAAGGCCTGGTGACCAACTGGGCACTTGGTGATTAGCAGCACCAGTCATGCAGAGCATGTCTGTGTTTGTGCTTGTCAGGGAAGAGCTGCCACTGTGGTGCCTCTTGCTCTCATTCACAGGTGCCCCAGTGACAGCCCTGGGCAGAGGCTTCCTTCTACCTGAGAAACACAACCAAAATAATGATTGCTCTGACAGTTTAGACACTTGTAATAAGGAAGTCTATATCAAACTAACAGCTGGCTCACTTGTATTGTGTTTGTTTTGATTGCATCTAATAATTTTTTAATTGTTACACTTAGTTGATTTTTAGTCAAATTCTGCCTTTTTAACCAGCTAATCAAATTTTGACTCTAAAAGAAATTATCAACAAATGTAAGAATAAATGTTGTTTGTCGAAGTATTATTTTACTCTGTGTGTTTAACCAAACATTGCTATAATATTAGAAACAAGATACTATTGCCCCTTACGTTTTTAAAAAGGTTGAATTTCATCATGAAAATTGCAGAAGAATGCCCTCTAGTGTGGGTTCTTCCCATGTAAAGAGAAAGATTAATGTACCTTTACTGTTTTCAGCATGCAAACCTTACAGCAAATTTGTGCTCAAGACTTTCAATTTCTCTTTTATTTTTAAGGTAGATTTTTCAAAATTTTTGAAGCATTTTAAACACTAGCTCCTAGATTATTTTTTGCACATAAAATTTTAAAAAACACATGTGCATGAAGTACAGAATCTGGAATGCCCATATATTAGTTCAGATTGTGAATCTGTTTTAAGATTACACACACAAATTTCCCTCTGAAATCCTTTAAAGCTAGTATTTTCAGTGTTATTTCAGTGAGAAATTATGGATTTCAATCTGAAGTTCTCTTAGTTTGTTTAGATGCCAATACCATTTCTGCATATTTCAGAAGACTGATGATGATTTCAGGCAGTCTGAATATAATAAACATGAAATGCATTGAGAACACTGCCAGTTTAAAATATTTCTATGTTTAAAAATTAAAATAGTTGCAGTAGATCTAAAGTCCTCTAAAATAATTTTACCTGTGAGGATTTCTATTTAACTTGCTCTTTTTTTCTAAATTAGCAACACTGCATCTGCAACGTACTTGGTCCTTAGTGGAACTGCTTTTCCCTCTTTACTTCCATATGGAACACAGCAGCTGCTGAGAAAGGGTTTTGTTTGGTTTTAATTAAAGCATTATGTGTAAACAACAACTTGCAGAGTGATTGGGAGGGGAGGAAATAGTGCCTGAGATATCATTAAAGAGTCTTGATTTGTTGCACTCAGCTGTTGCTCCTAAAATTTTATGTTGGCTGTTGGTGTCTTTACTCTCCCATCATCCTTAGCCCCTTGGTTGCCATGGCAGTTGTCATTAATTTGGTCTTTACAGTCTGACTCTGATTAGTGCACAGAGATCTGCATTTTAAAGGCAAGTAGACATCGACACATTCATCAGGGTGCTTACTGTTTCCTCTGTGAAGAAAAAGATGCACATTGGAGAAAGTAGGGGTTATCATTTTCTTCAGGAAGGAGACTTTATGAAGATTTTGGGCACCTTTTAAAGCAGTTAAATTTACAGGAGCTTAACTGCCCCTTTTCCACAACTTCTGCTTATTTGAGGAATCTGAGAACTTGGCTTTAAAATTGTTCACCAAAGGGATGTTAGAATTACGACTGTTTATCTCTTCTCGTTCTTACTTCTCTTTCTCAAATCTTTCCTTTTTGTCTCTGACTTTTCCCCCTCCTCAGTCTCTCCCACAGTACAGTCCTTCCCTGTAGTCCCATTAATATTTTGTTCCTGGCAAGATTTCTACAGTTTATAGATTAACATGTATTTGCAAATGCAGATCTTCATTAAGGTCTTTATCTTGTGCTAGATGGATATCAGTATTGACTAACAGCAAAGAAGAAGCATTAAATATGGCATTCCGTGGAGAGCAGAGCACAGGTGAAAACAGTTTAGAGGATCTGACAAAAGCCATTATTGATGACATACAGAGATTACCCGGAAATGAAGTCTGTTGTGATTGTGGCTCACCAGGTATCTCCACTTGTTCATGTCATCAGCTGCTTTTTGGGAGCAAAGTAATTTCTTTAAAGAAGTGTTTGTAGAGTGCAAACTAATTTTCTAAGTGATGTTTCTCAGTCTTCAACCTGTTTTTAAAAGAACAAATATGACTTTCCTACTTTAGTTCCGTTTAATTTACTAAAATATTTTTGTGTGTTGTCTGTGCTTACTTCCAGCAGTTCAAGCCCCTCTGGAGTTTGAACTGTTCTTGTTGCACTGTGTCTAGATGCTTGTTGCACTTGAATGGAAGTTGCTTGGCATCACTGATCCTGTGCATGCTACTAAGTAGAAGTGAGTAATATTTAGACAATGATTGTGGAAAAATTGACCTGGCCAGGATCTTGCTCTGAGGCTTTATCTTGGCACAAGACTACTGGAATTGCAGCATCAGAAGTTTTCAGAGGTGGAATAAGTAGTCTTGTGCAAAGAATGAGACCCAGAGTTGAAATCCTATCAGATAATATCTTCAGAAGTACAGAGTTACAGGTCAGTTTTGTGTCACTTAGAGCTTGAGAAGGGGCAGCTGGCCACAGTACAACTGAGCTGGTGTGGGTGCTGGCAGCTGTTGCAGCTTTCTCATCAAAGGGACACTTCAAAAAGGTGATGCTCATTTGGACCTGAGTAGATAGTGTGTATCTTGCAGATGCTTGCTGATGCAGGACTGATCCAAATTTGAAATAGCTAGATATAATTACAAACTAGGTTATAATTATGTCAAATCCTAGAATTAGTTCATTCAATTATTTCATTATGTAAAGCTATAGAAACTTCAGATTACAGTTCTCATTCATCTTTTAATTTGTAGTAAAGTTTTAAGCTTCACCTCTGTACTTCAGCTTGCTGCTTTAAAACTCTTGGCTTAATGCTTCAGCAGTTACTGTTTAAGGTCAAGGAAGATATTAATTTGTGCACAAAGTATGTCTGGAGCTTTTTCCTTTCTTAAAAACTAGTCATGCTTTTTATGTAGCATTCATAGTATAAAATCTATTCTAATATTACATGCAGATCTCCTCCATGACAGCATTCTTAAAGTTGCCTTTTTTTTTTCCTGGGCTAGCCAGCATTCCTCAAATTTTCTACAACTTGCTGCTGTTTTACATACTGGAAAGCACTATGATTAATCTTTTATGAAGGACTATTTAAAGCTTAGGAAGTAAATTTTAAAACTTCAGAGGCTGTCAAATTTAGGAGATCTGTTACTTTTAAAAACAGGAAGTAATTTGTACAGGAAACAAGTACTAAATATATTGAACTACATTCATTCAGTATGAATGAATCAGTCTAAATTCTGTGCCTTTGGGACTGTTCCTAAATATGTAAAACTGCATTCAATTAGTAGCAATTTGTGGTTAAATTTGCACTAGAGTTTGGAGAAAAGTATGGAATGTTCTTTGTTTATTTTCGTTTTTTGAAACATTAAATATGGAATCATTTCAGAATGCATCTCTTACCACCATTACAAACCTTTTCTTGGACTTTGATTAAATACCTTGTTTTTTAATTGTGCAGATCCAACATGGCTATCAACTAATTTGGGCATTTTAACCTGCATTGAGTGTTCTGGAATACACAGAGAAATGGGTGTCCATATTTCTCGAATCCAGTCTTTGGAATTAGACAAATTAGGAACGTCTGAACTCTTGGTAAGTTTATTTAATTTATATTGGGTTTTTTAAGTCAAACATTGATATATATGTAGGAAACACCAGAATGTACAATTTACCACGTAGGTTTTCAAGGAATGTGTTTTTGCAGAATTTCTCCTTCATATTTCTGTGGATATTTTACAGATGCACAGTTATATATTATTTTATATTATTGGTGCTCTTGTCACTTCTCATTTCATGTCCAGGGGTGTTGCAGAATGAGTATTGGCATCCATTGTAATTAGTGCCATCAGGATTTTGCCTCTCAATAGCTGATTTTGACCCAAAATCACTCTAAAAGCTCATGTGATTTAAAACATGAAGCTAATTTGACTTGGCAAGGGAGAATGACTGTTGCTAATTCTGAAAGAAAAATACTGGAGGAATCTTAATTTGATGGATGAAATCATGTAATATTGAAATTATGAAAGGAATCTGATGTGAGACTACCAAAAAAAGGAAACAAAAGCAAAGGAAAAATAAAAACAAGTCAAAAAGAAACAGTTGCAGTAATTTTATCTCCCTAGCTGTGTTTGGCCTGAAAGAAGACACTTGTTAAAGAAAGTTTGTATGGGAAAATTGAGAGAAGATGTAAGGCATAACTGCATTTGGGTGTAGTTTCAACATTACCATTTTTTCTCTTCATGAAATATTGAGGGTGTTTTACAGAGTTACTGTTAATCTAAATCAGATTTTACTAAGCATGGCCTACAATAAGTCTGAGCTTCTTTCCCAAAGCAGCTTCCTGATCAGTGTACCGGCACCATTTCAGTGTTCATGCTGCTGCTTCCTCATTCTAGTTTTGTGTTGGAGGCTGATTGTCATGAAATGCAAATAATTCTGTGATTGTGAAGTCTATTGTAGAAATTCTGGCATAATATAAGCATTTTCTTTCTTTCTAATTGCTCTGTATCTGCATGTAATCATTGGCCTTTAATTTTTCAGTCCTGTGTTTTCCATCTTTTATTAATGCACATTAATAGTCCTGTTGTTAGGTTGCTGTTAGACTCCAAAAGTCCTCACCTTCATTTATTGTTTTTCTTATCACAGCTGGCCAAGAATGTAGGAAATACTAGTTTTAATGATATTATGGAAGGGAATTTACCTAGTCCTTCACCTAAACCAGGTCCATCAAGTGATATGTAAGTATTGAATCTTTAAACTCTCTAAGTTTACTGTGGAATATAACTGTGATGTAAAGTGTCTTAAACAGTTACCAAGCCAGGGGAAGGCATGGGTGGCAGAAGACTGGAGGTTTTTATTCCCACTCTGGAGCTTCTTAGAAATTCAGTCTCCAGTCTTATACTCACATTTCAGCTACCTTAGCTTAGCAGTGTGGAAGATTCTTAGTTTGGGTTTCAAAGTGCATTTTTCAACTCTTGCATGGTTTTGAGTTTTGTGCTAAACCCTCAGATGATAAACACAGTGGACTACATGGCACTAGCTCTGCTTTTTCTTTGGTCTTAGTCCCCACAGTCAGAGTAATTTGTATATAACAAAAAGACAGGATAAAATTGACATTGTTCCATATCTGGGGCTTGTTTGCAAGAAAGACATGCAGTATAACAATAAATGCCACACTTTTTATCAGGTAGTTTTCTTTTCCTTTCTCAGCTTCCAAGCTAGACAAGGTGATTTTAAATTATAATCACTGACCCATTTTTCTAAAAATTTCTAAAGCAAGCTCTATTTTCTCACCCCTTAGGACTGCACGTAAAGAATTTATCACTGCTAAATATGTAGATCATAAGTTCTCTAGGAAGACTTGTGCATCTGCAGCAGCTAAACTGAGCGAATTACTTGAGGCTGTCAAATCCAGGGATTTACTTGCACTAATTCAAGTCTATGCAGAGGGGGTAGAGCTAATGGAGCCACTGCTGGAGCCTGGACAGGTAAGCTTATCAGGTAAACAATTACTATTTTAAATCATGTATTTGTATAATGCCCAGGATCTAGGGCTGTTACTTTAGATGATAAAACAAAAGAAATAATGGATGAAAATTATGGGTTTTTTCTTGCTTTCCTTAATGTTGCATCCTTGTGGGAAGGGAAAAGAACACTTCATCTTTTGTCATCAGTTGGTCTAAAGGAGTATGAAATGCAATAGAGATGTCATACACTGTTTCGGTGCCACCATAGTGTGTTAAAAAACACCTGTTCTGCAGTGTGTCTCTTCTAGAAAAATCCCAGAGAACAGACTTGGTGGCCCAGGGTCACCTGTAACACATACAGTATTATACCTGCTTTTAACATAGAAGGAGCACATTATTGACTATTTCCAAGTCTCTGTTTACTGTAGACAAGGAAAGAATAAATCGAATGATTTGACAGCTTCCGGTGAGATATTTACAGAAGTACAATTTCTTTCAACCTTTTGTGTGTGTGTGTGTATGTATGTGTGTGACGTTCTGAGTACTTGATCTTCCTTCTAAAATCAGCAACAGTTTTTGGGAAAAATCAGTCCAGGTTGACCTCAGTTATCCATAGACTAATACTAATCATGAGCAAAGTAACCTGTTTTTACCGACAATAGATAATTGATGCTCAGCAATGTTTTCTCCCAGCCTGGAGACATGTCAGAAAATGTTTTCAACAAGTTGTGTGAAAATAGCTGAGTTGGCAAAGGACACTGTGCCTCTCTATGTTCAGTGAAAGGGATAAGTTCAGTATAGTCTCAGCACTTGAGCTATCACAGAGTGCTTAGCATGGAAACACATTACAAATTCTCTGACTGCAAAGTCAGCTTTCTGTATTTGTCATCCACAGCAGTTACCACACAATTAGCTCCTCAGTCTTCCCAGCTATTACAGGCAGTGATATCTAGAGAGGTAGAAGCAGCAATTGAAAGGTAGTTTGCAGTTAGGACATTTATAGCAGCATTCTCCTCTGTAAATTCTCTGATGTTTAATAAAATAATACTTTTTAATTAGGACTTTAATTCTAAGTATATATACTGTAATATGATTAATTGTCCTTTATGATCAATAGGAGTTAATGAAATCTAGATTAACTTCCCATGTAACTTTTAAATAGCAGCATTTCTGTTTCAATGCATTAATACTTATGATATGTATAGAAAATAAAGTATGATTCAATTCAAGTTCAACAAGGAGAAACCCTGTATATGGGGGAAACGCCCCATGCACCAACTTCATCAAGTTGAGTTGGAAACCACTCAGCTCTGCCTAAAGAGACCTGGGGGTCCTGATGGACATCAAGGTGAATATGGGCCAGCAGGGTGCCCCTGTGGCAGAGGTGACAGTGGCATTGACAGCACGTGAAGGACAGTGAGCCTTCCCTTCACTTAGCACTGGTGAGGCCACAACTGCAGTGCTGTGCCCAGATCTGGGCTCCACACAGCAGGAGTGACTTGGACATGCTGGAGAGAATGCAGTGAAGGGCCACAAACATGTCTGAGAGTCTGGAGCACCTTGAAATGCTCAGAAATCTGGGACTGTTCAGCTGGGAAGAGGCTCAAGAGAATCTCGTTGTATGGAAATGCCTGGAGAGAGAGGGTGGAAAGACCTCTCAGACAGTGCCCAGTAGTGCCCAGTGATGGGAGGCAATGGCACAGACTGGAGCAGCACAGGGGGTGCCCTCTGAACACTAGGAAACCTTTTTGTATTGTGAGAATGACCAAACACTGGCACAGATTGCCCAGGGATATTCCAAAGCCATCTGGACATGGTCCTGGGCAACTGCTCCTCAGTGACCCTGCTTGGGCAGGGAGGTTGGTCTACATGACCTTTATATGTCCTTCCCCACTTCAACTGTTCTGCAAATCTGTAAGACTTTTAATGTATGTGGGACTGTGATTTTTGTGATGCTGTTTGTTGGAAATAATGTTGTGACTTGGTGCTCATCAGGCTGTTGTAAAGCAACGAGTACTGCAAACTTACTCAGTATTCCTTGACAGCATCCCTTTCAGTTGCTGGTAGCTAAAGTGGTTAAAATCTTCTCAGGGTTGTTCCATCCAGCTGAGAAAAGTGAAAATTTGGTTTAGGAAAGCTGAGATCTCAGGAAGTGTAATGCCATTTCCTTTGAAGCACATGCTGTCATTTAGAGATAAAAAAGACAATAATAATTTTGATCATAATTTCCTCGTATTTTTCTTCTGAAAGACTTGAAAAGAGTGAATGAGATGTATCACATAGATCTGATATACAAGCTTTGAAGAAATAAGACAGAAATCTAATTTTTATTTACATGTGTTTAGGAGCCAGGTGAAACAGCACTTCATTTAGCAGTCCGGACTGCTGACCAAACCTCTCTCCATCTGGTTGACTTCCTTGTACAAAACTGGTATGGATTGCTAACTTTTTATTAAATTGTACATGACAATTGTGGATGTTCAAAGTTATCTTGGCAGTGCCTTGGATGATGTTTGCTCATCACTTAAAATCTTTCTTCTTAGTTATGTTTCAAAAGAGAAGTTGACCTTTGTGCTCCTGATCAGTAGAGGGGGGAAAGATGTATAGATTAAAAGCATTGAAAGCAGGTACATAAAAATAGGATGAAAAGAAAAACTCTGTAGCGCATGAGAGGGCATTGATTTAGAGTACATGGTGATATGAAGCAATGAAAACAAATAGGATGGAAGTAAATGTACCAAATACAGGACACATGCAAAGGAATTGTAAGAGTAGAAAACAAGGATCTTTCTCAGAAAATTATGAACAGATGCTAGATTGATTTTGAGCGAGGTGTTCCAATAGTTAATAAACTGTATTAAAGCTACTGAGAGCATACACTTGTTAATTAGTAATTTTCAGCATATAGTTTATTGGCTGCATTGTTCTTTGTTGTCAAGGGATGTGTTCATAGAAGTAAAAACACAATGAAAAGTGAGTGCTGATTATAGGAGAGTGTTATTAAAATAACAAATGAAAAGTCACTTTCCAATATTTTCAAGATGTTTGAGATGATAATTTGAAAAATGTTTTAGAAGCCCAAATTACTATTTTGAGCATTATTAAAGATTTTTTATTATTATTATTTTGGATGTATGTTTAGAATTATTTTGTTTTGTTTTGAAGCTCTGTAGTTTCTTCAGGCAGCTGTAACCTCATGTGTGTTTCTGTCTGTTGTGTGTTTTTTTTGTGGCAGTCTCAAGTTTAGGAGCATCTTTACAACCCTGTGGGCTCTTACTGTCCAATATGGGTAATACTGGAAAAATCTGTCATCTCCTGAGCTTTATTTTTTTTGATTTATGGAACTATTTTATTGTTCCCAAAATGTCAGTAACAGTTTTTGAGAAGCCTGGGTTTAGAAGTTGAAAACTGAAGGAAGTACTGTTTTCAAAATGCTCTATGAGCCGCTTGGCACATCTGGTTTTTGCCTAACTCAGTGTGTTGTCCTTACATTCCTTCTTACTACTCTTTTGTTCATTCCCATAGCTTCCCTCTTCATAGTTCCTTGACTGCATGGGATTTATTAACCTATTCTAACTGTATCAGAATTATTTTTCAGATGTTTCTGTTGGGCTAATTTAGTGTGTTTGAAAAAATAATTACAATGAAGTGGCAAGTGGAAACCAACTGGCATGACCTTAGGTCTAGGTTTGAGT
Organism: Cinclus cinclus; assembly: GCF_963662255.1. Taxonomy (NCBI): domain Eukaryota; kingdom Metazoa; phylum Chordata; class Aves; order Passeriformes; family Cinclidae; genus Cinclus; species Cinclus cinclus. Next base: position 142,810,638 of record NC_085046.1, on the reverse strand, counting down.
CTCTGAGTTGTACTTCTTTAGTTTTTTGAATGAAAATCCATAGATTTTCAGTCCTTTTCAGTCACAAGTATTTCCAGTGTCCTTGGAACAAGTCTTAATAGTCTGAAAATAATGTTTAGTTTATTTTTTTTGTTCTACCAAAGTTCTACTTTTTTTGTTCTACTAAAGTTCTACTTTACTTTTCCAGTAAAGTTTTTATGCATGTATTATTTATAAAGATGCTAGATCTGAAATTAATAGCACAGCTACTATACTTTTCTTGATTGTTCTTTTTCTTTTTTTTCATTTTTTCTTTTCTTTTTTTTTTTTTTTTTTTTTTTAGTGGAAACCTGGACAAACAAACAGCATTGGGTAATACAGTTCTTCACTACTGCAGTATATATAATAAGCCTGAGTGTTTGAAATTGCTTTTGAGGGGGAAGCCAACTATTGATGTAGGTAAGTTCATTATTTAAAACCAGGAAATACAGAGTTCCTAAAATTTTTTCCCATTATTTTAGCCGCTTTTGTTTATTTCTCTGTGGTCAGGAAACTTCTAAAATAAAACTGTGGTAGAAAAAATGACCTTGACAACAACAAGCCTAAAGGAAACCTTCAGTTAAGAAATGGAAGAAGATAATAGTGACAAAAATTCCTTATATGAAGTACTAATGGCAAACCCTAAGCAGAGTTCAGAGTTCTGTTTCTGACCCATTTTAAACTGTTTGGAATTTAGGTTTATTGTTTATTCTAGAACTTGTATGTTATAATGCTTCAAATGTTTAATTCCACTCTTATATACGTGAGCTTTATGTACACAGTACTTAATTCTTCTGTTGATATCAATAGCAGCTGGTGCTGTGGTCTCATCCAGCATATCCCAGCAAACACTGCCACTGTTTAGGGAAGGGAGACCATCTAGAGAACAAGAGGTTATCCTAACTGTGAGCAAACAGAGATTCTATTTCAATTAAGCTTCTGGTATGCCATTATGACAAACGAACTGATATAGGTACCACAAGTGTTACACCTATCTCACACATGAGGTGCAAAGAGAAGCTGAAAGGCAGCTGAGAAAGCTGATCCCATTTTTCATGAGTTAGGAAGGTATCCCATGAATCCAGGTTGTTATGCCCAGGAGTTAAATGTGATCAGTGTGTCTATAAAACATTTCCATTCAGTCAGTTAATGGTGTAGGAGAGAAGGTTTTTTAACAGCTGATGCAAACTGGATTCTATTTTTCCCTTTTTCTTCATCACCGTTACTTTGCTCCACTGCCTGGTAAAGAACTGTTGTATAAACTGAAGGTCATAGTTTAGTGGCAGAATTCACTGGTTTCCTTTGCCTTTTTATAGACCTTTAGAATATGTTCCAGTATTATAAATCAGAGAATGTAATGTGACCTTTTTAAGCAGTTATAATGGGAAAGCTATCTGAACAAGTTAAAGCAAGGTTATTGGTCCTTCCATTGAACTTTCTCCTACGTAGATGCTAGAGGAATGCTCACACCTTTTTGGAGAGGGTGTTGTGCTCTTTTTGTTGGTTTTATTTTTTGAGAAATCTCACATAGATCTTGAAACATCACCTTAAAAGTTGAAAGTTTGGAATTCATATAGTCCTTAAGCTATCTGAGTGTTAACTTGACATAAGAAGTACTATGTATTCATTCCTTTTCCTATTGAACCATCTCTGATAGATCTTTCCAAAAGTAAATCCTTCTTCTAGGGATCTGAATTCTTTCAAAATCACAGGTATTTCTAGAGGACTGCCTTTTATTTTCTAGGATTTCTAACTGGTGTTATCTGTGTAATATTTCACGCAGACATTATAGCTCTCAGTTTGATCATTTTCATTTCCTGATCATAGAAATGCTTTACAATTCTCTGCATTCTCTAGCATTCTCTGTTCCAGCTCCATGGCATTTACTGATATACTGTGAGAATACATTTTACCTTGGATTTATCCATATTGGATGTGGGAGTTGTTTTTGTTTACTGAGACTTGCTACTGAGCATCTAAGAAGGATTCCATTAGATGCTGTGCCTAAGGACCTCCCAGCAGCCTCAGATATCACCTTCTTTCTGATCAGGTGTTATTTTAAATTGTAAACCAGTTTATAGCTTTGATAAAGACAGAGCTAGAAAGTTTTAAATTTATTCATGTTCAAATGTCTTCAAATTAAGGCTTTGAGCCTCTACAAATTAATCAAAGTAAAATCTGCTTGGATCAACATTTGCCTTTTTTTTTTTATTTAAGTGTTGGAATTAGTTTTCTTTTTTGAGCAATTTTACCCTGCCTTCTTGCCTCTGCTGCTTATTCAGGTAAGAGTTTTGTTGGCAAAGGCATTGAGTGGATATTGAGATGGCTAAACTTCTTTATATTCTCTGCTGGCATGGTTAGGAGGGGTTTGGGAACTGTCCCAGCAGATGTGGCTGTTCAGAAAGAACCTGATCATACATGAAATCTTGAGCACTTAGAGTGGAATCTTAAAGATGCTGCTACAGAGTAAACAGACATTTTTGATCACTTTTAGATGTTACTGTGCTACAAGTAGTGAAACGTAATAAATTGTTTCTTAAGACATCTCAAAGAATTGCTCTTTTTTATATTGTTAATTTTGTAGTAAACCAAGCTGGAGAGACAGCTCTGGACACAGCAAAAAGAGTGAAAGCTGTCCAGTGCGAGGAACTGGTAAGAACCGAGCCTGGGGGCAAAGGCAAGGGGGAATGTTTGAAACCTGATATACTTAATATAGCATTACCATTGTATCTCACACGTGGTATTGCTGCCAGCTGGCTGTGTGTTGATCTGAAGGCCCTACCACAGGGGACTATTTTCTTACCTAAAACACCACAGTAATTTTCCTCGTAACAGTTTAAGAAACAGATCTTTCTTCTTGTGGCAGTAGAATAGTTATTTTAACCAGTATATTGAACTAGTTATTTTAACCAGTGTATTTGAAGACCTAAAGCAGCAGAGGGTCAGATGTGTCAATAAATGCATCATTCAAGGCGATTTGGGCTTCATCACCTCAAAAGTTTTTCTTAGAGGCTTTTATATCAGGAGTACTAAACAACCCCTGTAATATTAAAACTGTCAAGACCTTTTAGGTCTGGATCTTTGTTTGCCTTTTCCTGCTATGGCTTTTTTCAGATTATTTAACAGTACAGATAGTTCAGACATAGTGAAAGTCTTTTTATAAGGAGAATTGAAAAAACTTAAAATTACTCTCCTGAAAAGAGGAAGAAGCTAAAGTGTAATGTCTGGAAGTTGGTGTATCAAAAGATGTAGAACACCAGCTTCTGTGGAACTTTGTCCCTCCAGTGAACATGATCGAAGCAAAAATTTCCTGGAATTCTGAGAATGTGTCCGGGATGTTAACAGTTGTGACTCACAAAGAATATTGGTGTTCAAGAAATAAAGGTCCTAAGGATTTTCCCAGGTACTCCTCTGAAGCATTTAGCCAGGAATAAGGATTTTGCATCAGACCAACAAGCTTGTTTGTTCTTGACCCTCTAAGGTCTCATCAGCATGCATTTAGTAGGCAAGTGAATTTAATTATCATCAAGGTATTAAAAAGTCTAAATACTGTGGCAGTTGCACATTCAAGATAAAACCAGGAGAATTTATAAGACACTTGCCACTTAATTCTGTTTCTTCTTTTTCATCATTTTAATGATCTTAGGATATCTACTTTGGTTCTGCAGCTGGTAATTTTAATACCTTTCCTGACAATGAAAAGTTCTTGTCATGAATTAATTATTTAATAATCAAAAGACCTTGTCCTCACAAATCAAAGAAATTTTCCATATTTCTGGGTGTGCAAGTCAGCATTTTGCTGTGGTTAATAAGGTGGGAGTGACTTCTCAATTACTGCTGTGCCTACTGTGTAAGTAGCTGCTGTTTTCAGTGATTTGAGTATTCTGTCAACTGGATCTAGCAGATCTCCTGTGCAGCGCACAACTGGGAGGGATTGTTTTTTTTTCTTTATAGTATCCCTTTAAAAAAGTCACATCTGCCATTAGTGTGGACCAGTTGGCTGTGTTACAGAACAAACAGTCATGTGGAAGTTATCAGTGAGCTTATCTAGCAGTTAATCATTTAGTTATCATTATGATCCAAATTCCATTAATACCTCACTGATTGTTTCATTATTTCACTTAATTCTCATAGAACATTTATGCCTTTTCTCTCTCTTTTTTTATTTTTTGAAGAAGAAAATGATTTCTGCATTTTTTTTCCCAAAAGCAGCAATGAGTTAAGAGTGAAAAAGAAACATGAAAGAGCACATTGTTTGCTGTGGGCAATAAAAAGTACAAGATAAATAACTAGGTGTTTGAATTATGATAGATGTGCTAAACTTACTTGTGTTACATAACTGGATTCTTAACTGTGTAATTAAATTCAATTTCAGCTCAAGTGGGTTCATGAATACTTACATAACAGATTGGAAATACTTTCTTTATTCCAAATTTTATTTCAGGAAGATGGTTAAAGGCACTCCTGAATCAACTGCTGTCAAGTACACTACATTTCAGAGGATGTGAAGGAATAAGTAATGATGGAAGATCTAAGCATTGAAAAGGAGAATTTATCTCCTCAGAATAACTATGAATTGCTCTATTAGTTGGTTTGTTTTTTTTTCTGATCATTGAGGTAGTTGTTTTTTAAAGAATGTGGAATACATTCATTATTTGAGCTGGCAAAGTCAAGGAAATCTGTGCTTAAGACATACAGACCTCATCCAGAGAGAGAGGCAAAATATCTAAATAAAAAGTAAATACCTTTTCATTTGATTTGAGTATAAGGATTGTGATTCAGATGGGGCAGCAGTTGTATGTACGTAAATTTATAAATAGGTTTCGCCTTTCCTTTATGGAAAGGAGGGCTCCAGATAAATTCTGCTTTTGTGCATATACCTTCTGTTCATGTCATCTTTTCAAATGCTTGTCAAACATGGTGACTACTGCCCCTTTTGAGAAAATCTTTCCTTTTTAACTTTTAGCAATTTTTCTATACCTCAAACAAATGAAGAACATTTGTGTGATTGCCCTGAAATTGCTTTGTTCTTTCTTGAATCTGGAATAATTTTAAACTTCTAAATATTCTAGTTTATTTCTTGCCATTACAAAACTTAGTTAATACCAAAAGAACAGCAAGTATTTTAACCAGACTTTTTATTTCTTTCAGCTTTCTCAAGCCAAGGCAGGAAAGTTAAACCCACACGTGCATGTGGAGTACGAATGGAATCTTCGGCAGGAAGAAATTGATGAAAGTGACGATGACTTGGACGATAAGGTGAGTGTGAATTACTGATACAGCTCTGCACAAAAGCCATCAGCATCTCTGCTCCCTGGAAATAGATGGTAATTAGAGACACACTTCAGCCTTTCTTTACTTACAGATATTTTTGGGGAAAAGATCCTAATTTTGAGGCGTGTGTTAAAGACTGCCTAAGTGCTTTTTGAATATACTTTGTCAACCTAGTTATTATGGGCTGTTTCAGAAGTTTGACTTTGACAAGACGTACAGTATAATATAAATCAGCAAATCTGGACTACTTTGTTGCTTTATCCTCTTCAGAATTCTACACTGTTAAATTTTAGCTGGAGGAAATCCAAAGCTTACATACTTAATTTTTCCCATAAATTAATTAAAAACCTAGTTATTAAATAAATATCTCTATTTTTCACAAACCGTGCTGTGCTATTCATTCCTCATTTTTTTTAAAAAAAAGAAGCAATGGAAAGGCAAAACTTGAGGGCATAGAATAATTGCCATCCTGGAGTATGTGAAAAATTAGCCTCAGTGTCCTACTTTAGCAAGTCAGTTAATTACTGTGCGCTCTATTTCTGCAATAAATGCGAATACACCTCTCCTATTTTATATGAGTGCTGCAGGAAGAAATGTGGACAACTTCTCATTTTCTGTGACACTTGGGACTGAAAAATTCAGAAACTGAAGTAATTTGCATGTCCTCAAGGACAGTAGAGAACAAAATAATCATCTGTGTGAGGAGCCTCTGGAGGATGAGGGATGCTGTGCTGGAGATAATAACCTGAACCAGAGCTGCAGGGAGACAGATCATGCTCCATATGCACCCATTAATGTACAGCAGGCAAAAACTGATGTGTAAAATTCCTTCAAAGAGCAATTAGATACGTTTAAAAAGAACTGTATCATGGATTATACTGCTAGTTCAGGGACCAAATAAATCTGATCTGTCAGAAGTGTTTGTTCATTTTTACTAGGCATCAATGGGGTTATATACTTGATACTTGAGGATAATTGTCTAGACTGAGTAATGCGCTATATTCCCTGAAAATTACTCTTACATTCTAAAAATTACTCTTACATTCTAAAACTTGCTGGTAAAATACCACTTTTATCGGTATTTTAATTAGTATATTATTAGTGTGTTTTTCTTGCTTTAACATTAAATCTAATTTTGTGTTCATGATGATTTGTTGATGGTACAATCTTAATTTTCATTTAGAAAAGAGGACCTTTCAGGCTTAATTGCTGAAAAAAAAGTTGGAATGGGGGTTTATTTGTCCAACAAAGAAATAAACTAGGCTCATGTACACTAAATTATGTTCTGGTATGCTATTTTCCAAACATGCTAATTATAATTAGTACAATTAGACAGCTATATCATATCTTTGTTTTTCTATTCACAGCCTAGTCCTATAAAAAAGGAAAGATCTCCAAGGCCCCAAAGCTTTTGTCACTCCTCAAGCATTTCTCCCCAAGACAAACTGACTCACCCTTCATTTAGCACTCCCAGAGACAAGCAAAGGCTCTCCTATGGAGCTTTTACCAACCAGATCTTTGCTTCTGCAAGCACAGACTTACCCACCTCTCCAACATCTGACGCTCCTCCTCTTCCTCCTAGAAACGCTGGCAAAGGTAAGTCTGTCTCCAAACTACACTTGCAAGGTGCTATTTTCCCACTGTTGCCCTTCCTTTAACCAAGGACATTGCAGTGTTTCAAGATACAGCATGTCCTTATTGATGCAGCAGTGTGGTACAATGCACATTCTAAACTTACAAGACCTGGAGGGCCCTTTGTAATAGACTCATTCATAACACTGAATATGAATGGGTGAGGAATAAACTGATACTCTGCTAAATGAAAGTCAGTTAATTTTATGATTTACAGCTGCAGCGGAATGTAATGTTTTGACCTAGATTTATCTTCAAGTTTAGAAGATGTATTTATGGAACAAAACTTTTTACTGTGTTATAATTTGTGCAGGTCTACTTTTTAGGACAAAGAAACCTTTCATTCCTTTTTGCGTGTTTAATTTAGAAATTGATAAATTGTGTTTTTACAGTAGATTTGTTAAAGAAATCTTTAGTTGTGATGAAGATTACAGTATAGTTTAACACTTAAGCAGTTATGCTGATGCTCCTTTTTGTTAGCACTACTATAACTTCATTTCTCAACTGGTAATTGACTTTGTTTAAGAAAAATGCAGAGATGCTCTCACCAATATGTGAAAGAGTAAAAGGAGCAGGACAGTGTTGGCATTGGGTGTTTTTACATGGTTCAGATGCTGTGCTTAAGCACTACTGTTCCATCAGTCTTTGTCATGTACTTTCAACTTTCAAACGGATCCCTTGGCTCTCTCTTTTAAACAGGTTTGTTTCCCATTATGAGACAAAGCAATCTTGCCAGGGTTTGCATTTTTCACATGAGATTTTGTAATCCATGTTTCGCGGGGGACTCAGTTGTATTCCTTGTAACTTTATTGTGTCAACCTGCTTGTTAGTGTTATGAGAGTCTACTTTTTCCTTCCGCTCTCCAATCCTTTTTACATGCTCTGTCTCACAGTCTGCTATGTATTGTTCATTGCAAACAGTGTTCTGGCTTAGATGTTCCTTGAAGACCTAGTATAACTTCATTTTTTGGCATAAAGTTGCAAAACTTGGGAATTAGTCATGTATCCCATTTCCCGAAGAAGGTTATTGAGGATAGTATGCTTAGTATGTTGTCAGCTTTCAATAGATTTTAATGAATTCTTTTTCTCAGTCATTATATAGTGGAGCTTTCATACAGACTTACCTAGAAAATTGTCTGTTTCTCCATGCAGGGAAATATTTATGTTTATATTTCATTGCAAGTATGTGTTTTGGTTTCTGAAATGTTAGGCATTTTCATATCTGTTCCTGGAATTTCCTTGTTGTTTCTAGACCAAGGAATCAACACAACACCAAAGCTACTGGGAAAGAATTGAGGCATTGAGCTTTTATGTATTTTCATGTCAGAGATTATGCAAAAAAAAAAATCCTTATTTATATCACAATGAAATAATATTATAATATCTCAAAATTGCCTTCTAATGTAACATTAACTGCTGCATCAGAGTGCAAAATGTCAGATTCGCAGGGTAAGTCAGAGAGGTTGAATAGAACTGCTGTTACAGTGAAGTCACTATGCTTTTCTGCTTTGAACATGCTGAAATTCTACAGTCTGTGAGTGATGCTGAAGTGGGGTTTTGGTTGATGTCCACTCAACAATATTGTGAAATTAGCAATTTCCGTTGTCTACATGCCTGCTTTACAGGAATAATTCAAAGCTTAAAAACTGGGGGGGAAAGGTGAAAAATGCATAGGACAATTCATCAGTGTGGAAAGGTTACTGTAGATGCATAATTTCAGATGCACTTATGGTTCATTTTAAACTGTGCTGCTCCTTGTATCTCCCCTCTTCCAGATCTCAGATTATTTAAAAGAAGATGAAGCAGAGACTTTCCATTTCCATAAGTCACTGTTGACACATCTGAATTTTGAAACAGAGTCCATTTATTTTTTTTGTGTAGGAAAACATAAACCTGCAGAATTTTTCTCCTCTTTTGGATGAGTAGTAATAGAATATATCCCTTACATTGACGTTTAGACAAGTTTACTTGTCAGATGTGTGTTTTTGTTTAAAAAGTTCATTTGAATACCTTGTGTTTAAGATTATATGCAAACATAATGTTACTTTTTTCACTTGGCTCCCTAAACAGCAAGAGTAGCAAAAGCACTGAATCTGTATTTAAATTTAAGCTTCCCTTCGGTCTGAAAACATAACCTGATCTTTGTCCCTGTGCTGCTGTGAGGCCCTGGCAGACAACATGGGCTTCTGCTAGGACATGGAGCCTTCAGGGAATGGATAGTAGGTGGATCTGTCTTTTAGAAGGAGGCAGACAATTTTTAAGTTTCATGTGTTTTCATCCTTTGGGACATGCAGATGAAACTGTCTTTCCAAAACATGTTTTATTCTTAAGAAAACCCCCTCTCTGTAGCCCTCTGTTTCATTGCCCAGTGAAGTTCCTGGGTAGCAAAGTTCTGTGGTGTTCCTGAGGAGCCACAGTGATCTGGAAGCCATTCACTGAACTTGTGTTGAGGAGAGGAGGGAAGTTTAAAGCAATTTGCATAAGGCACATCACTCTTGCTTGTTTTCAGTGGACATGCTGGCTAAAAATAATTTTATAGGTACAATAGTTGGAGGAGGTGATACAGGGATGTTTTAAATTTTTCCATACATCATTGTAACTCATGTCCAGATTTTCATTTGGTGACTTTTCAAAATATTCCTTAAAAATGCTGGAACCTTCATGTATTTTACTCCACAGTATTTCATTTGTGGATACATCTTACTTGCTACTATCTCTGCTATTGATTTAGTTAATCCTAGCAGAATGAAAAGTACAGAATGAATGCAATGGCTGCCTGAGCCAACTGCTCTGTGCCTTTTTCAGTAGTTTATCTAAGCTTATTCAGGTTCAACTTATTTGTGTTCTCAGTCAAATCTTTAGCCTGTAATATTCTCCACATCATCTTTTTTATTGCCCTTTTCAGCTTATACCTGCATTATGGCTCCAGACATCCAGCAGCATCTTCTGCCTATTATTTTACAAAAAGCTTAAAAAAAATCAATATTTAAGTAGTTGCATGATTTGCCACAGTATCTAAATAAAATTTTGCACAACCTTCATTGCAAATCCAAAGTGAGGGTAATGTTTATTTGGAGGAGTGTTAGGCAATCTAATCCTTTACTTCAGCTGAAAGCTAATTGTTTTTAGTGGTTCTGCCTGTTTATCCCAGATGAACATAGAGGTCAGGGATCAATTCTGTATCAAGAAGTTAAGTTTGGGACGTCAACACCTACAAAGTTGCATAGTTTACAGTCTACCTCAGCTCTAACATGAGCCACCTAAAACCAAAGGCACTTCCTTTGTGGTTCCAGTCCACCGCTGCTGCAGACACAGTCACATCATCTTCTCCTTCATTAGATCAGACTCAATTTCTAACCAAATTAGTTTATTTGAATTTACTAGTAACTCCTAGACGTTGTTGGACTGCATTGCACACAGGATTAGGAATCTTCTTGAGTTCACTAAGTTACTTTGTGCATGTGCCAGCATTGCCCTTTGGCTTTGGTGGTTTTCCTGTGGCTGGTGGCCGTGTCACGGCACTGCCTGGAAGGAAATCGTACAGGTCTCCATCTCTGGGATGTTACACCAAACAATCCAAGCATACCTTACCTTATCTGACTGAAGGATGTTTTCATTTTCCTGGGGTTCAAGTTATCCTTTCATCATACTAACTCTTCTCTGTACCTTTGCTGTTTAAATCAGATTTCTGGAATACAACAGGCTGGAAGTGTCAGGACACCAGTTAAATTTGCTGTTTCTACTGGAACTGACACATCAAAAAATCCTTTGGTCCTAGGTTATTGGGGTTTTTTTTCCTGTTTGTATCATACTGTGGCATAACAGGCATTACACAGTCTCTACTGATTTGCAACTGAAGTTCTTAATTAATAGCACAAATGCATTTATTCTCATTTCCATTACCTCAGCCTTTGAGGTTTCTTCTGAAAATTCTCTTTCTTCTGAATCCTTGCAGGATTCTATACTTCTCTTGTATATATTTGGAGACTTTTTTTAATATATTCTTATAAATGGTTTGCACATTTTTATTAAATAATGCTCCTTATCCCACTAAGACTTTGTGGTTTTAAATACTATAATAGGAAAGGAAGGCTAGCTGATGACTGTTGGTTTCATAGGCTCTTCTATTTCTGAATCAACCCAAACCACAAAATTCTTAGTATAACTTTTATCTTTTCCTTTTAAAACTGAACCTCTTTTTAAGCATTAATTATCTAATGTACTTCAAATGCTGATGTTGAATCAATGTATATTCTTCGCTTTCTTATTCAGAGTGATCGTGATAATTTTGTCCTTAATTATGCTCTTATTTTCAGTACTGAAAATAAATGATCTGAAGTAAGACAAACTGAAAAGGCTTTTAGTAATATCTATGCAATATGTCACTCATAAGAAATTTAAAAATAAGGATAGCAACACTTATTAATGAAAATACTATTTTTAATACAAGTTACTTTCCTTTGCAGTGCCCGTTCTACCTTGAGCTGGAATTCTGTTTTTTTTCCCCTATGTCTCATTAAGTGGTAAAAAAAGATTTACACATGTGAAATTTTTACACTCTAAACCCACCATTTCTTGACTGGGTGGCAACAGCTTTGCATGGTTGCACAAGTACACAAATGAATTTTTACTGCACTAACTGCACAAACCCTAAAGGGCAATGCGCTACTAATTGCACACCTTATACAGTTATTTACCTTAGTACAATAACTTTGAGATTTTGTGATCTATTTACACATGAAAGCCCGATCTTGTTAATATGAAAAAGTGATAAAACATGACAGTAGTTTGTACTGTAAGCATTTGCTTCCCAGTAACTGAGGAAAGGAAAGCCTCACAGAAACAAAAGGAAAAACTTCTAAATCAAGTTTTTTTGGGTTTTCTTTTTGGTTTTTGTTTTTTTTTTTTTTTTTTTTTGCTCGTGTTAGGAAAATGTCCTTTGTGCAATGTAAACTTAACTATGTGAGAAATCATGATTAAGACATCTATTAGAGAGGAAATGACTGGCTCAGTTGCTGCCTCGTTAAAATCACAAAATACCTTCAATCTAGTAACTGCTCTAATTATTGCTTAAAGAGCTTTAGCCTAGCCTTGTATCATTAAGAATATCACAGAGGAGTTGTTTTAAGCTGTTGGTTTTACACACACATTGATGTGCATATATGTGTGTGCATACACAGACATGTGCAGGTGCTGAGGTGAGCAGCCCTGGTCCCCACACAAGAGGGATTCCTTAGCTGGGGATACCTCAGGGCAGTGAGAAAGCTGCAGGAGCCACAACAGCTGAGGGGACATGAGCAGGGCCAGGGGCAACAGGGCTGAGCCCAGACCTCTGTAGAGAAACTTGGAGAGCACCACAACCACTGCAAGTGAGCAGGGCATGGTGTGGCAGTTTAGATGGGAATTGGCATGGCATGGCATGGCATGGCATGGCATGGCATGGCATGGCATGGCATGGCATGGCATGGCATGGCATGCAGGAAGGGGCTGTGACTCTGCCAGCCTGAGCAGAGAGCAATGGTATCTGCCACTGAGTTATCAGCACACATTGAAAGAGCTTTAAACTAGATTTGAAAGGGAAAAGGGACAAAACCAGGCTTGCTGGAGGTAACCCTGGGGGCAGCACACCAGTGTTTGAGGAAGTGTGTGCCAGTGAAGTCCTTTGGGCTGATGTCTCAGTGCAGCAGGCAAGTGGAGTGCCCTGTGACAGAAAACACATAAGACATGGAAATGCCTCCAAACAGTCTTGTAGAAATTAGGGCTTCTCCACCAGAAAAGGTGTCGGGGTCAATATCCCAACTGAAGTGCATCTACCCCACGGCACACAGCACAGGCAGCAAACTGGAGGGGCTGGAAGCCTTTGTGCAGCAGGAAAACTGCAGCTGCCGTCTTGCTGGGATGATTCACACAACTGGAGTCTGGGATGGATGGCTGTAAACTCTTCAGAAGGGACAGGCAAGGAGGGAGAGGCAGTGGGGCAGCCCTGTATGTTAGGGACAGTTTTGGGTATCTGAGCTGAGTGATGGTGGCAGTAGGGTTAAATGTTTGGTGGTAGGAATCAGAGAAAGGCCAACAGGCAGATATCCTGGTGGGAATCTGTTAGAGACCACCCACCCAGGATGGAGAGGCAGATGAGATGCTCTGTAAGCAGCTGGGAGAAGTCTCACAATTGCTGCCTCTTGTTCTCATGGGGCAGGGATGTTTAGTTGTGTCTGGAGTGAGTGGAAGGGAACTTTCCTACTCAGCTGGTGAAGGAGCCAGCAAAGGGAAGGCATCTGCTGGACCCACTGTTTGTGAAGAAAGAAGGACTTGAGGGTGATGCAGCCCATCAGGGGGACAGGGATCACAAATCCTTGGACAAGTAAAAGGAGGGGCATCAGCAGAGCTGCCACCTGGGATCTCCAGGGGACAGACTTTGGCCTGTTTAGGAGCCTGGCTGACAAGAGTCCCCTGGGAGACAGTCTGAAAGGAGTCCAGGACATTCCTCAGGAAGGAAATCCCGAAGGCACAGAAGCAGAGATGTGGTTTAGGGGAGGACTGGGCAGTGTCTGACACGATGATCTCAAAGGTCTTTCCCAGCCTAAGTCATTCTGTGAGTCTATGATCTACAGTGTATTTTATAACAGTTGTACAAGACAGTTCATGCATCATCAGGTCTTGTATTATTTCAGCAGTTGTTTCCATAAAATGATTTTGACTCAAGAATTTTCCTCATGTTTTCTTTATTCAAAGCATGATGTCATTTTATACCTCTTTCTGAAATGGTGTTTTGAAGTTTTCCTTTATTTTATTTGAATGTAAGTTATTTTGTATTTAAGCCATGTAATCATTAGTGATTGATTTTTGTATTCATATTTATTCTTTCAGTGAGTTTAATACAGAAACAAGCGCTATGAGTATGAAAGTATGATTTGCAATACCTTAAACACCTTTTCTCCATCACTTTTGTATGCCATGTGAACTTCTGAAAGCTGTGAAGGGATTTTTTCAACTCCTTAGTGATGTCTGGACACGTATAACTAATGTGAAATCTACAACATGCCCATATAACATAATTTTAAGGTTTTGCTTTTTTTTTTTTTTTTTTTTAATTCCACTAGTTTATTTTTGTAGAGAATATTTCTTCCCCTTAGTGGCAATTAAAAGTACCAATCTCCCTTCGTGTCTGAAGCTGGATTTTCGCAATGAGTGCACGATGCTGTTTCAGTGCCTTTCCCGCTCCTGTCTTTGCACTAAGCCATTTTTGGGGGGCGCGGTGCAGTGCGCGCGGCCGCCGCCAGGGGGCGGAGGGACGCTCCCGCTCCGGCCATTGCGGGAAAAGCGCAGCGCCCGTGTCAAAACAACATCAAAACTACTTCTGATTCGCCTTTCTGACAGAAGGAATTGGTAACTTGCAGGAGTTTAAGGGATCGTCAGTCAAAATTTGGACTGAGAAAAGCTGGTTTTGCTCTCAGAAACATCTCAATGCACAGTTGTCTTGCTTTCTTAAGCTCAAGGAAGGAATTAAAATGAGAAAGGGTGAGGATTCAAAACGGGGAGCATTAAATGCAGTGGCATTTGACTTGCTGTCAGTTAATGGTTTTGTGAACTTGGAATTAAATTGAGAGGAACAATTGCAAAACATATAATTTGATTTACAAAAGTAACCGATTAATTAAGCCAGGCCCAAAATCTCTGCTGGGCTTGTGGTTGAGAGATTCTGCTGCACAGCAGAAGGCCTTTCAGGAATGAATCTGGAAGAGAATAGATTGAATTATTGACCCATTAAGGGCAGTTCTATTATTTTTTTCTTTTCCGTTTATAAGAAAGAGGGAGGTCACCTGCAGAAAATACCTGACAAGCAGATGCATGCTTATAGAGTCATTGAAGTTGCTTTTGTCAGTGTTAAATGTTTCACCTAATGAATTTTAACAAATACTATTTTTCACTGATTTCAATATTTCTATAATATGTAGTAATTTAGGAATGAGTACAGGCATTGATCATTTCTAGGCTGCCTTTAGAGAATATTCCTAAAGATTTTTGAAGAAGGCAGCTCTAATTCTGTGTGCTACCTGGTAAGATATATGTCAAGTAACTAAATGATGGTTTTGTCCCAAATACTGGTCAAATAAGGTAGCTTTTCAAAAATAGACAAGTTGGTTCTACAGCACTAAAAACAAATAGACTGACAATAGACTAGAAATCGCAAGTATAAATAGATTTTGCTTTTAAAGTTTTATGTTGATTTTCTGCATTTATCCAGACTGATTGTGAAGCTCTCCGACGTGCAAAACTTATTGCAAGTGAAGACTGCAGTGAAGTCTTTTTTCTTGCTTAGAGTAAAAAAAGAGAAACCAACAAACCCACCAACTAACAAAAACCACCCCAACAACAACCCCCCTGGAGCTGTTCTAGCCCACTGCAGAAGTGTTACAAGTCATTTCTTAGGGCACTGGTGGCAGCTGGCTCGAGCAGTGTCCCCTTGCTGCCAGTTGTGCCCTGCTCTGCTCCCTTGAGCTTCTTGTTAGAGACGTTTGTGAAGGTCAGTGGTGAAGCTGATTGGCAAAACCTCTTGTCTTCCCACTGGGTTGTTTTGTCTTTCAAGCTGTATCTGTTCCCATATTGTGTAAAACATGCATTGTGTTGAATAATACTTGTGCCAGCATTAAATCAGAGGGAAATAAAAGTATTTTAAGGGTAGGGGTGACTGCAAAGGCTCTTATAAACAGTGCTACAATGAAATACCTAATCTCAGTCCCAGAAAGGACTTCTCTGATGTTTATTTTATTCATACCATGCACAACAATTTGCATTGCTTTTGGAATGCATAGTTTGATGTATTTGATCTACAGAAAAAAAGAAAAAAGAATTACAGAAAATCTTCTCAAGCTAAAAACCCTGTTTTGAAAATGAAAAGAAAATATGTAGGCATATTTCTATTTCTTTCTTTCTGCCTTCCAGTTTATTAACAAAATTTGTATGTGATGGTCTGGAGGGCTAAAAAACCTCCCCACATATAAGAGCATATAGAAAGCACTTTCATTCTGGTATAGATTAACAGCAATTTTAATCCCACATTCCCACATGCTAAATATTATTTAATATTTCATGCTGCTTTTATTTATTTTTTTTAACAGTGCCTAAAATTAGAAATCTCGGCATGATTAATTCTGTAGTTTTTAAACATAAGTACACGTGTCATTCTATTGTCAAGCTGCTTAAATGGTTAAAAATGTGATGGACGGTGTCGTTAAATCTGAACAGTGTTTTGGCATGGCTTGTCTTTTTATTTTAGTCTTTTGCTGCACTTTGCCGTGGGTCTGATTGTGAATTTTTCAGTGCTGCTTTGACGTGTATGCACATGTATTTGTAAGAAGGTTGTTTGTTATTTTGCAGGCCCACCTTCAACCCTCCCTCTAAGCACTCAAACCTCTAGTGGCAGCTCCACTCTTTCCAAGAAGAGACCACCTCCCCCACCCCCAGGACACAAAAGAACCCTCTCTGACCCACCAAGCCCACTACCTCATGGACCCCAGAATAAGGGCCCAATTCCTTGGGGTGAGTTTTGAAATGCAAAACAAAAGGGCAGGGGAAAACCTTTATGATGGCTGATATATGATCTTTGGTTTCTTTTTACCTGGTGCTTGCTTTCCAATGATTGCAGCTTGATGTAACGTCAGCTCAGATAAATCAGCAGTTCTGTCTTCTGTCACTGCCTCCCAGGCTGCTGCAGCCGAGTCTCACTTGAGAAAGCTGAAAATCCTCCACGCTCCCCGGGGGCCCAATCCAATCTCCTCCACTGCTCCCTGTCTCTGCCATAGCTGCCCAGGCTCTGCCCTCACCCCAGCCCCTCAGCCACTGCTCTCCTCTGCCTCTGCCTCTGCCCCTCCTGCTGCTGCTGCTGCTGCTGTGCCCAGCTCGGGATGCAGGGATGCAGGGATGCAGCTTTGGGGCTCCCAGCCCCCGCTGTGTCTGTGCAGGTCTCACCACTGCCACAGGAGCTTCTTGCCTTGGGCTCTGGGCCGTGCCTTTCCTGTGAAGTGTTCCCTCCTCGCTGGTGGGAATGTGTTGTCTTAATATGTAAGATGTGTGTAATATGTTAATATTTGGCTTTTGTGATGTTGTCTGTACATACACAAAGACTGGTGGATTTGCATCCTGCTACCAGCAGAAGTTACACAGAAACAGCTTTCTATTTTTTGGTTTTTTTTAACCGGGATATCTTTCTGACAGATGGTTTTTGGAAACTATTTTCCAGGCTACTCAGATTCTATCTGTTTCAAATAAACATTGGTCTATTCAGTCAAATTCTGTTGGTAGCTATAAATCTCAGGCTCACATAATTTTCTGTGATTTTAGTCTTGGTGGCAGTATTTTTATGAATCTGTAAATTTTTAAACTGGAATCCAGTGCTTACACAGACTCATCATCCATGCATTACTTGTATCCCATACACTACTTGTGTCTTAGGATAATTCTCTTTCTATTCTAGTACAAACACACAATTACTAGCCTAAAATAAAAAATTGCTAGCTTGAAAGCACCTTTTTTTCCCAGCAAATTGAGTTAAATGTAGTAAATCATGGAGTGTTCGTATGTGATTTAATCTAGGATTCAATATGAAGAAAAATATGGAATCCAAAGAAAAGCTAAGACTTTTTCTCAGGGATAAAAATAATGGAATTTTTTTCAGTTCTCTACCTCTCAGAGGTCTGGGAAATGGAAAAAAAATAATGTTTCCTGTCTTCTTAAGAGCCCCTGTACTTTTCCAGAGGTAGTAAAGACATTTTGAAGAGCTTGGACTTTAAATATGTAAAAAATTGCAAATATTTAAGTTCAAAACAGCACATAAAGTATCATATACTAAAATACAGTATGATATAGCACTGTTAGGATGAAAGGTGTGATAGAATTAGAGGCTAAGCAGGTGCCAACTTTTCCTTAAACACATTAGGCAACAGATAAAGGAAGAAGAAAATATGGGAAAGGTGCAGGCGTGCAGTTGAAGATGCAGAAGCCTGTAGCAGTAAAGCACCTTGTCAGAGCAGGGCCAGAGAAGAATATTGCTTTTCCTGTCTCTTCACTGCTTTTCAGGGCAAGCTAAACTTCAGGGGATGGAAGAGGGGTCTCTTCTCCCTGTTTTTCTTAGCTGCGATCTGTACAAAAGCTTGTTTCAAAGTCCATTTGGATTTTTTAGCAAGTATTAAATTTTGTGTTTAAAAAAGAGGGAGTTTCTTGTATCTGCCTTTGTATTTTTTTGCTTCAGGATATTGTCAGATGTTCACTGCTTTTCCTTTTAGAAACTTTCTTCTGTTATATTGTTGTATTTCTTGCTATGTTGAATTTCAGTATTTGTCTTCTGATTAGTGCATTAATTGAAGTTTCAAGCAGAGCAATCCTTAGCTTATGTTTAAGCAAAATGAATTACTACTCAAAGATGTTCTAAAAATGTCATTTAGATTATTTTGTATTTCCATAGCAACCATGAGCTATTTTCCTTCCTTTATCTATAGGATCTACATGTTTGCTTTCTACCTTAGTTCCTTTTTTGCACCACTTTTAAACACAAACATATTTTTAGCAAGGCACAGCATGAGCCTTTTCTGCTGTTTCACTTAGACATCAATGTGCCAAGAATGTTATTTAGAATAATGTGTCATTCTTTTGAATGAGAAGTATTTGTGTTCTTGGATCATTAAATGTCACTTTGCATCTATTTCAATGACAAAATTTACTAATGGTTGGTGAAGCTGGTTCTGAGATTAAGACATGATGTAAAAGGGGAGGCAAAAGGGGATGGAAAGGCCCTAAACCAAATATGTTGGTGTCATCATACCTTGAAAAGATGATTGCCAGTGAAGAGGTGCTTTCTGCTGAAGGAGTCCAGAGCACCTGGGTTTGGATTTTGCTGCCTTTTGACAGAATTCTGTATGCCTAGGATCTTTTCTTTTCCAATGGCTAAAATACAGATTATGGGAACATATAAATTCAGTCACTAAATCAGTAAAGGCTGTTCTTTACCTAGGATAAAATACCAGTCCTTAGAAATGTAATGTTTTGTGAATAAAATCACATTTATGCTGGTTTTATAAAGATGTGCCTCATAGTGCAAACTGTAAACATCTGTGTTAAATTTGCCTGATACTGGCCTGCTGTATCTCCTTCTGTACAGAGAAAATTGAAACACTATTTCAAAACAAATGCCCTACAGCAATGTCATTCAATCTTTCCTTGCCAGGAGATGAGAGCGACCAATGAGTTGTTTTAAAATGTGTTATATGAAAGGTCATTTGGATTATTTTTGTCCCTCCTGCTTTTTCAGCTGCAAATTATTCATAAAGAATAAATTTATAAATGATATTTTAGATACGTTGTATGGAAGAAGCATAGCATAGAGGAATACATGTTTTGCTTTAAATTGCACCCTCTACTGATTATATTTCAGTTATCCTAACGATTTTCTTTTTTTAATTGTCCTTTTTTTCACCTCAGGTAATGATTTGGGCCCACCTTCAACAAAGGCTGCAAACAAGTTTGAGGGGATGTCTCAGCAGTCAAGGTAAAATCTGAATATATGAAGGCAAAGATGAAAATTTAAATAAATATAACTAATTTGTAAATTAGAAAAGAAAAGCCTTTCATAGGAAATAAAATCCTAGTTATGTTTCCTACTAGTTCTCTGCATGCCTTACTAGAGTACAAATGCTTTGGCTCCACTGCGCCTCCTACGCTGCCCGTGCACAATCCACCCTTTGAGAGGATGGACAGAACAGCTCGTACCCCAATCTATCTGCTGCTCCTACAGAAGTGCTCTCCCAGCTGGGGAATGCTGCCTCAGGCCAGCAGGACAAAAGTTTTATTTTCATGTCTCCTGGCATTTCATTTGATCTGCTTCAGTGTGAGGTGTCCTGCCTGTAGCAGCAGTGTCACTCTGGGTGCAGGCTGGCATCGAAGATGGCTCTGTAAGAGAGAATTCATCTCAGTCTTCCAGTTTAGCTGTTTACCACTCTGTCAGGCTTCTGTGCTGCCACAGTCTGCGGTAACACAAACTTCTTTTAGCTCGTAGTTCAGCAGCTCTGTCCATTACAAGCGTCTTTTTCTGTAGCTGGAGCAGTAAAGACAGCCATATATTGCTGTCACTTAGTGTTTGGTACTCCTCTATCTGTGCTGTGATTCCAAAGTCCTGAGGTTAAGAGTGCTTATTCCAATAAGCACCTGCCTCAGGCACACAGCCTTGCATGACCACAAGTGTGTGGGATGGGCTGTGGCTGGGGATGGATGTGTAGCCTCAGACAGGGCACAGCAGAAGATGTGTAGGAAGAGTTTCTGGACACCCCCAGACTGATCTGCCTTGTCAGGGCAGGCAGGGGACCTGTTGATGGCAGCACAGCTGGCTTCCCATGTTTGCTGAATCCATTCAGCTGGCACTGGGCATTCAGGAGAAAAGTGGTAGTGTTCCACAGCACAGAGAGCTGAGCCCATCCTAGAGTCTTGTCACGTAAGGGTAAAAGTGTGGTCCTTGTACTGCATGGCGTTAGAGAGAGGCCAAGGTAGGAGCTGGGCTTTGATGATCTTCGTGGGCTCCTTCCAATTCAGGATATTCTATGATTCTAATTTATTGAATCAAGGTGAGCTTGGCTGTTCTTTCAGTTTCATGTCATGATGTATTTTTGCTATTTAAAAAACAGATAGAAATTAAAAGTGTTTCATCATGCTCATTTTGAAACATTGGCTGCAGAGACAAGCAATACCCGAATAAAGGCAGTTGATGCAAAAGAGTCTCTATTCTGTTGAACTTACACTGGCATCTTTCTCACTCATTTTTCATTTTTTCTTGTTTTTTGAGTCATTATTTTGAGCTGATACTGATTTTTATGTATTGTTAGATTTTTATGCCTTAAATCAATTTGCTTTCTTTTCTTCTTCCACATTCCTTTTCTATAAAAGTGACTTAGGTGTGGTTTTAGAGGAGAAGCTTTGTTGGAACTAGCATATGTGTGATACGGGTTGACAGAGTAAAGCATGTTGTTTTCCCACAGTCATTGCTATTTCCTGGGAGTAGCAGAGACCTTGTCTCCTGCAGCAGAGTAGCAGAGTGTGTGTGTGTGTGTGTGATACAATATCATACATGTGCATGCATCATACAAGGCATAGGCTCAGTCCTGGAGAACTTGACTGACATAAAGCACAGATTATATTTTGTATGTTTCAGTATAATTATTTTGAAGAACAATTTTTTTCTTAAGGTTCAGTATCTGCCCACAGAGTTGGTCTTTCAGCTTCACCTATTTTCAGAGAACATTTTGTATGTACCATAGTTCACAGAATACATCTGCCCATAGCATTGAAGCTGTGTAGGGTATGCATGTCCTTTTCTCTGAAAAAAAGCAATTATTTCTTAACAATGCTTTGAGTTTTTGGATTTATCCATGGACAAAGTGATTATACAAAAGGGGCAAAATAAATGTGGAGTTTTTGGGGGACTTTTATTTATGAATATGTAAAGGGGTAAAATGAGAAATAAGTATTTTTTATAACAGTTGTAAGAACTAAAAATTCCCATCTGTTGATTTAGCACTGGGACTGCAAAGACTGCACTTGGCCCTAGAGTTCTTCCCAAACTACCTCAGAAAGGTAAGAGATCACTTTGTGGCTATTCTCATAATGGCATCTTTTAAATGTGGGTGAAAGTAGATATTTGTTTTAAATATATAGATCTTTTCAGCAGAAATTTTACTTAAAAATGTCACAAGCCACGAAAGGTTCATAAAAACTGAAAGGATGTTTCAAGATGGGGAAAGCTTTTATTAAACTGAAAATCATTAGAGCTAGGGAAGAAAAAGAATAAATCATTAACTAATTGAAGCTGGAAGAAACTTCAAGAGGTCTTGTGGCCCACTCCAGCACTCAGAGCAGGACCAACTTCCTACCATGAGAGCAGGTTGCTCAAGGCCATGTCCAGTCACATTTTGAGTATCTCCATGGGTAACTCTCTGGGCTTCTGTTTCTATCCTAGACCACTCTCGTTGATATATATATTTTTTTCTTAATATCTCCAAGTCCAGTTTCTTGATAGCTTGGAGAAAACTGTATCTGTGCCATGTTCTGGCAATCAGGGTTGTGGTCACTGCAGCTACTTTAGAAGGAATCAACTTTTGTTGCATGCTCATTTATGTATTATTGACAAACTTACTGGGACCATTATTCCAGGGAACAACTTTCTTTTGGAAATGTTCTTTTCTAGTCTCTTTAAACTCACACAGCAGGTTTTATTTCATTTTTTTGAGTTGTTGAAGCAGTTGACTATGAAGTAGAAAATAGTCTTACTTCAGACTATTGTGCCTGAATGCAGAATCCACCAAAAATATATCTGTATGAGTGGATGATCACAATAGAGCCAGAAGATCAAGAAATGCTGCTTGTCCAAAAATTCTGAAGCCAGATGTCTGAAATTGAGAGTGCGATTAATTTTAACAGAAAAAGCAAATGTTAATTTTTAACTTTATTAAATTACAATTAGTCTGATGTTATCTTTTGAAAGAGACACCAGTGATATGCTAGGATGGTACTGTGAAGGAAGTCAACACTTCCTTGATTAAAAATTATTTAGGTGTAAATTTAAGAAGGGCCAAATCAAAGCACTTTGATAAGGGCTGCTATCAGGGTTTTTCATATCATTTGCTTACATCTCAGACCCATGTGGATGATCAGTGTTGTACATTTGCTGCGAGGTAAACCTAGGACACAGACCTTTTTTTTTTTTTTTAAAACAAGACATATCATAGTAATTCTACAATTTCTTTAATGGAAACTATGCAAATGGGTTTGGTGTGGTTGTTGGGTTGTTTTTGGGGGGGGTTGGTTGGTGGTTTTTTTCTTGGTTTGATTGTTGGTAGGTTTTTTGGGGGGGGAGGGATTTTTGTCTGTTTGTTTGTTTTTAATAAGTAACCACAAATACATCAGGGAAGTGTTACTGAAGTGGGTAATATCCAAAGGAAGTGTTGTTGCTTTCATAGTCAAATTCAGGCCAATTTTTGGCTGGTAGAATATGATACTGAAGCAGTACTGAATGCAATAGGAAATTGTTCCTTCTAGTCAAAATATGTTGCTTTCATCACAGGTTGTAAATATTTTCTCTCTTGTCCCCCTTCATCTGTTTTTACATTAGGACTATTTGATTTAGGAGGTTGTGGGTTGGGGATTTTTTGTGTGTACTAATGGTTTTGCTTTTGAGGTAGATTTCAGTTGAGTTTTCTGAGAGAGCTTGGCAGTAAAATCAATAGATGACACTGAGAAAAAGAACTATTTGAAAATCTAGTTTCAATTTCCTTCCATCAAATCTGCAAAATACACATTTTAAAACTTTTCTTCTTTACAAAATTGTAAATATACACAATAATTCATTTTTTCTTAGTTTTAGTGTGAATGTCTATAGTACAGTATGCTCTATATGCTGCATAGATATATGTGCTCTCTGTCTTCTGAGAGATTTTACAGGTACTAATCCTGAGAGTCAGGTTTTTTGTATGGAATTCAACTGTATATGTGAATAATTGTCATTAAAAAGAAATGTTATTGCAGTCATGTCAGTTGGTCTGTAGGTGGTTTTCCAAAGTCTCTTATTATATTTCATACATTTTGGTTTAGGTCCAAAAAGTGATCACTTTATTTCAAGTAAATAATCTATGAATTGACATCTAATAGGTGTTGGAATAAGCACTGCTGGCCTCCCGGAGGAGCAATTGAATGAGGGCTATGTAAAGTTGTGTTAGCCTGTTTTTGTCACAGACTGGAGGGCTCCTGGGCAGTCATGGGGCTCAGTGACCGTGTGATCATTGACACAATTGCAGTTTTGATATATGCCTAACTTCTTTAATATTAACATTGTGTGAAACACTGTTTTGCTTTTTTGTTTTAGTGGCACTAAGAAAAATAGAAACCAGTCATCATCTTTCAATAGATAAATCCCATCAGCACATGGAAATGTTTCAGAAGCCCTCACTGTCCATCGATATACCACAGAAACCACAGCCTGGAGACCTGCCCCCAAAGCCTCTGCCTCTGGAATTAACTCAGAAACCTCAAGTGGGAGATTTACCCCCAAAGCCTGGAGAACTACCCCCAAAGCCTCAGCTAGCAGACTTGCCACCAAAACCACAGCTTGGAGACTTACCTCCAAAGCCACAAATGAAGGACCTTCCTCCAAAACCTCAGCTAGGAGAGCTGTTGGCTAAAACTCAAGGTGGAGAAGCAGCAGCAAAGCCTCAGCCCTCAGAGGCAAATCAAAAATCTCACTCCATAGATCTTTCTCCAAACGTACAGTCCAGAGACACCGTCCAAAGGCAAGCATCTGAAGAGTCTAATGACATAACACACACTCTGCCAGAAACCCCTGTGCCACTTCCCAGGAAAATAAACATGGTAGGTATTACTCCAGCTCCTTGGAAGTATCCATGGAAGGCTTTGAAGTTATTGTAGGACTTTCTGTGCACCCTTGAGCTATGCAGTCAAGGCAATATAAAGCTATGGGCTGGGGTGGGGAATAAAGGGCTCTTTTTGTGCCCCAAAGCAGCTTCAGCAAATGTTGGGGGTTTTCAAGTCCTCCTGCATGCTCAAACAAATTCTTGCAACATAAAACAACAATCTTGGGAACACGACAGCATATTTAGATTTATTGGGATTTAAGTATTTATTAAATCTATGCCAATCACAATTCTGAAAGAATTTATGGTTTTCTCTGTTGCCTTTGCTCATGGAGCTGTGTGCCTGAGATTGCTAGAATATTTATATATTTGACTTTGTAAGCTTTAAGAATGGATATTAGCACCTGTTGTCAGTAGATGCAAAATTTAAAGTCAAGTCAGCTGTAGTAAAATAGCAAATGTCCCTGTTGTGAGTATTTATATGTTGATGTACTTAATGGTAGAGATGTAGGTTCAGATGTATTGATGAAGTGGCAAAATCAACACTGCTACATGGTGGGTAGTTGTAGAGCTGGAATTTTAACTTAATTCCAACCCTCAATTTATCTTGCTGTTCATCTTTCTAACCAGTACAATTTCCAACAGAGGATTCTTAGTGCATATGTAGATTGAGATAACTATGAAAATCCAGAGCTCTCTTAAGATTTTCATCATGCAGAATACATCAAAAGGGAGATGGCTTTGTTTGTCAGATTGGCTATGCAAAGCACTTATGTAAAAAGGAAATAAGCTTCATTCCAGTGAACTAGTGAAAGCAGAGGGTGAGTTTCTGCCTTGTGTTTGTCTGAGGAAGAGCCCTTTGAAGCCATCGTTCTGATTGACTTCTGGCATGGACTTGCCTGTAAGCTCCTGTCTGCACTGAGGACAACAGAGATGTTGCTTGGGCTTCCTGAGTATTCTGTAATTTAAATATTACAGGGATCTGATCAAAAACTGTTTGTTTACTTACATTCTTTTAAATATAAGCAGGCAATTGATGCTGATCATTCTCAGCTACACGTCACTTTATTGAAGAAGAAAAGAAAGCAAATAATGGATTACCTGTTTAGTTTGGTTACCTTTTGCTTTTCTTTAAACTGCCACCCTACTATGTACAGAACAATTCTGAGGAAAGGTTCTTTATTCACCAAACTCAGCCATTTTCATATGTGCAGTAAATTAAATAGTTCAGCTGTTGTGCAGTGTTCCAAGCTATTCTGTATCTTCCCAGTATATATGCATATATATATATACACACAGTAGATATATGTATAGATACATAGTGTATATATATATTTATGTATCGCTAGGTTTTTGCACATCTTTGCATGCACACTTGTATCTCTTTGTGTTCAATGCAGCTTTTTTTTGCTGGAGTGATAATGTGCAAGAATCCCTTTGAAATGTATCTTGCCTCCAATTTCATCCTCTGGCTGTATCCTCTCCACAAAGCTGGTGAAATGCTTCATCCCAGTGAGACCCACAGCCAACAGCCACATACTCATGGGCATCTGTCTCTTGGGCTTGACTATTTAGCCACTGAATAGAGCGGCATAGTTTTTTTAATTGGTAGTTTTAGAAAACTAATTGTTCAGAAATAGAATTTTAAAATTCCACTGCTGGTAATTTATAAGTATTTTAAAGGATATTTTTAGAGAAACAAAATTTGCACTGGGTGCTCCTGAAATCACACTGAGCACTTGAGTGTTCTTTTGTGTTTGTGGTGGTTTCTATAAAGGAGACAAAATACTAATTTTTAAAGAGAAGAAAAAGCATTGAATGTAAATAAGAACATGGTTGGATTATTAATGATCACAGCATCTTATTGCTGTTTGGTATTAAGCATAAAATCTCTTGTTAATAAGCACTTGGTGGGTACAGAGAGTCAGTGGTGGGTATTTGTTTTTCAGTTGAGGATTACATTTCCTGGAATTGCCTCAATTTCTTTACACACCAATACCACAAATTGTTCTGGAATGTGAACAAAATATGTTCTGGAACATATGTGCTCTCTACATATCCATCCTTTTTTATACCTTCCCATGATTAAATATACCTTGAGCGTGAATGCTGCTTTTTGCTGCTCTCCGTGAAAGGAATAAAATATTAAAATCTAATGGAACCAGAGTGATTCCGATCATTTCTCATGTGTTCTTACAAGCTGAGTTCAATACAGTTTTCTGTCTTTAGACGGATATAAATTTCTTTATTGTTTTTATTGAACAAGACAATTTTTACCTTGCAGAAGTAGTTGCTTCCCTTTACCACTGGAGGATTGGTTGGCAGGGAGTGCCCTTGCTTTGTAAAGGTTCACTTGAGTTGAAAGCTGGGACTGTCCCCAAGCACCCATTCCTATTGAATTCCAGTCCCTACTGCTAGATGAGGTTTTTTTCGTTGAAATTATATGAATATATTTTTTAAGAAAAGAGGAAGCATTCTTTGAAGTGACTTCTCACTGTAAAAAACCTTTGCTGTAGAAAAACACCCTTAATCTCATATGATCCTCAGGTATTTCTCTTCATTGGTCTTGAGTATGGGGTTTTGTTAGTTTTATGTTGTGTTAACTGCTTTCTTCCTTAAATCCACCTGTAATTGTTATTTCTCTGTACCTTGAGTTTAGTGCAAGTGCCTTTTTCAGTGGGTCTGTTCTGCTGTTGAGTTGCAGGCTTTTTTTTTTTTTGCTTGTTTTTTTTTTTTTTTTTGCCAAAACACGGAGGAACTTCAAGTGGGTAGGTAACAGCAAAGAGAAGACTCCCTAGGAAATTTCCTCTGTGAAGTTAGTTTTGGCTCAAATTCCTCGAAACCTGCTGACTTTTCTCTTCATAGCCCTTCTGCTTCTCATCTCCTTCTGCTCTTCTTGGGTTTTTGCATCCTTATCTGATTACTTCTGTTAAAAGAAGTAACTGTAGGTTTTGAAGAGGTGTGGGTATGAAAATACAGGAATATAAAGTAGCAGGAGTGTTTTGCTGTGAATATTGCTTACTTACTCTATTTGGAAATAATTTGTCTTCCCTGCCATGAGCAACATATGTTTGGGGGAGGAGTCCACGGATGAGGGTTTTTTCATATGAATTAGCAGTATGCAGCAAAGTATGACCTAGAAAATACTTGGACTCAGAATGGTAGAGCTGTGAGAATATCTAGTGTGAATTGTCATCAGAAAATAGTACTGCCATCTGACATTAAGATAATTTTAGTAAGAAATTGCTAACATTTGGATGGAAAAGTCGCTAAAAAAATAATTTCCAGTCCTGTAAGCAGATTTGAAATCAAAGAATACTGTATTTTTGCACTAGATCCAAAACCAAAACTGTAAGGAAGACTGAGATTTCAATGCAGCATTTTCCTCAGTCCTTACTTCTCTTGGAACATTCAGAGGAGACTGGATTTAATTTTCTGTTCATGCTGAGTTTTTTGATGGAGCATGTATTAAAGGAGAAAGAGGGTGTTTGCAGACTACAACAATATAAATATGTTATTTAAACTTTCTTCACCAGAGGAAGCAAAGGTTACTTAAGCCCTCTTAAGGGCTACATGTTAAGCACTACACATTACATTCTGCTGGGAGTTCTGAATCATAAGGGATAAAGAAAACCCCACACCTGTGTAGGTAACTTTTTATTTTATTTTTTTAATATCCTTGTTGAAGCAGAGTTTTTGGATTTCTGTATTCCCAGTTGCAGGGAAAGTACTTGATAGTCTTTACTTTCTTGTAAAACAAAACACAACAAAAAGGCAAAAATTCATATATATTATATTTTCTTTCCCCGTTTCTCATGTCCTTCATATCAAACTTCATTCTATTTTTAGGGGAAAAACAAAGTTAGGCGAGTGAAGACCATTTATGACTGTCAGGCAGATAATGATGATGAACTCACATTTGTTGAAGGAGAAGTAATTATTGTAACTGGTGAAGAGGACCAAGAGTGGTGGGTATGTATTTTTCCCTTTTAAAGTTCCTCATAATTTCTTTATGACTTTTATAGGAAAGCCTCTTTTTTCAAATGTGAAGGGTTTGTTTTTCTTTTTGTTTGTAGGTGGTGGGGTTTATTTTTGTTTTTGTTTGTTTGTTTTCCTTTGATTTTTGTCTGGTTTCTTTTTGCCTGAGCTAACAGCCAGCCCTTAAACTCCTATTAGAGAAAACCCCTTTTATCTGGGAGGGAGAGTCTGTTAGAACCAGCCCCGCTATGTTTAGCTTTATTGCTGGCTCATACAGCACATATTTACACTTCCCTCTCTGTAGTTCACACGGCCTTTCATTAATGAAGAAGTGGTGGTTCTTACTCCATTTAACAAACACACACTCCATGAAAATGAGATGTGTAATTATCTTCAGTTCACACAAGATGTTAAGCTATGCCTACAGGGGTTTCTGGAAATCTAAAGGATGGTTTGTAATTGATGCTATAAGCTGATGGTTTTCTTCTAAAATGAGGGCAAATAACATTGTCTTTCTCTTCTTCCCGCTCATGTTCCTGTTTCATACCATACTCCCCCTATCATGGACTGCATATTGTTCAAGTGCTAACACCAGGTTTTTCTCAACCCCATGCGAAGGCTCCAGCCTTTCTTGACAATCCCGCTCATGTCCTTAAAGCCCTGCTAGATCATATTTCCCTGCCAAAGAACTACTACTGGGAATAATAAAGCAGATTTCATTTGACTAAAACAAATTCTTGTTGCAATGCTGCCTGTGATACCCTAATCTAAGTGCAGCACAACCTTTGCTGTTTTGTTTCCAGCTATGTTTTCCTCTCACTCATCATTTAAGCATGGAAGATTTTCAACTGAAAAGCTGATATCAAAAGAGCAGTGCCCAGTGAAAAGTGTCTGTGTTGCCCTTATCACTTATTCCCTGATTACTGCTGCATTCCCTGCTGGATCTATTTTGTGGAGTGGCATTTTTAGCCCCTTGGGGACATGCCCAGCAAGTTCTATGAGGCACCCTAGTCTGAGTGTTTCTGAGAAGGGAAACAAGGGCTTTTGACTCATATGCTTCAAAACTTTGGCTCTCCAAGCGGAAATGGCCAGCCCTGTATGTTTCCCCTTCCCATTTTGTAAGCATGTGGAAGAGGAAGGAAGGTACACCATTATTCTGAAAGTACTGAGCAGCACTGTAGCAGGGTGAGAAGAGGTTTATGTGCTCAGTCAGGGCTCCTGCTCCAGTGCTATTGAACAGTTGTTTATAATTATGCCTTTTAAACATGGAAAGATCATATAAAATATTCCATTATTTTTAATCCCTTTGAATATGTTTATTAGCTATTTCTTTATAAATAGTCATTATGCAAAATATGTAGTAAATTGTAGCTGCAGGACTCTTAATCAGACAACACTGTGATTTGTTATAAGCACTAGTATGCACCTAAACCGTTAGGTATCATACTAATTCAATGAGAAAACAGCTGGGCTTTTATCACCCTAAGTGAAACATGATTATCATAAGTAACTTCACAAATATAGCAGACAGTTCCATTCAGTGAGATGTTCAGGATTTATTCACTTAAGTAAGATAAGTGGTTTGCAGAGATGTTACTGAAAATCTGCCTATCAGACAAAAGAAACTCAAGCTTCTGTTTTGGTGAGATTCTCGAAGTTCAATGATGTATGTAAGTTTCCTAAAAAAAAAAAAATAGTTTTGTTCTCTTTAGGTTTAATTGGCTTCATCTGTCTTATTTATAATATGCTTGTGCATTTCATTTTGTTCCTTTACACGAATTCAAATGTTAACTAAAGTCTGCTTCAGACTGTCCAAGATGTTGCAGAGGCTCTGTGAGCAGTTCTGCTGCTTTTGAGTGAATGCAGTCTGTGAAGTCTGTGTGTACACAGGTACATCTATCTGTCCATATATATATATATCTATGTATACATGTACCTTCTTCTCCTGTGTTGCAGATTGGCCACATCGAAGGACAGCCAGAGAGGAAAGGCGTCTTTCCAGTGTCCTTTGTGCACATTCTGTCAGACTAGTCAAAACAAACAAACAAATCCTAAACTTGAGCATTGCACATCCTTCATGCAAGACGGGCTTTTTAGCAAAAGCGAACGCTGCTGCCTCCCTGTAATCCTGTGCACAATTGTATATATAGCTGCTGTTACAAATTAAGAATTCATTTAAGTTTCACCTCATGAGGTTGAATTATATGTCTTGTAAATATACTGTGTTATTCTGCCTTTGCCAGTATTATGGTAGCCTTGGAACCTGGCACGCCTTACCGGGTTTGTTGAAGCCATCCTGGGCATTTAGCACTTCCATCTCTGTCCGTGCTGTCCCACACGTGTGGACTGCCAGCTTTCCAACATAGGTGGTCTCTGTCACCCACGTAACTGTACAGAAATGACTGTTCCTTAATAACTTGGTATTCTCAGTATACAATTAGAAGAAAGTTAGAATGAGTGAATGGTTTTGGACAATTTAAAGATCAGTCTGCAGTTCGTAAGTGTATGCAGTTTACAGCTATGAAACCCACTTCGATATTTATTTAATATAGTACTCAGTTAAGTGTAATTATGAAGACAAATATTCACTGACTTTACAGGTAACAGTAATGTTTTACAGTGTGCATACAGCATTTCATGTTTATATTATGTGGACCTATGCCAAACTGTGATTGCAGTTCCCCTGTGATATTACCTCACCATAAAAAGTTACCAATTTATTTCATTTGAAAACTTACTTTAATGAAAATTAGTCATATTGTTCTTTAGTAGATATGTGTGAAATTTGCTGGTTTCTTTCACTGAATTCTTAATAACCAAGGACTTCTAGCAAATGTTAACTGTTGACATTGTGCATGCATTTAGATGCTTACTTGAAACCTGCCTTTGTACAAAAGTAGTACTGTAGTCATATAGCTACATTTGAGGAAAAGAACATTTTAACTTAATTGCTATTCAGGTTAATGTGAGCTTGCAACAGTATTTGTTTATAGTTAAATTGGCTCTTTGAAAAATGATTTTGTGGATTTTTTTTTCTTGTCTTCAACCTTGCTAAAAGTTAGTTGCCTAAAATAAATTTTTAAGTGGTGATATAAGGATACATTTAAATTATTTTTAATGCTCTAAAAAGTGGAAGCTAAGATGACCTCTTGTGCATTTGATGAGGCTGGTAATGATAGATCTCAGATCACAAGGATAAGGCTGGTTTTCATGTAGTTCAGCAAGCTGCAACAGTAATGGTCATAACCCAAAGCACGAAGTAACAGACATATGGTCACAAAACTAATTTCTAAGAAAATCTTTGGAAGGCTGCATTTGAGCAGAGGTTTCTTGAAAGTTGGTATAAAATTGCATTGCCAGAAAACACTTCAGTGTATTACTGGAATCTTTAATTTCCTTGTGTCACTTTCAACATAATTTTTAATCTTTTGAAACATCATGCGGTTGTGTTTTTCCCATGGTTTGTCTGTAGTGGGTTCCATGACTTTCATATGTAGTTTTGTATTACTTGCTTTAAATGTTATTTTGGCTTCAGTATCTAGTGCTGCTATTTCAAAGCAGATTGTCTTGACTGCATGGAAAGATTTTCATTTCATAAAAGCATATCTCAGACTTTGAGAGCTCTCATTTCTAATACAGTTTTAAAAGACTGTAGTCAGTGAATATTTAATTCTGTTTGTGGTTAATTTAGAAACAAATATCTGTCTAAATCCCACATGAAAAAAATGCAAAACATTTATCAACTATTAATGGTTTTATCATTTATTTTTTAAAAATGAATTCCAAAAAAAAAAAAAAATGCAATGAGTGAGCAAGCCTGCTGGCATCTAATCTTCAGTATTACCAGCTCCAGTATTTCAGACTTTATTCTGTTTTTATGGAAAGGAAGTCAGGTTTAGCATTTCTTTAGCATTCCATTTTATCCATTAGTACAATGTTTTAAGTTGCATTAAAGAACAAAGCCTATTCACTTTTGTGGTCAATTGTATTTTTAAGTGATCTTGAAATAAACTGATAAATGCAAATCATATAAAGAAAACCTAGGCATGTAAAATTATGTAGAGTCAAATGTCTATTCTTTTCTACGCTCTTTAAAATAGTATACATATGCATTTTATAAAATTAAATTAGTTCCATAAGGAACAATAGTTCTGTTTATTCTGGCTTATTGTGGGTCATAAGAAATCTGAAAATGTATGATATTGATTGAGTTTAAGTACAGTATTATATTTGAACTCAATGAGCCACTGTCTGCAATTTTGTATATGACATAGTATTTGGAAAGTCTAAATCTTTATGGAAAATTAGCAGATAAAGGGTTGGGGGGAGGGGCAGGGGAAGGTGCCCCCAGAGGGGGAAGTTTGCTCTGCAGATAATGTCTTATTTACTGTTGAACAACAGTTGCTATTTATTTTTTTATTACATAGTACATCAACGTGTACAGAAATCAGATCTGGTCATGCCACTAGTTAAAATCTTGACTTCTCATTGAATGTTAAGGTAAAACATCAGTACACATGTCTATTCACATGTATTTAATGTGACAGTTTTTGAGTACTGTATGTGTTAATTTCTACTTTTTTAATATTTAAAATTGCTTTTAAATAAATGTATTCAGTTGATCCCAGATATCTGAACGAGGCCCTTTTTGTCAACTGGAATATCTTCTAGGGATTCCAAACAGGTAGAACTAAGACACTTGAAATGTTTTCTCTTGAATATAAAGCACTCCTTATATAATGCAATTAAATGTGTATCTCTTTAACAGCTGTTAAATATGGATGCAATTGCCTTTATCTGGAAAACTTTACTAACTAAAGTTAGCATCAAACCACTTGTTTTGTCCATGAGTTTCGATTGCTTTCTCAGCAGGCTCTGTGGGCTCCCAGCCCCCTCTGTGTTGTTTCCACAGCAGCCCATGGGGTTGAAGGAGCCATTCACAAACTCTGTGGGCAGGATCTCCCAACCCAACAGCAGCTCTCACACCAACTAGAGCAGTACTAATCTTTCCTGGATGGAGTGACTGCGTTGCTTAGAATTTCAGTCCTGACCCAGCTTACAGAGGTTGTTTCTCCCCCAGCCCTGACTCAGTTCTTAGATGTTTCTCATTTGTGACCCATTCCTGTCAAAGCTACTCCAAAATGGACAAGTCATTTGAAATTGCTAGAAAGCAACGAGAACATCCTTTAGCCAGAGGAAACGCTGAAGTGTGGAGCTATCAGATCTGGTTTGTATCAAGAATAGTAGCTGCCACAGCGCCATGTGGCTCAGGAGACTGCTGTGGTGAGAGCTTCTTCACACTGGATCATGGCACTGGTGTGATTCCCCACTGTCACAGAACATCCTGCTTGCTTTGTTTGGGGCTTTCAAATCTACATAGGCTCAACATGGGGCTGTTGGATGTGGGACAGGAGAATCAGTCTGGTTAAATACTGTGCTCCTTCTCAATTTCTACTGTGTCACAATATTTCAGATGACAGCATTCAGAGAGATGTCAATTCAAACAGCCTCAGTTCTCTGTCCTACTTGTATTATGTGTTCTTCAGTGACATGTATTGATTTATTTTCCTAAGTCAAAATTGAGGTGGATATGTCATATACTGTTTGGAGCAGCAGGGAACAAGACAAATGCATGCCCAGAGAACTCCCATGTTCAAAGTTTCAGTCTCCTTACCCTTCTGGCAAACCTAAAGCTCATAGTTAAACAGAAAATTGGTAGTCTATACTAGTGTAAGTGGTGCAAATATTAAATACCAAAGAATGAAATTCAAAATAGCTCCCTACTGCCCAATAGAAAATAAACAGTTCAACTGTGTAAATCTGATTTTTTTTCAGATACTTGCCCTCCCCAGAACTCTCTAGATCTGTGTAATAGTTCACCTGAGTATCAACAGAAAACAAGTTTATTTTCCCCTGCTCCACACTGTTACATAGTTTCATGCCCCTCACACCTTGGACTGGGAATCTTTTTTGCCATGAGACCAGAACTAGACAGAGGAGGAAATAAGTAAATATTAATAAATAAATAAATGAAGTTCAGCTTCAGACCTTATATTCTTTACAGAAAGCATCTCACCTTAAGAGTTTAAGGTTCTCGGGGATGCTTTTATTAGACCCTTTAGCCCTTCTGAAACAGCTGGAGGCTTTTCAGGTGGATGCAAAATGCACACATGACTGTAAGATGTTTTCCTCTGCATCGCTGCGAGACAACATTTTTCTTATCTAATACAAGCCAACTATTCTAAGTTGTCTTAATGATACTTTTAGGGTTATTCATAAAAAGATTTACAGCTCTGTCATCTGCTGAGGAAGTGCTCAGGTTTCTTCTTGAGATAAGCTAAGTGCTGTTTGTCAACTTGTGCTTAGGCTGACACCCCCCACCCCGAGCTGCAGCGAGCACAAAACCTGCATGCCTTTGCTGGTTCTGGTCAGCTGCTGCTCGGGAACAGTAAAAACGATAGTGTGTCATGGTACAGGCTCTGCCTTGTTCCTCTGTAAATTACAGAACAGATCCTCCCTGCTGCAGCAAGGCGGATGTCTGCTCCAATCCTTTTGTAATGGTGGGGGCAGGGAGGAAAGTTTGTGACAGCTGTCACATCTGCTAAGCTGTCAGAGCAGAGGAGAAGCTGATCGGTCATTTTCTGCACCACCTAAAGAATGTTTTGAACAAGGTTTAAGCTTACCTAGAACTTTAAATCTATTTGACTATATTAATGCTGTTCCTACCAGTTTGACCTTGGTTCTTGTAGTGTCTCATCAGAAAAATCTCTTCCTCTTGTGCTTTGTGCTCTTCTCTGAACGGCTATGTGGGACTAGGTCCATTTCCATGTGTTTCTTCCTCTCCCCCCACCCCCAGCTTGAAGATAATTTTGTACCTCAGTTACCACCAGAAATTATGAATCTGATTTCTCTCTCACAGTCCCATTGAATGGATGAATCAACCCTGAGCAGTCAAACACAACTGCTCTAGAATTGCTGTGTTAGAGGTTGTTTCTTGTATTCAACTTTGTACACTTCAAAACAGTAGCATTAGGCTTTGTTTTTTGATAACTGATTAATATACCCAGTCTTTTCCTCATGGAATGTTCCAGAAATAGCTTACTACCTCTGCCTGCAAACTTACAAGCTTAAGTTGTTCTTAAACCTATTTTAGTAAGGTAATGCTTTTCATCTCTCCCTGCTCTCACATCCCTGCTGCAGTAGGTGTCAACAGTCCGTCTGCACTGGGGTTCCTAGTCTTTAAATAAAATTCAAAAACTTAGGTATGACAAAGGACTGAAATATGCTCCTGAACTTCAGACTGAAGGAAAGACAAGGCACCTTGAGCTGAATGTGCACAAAAGAGGTCAGCAGCTCTTTGGTGATTAAGCAGGGGTTTATTGTGGTTTTCTGTTGGAGCCTGCAGATTTCCTTAATGACCTGACACCAGCGGCCACTTGCTGCTTTTGACACCTCAAAGACAAACCAGACTTTTTTTCAAATAAGTAAAAGTTCCACTGCCTGTAATCTCGTCTATTTGGCATCTATTCCCATCTATGGCTCCGGATCTACATATCCAAATGCCTCCCCTTTATTCACTGCAGGGTTCAAATTCAGAGCTGTAGCCCTACTTTAACAACTGTAGGCAGGACACCAAGAGCCCCAGGCAGTTGACCAGTGAGCTGCAGCCAGCCACATGCTCTCATTTCAGCTGAGACTTTTTTATTGTGTGGAAACCCACCCAGGAGGTGGGGAAAAAAGCCTTGTGGACCAATTTTAGGACCACAGCAGTAGTTATGACCTCTGTGGATAGAAGCATGGTGATGAAGGGCAGATTTGTGATCCAGGACAGTCCTCAGTCTCTGTCCTCCTTCCAGGAACTGGGCCAAGCTCTGCTGAAAGAAACAGGAGAACATATGCTAAACCTGCCTTGATATTGTGCACAGAGCTGCTTAAAAGTGGTTTGGCAGTCTGGATATCTGGAGAGCAGGAAACATCTTCATCTGCAGTGAACTCACACCATGTGATGCTGGAAGATAGGGAGTTCCAAGACTTTTTCTGAGTATAGAAATAAATCCAAGTTCTACATGTGCTAAAAGGTAGAGAGATGTGAGAAGAGCAGGGGATGGAGGCCATCACAAACCACAGCTTGGACACATTTGAAAGAGTATCAATGACTCCATTGTTGATGTGAAGATCAATGATAAGGAGTCAGCAGCTCTCCTGTGGGCACTGCCTTTAGGCTGGCCATTACCTTACCCTGAGAGGTCAAGGCAATGCAGATTCCAGTGAAATGGAGGTTCCTTGTCCAGGAGAAGCAGCAAGATCGTGGCAAGCAGCACTTGGGGTTTGAGGGCAGCAAGGCAGTGAAACTATCTGGTCAGTGCTGTGCAAGTAGCTGCTGTAATTGCTGGGCCCTGAGAAGGAGTAGCAGGGCCTGTTCTTCCACATTTGGCTGTGAGGAAGGAGGTGCTGCTGCCCTGCCAGCGCAATCTCTGGCTGCAGCCTTACACAGGACCCAGGTCCCTCCTTAGATGTGGTTCTGGCGCTTCCACTTCCTCCTTGGAGCAGATCTGGAACAGTCACCTTGCTTAGGGAACAGATCATCCTTTAACTTGGCACTTATATTTCCAGGTCTGTCTGGATGAGATGCTGCCGGGTCCAGCAGAAAAGCTCCTTCTGCTCGCCCTTCCCTGCAGGGATATAGAGAAATTTGAGAGGGAAAAAAATCAAAACCCAAAAAAAAAACCACCCAAGAAATTTGGAGGTGGAAAACCACTCTCTAATTTAAACCCATTGAGAGCAGCATTTGTTCCTCTCATTTGTCCATGGCAGTGTTCCATCTAAATGTTTTTCATGCCAAATGTAACCCCTGGTAATGCTTATTTAGATGGGGGCTGCCAGGGGTCATCCCTTCTCTGTCTGTAGAGCAGGTGCCTGCTCTGCCCATGATCCACAGCTTTAGCTGCTTGCTTGGTGGAATGAAGTACTGGTGGAATTTCCTGGTGCAAATGAAGTACTTTTGCATAGGGCTCCCAATACCTATGGGACTTCTCTGCACCCCAGCCTCACTGCTGCCACAACTCCATCCGCTTTGGGCAAAAGACAGGACTTAGAGCCATTGTGGCAAGGTCTGGGCCTTGGGGGCTGCAGAGTGAACTGAAGCCCCCCACCAGCGACTGACAGTAAAGCTGGGAAGCAAAATGCCATTTAGAGAAATTACCTTAAGACAGGTTACCCACACCTAATCCCTGTCTCTTCCTGAAAGGGATTGATGGTGCAAGAGAACAACAGCATCTGTTGCTGGAGGGAGAGCTTCCTGAGGAGCAGATGGAGAGGTCGTGTCCTGGGGGGTCCCCTCACTCCTTCTGCAACCAAGATGTCATCAGTTGTCAACAGGATGGAGAAGATGAAGAAGAAACAGAAAAAGGTGCCTCAGATGAGTGTAGTTCTAGAGATAGAAGGAGCTCTTGGGGTTTGAAGGAGAAATTAGGCCTTGATGAGTTTTTTCTTTGATCCTCCAAAGCTAGTCTTAGAAACAATGTCTCAGTGAAGTGGCTTGGCTTCCAGGCTGGATAACGAGTCCTTGATCATAGCAGGGACCAACACCCGCATTTGGAGCTGCCAACAGCCCTATTCCAGGATGGCATTCCTTCTCTGGGCACAAGCCTGCAGCCCCAGGTCAGCTCCAGCAGAGCCTGGTGGAGATGGCTGGGTTGTTACACGCGTTTGAAGCCTGCAAGGTGCTCCGGCATGTGGCTGCTCCCTTGCCGTGGCTGCAGAGCCTCGCCCGTGCCCTGCTGTGCTGTGTGTGCTTCGTGGGTGCTCGCCCAAAGCAGCCGTGAGGGCCGGGCCATGTCTGGCCCCTCACGAAGGGTCTCTCCCGGCCCCCCGGGATGGATGTGGGGGCTGCTGTGAAGGCTCTGACCCGTGCCCCATCCTTCAGCCCCTGCCCGGCGGGGTGAGCACCCGAGGAAGCTGCGGGGAGGGAGCCTGTGAGGGGCCCGGGGATCGGGGCCGGGCGCGGCGAAGGTGCCGGGGCCGCCTCTCCCTCCCCCCGCGCCGCTTCCTTTTATATCGATGCGGCACCGCCGCCCGCAGCCACAACCTGCGGCCGTGACGCCGCCGGCAGCCGGAGGGACGAGGCTGAGCCCCGTACCCAGGTAAGGGCTGCCCGCGGCCCCCGGGAGGGCTCAGCGGGGCGCGGGGGCGGCGAGGGGCGGCTCAGCGAGAGGGAGATGGGGATCGCCTAAGGAGCCGGGAGGAGCCTGAGCGAAGCCGTGGGGTGGGCGCCCGTGGGGAGCCGCGGGGCGGAGAGGAGCCGGGAAGGAGCCGGGGCAGCTCCCGTCCCGCTGTTCCCCCGTCCCCGGGCGGGAAGGCGCAGCCCCCGCAGAGGATGCTCAGCGCTGCCCGGACAGCCCCGCGCCTTCCTCCCGCGGCGCCGGGAGGTCTGTGGGGCCGCGGAGAGAGCACGAGGGCGGCCGGAGGCAGCTGTGGCCGAGCTCTGCTTCCCCAGGGCACGGGGACCGAGGGGCCGCCCGGGTCAGGAGGGGCGAGGCGGATCTGCTCTGTCTGCGAGGGGGGACGGGCAGGACAGGACGGTCCTGAGCGCCCTGCCGCCAGGCACGGACGTGGCAGATGCAGCGAGCGGGGTGACAGCCCTCACACCAGCCCACACCATCTCAGTCACTGCCGGCTGAAGCCGAGCAGCAGCACGCTGGGCTGGCCGTCCAAAGGAGGAAGCCGTGGTTTGGTCCTGGGCACCATGGGTGTTCTGGGCTGGGAGCAGCAGTGACCCTGTTAGATGGAGGTGTTTGGTACAGATGCCGGGTACCAGGCCGAAGAATTATTACTCGTCCTCGTTCATGCAAATCTTGTACGTAAAAGTTCAGCTCAGCAAACAGAAATGTGCAGGACTGTCTGGTGAGAGGGTGAGCACTTCTGCTTTGGGGGATCTGGTACTTCCTCCTCTGGGCAGGAACGGTGGTGTGCTTGTGATCATGACTGTGTGAAAACTACCCCTCTCTTGAGCAAGCTGTAGCATTTCTAAAAGGTTAGTGCAGAAACAGAATAGCACAGAGCAGCCCCTAAATAGTGAAAATTACCTGGCTGTATGGTTTGAAGCAGAGTTATCTTTCTGCCATTTAAAAATGGCAAAAATTTTCCCTAATAACCATTTCTAAACATAAGTAAAAAATGTATGCGTTCTTTAATTTAAGACCCAAAAAGCCATGAGGATGATGCTTATTTGTTGTTTTGTTAGGTATCTGATTAAAACAGTAGAAAGGCGCTTTTATTTAATTCAAAGATAACCCCACATCTGCACCCCAACCTGAGAAGTACTTTGAAGAAATGTGGAATTTTCGTGGAAGTTTAATGTCCTCTTTCTTTCAGAGCTTGACTGAAAATGAGGTTGGCGATGGCTGCTGCCTGTTTAATGTTGAGGAGGATAGAATTGATGCTGTGGGGAGTTGGGGAGTGTTCATGGTGCCTACACGTGCTCTGAAAGACCCTCTCAGGCACACACTGACACCCTGGGTCATCTCAAGTGCTTGGTGCTGCTCAGGGTCCTCTTGCCTTAGAAAGAGGAAGCATTTGGCTGCATGGCTCCTCCTGGGTTCCCTGCTCAGCAGGGATCAGGAGCCTGTGCCTGTCCAGGCAGCAGGATGCTCTCCAGATGCTGTTGCAGACAGCAGCCCCTACCTGCTGCTCATTCTTGCTCTCTGGGAACACTGCTCAGGCCAGAGGCCTCATTAGTGCATCCTCTGACAGTTGTCACCACTTGCTTTCCCAGTGTTGGTGATGTGGTTTCCTCCATGGCTCAGCAGGAGCCCCTGGCATGAAGGAGCTTCTGAGCAGGTCTGAGGCAGTGCTCTGCAGGGAAACTAGGAAGTGCTCAGCATCCAGTAGAACAGTTGTACCAACAGGACTTTTAAAGACAATCCCAATGAAGTCCACAGCATCCTTTTCTCTAGCTGAGATCGATAGTTCAGACTGCTCAGCAAAGAGTGCATGCAATGGATTTTCAATAGTCAGCACAGCACAGTTCAGGCTTGAGGAAAAATTTATTAGGCCTCATTCTGTGCCTCTAAATGTGAGTGTGCCCAGCAAGAGCACTGGCTGATGCACCGAGGGGAGTTAAAAAATGTTAATGCTGCCTCTGAGCATAGAAGGACACAACCACTCTCAACTACTATTTATTTTTTTGTACTCAAAGGTATCAGAGGATACATAATGGCTCACAAAAATAAAGACTGGTATTTGAGATACTTCCTGTGCTTGTTGGAAGAGAACAAGGCCCAGAGTATTTTGAAAGTAAAAGCGTATTTCCTGTGAAAAAACTGCTGAAATGACGTGCAAGATTGTTTCAGAGCTGGAGGCACAGGCAATGATTCAGGCCAGCAGTGTTGGCAGCTGGGTTGGTGTGAGGCTGAGGGGAGGGTGCTGAGCACCAGCCTGTCTAAACTTGCAGATAGGGCACAGGCACAGCATCATGTACTCTTCTTGCTGCCCTGGGAACAGGAAGACAAGCTGTGTCCTCTGGCTGCAGACAGCCTCAGGGGCTTCATTAGAGACTAGAGGTTGGTCTGCCAGCAGGTATTAGCAGACCTGCCCAGGCTGAGTATGTACATGCTCCAGAGGCTCTGTAGAGAGCCACTATAGGTCTCTGGGCTACCCAAGCACAAAGGTGATTCCATTGTGGTGTCAGGACTGTTTCTGTAAGCTGAAGGTCATTTCTTCATTGCTCTCTCCACCCTGACTTAAAAAGACTTGTCTCCGAGGTTAGTTCAGTCCAAGACCAGTCCTCCTGATTGCCTGGTTTAGATTTTCCTTTAGCACTTACCATGGCTGTGAGCCTGCTTATCAGCTGAATCACTGCCCCATGCAGACCTGCATGGTTCCACTGGGAGCTGAATCCAGCTCACTGGCTCCCAGGAGCCTTCTTTCCCCTGCAGCAGCTCAGCTCTGAGGGAGGAGGTGGCTGGGAGCAGAACACAGCCCTGACAGTTCTCTGCTGGAACACAGTTGCTGAAGCTGGTTTTCAAATCTTCAGCAGGGCTGTATCTCACAGTGGGTAGGAAGCACTTTGCATGGTGTCTGCAGTTACACAGCTGTTGGAAACCTTTGTTCTGTGTGGAGCTTGATATAGCTTGGATTTTTTTTTTTTAAGCTTGAGTTCTATTACTGTCCTTGCTGGTTATATTTTGAAACAAATACTACACACATTAATTTATTCCCTTGAGGTTTTTCTGCCTGAGAGATGCTCAAACTGACTGTATGTGTGACCTTGCAGTAATAAGTGGGATAAGTCTAATAGGTAGCTTTGGTTTCCATTCCAAGCAGTTTTTCATGTTGTGCAAGCTGCTTTTCTATCATAAAAATTCTTTTTTTTCCCTAAAATTTCTTTCTAGAGCTGAGTTTTCTATCTGTTTTGCAACAATGCTGTAAGATTACCCCAGGGCATCTAGTGGACAAACTCATTTCTCGAAGACTTGCTATATAGAAAGGGAAAAACGCCAAGTCTTCTGACTACAGCAGAAAACTAGGAATTTTATCTGAGCCTTGCTAAGATAGTCTTTGTCTCAACCAGAAACAAGACCCCCCCAGTCCCAAGCATCTGCCTTGTTCCCAATCTTGAGGTCAAACCTCCTGGCCATAACCCTCTCTATTTAAGAAAAAGATGTAGACACAAGTTGTAATCTGTGCTATGAAAATCTAATCTGTGACCTAATTTGTTGTGATACCATGAAGAACCTGTCAGTAGCAATCACTGTAACCCGTGGCACGGATGCACTGCTGCTTTCCAAGAGTGCTCACTTGCCAGAGCCCCAGAGGGAGCAGTGTCAGGCCAAGTGAGCACATCTGGGCTCCTCCACTGACAAATTTGGGAATAATATACAGACAACTCTCAGGTCACTTTTGTTATTCTTTTAAATTTGAAGTGATGTGGACAGTCTTACTATGTGTGGAAAGGAACCTCTTCTGAGGATCCCTGTGGAACAGGCTGGTTTGAAACTTGTGGGAAGGGATGAGATGCAACCAAAACTGGACAGTTTTCTGTGCGTGCCATAATAGCTGTTTACCTGTCTGCTGTTCATTCCCACGACCATGACAGTAGCTGGGATGAAACCAACTCATTGGATGAGTGGTTACAGGAGCGACTTGTCTGAGTAACTTCTCACCAGTGGGAGCTGTGGTTGCATGGGCTGATTCTCAGAGGGCAAAACTGGCCAGTTTCTAGTACAGACCCTTTGGGCCAAGTTTGTTGTTCTTTAAGGAGAAAATACGAGGTCTTTTTTGGTGTGTTGCTAGAACATAGCACTGTCAATCTTGCTCTGCAAGGCTAGAGAAGGAAGGAGAGGTTTGCAGGTCAGGAGTGCACATGTAATAGGCTGAAAAACTGGAAACTGTACTCCTAAGTCCCTGCTCTGCTACATCTGTCAGGGAAAAAACTTAACTAGGGAACTGCTGCTGTTTCAGAAACAACAGAGCTGGGCTTTCATTTTGATTGTTCTAGAAATAACTGTTTAGGGGTTTTTTTTTTTTTTTTGTTTTCTAGTTTTTTTAGTATTATCCTTCAAATGCTTTACTTGAAAGTTTTAAAATTTACAGAGCCATGCAGTTGGTTAACAACTGCTAAAATCCATGTCTGGTTAGTGAGACCATCAATCCATTTGGATATGAGATCTAGTAACCTGGATCCAGTAAGACGCATGTGCATGGTCTGCTGCCTCCCTTTCTTGCCTTCACTGGAGCTACCTGTGCTGCTGTTATGGCATTAGATCTTAAGACATTTATTTTGAGCCTTGCATTAGGTGTATGCTAGCATAGAATACTTGCATTCTGGTAGTAATTTGTGTGTTCTTTTTTTTTGTATTTTGGTGTACTTTTACCCACCCTGAGCACTTAGAGTTCAAGTTTCAATGTTATTTGTTGATTTTTGTTCACTCCGGGCTTTTCCCTCCACCCACTCACTTCCTCTCACAAATATTTCCTCATTTCACCACTTTCACACCCATTTCTAGCACAGGGCTGCTTCCCATTGCAGGCAGGCTCAGCACTTCATCCACCTCAACACTTCATCTACCCT
Source organism: Cinclus cinclus (assembly GCF_963662255.1). Classification (NCBI taxonomy): domain Eukaryota; kingdom Metazoa; phylum Chordata; class Aves; order Passeriformes; family Cinclidae; genus Cinclus; species Cinclus cinclus. The sequence continues at coordinate 142,767,262 of NC_085046.1, read as the reverse complement.
TCACCTCTGCAGGAGATGGGTGACAGATCCAGGTGTGAGGGGAGGAGCAGAGGGAGGAGAAGGCGCTTGCTCATGTCAGAGGGCAGGCACAGTGGCAGGGAGAGGAGGTCTAGGTGCAGGTGTATTTTTGGGCAGCAGCACCAAAGGTGTAAGCAGTGTTGGTGTATGGGTGAAGGGAGTGAAGATAGAGAGTGCAGGTGGTTTTATGTGTGTGCTCATGATCGGGCACAGCAAAACTTCAGGGTGTGCAGAGCTGGGAGACAGCTGGACATGCTGTGCTGGGACCTCTGAGCTTTGAGGAAGGTGCATCTCCAGATCATAACGCAGCCAGGCCAGAGACACTCAGGAAAGCACAGGCAGCTGAGGTAGCATTTATGATAGCTCTAAGTTTTAATGTGCAATTCCATTCTGTTTGCCTTTTATTTTTAACAAAAGGTTTCTCACCTCTCCTTGGACAGCACCAGTTTCTTAACCACATGGAGTGCATCTGGCAGCTTACAACCTGTTAAAAGAGGAAAAAATACCACTATGAAAATAACATGTCTGTAATTTTAAATTAGGTAAGGGCTAAAATTAGTAGGAGCAGGCCTGTCTGTGTCTGTGAAAACCAGCAGAGAATTAACATTCATCTGATGCTGAGCAAGGCAAGCTCACAGAGGTTTGCAGCTCACACTTCCTTCGCCTTGTCCCACTCCTGTCCTTGCAGCTTCGCTTCCCCGCAGGGCTCAGTCACCAGTTAGCAGAAAGCTGTGCAGATACCACTAACCTTGTGCCAATACTGAGTGCTACTTTCAGCATTCTGAAGTGTTAGCAACAGCCAGAACATTTTTACTGCACTTCTTTCATTTCTTTGCTCAACTGCTGTGAGTGCAGCTTTGGATGAATCGTGCTAAGGTCACTAGTCAGAGCCCTGGATGTGGCCTGAGTCCCACTCTGGGGCCCAGATCCACCCACCATTTCCTCGGTGAGATAGGAGCCCCCAAGACGCTTGTTTCCTCTTCCCAGCTGCGGTTTACTTTCCTCTTCTGTAATTGTGTTTCCGTTAACAGGGATGCAGTAAAAACCAGTTGCTGAATTATTCACCTCACTAGAATAACTCTTGGGTGGTTTGGTTCTTTGCAGACTATTCTTCATCTCACATTCTGGCGTCGTTTTCATTCGCAGCATGACCCATGCAAACAGGTTTATTTGTGCAAGGTAAAGTGTGCAGTAGACTGGTAGTGTGATGTGTTTGAGGGAGGGAGAGCAGCAAGAGCCTTCACCTCACTCCCCCCTTCCCTGGGAACTTCCGTGCTAGGCCCTGTGCCCATTGCCAAAGTCAAACTCCTGGGAGTGAATGTTCTTCCACCCCTAGCATATCCAGAGGAATCAGAGGTCAGTTGGAAATAAAAATTAAACAGTGCCTTAGTGCATCTTTGAAAAGTTTACTCAAAAGGCTGGCATTGCTCCAGTGTGGTTAAACTGGTGACCTCCCTCCCATAACAGCCCCAGAGAGGGCTCTATTTTGGCTGACGGTGGCCAGGGGTGGCTGCAGAGCTTCACCCTAGGTGGCAGGGCTGAATTCACACTCCTTGCACCATTCTCCCAACCAGAGCATGCAGGGTGCAAAACCAAGGAGGACTGGACTGCATCAGGCACGTTGCTGCCCAGAGACCTCTGGCAGGGGTTGTACTGGAGGCCTGTGAAGTGCTCAGGCTGCTTCAGGCAAGCGGCGGGGACCATCCCCAAATGGGAAAAGCCACAAAAGACCTGGACTTGGCTTGTTTCCCTGGGCTGTGCCTCCTCTGAGCCATCCCATGGAGGGACAGCTGGAGGCTGTCTCTGCAGGCCTTATCCAGCAGTGTGCTCCTGGCACTGGACAGCTGCTGGCATCAGGGCAGTTATGTGATGGATGATTCATGTTCCATCAATTCAGTGTCTTGCCAGAGACACAGGGACAGGGTGTGATGGGGAGTATCTCTGTTGTCTGCAAGCTCTAGGGATGATTTGGACTTCCATGGTGGTTGGTCTGGACTAGCCAACAGAAGTCATATAGATAAAAACGAGTCCTGATTCCCAAGTCTCTTCTGGCAATACCCAGAACTGAGGAGAGCAGGTGCTCCTGCCTGTGAATCCTAACTCTCGCTGAAGGAATTGCTGATGACCAAACACCATCTTCTGTGCTTTAGTGGGTCTGTCAGGCATCCTGCTTACGTTAAATCATTAAGAAATATTTACTGTACATGTTAGTGTTCTCTTGTCAGTGCACTCTGAGTATCACAGACATCACTGGCAGTGTCCTACAGCAATCCATCAAATGTGAATGAAGAAGCCACTCCCATCTCTATTTAAGGATTAGGACCACATTTCTTTCTCAGGATTACTGCCTTGAAAGGACATGGTTTAAGGAGTGCCTCCAAGTTGCAAATCTTATACCAGGACTTCTTGTGCTGGGGATCCACAGCTGATGCATCCTGGTTACTGGTGTTACTATAATTGCATTTGTGAGCAAAACCTGTTTCAGGCCCACTTGCACCAGTTCTAGGTCTGCTGGTACCCCCCTGTATGCCTGGACATAACATGAATCACAACCTCTCTAAAATACATTTATGCATTAAGGTATAAATGTGCCCAGGACCTGTACCTTCTGTTCATACCAGAAAAATGGTCTTTCAAACTTGTTGAGGTTTTGTTTGGTCTGCCATCTTAAAAAAAAAAAATGAACTAAGTGATGTGAGAAACACTTGGTGGATGTATTCAGAACGCTTGTTCTGCAGAAAAAGGCCACTTGTGGTGACGTGCTTTTGCACAGGGCTCCCAGGAGATCACATAGCTGGCACAGGAGCAGTAAATTCTTCCCCCTGCAGGTTCCTGCAAATGCAAGTCAGTTAGAGGAAGCAAGAAAGGAGAGCAGGGGCCCAGAAGGAGAATACTATGTTCAAGTGAGAACGTAGAAAAGGACTGATCCTGATAACCTTGAGTGCCTGCTGAGCCCAGTGGCAGGCTGGAGCACTTATCCAGAGCCCTTGGAGAGGATCATCTGATCCAAGGTCACCAAAGACCTCACACCCCATCAGCTCTTTGCCCTGTGCTGTGTGGGTTTGGAGCTGTTCCTGGGCAGTTTTCATAGAGCTGAATATAGTTATTTACATGTTTCACAGTGTCTGGGCTTTTCCTCTTCCTCTTAGCTCTGTTGGGCACTGCTGTACAAGTGTCTGTGAGGGAAGTTGTGTTCTCAGTCAGTGCCCAAATTGGTGTAACTTCCCCTGGACAGTGGCTCCCAGAACTGCACCAGCCCTGCTGGGGAAGGGGAAGAGCAGAGGCTGCTCTGCAGGGGGACTTTGGTGAGGAACTTCCCCTGCATTTGTTCTCCTCCTCTAGTTCCTCATGCATGAGATGATCCAAGTCCTCATGTTCTCCATCAGGTGACATTCACCAGCTGGGGCTTCTGCAACAGGGGATGCACATTTCCACTCGAGAGGAGCTGTGGGCTTCCTGTGAAATCCTCTGTGGAATAATAGCACACACCCCATCCACATTGCTACCCATGTGTCCAGCATGCTTCAGCCTCTCGTCAGCTCTGCTGCTGGGAGAGCTCTGGGGGGCAGTTAGAGGTGTCCTTGCTTCCAGGGGAAACCAGAGCCAGCCCCTGCTGGCCCTGCCTGCAGGGGTTCAGCACAGGGAGCAGATCGCCTTTCATTCCCCTGTGCTGGGTGCTGCACCACCTTCTCAAGTCCAGGGAAACAAGAGGGAGGTGAGCCATGTTTCTGACCCCAGTGCCCTGCCTGCAGCCATGGCAGTGCCCCCCAAGCCTTGGTCCAAGGGCAGGTGGTGGTAGTTCACACCCAGCTCAGACCCACCCTCTTGCCAAGCTGGTTCTTTCTCTGAAGTTGCTCCATATCTGCTTTACCCTCTCCTGCAGGATGGAGCCCAGACCAACATTCAGGCTTTGCTGTGTTCTCTTAAGGTTTGACCGACTCACTGGCTGTCAGGCAGTTATGGGTGTGTTCTAAATATTTGTTTAGATCATCTTTCTCATAGTGATTCTCTTCTGAGCTGGGAGAGCAGACAGAGGGTTTGCCTGGGAACAAATTAAACTACCCCCTCTTGGTATATTTTTACTTTGTTTTATTTTCTAACCTGCACTACTGTGTTGGGCTCCATTATAACTGCGAATTTCACTGACATCAACAAAACGCAGACAATTTCCCCAGTGGATTTATGCAGGATCAGAACTTTTGGAGATGAAACCATATCCAATTGTATGAAAGAAATATTTTCAGAGGTCACTGAAATTCTGTCCCTTATCCCAGAGCCTCCTTTAGCCCTAGACACTAATATTGCAAGTGCAATATGTGAATTTAGGTTCCACCCGCATGAGAAGATACACATATAATACAGAGAACTTTGGAAATTGTCCTTCCTCTCTCTGATGTCATTTTTATCCCTTGAGTGTATAGAGATTAAAACACAGTTGATGAGCATACTAAACATTCATTGCACATTTCTCTTCTAGTATCGAGCTGACCTCAAATCTGGAATGAAATGACTTCACATTTATTTCTAAAAGTATCTTATTTTGTGAATCAAAATGTCAACACGTTTGAAAGTGGTCCCACATGAGACATTTGTATCTCTAGGAGTTTAAATTGCTGGATCAATGTCCCATTAATACTAAGGGTGTTTAAAGGACAAATTCTCTGCCTACTGCAGTGAAAATTTACCTCAAGGTATGACATTTCACCTGCCACTAAGATTTTTGAATATAATGGACCAGAATAGCAAGATTTGCACATGTTGGTAACAAAATTGGGCGAGCAGCAGATTCCATTGCAGAAACCTTCCTTTTTTTTTTTTCCTCCTCCTCCTTTTTCAAACATTAAAATGTGCATACTCTTTGCAACATATAATTACTGCACTATTCAGAAGCCCATGCCTGAATTTGGGCATGGTTTAATCATGCAGAATATGAGCTGATAAAGAGAGCCCCAAAAAGCTTCCACTCAAAAGGGTGCAAGGAAATGAGACCACCAGGGTACATCCAAAGCCTGGCTCCAGCTGGACCACAGAGCTGTGAGCCCCATCACATGCTTTCCTGGTGGCAGCTCTACTGATGGACAGGGCTTTGCCACAGCTTGTCTGCCCTCAGCATGGCTCTGTCCTGTGGGAGCATGAGGACAGTTGGCAAGTCTCAACCCCCTCCTCCTCAAATGAAATACAGAGACAACTGGACTGAGCTATCAGCACTCTAAAGCACTGCAAATAATCTGAACCCAGGGGCCTGGTGAAGCTGAGCCTGAGGCGAGGCATGTTTACCCAAGGAAGTGCCAACATAGCCCAGGAGAACATACCATGAAATTGCACCATACTGTCCCTCCCTTGCGCTGTCACGGAAACCAGATGCCAGGATAGAAAAGCACCAGGAGATGAATAAAAAATCTTCAAGTGCCAGAGAGCCCTGCTCAGCCCTACCTTCTGCTGCAGGCCATCCATGCTTCCCGGCATTCCCTGGTCTCCTGCCAATTCCCATCAACAGCTGTGGTTTGTGGTTGTAATGCTCAGCATTTGTCTCCTCTTTCTTGTAGCAGACCTGCCCAAAAGCTGGATGTGTAGCATGTAGCAGTTCAAGAGTCCCGGGACTCCCAGAACCGGACTCTAAGTACGAAAACAAATCTTTCTTTGCTCCTTTATCTTCTCCAAGGCCTGAGACACTGCAAGTGTGGGTTTGTAAGGCTTCTGGGCCCTTCTGAAGGCATTTGTGAGGAAAGGTTACATAATACATTGTGCTTTATAATACATAATTTTCTTTTAAAGAACAAGAAAGTGCCAGCAGTAAGTCTAAACCTGAATTGCCAGCCCAGAAGCAGCCTGCTTACTGCATTTAGCACACGAAATGTTCTTCACTCCATCATGCTTAGTCCCAGTTTCTGTGTCTATGTATTACTGTTGAGGCTGCAGCTTGGGTAGGAGCGGCTCCAAGATGTTAGCAAGTGTCTGTTAGGAATTCCACTCCCTGTTTCAGGAGGGCCCAGAAGTTCATTAGATGTTTAATAGCTTCCAGTCACTGCTGTGCTGGATGGACCTGAACTGGTGACCAAGGGGGGAAAGGTTCTCTCACACATTTACAAACCCTGAGGCATCTGTTCCCCAGACACAAATTTGTCTAATTCCCCTAAACCACTGACGTTCTGCCCTGAAATGATACTCCCATTCCCTTAGGAAATCCCTTGGGTTGATATCAAGTAGATAGTTATTTTTGGATTCATTCCCAGAGAGAGTGCACTGTATTGCTCTGAACCCTACACACCAAATAAATATATCATCCTACTGTAGTAAAGGTCCAAAAAGTTTTATTGAAGGGGAAACAGATTATTAATAATTAAGGGTAGTTCACTGTATTGGTTTTGAGCCAAGTAAAGCTAATAGAGCTTTTTTTTTTAATAGCAGAGATAAAAGTGTAGAATACTGAGACTCAATTGATTGCAGCATTTAATGCAATATAAAGTCAATTAATGAATTTCAAGGGTTAAAACTCTGCATTAAAGTGAAACATGAGGCTCACAAGCAATGTATTAAGGATTTTTAAAGATTAGCAAAAGCAAACAAACAAAAATCAAAAACCTACCCATTTTTGATTAGTAGATGTCTGTATGTTTGTCTTCCTGAGGGAGAAACTCATATGACCAATATTTTTACTTATTTTATCCTAAAGCTCTGGGTGTTTATATATAGGTGTGTGCTTTTCCCTTACCCCCTTTTAGAATAAAATAAAGCCTTTACAAGGAGGTGATCAGTGATTAATTCTAACAAAATTCTCCTATGGCTGCCTGCGATATTCTCATGGCAGGGATGGATGGTAGTGTAGAGGGAACAGTGTTTGACAAAGGCTGCTGTAAGAAAGGCTCTAAATCAGGACAGTTCTAAACTGCTACATGTTTTGGACCACCCCGTGTTGTTTACTGTCTACCCAATTACAGTTTCTTAATTTAAAAGTGTATTTTCTCTCTCTGCAATAACAGAAGAACATGATGTGGAAAAGAGAAAACAGAATCACTGCACGATTAGCTGTAACTAATGAGGATGAGGAAGGTTTTAAAACATCCTGCACTGAGCAATTTAAATGTTTATCGCAGAATAAACCTGCATCCATTCCTTCTCATTGACAGCCATTATATTGTGATGTTGTCCCTTTGCAGGCTTTTCCAAACCATCCACTTCTTCTGAAACCTTTGTTCAAGTCTCAATATGATGTGAAGTCTTTTTCTGCACCGTGGTCTTCTAATCTCTGCTTTATTTTTTGGTAGCCATTCAGTCTTCCAATGGGCACAGGTGCCCCTCTTTGCCATCTGGCCATATTCAAGTCCTGAGTGCAGCCCCCTCTGCACTAAACCCAAGCTTGTCACACTCAGCTGCAAAACCTTCCACAAGCTCAGGGGCAGAGTGTGTCATCCAAGCAGTAGCGTGTTGTGCCTTAGGACAGAAGTGACCCCATTAAAACCATTTAGAAGCATGCACACTTATGACTGGCTCACTGCCCTTATGCCTCTCCTTGGCCTCACATGGTTCCCTAGGCCTTGTCACATCTCTGCTGAAGCCAGTCCTCTGAGCAAACCACAGAAATGTTGTATTCTCTACATCCGCCCCTACCAGCCTTTTAAAGTAAAATTCATCTGATAGACAATTAAGATTAAAATAATAATGGCAACATAATGGGACCATAAAGGAGCAGATACTATTTGTCTTTTCTTAGAAGAGAAGAAAATATAATTGAAAAATAGAGTCCTGTGAACAGTGGAACTAATGAATTGTAATTTTCTCCTGATTTGCATTCTGTGTGCCCTGCATTTCCCACTGGATCTTTCTCAGAGTGAAACTTCTGGGCTCCTCCCTGTTTCCAGCTCTCCCCTTCCCTGCTACATTCCCGTGCTTCCATGGCAGTTCCCGCAGTCTCTGTCTTACATCTTGCCAGCCAGGCAGGAGATGACCCAAGCAGGTTGACTGAACAGTATACACATGTTGTTGAGTGTCCAGCACCATAAACCAGATTTCCAGCAGAGTGCAGGCTGTGTGTCCTGGGACAGGAAGAATGGCTACCCGTCATAGGCCAAGGGCTCACAGACAAGCTGGAAGCCAACTCCAAGTGATCAGCCTCACTGCGTAACACGTAAAGACACCGTGCTGCTCCAACTTTTGTTCCCAGGTTTGTTGGTTTAGGACTACCTTGGTGGTAGAAAGCCAGTGTGTACAGCAGATCTGAGCATTTGTGTTTTCCTCTCATGTACGACTTAGTCTGCAAACTGCTAAGAGCAGAAATTGCACCAGTGTTTTTTTAAGGCATTGTACAAATATTTCTAACTTAGCTTTTTGTGTATGAAATTACTGAGGTTTAATGGTATCACTTTAGGTGCTTAGAAGTTGTCAGAATGGGAGGTACCACTGCCAGGCTTCATAGCCTTCTTGCTTGATCTTATACAAGAAGTCTGAGGTCAGAAATATGGTCTAAGCTTCAGAGTTACAGCCTAGCACCTCACAAGAGAAGACTAGTTTGCTTCTTTCCAGTTTTTAGCTTGTTCCCTGCCTGAGACGGGAATAATTTAGAATCAGGAGAACATGAGCATGTATTTAAAAAGTCCTACTGGTTTGTGATGCAATCCTGCAGAGACGGTGTGGTCATGGGGAAAAGCTGTCTAGTCTGATCATTAACATAATAGGCACTTAAGCTGTGACTCCAGGAACCCAGATGTCCCAGATGGGACTGGATTCAGATTGTTATGAACAGGCACAGAATGTTTCCCAGCTCATGTGTGGGGTTTTTCAGCTGGACATAAAAAATATTATCTTTTAATCAATTGGGAAAACTCAGAATAAGTTTAAGCAATTACAATGTGCAATACCACCTTTACTCTCTTTTCTTGCTAACGGAATATTAAACAGCTGTATCTGGTGCTAGATTTAGCTCTAGGTGCCATATTCCTGCTCAGGAAAAAGGAAGAGAAAGATGTCTGGTGTGCAGTGTTACAGTTGCTCGGCAGAGGAAGTGTTTAAGTGCCTGTCTAAATGCTTTGTTTCATGGAAGCGTTCATCTGCACCCAGTCTGTCTCTCACAGATTACAGCACGGGAAAATCCTGGCTTTCCATTTCCTCTGCTAGCAAACTCCTCCTTGCAGCTAGAGGGGCTTGTGCTTGTGGGACCTTAGTAAGGACTCTTTTTCTGTCCCTTGAGCTACCCAGGCATCTTAAAATGATTGTACTCAAAGATTCTGCTTCATAACCCAAATATGCCTGCCATGAGGGTGATGAGTGGCTGGGAATTTCTTATCTCACAGAAAAAGAGTGTTCCCTAACCACTTCATATGAGGTCATGGGAGAACCTACAAGAAAATGTGTGTATTGATGAGGAAAGGGTTTCTTCAAAGTTCTTTACATTCAGCAATTTGGTTCACTAAAATGATTTTAATGCCTCCTGCTATTTGGAGCATATTGATGCCATTGCAAGAAGGCAGCAGTATAAAGGGATACAACAGATGACTGCATCAAAAGAGTGTAATTTTAAAGAGGTAGATGTAGTTGGTGAGCTAATAAGTAAATCATAGTCTATTTTTTTTCTCATTATTCAGTAACCTCGTACTCAACATCACTTAGATCACACACAAAGTTAAATTTGGTTTATAGAAGTTGAAATGAATGCTGCAGAACCATTTGAGGTTTTGATTGACTAAATTGAATTCTAGTTTTCTGATAGGACCAAACAGTCAGGTCCTTTCAAACTGAACTAGTGATACAAGAGCACAACAGTGCCAGCAATGACACTGCAGTCCTGTGAGGTGCTGAGCACACTCAGCTCATGGTTGTGCCACTGGAGCTCAAGGAACACATCCCATGGGATGCAGCCTGAGGTGCTGTACTTGCTCATGTCTTGCCCAGCAATGTCTAACACTGTTGTTCTGTTAAGTCCTTGTTTACTCACTGCATTTTGAAATTGTCCCCTGAGATTGATATTTTGCAAAGCCCTTTCATGAGGTGCTTTAATTAAGTTACCTATTCCCCCAACAGAAAATTGCAACTTCCCCTGCGATGTGAAGAGGAAACTAAGAACAGCTGTAGCAAAAGAAACAGCTGAGGCAGAGTGAAATGGTCTCTTGACAATGTCCCTTGGTAACACCTAGACACAGCCCAAAAATCATTTATGAGCCTAATGCTGTTATGAGGGGTTCTAATAACAAATTTGGGGAAAAAGAAAAAACCACCCACCAATAAACAAAAACCCTTACATCATGAAAAAGGATGTGGTCAAAGTAAAATACCAATCTCATGCTCCTGAGATAGGCAGAAATCTCAATGAAATCAATTAAGATTTGTTCCCATCAGGGCAGCACAGCTGTGTTTGGTCAAAAACACTCAAATCAAAGCAAAACAAAAAACTGTGTTCTCTTCCAGAGAGTCATGAGACAGTCTAACTCTCTGGCACATTGTCTTCCCCTTTCTCTGAAACATTGATTCTGTCCATTAGCTGGAATACTATTATGCTGCTGATCTGAAAAATTCTGTGGGGAAGAGAAGAAAAAGAAAATATAATGTTTGTGAGAAAGTTCCAGTTCAGATATATATTTTATTTTCTTCTGTGGTTCTGGTGGTTTACTTTGTTTAATATACTGGCTTGACTGGGGCTAATGGGAGGTCACATGAAACTGCCACTCTACATCACCTGATTTGCAGCCTCCTCTGACTTGGTGAAACCCTTACCCAAAGGTACTGACTGCTACTCAGGGTGAATAAATGCAGTGACATTTAGGAGTTTACAGACATTTAGGAGTTTTGCTGGAGAAAGGTGCCTCTCATACAAGCAAAGGTGATGGCTCAACACTTGCTGAGGTGATCACAGCTTTTCCACTACACTGAGCACTAACAGGTACATCTGGGGCTTTTCCTCAACTGAGTGCCATAAGTTCAGAAGCGCAATCTGTGGCCATGAACTCCTAAACTTGGTAATGCTGGATTATCTCAGTTGCTTAGCAGGCCTCTTCCCTTGCCAGTTTGCTACCAGCATAGGTTCACCACTGCAACTACTCAAACTACTTGTCAGTGCAATGGAGTCCATGTGGTGATCACTGAAAAAATTCTGTATTTCACAAATTTTAATAAGCAGCTTAAAGATCTCAGAATCTAATAGTGTGTTCTGCTCTATTCTGCAGCAGGTCTACTACTCTAATTTATCTTTCTATTTTCCAGTAGAGATAAAACATGATTAAAATAGCTGCAGTTCCTCTTTCCACCTTGCTCTATGCTTACTGGTCTGTAATCTTCTTCTAATGCAGGCTTAACACCTGACATTTTATCTTTTTTCCTCCTTTTTCTTCCCTATCTCAGCTAGGCAAGCTTTATTTTTGAGGTAAGGCAGCAAACCGTGAAAAGAAAAGACCTTTATTTTGTAAAATCTCCATTATTCTTGATCACAGTCCAACTGACATGGCACTGAACCCTCCTGTGTTATTTGACTTAAAGAAGTGTTCATGAATTGAGACTATGCTGTGTGTTTTAGCTGAAGCTCCCCACACAAAGAGGCTGTGCTGATGGTCTGTAGGGAGCAACTGCATCACCAGAGGAGCAAACTCGGAAATAATCTTGGACTTTGTAATGGCAGAAGAGGAGATGACTGATATAATTAGTCACGTGAAGTGACTGGGGCATAGCATGAGGAGATGACAGCATTTCACCAGGTCTATCAGGGTAAAAAGATTGAACTCCAGAAGCATCTCAGTTTTCCCACTTGCCACTTACATATCAAAATGACCTTTTTTTTGGTGGTGGGGGGAAGGCATTCTGAGACTGCGAGCGCCTGTCTACATGCGCACATAAAACATTGTAGCTGTTTGGCATGACAGTATCTGGAAGCACTTCGTGGTTCCTTATAAGCATCCAGTGATTTGACCTTGGCTTTTTGTTTGGTCTGTGCTTCTGAAAATATATGTAGAGCGTTCATATTTCGTTACAAGTGTTTACATTCTGAAGAGCGACATTTATATCACAGGATTTGTACTATCTAAATGAAAGCCCTGGAGGACTCTGTGGTATAAATGTGACTGCCTCTGCACTCTTTTGTCTACTACCGTGGCACTTGGCGTTAGTTTTATCTGAACTGAAAGGTGCTATGAACCACAACAATGTAACAAGGGAGCCCTGCAAAGCTGCCTTTCTTCCATTCTTGACATTTTTCGTAAGAAATTTCATCTCTTTAACCATTTCTTCAAAATAATAATCTTTAGCCGTAGGATGTTTACTTTCTATTTTCATCCGTGTAATGGAAGAGCTAGTGCTGTCCTCCCCTGGAAGAAGCAAGGCTGCTGTCAGTGGTCAGAGCACTCTATTGTTCCCACTGAGTTCACATGGCTCAGGGTGATGGTCACTTTCCCTTTGGACTCTCTCCCCTAGGCTACCATTAGGTTGAAAAGCAGCCCAAGTATCCCAACAGTGCATGGCACCTAAGGACAGCTTTTCTCCTGTGGCTTTATTTATCCATCTGGCCATCCATATATAAAGTCATCTTTTGTCACTGGTATATACACACATATATGCAATACTATATATCCAAGAGTACATTTAGAGCTTACTAGTATTTTCTTGTTGAAAATGCTCTGACCTGTTTTCTTTCCTGTCAGACATATCTACCTGGAACCAACTAACTAACAAAATCCTCAGGCATTTAGCAGCATAGGAACAGTTATGTTCTGTTACCACTCTTTTATTCTATGATACTAACTGAAAAATACAGTCTTTAATTCTGTTATATTGTTGTTGTTGTTTTGGGGGGTTGTTTTCTTGGGGAGAGTTTTAATATTTATTGCAGTGATAGCCTGGTAAAATAATTTTACATTCAGAAGAAGCAATTAAGAAATTAAAAGTGAAGGCAGAACTAATAGAAAATTGCTGGGTTTTTTAGTCACGCAGCATTTTCCACAGTGTTCAATAATTTTTTATGCTTCAATTATTATATGGGATGTGGACGTCTTAGTGTGCAGCTGCTGTTAAAACATCAGTGATGCTCAGCATCTGGGCATTCTTGTACTTCTGAAAGATGTGAGATCCAAATTAAGGGTAACTTACAATTTTGGAGAACCCTATAAGAGTATATATTATTATAAACTTGCTCATGGTTTCAGTAGGAAATTTTCTTTGTCTAACCCCACCCTGTGAAGCTCTGAGTGCTTTATAATGTTATGTGCAACAGAAGCTGTTCACCCCTGAGGCTGGTTGTGTGTAGGTCTTTAGTTCTGTGTAGCAGGACAAAGTTCTATAGTATGACAGGTGAGACCCCCCCCAGTTTCTGTGAAGCCCAAATGGTTCAACATTCAACATAACTCAGAGCACAGTCCTGGTTCCCTGAATTCAGTTCAGTGGGACCTGGATCACCTCCTGTCTGGCACACAGACTTGTAAAGCTCTGTGGACTTTAGAGAAGATGAGGATGTGGTAATGACCTGCCTCATCTCAGGAAGGAGTGTGCATCAATTCACACCTCAAATTTGTATCCACTGCAAAAAAGTCCTTTCTGTGGCGGAAGTGAAAAGCCATGTCAAGCATTTGTTCAACCATTTACACAAATCACACACAGGCAGAACTGGAATTTCTATCATTCTGCTGAAGGTGCTTCTGTGAAAATCTTTTTTCATATCTTGTTTGATATCTCCTCTGTTTGCTCCAGTCTGTATAAACCAATCAGAGTCTCCAGAGCTTGCCTGAGCACTCCCCTTTCCCTGCTTAGGTGAAGGCAGTGGGCAGGTATGTGGTGCACCAGCCCTGGTCTTGCATGACTGCTTCCCAAGGACCAAAACTCAAGCGAGGCAATTTCCTTTGAGTTCACCAAGCAGATTTTGCAGCTGAACTACGCTCACAAATTGCTTCCTTCATATCCCAGGATACTCTTTTAGCTAAAATATTTTAAAATTATTATAGTCGATTAATATATCCTGAATCCTTACAAGTTAAAAACACAATTTATCAGATTAAATCAGCATATATGTAGGTATGAAAATAAAAATAGAAATACATTGACATATAAATAAATCTCTGAGCTATTTTCCATTTTTGTGCTTTCTCAGTGGCCTTGGGGGTACCTGATAATCACTAATATTTGGCACTTAACAAACTGCTATCAGGATTCTGAAGAGAAACTAGTAGAAGTGGTTGGACTGTGAGGTGGTTGGTTTATCTCTTTCAGATTGAGAAATACCCTTTGATGACAGCTGTATTGATAATGTTTTATTATTTGAGGGTGCAAGTTTTGTCCTGGCAGTGTCTGTGCGCTACTGCCTTGTCCCCCAGTGCAGCCTCACTGAATGTACTGTGAACTCCCCTCGGTGTCACAACAGCTCAGTGTGAAGCCCAGGTGAGAATTCAGAGTAAAATTTAGAAGAGCATTGTCTAGATTCCAGGTTATATTAGCAAACAAAAAAACAAAACCAAGGCAGAACATAAACAGCAGAACTGTTAACTGTTTTCTTTCTAAGTAGGTCTGTGTGGAATTTTACTGAAGCAGCAAGACCTAAAACAAGGTATTGGTGCAATCCTTCTGCTTTGGCAAATTTATCCATAGCAGGAGAAGCAGTTCAGGGTGTGCATTGTCCCTGTGTGAGGATACCAAAATCCAGGGTGCAGTATGGAAGGTGAAACCTTCATAAAATCAGAGAATCACAGGATATGCTGAATTGGAAGAGGCCCATAAGGAAGATTGAGTCCAAATCCTGGGCCTGCACAGAAAGCACATAATTAAGTCTATGGGATGTTCTTAAAGTATGTTTTTGTGTTTAGAGTAATTTGGAATAATTTATGCTGGAGAAGACCTTTCAGATCACTGAGCCCTTCCATAAACCTGTAGCCAAGTCACCACTAAACTGCGGCCTCGAGTGCTGCAGCTCCACGTCTTTTAAACATCTCTAGTCATGGTGACTCCACCACCTTTATGGGCAGCCTGTTCCAATGCTTGACAACCCTTTCTATGAGGATTTTTTCCCCTAATATCCAAGCTAAACCTCTCTTGGTGCAACTCGAGGCCATTTCCTCTTGTTCTGTCTCTGGTCACTTGGGAGAAGAGATCCGACTCCACCGGGCTTCACCCTCCTTTAGGGAGTTGTAGAAAGCCTTAAGGTACCCCTGAGGCTCCTTTTCTCCGGGGTAAATAACCCCATAACCCCACGTGGGATTTTTGTGATTTTTAAAACACATTTTGCATGTCTTTTGCATTTTCACAGAGATGGAGGTGGAAAGTATTCCAGGATCAGCCTGAGCGCAATGACATGGGGCGCTGGCAGCGCTCACTGAGGGATGGAACTTTCCACAATATTATTATTATATTTATTTTTGCTGTGATTCACCTGGGAAGACATTTCTGAAGGGCTTTAAGCCACCAGCCCTAGTTTTCCCAGAGAAGGAGCACCCCATCACCCTTCCCAACCTGGCTTTGCCAATTACAAACACTTTAAACCCCCGAGCCAGGCCTTAAAAAGCATCAGAATCACCCAACTGGCTCAAGGACGGATCAATGATGTCGACTGAGTGACGTTAATGAGCTGTTCCTGGGGGGCTGTGGGCAGACGGCGGCCCCTTTAAGGAGCTGCCCCGCTCGCCCGCCCGCCTCTCTTTCGCTCCCCCGCCCGTGCCCGAGACACTCGGAGTCGAAGCAGGTGCATGCGCAGTGCGCTGGCGGCCGGGCGCGCTTGCGCAGTCACCTGCTGCTGGCCGCCCCCCGGTACATCCGGGTCAGCGCACGCCCGCCCGCACGGCCGGTGCCCGCGGTGCTGTGCGGCCGCTCCCCCCCGCTCCCCCCTCCCCGCGCGCGCTCCCGCCGCCCGCGCGCGCTCCCGGCGCGCTCCCGCCACCCGCGCGCGCCGCTCCGTCGCTGCTCCGGCCGAGCGGGGGAGGCGGCGGCTCCGGCTCCGCTCCCGCTCCGGATCCCGCTCCCGCTCCGGATCCCGGTCCCGCATCGCCGCGCGCGGGGCGGCTCGGTGAGTGCCAGCGGCGCGGAGGGCGGGAGGGGCCGGGCGGGGCGCTCGCCGCTGCATCCCCCTCCTTCCCCCGGCGCCGGCGGCGCGACCCCCGCCCCGTTCCCGCGGGGCCCCCGTTCCCCGCCCGGCTCCAGCAGTTGCTCTCCCCTCTCCCCTAGCGCTTCGCAACTTCTCCCGTCCCGCCGCCGCTTCCCCCCGCACGCCGAGGAGGGGCCCCGGGGCGCGGGGGAAGCGCCGGCCGCTGCTCCCTCGCCGGGGGAACCACGCGGGTCACCGGGGACCGGCCGCCCTGCGCTGGGCTTCCCCCGCGCTCCGGCAGATCCTTCCCCCCGTTCCGGGCGCAGGGTCTGGTTTGCGCCCGGTGCGAGCGCGGGCGGCTCTCCGGGATGCAGGTAGTGCCGGGGGATGCGGGATGGAGTGACAGTGTTAATGGATAACGGGAGCGGCGGAAGGGGGAGAGCTCTTGGAGGGACATCTGCAGTCTTTGGGAGTGTGGCTGAACGTGCAGCGCGTGAAGCGGAATGCAAGGATCGTTGCAAATTTGTCATGGTTAGGGTGTATCCTGCAGGTTTGTGTGCAGCGCTGTGATGCTGGGGCTGTAATTCCAGGTGGGGTTAAGGTGAATTTGGAGTCTGTAACAGGGGAGTGTTGTTTCTAACCTATTCCTTATATAGCCGATAAAATCAAATTTTAATTGCGTTATCATTTTCTCCCGTGTAATTTGAGAATAAGGACGCCTGCAACTTAATTTTTTGTTACTTTTTGATCTGGTGTCCTATCTCACTTGGTAAAAAAAATGCAAGAAGTTTCTTCACAGAAATATTTCAGACCTCAAAGAAATCAAGAGACTTTCTGTTGTGAAGGTTTTTGAAGTTTTGTTTTTTTTTCCTTTATCTGTTCCATAGCATCAGCATCCTGGATCCCAAAGTCAGCAGCAGTGTGACAGCTGTCATACTGCTGTGGTAGTGGAGTCTTACTAACATTTAAAATGTCATTCTGAGTTTCTGGTAGCACTTTATGGAAATACAAGTGTACATTAGCATGTATGTTAATCCTCAAACCAGTAAAACGTTTTCTACATTGATTTGATAATCTGGGTTCTTCCTTATTACTGTTTCTAGTAGTAAAAGTTGCAAAGTCTCTTTTGCTCAAATTCCCTCCCCCCCCTCACTGACACAGTCTTCTTTATTTGTGCTCTGACTGCTTGGACTTTAAATACAGCTTTTAGTTAATCAGAATTTTCTGTTGTAGGTTGTGGCAGATTTGGGTGTTGGACAGTAAATAGCCTGAGATTACTGTTGTCAAGGTTGGAACATGGATTCAAAAATATCTTTGCTCATTTAAGGTGTGTTGTTTTGCAGAATGTGTCTTTGGTTCTGTGTGGCAAGCTTAACAGCAAAATCCTAAACCACATGAATAAGATACTGCTGTTACGTGAAGTTGGATTGTTTCTTGCCTGGCATACAGAGAGTGTTCTATTGTTGAAACAGAAGCTTTGAGTAGGAGAGAAGATAGTTTTTTATCCCAGTCAGACTGTCAGATTTGTTATTGCATATATTAGCTGTCTGAGAGCAGGGGCTGTGGAAAGAAGTGATCCCAGGATCTGTTTTTTAAATATCCCTGTCAAGAAGTACCACGATTATATGAAAATAAAGAATGACTTTGATCTCATCTGTTATACAACTTCCATTTGTCATCAGGTTCTCTAGATTTTCTTCCTTGTTTGCAGTTTAGCTGGGGCCACCTGAGGGGACAGATTATAGAAGAGTTTGTCTTCTGAAAGTCTCTGCCTCTTCCTGTGAAACCTTCCCTGCACTGGCTGTGGTGACCTGGTGTCAGCCAGTTCTCTTCTTGCATACAAAACTATCGTATCCCTTCATCTGGGTTTTGTGTGAGTCTTAAGCTCTTGCTAAAGAGAAAGAAGGAATCAATTTTTAATTGTCTATCAGTAGTTATATATATATTTGCAAAATAATTAATTGAATGCAGTAGTTTAAAGACACTTAGGGGGACACCTTAATGTCTGTCACCAGATCTCTAACGGTGCTTACTAAACTCTTGGAATTAATACTGTAAAGAGACAGAAGGGTGGGGAATATTTGTATTGCAAACTACTGAATTATTGAGTAATACAGTAACAGAAGTTGTCTCTGTCATTTGTAAAAGCATATGTAGGGGCCACTTTGGATTTCTGCAGCTGCTTTGGATGGTAAACATAAATGCAGATTTTTTTTCCTCTCACTGAGTATCTTGGAGAATGCAGACACACAAACAGCCTGCAGTCCCCTTTTTCTTGTTCCTGCCTGCCAGCTGAGGGCATAGATGGAACCAAGGCATATCTTGATGTAGTGGAGACAGGCAAAATTAAAGCTTGTGTGCAAGGAGTTGGATTTGTTTTTTAAGCAGGTTTGTGTGGGCTGTTGTAGTTCATTTGGTTGATGGTTTTTAGGAAATGATGGCACTAGTGTAAGTCAAGGTTGTCACCTTTGCTTATTCTACTTAAAGGCTCATTCTCTTTAATTATACCAAGAGTTTCTGTTGTTAATATAGATGGGCACGAGTTGAGAAGAATGACTCTTGTTCCTTACAGTAATGTTAACTGCGCTGAAGTACATTACAAATGAATTTTGTGAGACATGTTCATCGTAAGAACGTTTGAAAATGCATCTTCAAAGCTGAAATATTTTGAGTGTTGTCAAATTGCATCTCATGGATTATCAGCTGTCAAGCAAATGTGCTATAGGCAAGGCATACAGCTCATGTGAATATATGTGCTGAATCCACAGAAGGCTGGAATGTCTGTGCCAGCTCCCGTGCTTAGAACCAGGATGCAGAGGGTCATCCTGGTAGTCATTTTGGTCCAACTGAATCCCTCCAGTCTGTCAACATGGCTTCAGAGGTGATGAGAATGCAGGGACTGGGGATCCTGTAGCACTGGCAGTGCTTACTAGCTGTGGCACCTGAAATACATGCATCAGTTACTTAGGGTAAGAATTATTGCAAATAATTTTCCAGTGGTTAGTGTTAGCCACTTGTATGTACCATTTAATGTCTTTTCTATTCCCATTTGTTTATATATATCAAGAGCACTTTTAAGTAAATGGATGGCGCTCTCACACACCTCTTAAGTTTTCCTTTACTATTAATCTATAGCCATATAAACTTAGGAGTATCAGTATTTTCCTCCTTATGATCATGGAAAATTTAACATCTCTACCCAATGTAGAGAAATCTGCATTTCTCTTCATGTTTACGAAGATAGGGACTAATTTGGTTGACTTTAATTTCAAGATCTCTTATAAAACCACCTCAGTTTCCCCCATCTGTGATTCAGGAATATTCTCTCGAGTGCCACAAGTTGGCTGCTGCAGCTGGCAGAGTGTTTCCAACTGTCTAAGTTTTGCTGAGAGTAATAGGCTCTTACCTAGGTGCTGTTTTACATTTGCTGTTCCAGGGCTTACTGGGGATACATGTATTGCAATCATATAAACAGCAGAGCTTAACAGAAACCAGCAACGAACAATGAGCAGTTTTAGAATTGACTAGGTAAAGCTGAGAGTATTTTTAGCTGCAGCACTTTCTCCTGTGTTCCCCGTCCCCTGTGGTTTTAATTGGATTCTGCTTTTTAGAAATGGCATTTTGTCCTCTCTGTCACGTGAAAGCCTGATGTACAAATACCTTCACTGTGGAAACAGTGAAACTAGTTACAGGCAAAGCATAATTGAAAGGTGTAGGGAAAATAATGCCTTCTTTGGCTTTTCATTCATGATCATTTGAATTTCAGGATAGTTGTAAGACAGTCAGGGTTGTGAGGTAAGGGCTGACCCTTGTCCTGCTCAGTCTGTGTGGCTTATGAGCTCAGATCTGTTGTTACAACCTTCTTTGTCTGGTTATGCCAGCCCTCTTCATTTACTGTCGCTATTGAATATGGTGATATTGATGAAATGTTTAGCAATTTATTTCTGGTTAACTCTGACAGTGTTAATGCTGTTCATGCAACTGATTTGTAAAAGTATTTTTGGTTCCAGACCTACTATCTTTGAATGTTCTTTAGGATTACTTTTTCAGCACCTAAAAAAAAAAATAAATATGATTCTACACCTAGAAAATTATTGATTAAT
Source organism: Cinclus cinclus (assembly GCF_963662255.1). Taxonomy (NCBI): domain Eukaryota; kingdom Metazoa; phylum Chordata; class Aves; order Passeriformes; family Cinclidae; genus Cinclus; species Cinclus cinclus. Next base: position 142,747,165 of record NC_085046.1, on the reverse strand, counting down.
TTGTGTGTCTTGGGAAAGGTTGTTGTTTGCCTTCTTTGCACTAACCTGAAGTTCTGATGCTGGTATCCGACTGACCAAACCTGCCATTGTTTTTTTTCTACTACATGAAATCATTGTGAGACTGTAGGAAAAACTGGGGACTAAATATCTCTGAAACAAAGAGATTGCACATAAATACAATCTTCAAGTGTATAAAACTAGTTTTCTATAATAGTGTTTGTATGGGAGGATATATTTTTATTCTTTTACTCCTGTTCAGTGAAAATGCTGTTTGGTTGTTGCCCTGATTACTAAGTGTTGGACTGATTCTTTGGCTTATATCTACAGCACTTGGGATTCCCAGGTGGTCCCTGTGCAAGCAGTGTGACTGGGTCTGGGACAGCTTAGCTTGTGAGATTTGAGAGCGTTCAGTTTGGTGTGGCTGTAGCTACAAAAATAGCATGCCTTGCAAAACAGGCCTTCTGTCTGCCACCCACACCAAAACCTGAAGCTTGATCCTGTAGGCAGTTAGTATGTTTATCTGGGAGGCTGATTCCATCAGCAAATGCTTTACCTGGAATTGGTGTCCACCAGGCAGAAAAAAAAAATCTTATATTGGTAATCACTTTATATATAAGAAAGTACAGCAGAACACTGTCCTAGATACATTTTTAAAAGCACATTTTACTTCAGACTACAGGGCTTAAATGTTCCTTGGTAGCAGGAGGCAGCTCTGTGAGCAAATTCTGTTTAACTGGTGTAGTTCAAAAGACTCTTAAATTCAGCCATGAGGCAATTCTGGTTCTCCTTCAGTACTAGATGATTAAATTAAATGGAGTGTTAGCGTGAGTAACTTTTTCTGATGTGCTACACAAGGTAATAGATGAGTTCCTAGGAGCCCTAGTTGTAAATTAGGTGACTGGAAAGCCCCGTTTCTGTGTCTGGTGGCTGTAGCAGTTGAATAACTTCAAAAGTTAGATCTAATTTTGTATTCTCCCAGTTAGATGTGGCACTGGATGATGGCTTGTTCTCCTTTTTATTATAGCAGTCTTGAGGGTAACATCCTCACGGAAATGGGTTTCTTGCATTTTTGTGTTGCACAACAAAGGTGTTTGTTTCAACCTCTGATGTATAAATCAGTTTGACCCTCTACAGAATAAAAAAACAAAAAGCAGGTAGCTTTCTGAATTCTGGCTCTGTTATTCTGAGGAAAAAAAAAAAAAAAGCCCTGTAAGAATTAATAAGAAATACATTCATAGCAGGTTTTTTTTGGTTTGTTTTTTTTTTTTTTTTTTTTTTTTTTTGGTAATTTTTGGTGGGGTTTTTTGTGGTCTAGTTTTTTTGTTGTTGTGCGTTGGGTTTTTTTTTTGTTTTGTTTTTTCTGGTGGGTGGTTTTAGTGTTGTTGTTTAAACAAAACTGTCCTGTTTAATGTCCTTGAAAGTGAAAATTCATAGGCAAACTGCATTCTGGGCATGAAAAGGCAGTTCACTTCTTGTTTTATTTGCACCTTTTATGTGCTGAGACATACGGTTACTTGAAACTGTTCCCTTCAAAGGTGGAAGTGAAATAAGTAACCACTAGACTGCATGAGGCTTCATTTCAAAGATAAAATTGCTGACCTTTTATATAAATGAAGATCATACAGACAAGAGAGCATTGTGTAAGGATTGCTTATGGAAGCAGTTAATTGATTCAGAGTTTAGATTTCCTGCTTCTGTGTGGGGACATGTGGATTTGTCAGCTGAACAGGCAATTGAATTGTAATGATGGTTTTGAAATTTTCTGCTATGGCTACTTTGCTTGTTCCCATGTACAACTGAGTAAAGTCATGTTCTCCTAAGCCATTTACTAAAATAGTAAACACTTACCTTTCCATCTTGGAGTTCAGAACTGAATTAACTTCTTAGAAGGAGTAACAGAATATGTAATCTGGTTGATATCTCCAGCCTTGAAGTCTGGATGGCATTCCTACAAGAATTTTCAACTAGTATAACAAAGCACAAGTTGTTTTCTTGTCTCTTCTGAGGTTTACTATTTTAGCAGTGTTCAAAGTTTTTACGGAAAACTCACCATTATTCTGTAACTCTGGCTTCTTAACAAACATGGGGTAGAATTGTGTCCCTGTAGGAAACTCACTGTAGCTGTGACTGTCAGTAGAATCTAGTAAATGGCAGTGTAAGAGACTATTGATTAAGACCTTGTATTTTGAGTGTGACATAATATTGATGTTAATATTGTGTCAGGTTTTCAAAGGAATTTCAGTCAAAAGACTTCAGTAACTGCCAAAAGTGAAGCTTGGGAACAGATGTTGTAACAGGAGTCTTAAAATTTGACAGCTCTTCAAATAACTCCAGTGTGTCTGCTTTAGAGCAGTGTTTTTGCAGGGCTGATGCTTCTCACTTTGCTTTTCTCCCTGTCCCTAGTCCAAAATGGGCCTCCATTACAGTCCTGTGTGACCCCATTACAGTCCTATGAAAACTCATGCTCTAATAAACATATATCTAGGCAGGCAGCATGGAAGAAGAAATGGGTTTGGATGGAGAAGACAGCTGAGGTGAGGAGAGATGGCAGTTAACTCGGAGGAGGAGCAACTTGCTTTGAGTTGAAAGCAAGGAAGAATATTCATTAGAATCTGGGACTGAGTTAGGGCCATGTTGATGATAGACTAGCAGAGAGGTTGGGTTGTGAGCTCTTTGGCTGTGTGGAAAGTATTGGTCCGTACTGAGGGAGTGTGCAGGAATGATTCTGCCTCTCACCCAGCATCTTGGGGGTATCAAGGAAAATTCAGACTTGCTGGACAAAGAATATAGGTGAAAGAGAGCTGACAGACAGGAGTAGTAAGGGTAGAAGCTAGGATTTTGTAAAGAAGGCAGATAGGTGTGTTGGACAAGAAACTTGTGTTGGTAAAAGTAGAGTTAGAAAATCTGTAAGGAAGAGACTACAATGAAATAAACAAGAGTTTTGTCCATTGCTGTTAGTAGCCAATGCATCTTCACCACTTTAGCTTAATATGTATTTCCGAGTGGTAACAACTGGTATTGTGAGCTATGTTACTACGAGGACGAATTGTCTGGGCTCATCTCCTGGTTAAGAATTTATACTGTTTGTGAGGCAATGCTCAAAAGTCCAGGAGTTGCAGAAAGCAAGCAGCCATGAATAATTGTGGGCCATTTCTTCCATTAGTACCTTGCTTCATCCCCCAAAGTGTCTGGGGCTAGTTCTGTCAACATAGTGTTCAATAGTATTGTCTTCTTTGCTTTAGGCTGCACCATGCTCTTGGTGGATTGCTCCAGAGAAGCAGTTAATTTCTTAATGGATAGTCTGGTGCTGCTTTCTGTAAAGTTATTTATTATAAGAACGGTCTGGTGAGATGAGGAAGTAGTTTGCTTCCTACTTTACAGGAGGAGCGAAGGCACAGAGAAGTTCAGTTAGTTTTGCACGGTTAGAAATGACTGTAACCTGACTCTTTTTAGACTGCTTTACATATTGCAGCCACATCCCCATAGAACTTTCCACTTTTCTCTAACTGTGGTTCCCTTTTAATAATTAATTCTAATGTCACACTTACTTCTGTGTGTGGTCTCTTTGGGCATGTAGCTGCCCTAATCGAATCAAAGCTCCAGGTCCTGCTGGTTATTGCAGCAGCAGGTCATGGCCATTCAAAAAGGCAAAGTTGTTTCTAGTTTCTTCTTTTGTAACTATGTTGCTTGCTTGGAGAAATGAGGAAGTGTTAAATACAGCATTGTGTGACTCTGGAGAACTTGTACTCTGGTGATAGTAACTCCTTTAAACATTTGGTTTTGATGCATTCCTTCTCTGTGCTGTATTTACACAGCTTTAGGGCCAAACTGGCACATGTTGTAAAAACACACCTATTTGGTGTTTAAGTGTTACGGGGAAGTTGCAGTGCTGTTGCAGCCTTATTAGCAAAATTGTGGGCAATTAATTCCTTTCTCTGCTTTATGGTGAGGGAAGGAAGGATGAGCTGATTTTTTCTTTTTCAGGAGGGAGTCTCTCAGTTGTCCACATTGCTCAACTTATCTGTTTAATTTGATAGACAGTTCTGTCCTGCTGTCACCACTGCATCCATAAGTTCTTTATGTTTTGGATATCTTTGTGGCTTCTTGAGTTTCTCTATAGAAATGAAATAGTATAAACCAAGGTAATCAGTATAAAGCTGCTGGTTCCTCTATCAGTAGGAGTGGTGAAAAACCTTTTGCTACCCTGTTTGGGTTTTTGCTGGTTTATGTGTGTGGGTTTTTAATTTTTAAAATTTACTTTTATTTTGAATCATGCTCATCACTCATATTTTCTTGGAAGCTTTTTTCTAAAGAGAAGTACTATAAATTAAGTTTATTTGGGTTAGAAAACTATATATATTAAACAAAAAAAGGGAAAAAGTGTTTATTCCTGGTTAAAGGAAAGACCAGTAGCATCTGCTGGTAGAGCTGTGGTGTTTCGCCTTTTTTTACCAGACCTGCTATGTTGGCTTATGTTCAGTTAATATTCAGCTGACCAGCTTTTCAGCTTGGAGGACTAGAAATACTTCTGCTGTAGAATAAATTTGGTGGAAGCTTTCTCTCTCTTGAAAGTGTGGCATTCATTGGTAGCAAATCTCTCTTCAGTCTTAAGTTAGATAAGGAAATGATCACAGGAGTGCTTTTGATTTCAAGAGTCAGTCTGGGTTTCTCAGAAGCACAGCTGCCTTCTGATGTGATATTGGGAATGTGACAAACATTGGTGTTTAATCCTGACGTAGTTTAATGTGGAAAAGGACACATAAAGATTTTAAACAATTAGGACCTCAGGTGATGTTTCTGGCCTTATGTAGGCTTTTTGTGTGTTTAGTTATCTGTCAGCTCTGCCCACCTTTACCTCTGTGGGTGGATTTCTTCAATTTAAGTCTCTTCAGTTCAAGTAAGAATTGTAGTGGCACTTTATAAAAGAACAAGAACTGCAACATGCTGAAGCATAGCTATGTGTGGGTGAGTCAGGAGAGAGCTGGAGTAGCAGCACTAAAAAGACAGGGAAGTAGAGTAATGATAAAACTTTAGTTAAAAAGGGGGAAAAAAACAACCAACCTAATAAAAAAAAGGCAAGTTAAAAGCCATCTGTCTCCAGAGGATGGAATGCAATAAAGCGATGTAGTTTGTATCTTGCTTACTCTCCATGTGTGTAGAATTTGGTGTGTGTCTAAATCTGTAACACCACACATGCTCCCATGTGCTTGGTGTGTCTACACACTGGGCAGGTAGTTAGCTGGACTTTGTCTCAAGACACTACTCAAGCAGGGTAGTTTTTATCCAAAGCAAATTTGACCTGATATAGAATGATGATGTACTTTTAGGCAACTAATATTTTAATTGCTAGTCAAAATACTTCAGTGATTTATAAGCCCCTGTTTTGGTATACGAGTGATACAGCCTTTGCTTATGCTCGTGTTCCATCTGTTGGGGGCAGGTCCTCCCTGCCAGGGGCAGGCGTGTACACTCTCCCTCATCAGGGCGCTGTGTGTTGCTGACAGTGTTCAGGAAATAAAAAATGCTGTGTACAGTAAAGTTTCATTTCTCACGATGTGTTGGATTTACAGCACTGCCAGAATGGTTCAGCATAATTTTGTGGTTTTGGTGTATATATGCCATATCTTCAGTGAAGGAACTAAAAATCACTTACTAAGTTCCAGTAATTTGTGTTTAGCTTCCACAGTTACATAGCTTTTACTTCCTCAGAGAACATGTCATCTTTGGTCTTAGTATTTTAGCATGTTAAAAAAAAAAAAGTTGAAAGTCAAAGGCTTTCTTTAAAATGAAAAGCACAATTGTTGTGCTTAGAAATGGTCTATTTCCTGATTCTGAATCACTGTTTGAAAAAAAAAAGAGCCAAATGAAAAAACAACCAAATGTATTTACTTGGCAAAATGTTTTTCTCTGCAGAAGGATTGGTGTTTTGTTTTTGTCATGTGTTATAAACGAGCACAACTTTCATTTCACAGTTCAAGATATTTCTTCATAACTTAACCATAAGAAAGATAAGCTATTTTATGTTGGTACTCAGCATATCTCTTTCCAAGGACAGTGTTCTGTCTTATGCTACAACTTTTTAAAAGTCTAGAGACAGGAAAAAATGAAGACAGTGAGTGAAAGCCGTGTTAGTTATGTCTGAGCAGTCATCATAGGGCTTTGTAAATATCCTAATTCTTTGAAGTGCTTGTGCTTTTCTGTAGTTTTTTGCTTTATTTAAAGCTGGTTTATTTAACTTGTTCTTTTTTCCCCTTGCCTTAGGCAGTCCCAGAGTATGAATTTCTACACTTCATCCGCTGCCCTTCACTGAAGGAGAGCATCTCATAAAAGTATTTTCTCTCTTCTCAGGCGGTTGTTGTGTGTAACATCATCTCTGCCTCACTGCTGTCAGCTGTGCTCTGCTTCACAAGTTGCCGAGGCTGCTGTTACAGGACTGGCTGGTAGCAGAAATGTGGAGGCTGTGTCCTGCCTGCAGTGCTGTAATAGAAGTAACTGGGAGCTGGGGTTCATGCTCTTGTTTTATGTCTGCTCAGATGGTTGTGCTCTCACCGCTCTGTCCTTCCTTATCATCTTTTATTTAGCACTTACGTAAAAGCCACTTCTTACTTGTACTTCAGGAAATATCTGACACAGATAGCATTCTTTGTGTTTTCTTTTGCTCTTGCCAGCCATACTTTTCTCAGCTTTATGCTCCCCCTGAATGCTCCTAAGCCAGAAAGTTTAGACTGAACTTTAAACTTTAACTAAAAAGAGCTACTAGTAGAGTCTAATTGAGTAGTACAGTAGGTCTGGTTGTTATCCTACTCCTTCTTTCATTTAACATCATCAATATTTGTAATCATCTCTGCGAAGCTAAGGCTAGAACTGCCTGAAAAGGAAGTTGTTTGAATTTTGTGTTTGAGCTTTCCTTTTTTTCATAGAATGGTTTGTGTTGGAAGGGACCTTAAAGATCACCTAGTGCCAAGCCTCCTGCTCCTGGATGGAGAACCTGTTTATCAGTTCTGAATGCAGAGCCAGTCAGGCCAGGAGTCCAGAGAGGTTTTCTTTGAACTGTGCCTTGGAATTGGGGATGGCTTGTTGAATAGGACATGGCTTCATTTCTTTCTTTTTTTTTTTTTTTTTTTTTTTTCCCTTCCTTTATGCTGGTTCTCAGAGTTTCTCAGTACTTGTAATTGGGGCAGACTGTAGCAGTCTGGTTTGCATTTCTGACAAATGTTCCTTTTGGGTCTGGGTAAAGTTTATAGTGCAGAAGCAAACTTTTCTTCTTTGTGAGGAGCCATGAGACACTACTCTTTTCCAAAGCAGTGCTTCCAAAAGTAAAAGAAAAAACAGCTTACTTTTACAGTGAAACTGATCTTCAAGGTCAATGCTTCAAACTTTTCTAGTATCACTTGAGAAGAGCTGAATTCAGCATCTGTTGTCTGAGATTTTACAGTGGAATACATTTGTGCATTTCTTATTTATATGGCAGTAATTCTGAAAAATCTCTTTGCTTTTGTCGTTTCTCTTGAACAACTTTGAAAAAGGTAGTATTTTTTTCTTAGACAGGTGAGGTCAATATCCTTCCCTGTCCAGATTTTGTAGGTTGCTTACGAAAAGAAGCCTGCAGGGGAAGTTTGGCCCTGACACAGTAGCTGTGTCCTCAGCCTGGGAACTTAATAGTTCCTCCTTTGCCTATAGCACGTGTTCCAAGTAGTTGACTCTCTGTACCTTAAGAAGTGGCACCAATTTAATCTTTAAACAGAAATGGTATAGGCACAAGTTTTTAAACATTCTGCACTGTTGTTTTAATAGCTAGCTAGACTTCAGAGAAATTATTTTGGAAAACACTTGTGAAGGCTCTTCCCCAGAACTATCCCATCTTAATGAGACTCACACCTCTTACTATTGATTTACATGTATTTTTGTCTAACCTGTATTTATAGAAAACTGCAGCACATATAAAGATTGAAACAGTATTATCAGTACCTTTGACTTACACAGAGTAGAAAGGATGGAAATGTGTTATCTGGTGTATTTGTCTGGTAATAGGGATGAGTTCTATCTGCTTATCATATTTATAATAAAATGATTATATTTACATTTGTCTCATGGCTGAGCTTCTGACTCACTGGAAGGTTTGGATAGAAATGCATATTCTATTGCCTAATACTTGTAAACATACTATTTATAATACATCAATATAAAATATGTATTTAAACACGTGATAGGAAATACTCTGGGATATGCAAATATTTTTTTTCAGAATTCAGTAGATGGAGTATGCAATAGAAACAGCTGTGCTAGCTGATCTGAGATATTACCTATTTTTTTTGAGTGAGCTGCTTTAATCCCAGTTGCTTAATTGTTCTGGTAGTACAGGTGTGCAGGGCAGGTGGTTTGAAAAGGTCCATCTATTTCAGTGTGATGAAATGAACTGTAGTTGTCTATTGCATAAATAGAAGTAGTCATCTAAAGCTTGGACTTCCTTAAGTTCACAGTTGTTTTTACCCCAGCCTGTGTACTGGTGGGCCACACAAAACAGGTTTGTGAGACTGGTCCAGACTTCAAACAAACAACTTGTGGGCTTGAAGTAGTTTTAACCAGTGAACTTACCCATGTTAGCCCGGTGGTGTTGCTCTTGGTAGAAGACAGGAAGTAAGGCAAGAACTGTTTTATCTCTGGCAGTCATGGATTAAAATACTTTATTTAAAGTGCTAAGGAGACCAAAGGAAATATATACACATTTTAATTTTATACTTTTGAACTTGCTGTGTAAAAAGGCTTTGTCTTTATAGTTGAACTGTCTGCTTTCTCCCATGTGAGGGTGGTTGGGTGTTTTTTTGTTGTTGAGGGTTTTTATTGGTTTTTTGGTGGTTTTTTTTTGAATGCAGTAAATAGAGTAGTTTGTATTCCAAATGAGGGATTTGTCTGCATTATTCACTCATAAATGTTAATGCCTTTCATTTATCTTGGAAATCCTTTGACAAAGTAGTCTGGCTGTGAAGAGCATCAGGTTTTGCTTCTAACAGGAAAAAAGGTGTGCAGTTCTCTTGTCTGACACAGCGGAAGATGAACCAAAGAATTGAACTGTGGCCTTTGACAGTTTAAGGTGGTTTGTTTTTTTCTTTTTCCTTATCCCATGGTTTTTTAGCTTTCTAAAAGGAGTTCTAAGGATGTGACTCAACCTTGCAGAAGGAAGGAAACTTGAAATGTAGGCTGCTCTCCTGTTCTGAACTTAAAACAGACCTTTGCAGAGGGTTCTGTACTGTGCATGGCAGTGAGAGTGTTCTGTCTTTATGGAAAAGACACTGCATGTAATGACATCTTGTGTGTCACTACAGAAAAAGTAACCTACCCCCTCATTTAAATGATTTTAGTCCAAAAGAGTATCAAATCCCATTCTTCCTCCCCTATGTTTTTCAGTTGTGGGACCAAAATGCTTTGTGTCTGTGCTGGTATGAGAGGGGAGTTTGAGATGGTGGATTCAGGTTTGCTGACACTGGTGTGCAAACAGGAGTGTGGATAGGAGGGTGATAATCCTACTGCTTCTCCATTTTTATCAGTAGTTTATTAATTTTGTCACTTGAGAGGTCTGAATATGATTATTTCTGTCATCTGTTGTTCCAAAATAAATTTGTATTCAATACAAATTTAGAAACCAAAGTGGCTATTGCAAATGTTAAACTTCTTGTTTTATGGTCTTTGTCTAAAAATAGTATGATAGCTAAGGAACAGGAGCTGTCTTTATTCCACTTTTTCTAATCTAGTCCATATTCCCAGGAAAGATGCCTTCTTCATGGCATTACTGTAACTGGTTTTGTTTTCCCCTGTCTGGAGGATGGACAATGTACTGAAGTAAAGTTTTATAGTAAGTAAAAAAAACAAGAAAACACTCCAAAAAGTCAGCACAAACCGCAACTGGTGGTAACTCTGAGCCAGGGGAGAAACTTGAACAATCATACAAGCAGTTTCTTGTGGCAGCTGAGGTGAATGGTGATTCCCAGTGCTTTGGCAGTAGGAACAAAAGTTTGGGAGGCAACTGAGACCTGGCTGATGGCTGATCCTGGACTTCTGCACTACGTACTTGCTCTTGATCTGTTGTGCTCCAGTTTGAGCTACAGGGTAAGTGATAAAGGGGAGACCTTCAGGGAAGTAGAGATGGAAGAACGGGTGCAGAAGATGGGCTTTGTTAAAGCTGCAACCTTGTGGGCTCCACGTTGGATTAATGATCTGTTCAGGTGGCATTTAAAAGAGTACACTCATCCAGGGCTTTAGAAATAGATTAAAGAAATTCCTTGAAGCTTTTGTAGATCAGCCTTGTTCTAACAGCTTGAAGAATCCAAATGAACCAAACAAAATCCCACCATACCATCACTGCCTTTTTCTGCTTGTTTGCAGAGACTGGGTCTGCATGCATTTCAGTAAATGGTTGACCTAGTTTCTTGGCTAGCAAACTAACGTATATGTCTGCTTTTTGTAAAAGCTGGTCATACACCAAGCTCATGTGTAAGGTGATTGGAAATCTTAGAATATAAATGTAGTTTATTAAACTGAATACCTTAGACCTTGATTTTAAGGAAATTGAAATGCAATGTGATAAAGGTGTATTAAATAAATGATGTAGCACAGGCTGACAGGATCAGGAACTTTTCTTCACAGCACTGGTAGTTGGCAACCAGTTATCAGGCAATATCTGTAAAATAAATCAGGCCATTTTTTCCCCCTCCTCTCACACAGTACCTAATTAAGCTGTGGCACTTGCTGGCACTATTGGTTGGAGAGGCTGAAGATGTTCATGTCAAATGTGCAGGGGCTAATTCAGGCAGTCTCTGCATTACCTTGAAGTGGTCCCAAGGATATTTCCCTAAATACCTGCTGTTGGACTAGGTGAACACTTGGTGGTACATGTGAGTGTAATGGGTAATAGTCTGTGCTCAGTGTCAAGGTCCTTTAACGTTTAAAGACAAAATTTAGGGTTTTTCTTTGTCTTAGGATTTTAGCAAGTATGGAGACAAAGAAAGGATATTCCAAGAAAAATCTGCTGTTACAGTGAGGAAATTCAGCTTTAAGTAATGCTCGAGTTTATAACTTCTGTAAAAATAGCATGTCTGTACTTATTCTTATATCAGTACTGAAAATAAATGTATTTAAGGTTAGTGGTAGTGCTGGTTGTGATACTGATTGTGAGATTTATTTTTTTTTTACACCAAAGAATAGAGAGTGAGGGACCTTTTGTTATTAAAGGCCACTAGATACAAAATCCTGTACCTTGAGAGCTGTTTCTGAAGTAGTCCTAAGTCAGTATTTTGTGTCATTCCTGTGGTAGTCTAAAGATGCTGAATGCATGTATCAGTTTTCAGGGTGGAAGCTGATTTTCTAAAGCTGCTGATATGGGGCTAATCAAACCCCCCATCACCTACAAACTGGCATCAGTCATTTGTTTGCATTTCTGCTCTGCAAATCCAAATTTTTGTGACTGGATTAAGCTTCAGTTGAGGTAATTTTTTTTTTTCTATTGTGTACAGTAGGAGAAACAGATGAACCTGCTGAATGGAAAAGAAACAAGTTCTCCCTCTTGTTTGTGTGAGGCAAACAGTGCTAGAAGTGGGGGGAGAGAAGAGCAGGAAGAAAATGCTTGTTGATTAACAGCTACTGTAATTTTCAAACAGAGCTGCACTTATGCTGTTAGTCTTATTTAATATGGAATTGTACAATTCTGTATAAAGGTAGTGCTGTATTTACTGTGTGGCTACTTTTTCATGCCAGTAGTTTCTTTCATGCCAGTGTTTTCTTTATTTTGTGAGAATACTGTAAAAACTTAATTGTTGATTCTGATCTGTATGAAACAGAACTTGATGGGTGTTGCTACATGAAAATGGGATTTTTCTGTTAGCAGATGTAGTTCAGGGTTTTTAGTTATAGTGATTCCTGTTTGCATTTTAAATATTGTGTAAACTGACTTTTTGTAGCTGTTTTGGTGGCTTTGCTTTTTTTTGGTGATGTTAATGGCCTACGTGTAGTTCAGCATGCCACATGAAAAAATGAAGAGTAAAGGTGCAGCAAGAACTTAAATAATATAACACAACCAACTTCTCACGACACCACAGTTTCCTACTCACCCCCAGCCCCCCAAGTTCCACCTTACTGCTGCTGTGGGTTTGATTCCCCCTTGGTGCTGACTGAGGGAGCCCTGCACTTGCTGTGTGGTTTTGGAAAGGTGTTTTATCCTTCCCCCCACTTCTCCAGCCTGACAGGCTGGGTCAGTGGCAAGGCTGTCTCTACATCCCATCACATCTCCTGGAGCCTTGTCCTCATGGTACTGAGTTGCTTGAGAGTCAGGTCAGTGTGGGAGGTGTGAGGGATGCTGTAGTCAGCAGTGAACAGCTCTGGGCAGTGAGAGCAAGCCAGCGCTGCAGTGGGAGATGCCTCTGCCAGTGCCAGTCCCATGGGGACATTTCTTGGACCATGCTGGCTGACCAAGAAGCAATCCAGTACAACTCATTGGGCAGTGGAAGGTCTCCTGCTGGCTTCCCAATAGCTTGGATGTGGAGGGCTGCACAGTGTCTGAGTATGTTGCTGTCCAGAGCAGCGAATGAGGCTCAACGATGACCAGTGCAAGGTCTGGAACCTGGGTCATGGCAAGCCCTGATATCAGTGCAGGTTGGGGGATGGAGGGGTTCAGGGGTTTCAGAAGAACCCTACGGAGAAAGTCTTGGGGATGTTGGTGGATGAGAAGCTCGACACGACCCATACATGTGCATTTGCATCCCAGAGCCAGCATGTCCTGGACTGCATCCCCAACGGCAGGGCCAGCCAGTCAAGGTGGTTCTGCCTCCACTCTGCTCTCATGAGACCTCATGTGGAATACTGTGTCCAGCTCAGGAGTCCTTAGCACAGCAAACAGAAGAGGCCCACAAAAACAATCTTTCTTTAAAGACAGGTAGAAAAAGCTGGGGTCATTCAGCCTGGAGAAGAAAAGGCCCTGGGGAGACCTTAGAGTACCTTCCAAGGAGAACTTGTAAGACAGATGGGGCCAGACTTGCTTTCAATATGGGCCTGTTGCACTAGCACAAGAGGCAATGGTTTTAAACTAAAAGAGGGCAGATTTAGACTAAGAAAGAAATGTTTTGCAATGAGTGTAATGAAACACCAGCACACGTCGCTCAGGGAGGTGGTAAATGCCTCATCCCTGGTAGCATTCAGGGCAAGGTCTGGGCAAGCTGATTGAGTTGAAGACATCCCTGCCCATGGCAGGGTGTTGGGACTAGATGACCTTTAGAAGTCTGTTCTAACCTGAACCATTCTGATGCTATGCTTCTTAACAGGAAGTGATGCATTGAGAAAATCTGAAATGTTTCTCTGATCTGGTAATGTGTGTTGATTTTGCATTATGCATTCATGGTCTGAGTTACTTGTTTTCATCTTGCTCTGTTGAGTAGTTTAGAATCAGAAAAGCAATTTAAAGCAAGTTAATTTTTTGGAACTTGTGAATGTTTTGGTCTGTTGTGTAGCTTTTGCCCTCCTTTACTACTAGGAAAGATGCAGCAGTTGCATAAACACATAGTTTAATCTTCTCAGCCAGGAGAATTGAAATGAACTTTTTTCCAGCTAAAAGTTTGGCCTAATCTGAAGTCCATCAGAAACAGTCAATAACGTGTTGTCAAGGAAAGCTAGAGTTAAACTCTTACTCATTATGCTTTATATATTCCCTGTACTGACAGGGGAAGCAGCCTGGGAAACTGTGGGCATATGTAATGCTGGCAGTTATGGAATATCCTAAAGATCCAAGATTTTTTTGATTTGCATTTCACGTTAAGCAAAAGTCCTACCAAGAAATTAAGTAGTACATCCTTCCAGGATCAGATTTCTCTCAAACCAGTGCTGTACTTCTGATCCTTTCAGAAATCTGTTTCAAATGTGACATGTCTCTGCGCTGTAGCCATTATTTAAGAGCTTAATTTACTACCCTGTTGTCTCTAAGCAAATTTGAGTTAAGTACTGGTCTCCCAGATAATGCTGACTGGCTGTTCTGTTTAAATAAAATTGGGAATTGCAGTCTTTGTAGCTGTGTCATATTCACAAATAAACACAAAGTCCAAACTGTATCTTGGTATAAAACTGATGTAAATTGTGCATGTAATTGAAACAGTAATTTGGCAGTATTTGTAAGTGACTTTTTTCAGCTTACAAGGATTTTGATTGCTTTTTGTGCATGTAGGTAAAGATGAGCAGGAAATGATGGCTGTCCCAACTGCATGGCAGCACATTTTGCTGGCTACTGTGAAAGTAACTGGCACAGTCCTGTAAAAAGTGTCTGGGGAAATGAAAAAAACCCAAAAATTACACATACCAGCAAATTATTTTTGCTGTTATCTGTGTTGTACAAGGAAAAAAATACTTTTTTTCTTTTTTTTGGTCCCAGTATTCATTAAACACCATTTGGTTAGACCTGACTTTAAACATCTACCTATAAAACTGTCTTGTGAGAATGGACTGTATTTGTCTTCCCATGATACAGCTTGAAGTGACATTAAGTAGAAGGTCTAGGCTCAGCTGTATAAAAGATAAGGTGGAAGGCTAGAAAAAAGAGAAGAGAAACCAAACTAAAACTCAGCTGATAATGAATCTTTGGTGTGTAAACTCAGAAAATAAGACAGTCTCACTAGGTAAACGTTCATGGTGGTAGAGCTGAGTTTTCTGGGGAACTTCTGAGTACTTGACAATCTCTGTGGTGTTGCAGTCTTTAATGAGTAAAGTCGATGGAAAGAAACCTTGATTTATTCTTAGGAGTTGTGTTGAATAAACATGAAAAGTGAAACTGAAATCTGTTTGAGGATGTGACTGTAAGGTGTTGACTGGCTGTTATGGTTTTGTGTAAAGGGCTGTGTGTCCTTGGGATCAGAGTTAGGCTGAAGCATTGGCAATGCCTTTGGAATTAAATAAAGGTGGTTGATGAAAGTTTCAGTTTTAACTCTAATTTGTAAACAAGAAAGTTGAGATTGTTTTTAATGGTTAGATGGTGGGAAGGTGTGTGTACAGATATTAAATCCTGGAAGTACTTGACAGGCAGAACTCCTCTGTCTGTTGTAACACAGACATCGATGGAATTTTGACTTTGGTGAAAAGACAGGCTGCTACATAACCCATAACTACAGCTGCTTTCTTGGAACTGGTTACATCATCTACAGCATGGCTGTAAGTGTGTTCCTGGCATGACAGCCTTCCCCCCCTCCTGATTTTTCTATATATTTTTTTTAATTTCCTGCTTTCTCAGAGCTAACCTTTCTGTGCTGTGCAGCAATAAAAGATGTGTCTTCCTGTCTCCCCTGCGGATAATGGGGACTGGTGGTAAAGTGGTTAATATTGCCTCCTACCACTACCTCTGTCCTGTAGCTCCTTCTAAGCTTAAATAAATTTGTAGTAGTTCTGTTCAGAGTTGGTAGTTCATTATGTTCATTTTCAATTTCAGCAGTTTTAAGTCTCAAAACCTGTCTCAAGGCTTTTCCTCTGATGGTATCAGGCTTGTAAAGAAGTCGCAACAATGCTTCCATGAACAGTTGTCAGTGACAGGTTACTTGTGGGTACCTGAATGGGTTATGTCTGTAACTGTCCTAGGAAATTCCAGCATCCTTCCTGCTTTTAGATGTTCTTCAAGGAAAGAAACAGCTGGTAATTCAGGCCAGTTGATCTTATTTTTGTGGCAAGGAGAAATGGGCATTTTCAACTCTAATGACAGAACAGATCTTTAGGAGCTACTTACTGTCTTGCAGGTACTTTTTATATGATATCCTCCCATCAAAGTTGTGAAGGCAAATGCTTTAAATAAAATTTTGGAGATAAATTTAATCCTGTGATCTTTGTCACAAGCAATCCTTACTGTCAGAATGATTCAGGAGTAATATGAGATGGATTGCCCTCATTCCTGCCTTCGAATTCTGTACAGTTGTGCCAGCTTAATATTAGTTTTGTATGTACTTTTGAATATAATGGGAGACTCCCTTCACCTACAAGGAGGTATAGAATTCACCCCTTTTCTTTGCCTGTTCATATATGTACCACAAAATTGCCTTCACAGTTTGTATGCATCTCCTCACTGAAAGCATCCAGGAGTGGCATTCCTTGTATTTTATCTCTTTTCTGCCATGGAAAAGAACAAACTGCCAGGACTTCTTTGCCAAATAAGAATACCCTTCTGCATTTCTTTGTAATTACAGCTATCTAGAGACAGTGTAAATGAAAAAATCTTTAAAAGTAGAAGTACATTAATGTAGACTAACTAAACAGATACTGGGACTTGCTTAGCTTCCCCTTTTAGTTCAGTAACAGTGGTAGGCTGAAAGCCTTCCTGCTCTTAACTGTGATATAGTATAGCTGTAAAAATTAATGTTTGGAGTAGTTCTGAGTTAAGATATTTATAAGAAGAAGGCTGGTAGCTGCAGATACTTCTTCATTTTCCCCTCAGGTAAGTGCAAAGTTTATTAATATTGGAATAATTTTCCCAGGGACTTGCTTCCATATATAGAGATTTCTCCCAGACTTTGGCCTGGTCTCTTCTCTTCAGATAATTGTAGGACATTTTTTTGTCCTTGTTAATTAAGTTGTTGATCTGGAGTTGCTTGCTTTTTGCCTTCAGAAAGGGGGAGAAGAATATGTATGTGGATGGGTTTTGGTTTCTCTAACTTAGAATAGTGTCTATTTAAGCCTCTGAGTATCGATTCTATAAATATGGAAAAGTAGACTTGGTTAGAATTTTTGAAAACAGAAACCAAGTCTTAAGGGTCAGTCATTTCAGAAATGCTCACTTTCTATTAAAATATCCAGCTAGGCATTTTTAAAGAGTAAGCAGGCCAAAAGTAAGTTTTTTATTCTTACGCACTCTTAAGGAGAAGACTGATAGCTATGAATTTGCATGTTGGGAATGGTGTTTATGGCGTTGACTTTAAACTGTGTTGCAACATTTAAGTGCTTTACTGATTTGAATATGCCTGATAACAATGCTTGCACACCAGAGAAGCCTGTCCAGGGTGAGAGAGCAGGCAGCTTGATGGCAGATTCAAAGTCATGAACAGATGATAGAATGTACTAAAATATTTTTAATACTCAAGCTTTCAAAAGATTTAAGTTTAGAAAACTTTTGTGGGACTCTGATTTCTGATGAAAGGTAGCAATAGATTCAGGTGAAAACATGGAACTCTTATGTTGCTCTCTGTAGAGCATGTGTTTCTGTGTGTTAACTCATAAAAGATGCTGTTGTGGCTGAGTGTAGTTTAGAGCCATTTTTGTGTAAAGAGCACATGGTGTTTAGGTTTCTTTTCCTCACTTTTTTTCCCCTTTGTGAATATCTAAAGTAGTGTAATATGTGAGATGTATATCCTATATTTAAGTTTTTTATTTACTTATTAGGACATGCAATGGACCTTCGACAGTCATGAAATTGATAGTATGAAATATTAATTCCATTTAAACCAGAAATTCTGTATTTGTCCTGTTTTGTGGGTGCAGAGCAGCAGCTTTGAGGGAGCCCAGAGTGCACTGACTATAGTGAAAAGCTTCCCCTCAACAGCAGCATTCTGAGAGTAGAATGGATATCGCCGTCTTTGGCTGGTTTCTGTCTGTGTCTCTGTCCCTCTCCCCCTCCCCTTTTTTAGTTCCTATCTGGTCTTAAGAACACTTCTTTTCACCTTGTGTATCTTTTGAACTTCCATGTCACTCTGAGTGTGACTTAATTCTACTTGAGTTTGTGTGCTGGGGAATGATGCTGTTTGCCATTCCCCTGCTCTTGCAGCCACGTGTCTCAGAGGAAGTAAAGTAAGTGTTCTGCCTTTGGGCTGGCAGGGTTAGGCCTTATTATGAGAAAAAGTAGGAAGAGCTGCAGTTGGAAGGAGATTGAAAATCACTGCCTTTAAGCAGTAGCTTTTATTGTCTAGTAGAGAAGTTATAGCTCTGTTTTTTGAAATAAATCTACTTCAGTGGCTTGGCACTACCCCAGTGTACCTTTTTGGAACAGTGGTCCTTGACCTAAGTGGATGCTGAATCTCTTTCCCGTTCCAGGCAGTGCTCAGTGGAAGAAACTAGAAGTCTTTAAAATACTGTTTGATAATTCTTTACGTTAGTAAAAACTTTGGTAGTGTGTACAAGAGTTTAAGGTAAAGAAGATACTATTTCCTCAGAGTTTAATTTCCTGCCATGTGTTGCTCTTGTGGTGCCTTGTGTGTGCAGCACATGGGGCTCCAGAAACTGCCTCAAATATGGGGTTTCTCAGCGAATGAGTTCTTGTTATTGTTGTATTCCAGCATTAACAGGATGTGATACCTTTTTAGGGCAAGTTCTGTGTGCCTGAAGTTACAGGTTTTGTATTTACTTTTGTGATATGTTGTATTTTCTGATTTCAAAGGAGGCAGAGGATGCGTAGCTGCTCATGCCTTCTGCTGTGTGTTAGGAATGTGACACGGAATCAGAGTTAGAGATGCCACCTTTCTGAATTATCCTTGTTCCTTTGCCTGATTCTTGAGAATGTATTTCATGGTCTTATGAACTGCTTAGACCTCTCTGTTTTGTCATAAGCATTATGTTCATGATCACGGAGGTTAGTCTGGCTTACCAGCAAAACAAAAAGCAGGTTTTACTTTTCCAGGTGTGGTTTATTCTTCAGTAGTTCTATAGACTTGTTACAGACTCCCATTGTATGAGAGAGGATAGAATTTGTGGATCCTGTTAATGGCTTGAGCACAAATTTCTTTTGGTTGAAGCCTTCTTCCATGGGAACAGCTTTTTCTGTAACTTTGACTTAAATACACCTACTAAAGTGCAAATTGTACATTTCTGCTCATTTTTCATCTTAGAAAATTGTCCTGGTGTAGGTTCAGTGTTGTTTTTTTAAGAAGTATGTTCTAACTTCAGGGCATCTTATGACATTCCTCTCTGATAATCCAGCAGTAGCCAGTGTTGAAGTTGGCAGATCTGGATGCAACTCCTTTTTTTTCCCCCCCCTCAAGCACATTGTTTGACATACGCATCTTTTCCTTTTTATTTTATTTTTTTAAATTATTTTTGTGATCTTTGTGAAAGAATAATTTGATTAACAGTTTGGAACATTTGAATGATTTTATAATTCAAAATAGACTTAAGAGATTTTTCTGAACTATAGCATGCATATTGAAGTGAAGTTACTGTTTATGTCCAGGATTAGTCTGGACTATCTCAAATGATTAGTTAACTTCTTACTGTCTGTAGGGCCTTAACTTAAAGGCTTAAGAAGCTCAAGTTTTCAGCAGTAAAACAGTAACTTCCATTATTTTTCAGGCTGATGGAGGATAGTTTAACATGAATATCTTTGCTGGATAGGAATGCAGTATCTGATTTTTGGGGTCCGTAGTGCTTCAGCAACTTGTGTCTGTAATGTGATGTAGTGCAGGGATTTTTGGAGGTATTCTGCATGTGTGTTTCACTCAGGGTATCCTCAGTGACTGCCTGAAGAGTCACTAAACAGCCCTTTCTATGCTTATGCCTTTATGCATTGCTGCCCTTACCAGCTCCTGCTGTAGCAGAATTCAAAGACAGCACACCTGGCTAAAGTCCTTCTCTTCTTAGTGTTGAATGTTTGGCCTCATCATGAAGAAAGATAAGGAACTGAGGTATGGCAGTGTTAATTACCTGGAAGCAAATAGGAAGTTGTAGTAAAAACAGGGATCAAATGCATGTTTCTCTAGTTACCTCAGCACTGGACTGAGTTTCTGTAGTTGAATGACTCCTCATAAAACATGTTTATAAGATAGAAGTGAGGTTAGTAATAGAATATGGGACTCCTTTAGTTTCTCTTCAGTGATACATTAACTAAATGTACATACAGGTGAAACCTTTTCATACTTTCCGATCTGGAAGATCTTAGTCATTGTTGGTGGCTTTCTTTTTAATACTATTTTTACTGATACTTGTGTTTTTAAGAAAATAACAATTTGCACAAAACTGAGATGGAGGCCCCAAAGGCCAACATCCATTTCTAGATTTGAATGATAAGACAATGAATAAGTTAATATTTGTCTTGTTACTTAATCTTTGAAAGCCAGATTAATTTTTATTGAAAGACAAGCTCCTGGAAGACTCTTGATCAGCCAAAGGGGTTTTGCACTGCTCTTTGTGAAGACAGCCCTCCCCTTGTTAATGAGCTTTCTGTGGTGCTTATGATAATACCACTAGGCAAAAGAAATTTTCTAGTTCAGGCACAGAGACAAGCATATCTTTATTAACAAGATTTATCATTATGTAAGTCTTCTTACTTCCCCTGTCTTGTTTTTGTCACATTCCAGTATTCAGAGATTTCTGGAAAATGTCTGTTGTTGGAAAGTTCTTGCTATAGGAGATTTCTGCTGTAAGAACATCCATAAATTATCCTGTTCTTTGGCAGTGTCTTTGCCACATGAGATGTCCCTGATAAATTGTGTAAGTTCATGAAAGGCAATGCAAATAATTCCATAGTAGGTAATGTTTGTTTTAGCCCATGCTGGGCATGGTGACCTTCAAACTAAACATTCTGAAAGCTAACTATCTTTACTTACTCTGAGATTCCTTCTGAGAGAGATATGGAAGCTCTCTGTAGTTGCATTGAGCAAGGTCAGCAAGGCTCAGTCAGTCCTGTTAGAGCAGATGATTTAACTTTTCTGAGTGCTCCTGATTGTGTATGTGTGTAGCTGCCTTCTGTCAGCAGCCAGACACATACATGGTGTGCCATTAATCTGTGCATCTGCACTGAATCCAACACACCCTGTAGGCACTGAATCATAGTCCTTGAACAGATGAGTACTGCAGCACCACGTGATGGATCCAGCTCCTTGCTAGAAGTTCTGTGTGGACGGTGAGCATGCTTCAGTCTGCGCCTCTGGCCAAGCTGGAGCTTTGCTTCTGGGCTTCTGTTACACAATTCCCGTCATACTTTTCCACTTACCATCTCTCTGAGGAGCTCAGGAGCCTCTGCCTTTCGTTTGGTTGAACATTAATCTCATCTGTGGCACTGCCCATGCTCTGTTTGCACGGTGTGGTGAAGTGCCCTATGGGTTTCTCATGGAGGAGCAGCCTAAAGCATGCTCTGCCTGTACAGCAACTCTCCCATCACACAGTTTGGTGGAGTTCCTGATCTAAATTTGGAAATTGCAAAAACCAGGCACGTTAATTTCAAGTCTTGTTACACATACTAGTACAATTTATCCCTGGTTTTCAATGATGCTCTTGAAGTTGGTGGTCCTAGTACTTTTTTCAGAATGCTTGAAGTGCTTGTACTGATGATACTCTTCTTGAATGTGTTGGCGTCTGCCTGAAATTAGTGGTAATTCGATGAAGGGAAGCTGCTACCTGTGCATGTCTGTTGTTGGAGTTTTACTTAAATACAGTAACTTCATGTCTACCAGAATTAAGCTGGCCATGATTCCACAATTTTGTGTAATACAGTTCCTTTTCTTCATGTATGTATTTGAGTTTTGTGTCTTCGTGGAAAGTGGTTCTTCAGAATCCATTAGTCTTAAGTCTTTCTGGGTTAGAATAGCAAAAAGCTTTGTAGTGTGAGACATCTCTAAATAAAAATTTGTTGTTTTGCTTTTTTAAATTTGATTTCTGTTCCAGGTTTAAGTTTGATTTCAAAAGCATGAACTGACTGTCTTGCTGCAATCTCTGGAACATGTGTGTGACTATTTGAACATTGGAGTTTGTTATTTTGCTTAAACAGAAAAATGTAAGACTTGTTCTTAAATGCTTCCTTTGTTACTCCAAATACAGGGTAATATAGAAAAATTGTTATGCTCCTGTTTTGTCTGAGGTTATAACTTGCGCATTAAATGTAGGGAAAATGCCTCTGGAGATGATGGCATCTACAAGTACCCTTTGAACAAAGACCTTGTGCTCTCTCAGTACAGACTTAAATGAGAGGATGTGGGAGTGTAAGAATGGCTAGAAAATTCATCAGATTTCCTGTGCAGAAATAGGAGTCCAGTTGTCTTTAATGTCTTGATAGTGAGAAGCAGATGTAAAAGCTGAGAGAATTGGCAGACAACTTTCTGAGGGTGAGACTTTCTACTCAAGGTCTCAAACATAAGCTTTGCAGTATTTTTTTTTTTTTAAACAAATATTGGATCCTAAAAAGATCATTCAGTCTGCTTAGGCTAAGAGCTTAAACTGTTTACTCATCAGATAAAGTTAGATACTGTAAACATCACTAAGAGCTGGAACTAATGCCTACCTCTCTGTGGGCTAGATAACAGGCTTGTCTAAATCCAGCTGAACAGCAGATGGGGGGGAAAAGGATATATTGATCAACTACCTAGAGCAAGGGCTTCATAGCATCTTTCCTAGGCCGTCTTCCTCCTTCAGAACTTTTAAATTACAGACTTGTTGGCATAATGATGGGTAATATAGGGGATACCTGACTCTACCCTCTATTTAATGAGTCTTGAATTGAATTGACCTGAGAGCCAGGCTTGTACCTCCTTCCCAGCTGTAGTTGGGACACTTTATAAGTAAAAATATGAAGGATGCTGAAGCTGGGACATGTTATGAATAGGGGCTTCAGGTGTGTCCAGGAAAGACTAAGCACAACAGAGCCTGGTGAGAAGGAATTTTTATGGAGTGGGAAAGTCTTTTGTTTAGTCTTTCTTAGACAGATCTCTGTCCAAGGGAGATCTTAAACTGATCTTGCAGCTAGGATATGTAGCTTCTATCTTAAAATTACAAGCCTTAACCTATTTAAGAGTTTATATAGCTTGCTCATAACTTGAACAGTTAAAACTCTAAAGCAGAACTGGTCCCCTGCTTCTGATCACATAAGAATCTTCTTTTATCATGCCTCCGTAGTTAGTAGAAGAAGCAGGACGGATCCAATGATCAGTCCATCTGTTAATTCCTGGTTTCTAGAATGTCTTTCAGTTCCTTGGTCGGGTATTGTGTATCCAAGGAGAAAACGTGCACTGAGATCTGAGGTCAAAAATTTTGTGGCATCTCACGTGGTAGGTGAGAATGAAGAAATATTCCAGGTTGTGCTTTGTGCCTGTTTCTCTGTATGGCAAAAATGTTTTAAGACTAACTGTTCCTGGTATTCACTATAAGAATTATTGGACTTTCTGCCAGGACTCTGCACTTCTGACCAAGTTTCTATAATTTACCTGATCTGAACTTAATTGTCATCCTCCTTTGTATTTATCAAGAGCATCCTGTCATTATAAATAGGAAAAGATTAGTGCTGTCTCAGTCTGTACGTACGTGCTCTTTTCACCCTGCTATGGAAACCTGCTCCGTAACTACTCTTGAGAACATGTCATCTGTGTCCTGCCTCTTCTCTGAGTTGAGTCACTCTGAGGACTTGAGTCAGTCTCAGAAGAGTAATTCTGTTTGAAAAGGGAACTGGAGAAAATACCGTGTTATTTCAAGTCTAGCATCAAATATATTCCTCTCTGCTCACAGTTAAACTTTAAGCCTGTCTAATATAAGAGAACTCAAAGGATTGGCATATTACTTCCACATTTGTCTTTGAAACAGAGGAATATGCTTATTGTATGGCTAATGGAATAAATATTTAGCAGTTTCTGTTTAGTTGTTTTCTTTGCACAAAAGCTACTTTCTTCTTATTTCTGCATTTGTAGTAAATGCAGGTATAGGTTTCTGAGCTCCAAGAAGCTGGGTGAATTAGGGCTTGACAGCCATTAATTGTCTGGTGGGAGTCAGAACTTCTGTAGTGTGAGCAAAGTCTACTGGAATTGGAGCATACACTATTTCCAATTGTAATTAATAAATATAAAATGAAAAGTGATCAGGATAGTAATCTACTAAAATTTAGTCCTTCTGTAATACTTAGAATTATCTTGAGAACCTGTATTTTTAAGGGAAGTTGCTAAACTGTGCCATAGTACTGAGCTTGAAATACCAAGTCCAGTGTTTGAAAGCTGCAGTACAGCACTGACAGGAGAAAGTGTTCACAATTGGAAATCCTTTCTATGACTTTGGGGTAATTACTGGAGGAAAAGCTGGTCAGTGTTCTGTTTGGTAGATTACACTTCAGAGACTGCATTGTGTTGGGCTGATAATACTTTAAACCTCTGCCAAATGTTTGCTGTGGAACAGGGTAAGGTTATGTGTGTCTTCCATCTCTGTCTTTGCAACTCTTAGCTAACTGGATGATTGTAATTTACTCACAAAATTAGCTTCTAGTACATTAATAAATACTAGAGGTACATTTTTAACCATATTTAGTGGTTTTGCAGCTCAAATCTGTAAGGACTATCATGGTTAAGTGCTGTAACTCATGCTGTAGTGATGAATGAAAAAAAGAATACTTTGGTGTTGAAAAGGGTCAGGCTGTCATTAAGAGTGCTCTGGTCTTACATGGAAGCAGAGCTGCAGTTCTTCTGGAAGCAAATAGTTTTAACTTGGGAATGTGTCTTAGCATCAGTGTTATTAACTGCATGATGTACAGTTGAAGCTCACACTATTGAATTTTAGTGTAATTATTTGATCTTAAATACTTGGTCTCATGTCTGTGCTGGAAATAAAGGGATGACAACTTTTTCAGCTGTGCAGAAATGAATAACTGGGGATTTTTTAATAGTTCTCAGACTACCAATTGTTCAAATCACAGGAGAATTTCCTCTTTCAACTGAAAATTAAAGTTTTGGCAAAATGTAAGGGGTAAAAGTAGTCCATATCATTTTAACAGGATATAAAAGTCTCAAGTTTTTTTTTTTTGCTGTGGACCTATTTATGAATTGTATTTTTATGTTTTCCTTTTATTTTAGGTTGTGTTGCTTTCTGCCTCTTTTGTTGCATAGCTTTTTACTGTGAAGAGTAGCCTGCCAGAAGCTCTGCAGGGGTTATTTTGACTGCTTAATGTGTCTTACATCTGACACCAGAATTGTTTGTAAGCTACCATAAGCCTTCTGACACCTAGTTATCTTTATGGATCTTTATGGCTTATTTTTTCCTTAGCTCATTTTGTATACTCTGCATTTCAGATACGTCTTATGATGGGCTGTTATATCTAGCAGTCTGTTGTGATCTGTGTTAGGGAGGATACATCACCTTAAATCCACATTACTGTCTCTCCTGTGCTTTTTGTTTTGCACTTAGCAAAATCAAGCACAGGCAAAGATGATGTGTGTAATGTGATTTTTAAAATGTGGTTCATATCTATACAATTATGTTAGGTATACAGGCTAGGTGTAGTTACTTCTAAATGGAATTCAGACAAAGCTTTTGAGTTGAAATAGCCCCCATGTTCAAAGTTGTGAAATCTACATTTGTCTGGTCTTTTGAAGGTGCTGTGTAGGTTACCAAATACAGAAGAAATGAAATGGCATCTCAGGCCACCCCGATGGTCAGTTGAGTAGTGTCCTTGGGGTGCAATTGTCTGGCTGGAGCAAGGCAGAGAACTGGAATGTGGGCTGATGGGTCAGCAGTTGAGGGTTTGGGCAGAATTTAAGGGCAAACTGACCTCTGCATCTCAGCCCTGAGTCATTGCTGTTACCTGCTTGTGAAGACACGTAGCCAGCTCTGACACGGGCCTTACCTCGGCTGTGTCAGTCTTGCTTTAATGGTGGCAAAGACTGCAAAATGATTTAACTTGAAGCCCTATGTAGACACTCCTGTATCTGACAATAGCTGCCTGTTTTGCCTCAGTACTTCAGCAAACTGTCTTGGAGTAGCCTGAGTCCCTCAGTAAAACCGACTAAGTCCTGTGTTAGTGGCTTTACCCTTCGCTCCTGAGGATGTAGCCATTAATAAATTTCTCAGAAGTTTTCTTCCTTGTAGCTCAAATGAATGTGAAACTTGGAGGCTTGAGAAGCAGTGGCTGTGCCTCTGCCTGTTGAAACATGTGTGCCAGGGAACAGCAAACACTGTGTGATTCACAGAAGGCTTTTTGCATCTTTATGGTTAATGGTTTTCTTGAGCATGAATTTTGTATGGAGAGCAAGATTTAATCAGGTGCTGTATTAATTCCACCTTCCCCTTAAGTGACAAAACTAATGAAGTAAGGGATGGTCGCTTACATCAAGAGGTGAAGTCTCCCTAATTTAGCAGGAGCAAGTAGGTTTATTGTCTGCTTCCTTCTTGTGAATTCATTATCCTACAAAGCTATGCCAACACAGTGTGTGGAGGGCAGGCAAGGATATCTCCTGGGAATGAGCTTACTCTTTTGTTGTTCACCTGCTATTCTCATTAGGCTATCAAAGAAATAGTGTTTATTTACTCCACAAAGGTCTATTGAAATAAAGAAAATTAGTTTGTGAACAAATCTAAGATGGCAGCTAACTTGGTTTTTCTCAGCTATGCTGTTCATACCGTAGGTTACAGTTTGGGGATTTGTTACTTAAAAAGAAAACAAAAACCTCTTGACAGGTTTGATGGACTGAAGTGGATTAATCTAGATGTTATATAAGGTATTGTTGCCTTGAAAGCTGTAGAGATCTTCCAGAGGGGGCCTTGTTTTCTGCAGCTTTTTCTGCGTGTGCTCCCGCTTCAGCACCCTTGTCTTTTCTGTGTTCGATGCTGCCCAGTGCTCCTGTGCAGCAGCCTCCTTCCTCTTCAGTTCCTCCTATCACACCAGATTTAATTGTTTGCTCTGGGTTGGCAGATGAAGTGCTTCCACTGGTTTTCTGATTTTTCCATCATCTCTTCAATCCACTGTAACATATGGCACTTCTGCCAGATGGAATTCTCCCATCCAGAATTGCTCCACAGCTATTGCTGCTGGCATTGCTTCCCTTTCCCTCCTGAAGCCAGTCTGTAGGAATGGTTTGTCAGGGAGGAGGAGCTCTACAGCACAGGTAATGCTGAGCATCCAGGAGTGCAGGACTGGAGAGGGCAGAGTGGTCTCCAGCGGGCTTAGGTATTCTTTTCAGTAAACCAAAAGCCTGCTTCTGATTTCAGTAGTTACAAGGAGATTTAACCATTCGAATTTGGCAATGTGATGCTACGTGTCCTGACAGTAGAACAGTGGAAATATACCAATATTTTTGTTTAATGAAATGATCAATCATGCTTGAAAAAAAAAAAATTGGTAGTGAATGAGAAGCTTTTCATACTGCAGTGTAGCAGGGTAGAAGGAAGTGTTTTTGATTGAGTGTATTGAAGGAACATGTTAAGTTTCTTATATGGTCACTCGGGCAGCAGGATTTTCAATCCTGTTATGAACTGTAGGCAGTGATAGAACTACTCTGTTTAGCTCTTGCCAAGCAGCATGAATGAAAGGATCATATAGCTTCCATTCAATTTATAAGACAGTTGTTAACCTATACAGTTGTCTGGCAAGAGGTCCATGAATTAAAGGTACTGAATAGGGTGGCAAAAAAAAAATGTTAAAGCCTATGCATTAACAGAGTGACTGTGTTTTGGGTGTAATTTTTAGATTTCTCCTTCTGCAAGAAAGAGAAATAGTGCATCTTACAACATTTGTGGGAAAAAACCCACCAACGCAGTAACTTGACAGGCAGCTGCTTATCTTAGGTGCTACCTTGACACAAATTGGCGTAAGTTATCATTAATTAATATTTTTCTTTTTTTTTGGTTTTGCTTTTCAACTGTCTGTTGCAATTGTTTGCTTTGATGTAGTTGTGAATAGGATCCCTTGGTTTTATTTGGCCATTATATTTTTCTTAGTATCTCAGAGTCTTTGACTTCTTTTCTCCTAGCTGTGCTCTTCTGGCTGCATGTTTTTCTTTTGCAGAGAGGGCAGGAGGCAATGGGTGCCATCTTTTGATGGTAGTTTTCACTGTGACTAAAATCATTCCCCAGCCTCAATATTTTATAACTCTTCCTTCCACCCTTCCCAAGCTGGGAAAAATCAGTAATTTTATGGTATTTGAGATTAAAAATTTAACTGCAAAGCAACATTTTTGTTAAATGCTTGTTAATCAGGATTACCTGATGTAAGAGGAACTGCTGATAGTTAATTAAATACAATTTAACACTATTTCATGCCTCTTCAGCTGGATTTGAAATGACATGACAGGGATTTTATATTTCTAAACCAAGTTTGTGCTAAAAACAAACATGTTGTAGAATATGCTTGACTTTGCTTTAAGAAGCAGAAAGAGCATTGGAGGACAAAATAGGAAGATCACTCTTTAAAAGAAACTGAGATGTGAGATACTAAAAAGAAGGATTCTGGTTCCAGGAACACCTGAAGCAGGAGCAGCAGTGGTTTTACTGGAAGCAGGTTAAGTGACAACACTCAGGTATTAAAATTAACTTAAATCCTTGAAAGAGAAGCAGTGCCTACAAAACCCCAAAGGGAAAGACTTATGAATCTTTCACCAGAACAGAAAGGTGCCAGTTCTGGGCAGTTCATCATCCAGTTACTGTACTAAAAAGGCAGGCTGCTTGCTATATAAATCTAAATGAGCTGAATTACCCTCCAAGTTCTTGCAATGGAATGTCAGTGCTGCATTTCCACAGGAAATGCTGTTTTGTCTGACCATACTAATACTGATTTTTCTAAAACAGGAACTTGGTTTTGAAGCAGAAAATCCTAATAATCCTAGGGAAGTTCAGATAGGTGGCATTTTTCTTTAACTGATGAAAACCGTAGCAATGAAGTATTTTTTCCTGTGTGCAATATATGTGGCACTGTAAATAAAGCTTGAACCGAGACCTAGTTTTTTCTGCTGCAATTATGTGTAACTTGGCTCCGTAATGCAGAGATGTAATGCTCTATTTTTTGTACTGTAACTATATGTAACTTAACTCGGTAATGCTGAGATGCAATGCTCTATTTCTGATGCTTGTGATCATGGCTAGCTAATATCCTTACTGACTAACTGAAGAGTTTGTAAGGATGCCTCTCTGTTTGCTTGTAATGTCACTTCTATAAAATCGCCCAGTGTTTTTGTTTCATTTGCATTCCTAAAGGATTATGTAGGTTCCTTGGCACTGCAGGATTAACTTTGATTTACCCCTGGCACTGGTTTATGTGATTGAAATACCATGTATTGTTTATGTTTAATGGGGTTCTTCTGTTTTTTTTCAGATTGTGAGGACAAGCTGCTGCATCAATAATCTGAAGAAGGCAGTTCTCTTTTAACACTGCAAGAAGATACTACTAACCGGTAAACACTTTTCTGGGTTTCTTTGCTTGTAGAATACTTCTTTGTTTTATATTTTGTTGTATATTTTTTTAATAATATTTTACGCCAAGGAGTACAAAGTATTTTGATCTGTTGAAAGCAAGAAGTAGTTAATACAGTATATTTTCTTTCTAACTGTCTTTAGCTCACCAGACAAAAGACTCAGTAGCAGTGGATAATGTGTGGGTATTTAAATTGGAATACAAATTGATAAAATTCCTGCTCTCTCAATAGGAGGAAAAAGACTGGGGTTTTTTTGTTTGGTTGGTTTTTTTTCCTGTAATGGCAGGTTAGAGTTAGTCTGTTTGCCTTTTTAGCTGAGACAAATACAATGTGTCTGTACTGTGTCCTATATAAATACTATTTGAAGTGTGATAGTGCAAACAGTGAAACTTCAAATATAGTGCTGCAAAGTCTGGAGAGAGAAAAAAGGAAGCCTTAACAGAAGTCCAAATGCTTTGGAAGATGCCATTAATGTGCTTGTAGTTATTCAATGGATGTTTGTTGAGGCCTAATTTTCACTCAGAATAATGTATGATGATAAAGCTAAGGATGTCTTGTGATTCCCAGACACACCAAGTCATGTACAGGCTGCTGTTAGGTACAGAACAATAATAGAATCATCATAAAGAGCCATGTCTACTTAACTTACGGGCTGGCAAACTGCTGTTAAGATGTTGAGCTACAGTGTTACACAGCAATTGCAAGGAAACCTGAGAATTTAGGACATTTGCATGTCTTGACATAGGTAAATCATATGCACATTGATAGGGGGTACCAGAGTTACAGCTCACTTCTCAGGTACTGAATGTTGTAGATGAAGTATCAGTTTTCCTCTGTAATTATACTTTACTATACACCTATAAAGCTTGGACCTTACCTTTCTGTTTACTGCTGCCTCTTGAGCTGCAGGGCTCGTTAAACTTGTGTCAAAAGAGGTTCTTAGCCCAAATGGGGTGATGTGGCTGGGTTCAAGGATGAACATGCAAAGAAACATATCCTGGCCAATAAGAAAACATTATGCTTTCATGACTTGAGGATTTACAGATGCTTTACTAATCTTCCCTTGCCAGTTAATTTGCCTAAATTTTATAAGCAGTCAAGGATAACTTTATAAAGTTCCTTTGTGTAGCTGTTGCAGAGAATATTAAAATGGTTTTGGTTTGGTTACTCTGCCAAACCCAGATTAATGATAGGAAAGTTTTGAGAGCTTATAGTAGTCAGCAATGTGCATCTGTCAGAATAACAGTAAAAACAAAGTTTGACTTTTTAAGTATTTTTTTTAACATAAAGATGACTTGCATAGTACAGCTATTTCTGAGTGATAATTTCAAGAGTTTTGTTGCCTGTAAAATTGCAGCTCCTGAAGCTATAATACATATGAGGCTCATTGCTAAATACTGGGTTTGAAAGTGCATGACCTTCAGCTTGCAGGAGGAAAAAACCTCTGGCATGTAGTATGCCACTATTTGAGGTACCAAGGCACTATTCATACATAATTTATGTACTACCAACATAAGTTTTGAACCACATTATAATTACCTGACAGTAAGTAACTTTTAGGGTAATACTTTGGGTTACTGGAGTGTATATGATGTGAATAAATAAACAAATTTAGTGTCTTTCACTAAATTTGGGTGCGTATCTTGCCATGTACAGAAGACTGAAAAGCTCATTAGTCTATGACTGAAGTCTTCTGTCTTTTTCCCTACTTTGGCTTCCTTTTCCAGCCCATCATCTCCCCATCTCTCTTGGAGAGAGAAGTTTAACAGGATGGCCATGCTGAGTGAAACTGGGTAGTTCTATGAAGTAGTTCTTTGTCTGCAGCTGTGGTAAAGTATTTGTCTTAATTCAGTATTTCCTTTAGGATCAGTAAGTCATTTTTAGCTTGGGGTAGTGCTTCACAAACTTGGTTTCACTGTTTTTCAGCAGTAATTTTGATTTGGGAAGACAGAAGCTGAGAGCCTGCTGAGCTCTACTTCATTTTAGACCTGACCCAGGTTCCCAGCTCAGGCCCCCAACTCTGGGACTGTGCTGAAAAGAGAATGTGACACATGGATGCTACATCCCTTGGGGCAGAATGTGTCCGAGTCTGGGTCTTGCATGACTGGTGCCATGATAAAAATTTTAACCCAGCTGCTCCTTGATGTGGTGCAGACTAGCCCAAAGAGTTGTAGATTATGTGCATGCCCATTTTATCCCGGTGGAGTTTCTTTTGTTTATGATGTTTCAACTGTCCATTATCAGAGACACTGAAGGATGAGTAACATTTCAGGGTGTGTCCTATTTTTCTTGTATTAGCTGTTCCTTTTCATTACACTAACTTAACTTGTATAGGATTGTTTTTCCACGGTATGAGTGGTTCCGAAAAGATCTTGGTAGTTGTCTTCTGTTTTCGCATATAATCTCTGATAATTATTCACTCTCATTTTAGTGTTATCTCTTACATGCAGCTTGAACTTGTCTGCATGCCTGAAGACTTTTTAAAATCTTTCCATGCAACTTAGAATTGTTCCCCTATAGTGATGATGGGGAGATGTTTTGAGCAAACTGATTAATGTGTTGTGAAGTTTCTGTTCCAGTACTGATACTGCACTGTGGGTGGATTAACAGGTTTTGCATTTATGCTAATTTTGATAAATAGGAAAACGCCTTCAGTATTATGTTTACAAAGTGGAAGCTAATGCATACCTGCCATTTTCTTATTAATTTTGTGAACTCTTCGTTGTGGCTTGTATAGCTCTTTTGAAAGTAACATTTGCCTGGCTGACACATCTTCAAATGTTTTGCTTCCTCTCGAGAAGAGTCTTTAAAACTTGTTCAGTAGCAATGTGAGTCTTTTTGTGCAAATCCCTTAATATGTGTTAAATTTAAAAAGAGCAGGAAAATTTGTTGTCCCCATACCTGTGTGCCTAAAAAAGGTTTGAAGTGAAGGATCTCATGCAGAAGAGGTACTGTATTTGAAGACCCTATTCCATGTGTTTACAGAATTCTGTTTGGTTTTGACTGGTGGGGAAGTTTATATAAAGTCGAGCATGCTGCAAGAAATATAAAGCTAGGTTCTGTTTTGTTTTGCTTAGTGCTAAATGTTTTCTCCATTAAACAAGGAAAAAGGTTTTGTAAATGTGTAGCTTTTAATGGCTACTTTCAGAAGGGTTTGTTTGTTTGTTTGTTTGTTTGAGGAGACCAATGTTACCAATGTAGAAAGTGGTGACATGACAATGACTTCTAGAAGCTTTCAATGCAAAGCCCACCAGATACCAACAGCAGGGTAACGTGTGAACATCAGGGGTAAAAGAATAATCTGCCACAGTGATGTTATAATGAATGAATTAATATAAATACGTGAAGAAAAATTTTTTTCGGACAATTGAAACCACCTGTACTTCGCATTTGTGCCACAAGTTAAAAACAATGTACTTTGGGATTGTTGCTCTGAATATATTGTTGTAGGTTTGTCTGTAAATTCATCAGAGCCTCTTGAATTGATATCTCATCCATGTGAAAGGAGGTTTGTATAAATGGCTCTTAGTACATAGAGTTAAGTACTTGTTGTGATTTTGACATTCAAGATGGCGTGGTAGAAATTCTGATCATGATGCTGATACTCTACTAGCATGCATTTTTTTTTTGTATTAATGGTGGTGTCTAAGGCAAAAAAAGAGGAACAGCTGACTTATTTTAGGCTGAACTGAGCTGTCTTGTATTTATTTGTTGTATTTATCTTGGGGCTTGTTTAATGTGCTTCGCTGCAATAGCACAGGAATTGATTGAGGTGTTTGACGCTTTTATGCAATGCTGTGGTTTTTTAAGTTTTGTACTATGTACTATCAATGTAAATAAATGTGCCTATGCTGAGGAAACATAGTGTAGTATCTTTTTTTTCCACTTAGATGTAAAACAAGTTAAACCTTGAACAAGGATTGTAGTAATCTGCAAATGATCCATGACAAGATTTTTTTGCTGTAATCAAGTGGAATTCACTGTGGAGCCAAAATATCCTTCCTTTACTATGGAAGGATACTATGTAGTATTCCCACTGCAACAGTTAATACAACAGTTTACAAATAAGTGAGTTTTGAATTTGGTTTAAAGGCTTATTTAGTAAACTGTACTCTGCTTGAGCCTTCACCCGTGCTGATCTGTTTATGAAGGTAAAGCTGCTATTTTTCTTTACCTGTAAATAGTTGCTCAGGACAGCATGAACTGTTTAATTCTGTTTGTCCAATGAGCCTTCAAATCAAAGGCATTAATTTAAGGGTTGTTTTGACTTTTTGAAAAGTCACTTTTAAACAGGGCAGCAAAATATGTAAACTTTTCTCATCAGAAAGACATTTGACCTGAAAAGCTATACTTGTTGAGATGGATGACTGGATGTTCATATTAAGTTTTATGTGGTCTGTTCTATTAGGTGAATATTGGACGTTCCTTATTTCGTGTCTTGACTTAAGAGAAGAACTCTTAAATACTTGTTAAAGGATAATTCTAGGTTTTGTGGAGGGATGGTTGTTTTTTTGTTTTTTATTTGTTTTGGTTTTTTTTAAACTTTGTGGGCACTTGAACTACAGACATACAGTACTTCATCCTTGTTAGTGTTCAGCTTACTGCTCAACTACATAACTGCAGTTTTATTATTTAGAATCATAGAATACCTCAAGTTGGAAAGAACTCACACAGGTCATCCAGTTCAGCTCTCTGCTCCTTGCAGGATTCCCTACCACTAAATCATATGACTTAAGGAGTGTTGGGACAATGCTCTTGAACTCTGTCAGGCTTGGTGCCATGACCACTTCCCTGGGGAGCCTG
This sequence comes from Cinclus cinclus, assembly GCF_963662255.1. NCBI lineage: Eukaryota > Metazoa > Chordata > Aves > Passeriformes > Cinclidae > Cinclus > Cinclus cinclus. The sequence continues at coordinate 142,713,281 of NC_085046.1, read as the reverse complement.
TTTAGTGACCAGACACCCCCTCAGTGAAGAAGGTTCCCTTAATGTCCCATCTCAATTTCCTCTGATGCAGATTGCCTCCTTTTAGGTGATCATGGAATTGAGAAATTCTTGAAAAGAAATAGTGTGCAGCTGTTGAGACTCAGTGCCATTAAATTGCAATGCAGGAATTAAGACCTTGTTTTATAGCTCCTGGGTTTTTTTTGGTTTATTTTCCTGTCTGTTGGACAAAGCTGTTGAATAGACACAGCAGTCCCTAGGAGCTGAACCTGGACATTCCCATGTTACCTCTCTCATGTTTGTTACTCTATATTCTGTAATTTTTGTATGTTTTTCCATCTCACATATTGCCCAATAAACATTTAAGATCCCAGGTTAAAATAGCATGGTTAGATTCTTCCTTTCTGGACAGCTAATGATTGTTACAATTGCTTTTAGTATTCTAATCACACATCTTTTTTTCTGGAATAATTTCAAAACTGTATTACTGCAATGTACAACTGATTGGAAAAGCTTCTTCATACCCTGCCCTCTTCTGTTTTTCAGTTGTACTGCGACAATTATTGCAAATCTTTGTGTATGTAGGTGGAGCTCACAGAGCTCCTGGACTACGGGTGAGGCACTCTCAAGAGTGTCAGTGCTCTGTGATAGTTTCTCTGGTGGGAGCAGAGCTCCTCTATCCTCCTTTACAGAAATTGCTGCTTGTCCCAAGGCTCTCCTGGAGTCACCTTTGGCAAGTCCTGTAACTCATCCACACTCCTTTTGTGGATGAGTTACAATTGAAAGCAGCTGCCTCTGCTGAGGTCTGTGTAGTGGGGCAGCACTGGGGACCCTGGGGGAAGGAGTTGAAGTGAGCTGCCTGACTGTTACCTAGAAACTGCTCAGCCCTGAGCCTGTGGCAAAACTTACTGCCCTGGCGTCCATTGGAAGGGCTTTTCAGGCTTTTCAAAATCTAAACCTTGTACTTAGCAATCTGAAATAAACACATCCATTGTCTCTGAGCAGCAGAGATGCTGGATGGGATATTTCCATAGCTGTAGCATAATCAACTTGGGTCTAAGTTCATCTTAAAGTTTTACCTATCAGAGGGGTAACTAAGGCTTCAGCTTGCAAGTTTTGATACTGTTGATGAACAGCTGATAGTTAAAACTCACTAAAAAGCAGTAAAAAGATCTTTTAGGTAGTAAATGACTAACTCTTCTTGTGGCTGTGGGGATTTATTTTTTTTTTATTTTTTTTTTCCTGTAGTAGAAGTTCCTTGCTGTTCATATGACCTGGTACAGTCCTGAGGAAGTGTTGTTTCTTTTTTTTTCACCCTGACAGTAGAAATCTAGATTATAAGGAATAAGGACTCCTCTGTTCAAGCTCTAGGGAAATAGGACTGTGGGTCTTGGCATTGCTCAGAGCTGCTCCTGCACTACTAACAGTGTGAATGGGAAAGCCCTGCTGACCTTTCCTTGTCTTACTGTTTGTGCTGTGCAAGTGGATGAACACTGCTGCAAACTTCCTGGGACAGGGCATGGTTTCATTTCTGTTTTGACTGTATTGAGCCAGAACTGTCTGGTTAAGCTCTGTCATATTCCTCATAAATTACGTCATCTGTATATCTTAGATAAATAAGCTGTTGGATCACTTGGGTGGTATTCAGGAACACTTCACAGCTGGGTGTTAACAGCATAACAAAGGAAGCATCTACTGTGGAAAACAGCAATGCCAGGTATTCAGGGGCAAGTTAAATGTACAATGGAGAGCAAATGCCAATATCATTTAAAGGTGTAGGGCTGACATCCCATATCTCTTTCTATTTTAGGAATATTTTAGTAGTTTCTTTGAGGAGTGAAAGCCTGAATTCTAGAGGGTTCATAAAAATTCTGCTCTGTTTTATATCCAGTACCAACTCACTTCAGGATTTATGAAAGTTCAAAAGAAATACAGGAGATAATATGTTACCAGAAGTAGAAAGTTCAGTTGTTTGAGTAATTGACTATTAGACACAGGAATTGCTTTAATAATTCTTGCAGGCTTTTTTTTTTTTTTAGTAAAACCAGAATCTATCCATGTTTCTTGGACTAAAGTACCGCAGCTCTACCCCCTAATCCCCTACCAAAAAAAGCCATCACAAACAAGAACCCAACTCTAAATTAAACAACTAAAGAATATGTATCAAATACAATAAATACATTTTTATGCTGAATACTACGTTTGTGTGAATATCCTCTTCTGCCATGGAAGCTTTTAGTTTTCCCTTTTCTTAAGTTGTTGGAAAGGATTTATGTATAAAGCCTTGTGTCTCTCCTGTTGGTCTATAATGGAGCATCTAAATTTTTCTGAAAGCTTTCAAGGAGTCTTTTAGGCTGGAACAGATGTGGAAGGTCAAGTCCAAGCATTATCCACCACTGCCAAGTCCACAACAATATAATATGATACATTAATTACAAAAGGTACTGGAAAAAAGAAAACACCTTGAAACTAAGATGGTATGAAGTGAAGCTGCTATGCAACAGAAAAAGTTTAAAGATAATGTATCCTGTGAAAGTGTAATAATTAGGGAAAATTAAATAAGCTTGAAAAATTGTAATTGAACACTGATACATTCACAGTCCATTTCCATCATTAAATTACAAATTTAAAACATAGTTGTGAGTGTAGCAAGTAATATTAGGTACTGTGGCAGCTTTGAGAAATTGTGCAGGATATGGAAAGATTTAATATAATACGTGGACTTCTAAGATGTAATTTTGCCTCGCCAAAATAAAGGAAAATGAATGGAGAAGAAAGATTTGAGCTGGAGCTTTACAGTCAGAAGTCAAAAAAGAGGTTTTATAGCAGGCAACCAGTACATTTGTTCTTTGTGAAGAGCTGAGGTCACTTTGCAGTAGTGGTAGCCTGCTTTGCTAATCTTAGTCTCATATCCAATTGCCATACAGATATAGAAGAATCTTTGTCTACAGTCACTGATATTAAACACCAGAGTTCACATCCATTTAGCATTGAACCATGGGTTCATCTGCAGATGCCCTGAAACTCCCTTTGAAACATGATCTTAGTAATGAATTATTTTTTTATAGCTTAGACATCTGTTATTGTTACTGAAGTAAAAATCAAATTTTATTACTAAACATTTCTTAGTTTTCTCTTTTTATTACCCACAAGATGTGGAATGTATTTGACTTGCAGTTCTGTTTTGGACTAGGCTTGTCTTTTATGTTTTAGTGTGTGCTTCTAAGGGTAACAAGTTTTTTAGAGCTGTCTCTGCAAACTTTTTATTTCAAGTCTGAAACTGAACCAAAATTGCCAGGGCAGGTAGTCTTTGAGTTAGATCCTGTTATTTTCCATATGCAAGGGCTGTTAAGATTCATGAACTGATCATCTGTGCCATGGTCCACAGCTGGTTCACGTGGATTTCAAGTTGGTGATGCTTATCAAGAGGAGTCCTAGAGCAAGCTTGAACTGCAAACTAGGTATTTAAACATTTGCTCTGTCAAAGTAGCAGTCTGTTGTGTTTTGAAAACAACTTTAGTCTGGGTGCCAAGTATTTCACATAGAGTACATGAATCCCATGCAAACTTTTGCTAGTAAGTGTTGTAAGCTTTGTGAAGTTAATACTTTCTGAAGTTCCCTGATGAGCTGAGATGCCAGGTGAGTACACAGAAAGTAATTTAGATTCGTGGTGCAAAGTTGTTGTTAATTATTTCTTACCACTCAGTGTTTTCAGTTTTTAATAGGCAGAAGAACCTGAGTGTTGGAAAGCCTGAAAAATCACCATTCTTGTAGCAAATCATGACTGACAGTCACTGACAAGTCTATGCCTGAGTGTAGAGGCTTCTTAATCAGTTCAGCCAGAGTTGGGCAGAAGACAGTGGTTTCATACTGTTAAGTTAATGGTTAGCTGTTCTCATGTGACATCTGTTTTCACATATTGCTGAAATAAGCAGCATCAGTTCAATATGAGGTGGATGCCCAAAGCACAGGGCTTACTCAGTGGTTAGCCAGTTTTCATTGGGCTTTTTTTTTCTCCAGTTTCGTTACTCACAATGATGCCAAGTTTACTTACTGCATCTTTTTTATCTGGGTACCATTTGGCTTGTCAACTACAGGCTTTTCCTCTGACAGACTGAATGAGGCTTGATTTTGTTTCTGTTATGCTGCAGTTTAGATGATTCACTGTCCCTCTCTGATGGGTCTAGACAGTTTTCCATTTTGGTTCTTCAACTGTTGTGGCAATTCTTCGAATTTCTGTTGTAGTTGGCTTGAGATATTGGTGTATGCTTTGGCTTATTTCTGTTGTGGTGAAGTTAGGCTGCAACAAGGGAAGGGATTGCGTGTCTAAATGAGATCCCTGGGATGGAATGCATTAATCTTTCTTCTCTTGGACTTCATAAGCTGTAACCCATTCAGCAAAGTTAATTTTCCTGCCCAGAACTTTTTTTGTCTTTAATGTAACATTAAGCATTTGACTACCTCAGAATCACAAGGAATTGAAAAATGCTGGGTCTGAATTATTCAATTTTCACTACCTATTAATTTGTATAATTTGCATGTCTCATCTTGTGCCTATTTGTGGTATTTTCTATAGTAATCCACAGATCTAAATTTGAGTATAAGTCAAAAGGAAGCTCAGAGGTTTTGCAGATCTTTTATCGCAGCATGAAAACCCAAGTAGTGCACTTTGAACCTGAGAGTTGTTCATTTAGAAACCCTTTTGTCTGAATTAAGGTGTATCCAAAGTGCAAAAATTAATTCTGTAAAGAATCCGTTACACCAATCATTTCACATGTGTCTTTTTTAACGCATCTTTGCTGATGCTAGTCCCTGACTAGAGATCAGCAAGTCAATATCTTATCCATTTAGGCAGCGCTTTATTATATTGCTCAGTGCTAACCTCTAAATTTTAAAATACCGTGATGTGAAGTCAGATTATGCAAAAAAATCGAATACCTATCAGCTTGCCACTATAAACTAAGTGACAGCATCAGTAGTACTCAATGTGAGCTGTTTGGGTCAAAGGCTTGTTCATAAGTACTGAAGGATAGGAAACCAGTTAATGGATTCCTGTGCTAACATCTCTCTGCATGTTATTGATGGGAGTCCAACTGATCTATAATTCTCAGCTTTCCTGGCTGCTTCCCTTTTGCTTAATGGTTTTGCTTCTCTCCTCCTGCCTTCATTACCACAAGAGTCCTATAAGGCTTTGTTAATTATTAACTTCCACTCATTCATTGAAGCCTTTAGGACAAGCCACCTGAGCATCAGCACTTTGTTCTTGCAGGTGGTAAGTGCTTGTGTCTATGCATTGTGTCCAGAAAGATGGAAAGAGCTGAGCAATGCTCAGTTTTGAGGTTTTTTTTTTTACCTAATAATTCTATCAGCTGGAAATATGGGTATTTCTGTAGTAATGAACTAGTACCATTAGAGGACAAGTTTTTTTTAAAGTCCCTAGACTAGCTGCTACAGTGGTCTTTTTTTCTTTCATTTTCAGATTTATTCCTATAGTCTGCTCATTCTAATGAATTTAGGCTTCTTGTTTTTATTTACAGCTCAGTCCTATCTGACTTTTCTTTCACTCTTTTCCAGGAAATTAGTTTCTTACCGTAGTGTTGGGTCACACTTTAGTTTCAGTTTCTTTTTGCAATGTCTGTTGTGTTCAGCCCTGACCTGCATGGGACCAGCGATTTCCAGGGTTTTATTTTTGATGTGCTGTCTCAAAGCACAAACTGAGCAGTCTCAAGCATGACTTGAGAAGGGGAAAAAAACCCAACCATATTTAAAATATGCCTAATGGGAGTGGATGTGTTTGAGGGAATTGCAGCAGCTCCTACAAAGACAGTGCTGTTAACCATGTTTTTGTCCTGAAGTACTGACTGTTGCTTATTCCTGAGAAAGGGGAAGCTGGAGTCAATGGGTAAAGGCAAAAGCAGCTGGTAACCAAACTTAAGCCTGGTCAAGGGGAAAACTTCTTTGAGGGAGATGCATGCACAGGAAATTTCTACAGTTGTTACTGTGTCTGATGGTCATCTTTTTACTTATGTTCAGTTCTCTGGGCTGTGAAGAGTCATTCTCACTATTGTCTCCACTCTGCTTCCTGCCTGTGCTGCTGTATATCTTCAGAGCCTTCCCTAGTTAATGTTACACTATTACTTCCTGTGAAGCTTTGAGTTACTGTAATACTCCATATCTTCTCCTTTAAACTGTACTATTAACATAATTGTTTCACCATGTTAGGGTAGTGGTAGTGATGTGTACAGCACACTGAGGCTGTCCAAGAACACTAGTTTTCTTTGTTAAGCAAATGGTTTTCAGTGGTGACTTGAAAATGCCTTCTCTGGAGGTCAGCATGCAAGCCTTGAATTTTTTCAAGAGCACATTTGTGTGGTTGGATTAGAATCTTGTGTGATTTTCTTGTTCAAGTAATGTGAAATGCAAGCAGAACAGTTTGCCACTGGTATTGCAGCTTTGACTCTTTAGTGACTAAATATATTCTGGAATATGTGTGTTTATGAATTATATAATACGGCTGCCTTTTTCCCTGGAAGCACATTCATCACCAAATAATGGCATCCCCTATTTATTTGTATGCCTAGAGATAAAACACCGTTCTGAATTACATTTTCTTGGGATATTGTTTAGAAGTCCCAGTGGTGTATGGATCCAGGACTATGTTTATGAAGTAGATACACAAGAACAGTATGTCTGGAACAGATGTGTGTTTGCTTTTCCAAGGTCACATTGCATTGCATTTAAGACTTTTGGTGTAAAAGAATTAATTTCCATAATCTCTTTTTTTTTTCTTTCAAAACAGACTGGAGGCCAAGAACAGAGTGCAGCACTGGCTGTAGGTAAGAATTGAAACTTAACTTGCTTGAAAACCACTGACAAATAAGCAAAACTGTAGTAGGTTAAAGGACAGAAAATGGGACTCTTTCGCTATTAGTAATTTTTGCTCCAAGAACTTGTTTTTCCTCTTTTCCTTCAACAACTCGTGAAATTCGTGGTGTTTTCTGATCCCTGACTGAATTTATGCCTGTTTAAAGATGCTAAACCAGGCTGCAAGGGTTTGGTTTTTGCTTGCACAGGGCCTCACCACACAGCCTGGAGAGGCAGATTTTGAAAACTCTTCACCAGAGTGATGTGAAGTCCCATTACTTCAAAGAAGGCATTTCCATTATGCACAAAGTTAAAATGGTTTGGCCACTTGTGTGAACTTATCCTAGAATACTGTGCAACTTCTTGAACTATTTGAATGAAGAGATAATATTTTCTCTCTGTCTCTTTAGTAAAGCTACTGTGTAGCTGAACCAGATCCCTTATGCCAGAAACCAGTGCTCTGAACCCGCTTGTGAGACTGAAGAGGTAGCACATGCTCATGTGAAGGTGTTTTATAACCTCCTGCTTGTCATCTAAGCTACTGCACAGAGTGTCTGTGTTATACTTCATGTTTATTGTGCTTTGCCAGCGCAGTTATTAATCTTCTGTCATGTTGGAAAGGTAATGGCACCAAACGTGAAGTAGGCTTTCTTTTTCTTCTGTTTTTGATTAATCATCAAAAAGCCTTTGAATTCTCAGGAGCTGGTTAAATGGACTTGTGGGTTAATCCAGGCTCGATGGCCAGGTGCTCACCAAAGCCAGTCTGTCACTCCCTTTTCAGTTGGAGAAGGGAGACAAAATACAACACAAGGCTCATGGATTGAGATGGGTAGGGAGGGATCATTCACCAGTTACTGTCACGGGCAAAACAGACTCAGCTTAGGAAAATTAGTTGAATTTATTACCATTTGAATCAGAACTCTGTCCGCCCACCCCTCTTCCCTTACTAGGCTTAACTTTATCCCCAGTTCTGTACCTTACCCCTCCCTGCTCAGTCAGGGGAGATGGGGAATGGGGGTTACAGTCAGTTCATCACAGGTGGTTGCTGCTGTTGCTGCTTCCTCCTCAGGGAGAGGAGCCCTTCCCTGCTCCAGTGTGGGGTGTCCCTCCTACAGGACACAGTCCTCCAGAACCTTTTCCAACATGAGTCCTTCCCAAGGGCTACAGTTCTTCAAAATCTGCTCCAGTGTTGGTCCCTTCCATGGGGTGCATTCCTGCAGGAGCAGGCTGCTCCAGTGTGGATCCCCCACAGGGCCACAGGTCCTGATAGGAGCCTGTTCCACCATGGGCTTCCCACAGGGTCACAGCCTTCTTTGGGCATCCACTTGCTCTGGTGCAGGATCCTCCAGAGGCTGCAGGTGGATCTCTGCATCCCTGTGGTCCTCCATGGGCTGCAGGCACAGGTGCCTCACCATGGACAGCACCACAGGCTGCAGAGGAATCTCTGCTGCAGTGTCAGGATCACCTCCTCCCTCCTCCTCTTCACTGGTCCAGGTTGTCTGCACTGTATTCTTGGTGTCTCTCATATATTTTCACTTTTCTCTGTCCACAATTAATTCTGTGCCATAACTCTTTTTTTCTTCTTGAATGCATTATCCCAGAGGCGCTGTCACCCCCAGTGATGGGCTGGGCTTTGGCTAGTGGTGTGCCCATCCTGGAGCTGGCTAGCATTGGCTCTGTCAAACATGAGGGAAGCTTCTGGCAGCTTCCCACAGAAGTCCTCCACAGAGCTCCCCTGCCACCACAACCTTGCCACATAAAACCAATACAATTTGTTACCAATTTTTTCAACAAGAGAAGAAAATATTTTCTACTGCAGTGTTCAAAACTGCTTGAATCTTCCACTCAGAAGATTAGGAATATATGGCATATAGATGTGTTACTAAAGTGATTCTCTTTATTTTAGTGCATAATTCATGTTTTAAAGTACTTTGCAGAATTGCAGGTTTTGATGAACTGTCACATTTTTGTCATTCTTAGGAGAGTTTATGCTATTGCTGGTTCAGGCCCACAGTCCTTGCTTATTGACTTGTGTCTCTGGGTTAAGGAATGAGTCTAGGAACTGAGCAATCATACAGCAATATTTTCTAAATCTTTAATAAATTAATGGAAAAACATCCAGTGATAGCAGCAGTAGTACCTTTTTCTTTTAATAGCTTTCACTTACTAAGTCCTTGAGGGTGTCGTTAAAGCTGTAGTTGGAATCAGTGCAGACTTTTAATTTAACAGCATTGTGTGCATTTGCAAATTATACATTTATAAAAGTCACTAAAGTGACTCATACTACGTGTCCATCTAGGCAAGTGTGGGGGCTCTGGGATCACCATCTTTCTTCCCTCCACATGTGTGCACCTGATTTTGCACATCCTTTCACACCTTCCATTTATTCCTCTACTAGAGCAGTGCTACTTCTGCTCAGGAAGGTGAGAGTTATCCAGAAAAGCTAGGAAAACTCAGGGTGCATTGCTGGAAATGATACTGCCTGCAGGAAGAAGAATGCTGTCCAGCAAACAACTGCAGCACATGGCAAATAACTTCTATTTCTTTTAAAGAAAATGTGAACCAACAATGTTTCAGGTATTGAAGGGAGAATGTTTGTAAGTCAAGGTGGTGTCATGCCCACTTCAGCAGAAGCTGGGATGTCAGACTCCTGATCCTTTCAACTTCTCCACCTATGCCAAGACAAAGTTAGCTGCCAGATGCTTGACAGCATCATGAATCATCAGGGAATCACCAGTGTTCAGAGTTGGGAGGGACTGATAAACTCTACCCAAGCAACATGTAAAGTAGAGAACTGGAGACTATGGAAAAGTTTGGTTAAGATTTAAAGAATGGGACAAACTGACCTAGATATTGCTGTTGATTAAGGTTAAAACTTGAAAAAAAGCTTAATGTTCAGTAAAACCTGAACTTTTGTGTGAGCAGGTGCTTAAGGAATAGTAAGAACAGGGACACCATGCATTTGTGGTTCTTCTAGTATGTATTTTCAGATGAAATATTTTTCAGAGCCAGATGTGGTTATTAAATGTGTTCAGTATCCCTAATGTCTTTCCATTCTGCCCATGTACCTGGTTTTTCCCAGGAACTGCTGCAAACTTCTTGTGAGAGGAGATGAGATGGACCTGTAGAGTTCACAGATGGACCACTGCAGACAATCATAACTCTGCATGATATTTTGTATCTTTGTTACTGTTCTTAATGGATTTCAGGTTGTATGATATCACTGAATAATAGCAAATGTTTCTCCGTATTTCCAACAGATGGATGAGAATGAATTATCTTATCTTAGCCTTACTGGGTACCTTTACATTGATTTTAAGATTAAAATAAAGTTTGAGATGATGGGAGAAATGGAATATGGGATAAAAAATTGTCCTGTTTGCACAGCTTGAGAAATCTGGACCAGTGGGGTCAGGTGGTTTTTTTTTTTTGTTTGTTTGTTTTTTGTTGTTTTGTTGTTTTTGTTGTTGTTTGGGGGTTTTTTTGTTTGTTTGTTTAGTTGGGATTTTTTTAGCACTTGTTTTCCAAAAAGAAAAACTATCCAGGTTCAGTAAAATACTTGGTGGTATGTCTTTTGAGGGGATTTGAAGAAGTAATTGGATGTAACAAAGATGGCTCTAGATCCCTGATCTTGCAAGAAATCGTTTTTGAAACTTCAGATAAATAAAATACCATGTAGAGACCAGTTTTATCCTTCTGCCATGCCTAGTGCCTGTCTGTTTGTTACTGTTTCTAAAAACAGATGGGATGGGAAGGAGCATCATCCTGCTACTCCTCCTCTGTTGTACCATCATCATCTTGATGTGCTTCATTAGCCTTCTGTATCCTGCAAACATACTGTCTGACTGTGTCTCAGTAAAAGGCAAGTCCACAGAGTAATCAGAAAGCTGTCCTGAAATATAGAAACCTGCCCTTCCAGCTCCATGATTTGGAAGGCCATAAGCCTTCATTTCCTCCTTGATATTTCAGAGCTGCTGTGTCACTGAACTGAATTCTCAGGTGGACAGTCAGTGTCAGATTCATAAGCACAAGGTTTGTGGTTTAGTACTGTGCATTGCAGTAGGAGTCCCTTGAGATGGAACGTGTTAATGGCTATTTATATCCATCAGTTTGATGATGAGATAATTTGTCATTACATCATTAGTGCGGAATTGCAAGCCAAGGCATTGAAGGGATGCAACATTTTTGGAACTAAACTCAGAGAAAACATTTTACCTGAGTGTTGTAGAGGGATGTGGGCGCTTGTACTCCTTGTCCTGGTGCATTAGATGGCAGCAGTGCCAAGGCTGTGGGATCCTCAGTGCAGCTTCATCCAGCTGTGATGATGAGACGCGTGGCAATCTGGTAGACGGGAATTCAGCTTCTCTGGAAGAAAACCATTTCAAAATCAAACTAGGCTGGAAGAGGAGTGCTGTTTCATGTGTGAAATACCAACTAAAACATGGCACACCAGGTGGACTAGTTAGGAACTGAAAACATACTACTTTTTGAGCATTTATATGAAGCTTGCAGGTTTGGTTTAGGGCTTTTTTTATTTGTGGTTGGGGTTTTGTTATTTTTTTTTTTCTTTGTGCAGAGGTGATTGGTAGGAGAAGGACTTAAAATACAAATTATTGTTGGGTTTAGTTTTTTTTGGAGATGAGAGCTTGAGGGTTCTTAAATTATAGGCTGACATCCTGGAAATATGAAACTTTCTTAGTAATGCGGTAGTATAGCCCAGTTCTAAAGGCATGCCGTCTTTCATAGAGTGAGCAGCTTTTCCCTAAAAGAATAAAAAAAGTGTAGACCTGCCGCAGCTCTTACTAAATGGCTTTTTTTTTTTTTTTTTTTTTTTTTTTTTTTGTATCTTTGCGTACCTGATAGAAACGTTCCCGGTTTACTTTGAACAAAGGCAAAGGTGGAGGTCAGGCAGCGTTTCCAGGATCCCGGCGGTGCTGCGTGCAGGGTTCGGGCACGGCTGGTTCCGAGCTCCGTGGGACGCTGCCCGCGCCTTCCCTGTCCCTGGAATATCCCGCGGTAGCGCAGCGGCCTCTGTTGGGAAATCGCAGCGCTGCAGGACAAAGCCGAGTGGAAATTGCCTTCCCTGAACTGTGGCTGCAACGTAATGGAATTTAAAAGAGCGTTTTGCAGAATTAAGTTAAAGCATGTTGGGCCTGTGTCCTTTTGAAAAAGGAAAGCATAATAATTATTTTTAACCCCAGATGCACGCTTGGAAAAATTGTGCAGTTCCTTGTTGAAGGGTAAAGCAGAGCAGATTTCTGGAGCAGTCTCTGCCCTGTTCAATACAAGTTCTGTTTTAAAAACAAGTGTAATTCTTCCAGACAAATTGGGCTTATTCCAGACTTGTGTGAGCATGCTTAGTTATTTTATTGTAGCCCCTGTCAAATACATTATTCAGTGTCAGCTGTGCCACTAAAATGTTCCCAAATTAGCAAGGCTCTAAGACTGCTTCTAAAGAAACTGTGGATTCTTCTGTGCCTTTGCCTTGATTTTGTCTAAAAGGAAAAATGGACTGAATAAACACTCCTCTGACCATACTTTACAATTCTGGTTTTGAGGAATGTGAGTCTATTCACTAGACTGTTTTCCCTGGCAGACCTCCATCCTCCTGATATGACAAGTTTTGAATTCAGTTTTGTTCTAAAGGAGACTTTTATTGATGATGTGTGATCTCAAAAAAAACCCCAAACAAATAAAAAAAACCCAAACAAACAAAACCAACTTCAGCTAGAACAGATTATTGTATCGAAGTCAGTTTAGCCAAATGAATTAACATCAGAGGCAGTTTCAAACAGCTCTTCAGTAATCTGAATACTTACTTTCCTGTAAAAAAAAACATTTCCTATCTGGCTGTATAACTTGTTTCTTCAGATAAAATGCTAATTATTGAAGCCCAAATAATTCAGTGAAGTAGGCTGTTCTAGGGGGTTTGGAGGGGGATTTTTGGCCTGCATGTGTTTTACTCTTCTTGTGGTTGTTTTGCAGTCCCTGTTGTGTTGCCACTGGGTGTCAGCAGTGCAGAGCCATGTACAGATCTGGGCATGGGTTTGGACTGGGAGCTCTTTCCTAAAAGTGTCTGTAAAAACTGCTGAAATCTTAATGCTTGCTTGAAAAACTTGGCCATCAATGAAGTAAAACAATGAAGTGTGTTTTGTGCAGAACTGGGGGTGGCTCTGGCAATTCACTTATGTGTTTGATTCAGCACATTTACACAGGTGACACAATTTGCTTGGTTACCTTTAATGTTAGTGATATTATTAAAGCTGTGATTAATCCTGAAATTGAAACCAGCTTATCCATAATATAACTTGTTTCAAGATAATGACACCAATCTTCTTCTTCCTAAATCAAAAGGTGATAATGAGTGATAGCTACTATTTTTTTAAATATTGACTCTAATTTTTTATATTCTGGTATGTATGATATTACTTTGGGATTTTGTATCATGGCAGATCTTTATTGCTTTAAAACACCAGTAACATCAATAGATGAAATTAGAATGTGTCAGAAGGCATCTCTGCTGCTCTAGCACTATTCAGAAGAGAAATAAATATGCATTAGTCTAGGAAAAACATGTTTGTATCCAGGGAGAATGTTGCAGGCATCAGAAAGAGTGATTGCTGCAGTGTATTTTACCAGGCTGTTTCCATCTCTACAGTAGTCTCTAGCATGTCAGGTTGAGGGCAAAAACGTTCTCACTGGTTGTGAAGCTTTGCTGCTTCATTGGCAGAGGAAGCCACACGGGATCCCATAGGCTGCCAGGCTGTGATGCCATGTGTTGCTAAGGGCTGCCCTGGATTCAGCTGATGTGAGCAGACACCTATCCGCTGCCTCGTTTGTTTTTTGTTGATTTTTTTTTTTTCTTCTCCCTGTTCATGGCTAGATACTGTTCAATAAGCCTTGAAACAGACTGATAGGATTATTCATCTAGAAAAACAGTATAGGGAGACATTCAGGAAGTGTTTTGTTTATGTAGTAACATTGCAACTGTTATAACACAGTGGTATTCCACGATAATGCTAGAGTTTTAATGCTATGCATGTTTTTTACTTACTATTTTGCCAAAATATCTCTGAATTGGAGGTTTATGCCACCCTTACATGACTAAATGAAAATTTATAACTCAAATTCCAGGAACAAAATGTTTGTTGTTTCATTCGATGTGCTTTCAGTATAGTGTTGTTCTTAAATACATACAAGATTTTCAGGGTGTACAGTTTTCATACTGCAGATTTTAGAGTTGGGAATAGCCTATGTATATCCAAAAGGTAAGCTGATGTTTTCTTGAAGCAGATTTTCTTCAGGGATTGTAAAAAAATTTTTTAATCTATTTAACTGTTTTTTAAAACTAGTTGGAAAGCATATTATTCTTACAATAGAACAAAAAAACAACAGAAAATATCACTAATGAACACCTTTGTAGTGTTTTGCATGTAATGTGAGTAAGTTCTCCAGCTGCTCACTAATTGCAAGCGATATCTCTGTTAAGGCAGTTTTTCTTCCAGGTGTGAGAGGGGAAATTTCTTTGGTGCTCAGATGAATTTACTTGCATTGTGTATTGCTATTACATTTCCCCTGGGCATAGTCTGGGGGGGTGGGAGGCATTGAAATGTGTTGGGATGTTTTCCACAGGAAGGGCATGCGTGCAAGACTTGTTTTGAAAATATGCCTTTGCTTTCCGCTTGTCTGATCGTGACTCTGCACGCAGCATCACACAACCCCATAAGGCTGTAATGGGCCAAATCATCCTAATCCAATGTGGCATTCCGTATGTCTTCCTCTGCAAGTAGGTCAAGTTTAAGCCATGTTCTTGGCTTGCGCTCTGGTTTCCCATAACCTGCTCCACGTGGCTCGAGTATTGTGCTGGAGTGCAGAGCATGCCAGCAGGGATTCTGGGCAGCCTCACAGGGACAGTCAGTTTTTGGACAGAAGCTAGTGTTTTTGTTCTGCTCTGATCTCGTGATGATGCATTCGTGGCAGGAGAAAACTTCAGTGGTTTAAATGTGTGCTTTTACTGAGTCTTAGGCTGTTAGTTTACCTAATGAGTTGCCTCTGGACACTGCACTATAAAATTTTAAAATCACTAATGCCTCTGGGAGAGAAATTGATTTGCAGGTTTTGAAGTGTACTGTGTTCTGAATAAGAATAGCAAATAAAATTGGATAGAGGTTGATGCTCTGAAGCTGTGGGAAATTTTTCAGGCTGGACATGTGAATATTTTGATGTTAGTGATTGCAATATGCAGAATTCTTGATAATGATTACAGCTTCAGTGTGCATTTTTTTCTGTGTGAGCTGGAAGAGTTGGGGTGTAAAGGTGGGTTAGCACCCCCAGAGGTCACATCCAGTCAGTGCTCTGAATCAATTATTTGTCTCCAAAACAAACCCTGGCTACAGGACATCAAAATGAGCAGTAGTGCTTGGTGATGGCTTTGGTCTTGATATATGCTTAAGTCTTTATTGAATTGGAGCTGATTGATGTGGCAACATGCTCAAGAAGGGTGCAGTAAGTGCTGGGAGATGTTCTTGATTAGGCAATAGAAGCTCAGTGTCAGGGCTACCTAACTGGAACCACATCTGATTTTCTAAACCAGTGATTTAACTTACTTCAGATGAAGTTGTGGACTTGCAAGGAAATTGTAAGAGAGCTTGGTAAACTAATACTGGCTGGGCATGCCACTATGTGTTTAATTACCAAGGTAATTCACAGAACTACCAAAATCTTCATGCTGGTGATGCTTTTACAGGGCATCAAATAGCAGAAAAGGTCTGAAGCTAAATGTCAGTAGCTGGATTTGTAGACTGTTTTTCATTCTATGTACAAATTATCATCATCTTTAGTGTTAGAGCCAGTAGCCGTCCTTCTTTCATGTGTTTTGGGCCCAGAAAAATTGTAAATGATGGGCTATCTTGAACAAAACAAGAACCTCTAGTTAATCTTCTTCTTACCTGTCAGGGGCCTGATGCTTCTCTGAGCTAGGTTGCTTTACTCTAGATTGGTCCAGGTATTCTGCTGGCACAGAACCTTCTCTGAAAGGTCAGATCTCATTTTCCCTTTTGTAGTGCTCCCTCTGAGTATTACAGGTCAGCTCTGCCTGGTGCTCAGTTATACCTTCTGAAGGGAAATAATATACAAAAGTGAAGGACCATCTAACCTTAGCTGTGCATACTGACCTGCAGCTGCTTTCATGGATCTGGGAAGTCCCACAGGTGGCACCGTGGTCTTGTTTCTAAAGGGTCATTTCAGAGCTCAAGAAGGGAGTGCTTAGCTTTGCCAGAACAGCAGATTCTGGCCTTTTTGGCTCTTGCATTCATTACCTGGAATGCTATGCTGAGAGAAAGCATCCTCCAAAGAAGTGCTAGAGAAATTGCTTCTCAATATCTATCTAAATTGAGTTTTCAAGCTCTTCATAACCTAAAGTCTTTTTGCATTGCAGCTGGGAGAAATGGTTGTTTTCACAGTTCTTAAAATACAGCAGGTTTAAGGAATGCTTGAGATACTTCAGTAAATGTTACAGTGCATCTTGAATCAAGTTTCAAAAGTACTGGGTTTGTCCAGTTTCAGCTAGATTTCCATGCACTTTATAAAACCTGAATATACAGTGACTGTTTTGCTGCTAAGAAAGCAAATGTGATTGCACATCTTGTGTGTAAAATTCTGATGTGACTAAAATTTATCAAGGTTTTTTTCAGTACAATGAACACATGAAGGGAGAGGCTTGTTGGGAACTTCATTATGAACAAGTGTTCAAGAAGCTTTGTGTTCATGTAGATTGAAATACATTCCTATTGTGCATCTTGTCATCTTGCTGCTGTCACAATTGAATGAATCCATTATCATCAATTTCTCTCCTTTGCTCAGGGAGGCTCTTCACTGAGCTGTTACCTTTAGATCAGTTGCATCTTCTTCTTGAATATCGCATTGACTGTTCCATTGTACCACCAAAACTTTTGTTATGCTTCTCTATTTGTTAAACTTAGCTCCTGGAAAATAAACCATATATTCTTCCTGGAAAACTTTACTGAGGGACAAAGGTATTTTAATTCAAAACCAAGTCCTCAACTCCCTACTTGTATTAGGAGGTGGTAGGTGCTCAGTGAAACAATCTGTTCTGCAGTGCCTACATGCTCTCCTGTGAACTTAGCTTCAAATTATTTCAACCCTATATGCATGCCCCTACTCTGACCTTCACAAATAATGTTATCCAATATTTAAGCCATGTGCATGAGCATCTTAGCAGACTGGTTAATATCAAAACAAAGGCAAAACCTATACAGAGCCATTTTTTTGAGATATGGAAAATATTTTGTTGGAGGAGGGAATGGTGCAGATGAAGCACAGCAGTAATTGCAGGTTCTCTTTAGGTCTTTAGCACTATTCACTGCCATGTGTTTGCTGCTTGTTTGTTAATGTTGGAATTGAAATATGATATGCTGTTCTGGGGTTGAGGTTTGGTTTTTAAATCTGAATCTGTAAACTGGATCATCATTATGCAGCTTCTACTTCTGTTTTTTTATTGGCCCTGTTGAAAATATTTGCTTAAGGATGCCTCTGTCTGTTCCCCAACAAGAAGAACATTCATAATCTGGAAAACTCTGAAATAAAGTGGTTTATTCAGTCCTGTGTTACAAAACATGCTTGCGAGATATGGAAAAGTAATTCTGCTTTCTGCTGTTGCGTGTTTACACAGCACTGGTGCACATGTAGCTTTAAAATAGTTTGCTCTGCTATGGGATAGAAGATCCTGGAAAAGCTGCCTCTGTGAAGAACCACATTTTAATGGATTAGTTTTCGAGAAGAGTCTCTCAGCTGGACACTCCAATTTAAAAATTCCTTGAATTAATAGGTGCCTCTCACAGGCTGAGAAGTCTCCTCTGAATTTCCAGGCAATAAGTTCAAATTATTGCAAAGCAGGTCTTGCATTTCCTTGAGTTTCAGGGAGAAGGTTGAACATGTGAAAAAGCCAGCATACACCTCCTGTATGCAGAGTCCCCTGTGGTCACCTGGGTTACACTCAGAGTCACAGTGCCCAAAGTCTGGATTCTTAACAGTCATTTGGTCATTCTTAGAAGTTGTTGGAGCAAAGATTTGGGTTCTTTTCAGCAATTTGGGATTAATTGCTCGTTCCTTTTCAAACTTTGTTTAATTGCTGCATCTTGCAGATCCCAAAACATAATTTGTATGCTGTTCTTCGTTTGACCAATGAATCTGTCAGCACAGGTTCTGAAAATTTGTTGTGCCAGAGAATTTGTTTAGACTTCACATTGCTTCAGTTTGCTTGACTCCTAATAAAGTAATGATTCTTGGTATCATGCTGTCTCCCTCTAGGTAACCATGATTGTTCAATAACAGTAAAAATCAGGAAAAAATAGGCCATGTACTTGTTGGTTGGTATCGTTAGATTAATTTAAAAATTGATTTTTTTTATATCTTGTGCTTGAATCCAAATGTCAGATTGTTGATGGCTATTCTTAAATAATTTGAGATGAGATTTTTGGGTGTGTCTTGCTTGTCTTGCAGCAGCACTCTAGTGTGGTCTTGGCATTTCAGAGCAAATAGTTAGTTGGTATATTTTTGGTCTCTGTAAAACATGGGAAGATTCATGAAAAGGCTGCTTTGTTATGAATGCAGTTTTCGTAGTCCTACTGCAGGTATTGATTTCTGAAACTTGTAACGTTTGAAACTGTTTTGATAATTTATCTGATCTCAAATAATCTAACAGCTATTTAATTTTTTTTCCCACTTTTCATTTCTTTTAGCTGGGATGTCACAGCAAACATAAGAAGAACTGTTGAAACTTGATTTTTCTCCTGGTTTTGTAAAAGTCTAGTTTTTGTTTTGCTTTGTGATTTTTGTAACTTTGTGGTTTATTGGGAAAACTGTTCATTGGCCACTGATGACTACTACTGAGAGGCTTTCCAAAATCTGTTTTGGGTTACAGAGAGGTAGTAAAAGAGCGCAATGATGACACCAGTTCCATTTGAGGTTCCTTTTGTCCTAAACAATAATGGGTTTGTTTGGTATTGAGTGCTGCAGTTATGCAAAACAATTGCTCAGTTATCATAGGTCACATGTTCTTTTTATGTATTAAACAAAGATGAAAAAGAGCCAGTAATTCTTATCTTTTTTTTTTTTTTGTCAAAGATTATAACTTTTCCAGTTTTTTCAACAATCACTACTCTCTTAAGAAGAATGGGCATGGAAATGCACTGTACAGTGCAGGAGTTCTGTTCCCCATCAGAAACTGATGAATCCAGAGTGCCAAACACAATGGTAGCCCTGCTCCAGTGAGACCCAGGCGTGTACTTAAAATAGGAAATGGTTATTGGAACTAAATTATTTTGCCATTTTTATTTTTAGGTTGGCTGGCATGGGTAATCTCATTAAGGTGCTAACCAGGGACATAGACCACAATGCAGCACATTTTTTCTTGGATTTTGAAAGTAAGTCTCTCAGCCCTTCACAGCTGGTGCATTTCAAATGGTAACGGTAGGGTTGCTTATACCTGCTGCAGTGAAGGCCAGGGGACTCAATTGCAGAGTTGGAATTTGAAAGAGTTGCATGTGTTTTTTCCGTTCCGTTTCCCCCCCCTTTTTTTCCCCCCTCTCCAGTAGTAGCCAAGGCACCATCATGCTGCTGTGTAAATTTTCTTTCCATGTGCTTAGTCATTTTGGGTCTCTGTGGTCAGTGACGTCCATCCATCTGCCTGCGAATCAAGTAATCATGAAATGAGGAATTCTGTCAGTATGCCATAGTAATCTGTGCTGAGCAGTCGTTCACTGTAATCCTCTTGTACGCAAGAATCATTCCTGATCCTGCTTTGGTCATTCATCGTGCAGTTAATGTGTGGTTTTTTACATCCAAAAGTCTGAGGTGAAACTGTCTGAGTTTCACAGATGTTTTAGGCACCTTGTGTAAAAGATCTGTGGCATATCTCTGTTAGCACTTTCTGCACTCTGAAATGATGTATTATGATTTGGTTTTCTACCATGGCCTTCTGACACAATTATAAGGGCTGACAAAATTAAAGCTTTTTCCTTCTGCTATCTCATCAGGTTAAAATCTAGCGTGGCTGATGCTTTCAAATCTGGTAATTGGCCCTCAAGGCAGTACTCCTGCTCAGGACACTGGTGCTAGGGTGTACTGGGACAGAACAGTCCCTCATAAAGCCTTTGGTTGGATTCTGCCCCTTTCCCAAAGGGGCAGCTCTGAGGTTGGTGACATGGTCACTTCTTAAAGGAAAGCTGCACTGTGGGTCACCAGCTGTGCATCCTCGAGGTGGGGCTGTGCCTACACCTAGCCTGAAGGACGGGTTCGTACATGATGGAACTCTGGTCTTTTCCCACTGCTTCAATCGACTACATTTGGGATGTTCTTTCTTATAAAAAGAAAATTTTCTTTTCTCTCATTCTTGTCTTGGCAGGTACCTTAACATGGGGAACCTTCTAAAAGTTTTGACATGCACAGACCTTGAGCAGGGGCCAAATTTTTTCCTTGATTTTGAAAGTGAGAAGATGATTTTATATATCTATTACTCTTTGCCTGCAGTAGACTGCATTTGTCATGTACTAAATGTATGTTTTCATTTTGCCATCCTTCTAAGTGCTTTGCATGCCTGAGCTATGAATAATTGTTCAGTGAACTTTGGTAGAAAGCAATAACCTCTTCTAAAATATCCTCAGGTCCTAAAATGTAACATTTTCATTTTAGGAAGGGCTTTCAAATTGTATTTCACTGTTGAAACCTGATTTGGTTCTTGTTTTTTAAACCAAAATTCTGCTTGCTTTTAATCAAAATATGAAGAACAGTTATAATTATTTGAAGACTTACTGGTGTTGCAGCTGACTTACTCAAATTTGTGAGTTTTGTCCCATGCTCCTTAAAGGAAGAACTGGAAATGAAACCTGATTCTCATCACTTCCAATGTGACTTAATAATGCTGCATACACAGGCCGGCTCACGGCAGCTATTCATAGCTCCTGCAACTTCACATTAAAGGTTATATGTGAACCTGACTGGATCTGGCACTGAAATTTAACCTCACGCCTTCTTAGAAGGGGGTCTCAGTGTGTATAGAGATGAAATTGATTTTGAAAAGAGGAGACATGTAGCTTGTCTGATCAATGCCAGGTGTTCTAGAAGGTTCACATATGTCAGTATTTCTGCTTTTAGTTTTTGTTGCCTGATACAGTATTAGCCTAAGAATGGCAGGTAAGTGTTGCTGGCTTCTGCTATGCATGTTTAATTACTTTCTTTTGGGATGTGCTGTTTCTTTAGCCAGCTGTACATCAGCAAGCATAATGTAAGATTAATGTTCAAGCACGTTTTGACCATGTAATAGAATAAAATGGGATAGTGTAATTAAAAAACTGATTAATTATTATGATATGGATAATTTGAGGTGCATTATATATTTTTCCCCGGAATTGTTTTTCAGTTGTTTGATGAAACGGTAGCAGTTTTTTATATTAGTTATAATAGAGAAGCAAATGCTTGAATAAATACAGTTTTGCTTCAATGGCATTTAAAGCTATAATGTCTCTAAACCCTTACCCTGTAGTGTTGATTTTTAATCACTTGTGTCTTCTGAATATATTGTTATTGGAATACGCTAGCCATGCAAATTGTTCATAAAGGGAAGATTATCAAGGCCTGTGTTCAAAAATCAGAAAGCAAAATTTGTCTAAGACCAATTCTCGCATGTTGTCATAATAGGTAAAATTTAGTGAAGTGTGAGAACTCGTGTATGAGGCCATTGGAGTTGTGAAGCTGCAGCTTAATCTACAAATATTGAAAATTTAATTGGAATAAATGAAATTCACGTTAGCTGGATAGAAGAGGCATAGTACTAAAATAAATGTCAATAAAAATTTCTCACCTTTTTTCTTTTTAAATAGATTCTTTAGCTATCAGTTTTGTTTTAAAATGCATGTTTTGAGCATGAACAGGATTTGGCATGAGAGTAAGCAGGTTGCTGACATGAAATGCTTTCATATGCAGTCAAATTAGGTGACTTATATTATGGCTGAATTGTTAGACTGTTCTTTGTTCATTTTGGACCCTGTTCTGCATTTGTTTCTGCTGCTATACTGTATGTCTGTGCTTCTTTCTCCTCTGTTTCAGATAGCTTGCCTTGACAGGATCTTGGCTTTGACACAGCCAAGATCTTTCTTCAAGACTTGGCACTTAGTCTTGTGATACTTAATGTTGTGGTTTTGTGTGGAAGGACAAGTAAGCTCTGTATTAAAAACAAATTTGCCAATTCTGTGTTACGCCTGGCCCAATAATAGGCAGTTTGAAGTCTTTTGTTGTTAAATCCATGTATGTGAGCAGGCTCTAATGTTTCTTACATAGTACCATTAGGAACTGAAACCTAATGTTCATGAAGCTTTGTAGTGCTAGAAACTTCAAATTTACAAAGGTTTTAAACTTTTAACCCTTATTTTTTCCCATAGATGTTTATTTTGGTGATATATTCCAGTGATTGGTGTGACTGACTATCAGAATCCATGTAAAAAATATGATGAGCTGTAGGCTTTTCCTTGCCTCCACACTGGTTAAGCTTATGCTTTCTTCGGTCATTCACCTGACCTGCTTGAAGTTAATAGTTGTCTTGAGTCTTCATTTAGAGTCTGTGCAGCGCCATTAGAACATGAGCAAAGTGCACAGTTAAATACTGTTTGCATAAAACAACCACCTAAAATGTGGGAAACTTAGAGCTCAACTTTTACATTGGTGTCATTACTGTCCCAGCTGTAAATTCTTTCCAAATTTACTGATTTGAATAGTAGCTATAATACTGTGTACTTTGAAATGGTGGTATCAAGCTAGCACTGACAGTATCCTGCATTATCTCCAGAGGAATTGGCCAGGTTTCAGAGGAGCCACAGAGACAGCATTCTCCATAGTAATGCCAGCAGAGATGAATAAATTATTTCATCTCCAGCAGTCTGGCTTTTTTTTTCCCCTTGTTTGTGAGTTTTGTCCCAGACAGTTTCAGATGACTTGATGTGTTCATCCCTGGGAAAAATCTCACTTTAAATAGTTTGTTGTGCAGTGTAAACTTTTAACCCCAAATTTCTCTCCCTACTGGTTCTGTAGGCTAGCCAAATATTATTTTAATAGTCATGTGTGTGTTCCCCGCATGCAATATGTTGTCTCACTTTTGTAGTACTTAGTTCACATAATGGCGTTTGTATATTGTTTCCAGTCTCCTCTTCTGTCTCTAACACATTACTGTGTAAGCATTCTGAACTCTAAGTGTATATTGCATCTAGTGCAGTAACATTCTGATTAAACACAAATTAATTTAAAGACGAACTCCCATTTACTTGCAGAAGCTCAGTCTTCTCTTTTCTTACCATTGGATTAAAAATAATAAAGTTGCCCCGAATAACCAGGGGTCAGCTCCTGTGGTCAGAATATCAAACCTCACATCTGTGTGAGCTGTGCTGTGCTTACTGCGTTTGTACTTTCTATGGAAAGCATTGCTGATAAAGGCACAGTCCTGTTGTAATCTTGTGGCAGGAACTTAAATGGACAGAGGAGAAGGGAAATCCATGAAGTTGTCTATCTTCTTCATCCTTTTGTTTGGATGCCTGGCACTGCTGGCTTCTTTTTCTTAGCTGCCAAGAGTAACTCCAGAAGTGCAACTCCCTTTCCTGCTCTGTGCACTCCACTTTGGGGAAAAGGAGTTCCACAGTTCTCAGGTGAAGGTCCTGTAGGTTGAGCTCTCAGGTACGTATTGAAGGGTGCTGTTCCCATAGTATGGGGATGTTGCCTCCATCTATTCAAGATGATAACAGTGCTTAGGAAGAGGGACCTCTCATTTGTCCTTCCCTGTGATGGGTTTTCAGAATACAATGCCCTGACCAGCACTGGGAAGCAAATAGACCAATTTTGCTCTGGGCCAGCCAGAATTAGGCCCTGAAGATTTTTTATATCATGCCTTTTAGCCCCATTCTAATAACATCTAAAATGTTTTGTGAAGGGATTATAAAATAATTTAAATTTCCCTTTAAAATTTGACCTCCCTGTTAGAGAGGGCAGAGGAAATTAGATGGGACAAATAACTCAGTACCTACTTGGTTTTCAAATAGATTGATATTTAGAAGTTTGTATCATTTGAAACAAACAAGCAAATAAAAAACCCCACCACCCCAACAAATGAAATACCTGCCATTACTTTAGGTTTCCTGGAACATTTTAAGGAAATGAAATACAGTGGTTGGCTATTTACATCCTACACTAAGAGAGGTGATGATGGTGTTGATTTGCCTAGCCAGCTGTCCAGTGCAGACCAGTACATTTGTATTTGGAAGATGATTTTCATTTCTAAACATAGAGGATCACAGCGCTGCAGCTGTTTTGCTTGTTGGTGGATTTTGCAATGAGGAGCAGGAGTTCTTTTGGGCCCTTCTGCTCTGCCCCTCCCAATCTTGAGAAATGAACTCTCCTTACTACACAGGGTAAAGGAAAAATGGCATGAAAAATTAAATAGGCAGGAGATGTTCTCAGCGTGAGACAATCCAAGTGACAAGTCTTGATTGCATTATTTAACAATACAATCTGGAATGCTACAGAGCTTCACGTCTTAGTCTGTATTTCACTATAACATTTCATGTTCGTGCATGAACTGCTGCCAGTCAACTGGTGCTTCCCTGTCTGCTCTTTTCCCTCATTTTTTGTCTTCATTTCTTTCAGCAGTCTTCAGCAGCTTTCAAAATTATGTGACCTTTGTGATGATCTGAAAAGCACTGGCCACTTTTACTCGATGCCTAATCAATGTGGTGCTCTTTTATTTACTTATTTATTTTCAAAGGAGTGACCAGGTTCTTTTTAACCTGTGCTAATTCTTGGTGTTTCTCAAAATACCAGTTAAACTGTTGCAAGGTCTATACATAGGCATATTTGCTAATAATGCCCACTCTTTATGCATTAAACTATAAAAACAAGAGGTATTATGCAAAAATTACAGCAAAATCCAGACAGGCAATGTATGTAAAATTTATTTTCTCCTAATACAAACTTTGTTTTCTCTTGTGTTTTTATAGTGTGTAACACTAAGATACTGTGGGAGTTTTATTTCAAATGTAAAGACGTACCTAACTTCTATGGGAAGTTGCACATATAGATCATGGAAAAAACACTTCTAAAAAGACATTTTCCAGATTCTTTCAACTGCACAAAATCATGAGGATATATTGTCCTTAGATAGCTTTTGTCTGCCCCTATAAAAAAGAATCTATTGTTAATACCCTAATGTTTGGCATTGGAAATAATGGACTAAAATACAATGATATTTATTCCATAACATATTTTTCCCATGTTAATAGAGAAGTGGGGTTTTTTACAAGAACTTTAGTAGATAACTTCTTTTTTTTTTTTTTTAAATATGAGTCTAAAAGAAACTAACCTTATAGCTCCCATCAGCATTTTAAAAGAAAATATTTTGGTTCAGGTAAACCATGTTTGAGATACTTGTCCTAGGTGATTGTTTTTAAAGGTTAAAAACTTTTGTTGATTCTTCTCAAAACATACTTCTTACAGAATCACATTTCATTAAAAATATACATTTAGCTTTTTGAAATTATAACCCAATATACTTCTGGGAAACCCTTAGCTAATTAGAAAAAAAAAATGGGAGACAGGTTATATCTTTAAAACAGGGGCTCACACTAGATCTTTCTGTTCTCAGCTCTGATTTTGCAATGAGTGCAGTAAAGAATATGTTTTGAGAATTAAATCTGTTTAAAAGTGAAAGATATGGCTCCTTTCCCAAGCAGGTAAAGATGGGGCAGACAAGATGGAAAATAATCTGATGCAGTATTTCTAGATAACAGTAGACATGGACACCTCCTGTGCTGCCTGCAGTGAGTGTGTCTTTTGAGTGCTTACCTAAGTTTCTTCCAGTGAGCCTCTACTGCACGCCAAGGTGAGATTATGTGGTAGTCATAAAGACAGCTCATCAGGATATCTTCTCCTGAGTTTTAAATATAAACAAGTCAAGAAGATAGAATCCATTGAAGTTTTGGGATTGTAAATGAGGAAACTACTAAAATGGATACAAGTATTCAGTTATATTGTACAGTTGGAGTTCCTTATACATTGTAGTAGCTCTTCAGAGAATGAAAATTCTTGATGAGTTGCTGCATGAAGAATTTGTCCTGTAGGTGGTGTTGTGCCTATTGAATTCCGTGTTGTTGTTAAAAATAAATATATATACATTTAATATGTTCTGCTGTTTAGATGCCCAACCTACAGAATCTGAAAAGGAAATTTATAATCAGGTGAATGTAGTGTTAAAGGATGCAGAAGGAATACTGGAAGACTTGCAGTCATATAGAGGAGCTGGCCATGAAATACGAGAGGTGAGCTAGAGCATTACAACTGTGCACAACCTGTGGTTGTTCATTGTCTGATCCTAACCAAATACTGCTGGGGTTTAACTTTGCTTGCAGGAGCTGTTTTGGCAGAGCATGTTGTCTATTAAAATCACTGTCTTGATTTTCTGCTCTGGAATGTTTCTTTTTAACAGCAAAACAGATGTTGCTTGTTTCAGTCATATTAATCCACATATGTAATAGCAAATGATGCTTCTCAGAGTTTTTGGAGTATTATTGCTATTGATTTTTCTTTGTATTCTTACAAACTCTTCTTGAGTTAATAGTGAATTTGGAAAGAGTGTGGTGTGGCAACAGTGCAATACTGAGTAGTGTTGACATCCTCTTGTATGGTAACTGGAGAAGCCCATTTTGGTAATCCTAACACAAGAGGCATCTCCTTTTCAATCCCTTTTAATTGTCTTTTATTTACTTTTATTTACTAAAGTAGATGTTTGGAGCAGAAGCAAAATTCCTGTATAGAATGTCACTCCATTTTTAATTTGTTTAATAAAGGGTGGAATAAATATTCTCCCAACCCTCTTTTTTTCTCCTCACATGCAGCAATGGGGGCTGCTTTGCTTATAAAGGAAGGAGTTGGTTACTGTAACATACCCTTAAGAAGTAGTGTTAGAGAGGAGTCTCTACTCACTCCATAGCAATTTGAGATATGCAAAGCCATTCATCTTTGAGAGTTTTTCTTTCCATGGAATTGATAAGGTAGGTTTAAGAAGGATAACTGTGTCACACAAAACCATTAGGAGGGGAGGTAGCTTACTTGTTCTTCAAGGAAGAAGTGTGTTCAGGGACAGGCTGTAGGATCAGGCAGGAATGTGTGTCTGCAGATGCCAGGGGGAAAGGAGAGGTATTCCTCTGAGAGGAAGTAGACATGGAAGGAAGGAAACTTTCTAGGGAGGAGTGTGCTGCAAGCCATAGCCCATGGTTGACTGAAACAGTTCTTGAAATCAAGAATTTGACAGTGAAGACGCTGCAGGAGAGTTATGAGCATTTTTATTTCTGTTTTATTACTATATTTTCAGTTGCTAACTGGAGAGGTTGAATTTAAGGTATATGTCTGGGAAGTTTACTGTAAAGACAAAGTCTATAAATATATCCCTCAGAGTGTGGTATATGTTATGTCCTCGAGGTGCTTTATGTTGTTGATTATGCCCAAATGTTCCTACTGTAATAATAAGCCTGAATTTCACAGCAATTTTTTTCTTTGCAAATTTGGAAATTAGTGATAAATACCAACATTAAGATGAGGTTTTGATCACTATTTTTTGGGGTTTTTTTGCTTGGAGTAAGCACAGTAAAGTTGTTAATTTTAGTTAACTAGGTCTGGTTATGTAAATTTTCTTATCTGAGTAACTTGATTTTTAACAGTTTCTTTATACTCTCTCCAAGCTGTTTTCCTGTTCAGGATGCTTACTTTCAACTCAAATTTTTAGACCTTTTTGGAACAGACATGGGTTAGTACATGCTTGTCTCTCAACTGAAAACTTCTTAGTAGGTAGATTTTTAATTATTAGTTCTTCAAACAATTGTCCTGTATTGGTGCTTTGTTTTTTTTTTTTTTTTTTGTTTTGTTGTTTGGAGTTGCTTTGTCAGCAGTGCATCAGTTATTCCCAATCTAAGAATACTTTTCTCCTCTCTTTTTCTAATTTAAGGCAATACAGCATCCAAATGATGAGAAGCTCCAAGAGAAGGCATGGGGTGCAGTTGTTCCGCTAGTAGGCAAACTAAAGAAATTCTATGAATTTTCTCAAAGACTAGGTAAATGGGAAGGTGTTAACTTGGGGTTTTTTTGTCTTCATTAATTAGTATATTTGTCATATTCAGATGTGATCACATCTAGGTCAACTTCATTGTGGAAAAGAGCTGATACTGCACAGATTCCTTCATACACTGGGTGACAGCAAACTTGCTTCAGTGGATACCTGAGAGGAGAGAGAGAATGGGATCATCCTTGTTACTATTCCTCTACTCCTTTAGTAACTCAAGAAAGCAGTAACCAGCTGATTGACTAGAAATTATCAGACTAAATAATCAGGAATTTATTCTGTCAGTGTTTCTGATACCGAGAGTAATTAAGAGACACTATTTCCTCCCTAAACACCAGAAATCATTTTCTGTGTTGAAATGCCTAATCTTGGTTCATACATATGCAGTACTTGAGATGGTGCTTCATGCCTCTTCTGAAACTCAGTGATGTGGTGGCTATGCTGATAAAACCTGAGACTTGTTTTTTTTCACCAGCTTTCTGTTGGTATATCACTTTTTATTGGATTTATTAACATAGCTTGTAAAATATGTGTTTAAAACATGGAAACTTTTTGTAGGCAAGTTCTGCTTTTTAAAATGGGTGAGATATTTTTCTCAAGAAGATGAACAGGAAGCTGGATTATAGATTTATCTTAAATAAGGCGTGACTTCTGTTTACAGCTATGCTATGTGCCTCTTGTATTCTGTGTTCTCCTTATGGCTGAAGTCTGCTAACACAGGGTGTTGAAATATGCTCTACACAAATGTTGCAGGCAAGGCTTGAGTAAAACTTTCCAAGAAGTCTTTTGCGGCTGTCAGTGCTGATGAGACCTGGTCTGTACAGCAATTTGTATCTAAATGTGACACCAGTTGACACATAGATAAGCAAGCCATGAAGTCTTTTTATTATTAATCACTATGTATTTTGGCAGCTGTGTATTTTAAATCTAGCATGCAGATTATCAGCCAGTGTTGATACGAGAAGCAGGTGCAGTTGTGCGTTGCGAACTCCTCTCCTGTTGTTCCAGAGGCAGGACTGCGGGGCCTGCTGGGAGCCCTGACGAGCACTCCGTATTCCCCAACACAGCACCTGGAGCGAGAGCAGGCTCTTGCTAAGCAGTTTGCAGAAATTCTTCACTTTACACTCCGGTTTGATGAGCTCAAGGTAAGAGCTTGTAATCGGGCGGGATAGAAAAAGAAGCCAAGTCTGTTTACTGAAACAATCTGGGTTGTGTTTTGTTCTGAAGTAGAACGTGCAGTGCATACTCAAATATCCGATATGCTTGGCTTGCTCTCTTGAGAGAGCTAACTTGACCTAGAGTTAGATTAAACTGGAAAGCAGATGAAATATCATATTAGCTTTAGGCACTTGTTGTATTTCAGTTCACATTAATCATGTCTCTTCACCCAAATTTGGCATATCACTTGGGATAATGCTGCTGCTTTTAGCTTGTGTGCACCCATAGTTCAGCTATTTTCTTGCTAATGTGCAAAGAAGTAAGCTGGAATGGTAATTAATTTACTGGTCTGATTCTTGGAGTCAAATTAGCAAAGTGATTTTTTTCAACCTACTAATTTCCAGCTTGTATTTAGGAGGATGCTCCTTTTCTCATTCCTGTTGGAGCTTGTTCTGAATCTGAGAAACCAAAAAGCTTTATGTTGTGCTTACCAGTTCCCAGCATATCACAGGCCTTTTTGCTTCATTTCAGGAAGTTGAATATTTTCTTTTTCTGGGTGTATTATATTTTATGAAAACTTGTCCTTACTTTTCTTGAATTTGTCACAACTCTCTTGCTTCCATATCTACATAGATGACAAATCCTGCTATACAGAATGACTTCAGCTACTACAGAAGAACTCTGAGCCGTATGAGGATTAACAATGTCCCAGTAGGTAACCCTTGGATAAGATGAAATGCAGTCTTCTGCTACCACCTCTCCTTTCCATGGACAGAACAACTAAACCCTTTCTTCTGTTTTTTAGGCAGAGGGAGAAAATGAAGTAAATAATGAGTTGGCAAACAGAATGTCTTTATTTTATGCTGAAGCAACGCCAATGTTGAAAACCTTAAGTGATGCCACAACAAAGTTTGTGTCAGAGGTAAGAGTATAAATATATAGCTTGGATAATGTGCTTCAGAGCACTGGTAGGGCCAGACACAACGGGCAACACAGCCTCCACCAGGTCTAATCTGGCATCTTGAAATAAAACTTGGGGTTTGGAGCCTCAGGAAATGTAATGTCTTTCCCAGATGCTGTAGAGTTAGGGACTCCAGCCAGACGCTTTGTACGTCCCCAAAAGTTAATAGATAGTGTCACATCAGTAGTGATGGCTTTCCTCAAACAGGGAGCAGTAAGTATTTTGCCTGCATTGTGGTGGTGGTTTAGAGCAGAAATTT
The DNA here is from genome assembly GCF_963662255.1 of Cinclus cinclus. Lineage (NCBI taxonomy): Eukaryota > Metazoa > Chordata > Aves > Passeriformes > Cinclidae > Cinclus > Cinclus cinclus. The sequence continues at coordinate 142,682,876 of NC_085046.1, read as the reverse complement.
CAGAAAATTGAAAGGGAAACAGCTTGAGTCTCTCTGCTTGAAATAGGGAATGGAAGTGAAATGTAGCTTCCTCTTCTCCTTCCCAAGACTCTTTTGTTACACTGTGTAAAGTCTGGTATACTATGTTATTGTAAAAGGGAGAAGGAACCTGAACTGGAAAAGTATTTCAACGTTTTGACATATCCCTATTTATTCTTTAATACCTAAATAAATATTGGTCATAAAATCCAGTCACAAGTACTGTGCTTGCCTTCTGGTAACTGGGATGATTTTTGGCTTACATGCAAAGAATGCTCACTCTTTCTTAGCAGAAAATAATTGTACGTTACATGATTAATGCAAAGTTGCATCTGTCTTTTAATGATTTTTTTTCCCCCGAGTTCTGCTTTTTGCTTGAAATGCCTTAAGAAAACTGTCCTGTTATTTTATATTTATTTGTGATAGTTGTCTGCCACAATTTTGAGTCTTGCTATTACAGCAGATGAATATGTTTGGCTATAGAAGTTTTTGTCTTTGAAGGAGCAGGTTAGATGATTCCTTCAAAACTTTCCAAAAGTTAGTCATGTCAAGGGTGTAGTTTCTTGACTACGAACAAGCAGGCAAAACCCACGTGGTCACCTTCACTCTGTAAACTGCTAATCTATATGATAACATAAAAAAAAAAAAGCCAGTGCAAGACTACCTGACCATAGTTGTGTTGATGTGTTTAATTGCTCCACATTGCTATGCCAGCAGATAACTGATTTGACTTAGATTTTGTAGTATAATACTTCACAGTAATTGAATTGTGGAAACTGTTAACTTTCTGTTGCAGAATAAAAATTTGCCAATAGAGAATACAACAGATTGTTTAAGCACCATGGCGAGTGTGTGCAGGGTCATGCTGGAAACCCCGTGAGTACAAGCACTGCTTGGGTTGGGTATGAGTCACCTCTCTGTTTCAGACCTGACTTGTGATGCGTGAAAGAAATATAATTGGAGTAATTAGGAGCTGTGATGTTTCTTTTTTTACCAGCCTAGTTGTTTACACTGACATGAAACCACCTTGTTTCATTTTTCCAGCCCCGCAAATCATGTGGTCTACTTTTCTGAACACATTAATATTTAAACATAGAATGGCTATGGAAGCTAGACAGCCTCTTGGCACTCTTTATAAGTGGTTTTCTCATGTATAATTCAGAGCAATAGACTATTTGAGCATGATTGCCTAAGGCCTTCTGAAAGAGGGGCTGTGGGCAATGCTCTGGATGGTATGTCCTTGCTGACTGGCCTGGCTGATGGCTCTAACAAAATGACAGTGTTCCTCTCAGGGGAGTCGAGACAACTTCTAGGCATGAAGGCAATCAGTTGTCTTCCATAGATTAAGAGGCACTGGGAGTACAACCAAAGTCAGACTAATATTCGATTATTTTTCTAATCTGTTTCTTCTGTGTATGAAATAGTTTTCTGTTGGTAAAATCACTGGGGCATGAGCTATGTCTTATTTAAATAAGTTTCCATCCAAATACCACAGGACATTTGTTTTGGAGTACATTAAGAGCTCCAAGCATTTATACTCTTACTGTTTTTAGGAATGAACTATACAGTTTAAAAAAGCAATTGAGGGTTGTCATTTAGCCTGCCTTGTTTTTTTTCTAAGTCAGAAGTTTGGGTGTGTATTAGAAGGTGGCAGGGAAAAGTGTAGGAAGCACTGAAGGCAAAGTTGGTATTTATTGTCCTAATCAGAGGCAAAAAGTCTCTGGAAAACCCCAAATGGTGTAGAAGTAAGATCCTGTTTTAGGTTCAAGAATTTTTATTAGTCTTCAGGTAACTTTCTAAATGATCATCTGACTTTTGGCAGGTTATTGAAAGGAATAAAGAAAACTTTCAAAAGTTTGGGGTTGGTGGGTTTGGTTGAGTTTGTTTGGTTACTTTTTCTCTGAGGATTTACAGTAGAATTTTTCTCTTTAATCTTAATTTGAGTGTTACTAGTAGGTACTGTTGTCTTGTGTTTCATAGATTATAAACTGTAATTTTAAATTCCAGGGAATATAGAAGCAGGTTTACAAATGAGGAAACAGTATCATTCTGTCTGAGGGTAATGGTGGGTGTCATCATACTCTATGACCACGTGCATCCGGTGGGCGCTTTTGCCAAAACTTCAAAAATTGATGTAAGTTTACTGTTGCTCAATAATCTCCTGAGTATTTAAATTGTGTGTTGGCTCCTTTTCTGTCTTGCAGGTTCTAGTAGCAGATGTATACCCTGGGTTGGTGCTAAACATGCAGCTGTGAGCAAAAATATATATATTTAAGTAGTGAGAAATACCAACTAGGCCTTGGGACATGTAAGCGGGTCATGAAAAATCTGCTTTTATGTAATTCAGGTAGTGTTTAGAAATACTTGTAAGCAGTGGTTGTCTTGAAAGGTCCAGATCAGAAAGTAACAACAGCCCCTGGCTTGTTCATCACTGACTGGTGAGTAGCTCAGTTTGCTATCCACCACACTTTGAGTTTCTAACATTCTGCTGTTGTTTGATAGTAAGCCTGTGGAATACATGCTTGTTCATATGTGTGTGGGTTTGTGGCTATTTCAAAGGAAGTATTAACTACATTTGGTATTTTATATATATATATACTATATATAAGTACAATACATTGTATTAACTACAGTTGGTCATTAGTTCACTGGCTGAATGTAATAATTCCTAATGGATTTGTGATAAATATGTATTTTTGCTCACAGTTCCTTGTTTTTTTTAAGATGATAAAGCAGAGCTTGAAAGTTCACTGAAGTTATCATGGAATGGTTTGGGTTGGAAGGGACCTTAAAGATCATCCAGTTCCAGCCCCCCTGCCATGGGCAGGGATATCTTCCACTAGATCAGATTGCTTAAGGCCCTGTTCTGTGTGGCCTTGAGCACTTCCAGGGATGAGGGCAGCCACAACATTCGAAGTCATTCTACCTCATTACTACATGCTCTTGTAAAATGTCTCTTTCCATCCCTCTTGTAGCCCCGTTTAAGTATTGGAAAGTGCTCTGACGTCTCCCCAGAGCATTCTCCAGGCTGAACAGCCCCAGTTCTCTCAGCCTTTCCACACAGGAGAGGTGCTCCAGCCCTCTCATCTTCATGGCCCTCCTGTGGACTTGCTCTGGCATGGCCATGTCATTTTTCTGCTGGTGACACCAGAGCTGAGTCCAGGTGGGGTCTTACAAGGGCAGAGGTAGAGAATCACCTCTCTTGCTGTGCTGGCCACATTTCTTTTGCTGCAGCCCAGGACAGTGTTGGCTTTCTGGGCTGCCAGAGCACTTTGCTGGGTCATGTTGCACTTCTCATCCAACAACAGCTCCAAGCCCTTCTCCTCATGGCTGCTCCCAGTCCATTCTCTGCCCAGCCTGTGTTTGTGCTTGGGATGCCCTGATCCAGTTGCAGGACCTTGCACTTGGAGTTGTTGAGCTTCATGAGGTTCACAGGTCCCACCTCTCTAGCCTGTCCAGGTCCCTCTGGGTGCCTCCCCTCCCCTCCCCTCCCCTCCCCTCCCCTCCCCTCCCCTTGGTGTCATCAGCAAAGTTGCTGAGGGTGCACTTGATGCAGCTTTTTAAGTAACTAATCCAGTCTGTGATAGGAAGATGTAATAATGAAATCTTAATTCCTTTTTAATATCCAGGAAATGACTTTACACTGCTGCTATTTTTAAATACTTCTTTTAGATCTTTGACGTACTGAATTTTATTATAAAACATTCCTGTAAACTCAGAAGGTATTAGCATGGAGAAAACTGTAATTTTTTTGCCTCCTAGATGAAAGGATGCATCAAAGTTCTTAAAGACCAGCCTCCTAACAGTGTAGAAGGCCTTCTAAATGCTCTCAGGTACTCCTTTTTGTTTCTTGAGTTTTGCTTTTTAATATTTTGATGTGAGTTTTCATGAATTGTCCAGGGCATTTCCTTTACAGCAAAGTTCCAGTGATTGTTACAGGGAAAGGTGAATGTAATTATTGCATGCTTTTCTTTTAACATGTCTTGAGACAAGGATGTATGAAGAGGCCTCTGTGTTTTAACAGGGTTGTCAATTTGCAGTTGTTCATTCTAAGATCACTTTTTCCATGCATGCAGGTTAAGAATGAGTATGTCACTATGGCATGGTAAGTAACTAGAAATTGTTCCTTTTTAGAAAGAACAAAAGTCATGAGACTGCTGTAGAATAGATGAGACAAAAATTTGCCACATTAATTGGAGAAGTAAATTAAAATGAGTAATTCAGTATATTAATCTAAAACCTGCTTATTTGGGTTGTAAAGTTGTGTCTATAGCCAGTCACGTGTTTGTGATGTGGGTGTCCAGCATGGGAGAAGTGGCAAAAAGTGAAAAAATGTGATAGGCAGATGAAGTCTTTGTTCTTATCCTTACTTGGAAAAGTATCATTGCTTTACTATTTGTTACTTTGCTATAGTTGCTATGTTACTGTTACTTTAGTGACAAATAACTGTAACTGGGTGTTGTTACCCCTGCACTTGCTTGGAATGTGGAAGCTTTACTTTGTCTTGTCTGAAATTGTGCAGTTGTGATTTGTTTTACTTATCTCTAATGAAGCTGCTTCAATTTCATTTGCTCTCTTTTTATTTTTTTGTGGTAAGGAGTTAAATAATATGGTATTGTAGGTGGGTTCTTTTGCAAAGTTGTTTCAGATTATTAGTTAAAATTTTAAAAATCCATGCCTGATTTGGAAGTTCATGTCATTATTTCCATGCTAAAATCATGTTCATTTCTGAACTTCATAGCATGATCAGTCTTTGAGATGGCAATCAGTGAAAACACAGGCTTCACAGAGGGAAAATGCTGCAATAGCATTTATTTCTGACTAGTTTATTGTCATTGCAGCTGCCATGATCACCAGTCTTTATTAGTAGCCCATTTTTCCCATCATTGTTGACACTGTGAAAGTACATGGAAGATGTAGTTCAGGTGCTCACTGCACTGAGCAGTGACATTAACTTTTGGTTAATTATACAATTAACTTTGTGGTTAGCAGTGTAAATCCAGTCCGTACTCTCAGGCTGTGCTTTCCTTGCTCCAACCCCTTCCATGCATAGATGCTGTAACAGTCCTGGTTTTGTACATATGATTACTCTCTGGGTAGGATATTTAAATCTTTTGAAACCGTGTTTGGAATTGTTAGGAAGAGATGCAGGGGTGAGCTGCTGTGTGCTCATGTGATGAAAACAGGTTCAAGATGTCATCGTGACAAATCCAAATCTAAGTCTTTGATTCTGGAACAGTGAGAAGTCCTTGTGTTTTCCCAAGAGACAGATAATGTGTTTCAAAAACAATGGAAGGTGGTATGGATTTTGGAGGGGGATCAGCTCTTTGTAATTTCAAACTCATCTGAGTATTGTAATCAAGTTCAGCTTTTTCACATGGGCAGAGTACCAAGTGCAATAACTCTTCAGGATTTCAGAAAACCTTAGGCTGCTTGTTTGTTGATAGTATAAATTACCAAAAAGTGCCGAAATCTACAGTATTATTAACTTCTAAACTAAAAAGTCATTATATATTTATCAAGTCAACAAGTAAAATAGTACTGCAGTTGTGGATAACAATTTAAGTGCTAATTTAATATGTTACATTTAAATTATGATGTAAGCTTTATTTGCTTTTAGATGATTAGTTAGGAAGGAGGACCAGGGAAATTAATCATAAAAAAAGCCTGCAATGAGGATATCTTTTAAAAATAGAGATAGCTGAATTTTTTTATAGTGGTAGAAGTGTGTTATTATCCTTGTGAATTTTGAAAGGGGAAGGAGCTGAAATAAGCACATGTGTATGCTCTTCAGTTTTACCAGCACAGTCTACTAAGCAGGAAATTAGGCTGAAAAGTGATTAAATCCATTCTCATTGAGGGATTCTTGGAAGGTTTGGTCACTGGAAGTTTTGAAGAAGAGTTTCCCAAGCTGTCTTATTTGAAGATGTTTCGTGTAGGCAGAGCCCTGTTAGTCTGATGGATAATTACCTGTCACAAGTGGTACTGTAAGTTTATTATGAAAGCCAATGTCCAGCTGAGGCTTATTTTGAGCTCCCCTTGGTGCAAGGCTGCTAGATTGTAGTTCTGATTGGCAATATCATTTTATGATCAGAATGTCTGACTTGTATTCTCAGTAACCATGGAGTGGGTGATGATCCATGGCTGAGGGTTTTGCTCTGGTACAGTCAGGTTGAGCCATAAACAAAGAAATTACACATTTGTAAGATAAAGTGTAATAGCATTTATGCTCATCTTGATTTTATTTCTGTGTTTAGGTACACAACAAAGCATTTGAATGATGAGACTACCTCCAAGCAAATTAAATCCATGTTGCAATAACAATTACCTGGAATTCGCACCTGCTGTAGACAGTATTCTGCAATGACTGAGATGCACAGATATTTTTTTTTTTTTTAGTGATTGCAACTACTATCTCGTTCATTCTTGCTTTTTATTTTCTCTCTTCCTGTTTACTCTTTTTTTTAAATCACTTTCTTGTACCTAAGTAAGCTCAGACTTCTTTTTCTGTGCCAAATCAATGAAAATTATCAATTCTGGAAAGTATTTCTACTTTTCAGAATAGCCATCCTAAGTGGCAGCTAATCATGCGTTGCATTTGGATTTCTCTGTACTGGGGAAAGATTTGTGACTTGAACTAAATATTTTTAAACTTGTGTTTTTTTTCTTTTTTTGAAAAACTAATATTTAATATTGCTTCTTCTGCATGGCAAGACTGCCTACTTCTGCTATTTAAAAATTCCTTGACTTCATTTTCTATTGCAGCTTATTTTCATGTGCAACCATGAGGAAACTAAAAGCAAACTTTGTTTAACTGTGTTTGTACAAAATGGTACCCAACACAAAAGTTTTTTTAAATGAGTAAAAACTGTTTTGTTTAAAAGTTATGTTTGCATTTTGACTCATTTTTGTAAGGATGTATGTTGTATGTTTAACCTTTAATAACTAACGTTAAACTGTGGTGTGTGCGTAGCAAAATTACGTATGCATGTTCATGTCAAATGATTGGCTGTGGATAAAATAATAAAATCAGCTTTCATTTTTCTAAGTGTGGTTTGATTTACCAGTATTTTGAGTGAGATGTCTTCGTGCCCTTTGGATTTTTACAAAAAAAATAAATTTATAAATTTTATATAGTGAAAACTCTGCTGTTTCATTACCCGTAACCAGTTGCCTAATCCACTGATTTAAGCCCAGTGAGTTTTAGGGTTCTTGCTGTCCACTCTGTGGAGCTTCTGTCTCCCTGATAATTATTACTCAGGTAGGGTTTGTGTTGAGGAACTTGGTGTAATCCATATAGATCCCAGTGGACATTGCTGAAGAACCTGCATCTCAGCTACTCATGCTGCCTCCTCAGTACAGCCATCAGAAATGACTCTGTACATCAAGCTCTTTCCATACCAGTGGTGGGGAGATGAACACCCCTCACTCAGCACTGCTGTGTAAAATCTGAATAATCACAGCATAATAATGTTTCTTCTTAGAGTAACAATTTATAACAAGAAGTCTTATATAGGTTGGTGAAGAAATTAAAGTTCTTTTGGGAGGGAAAGGATTGAAGGGGAAAAATTGCAGCCCTTTCAAAGGACTTTGGCAGGATGGAGAGATGGGCAGAGAGGAACTGTCTTAAATTCAGCAAAGGCATATGCAGGGTCCTGCACACCTGGGGAGGAACAACGCTGGGCACCAGCATAGGCTGGGGACTGACCTGCTGGAAAGCAGCTCTGTGGAGAAGTGCCTGGGAGAGAACACCTGTCCATGAGCCAGCAGTGCCCTGGGGGCCAAGGCCAGTAGTGTCCTGGGATGCATGAGGAGGAGCATTGCCAGCAGGTCAGAGAGGTGATCCTGTCCCTCTGCTCAGACCTGTGCAGCCTTACCTGGAGTGATAGCTCCAGTTCTGGGCTTCTCAGGGCAAGGCAGACATGGAGCTCCTGGGGTGGGTCCAGCACAGGGACTGGAGAGTTTTCCTCTTACAAGGAAAGGTTGAGGGAGCTGGGCCTGTTCAACCTCAGAAAGAGAAAACAGAGGAGACCTCATCAATGTCTGTCATGGTCTGTAGGGAGGTGTCAGAGGATGGAGCAGACTCTACTCAGTGGTGCCCAGCACCAGGATAAGGGACAATGGGCAGAAACTGATGCCCAGGAAATTCTACCTGAAAATAGGGAAGAACTTCTTTAACATGTGGGTGACTGAGCACTGGCTCAGATTGCCTAGACAGGGTGTGGAGTCTCCCTCACTAGAGATAACCAAGAACTGTCTGGACCAGTCCTGGGCCTAGTGCTCTGGGATGATGCTGCTTGAGCAGAGAGGTTGAATCAGATGACCCACTGTGGTCCCTTCTGTCCTTACCCAGTCTTAAGTCCTACCCAGGATTAAGAATTGAGAATTTCTAGAAAACTGGGAAATGACATGTGTTGCACTGATGAGCAAGCATTAGTGCTGCTTGTGTGTGGCACCATTTTGATTATGCCTAACATGAGATGTCAGTATTCTGGAAAGGAGACTTGAAACCTACAGGCAAGTGTGAGTCCCTCAGCTTTATTTGGTGGACAAGTAAGGTTTTTTACCTTTGCATAGCATGTTGGCTCCAGGTAGAATGTATCAGTGTGACCATGCTTCATTTCCTGTGGATAGTCCTCTGCATCATCGAGAAATGTTTTCTTTTTTATATTTTGTTTGTTTGTTTTAAAAAGAAGAGATCTGCAAAATTGAAAATCATGACACTTGAAGACTTCAGGTGTGTCATGGGGCTATCTGTATGTTCACCTTTCTTAGGGCAGTACATTCTTTCTTTCTAGCCAAAGATGCTTAGCCAAGGTCTCTTGTCACAGAGAAACCAACCCATATGCTTTGCTGGCCAGAGAAATAAAATACTCTTGCTTTGGCATGATATTACTCTAGTCTTTTTATATCACAGTTGAATCAAGCAGAGGAAAGACAAAACTGGATATTTGGGCGGTTTTTAAAAAGGAAAAGAAAAATCTTTCCTGGAATCATGTGAATGCTATAAACAGTACACAACTGACCTTTCTGCAAAGATCTGAAAGACGAAGTGTTCTCATCAGTTCATCACCCTGAAGAAAAAATAAATAATTTAGTGTCAGCCTTTTGCCGCAAATATAGTTAAGGAATAATGATCCCAGGAAGAGCATATCATACTCCATCCAGTATTACTTTTTGTAAGTAAAGCTTTCTAAAGGACAGCTGATTTACAGAGAATGGGTTTTAAGCACAACTTCTGTATTTGACCATTTTTACTTCTGATTTTATTGAAAAACACTTTGAAACAGGCCTGAGTGCTGTTATGGCAGAACCAGCCATACAGCAGATTTCTTCTTTGTCTTGCCTCAGTGGCTGCTGACTAAAACAACACAATTTCTTCAGTCGACTGTTTTGGACAGATCTTCCTTTCTGCTGCCCTGACGGCATCTTTGCTTTCAAACATCATTGTTCTTGTGGTCTGAGAATAATTGGAGCTTTCCTTTTTTTCCTCTGGCATTTGTGTTTTGCAGTTTCTCTGTATGCAGCTGGGATGGGAGATTAGAGCTGGCTTGCCTTGGGGTTGGCTGGCCCACTGCTCCACAAGCTTTCCCACTCATGAGCTTTCCAAGAAAACAGGCTCTTCCAGTGCACCAGGCATCAGCTGTTGGCAGTTTTGAGCTGAAACTGCTCTGTGTTCCTGATCAAGCGTTGGTGCTTGTTCCTTGCAAAACCATGCATTGCAACCAATCTTGTCCCCTTTATTTTATCTGTGCAGGGGGACAGGAGAGCCTGGCAGACCCAGCACTAAGTATGGGCCACTAAACAACCTCAATGTAAGTTTTGGGGGTAAATTTGCGCTGTTTGGATGGCACCACCCTGTTGTATGTGATAGCCTGTAATTGTGGGGGACTGGGCTGTTTAGCACTCAATGGTTAAAATAAATGCTATGCTCAAATTAGCCACTGTCCCTGTGCTGTGAGCTAGTGTAACCAGCCTGTAGCTATTGCAGGTGAAAGGGCTTCTCCTCATGGTGCTGTCTCTGAGTGTAAATGCTGTTGCTCCTTTCTTGTGAGCCTCAGAGTCCAGGCACAGATGGGTCTCTGGAGTAATATCTAGAGTGGTGTGTGTGGTGTGTGTCACAGACAGTAAAGAGGCTGCATGGCTGGCAGTGTGTTTCACCCCCATGCTCTGGAATGTTTCTGCAGTTCTGTAGTACCAGCCTGCTTGAGTGATGTTGATCTCAGTTCCTTAAATTTTAATTTAAATTATGGAAATGTCTCTCCTAAAAAAAAAAAAAAAGTGTTCTTTCTTGTCCATATCTTCTGTTAATAAAACCACATCGGGATTTCACTTCGCCAGAAATGCTGCCTCTTTCTGTGTAGCTTTATTATGATTGGAACAGATCTGGAGAGGAGGACCCTGAAATGGCTTTATTTCATGTGGACTTGGAGCATTCCTGTGCAAGCATCTCATTCTGGATGAACTGTCCTTTGTCTGCTTTTTCCTGGCTTGCACAGCCGATGCTGGCATGTCTTTTGCAGCAGTGATATGATTGCTCTTCAGACTGCTGCTTCACTTGAAGGTTGCTCATCTTCATTTTGAGTTTGCTAAGCTTGGTGTTGGCTTTCTGCCCCTGCAGAGACTTAGACTGGTGAAATATCTAATTTGGAGTAGTTAAGGCACTTGCTGTGAATTTATAGCTAGTTGTGGGATTTGAGGTGTGCGACAGTAAGAAGTTCACTGTGATGTTCCCTGGGTGCTGCAAACGTGTAGTCACAAGTCCTGTTGGATGCAGGAGACATCCTTAAGGATGCATTTTTTTGGCTGTGGTGATGGGGCTGCTTATTTTTCAAAACCTTGAGAAATAATCCTGTGAAGCAGCTTATTTTGTTGATTCAGAAACGTAGCTCCAAATTACCAAGCTGTTTGCTCTTTCTTACCCTTTTGGTCTTTTTACCAGCCTAAGGAAAGTTTTTTGAGCCGTTCTCCCAAGTCCAGTATAATGCCTGCTGCCACATCAATAGTAGCAGCTCGGGGACAGTGGAGCAAGGACTAAACCAATCCCAGTATCAAGTTCATGGTATCAATTTGCACATGAATTTTGTAATGAATTGCTATCACACAGGATATTTAAAAACTAGGTGATTGCAACCAACTTGGTGCCCTGGATCTGGCCAGTGATCTGCTTCCTCCTGTGCTAATGATCCTTTCAGACTGGTCTCATCCCTCAGTTTTATTGCTGTGGTAAAGGTGGCTGGACAGGGTTACCTCTTCTGTCAAGGTTACAACAAAGGGCTGTACCTGGTGAGCAAATCCAGCCAGCTATAAGCTGACCCTGTCTCTTACATATGTGATACATGTGGACTCTCACAGCTCTAGCAGTGAGAAGTAGGCATTTGTGCGGTTCTGGGCCAGTGGTGAAGTTACCAAGTTACTGCAGGTGTGTTACAAATGACAAGACTTGGTCAAGTGGTAGAATTGAGTTTTCTCAAGGGTATTTGTCAGATTAGCACTGCTCTTTCAGATCTCCTGAACATATACAGGGACACCATGTGCTGCAGAGAGATGTCAGATACAGCTGACACTGCTGAATAACTTGAAGCCTTGGATGTTTTATGTGGATTCACTGCTGTAATTATTTCACCAGCAAATGCTCGAGTGAATGGTGTGTTGGTAACAAGTTAGACAGACTTGGTGTGTGGTGAACGTGCTTTCTGAGGTTGCTGTTGTATGTGAGTCCTTCTGGAGTTCCCAGAACCACGCTTACTTGCAGGCTTCCTCAGCTGCCCTGCTCAGTCATGTCTGTTTTACAGCTGCAGCTTCACCCAAGACCCTTTGTCTTCCTTTTGAAAACATTCATCTTACCTGTCTTATATATGGAAGTGTGTTGTTATCTTCCATGTGCTTCTAAGGAATTCTTGAGGACAACTCTTAGGATTGCTCCTGAGACATCAGTTTGTGCAAGAGGAGTTGGAAAAATGCAGGAGGTGTATTTGTCTTCTCCCCCTCAGCAGTGTGCTGTGAACTGCAGCAGTCTGCTACCCCCTGCAGGCTCCTGCCCCAGGGCCCTGCATTCCCTTTCATGCTTGAGCCCTGTCCCGTCCCACAGCCAGCACATTCCTGCAGTATGTCCAGAGGTGTCCAGTAGTTGAGGTGAGGAGTTCCATGCACCTGGCCACTACGATGATGAAGTGAGATACAGGAGTGCTATGCCCCATCCTGGTTCCTGTTTTGGGGTTCTCTCATTAGAGGTGGTTAAGTCCTGTTGTTCACAAAGTCTCCAGAGGAGTGTTTCTCTGTATTCTCTCCTTCCTTGCTATTCAGGGTGTATCACTGTCCCCATCCTCAGAAGCAGGGAGAGGTCCTGCAGCAGGTGACAGAGGTGACCTCTGTGGTCATGGTAGTCTAAGACAGCCCCATGTCATAGCTGATCTGGCCTCATCTGTGGCCTGAGCCATCTCTTCCTTGGATGCAGGCAAGGAAACAACTGAGCTACTTATTTTATTCTTGCTCCCCATGTTCCTGCATTGCGTTATTTCACATGTGCCTATTGTGTCAAAGTGTTGTTTGAACATTGGACAAATGATGGGCCACTGTCCAGGCCTGGCAAAGGAGTATGTGCACACATCCAGCTCATCCAGTGGGCTGGAAGCACACCCATCAAGTGAAGGGGCACATGAGATGTGTCCAGCTGCAGAGTAGAGAGAGATGAGATGTTGCAGTATGAAACTGATGTCCCCATAACCAGCTAGATGACCCCTGATCAGTATTGGTGTAATTAAACAGTGTGGGAGTTCATTACTGTAACATGTGAGCTTAAGTAATGTGGCCATCCTAACTGTGCTCTTTTTGGCTTTAAAGCAGTTGCCTTTATCACCTTTAGTACCCTTACTGTTGTTTCTGTGGTGATAGACTCCACCTTCAGTACTGTACACCTTTGAAATTACTTTGTAGTGCTTGAGAGTGAAGTGCCACTTGGAGGGCCAGGCTAGAGATGCTTTTTTTTTTTGTGGCAGCTGTTTGACTGTTCTGGCTAGGAGAGTGATGATGATTTAATGTCATTGGAAGGAAAGTTGGCTGATGTCACAAGGAGTTTCCTAACACTTCTCTTATGCTAATGTAAACATCTTTAAAGGGAAGTGTAAGAGGGTGGCTCCTTAGAGACATTTAATCTGGAATAAATGAAGGGCAATAGGTGTCCATTAGGAAGTGTTACCACACTGAAGTGGCCCAGACTGATTGACAGGTCTTTTTCATCTTGAACTGAAGCTTGCACTGAAAATTATGTTTATGAGGTGTTCCTGCATAGGCAATTCGAGGTGTCAAAATCCAAAAGCTGGGAAGCATTAGACCAAACCATCCTCCACAGAGCATCAATAATAACTGAAAATATAACTTTGGCTGGAGTTGCAGGAAGATTTCTTTTGTATTGTATAAACCAAAAACTGCTGCCAGAAAAGCTGCTGCATGTTGGGAAAGAGAAAGCAGCCATCCTGAAGATGGCAGTGATGCTCTTCTCAAACAAGCCCTATTTACTGGCTGAGCACCGCTGTTCTTTGAGAGAGACTGTCCCACCAGCAAACTCTCCCTCCTATAAATTACTGCAGTATTGCTTTTCCCTTCAAAGACTCAGTGATCCATTGCTCTCTTTATTTCTCTCCCCATTTTGACACATTAACACAACTTGCTTCATGCTCTGGCTTTGCAAATGAGGAGCAATTGAAGCGGGAACGTAATTGCATGTCTGCTCTCAAGGAGGGAACGCGTTTCAAAGCAGAATGGTCCCGGACTCCAAAGTTGTGCCTCTGCTGATCTACAAGTCTCTAAAGGGTTTTGAAAGATGCTGTTAATCAAAAGCTAATTAAACATTTTAATTAGTTTTTACAGTGTGGGTTTTGTTATAGAAGGTTCTCTCTGGGTTCTTGTCATGGGAAGCTCTTGCCCAGGAAGCAGAGCAGGATGGTTTCAGTCAGTTGCTTAGCAGAAGGACACTCAGCCTCGCGGGCACCATCATCTTCAGTGTCTGTCCCTCTTCACCTATAGCAGGGAGAGCTGTCTTTTGTCAGTGAGGCTTTGGGAATGATGCTGCTCACAGTTTATCAGATGCTTCCATACAGCTGAATGTTATTCCATACTTGGCCAGCTCACAGGCCCTCTTGTGCTTTGGACTCATATTTACCCTTCAGGTCTGAGTCCTGGTCTCTGCTGCCCCAGATAGCTCCCCAGCAAAGGATGGCTCATCTGGGGCTTGGATCTGGAAACCTTTAAAAGAAAGATCCAAAGGGAGAACAAGCCCACCCCATCTGCTTGGGGGATGAATTTCTTCTGCAGTCTAGGGAAGCTGGAGATCAGACCATGGGAAATTAATGTGTTCTGAACCTAGATCAGTATTTGCAGTTATTACTGTTATAAAGTTATAAAGTGCTTTGTGCATCTGTCTGTGTACATGTCTCTGATCACCTGTGCCGCTCTTGTCAGCACCGTAAGGTCTGACAATTAAACCTTTGCTGCAGGTAAGGGAGGAGCTGATACTGGGCACTGCAGGGATTTTTTTAGGCTGCTGCATCTCCCTCCCACTCCTTGGCTGGGGCTTTTGCTGGATTCTTATTCCCCAAAACTCTTTGGTGGTTTTGTTTTGTGTTGTGTTTTAAATAATGTCAATAACAACAGCCACAGCTTGAGACTACATACAATAGAGGAAAATTTCTGGGGTCTGATTAGCCTGAGGCTGGGAATATCCCACACTCAATTTCTCCTGTAAAGGAAGAGTCTAGCTCTCTGAATCTTCACTGCATTTTCGGGTCTGAGCAAGCAGCCAAGGCTGTGCCGAGACATCCAGAGAGTGACTCTGAGGGGCTGTGTAAGGGGATCGGAATTTGGTCAGTCTGCACCGCTTCCTCCTCAGCAAGGCGTTGGAGATGAAGGAGGGCTGCTGGAGCCAAGTGCTGGGCTGGGTTTTGGGGACACACCGAGGAGTGGCAGGGGCAGCAGACAGCTTGAACCCCTTTTCAGACACAGCCTGATGCTTTCATAAACCACACAATGCCTGAGCATCAGGGAGCAGGGCCCTGGACCTAAAACAATGTGTGACCAAGTCACCGATGAGATTTGAGACACTCTTTTTAAGGAGATTTTTGTGCAAGGGTAACAGATCTACTGATAGGCACGGCATAGGCTGTAAATGGGGAGAGCAGACAAATTTACATTGCGTGACTTTCTGGGGCTGCTAATCGATCTGTATTTCTTCTTCAGAAGTGATTTGGCCTCTCAGCAGTTCTGTCACCTCCTCTAATCAACAGCCCTTGCCTGAAATGCCGATTTCTCAGCAGGCAAACGATGTCAGTGCTTGCTGAGCATCAGGTTTCAGGCACAAGGGTTGAATTTGGGCCAGGAGGAAGGGCTTGTAACTTTTCAGTAGCAGCACTGGAAGATCAAAACCGATCAGGATACAGAGCAAATGCCGCTTCCTACCCCATCAGTGTCTATTAATGTTGCTGATCATTAAGTACCATCTCACAGAGGAGGATTTTTTTAGGAAAAGGCAAAAAATAATCTGAATTTTTCAAAAGGAGTCTCACACAATGAACAGCAACACCAAATGGGCTGCCCAGGACTGGTGTTTCTAGATTTGCCAAGTCCCAAAAGAATCACCTTCCTCTCACTTTTTTATTTTGGTGTCTGAATGCAGCTACCAGAGAAGCTCATTAGGCTCAGCCTGAGTGCAAGTGCTGCAATGGGAGTGTGTTGTGCTGCATGGTCTGTACCAAAGTCAGACCATTGCTCCCAGTATTCATTCCAGCTCACGAGGGGCTGTGCCCAGCCCCAGCTGGCTTGCACCACTGCTCTGGAGATGGTGGCACATCATGGTGGCATTGTCAATGTATGTCAATGCTGCCACTTTACCCCATGCCTGTTGGTCATGCCACTGCCTAGAGTGCTTTGCTTGTCTTGCTTTGATCAGCTCCATGGGCTTGGCAGAAACCTGTCTTCTCCTCCCGTTCTGCTGCGGCTCAGTAGGGCCCCAGAAGGAACACCAGCAGGAGCCCCAAGAGGCACATTTTGACTGGGCATCACTGCTGAGGCTCCCTGCTCTCTCTCTTGGCACTGCCTGACCTGCACAGCTTGGGTATTTCTGTAGCTCCTTGCAGAAAGAGCACTCTCACCCTTGGTGAGACAGTGGCTGTGAATCTGGCATAGCCTACAGTATGTGGGTGGCTCTCACTAGTCCAAAATGCTGTCATGTGTCACTGGACCAGCGCTGGCTGATCCAGAACATCTGTTCTTGCACCTGCCCAGTGTGCTGCTTTGTCACAGAATCATAGAATTGTTTGGGTTGGAAGGGACCTAGTTCAACCCCCCTGACCCTCCTACTAGACCAGGTTGCTCTGAGCCCTGTTCAGTCTGCTCTTGAACACCTCCAGGGGTGGGGAGTCCCCAGGCTCTCTGGCCACCTCTCTGCATACCTGTGGCATTCCTCAGCTTGCACCTTCTCCAGAGGTGTGGGGAGGAAGATTGCTGGGCTTGAGCCTATAATACCCAAGAAATCACTAGGTTGTTTAGATAGAAGTTTGTGTTTTACCATCAAATTCCTTTGGTGACCTGCTACAGCAAAAAGCACACATTTGAGCAGGAGGTGAAACCATCCTGTGTTGAGGTTGTAGATCTGAGGACCATGATCAACCTTCACAGCTGTAAGGAGCATTTTTTGGCCCTCCTCTGTATAAAGCCAAAACCAGCCACTTCCACAATAAAGCAGTCCCCCGGTTCCTGCCTTGGCAGACTGAAAGCAGAAGGGGCTGTAACCTGGGCACACGTAGTGATGTAATGTCATGACTCATTTGTATTGAGGGACCCAGTCAAGGTTGTCAAGGTTGGAAAGCTCTTGCTTTGGCTGTTACAAAATGGGTGGTGAAAATTAGTTGTGGAAAAAAACCACAAAATGATAAATGGATCCAACACTGTATGGAGGAAAGAGAAGTAAAGCAGACTGCACATTAATAATTAAACTTTCAGAGAACTGCATAGATCATATTGAATATCAACAAGTCCTATGGTCTTCCTGTATTGCTTTAAACAGTTGACCTGTAAAAGTGTTTAGGCTTGGGTCTCTTGCAATGGGAAACTCTTTTCTCATTTCACCTTTCTTATATGCTAGAAAAACACTTTAATATGGTTTCCAGCACCTAATTTGTATATTTATGGATGTGTGTGTATATATATGTGCATATATAAAATCCAGATATTTGTAAAGGACAAGCTATTAATTATAGTTACTGGGAGGAAAAAACCCAAAAACATAGCAATGATAATATTTTTCCTGTAACAAAACATCTGGGTTTAGATAATAATGTATTTCTATAATTACTGTAGAAAATCAAGTATTTGTAGCAAGCAAAGTATAAGTTACAATTGCTTTTCTAGGAATTTAAGAGCTGCTAAGCTCCCTTAGACCTGCAAGCCTTCTAGCCCAGGATTTTGACAATGACCAGAACACGGCGGACCAAGGGTGTTCCAAGAAACCCTGCAGCAAACAGTTAGGTTATCCCTTATCTCAGAAAAGTTTCCATTCCTCCCCTTCCCTCTGTAATTAGAGGTTAGCTAATGCCTCTCAAATCATAGGAGTTTGCATCTTTCCTGAGACTTAATTTCAAAAATAACATTAAATATTTACTGCTATAACTCTGGTCATGCTTGTTACTCATCAAAATGTCTAATCGTGGTTGGAGTCTTTCCAGGGCTTTGTTATCTTTCAGCTTCATCCCATTTTCCTTCTGCATGATGGATGAGAGCTGTAGAATGACCAAATAAAGAATGGTAAGTTTGTAGAAATTTCTGGAAAACAACAATTTTTTTCTCTATATAGTTTTTCCATTTCACATAACATTCTGTTGCAGGAGCACAAAAGCACAAAACCCCCACATTTTGGGGTTGTTTTCCATCCTGATAACTCTGTGTTGGTGGCAGTACTAAAGCATGTTGTCCAGAGGTGGCCCTTTCTGATAGGAGCTGCAATGTGCTGCTGGCTCAGAGCCACCTCAGGTGCTGGGGTTCAAGATCTCAGCTGGAGCAGCCCTCTCCTCATCCTTCTCCTGTGCTGAGGGCTGTTCTTGAGGGCAGAGCTGCAGCTATTGCCCTGCAGAGAGGTGACTGGTGACTCAGGCATGGAGTTGTTTGGGTGTAAGGGATTTTGCAGGGCCTGGGCACAGCGTGCTGGGGAACCTGTGCCATCTGAGGCAGGTAAGCTCTACCAGTATGGAAGCAAATGTGGCCCTTGTGGGTGACACAGCCACCTTTGGTGTAGAGGGGAAGCAGAGTCAGACACAGAATTCAGTTTCATGGAGGTGCACAGTGGGCTGGGCAAACCTGGTGTGCTTGGGGATGTGTCTCCAGTCAATTACCAAATATCACCCTTGTGCTGAAATGGGGCACAGAACAGTCCACAGCAATGTCTGATTTTCCTGTGAGCCACAGGCTGGGGCTGTGTAACAAGTGAGAGCAGCCTCACTCCAGCCTCAAGGTTTGGAGTCCTGATGGTTCACTGCAGCTGGCAGCTTGCTGGAGCACAGACCTCTTCCAAGGCACCTTTATCTCTCTGGGATTAGCCCCATGGGGACTGCACTGGTGTCTCTGCCAGGCATGCTGATACTGGGATGAAACAGGGCTCTGGTGAGATGATGCCTCATCACAGACTCCCTGTTTGGAGTAAGCGATGGATGAGATCCTGCTGATAAACTGTCTACTGTGATGTTATCAGGATGGATCTCAGTGTTAAAAGCTGGTTTGATGTGGTGGAGTTTAGTTTCCTTCCTACTCCTATCAATGATAAGACAGTGATGTTTAGCTGGGATAAATACTCTGCTGTATTCTGCAGACAGGGCTTCCCCCATCATCTGCGTTAATAGCAGGCATTATTATAAATGCATTACTGTGTTCAGGAGGGAATTGTGAAACTGGCAGTCAAGATTTCTCAGTGCCTTTTGTAAAAGAAAGGCAGCTTTTGCTCAGGCTGAGTCAATATTTAATCTTGTATCCATCCTTTCCTGTATCTGCCTCCATGTTCAAAGCTGCTGAATAGCAGAGAAAAGAAATTTGAGCTTCTTTTGGAAGTTCAGTGAGCACTCAGTAAATATTCTATTTAATAGAGAAGAAGCTTTGGATTTGGAAGAATAATTCATAGGCACTTTCCAGTGTTGATAGGTGGATCTTCCAAAAAACAAAACATCTTCCTAACACTCTACTAATAATTCTGGTGTGCTTATTTGTATTTGGGTGTAAATGAAAATATTTCAGGACCTTTGATTTAAAGATTGAGCACTCACAGTGCTAGAAGCTGTAGAAAAAGTAAAAAATAAGAGAGGAGCTGTTCTGATGATCAGACAAATGTGATTATTGATTATAGATGGGAATACAACATGAAATAGAAGAGAAAAAATGAACTGCAAGAGCTGGCTAGTCGTAAATGGAAGTATTTAAAAAATGAACATATTCTAATTCATAACTCAGTGGTCCCCAGGTGGCATGATTTACAGTAGGGCTGCCCACATATAGGGGGCAGAATATAATTAGTTTGCTTGCTGTGGGTGTTAAAATCATAGAGTGCTCACATCCAAGAATAACAGTTTCCATTCAGTGGACAGAAAGGTTAAGGTATGAAAGAAAAGAAAAAGCTCTGGGGGAGCAGGGAATTGAGAACAGGTCTCCCAAAGCTATGTCAAACCACCCTAACCATTGCTTAAGATCAAGCTTGTCTTCAGGCTTCAATTATTGCTCCAGCAGCAATTTATCCGAATGAGCAGAGAGCACCACACTCTTTTCCTTCAGCTGCAGCTGATTCAGATCCTGTTGCTGTCTCCAGCCATGTGGAATTGCTCTGTTGGATTCATTGCTGGTGCTTTCCTGCACGCAATGGTGGGGGCTGATGCAGTAGAGTACAAGGCTTTGGCCTCCACCCCCAGCGCTCCTGACAGAGTGGCAGAGGTAGCACATAAACCCATCCTCATGCATTTAGATGTCTTCATCAGCAGAGAGAACCGTTTGGGAAGGAGACATTTAAAAATCTCTTTGTTGGGTTTATGGGTTCTTTAAAGCCTCTTAGTCATTAGATACCAGCTTAAAATTAGTCCATACAAGATGAGGCATCAACAGAGTCTTTTCCCAAAGCTCCTTATTAGCATTGATTTTTCAGTCAGGAGAAGAGTCAGGTAGTGGAAGATTAAATTAACGATGCTGCGGTCAGTACAGTTTGCTGGAAATGCCTGGCGTCTTGTGCAGGCATCTTGTCACGTGGTTTTCCATGATACAAGACCTGAAGATTCATCAGCAAGAACACATAAAGACCATTCTCATTTTAGGGTTGTTTTTTTTTTTTTTTGACTGCAGTGAAAGCTCTTTTTCCCCCTCTGTCTTTCATTTCATTAATAGATGGTGGATGGCGTGACATGATCCTCATTTTTCACAGCTTCATTTAGAAAATTTCCTGGTGATTGTGGTCTTCAAATTCATCCAAACACTTAGAAATCGTAAATTTACTCTTTCAAGAAAACCCAGTAAGAATATATTTTTTTTCTTCTGTTTGGTTGGTTGGGGTTTTTTTTCAAAAGTCATGTGTGAGGGAATCCACTGCAAAATGGTGTGCTGGAAGGAGGGGATGCGTTCCTAATCCTTGTGTCTCTCTGTTTGGCTGCTGCAGATCAAAGGGCTGAAGCAACATCTTGAAATTGATGGGACTTTTTCCCCTGGTGTCCGTGGGGGGTAGAGAGGTGGGGTGGGAGGAGGCAGCCTGGCCAAGGCTGGAGCATTCCCCGGTACCTTCAGATCTCTTTCTCTCCTTGTGACTACAGGAGAATCTAGGTGGCTGTGTTCAGGTCTGTAGATCAGTCTACAAAGGCCCATGGTGATAAAATAAGGGGAAATGGCTTTAAATTGATAGAGGACAGGTTTTGATTAGATATTTAGAAGGAATTATTTACTGTGGGGGTGGTAAGATGCTGGAACTGGTTACCCAGAGAAGCCAGGGATGCCACATCTCTGGAAATATTCAAGGACAGGTGTGACCTGAGCAACATGGTCTAGTGGAAGGTGTCCCTGTCCATGACAGGGAGGTTGGAGCTATATGATCTTTAAGGTCCCTTCCAATCCAAACCATTCCATGATGATTCTATGATGATGGGTTTATTGCTGCTATTTTCTGAAGGACAACACTTGAGCCAGCACAGGTGAAGCTATAAACTCATGGCATGGACCCTTGGGTTGTAAAGTGTCTGCAAGACAAGGAGGACACAAAACTCTGGTGCAAATATATCCTGATATTTTCCATTTTGTTTTTTTCTACACTGGAAGCAGCAAGGACTGGATAGCCTGATGTCTGTGTACTGGTGGTGCTAAGTGATTTGACCATAGAACTTTATTAAAAAATCCTGCAGACCAGTTTGTTTCACACCAGTGAAATCACCAGGATTGTAACCCTGTGCAAAGCTGTAATTAAAAACTTCTAAATTGAGAAACAATTATAGCAAAATATTAATCATGATCTTTGCCTGACCATTGACCAGTCACCAGTGCTCTCCATTGTCAAAGTCCTGCTGATAAGTAAGAAGTCCTTTTTTTGGCTTGTTTTTCCTTGAAGCACTTCACAGACCCAGTTCCCATTCCACAGGCTAGTTCCAGCCCGTGCTAGTTGGTCCACACCTTACAGGCTGCAGACCACTGGTTTAGCAGACACTTGGGGATTGGACTAGTGCATCATGTGGGGGGGACATCTCAGAGGCTGTGAAGGAATTGATGAGGTGACTCCTCTGGAGGAACTGGCCTGAAGGTGACCGTGGAGGGGTCACAGTAAGGAGCCAGCTCTGTTTATTGATAGGCAGTGTGGTGTTAATGTGCTGAGCCCTATGGGGGTGGTGGCCTCTCTGGAGAGAGGTGACAGTAGCTAAGGAGAATTAGGAAAGAGGAACTTGAAATACCAATTGTATCACCCCTTTTAGGTTTTTTTTTATGTCTTCAGGTTCTCTTTTAGGGGGTTATGTGCGTTTCCAAGCCTAAATTTTGCCTTGTGGGAAAAATTGTGTCCCAATTTTTGTTTCTTTGGATGCTAACATGCCAAGCTGGGGTCCTTGAGGAAGATGTGACTTCCTGTCACAGTATCTTCTTCAGCATTCCTTCTTCCTTTCCCCAAAACCATGTGTTTGAACACTGCAGAACATGTCATCAACACTGTAGCAGCCAGTTGCCTTATTCTAGTTGATGCCACCATTTCATAAATCAGATCAAAAGACAGCACTGGGTCATTCTGTCCTGACTGAAATGATTAAGTAAATCTGTGCTATTAACTGCAGTTATCTCCTGAAAATGTCAGACCTCCTGCCAAGATCTTGCCATGAGTTAAATAAGCATCCGCTGGCTGAGGATTCAAGCTCTGGATTGGAGGCAATCATTTGTAACTCCTAAATGAAAACCTACGGATTGAGCTGCCCCCTTGGACCACTGGATCCTTCATCTTGCTGCCCCTTGGTGTTATAGCTCTGCACAGAAGACTCTTGTGCATAGCAGCTTTGTATCATCTTTATGGTTTCTTTCCAGCTGAGATATCACATAGCTGACAGTTGTTTATTGAGAGGCAGTGGTGGGGAGAGAGAATTTCTAAGGAAATTAACTATTCTTTTAAAATGACAAATCTTTTTCTGCATATTCACTCTGTTAATTCAGTGGCTCCCCTGGACACCTGGCAAGTATTTCGGCTGTGTCTGAGAGATTTTGGAGAAGGAAGGAACCTTGGCACTGGCTTTAAGTGCGGTAAAACATAACAGAGGGGGAAGAAATTGCTGCTCTAAGGAGGGAGAACATTTGCCGCATTGCAAAATGGCACAGGGAGCTTTTACTGCAGGCTGAGATGGGATTAACATCCCTGCAGCAGTGTTTTGAACTGCCTCCTGATTGTCTGCAGATCGCTCAGGACCTGCCCCCTGCGCGGCAGTGCCGGCCCTTAGCATTCTTCATCCACAAATGGATGCTGAATCACACGTCGGCCCTTTAATAGTTCCCTTTAGGGTCTGGGGACATAAAACATTAGCAAACTTGCAGTGCTGTAATAAAAGCCACTAGGGGTGTTTGGTAAGACAAACTTAAGAGGTTTCCTCCTGCATAAGTAGTGTGTGTGTGTGTGTGTGTGTGTGTGTGTGTACATAATATTTGCTTCAGATGAAGTGCACAGACAGAAAGTCAAAGCTTACTGCCCTCTTCCAGTTCAGGGCAAGACCTTTGATGTTGCTAACATGTGAAAACACAATCGATGCTGTATTTTCTGTATTGGGTTTTATTGCTTTTTTAGGATTGCCTTGCAGCCTTTTGAGGATGCAGCAGAAATAAAATGCAGAATCTTTACAACAGAAATGCCCTTTACATTGACAGTGTAAAGGCAGGGCTTCCAGCTTTTATTTCCCTTGGAATTTTGAATGTTGTTTTGCCTATTGCACTAAACTTCTCTGAGATCCAGTTAACTTTATTGCTACAACAGGAACATTCCCCTGCTGCTGTGAGGCTGCAGGAAGCAGGCCAGACTGGTGGAACACTAGGGGAAGGACAATTGGGTTGTCTGCCTGTGCCTATGTCCTCGCCTGTCACTGTTGCAGGACATTTACTATACTTACCATTGCCTTTGCTTCCAGTGGAAAGGTTCAAAATTCTGGGTGTTTGGAAGAGTGTTCACTTGCAGGCTGTTTGCAGATCATTGTCACTCAGTTCCTGAAGTGGTTTAATGGCAAGGTTCAGCTTGGTTTGCTGGGCTCAACATCTCCTTTGGGTGATTGTCTCAGCTTAAAAACCAGCATTTCCTGGTGTATCACTGCAAGAGCACCTGAGGTTGGAACAATGACTGTGGGGCCTGGGACAGATGGGGATGGTAAATCCTCCAGCTAAGGGAGGATTGTGCTAAGGGAGTTCTTCCACACAAGTCCTACAGGATTGTCCTCTCTCTACAGGTGAGGATTTTCCATTTGGGAAGGTAAGAGTGCTGAGCTGTGCAGGACACGTTTGTTTCCTGTTAATTCAGTGCTGTGCCAGGAGAATTGGCCTCTAGTGGGCTGGTGTCAGTGGCTCCAGGCATTTCCCCTCCTGGCATGCTGCAGCCATATGCACACAGGGACACACACTGCTCTCACAGACGGTGGCTTTGCTGCAGCTGACTTTTTTCCCTTTAAAATTTCAATTGCCTGAGCAGTAGAATACTCAAGCTCAGAAGCAGTGTGGCTGTGATGATCCTTTGCTTGTTGGCTGTAAGAATTTATTTGCTTGTTTATCACCCACCCTTGTAAGACCTTAAACTCAAGGTCAGGACAAGAAAAGATTAAAAAAGTCTATTTTATAGTCTCATGTAAATACCAGGGCTGTCAGTAGCATTATCCCAGTAGGATTTTAGACCTCAAATTCTTGTATTTTTTGCATAACTCTGTCGATATTTGCTGGGAGTGAGAACTGTTGTGTCACATCCTCAGCTGCTACAAACTATCACAATGCCAGCGAAGCCAGTGGGGGAACAATAATTTACATCAACTGAGTTTTCCGGCATTGTGAAGTGATGAAGAGGTGACCCAAATGGTTTCCCCACATGCCCTATACTGAGTGAACTGCTGTGTCCAACTTCTGCATGGCAGATTTATTATTTTTTGTGCTGCTTGGCAGTTTCAGTCTAACCCCTTTTCTCAATTTCCTTCTGCCAAAAGCAAAATAAAATAAATTAGCCAGGTCTCCATCACTCTGGATGCATCTCAAAATCTCTTGGAAATAATGTTACTGCATTCTAGTAATATTTGGCATGGATTCTTTTCCATCCATGGAGCATGGCTACTAATTATGGGCTTTTCAGGCAGTTGCACAGGGCTGTCTGTGAGAGTCAAGAATATTGAGCATCTTAAAGCAAGCAATTCATCTCCATTACAATTTGGGGTAACAGATGTTGTTTTGTGAAATACAATAAAGAACCCCAAAGTTCAGTGGGAGATGGAAGCATCATTTTTACATTAGGGGTTTTAACAAATAAGTGAATGTATATATATGGGTGTGGGTAATTGGTTTTTTCCCCCACATGTTTCTCTGGTTTATCATTTACATATCATCTCCAGTAAATTTCTCAGAGAAACTAGTTTCTTGACCATGGAAGTACTTTTAACCACATATTTATTTCCTTAAAATAATTTGTCTACATTTTTTTTTTCTGCTTCCTCCCCTCAGTTTTTTTGCTTGCCACGAACAGTCATTCCCAACCTCTAACATTAATTATATCCAAGGGTAAGTATGGATTTGGTGCAAATTTGCCAGTTTATTATTGATTTCTCTAATGAGGGAATGGAGAACATAACTCATTAGCTGTGAGTATTCTTTACCCTTTTGTATGAGTAAAAGTGGTTTTTTTTGTGGGTCCAGGTACCACAGTGATAGAGCACATGGGGCTTGGACACATAGGGAGCAGTAAGGGTGCCAGGATCTGCACTTTACCTAAAGGTTGTTGTTGCCCTGCACCTTAGTGACAAGTTCTCACCTCTTGCATCCCAAATTGTGCAGAAGTTAAAGGGAAGAGCAAAGAAGAGCTTGTTTCTCTCAAACTGCTGGTGTCAAGTATGGGACCTCCCAACACCGGGCTGACAATGGGGAGAACACATGCCCTCACATGGGGTCAGGCAGAGTGTGAGGCTGAGAGAAATCTTTAATTCAGCTTCTCTTACCTGGTTGATCTGAGCCTCATCACTGTTTCATCTGAGAGTTTGGGACACAGGGAAACACTGTATGAGAACCTGAATTTCTCCAGGTATCTTTGTTGAGAAAAAGCTGAAGGGTTTCCTCTTCAAGCTCAAGTTCATTTAGGGACCCACTAGTTCCAGATATGCCCAGCTTGTGAAGTAATGAGTTATTTTTTGGCATTCAAACTGTGTGCACACCATATGCTGTGGGGGAAGAGAAGGCAAGTTGTGCTAGGTTTAAAGTGCAGCCTTTTCAAGTGCTCCCTTCCCTCCTCCTGTTCTTTCCCCAAACTAGGAGCCCTTTTCACTCTCCTGCCCTTAACCTGAGCTCTGTAGGACACCAGCTAAGGGAACATACTTGCTTTGTATGGTGAATTAATGAGTTCAAATGGTCACCTTACACAGAAGAGATGTGTGGGAAAGAAAACCTGTGTCAATGTGAAGCATGTGTGTGCCTGTAGAGAGGATGAGGCATCTGATTCATAAATCAGTGACAGGGAGGTAAGCAGAGATGTGTGGGTTTGGTAACGACTGTCAGATGTAAATGGTACATTTTATTCTTTTTCATCTTAAGTCTCCCAAGAAGATCATATTTTTGACTTACATGTTTTCTCTCTGGTGCTGGCCAGAGCTTAAAGCATCCAGAAGGTCAGCGTGTTCCCATTTCATGTCATCTTGTGATTCCTGGTGATGCTGTGGGCACACAGACCTTTTCAGGATCTGCAGAGTACTCATTCGGGGAAACAAAATCAGGCTGCAAAAGCTGTCTGAGAACTGTGTCTTGTCTGCCCCTCTGGGCAGGATGAAACTTGGAGTGTATTAATGCTGCAGTGAGTGGGATGTGAGGAAATTCAAAAACTGCTTATCTGTGCTGGAAGCATTTCCAGCAAAGACACAGGAATATGTTGTAGGGGAGGATGTAGAATTTATTGTTCTGCTTGTATAAATTTCCCCTTTAATAAAGTCTCTGATTTTGCAGTAGCTCTAGACATCAGATGGAGCTCTCCTATTGCAGTGAAATCTGTAGCCCAGAAAGAAGCTGTCTGGGGCAGCCAGGTCCTGGAGATGGGGTCTGAGACCAAAAAATAGCTTTGGAACTGAGCCTGTAGTTGGCAGAATCTCCTCTTCCCTGGTGTGATTTCATGTTAGCTGTTGCAGCTGCAGATGTTGAGGAGAGCCCCAAACCTGGGTGCTGGGCTTGCCTATGGAACCAGGCTAAGGTATGAAGAGTTGGCTAGGTCAGAGAGAATGTAGATGGAAAGAAACCTGTCCATTTTGCCAGAAGACAGCAATTCCATCTGATATTTTGGAAAGGCCACTGTTTTTACCCTTGGGCTATATCTGCATCAGCAGTCCCTGAGCATTGCCTTCTGGGCTGAGGGAAAGTAAGGTTATGCTGAAGGAAACCACACCAGGTCTTCTCCCACACCACAGAGGTCAGGCTGCTCCTGCCACAACTCTGCAGCTCCTGTTTATACCATACATTACATTCCCATTCCCTTCAGCACTTGCAGTACAGTTTCTACAGGTCTTCCTTGATAACTGACTCCAACCGGCCCAGCTGAGACATCAGCAGGATGAATCCTTGGAGTGCAGCCAGCTCTGGCTTTGATTTTGCACTTGTGTCACTGATGTCAAGCCTTTGAACAAGGCCCCTGCTACAGTGTGGGGCAGACACATGCAAGAAGAGCATTCTTGCTTTGTGGCAAGAGTCACAACCAGAGTCACAAGATCTCCATTGGGATGCCAGAGTGCAAGTGTTTGTTGTGGTCCAAGCCACAACTTATTTCCTCTCCAGTGACGCAAACTTGTGTCATTCCCTTTTGGTGGCTGAGCGCGTGCGAGGGGAGATGCTGCCCACCCCAGCTTTACTCCACTTGTATGTGTGCACATGTTTGTGTAAACCCAGAAACTGGGGGCTTGTTGCAAAGGTGGCTGGGTGGGCCCATCGTTTGGTCTGTGGGCTGCTGGAGCTCTGAACCAAGAGCTGTGGGGCTGGAAATGTCTGAATGAAGACTGGGACAGTGTGGGGTGTGTAGCATCTCATGCAGCTGAGACTGTCACAGGCTGGTTCTAGAACTTCTCCAGCTGCAATCAAGAGCTTCCCAGCAAAAGCTAAACGTTTGCCATCAACATCTTTAAGAGGTGTGGAGAAGAAATAGCATACTCTTAACTAGTCTGTGATGATAATAACCCTCCTGCTCCTAGGTTTTGTTGTAGGTGTGTGGTTTTTTTTGGCCAGGACTGTGTGTGAGAGCAGCAGCTGTTGACTTGCATTCTTACAAATGCTGGTAGTGGAAAATGCACCTGCATTGAACGTGCAGAAGCATTTATGTTGAAGAATATTCTGTAGAAGTTATTCTTTTCCAGGGCACACTGATCAGTCCCTTCCTTTTCCTGACAATGCATGGCTCCTTAACAGCATCCGTCTGTTCCTGTAAATCACAAAATTCCCACTGAGCAGGTGGAACAACCTCTACAGAAAAACTTTCTGGTCTGGAATTACAAAGCCAGTGAAAATCAAAAATTTAGTATGTGTAAATTCTTCCAAAGGGAGTTGATTTCTTTTATTTTATATTTTTCCCAGTCTTTCCTTATAATGGAAACTTTCCTAGTGTTTTACTGGTTTATCATGAAGATTTCTAGATGTTACAGAAATACTGGATTTTCCCTGCCTTTATTGTGTTTTATGCACACAATTGCATGCAAACTGAAGGTCTTACTTGATATCCCCAGAAAGACATGGGGCAAGTTCAAAGGCCTGTTAAAACCCAAGTCAAACTATATGTCTGAGATGTCTGTCCCTGTCACCTGCAGCTGTAAGGCTTCTGTGCAGAATAGCTCCAAAATGCTGAAGGGGATATGGCTATGTTTTAAATAACTTTCCCAATAGAAACCTTTGCTCTCATATTCTCTACATTCTCTACATTCTCTCTATATTCTCTACAGAGCCAAAGCACCATATGCTTGGATTTGCCCTTATATGAGTTGGAAAATATAAGTAGAATTACATAATGTTACACAAACATTTTCCTTGCCTGACTGGTAGATTTCTCCCTGCGCACACTTTAAAATATTGGGGTTTTATTTCTTTAAGTCTCAGATCTGATACTTGAAATAATTTTTTTTCTGATTTACAGAGGTTGTAAAAAACTAGGTTCTCTGCTATTATAAATTAAATTACAGAGCAGACCAGAGAGTTGCTACAGGTGCAGAAAGGCTTTCTCTGCCTTCCTAACTTCTCCAGTCTTATTATCTGGCATGACAAATTTCTGACAATTGAATTACCAGCTTTCCAGCAGCTATGGCTAGTTATTCTTCTTAGTGAAAATCAGCCAATCCTTTTTTAACATGGAATTAATGAAGTGATGAAAACTTACATCAGCAAAGGATTTATCACAGAGCCTTACTGCTGAATTAAAGGTATTTATGCTTCCATAAATAACAACCATTGTTGATAATCCAAGACCTAAAGTCTTAATTCTGTTACTTTATCATTAAGCTGGTAGAGAGTAAGAATGAAAGGGAGATATTTTTCCATCTTTTGTTAAAAAAATGCTTATTTTGTTCCTCCAGTAAAGAGAAATGATTACTTGAGCAAAAATTATGATCATGCTAATTGGTGATCTAAGAAACCAAGCAGATTTATGCAGAATGTTTTCATTGTGTGCAATAAAAAGGTATTCTGATATCCCTAAAACTTTTTTTTATCTTTGCATCTGCTCTACAGAGTAATCAAGTGTCACTGCCAATATGCATAGGGCCAAATGGGCCAATGAATCCTCCTCTTTACTCACCCTGAAGTCTTCATTTGACTGTAACAAGTGAAAGTCAGAGGCAATTCATATAGTCTGATACCTGATTAATCACCTGTAGTTTAAATGAGACCTTGAAGAACATGTGTGGTTATTGTGAACCTACTCAGGAAATCCTGAGTCCCAGAAATAGCATTTCAAAAATATATACTGTGCAATTTTTCATTTTTTCAACTGGATGGGTGCATGCTGCAGGGCTGCTACAGTAAACAGTTCACAATTATCTTCTGTTGTGTTTTAAAAAAAACCCACAGCTGGATTTATACTCTTTATTTATACTCTAAAAGACCAGGTACTACCTGTACCATACTCTAATTAAGCCAGATCAGGTGACAGTGAGTGCTTCTACTCTAAAAATGAAGAACAAGTCTCATATGTCATGATTAAACTATTTCTTGTTTTCTTCCAAGGAGAGAGGGCATTTACAAATAGTCCTGAAGTTACCTGGAAACTTACTGAGAAAGCCCTTCCTATAGGAATGAATATCTGTTGTTTCTATATTGGAATGGTGCTCTGAAAAGATGCTGCTGGGTACCAAGAGAAGGGAAGATGATTTGGGAGTGTACCCATTGGCAGCCTGAAGTAATTTGGAGTGTGGCAGGGAATGCCTGGTCTTGACTGTGCAGAGTCTCATGCAAGTTTCCACTGCCACACTTTCTTTTTGTTCCTCAAATAAAAGCAATCACTCTTCCTATGAACACATGCGATTAGAGATGAGTATTTAGGAGCATTAATTCATGGTCTTTGTGAGAGCTCATTCCTTCCTCACCCCACCCCAGAGCATTTAAACCTTCTCTCTGCCAAAATATAATAAATTGCAGGTCTGGGCCCTAACGATTCCTCATCCAGGAAGCCAGAGATGAGGGCAATTTATCTCCTAACGATTAAACCTGCAGAAAAAAAGGGTGAATTGCCTGAATGAAAATACTGCCCATGCATTATTCAGACACCTGTGGGGAGTTCTGCAGGGGAGCAGAGAGAGGCCAGCATCCCAGATCAGGTGGGTTCCTCTGGGATGGGCAACCCATCCCCACTCCCCGTGGGGAGTCATGGGGCTGTAGATGGCAGCAAAGGCTGCAGGATGGGAAGGCACAGCCAGCTGGTTTCAGGGGCTCCCAGGGAGATGGTGGATGGGTGCCTAATGGCTTGAGCTTTGCAAGGCCATGGGAAGAGGAAAGGTGCTCATGCTAGGCTGGGGCTGAGAAAACATCAGAGAGGATCTGTTCTGCAGACAAGATGAGTGTGACAGAGAACAGAGCTCTCAGCATTGGTGTGTGCTTGGCTGTCCTGTCTGGACTGTCCAAATCCCACCTGTGCTTTGCTCTGGTCACTCCCTCTCTTGGCCCATGTACAACACTGGTGCTGCATGCAGTGGCCAGAGGGCTTTGCTTCCTCCCCAGGTACAAAGGGAACTGTCCACTGCTCAGGGACAGGATGGGATAGTGGAGGAGACACAGCAAATCACCTGTTGTACTTCTCTGCTTTGATAGTTGCTAAATGACTTTTCCCCCAGTTTTAATTATAGTGCCTAACTGGATATACAGATGTTAGATTTTTGGTTGTGAATGCAAGTTATGGATTCTCCCCTGTCCTGCACCCGTACTGTCTCAGCTTCTGTGGCTGCTTTTCCCTTGTCTTCTCAGCCAAAGAGCCAACAGGTAGAACAGGGTGTTCTAGAGTGAACTCCCTGATATTTGCTCCTATGAAAGACAGGGTTCCTGGTTGAGCTGGGACTGATGATCAGTGTGGCACATCTGGCACATGAGGCTGCACAAGACTTTCAGGAACATCACTCTTGGCCGTCCTGGTTTAGGGGCAAGCTCTGCTGGCTGTCCTGTCTGATGGGTCAGCTTTGATGCATTAACTCCATACTATACCTTCCCTGCAGGGTAACCAAGGTGGCAGCCATCTTATCATTAAAACTCAGAGGATTGAGAGATGCAGGGGAATACATCCAGATGAGCCCTCCTTAGTGAACTCAGATGTTGGCCTGATGCTGACCATGGTGTCCCTGGAACTGCTGCTGGGGAGCAGAGGGAATGTACCCACTTATCTGCTACTGTACAAACCATTCCCTGAACTGTCAGTTGTAATGCCTGGAATACTGGTCAGGGGCTAGCATGTGTATTTGATGAAAAGCTTTTCCTCTTGGGCAAGCCAATGAAAGATCCACATCCAGTCTCCAGTGAAATCACCTTAATTTTTTTTCTTTAGTCTCCTTCTAGCTTTAGCTGATATAGGACTGGAGCAGTGGGTGTGTATAAGTGCTGGGAAGAGACCTGCAGTGATTTCATTGAAGTAGCATTACTTGGCAGGCCGAGTGCAAACCATCTTTAAGCTGTGCCAACTGGCTATTTTGAGTCTGGGAAATAGGCAATACCTCTAGGGTGCTAAAAGTTAATGAATTTTCTTTATTTTGATCACAATACATAATAGAGAAGCCGGTGCCCTTTGCTCCAGCAAGATGTGAGAAGTTTTGAAAATTAGCGGGGTTCTGGCTGATGTCTCTCTACAGTGAAATGTGTCTTCTAGACTCAAAGTATGGCAAATTCTTTTGGCCACTGATCAGGATCAGGAAGTTTTTCATCCCAGAGCAGTGAGGAAAACTGACTGTGGGTGAATTAGAAATGGCAGTGCTGTGGGAAGTAGGTTGGCATCTCTGTACCAGGAATGGATGGCAATCCCAAATAGCTGCTCCAGTGCAATATGTAGCCTCATCCCCTGTGAGTCAGACCTGCCTTATACCTGAATTTCCCTTGAGCAACTCTTAAATGGCATATCATGTCACTGAGACTCATGCAGTTACAAAACTCATCCTAGCTGAAAATAGGCAAGGAGTACTCCAGGGTCTGTCATTGAGCCCTTCTGTGACAGCCTGGGGACTTGCATGACAGGGTGGGTGTTGGTGTCACACCAGTATCTGTCCAGACTTATTGGAATTGGTTGTACTGAGGGTCATGTGAGGGCTGGTGAAACTGGATGGATGCATTGTAGTGTGAGAACAAAAAGAAATCGTATTGTACCCATCAGGTCTGGTACATGAATAATTGAGATTCCTCATTTACAGGATGTGAGGCAATTGTTTATCTCAGTGTTTGCTGGTATTTTTCTTCCTTTTTGTCACATTTTAAAGCAGCATGTTTAAAAACAAGGTTTCAGGAAATTGAGCAAGTCCATGGAGCCCTCATGCACACTCCTGGAGTATGGACCTCCGCCAACAGTGACCTCCAAGCGCCATTCCCAGGGAGCATCACCTTTCCCATCTCTGTGCCCAAAGGCACCATGGGATTTTTGTTCACCTATTCAAAGGGCCTTTGAAGGAGACAGCAGGAGCTAAGGGAGAGCTAACAAATGATCCCTCATGCTCCATCTTGCCCTCCCAGCAGCTTGGGGGCCGTGTGGCCTTAATTAATCAGTCGACTCACGTGGAGATGCTGACACAAATGGCACCTGCTGTCACCCTCTCCCACGTAAGTGCTGGTGATAAATGGCATGGGCTGTGCTGGACAGCGATTCCAGTTGGCTGAGCAGAGATGGATGCTTGTGTCCCTCTCTGTGACGGAGGAGTTAATCATGATGAAGAGTGAACATGTAGGGCAAGCAGCTCCAGCCTGGTCTTCCAAGGAATGTGCTGTGGTTCAGTTCACAGAGAGACTTTACCAGTGGTTTAGAAAGGCACAAAAGGTACAAAGATCTCCCTTGTGTGCCAGCAGAGAGATTTGGTGCAGGTCAGTCACATTTTAGAGGATGTTTTAGGTAACTGCATATGTGAGGCTGGTAGTGGCTCCTCATCCTTAACCCCTCCTGGATGCAATGTGCTATCAGTTCCTCTTCCAGCAGAAATGTCCTGGCAGAAATGTGCCACCAGGCATGCAGCTCTACTCCAGCCTGTGGGAGGTAGAGACACTGCTTCTGCCAGGCAGGAGTTCAAGGCTCCTCAGAAGAAATGGTCATTAGGTAGGTACCTCTTCAGGTCCTACTGACCCAAAGGATCCATTTTTCTTGATCAGTTTTCTTGGTCCATTTAATACATCCAGAGGGATGGGTCTAGGCTTTCCAAGTGCCCTGAATCCACCACTGGTCCTCTCCCTGTCCGTACTATCTCACTGTGAAATCCCAAAGCTCCCTCCACCATGCATGTACTTTCTAGGGTGGGAGATTCTATGAACAGGAGTGTGACTTGCCACAGAGCCTGTTGTGGGGTGATGCAGCAAGGACTGGCTCCAAGATTGGAGTAACATCAAATGGTCACATACTCCTACCTGTGTTTAGCCAAGGAGATTTACTGGTCTGATTTGAGCATCTGCATTGCTCTCAGGTCAATACTTGTCCCAGCACCTGATTTCAGCCACTGCTCTCAGGGACAGTGACTAGTAACAGTAAAAAGCAGGCAGGTCAGAGGGCACGTATGCATGTGCCCAGTTTTCCCTTTGCAGAAGTGTTTTACAGGTATCAAAGACAGGTGATGTGGTATCTGGTGGTGGAAATTATATGGGGGCAGGAGTAAGAGTGTAGTGGGCAGAGAAGAACCAATTTAAATTCAACAAAGGCAAATGCCGGGTCCTGCACCTGGGGAGGAACAACCCCAGGCATCAAATCAAGGTGAGGGCTGACCTGATGGAAAGCAGCTCTGTGGAGAAGGACATGGGGTCCTGGTGTACAACAAGCTGTCCATGAGCCAGCAGTGCCCTTGCATCCAGTACCAGTGGTTTCCTAGGGCACATTAAGAAGAACATTGCCAGCAGGTTGGAGAGGTGACACTGCCCCTCTACTCAGCCCTAGTGAGGCACATCTGGAGTGCTGTGTGCAGTTCTGGGCTCCTCAGTACAAGAAACATGGAGCTCCTGGAGTGAGTCCAGTGGAGGACAACAAAGATGATTGAGGGACTGGAGCATCTTTCTTATGAGGAAAGGCTGAGGGAGCTGGGCCTGTTCAGCCTTGAGAAGAGATGACTGAGAGGGACCTCACCAATGTCTATCAAGATTGAGCTCTGTGGGAATTGTTTGGTCTGTGATGTAATGTACTGGATGAGGATGCAAAGTCTAGAGCACAAAGCCTTGCTCTCTGGTGCTCAGACTGGCTTCACACAGTCTGCAAAATCTCCAGGGTCTCTTTCAGACCTGGCCTACCAGATCAAAAAAGCACAAAATATTTCCACTGAGGGAATCTTTGGAGCCTTCTCCAGCAGCCAAGGAAAGCACTTTTAATGTCTGCAGTGTCCTGGTGGCTGTACTACATGACTGAAAAGTTCATATTTGTATTGTTATTGACTTCTCCAGAAAGAATTCAGCAGCTCCTATTAAGGATCTCATTCTTGAAGTAACTTCATAGTTATTGAGAGTAATCTCATAGATGACATTATGCTTCCATGTAATCTCATCCAATAAATCTTACTGTATCAGCTATGGCTTTTTAATGGGGGAATTGGTACAGAGTTCCTTGTTTTACTGAAAGCAGACTCCTAAAATCCTTCTAAGCTTGAACTTTTTTTTCAGTCTGTGCTGAGCAGTGTGACTTGAGACTGAAAATACATGTTTCTGTCTTAAGTATTTGACAGTTCAATTTAATTGTGAAGAATTGTCCAGTCTTTTCTGGTCTGACAGCTCATTGTACAGGTCTGTGTGTCAGTGTACCATATGGGGACACTACCCAGGCTGGGGTCACCAGGGCGACCTTTACTCATTGCTCTGCCACCAAGCTGGACATGCAGGGAGCTGGAGATGCTGTCTGCATGCCAAATGAGATCAGTGCTCCCAGTCTTCCCTCTTCTGCTTTGGGACTAATTGATCACTGCCAGTGAATATCTGCTGGGTGTCCCCTGAAATAAAACTTTCCTCTGTTTCTCTCTATCCAGATTCTATCAAGGGCCAAAAACTCTTTTTGACCTCAGTGATATTTGAATGGTTTTCTTTGAAAAAGAAAAAATAAAATACATTAACTCTGCTCCAAATCCCCAGAAAAATTAGAAATAATATCAGTAAAAATGGTAGGGTTGACTCAAAGACAAGTTCTGCTCTAGGGAGAGAGGAACAGGGTTTGATTTGTGATAGAGTTGCTGTGAAACACTGGAGGACCACACATCCCTCAGGCAGCATTGTTAGTCCACATTCATGGATCAGCCTGGTTCTCCCACTGCTTTCTCAGACTACAGCTCCTGGCTGCTGTCCAAGATGGGGCATAAGATCCTGCCTCGGACTAAATGTTCCATATCTCCCTATCCGTGTGAATCAGAGAAAGCTCTTACTATCCTGCTGTTGCTCCAGGCTAGAAGTTGAACCTCAGTGCTGGGTGTGGGCTGCCCAGAATTTTACTATTAACTTTCTTTGCAATGATGAGAGCTGAAGAAAATTTTGAGATATGTGGTTGATGCTGATTTCCATAAGTGCAGAGATGTCCCTACCATCTCTCAGGTGACTCCAGAAGAAGCTGACAGACAGGATTAGATTTAGATGGAATTTCCAGCCTGCAGCAGCCCCTTCCAGGCAGTGGTCAAATTTTCCCTTGGAAAGTGGAAAGGGAAAGTGGAATGAGTTGGTAGGGTTTACTCATGTTTCAGTGATCACACCTGTTTTCACCCTAGGGTACAGCAGTCTTGTGGAGCTACATTAACAACATTGCTTGTGCTTTCAGGAGAGACCTTGATGTGTCTTAATTGTGGAAAATTAACTCCTCCTTCAACCACTGAGGTGCTTCTAGGGGCAGGACTGATGTGATTTTGTTGAACCAGAGTTTTGGGTAATCAACTTTCATCATTAGCTACTTGAGGGAAAAGTTAGAGGCACGTTTGATCCCTTAATATCTGAGCTTGCTTCATATTTTAGAGAGATCTCAAAACATTTAGGTTTAAAGTTGCACATGTACGTAACTAGAATTTCCCATAAAGCACATTCTAGTCTTTTCCCTTTGGACCACTTCTGAAGTGTGAGCCTACTGTAAAGAACATTGTAAATCAACATTTATGTCTACAGAAAGATAATTCAGTACTTTGGCACATTATGTATTTTGTTCAAGCACTGCCACCAAAGCCTGTTTAATGAACTGAAGAAAAATTTTCCCCAGGAGGAAGACAAAGTTTGGAGAATTGAAATAACCAGAGCAAATTCTTTCCTTGGTCAATATGGCCATGTGTCACAGTGAGAGGGGAGGCACTGCCAAGACTTCCTTTCACACAGTTCTTCTTGCCCACTCAGGTGTCACTTCTTTATGCTATTTTTGTTCCTTCCAAAAATATGATGAATTTTTTTGAGATCAGAAGAAATGAAGAGCAGAAAAAAATACAAACTTGCACAGTGTTGCCTTTGTTATCACCTCCTGAGGTATATATGACATGGGAGTGAAGCATGACTACAGAAACATTGCTGGCCCAAATTGAGGACACTTACAGAATCCTGGATTTCAGTCCTTTGTGCAAATCCTTGTGGCAACGTCAGATTCCAAACAATGAACTGTCTGTGTTTCTATAGAAGTAGTCTCAGGGTTTTTTTATTTCTCCATTTTAGGTTCCCTATTTGATTCACTTAGGTTTTGTTTTTCTTTAAGTGTTTAAGGTCTGGTTGGACAGGGCTTTGAGCAACCTAATCTAGTGGAAAATTACTTTGTCCATGGCAGGAAGGTAGGACTAAATGACCTTTAAATATCACTTCCAACCCAAATCATTCTATGACTACATGATTTTTAGTGAGTCTAAACATCCACAGGTTCTGTTACTTTTAAGCCATGATTTTTTTATCCAAATACACCTTTACATCACTTTTTCCCTGACTTCAAACTTTGGTAGAGCTGTGCTTTGGCACTATTTACAGAAAACCTACTATAAGTATACAGCTGCTCCCTTGGTTTCTCCACAGTATTTTTACTTTATTATGTTTCCCAGATGCATACATTTTAAAATCCCTTGTCACGTTACTGTCAGACCCAGGGGGAAGCCCAGACCACTGTGTTAAATAACACAACAGCAATGAGACAAGTAATACTCAATGGTGCATGGATGTGCCAATTAAGAGCGCATCCTACTTTCTCAGTCTGGCTGCTTTTCTCATTCAGGGGAGTCTAATTGTTTGCTTGCAATTATTTAGTGAGCCTAATGAGTCTGGAAAGAGGTCAGATCACCTGCAAATACCTTAGAAGTCTGGAAGCAGATGTGATCCTTTGTCTGTAAAATTTTATGTTCCAAAGACTTTAAGGTAAAACAAAAAAATTTCCCCGGAGTCATGACTCTGCAGACTGAATATAAAAACTGTTGTCTCCTAGTCTACATAACCTCCATGACTCTGGAAAGAAGCTGCCTGCCAGAATTAAAGAGTTGTTGTATTCAACAAGTTGAATTGTAGAATTGAATTGTACAAGTCTGTCACTTATAAAACCCAGTGCTGCAATTTCTGAATAGATACTAATATGCTGATATTTTTGTTCATCATACCCTGACTGTAGACTTCACTGCTGGGAAAAAAAGCCCCACAGGGATAATGATAGTTTTTCACTTGGGCCACAGGTGGTTTCCTTGATGTTTATGCAGAGTTCCAATTGATTTTCCTAGAAGAAATACCATGACCCTTTCATGTGTTTATCAGTCACAGTAAACTGTACTTTATGCAAGACTGAGGTTACAAAGATTGTGGCTTTCTGTGGTATGTCCTGGGCAGGGTTCCTACTCAAGGGAGTTAAGTGGACGTAGATGAACCTTAATCCTGCTTTGAATTGGGCCTTCTTTCAACTTAGGAAAGTTGTGATGGCCTGAGCTGGAGCACAATCATAGCTGAGTTTGTCCCTTTAAAGATTACTTTTTAATATTGCCTCTTATAATTATATTATTAGTAAATATTTATAGTTTTTTTATTACAAACTATCAATATAACCTATCTAGACTCCTCTGAAGATCATTCCTACCCTCCAGCAGATCAGCACTCCCATCTAACTTGTTTTCATCTGCAAACTGACTGAGAGTGCCCTTGACCCCCTCACGCAGATCATTGATAAAAATATTAAATATAACTTTCCCCAAAACTGAGCCCTGGGATTCGCCACTGGTCACTGACTAGCAGCAGGATTTAACTACACTCACCACCACTCTCTGGGCCTGACCATCCAGACAGATTTTTACCCAGTGAACAGTGCACCTGTCTAAGCCATAGGAAGTTTCTCCAGCTTCTCCAGGAAAATCCTGTGGAAAATGGTATGAAAAGATTTACTTAAGTCCAGGTAGACACAGGCAGCCTTTCTCTCATCCTCCTAGCTGGTGTCCTTGTCATAGAAGGAGAACACATTGATCAAGATGGACCTGCCTTTTACAAATCCCTGCTGGCTGGGCCTGATCCCCTGATTATCCTGCAGGTGCTGTGTGATGGCACTCAAGGCCATCTGCTCCACAGCCCTCCTGAGCATTGAGCCCAGGCTGACAGGACTGTAGTTCCCCAGATCCTCCTTCCAGCCATTCTTATAGATGGATGTTTATATTTGCTGACCTCCAGTCAGTTGGGACCTCCCTGTTGAGCCAGGACTGCTGTTAAATGATGGAGAGTGGCTTGGTTAGTTCTTCCACCAGCTCTCGCTGCTACTCCTGGGTGGATCCTCTCCAGCCCCATGGACCTGTGTGTGTCAGTGCTGAAACAGCTCACTGTCCATTTCCCTTGGATTATGAGGACTTCATTCCCCTGCCTGTCCCTGTCTTCCAGCTCAAAGGGCTGAGAAGAACTGGCCTCTTGTAAAGACTCAGGGAAAGGTGTTAGGTACCTCAGCCTTATCCTTTGTCATTCTGTTTCCTCCCTCATCCAATAAAGCATGGACGTTTGCCTTCGCCCTCTTTTGTTAATGTATTTATATAAACATTTTTTATTGTCTTGTACAAGAGTAGCCAGATTAAGTTCTAATTGTGCTTTGGCCCTTCTAATTTTCTCCTTGCATAACTTCATTACATACTTGCAGCTCTTCTGAGTTGCCTGCCCCTTCTTCCAAACGCCATAAACTCTCCATTTTTTCTTAACTCCCAGAAAAAACTCTTTGTTCAGTCAGGCCAGTCTTCCCCACTGGCTCATCTTTTGGCACAAGGGGACAGCCTACTTTTGGTCCTTAAAAATTTCCTTCTTGAACAATGTCCAGCCTTCCTGCATTCCTTTGCCATTCCATAAGTTCCTCCCAAGGGGCTCTGCCAGCCAATAAAATGTAGGTTACTGATTTTTTTTGCTCCATAAAGCTCCTGAACATGAGAATGCATGAGAAAACAATATTAGCAACTCTAGTGTTCAGACAGAGATTTTAGCACAAGTTTACACATTGACAAATATATAACATGAAGCACATATGTAGTCTTCAGGGTTAATCACCAGTGCCAGGTTCAAGAGGTACCAGTTGTTTCTTTTTCTCCAAAGATTCCTGAGAAATTTAATACTAGCTTCCCATAAAACCAATAATCCCCAGCTACAGAGTATTTAAAGTTTTATCTAGGTAAACAAGTTTTTTGCGATACTTTTGAATTTTGGCCCAAAGTAGCTTTCCTAATTTCACCTTGTGTATTTCTGTTGGGACTGACACAGGAATCCAGATTTCTGCAGTCTCATTCTATTACCTTACAACTTCTCAACCTCCCCTTACGTTACACTGATATGAAGTAGAGGCTCTTGTACCCATTCAGTATCCTTCTTGGGGCTCTGTGGAATCATGTTGCACAATGTTTGTAGGGTCTCTGGAAGATTTCTAGTTGAAAAAGACTGATATTGGAGCTGACACTTTTTCTTTTCTTCCATTTTTAAATTTTTTTATTTCAAGAGTTATAAATCTGCTTGCTGGTGTTCCATCCTCCTGTGGCTTGGTCATTGGTCTGCTCCACATCGACGTGTTCATTATATAATATACTGCTGTGGAAATTGCTGAAAATTATTGCTTCCTATTACATAACTGTTGCTGCATATCTGATGGGTTTCCTGATGCTCAGGGGAACAGAAGGTGTGGTGCCCCTAATTGCTGTTATGCTTTTCCAGATCCTTGACTGTACACCATCACTAGCCTTAAAGATGCACAATATGATTTTATTGGAATGTCACAGGTTTTTCTTCAAATATCTTTATGTTTGCATGTTCCTTTGCTGTTCTTGTAAATTCAAAGCTGGTGTTTGTGTTTTTGCAGTTATGATGGAAGCTGTGGAGATCTAGATCCCTGCAACACACAGGGAACTTGGACAATGGAATCAAGCAGCTTAAGCCCACACAGGGCTCAAACATGTAACAGATATGTAGCAATTAAACCCATTGAAGTGTAGGGGCTGGGCTGATGTAGTTCTCTACAACCCTCAAACCACATGCTCTTGACCTGATAACGAGGTCAAGTCTTTTATCTCAAACTTTGATAAAGGGTATTAAAGTTGCGTTATATTTCCACATATCTGGAGATAAGCAGTCCTCTGGACAATCACCAGAATTCAGCTGATCAGTGATAACTAGAGAAACCACTGTTTCTCAACTGCACCAAATCTTTGGTGATATTAGTACCAAATAGAGCTAGCTACTGGGTTCTATGAAGTGACAAAACCTCAAGGTTGTCACACTGGTAGCCCATGTTCTCTCTTTTAATATTCTGTGCAATGATTCTACAGCAGCATCAGGCTAAAAATGTGCTGCTAGTTGCACATTTCAGCAAACGGAAACCAAAGTTGTGTAGATAGATTTGAGTCAGTTTGGAAGTCATCAACCAACAGTGTAAGTAATGAACCTAACCAGAGTGTATCCTATAAACTCTTGTGTCACAGCTCATATCACATATTTGCAGCAAACATTTTATAAATCAAATGTGTCATACAACAGGAGTATATATTTTGGGAAGATGGTCACAACAGAATCAAAGTTTTCAGGGTGAAATAATATCCTGCATCTGAAACAATATAATATAAATTCCAAGTTAGAAGAAAAATAATTTTGTAGATTAGGAGCTTTGAAATGTTCCTGGTATATGCATTGAATATTAATGAATATGCCCTGTCAAAGTGCAGGACCCTTTATAATAGGTATTTTTTAAAAACATGGAGGACAAAGTCTGTCTGCCTCAAGTGATATTATGTAAGGTAAAACACTGACACTCACCTCTGTTATGGGTTTGTATCCTATTGCCTTGCCCAGCCCTTACTGTTCACTGAAAACATTCAGCCCTTACCGCCCATGTTTTGCAGTTTGTCTGTTCAGGAAATTCAACATATTTCATCTGACACCAGTGTGTCTGGCTACATACACAGGCTGAGCTTTGTGGTGTTTCAAGTGGCCATGCTGGGTGTGTGAGTTGTT
Organism: Cinclus cinclus; assembly: GCF_963662255.1. Taxonomy (NCBI): domain Eukaryota; kingdom Metazoa; phylum Chordata; class Aves; order Passeriformes; family Cinclidae; genus Cinclus; species Cinclus cinclus. The sequence continues at coordinate 142,641,065 of NC_085046.1, read as the reverse complement.
GCTCAGGTAGCCAGAGAAGGGAGCACATGATCCAGGATGGGCCAGGAGATCAGGTATCATTAGCTCATGAATCACACTGCTATCAGATTTCCTAGATAATTCTAGGAAATCACCTGAGCCTTTCTGACTGCTGTTGGAAACACCAGTGTTGGTATCAATGACATAAGTTTAGTTTCCAATCCATGTGGAAAAAGAGATGCTATTATTTCTGTTTCTTCCAGTGAGACATAATTTTAACTGAATCATATTGCAGAATTTGGGACATCTTTAAATTAAGAATCCATTTCGAATTCTGCTGAGAATATGTTTGGCACAGTAAGATCATGAAGTCATGGGGTAAATCCAGGTTGGAAAAGACGGCAAAAAAATTTTTACCCATCCTCCTACACAAAGGAGGGCCAGCTGTGAGATTGGAGCTTCATCCCATTGGGCTTTCAAATCGTCCAAGGATGGAGAGACCATAACTTCTCACTTCCAATGCTTGGCTGGATGGAAAAGAGGATGGATTTGGCTCACCATATTTTAAGTAATTGCTGAAAGGAGTATTTAACAATGTGGATTTAATGCCACACAATTGTCGTCATATTGCTTGCGCATTACTGATAGAGTCACAATTTTGTGGGAAATGAAGTGGAAAAAATTTTGAATCAATTAATTAAATGTTATGCTGGGGGTCCCAATGCTCAATTAACACTGGCAGATCTATCAGGAGAAGCCCCACATCATAGGGCTGAAGATCAGACAGTGGATTTGCCCAGCAAAGCCCTGCTGCTGACCCAGCCAGCGGGGACCCCAGAGGGAGATTTTGTCCAAATAAGACAAGGGCCAACAGAACCCTGAGCAACATCTGTTGATCCACCTATCACAGGCACTGGGGAGACAATGTGAGGATGATACGATGCACACACTGATGCTTCATACTCTTGCTTTCATTAATGCTAATGATGAATGTAAAAAGACTTCTCAAATCCTGCCAGATCCTAACCCTGGACTGCCTAGAGGTTGAGGTTCTAGGCTAATGCTAGAGGTTTGCAGTAAAATCGTCACTTCTCAACACATAGCTACTCTTCAAGCAAATACTGTGGGAGAGAAGATTGGGGAAATAATTAAAGATAATAATTATAGCCTTGCAAAAGCTTTTGATACTTTTAGCTCGGGACTTTTGCAAAACAATAAGGCACCAAAAGATGATGCTTCTAAAGGATTGTGGAAAATCATGACACATGGTAAAAAATTGCCCAGAGACAGCAGAGGGCAAAAGACCTTTCTGCATCTGGCTGTTGCCCAAGATGCAGAAAGGTAAAACATTATGCTAGCCAGTGCCATTCTAAATAAGATATAGATGGGAACCTTTTAACAGGAAACTCCAAGAAGAGCATGCTCCACCATGTGACAAAACAAGTAGTGGCTTTCCAGCACCCAGGGAGTTTCCCAGGGGCAGGGTACATGAATTATCCAGCCCAGCCATTCCTCAGATGGTCAGCCAGCTACCCAATGATCCCACCCTTTTACCCCCGGGGCATAATGCAAACTGGCAACTTCCAAATTAACGTGCTTCCTACATAATTGTCATGCTGTGGTATCCACAGGGGTGACAGGAATGTCACAAAGGAGACAAGATTTTTTCATTACAGGCAAAGAAAGGAATCACATTTTGGGACTTATAGTTTTTCCATCTATTGTTTCAGCAAACTGCAATGAAGAGTTAACAGTTTTAGTTCAAGATTGGAGACCTCCACTTGTTGTTCCAGCAAGAACTCCAATCGTTACAGCTATTACTTTGCCACCTAATATAGAGGAGCAGCTCACAGAAGGCAAACAGATGTCAACTGAGTGCATGAATGCAGCACCAGATGTTTTTTGGGTTGAGCATATAGGCCACAATCGACCAAAATTGACTTGCAGCTTAACTCATAATAACAAAACAATTGAAATTACAGGTCTCCTGGATACCAGTGCTGATGTTACAGTGATTTCTTATTCATTTTGGCCAAAGGATTGGACTTTAGTTACACCTTTAGATCCTGTTACAGGTAACTGGGGAGCCACTGTATGCCAGCAAAGTGAATACATGATCACAGTCAGAGGACCTGAAGGGAAAGCAGAAACTATCTGTCCCTTTGTGGTGTGGAAACCACTCATTGCTGTCTCAGTGGGGAGTGAGACTGGAAGTAGATTTTTGAAGGAGGCCATGATGGCCCTCATCACCCTGAAGTTGTCCTGGAAAACTGACAACCCTGTTTAGGTGAGTCAATGGCCCCTGGAGAAAGAGAAATTGAGTGCCCTCGAGGAACTGGTCCAAGAACAACTACAGAAAGGCCACATTAAAGAGACCAACAGTCCCTGGAATTCAACTTGCACCAGATGTCTTGTGTTTTACCTGCAGAAGATGGTGAACTTTGGGTTTTGGGTTTTTATTTTTATTTTTTTTTAATGGGGGAATCAGTAGCATTGTAGAATTTTGTTGTGGATTAGTTTAAGGGAAATATAGGTATTGATTTTATGCTATACTTTTTCTTCTTTGTTTTGTTTACTGTTAGTAGTACAGATTTGCCAATTAGCCAACCTAGAACAAATGTTTGGATGACTTTAGCTAATGTGACAGGTTTGGATATCATATGTCTGTCCAACACAACCCCAGAAAAGCCATTCTCATCTTGCCTAGTTGGTGTACCTGTGGATGTTTGGCCAATTCCCATAGAAGTTGATGAAGCTATACAAGGTGAATTGACAGAAATGCCAGAATGGGGTTTTCAGACCCCTGTTAAAACGTAGGATTGGTGGGCTCCTTACCTTTCCAAAGCAACCTCTGAACCACAAGAACTGGACATCCTTGGTACTGTAAGAATGAACTTCTCTGCCATGCTTAATTACATGGAGAGAACTCAAGGTTTAGTCAAAGATGTTTCTCCTCATCATACCATATATAAAAATCAAACCTTTTGGTGTAACCAAACTTCTTTGATTCAATCTGCATTTAATAATGTCACTTATTAATTGCCACAAGAATGTTTTTCATTTGTGGAGACAGAGCCACCTCTGCACACATCATGGGTGGACCATGTACTATTGGAAAATTTACTTTGCTAGCACCCAAAGTGAAAATATCTATGAAGTATAGGGTCAAAAGGTTTACCCATATTTATAAACCAGATTGCAAGGACGATTTTATACCTTGGGGTTTTGGGAAGAGATTCCCAACACCTCTTCTCCTGCCACAACTTGGGTCAGCAGTGGCATTGAAACAATTGGACCGATTAGGGTGCTGGTTGAATAAGGAGACCAGTTCTACTTCCCTTGCATTGAGTGACATGCTAACAGATGTTAACAGTAATGGACATGCAACTTCACAGAGCAGGGCTGCAATTGATTTTCTTTTATTATCACACGGACATGGATGTGAAGATTTTGATGGAATGTGTTGTATGAATTTATCTGATCATTCAGAATCTATCCATAAAAGCACACAATGACTCAGGGAAGGTGTGGCAAAGATCAAAATTGATGATGGAACTTGGTTAGATTATCTGTTTAATGGATTGGATTTAACATCATGGACAGAAAAGCTTTTAAAAATGGGTTTGTACATTCTTGTTACCATAATAGTGGTGCTAATCATGGTGCCTTGTTTCCTCCAATACATTCGACAGATGGTTAATAAGTCTGTTAAGGGAATCATTATGGTTCAAAGAGAAGGGGGAGATGTTGGAGTCTGTAAGTCAAGAGTCTCTGAATTCTTCAGAGAGAAACCAGAATGCAGGGATTGAATTAAAACCTTTGGATGGATTGAAGTATGTTAAGCCATACACACATGAAGTAGAGGTGTAAGTTTCAGTTTTAGAATAAGCAAGTAAGTAAGTAAGAAAGAAAGAATAAGTTTTAAGTGCTTTTAGTGAATAAAGGTCTTAGATACCAGAATAGAAGTGTGAGTTCTAGTGAAGGTCGAAAAACATACTCCTAGATACTAGTGTTTCCATAGAGGCTCGAGGAACATAGTTTTAGACGTAATAAAACTATAGTAAGAATATTGCTTACATTTTTCAGATAGAACAAGATAGACCATATGCGTAGTTTATACACAACTTGGTGTGCTAAGAAACTAGAATTCCAATAGGTTAAGAAGTAGTGGTTTGAGTTTGTGTCTTTAGCTTGTTGGGAGGCTTGTATACAAGAATTGGTGCATTGGGAAGAACATCGCTTTTGCTTCTGCCTTTTTGTTTTGCCTTTTGCTTTTGTTCCTGCTCTCCTCACCGCCATCATCATCGCCCAGAGAAGATAGGAGCTGCTGCAGCAACATTGGAGCTGCTGGGACCTTTGGGAGCAGCTTCTGCTTCTATTTGGAACTCTATACCAAAACTTTAGCATGGACTTTAATGCTTGTGACTCTGCTTTTTGAGACTGATTGCCTTTGCAATAAACAATTTTATAGCAAATATTAGTTACTTGGCTCTTTAAAGAAAACAACCACAACCTGACAAATGGTGCCCTGAGCACTGGAGAAGTAACCCACAGCTGTCCTCATTGTGATCTCTTACTGCCTTTTGCATATATCAAGGGTCTGATTCTGCTTGTTTTCTTCAGACCAGCCAGTCTAGACACTGCACCAATCATCTGAAAAATGTGGACAGATCCTCAGACTTTAGGTAAGGGGTGGAAGTGTTTGGAATAAGCAGGAATAGTTGGTGAGCATCTAAAGAGCCCATAGTCAATAAAGAAACAGGGATCTTAAGATCAGGAGTTAAGAAGGTGTCTGAGATTATGCTTAAGTGGGTTTTGCTAGAACTAAGTGGCAGCTTTTCTTATTTTTTTTTCATTTTTAATGTTCATAATTTGAAAAACATCGATTTGTTAAAGCGCTTTGTACTGTACTTTACTTTCCATTTTCTGCAAATATTTGAGGACTGAATAAGAGGGTGTTGTAGTCAGGGAAGGTTAATATGTGGTTATTATGCTAGGTCAGGTGATTCCTATGTCAGCAATCATTTGCTAGCAACTGTGGCCAAGGAGCTGGGCCCATGAGTGCCTTGATACTGATTTCTGCAATGTCCTTGGGCGTATTTTTAAATTTCTTTTTAGTTCCTCATGCAGAAAATTATGTTTTCTCCCCATATTTGTCATCTCTACTTAGAAAGATAGTGAAGATAAGTGTGAGGAATCTAACACAAACAACCTTGTTCTTGGAGATCTCTGTCCTATTGATGTACAAATAATAAACAGAATAAAGTGCTGTGCTAATGCTTAGCTCATGCTAAAAGAATTGTTTTAAAACAAAGATTTTTTTTGTTAAATTTTTTTCTCTTCTCTCATCTGTGTACTTCAGAGGATTCCTCTACTCCTATCTAATTTTTTTTCCCTAACTCTATCAAGAAGTCCATTGTATAGGAAAATTTCCAGTCATTCACTCTCTCACAGATCTCACACTCTCTTTCTTCTGCAGGTACCTTAGTGAAAATGAGGAAAACTGCACTGCTGATCTGTTTGGATTTTGCTCCACTGGATCATGGTTTCTTTCAGGTGCTTTTCCTGGGGTTTTCCTGGCATACTCTGGTTACTTTTTTTGTCACCTGAAAAGCAGTTTATTTTTTCTGACTTCACAAAATGCTGCCAAAATCTCTGTAGAAGAAGGAGGGAAAATGTCTGCCAAGGCTGACCACAGGTCCACAGGACTTCAGGGTTCAATCCTCTCTGTGATATAATTTGTGAGTTACTTTGCAGGGGATGAAAGGAGGAAGACTCCCTACTTCTTGCATTTCTTCCTGGAATATTACAACATCATTTCTCAAACTGGTTCCCAAGATTTCAATGAAAGTGAAAACAACAATCCAACAATAAAACCTTTAATTTGGTATGTCTGTATAAGGAATATTGAAGTAAGTGAGTACCCCAAACCCTCTGTGAGTATAAGGAAGATCATTCTCTTAGGAGACTATAATTAGGCAAGCTTAATAGAGTATTGAATGGATTTTTTGGCTTGGTTACATCACTTTTCCCAGAGTCTCTCAATTGCAATCAGTTGTATTTCTTGACCAAGTCATCAGTTTTGCAAAATAGGATCAGAGGGGGCTGTATAGCCCCATCTGTTAAACTCCTGAAGGACAGGGATGGTGCTGCTAATTGCTCAGGTGGGATTCCCTATAGAAATCTTGCCTTGAATAATAATAATATTTTATGTATACCATTTCTTTACTTGCATTGTATCCTTTGTTCTTTCAGTGATAATTAGCTATATAAGGATTGGTTGTTTACTGTTCTGAAATAAAAATGCTTCTGATGGTAAGTCATAGGACTCTATGTAAGTCTGATATCTACAATGCTCAAGACTGCTTTTAGAACTACTGCAAGTTTATACCTATACAAGCCTCATGAAGGTGATGGCATAGTTTATGGGTTAGCACCTGATACTTGATTGAATATTGAGTAATACCTTTTTCCAGAGGATGCACAATTCCCTTCAGTCTGCTGTGAATGAGCTGAAGTGTCACATAAAGTAATGTCTTAACAGCTGCTTGTCATTGTGAATAAGTATCTTAGAATCTTGATCTTGCTTTTCCTCTGTTTATAAAATTTAATTGTAAAGGGTGATATTCTGCTTTGGGTTAACACAAGGAGATTGACTATTGCTTTTTTTAAGTATAGTCTACTGCCTGATGAAGGGAGGGAAGTAGAACTTCAGAAATCTTCGTTTTTTAAGTGTTTGTCTATTGGCAAGCATGAGAGGTACCATTTCTATGGATTCTTGGTATCTAAAATAAATTTCTGCACATTGACGTTGCTGTCAATAACCAGCCTTTCTCCCACCAGTTACCAGTATGCAGAAAATTTGTAGGAATGCAGCCTTTCTGAGGTTGCTGTTCCTTTACCACATTCAGCTGATGTGGATTGACATCTTCAAGCTATTGGTGAAGGGTTGTCTGACAGAAGGTATCAGTATCCTAAGCCTTATTTATTTAAGGAACCAAATTAGAAAGAAATATAAATTTTGGGATAAGATTTTCCCGATCAAGTGTCTTAGACCACTTTTTCTGTAATCTCTGGTGTATGGATGATGTAATATCTTCTATGCGTGTTCCTGATTTAAACCACAAGGACTATTAGTTGATTGGAAAGAAAACCAAGGCTTCCTGGAATGTTCTACCGACAGAATATTTGTAAGAACATATTGGGTTATACACAGAGCTACAGAGTGGGAAATCCTTGGGTAAGACTGTGGGTCCCTACTCTAACTTGTGTGTCCCCTTCTGCTGAAGCCCCCCAGCAGGGCTGGCACAAACACAGGTGTTGTGCTCTGGTAAGAGCTGTTCTGACCACAGACACTGAGACCACATTTGGCATCTCCTTCCCACTCAATGCAAAGCCCTGTGAGCAAAGCTCAGTGTAACTCCTGTGGGAAGTGCTCCTGCAGACCCCACTCTAGGTTTTTGGGCTGGATATTGATGTGTGTTTTCTGTCACACTGATCAAGTGCTGAACATTAGAGGAAAAGGTTTTCCAGGGGAAAATATGCTCATAAAAGTAATTTCCAGGATATTATAAAGCTCATAGGTTTACCAACTAACAAGCTAATGTCTTTTCTTTGCTTTTATGCTTGACCTTTGGATTGCAGAGTTTTAGATTCACAGAGCACCAAAAGTTCTCCAGCAACAGAAATGTAGTCATTGACAGGACTGAGATTTTGGTCATTATTCAAATGGTTTAAGCATTTTGATTACCTACAGTTACCAATTTGTTGAGGTTAGAATGACTCAAACATGTGAAGTTTTTCTGCAATAAAATAAGGACTAAAGCAATTGAGAGGCTTCTGTGGAATCTTTTTGACTTTATGTTCCTGTTCTTGTAATGCCTATCCTTTAAGGTTTAACTATTTTTTACAAAGTGAGAAATCTAAACCTTGAACACCAGTGTGTTATTTTAACTGGAGGATCACAGCACAGGCAGGTCTGGAGTCAAAAGCAAAAACAAACTAGAAATACTCATAAATATATTAAACATGCATTGGGAAGTAGATGAGCCTTGTTTCACCAATATATTATATTTATAGAGAATTGTTCATGTGTATATATGTCAGTATAGACACATTTCTACAGATACACCCAAACTTCAACAGAATAGCACTGATTGCTGGGCTATGCTTCTGTTTTCCACAGATGGGCTATAGAATGAGGAGTCAGAAGAGTTGAATAATGTTATTTATCACTTGGTGTAGGGATGCAGGTTACCAGAGACCAGGAGGACCAGCTCAATTCTATACTTTTTGTTTTAGGTGAAGGTGAATCATGCAAGGCTGCCTGATTTCTCGATTAGCCTCCATTGAGGTCCTAAACCTGCTCTGATTCTGTGTAGGACTGTCTCGAGGATTGAACAGATGTTGAATACATTGTGTTTCAGAAAACTCACCTCTGTCATCATGGGGTCTGAAAATTCCTGTAGCTTTGAACTGTGTCACTCGTGGGGCTTATTTTGTGTCTCTGTTTGAACTTAGAGTGTTTCATGTCCGAATTCCTGCTCACAATCATTTGCTCAGGACCTCACTTAAACTCTGCAGTTTCCACATTGATGTAGTGCAACAGTTTCATATGTCTGGATTTTAATTTTTTTTTTTTTTGGAACTTAATTGCATCCTTTTAGCACTTTTTCTTCTGGCAATTACACTGTATGAATTTACAGTTTGTTCAGTTTTGCCACTCTGTTGGAGACTGGCTGGACTTTTTCTCTTACAAGCAGGGAACTTGCATTTAAATAGAACTTCAAATAAATTAGATAAAATAAACAGCCCTTTACAGCCCAACTGAACTAATTCTTCTTTTTATAAATCCAGACTTCCTTCAGCTTTGACTGAAGAAATCTTCCAATTTAGGGAAAAAATATGTAATTTTTCCTTATGTAAGTCCAGTGTAGCTAAGATCCATCATTTCATGTTCATAGTTGCTAACTTAATTGATATAAGAAGACGTGTTCATTGTGCTCTGGAGCATTTCCCCACTATTGCTGAAATATTTTTCAATAGCTAGGATAATTTTTATTCAAACAAGGAAGATATGAATGAAAATATACTATCACTTTCTTTCTACAGGGTTGCCATCCAGAGCGGGAACAGACTAAGGCAGCCTCTGACAGATATTTAAAATGTCATAAATGTATATTTATGACATTATTCACAGAGATGCAATTTTAGTTTGAATTGTCCTGGGGAGACTTCTTTGTTCATTTGTTTTTTTTCTGTGATGGATGAGGGGTTTTTTTTAAGAGTATTATGAGTAAGCTCAAAAATATAAATTTTATTTTAGAAGTTTCAACTTTAGAAGTTGAGAGCAGGATTTGTATGAGAAGTGTTTTGTATCATGTCAAAATGTTTGCCTTCCTTTCATCCCATTTGAAAATCTGCAGAACCAAGTGTCTTCAGCCAACCCATCATAATGGGTTTTGGGAAAATTATGAGCAAATGATGGCGAGGCATGTGCAACCATATGTAGGTATTCACACTGATGTTTGAAACAGGCACATTTATTGGGAGAGTAAACAGGAACAAGTTATGGGGGCAAGAAGACTGCTGTGATGAGAAATGTCTGGCCACTGAGACTGGCAGAGGAGTATTTGGAGAGCACAGCCTCATACAGACTTATGAAACAAGGTGCAGTAGATTTAGATCAAGTGGAAGCTGTCTCCTTGATTTGAACTCATTCCTGGTATGATGCATTTGAAGTTTGGGGTCTAGGCAAGTGGGTGGAAATTGTTACGTTGAGAGCATGTAGTGAGGGTGAAAGAGGCTGTGAAGCTGGAAGGTGAGAAGGAAACTGCTGAGACCTTGTTGACTTCTGCCTTGTCTGTGGTATTAAACTCAGCTATCATGAAACCATCACTGTGTGTCGCCCTGTTTGTACCACTAGCCAGGAGTATTTTGGCACATTAATTCATGCTGGCCACAGGTATTGCTCTGGTGCAGCAGAGACATGGGATCCCATGGGGTCATCCCTGCCTCTCTGCTGGGTAGTTTGGTTTCCCTCCACTCCATTCCCAGGTGTGAAAATGTGCCCTGATTCAGAACTTGAGGGGTCAAAGAGGAAGCAGTGATTTGATTTAGATCTTTTGAGGAGACCAGTTGAGGCATCAAGTACCTGAACAGGTTATTGGTAGGTCAAGAGAGTTGGCTTTAGATGGAAGGAAAGGTGACAGTGAGCTTCTCAGTGTAGGCTGTGAGAGTAATCCTCTCCAGGACTGGCCCACAGCAGAACAGGGTGTGCTGTTCCTACATCCTGCTTGTCTCCACTCTGCGAGGCAGCTCACAAGCCTCGACCCTGTCTGTCTGTGCAGTCCTTGGATGATTTGACTCAGCCTGCCTGCCAGCACACTCTCCCTTATCCCTGCTCTCTCCTGCCTTTTCTTTACTCTTTATAAAACCCTGTGGCTTTGCAGCTCATTAGACACAAAATATCAGCTCGACTTGACACTCGGGGAACAGCGATTTACAATTTTTTTTTTTTCAGTTGATTTCTCTGCTGCTTCTCCTGGATTTCTGATGAAGTGGAGGGTTACAGACACTTTGACCATTGGAATGGTTGGTAATGACCTCGGACTGAGGAGTACCCGAAACAAACTCCCTGAATGATGAAGCATAGGCGATAAGCAGAGCAAAGGTCACCCAGACACAGGCATATTTTCCCCCTATTGCCTCAGGGTTAAGAGTGGGTAATTGGTATTTCCAGTTTGGCTTCTTTCTCATTTTGTGTCATCCCATCATGACATGCCAGGAAGCATTACATTAAATGGCATCAAATAGTTGGAGGGTGTGACACTATACATTATCTGACATGTCATCCCACACTCTGTCATAACACAGTGTACTCAAAGATCAGTGGGGACCAAAAATTCATTTGTCTGATTCCATTTTATCAGCCAGCCCAAAGGGAGGCAAACATATTAATTTATTTGCGTTGTGGTTTGCATCCAGTGCTGGTGGGAAGAGGATGGTAAGTATGATGGCAGAAGGACAATTTCTAGGCAGAAGGACAATTTCTGTGCTTCAGAACAATTTTAAAACTACTCTCTATGCATATAATGGTGGTGAGGGGGTGTGATAATGAAGGATCAGCCTCTAGAACTTCATGAAAAATGAACACAAAAATAATGAGATACCTGAAGAAATGCTGTTTCCTCAGCATGAGCGGGCACTGGAATATGAATTAAGTATCTGCTCTGCAAGAAAGAGTGATTACACAAGCCCAGATTGCAGGGATGTCTAAAAAACCTTTGTTGACACCAGATCTTAATATGCAGATTTTTGTATGCTTCAGAAAACTTGATTCAATGGGTATAAAGTATCTCATAAATGAACCTTCAATGGATTTAGCTGGGACACGTTAGGACATATGCTCCTTGCTTTTAATGTCCAAAACTGTACAGAGGCCAACAGTGTTGATCTCAACTATACCCATATGTAACATAACATGTTAGCTGATATTCTCCAAAAAGTTGTCATATGGTATGAGACTGGATATGTAGAAGATTTGGACACCTGAAAAGAAAAGGTTCAATTTCTAACTGATTTGATAAACTAGAAAGAAGTCTGGTCTCTTCCTGATTTCTTGATGTGCTTTTTTTGTGAGTAATTGTAATCTGTGATCAGAAGTTTGGAGCCCCAAACTGAGAATCTTATGGATAAATGAACAGAACTTGTTTGAACTTGTCAAACAGATGAATGTCATGACAGCTTAGAAAATGTTCTTTTATAAGTTACAGGTGTCACATGAACTCATAGACATAGTCTATGACCAAAAGAAGCAGTCACGCATCTCAGTCAGTTAATTTAAATGCAGGGATATGTGCTGCAAACAGTGTGAACAATGCTTACCTCTATCATCGCTTTTAAAGAGGGAGAGGCTGAATTGTGGAGCACATCCCAGGAATTTGTGTACTAACCTTGCTGCAGAAGGTGTTGCTGGTGACTTGCACGTGTGAGCAAACTACTGGTGGTGTCTCATACCTTTGGCTGTGCAGCAGCTCCAGTGCATGATTCAGTTATATCCCCCACATCATTGTTGTTCTGTAATGTTTTAGCATGAGTTTTAAGGCACTCCTTGAAGTGGCTTATGCAGTGTGGTATAAGTAGTAAGCAATGTTAGCCCTGGAGTAACACAAAGCTGTGTCCAGTGCTGGGGTATTTACTGCTGGCCCACATTCCCCATGCTTTTCAGACCAGTTGTAGTTCAACTTGTGGCTGAAGGCTCACATCAGTTCTTCCATATGAACTGGGTAGTGCTTCCTTATTTAGCACAGATCTGTAGGGAAGAGTACAAATTAAACATCTGCATTGGCAGCTCTGTTTCTTGTGGTAGGAAACTGCATTCTCCTCCTCTGGCTGCAGATATCCTTGGCAATGTCCCAGGTTTGTGGGGTGGGATGGTGGAGAGACTGTAGTTTGCCTTGGGGGAACAGGATGGGAAAGCATTGCCGATTCCAAAGATGTGTCTGCAGCAGGGAAATGGATTTCACTCACACACATCCTTCAGGGAAATATCCCAGAAGTCTTTCAGCTTTATGACTTGGATCCATGCAGGCTGCACAATGGAGAGATGTGTGAAATCAGAATGTCAGTGAACAGTGTATCCTCATCCTGTACAACCAGTGCTAAAGTATATGGAAATTAAAAAATCTTTTCTGGTAGATGACAGCTCCAGATGAATCATTTATTTAGGAGATGAATGCTGGAGCCATGATAGACATATGCAAAACTCCCAAAGACCAGGTCTGGTCATAAACTTCTGAGAATAAACATTTTTGGGTTGAACTTATCGTTGCTTGTAATTAGACAATGCTTTTATCCCCAAACCAGACCAAATATAGTGCCCCAAAACACACTGAGGATGAACTCATCCTGTTCATGAGTTGATGAAACAAGTCATGAATAATGGCAGATGTACTATGTGAGTTGTTCTCAGCTGTCTCCAAACAAGACCTTTCCTCTTGGTGCAACTTGCTTTGGTACAGATGTGGTGTATCATGAAATGTAAGAAAGGAAATTATCAGGTTTCATCAAACATAGTACTAAGCCAGTATGGTCAAAAGCGAAATTTTTTATGTTTTCCCAAAAAAGATTCTCGGCAAAAAAATGCTGAATTTGGGAGTGAATTCTAGGAAAGGGGAGTATTTAATACAGATTATGACTTACAACTCTCTTGTGGCTCAGACCACAGTACAACAGGGCTGAAATCTTTATTATATGGTCCTATAGGCATTATAAAGGAGACAGTGGGAACAAGTGTGGCATGGAAACTTCATGATGTATAGACTTAGAAAAAGTCAGAGGAGAGGAAGGGATTGAATGACTGAATGTGAGTAGAAGGAGGAGAATAAAAAAAACACACTTGGGGCTTTAAGGTGTGAGTTTGAGTGACACTTGTGATGGTTGCCTGAGCTATTTTAGCTTTTGGTAGGAGAATATATCTCTGCAAAAGTAGGAAAAGGGCTGGGGTAGTGATCAGGATGCATTCTGTAGCATTTCTGCAGAAGACAGGTCCAGATGCTGCAAAGAAATAACTGCAGAGAACATCAAGAAAGCAGAGATTTAGGCTACCTCATTGGAACCATTCAAGCGAAGTGTCCCATTTAGGAGTCTAGCATCTTTAGACCCCTTCAATAACCACTCAAGGCAGGGAAGGATACAAGTCTCACAGAGAATAAACATCCTTCCTCATGGTTGTAGCTCATGCTTGTTCTGGTTCAAAGTCAAGTTAAGTCAATAAAGTTGATTTCAATAAGCTCACTGTCACATCTACTGAAAAGTGCCATCTGAAGTCAGATGTAGGGATGGGATTCAGTCCACCTATCATGTCCATCTGCACATTTGGTGCATATATCATCAACAGAACAAGACAGGCATCAGCCTGGGACACCTCTGCTGGGGTGAATGAATTATGCTGAGTCCTTCTTCTTTGACTGGATAGAGTCCAGATAAACAACTCAGACTAGATTAATGGACCAAGATGGACAACAGAAAGGCTACGCTAAAAGTTATGATGTGACAATCTGCTCAGGACTAGTCCATATCATGGGCAAAATACATGGTTTCCTAAGGAACTGCTCAGCAGATGACATCTCACGTCGCTGACCTCTGACTGCTGTGGTGGATGTGAGTGAGAAAACATGTCATACTTATGACTGAGAACTAGCCAGGCTCAGTTCAGAAGAATCTTTGGCCCACATGGCCAAAAGTGATTTGAAAAATTGGGGTTTGATTTTCAAAGAGGCTTTCTCACAGGCAGCAGGGTGGGTTCCAGGAACAGTGCTGTGGTGGTGGGGGTGTGGAGAAGACAATGTGGTTCCCTACGCTGGCCTCATTGTTGTTTTGATTATGCAACATTCCCCTCTGCCCACAAAGCTTGGGTCATCAGAACTCGTGAACTGTTTTTCCTCTTGGCCACTTTTTATTGCTCCTATCCCTCAAGATCGTCAACATCTAATTGAATGTGGCTTTTGTTGTATGCTCGATGGATTCCATGTGTTCATCTCTAAGAAGCAATTTGACAACAATTAAGACAAGAAAAATTGCAAAAACAGTGAGAACTCCTTTTCAGGGAAAAGTAATTTAAATGATACAAGCACAAGTCCTGGCTGAATTTCTTAGTCCATGACAGGGCTTGAGTAGAAGGTGCTAGAAGTACTGGCAGGGTTTGTTTGAGAACATATAAAAATGTCTAGAAAATCTGTATCTATCATTTAATGCACTGTTGATTCACTAAAAAAGAGATGTAGGTTTAACCTTTGTCTGTTACTAAATTGAGATGATCCGAAATGTGTAAATGAAAGACGTTTATTTATATCACATTAATTAATATATAACAACAAAAACTAAAACACATAGGATACCCTGATCAAAACAGGAAATTAAATAATGCACAAAATTGTGATACTGCTTGAGCAGACTGAAAAAAGGATGTGACAACTATACCAGCCACCTTTCACAAAATACTACTTTCCATGCTATATTGCACTGATTCTGATCTTGTGTGACCACTGACCAAATGGCAATACAAAAGAATTAACACCCACTCAGGCACACACAGGCAACAAACAAACAAAGGAACAAACCAGGCAGAGGAAGCAATAACTTGAGGGGTGTCAGGGGACAGAATATATTTTGCTCTGAAGAAGAATCAGTTTCTTGTGTAAGGGATGAGAAGCTATCAAATTTACCATTTCCCTCAATTTATTAATTAATCACGACCATACACAAGCATTTAATGTGTTTCTTCTCGCTCTGTTCTTTCCTTCTAATAGACATTTTTCCTAATGGTGTCTGGTTCATTAAGCACTCAACAGCCGATTGCATGATGTTAACCCAGTGCTATCTGACCGTGGACTTTGTGTAGATTTCCAGTTTATCATTTTTTTCTCTGCTTGGTGCCTGTGATCCAAGCAGTAGTTTTGATGATAGCCCATTCATTCACATTGTGTTGAAGGGCTGAGTACAAAATTCTTTCTTTCTTCCCTCCTCTTCTTGCAACTTAATGCCTCTTCTTTCTCTTTGATTCTGGCTGCATTCTTCTGGGATTAAGGGTTTTCTGTTTCCTAGAAGGAATAAAATATGACTATCTGAGCCAGAGGAGTAGGAAATCTCTCCGTAAAGTCCTTAATGGGGGTTTTTATGGGATATATTTTCACCTCATTTAGTTTTTATTTCAGTATGGCTCTTTCATCAGTCTGAGAATCTGAAGGAAATGACAACTTTATGGGAAGGCAAGAAGGAATCATTGGATTAAAAGAAGATATGGAAACAGAACTCAAAGAATAGAAAGGTTTAGAAAGAATAAAGGCCTAATAGGTGACTCAAACTAAATAATAGGTGATGCCAAACTAAAAGGGTTTTTTGGATGGAGAGACTCCTGATACATTCTACATGATGACCAAGAGCTGTATGGGATGGTTCATAAAAGTGGGCAGATTATCTTTCTCCACAGATTTTAAAACTAGCAAAGAGGCTTTGATCTCTTTGGTCTGCCATGCTGCTTTCTTCTCAGCAAAGGCCCTGATCGTCCCCATATCAAGGTGAATACTTCCTTAAGTCAGGTCAGGCATTGTGGAAGACAAACTGGCCCTTCAGATGTCATGAGATTTACAAATCTACTGCTTTCCTGAGTTAGTTTTTTCAGTGATTATCTGAACTCATTATTAGATATATAAAATATATATATTTTATCTCACCCCTGTGATTTCAAGCTCTAGCTTGTTGGACATTGCAGGCCTTTTGTCTGCTAAACTGAGCAATTTTTTATTGTCAGAAATATTTTCCAGTCCCGAATATAGACTGTGATTCCACTGCTTCTCATCTTTTTCTAAGAGGAATTAAAGAGGCAGAGCTTCTTACGTCTTTTGTTTTAAGGCAGAATTTCCAGACATAGAATCATTTCTGTAGCCTTTTTCTGATCCCTTTCCAGTAATTCAGATTCCTCCTTGGACTGTGCATGTTATTTGAATAATGGACTCACCATCACTGTGTGCTGAGGTAATAACAACTTTCCATTTGGCTCAACATGTTCTTTGTATATCCAAGCATTGTATCTCCTGTTTTACAGGATAGTATAGAGGAATTTGAGTACCTGTTTCTGAATATGCTCTTAGAGAGGCTCTCCTAGTTGTAGAAATAGTGTGTTTTACTGCAGGGCAATATTCAGAATAACGGTGTCAACTAAGCTTTGAGGATGATTTTCCTGTTCCCATTATTGTTTAGTGTTCTTTAAGTGTTTGTGTCCTTTGAAAATTTCACCATCCTGGCTAAAGATGTTGAATAACTTTTGACAAAAGGAGATCTCTGTAGGATGCACAGAAAATGCCCCCCTTTGATGATGATTTCCTATTAACAATTGCTTTTTAGGAGTGCAACTCAGGAAGAGACCTCCTGGGTCACTGAGTCTAACCCTCAGCTATTTCAAATAGCCACATCATACAGTAACTATTAGAAATCTAGTTCAATTTTAATCCATTTAATATGTGCTGCATTGGTTTTTATATAGTGCTGCTTTTGTGCTGAATGCCATGTGATAGTAAATCATTAAGTCATTATTTTATTTCTAGTAATGACAAAACCCAGCTGAAGTGATTTTTATATATTGCAACTTCAGTCTAGAAACAATGAAGCCCTCCCCAAAAAAAGATCCTGAGGTTTTTCTTCTTTATGCATTTCAAATGAAATGTTTTTAAAAATTAAAATAACAACTAAGAAGACACCAATAATGTACTGAGACACATTGCTGAAAAAATGACACGTGGGGTGTTTTCAGTAGGATAGTTCAAAGTTCCAAATGGATTTTTTCCTAAGGATGTTGATTCATAAGAACAGGAAGATAAAATGTAGATGACAGGATTGATTGGCTTCCCCAGTACTTCCTTCCCTTCTTCTCCCAAAGGTTGCTCCTTTCCTTTTCCAGGAAGCCAAGTTCCATGTGAAGTTACTTTTGGACTATGGCCATTTGCACCTGTTTTGTAGAAATCACCCAGATTGGAGATGATTTGAGATGGTTTGGGAACCACAACATGCACAGTTTGGCTGTAACCTCTGCAGTGCCACAGTCTCTAGGTAGCTGGGGGGGGGGGTCCCTATTTCACCTGCTGGTAGCCACAAATAAGCAGCCCTGGGCCCAGGCTGCTGCTGGGCTTATGATGCTGGAGAAGGCCAGGCAGTGCCTGGCTCAGTGTCCTGCAGAGGTGACAAGCTGAAGGATGAGGTGGCCACTGTCAACTATTGCTGAGTTCAGCCACAGCTGATGGCATGCACTGATGTGCTTTCTCCTCTGTGTTGCATGGCCATCAGTGAACAAAGAAAATCACTTTGTGTGATTGCAGATCACTGGGTGTGTTTTGGGAGGAACTATTGCAGCACTCAAGCCAGATACCTATGTGCTCTGAGGATTTTGGTGTATAACTTCCATTCCATTTGGTAGCTGGGAACTAGATGGAGATTAGTTGTTTATGAATATATACTTTAGTTTTTTGTCAAAGTGTAACGTGTATATCCTACTGTCATAGTTTCATCCCAACCCTGGTGGGATAATCAAAGGAGAAAAATGGAGAAAACTTGCAGGTTGAAATAAAGACAGTTTGCCTTTTTGTTTTGAAGGCAAAACAAAAGCTCATGCCAGCAAAGCAAAACAAGGAATTGATTCACTACTTCCCATGGGCAGGCAGGTGTTCAGCACCTCCAGGGAAGCAAGGCTCCATTAGTTGTAATGGGGACTAGGGAAGACAAATAAAATCACTCCAAATATCCTCCCTTCTTCTTCCCCAGCTTTATATGCTGAACACGATGCTATACAGTGTGAAATATCCCTTGGGTCAGTTTGGGTCAGATGTCCTGACTGAGACCCCTCCCAACTGCTTGTGCACCCCCAGCCTCCTTGCTGGTAGGGTGGGATGAGGAGAAAAAAGACCTTGTATGTATTAACACTGCTCAGCAGTAACAAAACATTCCTGTAGTATCAACACTGTGTCCAGAACACCTCCAAAGTACAGCCCCATTCCATTTACTATGAAAAAACTTACTCTACCCCAGCCAAAGCAAGAACATTTTCTTAAATGTTGGAGACTGAGCATTTCTGAGCTCATCTTTAGATCTGAGGATGGGAGAAAAGTTGGAAAAATCCTGAGTCTCAGATAATATATTCAACCTCATTTATTTGATGAATTATACTTCTTAAAACCAGCCCACAGTATGCAAGGCTTCCCTGCCCCAATGTCATAATCACACATACTTGCAAGAGATATTTCCATGCCCATGATGTGTCTTAACAAAGAACAGAGTTTTGTAAGCTTCAAAAGGGGAGTTATTTGGTCCTGCACAATAATCTCAGAAATATCAATCTTGCTACTTCTATAAATGTATTTCATCAGGGACGTGTTCAGGTTGGATGTCAGAGTGGAAAACACTTGGGTAGTAACTGAGGGAAACCATTCTCTGTACAGCGTAGTGCTGGTGGGTTGAGGGCAACTGGTGTGATGGTGTGGGACTGAAGCCAACAGACCAAAACTGTAATCTCAGAACTTTTCCCCTTCCATTTGATGGGACTCCCATTTGCTGCTTCTGGTACACAGTTTTTACACAGACTGCTTATGCAGAATTTAGGATCCAAAGATCTTTGTGATCTGCAAAGAACACGTAGTTAAAAAACAAATCATCTGGTTTCTAGATCTCTATATTTACCAACTGCATTTTACTTGAATTCTGCTGGGTGAAAGGACTCTTTTATTTTGTCAGTATTCCAAAATGTGAGTGTTCCAGGGAATTTAATTTTATTTTAGATTATTGTCTTTTTTCTATCCAAGGGGGCATGCGGTCTTTCCTATTGACAGGTTAGGAAGCCGTCCAAATCTGGCTTTTTTAAACATGCTTGTGTGGCCAAATGCCTAATTTCTAGGCATCATAATTTCCAAACTGAAGGTAGCTAAGGCATTTTATTGTCCACAGCCTCCTTTATACCTTAATTCCCATCTCAGCACTGGGGTAGCCCATTGTCCCTTCTAAGGAGGGTGTGAGGATAAATACATTAAAAGGGATGAAGTGCTCAATTATTATGGTAATAGGACTCCTATAAATACCTAAGATATATATGTATATGTGGATTTTAGCAGAACCGAACTTACAACTACATCTTAAAAAATAAAAAAAACCCTGCCATAACCCCCATATAAATTCCATCTGTGAATATTTGATCAGATGCTATGTGGGTGGAAAAGTATGTTTCATTGCTATTGTGATTGCTTTCTTTCTTTAGCTTTTCATGAGTAATAAATGTGAAGAATGTCCCAACGCTTTTATGCTCTCCCAGTCAGTAATATTTTCTCTGAACCTGTATGCGAATGTTTAATTCATTAAATGGTATCATGCAACTTTATGGTGAAATCATAAATCTGCTCTGTTGCATTGCTTATTGGAAAATCTTCAACCCCAAGCAAGCCCCTAGCACTATATAGCTTGCCTCCCTTGATTACATATGGCTTTTTTTGGCTGCTTCCCACTTTCTTTTAGGTTGTTTTCTCCCTCTGCTTCCAAACTCTTAATTCAACTTTATCATAGTGAACCCCACTGGTTTGAGGAATTTTTTACAAGTGTGTATAGCTGACAACAAGGAAGATACATCTTGTCCTGCCTTTTACTTCATAGGGATTTTTTGCTCAATACTGTCCAGATTTTCAGGATGATTGTCAGTGCAGCAGTGCTAGAAAATTCCCTAGGGGTGTGAGACACCTGTAAAGGTACTTGAGGTTACAAAAACTCAGAAGTGTTTTTACTTTCTTGTTAGCCATTTTCCAGTGATAGCAAAACTTTGGAGGATAGTGTGCCACATGCAATATCATACATTGCCATCCTTCTCAGCATCATGCTTTATTCATGGTCATGAGTAATCCTATAAGGCCTTCAGGAAATGTCTCTGGAGACCTGGAGGTGGCTTTCACTAAACCGAAGAGCTCCTAGGAAAGCAGTTTGATAGCAAGAACACAGGCTGATAAATCTCTGCAGAAAAACCCAGCATGCAGCCTTCAAAATCTGCCAGAGGAGTACAAGTTTTGGCTATGATTATAGACCAAATACATGTCCAGATTGATGATAAATGAACTGCTTTTTCTAGACTTTTGTGGCCATATTTTTGCCAGAATCCCAGTGAAATGGAGTCAAAGCCAGCATGGCTGTGAACAGCACCCCAAGAGACAGATGAAGATGCTCCCTTCTTGTTGTTCTTTGCAGCTGCCTTATCTGTGAGACCATCAGCGTGTGCAGCTGTGAGACAAACAGGGCAAGCTGCCCAGTGTTCCAGATTCTCCTGAACACTACCTTTGAGTCCTTCTTCCTGAGCTGTGTTGTGCTTTTTGTGGCCACAAATGAGCTAGTTGGGCAGTAATTGTTACTGAAGGTTTGTTGGGTGATCTTTTATGACTTTTTAGTGGTCCAATGTCCACATCACAGAAATTGCTCAGGTAATTGGAAATAATTGGTGGCTTCTTGGTAGTGTCAGCTGAAACACTCAAAATAATAGATTAAATCTTAACACTAAAGCTGGCTCAGAGGCCCATAAATTACAAGAAAATTGCCTTTCTCTTACTATGTCTACTGCTCATGGCTGTTACTTCTTTGAATCCCTTCTGTCCCCATGCTCTGATTTCCTGAATGGTCAGCAGAAAGGTTTCAGTCTAAAAAGATATGATGCCACTATGGGATCATTTGGCATAACAGTAAAACTCATATCTGTGCCTAAAGCAGCTTTCCTAAGTGCCTAGCTACTACCAAGAACCATAGGATACAATCACATTTAGGCATCTAAAGCACAGAATGAGAAAACACTGTTTTTTAAAACCTATATGTAAACTCACACATTGTTTTATGGAATCCAAAAAGCTCATTTATTTAAAGTGGGCATGTGCTTAAATGCTCTGGTCTAATTTTTTTTTTCGCCTCTATAGTCTCCCGTATTTTAAAAGAATGATTACGTTTGCATTGAGGAATGTCCTCTGTGCAAAGGGTGGCATTCCAGTATATTTTCAGGAAAGTGAACCAGGTAATTATCTTGCAGGACCAATGTGGGTGCCAGAACGAGAAGGTGTGGTAAAGGGGGATGTGTGATTGATTTCTTTTCTACTCCAGAGCTGGATGAAATGCCTGACACAGCTGTTAGCTTACACTGCTTACAAGAACGAGGAATCAATCTCACCAGATGTTGTTCATTTCCTCTGTTGCTGTGTGGCCAGCTCTGTTGTACAGAGGATGAGGGGGGCGGAGGGAGGGAGGGAAAAGAAAAGGGAGAGAATCTCAGTCTAAATTACACAAGAGGGCCCAGTGTGGGAATTCAGCGTAAACGAGGAACACAAGAATGAGCCACGACTGAGAAACTGGAAGCTGGAAAGACAGAGCCTACTCATTTGTGAGCCTGATTCATTCACTGGGGAGCACAGCAGACTCCTGTTCCCTGTGGGACAACACATGACCATCTTATGAGTTCTCCTGAAAGCTAATGTTTTCAATTAAAAGTATGCAGGAGGTACACGGGGAGGCTTTGGTAACAAATGATTCAAGGCCACATCTGCCAGCTGCATCATGTGCTGTGTCAGGTGAGTCTGTGGAGCACTTATGTGTGTAGAGTCTTTGAGCAACATTTGAGGAAGGGATCACAGTGCCAGTGTGATGTGCTGCTACCACAAACAAACTGCCTGTGTGCTTGGGGTCCTGTGCATGCCAGCACCATTTCCAACCACCTTCTTTCTCCAGGCTGGAACAAGCTCCTGTGTTAGGAGATGCAGCTGGGGAGACCAATCCTGACACAAGAAGTACCTGGTGCTGGGAAGCAACTGAGATATTAATCTCCTCTTCCAGCTTTTTTCACTAGAGCAGTTGTCTTTTGCAGATCCCTAAAAAGTTTCTTTGCCAGTGCGACTCATTGACAAGGAAACAAGAAGAGGCAGAGGAAAGCACCTTCAAATGAGGAGGGCACTTAAAGCTAAGGGTAAAGGTTACAGGGAGAGAGGTATGAAATGAGCAGCCTTTGCAGATGAGCTTTGGAGGTGCCACAGACCAGGAGAGGGCATGGTGATATCTGTTTCTCATGGAGAAAAGCTGTTTTAATAAAGCAGTTGAATCCTGACTTCATTGTCATCATTTGTTCTGGAACATCCACGCCAAAGAGAATTGATTTCTGCTATACACCTTTTGACACCTTTTTCTGCACATTCTCTATTTCTTTGCTGTATGGAGCATGTAGGTACTGCCTCTGCTTCTCTACCATCCTTAGCAGGTGTAAGGAAAAGGGGAATGCTCACAGGGCTGCGGCCATGGGAGGTAAAAACAAGCAACTGCTCACAAGCAAGCTCTGGTTTGAGGTCTGTGAGTAAGGGTTACTGCTATGCTTTGTGACTTTCTGTCTAAAACACCTGAAAAAAATCCCATGTCTCTCTGCTGCTTAGCATTTAATGCATTATTGGTAAAAACAAAAATCCCAAAGACTTAAAAACCAAACAAAAAAAAAGGATACTGCACCTGAAAGACAGTCAGCTCCTGCTCTCTGGATATAGGACAGATATATTCTTGCTGAGGTGAGAATTGTGAAAACTGGACCATAATGTTCACAATAACAGTGTTGTATTGCATGATGTGTGGCCTGCAATTATGGACCAGGATGGACCTGCTCTAAGATGTCTTCTCATAAACTTCTGCCATGGGTGGGAGACTGGTCTCTATGGAGCACTCCTTTCAGCGTTGCGCCAGTTCTGGTTATCAAAGGGAGTATAAATTAACTGAGGAAGCTCTGTGTTGAAAGTAATGCAAAGGTTCTGTTCTCCAGATGCCATGATGCTAAATTCCTGATCATTCTGTTGACATCAGTGCAGATAATCTAAATTTACACCAGTGCAAAATGTAGTCATTCAGATGGATTATCTGAAGTGACTCTTTAAGGGTGAATGGAATGTTCTCATAGGGCATGTCAGAGGTTCTGGTGAAAGGCATTATTGTATGGCTCCTGGGAATGTGGAAGAGGCATCCTTATGCTCTATAGTTACATTGATCAGATCCTCACTATTGCTCAAGGCAACCTGGGAGTTATTCCTTGAAGTTGAAAAATTGCCTGCTTTTTTGCAATTACACCCAACCAAATCCTACTTTGTCACATGACTTGAATAGACTGCTCTGAACATCACCTTAGATATACCTTACTCATGGTAGTTTTTGAAGTTTTTTATGCAATCCATGAGGTGTGCCAAGGGGAACTTTTCCTTCGGTACCAAAGCTGGCAACTTCTGCTAAATCTTTAGCTCGATGTAAACCTCCTTTGCCATTGCTGAAAGGCAGAAAATGAGCGTGCAGTTTGAAGCGACGGTTAAAATTACGTGGAAAGAAAATGACAGGAGCAGCTCTCATATTTTTAACAAAACTTGGTCCCTGCGGATATGAAACTTGAGAACTTGCATAAGCGACCCGCTCCAGTGAGTGTTGGTTTAGTCCACAGAGCAGCTGCAGGAAGGGGAGCATTTCACTGCTTCTCTGGATCTCCTTGTCTGGGGAATTGTGGCTGCAGGTTCCCGAGGGCCCCCTGGTGTTTTGCGCAATCTATCTTTAGAGAACTGCAAGTTAATTTCTGAGAAGGGCACTGGCTTCGAGCAGGGACTACCTCCAAACTGACAAACCACTTCCTGCAATCGTTAACTGAATTAAGATCTTGCTGTCCCCTTCACTCCCCTGAAGAGACCCCACTTCCCACCCCTCCACCACCACCACCCCCTTGGTTTGGCATCAGGAAACATTGGTAAAGACAGAAATAGAGGGAAGGTTGAAGTGATACTAATTCATAGATATCCCCCTTGCCTGTGTCTTCTACAAAGAGCTCTGATACCAGTCCCATTTGCTTTCTGCAGGAAGTAAACCCATGGCAATTCCAGAGTTTTCCAGTCAAAGGAAGGGTTTGGTGCTTCCTTTGTATTTCTACCAGCATAACCCTCCTCTGACACTGATGCAAAAGGGAACTGTAATTTTTAGTGAAATTGTAGGAGGTAAAAGAACACCTGCAACTCCTGGGACAGGATTTCCTTCTAAAAATATCCCAGACCTGGTTGGTATCAGCTTCCATTAAAGGATATGGCAAATCCTTCCAATCATCAGTGTTGACTGCAATGATGTATACTTGTAGCCATTGGGAAAAAGAACAGCAGAGCTACTCTGAATTCTTTCTATTTGATTTTATACTTGGTGATGGTGGTTGTGGGTCTTTTTTTAATTTTGTTTGTTCCCAGATGTGTGGTCTTTTAGCATCTACTTCACTCAATGTTGGCATATGTGTGCTTCCAAAAGGTCTTTCTACTGGGTGAGATTTACAAGTGATTACTAGGTGCTTGCTCTGTCCCTGTGTTCCTCCTCCTTGCACTTTGAAGGTCCCCAGGAAGGCTTATTCCCTCTGGATTTACAGATGTCAATCAGAATTTTGCAAACCAGTGACTGAAATGGAAATGTTAGCTTGCTAACACTTTTCAGTCATGGACGAGATAATTTATTGGAAAGCAGGTTTTTCTTTAATTTTTAAGATTTCAGCATCATTTCAGATACCCATTGGTTCTATACAAATGAAACACAGGTAGTTTTAAGACTGAAAGCACACTTTCAAACACGCTCTTCTACTTCATTTTTATTATATAAACCCCATGAAAACATGACCCCTGTTTCACAATTTAAATGGTCAAGAAGGATATTCTTCCTGCAGACATGTCTATCTCAAAAAACAATATAAGGGTTTTGACTGTTTTCACATACAAATATAAAGAAAAGTTTGTTTTGCAAACAAATATTTTCTCTCAAAGCAGCTGCTTTCCTTCTACTTTGCCACAGACATGATGCCAACAAGAATCAAGGAAAAACTAAATGGGGAACATATGCTCTATATTAGTATCCAAAGATGGTAAATGTGTGGAGGAGTGCATAGCATGAGCTGAAGAAGCCAAAATCAAGAATATATTCATATCGAGAAGAAACCATTTGAATTTCTTATTAAACTTTGAAGGCTACTTCCAGATGCCTGCGTTTTATACTGACAACATTTGCAGGGGCTGAGTACTCTGTGTTAGAAGACCCTCCAAAAGTTGCTGACTTCTGTCCCAAAAAACATACAGAAAAGGATTTGGAAGCCTCAGCTTCTACTGTCTGTGCAGGATGAGCAGGAACAAATGACCAGGCACAGTTTATCATTCCTCTCCACCTGGAATGAGGACCCACAGTGGTGCATTTTAACTCTTGCAGAAGATGCACTGAAGACTCATGTAATCACCACAGTATCAGAAGTTTTGATCCAGTATTTCCTGAGTGTGTAGGGCATCTGAAAGAAAGATGAGTCTTTCAATTAGCCCAAAAGACAGAACTAGTGAAAAAATTTTCAGCAGGACAGATTTTCATTGGGAAATAGCATTTCTTTAGAATAAGAACTTTCCCTGGGAATGTACGAGTTAGAATGAGACTT
Source organism: Cinclus cinclus (assembly GCF_963662255.1). Taxonomy (NCBI): domain Eukaryota; kingdom Metazoa; phylum Chordata; class Aves; order Passeriformes; family Cinclidae; genus Cinclus; species Cinclus cinclus. Next base: position 142,615,096 of record NC_085046.1, on the reverse strand, counting down.
GTCATTGTCATTGCCGACAAAGCTGCAAACTCCAGAGATTTATAAAAACTGAAACTGCATAAGAAAGACATACAGGCACGTAGCTTAAATATATTCCAGTGTATACACACCCCAGGAGTCTGGAGTGTATAGAGGCAGGCGTTTGCTCCCACCAAAAGCATTTGGAGTGTTTCCATCTTTCTTAATAGAAGCAAGATCACTCCTTGAGTATGAAAAATGCAGAGATAGATAGTGTGAGCTCAGGGGAGATGCTCATTTGTTTGGCCATTGCTGCATGCCTGTTGGATGCTCATGTTAGCTGCAATATTCCTTTTTCAGTAGAAAGCCACTGATGCCAAGGATGACAATTTTTTTACACCTGTGTAAATTGCAGTTCAGTCCATAAATGCACTGAAGCCTTCGCTGGCTCCTGGGTAAAGCTGAGAGTGAGAGCAATATCCATTTCCACTGCTGTAAGCAAGGTTTTTGAGATAAATAGATAAAACATGCTGTGAACACACACAGGATTGTGCCACTGTGGTTTGCACAGGAGTTGGCTATTGAGCTGCCTCTCTCCCACGTAATTCACATGAGATCAACAGGCTGTGGCTCACAGCCAGTTGTGCACCCTGGGCTATGTGAACCCACTTCCCTCACCTCTGAGAAGAGCATCCTGCCAAGCGTGCCCAGGGGATATTTGCAGCAAGAGCAGTGCAAGCTGAATTTGGATCCTTCAGTAGAAGTGGCAGGTTGTGAGAAGAGCAGGAAGTGTGAGCGAGGCTGTGCAGCCCAGTGGCTGAGGTGGCTCTGGGCACTGGGGAGGCCCCGGATCAACAGCAGTGTCTGGGCTTAGTGCAGTGACTGCCTGCTATTGCAGATGGAAAGGAGCATTCACGGAGACACTGAAAGAAAGAAGTTGAAGAATGTGTCTCTGTAATGCATTTCTGAACCCTTCATTTCCAAATTATACATTTATCATCTTTTTTTTTTTTGCATATTTAATTCTAACTTGCAGATAATCCATTTGATAATGGTGAGTTTTTACTGGTATAATTTTCAACTAAGCACTTTGTTGGTCATCTAATGGAAAGACCTGTATTAAACTGCTCTTACAGGCTCTGACCTAGGACTACAAACCTTTGCCTCAAGAGCAGATTAAGGTTAGTCTAAATGCAGGTATGCTTGTTCACAGGTCTGTGTTCTAAAGTATTTTTCACCCACCCACTGCCAGAGTCTCCCACTTTGAACCTGATGTAGTGTAAAGTCCTTCGATTCAAATTCATCAGCAAAAAATGCACACAGATCTACCAATGGAAAGCACCACTGCCCATGATGAATTTTTCTGGGCTACCACAAAGAGCAGCAGTCACTTTTGAGAAAGATTGCTAAATCTCATTTGCCATTTCAAGAAGCAGAGCTAATTTTCAGACATATTGGCCAGAGTTTGTCCCCACTGCAGCAGAGATTGTCATTGCACTAAGGTACACCCCCATGTTGCTCATGCAATTGCCCATCCTTGGTGCTCTGCTTTCTTGGCTACTCCCCTCGCCTCTCCCCATCTCTGCTCCTATTTAAGAAAGTTCAGCTTCTCAGTGCAAAGCAATATAAATCAGGGCCTGAATGGATTCTGTGGGAGCTGTCTAGCCCATCCCCCTTACCCACAGAAATTCAGCTATACCTAAATTTGTACATGAGGAAGGGGAAGAAGGGGCAGAGGCTGTCAGGCTCCAAGCTACTTTTGGCTTGGCTCTGATTAGCAGCAAGCACAGGTGTTAAGCACCTCTTTGCTGTCAGATTTTCCATGCAATGTGTGTCCTTAATACAGGCAGAAGCTATTTGTGGTTACAACACAATCAGCTATCTTTATCAAGGGGTTTTCTACAGGACCCGTCTGTACAGCAGCCAAGTACTTCCCAGACAGATTTGGTCTTCATGGCAGGAATGAGAAAGCATTTCTCTGACAAATTATTTAAAAATAGTATGGGCAGATTTATTAACACCTTATAAAAACCTAGGCAGCTGCTGCTAAGTATAAAGTCAGGCAGCAAAATGATGGGTAAAAGCTGGTTCATGTTTTATGAGATGTTTTCTAGACATAAAAGATCACTCTTTAAAAACTGATTTATTTTTTAGAGAAATGATGCTTTTGAGAAGTTTTGTTTGCAATTCATTTATACATTCCAGACACACAACCCACAAAATAAACATCTAAAACTTGAGAGACTCACTTCAGTTGACTTGATTCCAGTCACTAATTATAGATATTAAATTTCTTTAAGTAACATCTAAGCTAAGTTTACATTGTCTGCAGAAAGGTTTGCACCATTTAAATCTATTTAGAAATCTGTTAAGTAAATATGACTCGAGTGTAGTTATAGCAAATATTTTAGCTAATAAATTTCTTGGGACTGGGTTTTATCTTTTCTGCATGCATGGATGAATCTCAAGTGCTCTCAAAGCCTCAGCAGATAAATAATAAATGATGCAAAATAGCTTTTTGATACTTAATAATATCATAACTTTAATTTTTTTTGTTGGTTTTTTTTTCCCCCTAGGACTAGAAATGAGTGTGGTGTGTCCCTCTGGGAAATTATTAAAAGGAAAAAAAAAAGAGCTATTTCTGGTGCTGGAAGCTGGTCAAAGCATCTTTCATGACACCATGATTCCTGGTAATCATTTACACTCATCTCTTAAGCTCTTCCAAAGTGTTTGAAATTTTTTTGCCATCTCTGTATGTTGCACCTACCTTATCACAGGTGAAAACAAATTTCAAAGCCGTGAAGATTCCAGTCTTTGGCAAGCACATGCACAGAAAAGCTGTTGTTTTGCTGATCAGACACCTTTATTTTGCTTTGCTCCATTGTAACCTCATGTTTTATACTCTCAACCCTTTCTCAGCTGATACTTGAGCCTATGTATCAGAGATCTGCTCTCTCTTGTGTGTCCATAAAGCTTTCTTACTCAGATTAATCTCCATTTAGACAAAAAGTGTTTCTCAGCTCACTAAGCTGATGTTTAGTGATGCCTTGTGACAATGTGGCTTATTCTTTGGGCTCTTGGGTTTTTAAGGCCATCCAAAATCTAGCCAAAGAAATCACTTAACTGATGTGGTCAGGTGGAATGCAGTCAGTGGTATAGGTGAATAATATTTCTAAATCTATTTTCAATTATGTATATGCAAATAAAAATATCTCTTAAATGGCTCTATTATAACCTGAGATAACCACATAAAATGCCAAATCTTCCCCTCGGTGATAAGTTTAACTGGAAGTTAGACTTAACCCTTGATTTTCCTTCCTGGCAGGAGCTGAACAGGCTGAGGACATCACATCAGTTCTTCTCTTTCCCCTTCCATTTGCAGGAGTAATATCCTTCCTTTCAACAAACCTGATGTCCCCCCAACAGCCCCCTACAGATGTTACTTCAAAGCTCCCAGGAGCAGTTTCTTAACACCTCACAGAGGTCTTGCCTGCTTCTCTGCTGCTGCCATGTCCCTGCTCCTGAGACACTCTTAGGACAAAGAAGCAGATATTTGCCATCAGCTTTGACAAATGAGACCTGCCACCTCAAGCACAGTAATTCAGAAGTGCTCCTTGTAGTATTTGTCAAAACCTATCTAGAAGTCCCTTTCATAAGTATTGAAAGAAACCTTCAATGGTGGCAAATTTAAGTACTGCCAAATTAGGAGATAATAAAATTGTCTAGACTGCTCCAACTCCATCTCTTCATATCAACAAGTCATCTTTAATGATATGATTGCAGACCCCTGTACTTCCTGGGGCTCCCATGCACAGTGGTCACTTAACACTGGGCAATTCAGTTCAGAATGATCAGTGTGAGGCTCATCTTGCCAGACCCATAAAAACCAACCCCTGAATGCAGCACCAATCATTTTCCAAGCATTTTCCCATCATGGTAGGAGTCTAATGCTATGTCAGTTCTAAAGGAAATATTTGCTCACTAATACCAAAAGAGTTAACCTATCACTCTCATTTTTAGTGGCAGAAATATTCAATATCTTTTAATACAGGTCATGATTTGTCAGGTGCATTGTGCATGCTTAGGGTATGGCTCCTTGCACCTCCAGTCACATCTGAGGATTAAAACAGTTTTGTTCTTTCTCTGAATGAACACAGGAAAAGCAGGCTTAATATGTCATTGTGGATTTGAAAGACCTAGAAAAAATGCATAAAGAGTCTGGGTATGTGGTCTTTGTTTCATCGTGTATTTACTAACTTTGTAATCAAAATATTCCTTTGTATTTTAAGTTGGAACAAAGTGCATTTTCAGATTATATTTTCAACACATTGAAAAATTTGAATTTGGGGCTGGGGTGCAGAACTATAACGATTCTTTGATGCAATCAGACCAGAAAAACTGGCATTTTAGGAAAGAGCTTGGAAGGAAGAACAGGGGACCCTTGTGTGCTGCTGAACTGCTCTCAGTTCTGGCTCCCTTGACCACTGCTTTTAACTCACACAGGATGGGAGGAATACATTGTATTTTATCTCAAGCTTCCTAAAGGACCAATTACTGTAAGAACTCATTCCTACTCAGAGACAAATTAGAGATTTCTAATAAGGCATCACCAGGTTTCAACCAGTCTCTGAGCTGACCATCTCTGTCCTGTGGATGTCTGAAGCACCTCATGTGTTTTGGCTCTGCTTATCTCAGCCTTGAGCCTTCTCTTGTTTTATGTCTCACTTCTCTTGGTTTTGGTATCAAGAGCCCAGTCTCTTTTTATAAAATTTTCCTTTGTTGTTCCACAGTTGTGGAAACTGTGGATCTGTCTTCCATTTGTAATTACCCTGTGGGAGGAGGCAACTTCACAAGAGGCTATTGTCCTCTGATGTAATGCACTACTCCAGTGTCCTGTAGGCCCATTACATCCATGTTATCCAAGATCATGATAGATTTTCTGCTTCACTTTTTTGGTTAAAATGCTCCACTTTTTAGCATGAGTACCTAAAATAACATGCTGTTTTGGGCAGAAATGTTCTCTGCAGGTGGCAGTCCTGTTCAGAGGATATTGCTCTGTTCCATGTTTGATTCTGCATCTCCTTTATGTGTACTTTTAGCAGTTTCTTTTTATAATAAATATAACTATTATAGAGCTGAAATAATGCTATTTTTAAAGCAAACTTTTTTTTTTCTTTTTTTTCCTGTTTTTTAACAGAGCCATGTCATTGGCCTGTGAGCCATTACTGCTGCAGATGGCATGCTGTGGCTCACAAAGAAAATTTTACAAGTGAGATGTCATGTTTGGGGATATATTCTATAATAATACTCCTTATGGGCAAAAAGGGATGATGATCTAGATTTTTTTTTCCTCAGTACAGCCAAATTAATTGATATCATTCTTGGATAATATATTTAAAATTTTTTGAGTTGTCATTCTGCACTGTTTCTGTTTGTCTTTTCTGGCCCTTTTAAATTGCCTTTTCTTTACAAGATTCCTCAGATCATATTAGTCAGTATTCTGTGTGTGACATTTCTCTGCATTCTGGGTATTTTGGATACCAAAATTCTTGTATAATTTCCATATTTAATCACTTTCCCCTCGTCCTTACCTCTCTTTTATTTTTTGGTTTCTCTTTTCCTATTTTCTTGCATTCCTCTTCTGATCTCTGCTCTCCCAGTCTGGTGCCTCAGGTGGACCTTCTGACAAAGTAATTGCAAACCTCATCTTCTCAAGATTTTGTTCTATCTCAATTTTATGCTCTCATGACAGAAGGGTTTGTTCTCTTTTGGTTTTCACAGATCACATGCTTATGATCCGCTAAGAAGACTGGCTAAATATTGTTCCCAATCCTGGACACTTTCCTTCTCCTTTCCATTGGGAGCAACCCAGGGAATTAATGGAGAGACAGGCTGTGGCATTACTGGGGATGCAGCTGAACCCTGGCAGGTTGCAACATGTGCTGAGACTGTGATGAGTTTGGTTAGGCTTCAGAAATGAATGGAAAAACTCCCTAGAGAGCAGAGAGCACTGGACAGTGTTTGCTGCCATGCAGCAATGCTCATGCTGGCTGGAAACTACAGCCTGCAGGAAGAGCAGGGGACATGGACAGGAGCTGGTTGTGTATAAATATTGCTTCTTCCACTTGCCTTACCAACCTGGGTTTTCTTAATTTAAGAAGTGAAGGTTTCATTCAAAATCAAAGATATCTTTTTGGGTAGTACACTTCCCAGAAGTCTCTTGGCACTGCCACCTCTCTAGCCAGGTGACTGTCCTAATGTGCCACCTCTCCAGGTGTGATGTGACCCCTGTGTGAGCATTGCTGTTACTGATGCTGTCTTCACACTCTGCATTGTAAATCAGGTGTCACCCTGATCTGTGCACCCAATTTAAATTAATAAAGGATCTGCTAGTGTGTGGGGTAAAATCTATTCCATGTAGGTATTGCTTAGAGCTTTCCAATGAAGAATTAGGCTTGCTGGTGGAGAGGCAATATAGTGTACACTCACTTGTGTAAATTCTGTTTTTATGGCAGCACTTTGCAAATTACTGTGCTTGTTACAAAATATAGCAGTTCTTTATAAAGGCTAGATGTAAATTCGATTTGTGTTTTATTCCAGTTTTTGTGCAGTTTGTCATGATCCTTCTTTCAAATTTTTTGCAGTTTTCCTATTCCTTTCTGAGCTTTTTTTTTTCCTATCCCTTTCTGAGTTGCTCCTTTGATGAACCCAACCATCTGAATACGACCTGTTTTTCTTCAGAGCTTTCAATCTGCAAATTATGTTCTCCACTTATGGTGTAATTGCCTTTTCCAAACTGAATTCAGAATATTTTTCTGCAATCTTATTCTTGGTTTTGTCTCTCTGTTGCAACTTTTGCCTCAAATTAAAGAGTCCCTAAATTCTCCAAACAACACCATTGATACAATAGTCACAGTTCTGTTCTCAAAACCTCAAAAGCCCCTTTACCCCTTTTTTGAGTCATGTATTTCTCTCAAAAGTTTCATTCTATCTTTAAAGTTTTTTTTTCCATTCTCGATTATAATCTCATCACTACTTTGATCTTCACTTGCATATTGTCAAACAAGGCTTATGATTCTCTAATGGAAAGGCTGCTTTTAGTCACCTGTTGCAGTATTTTGCTTGCCTTCATGAAGGCTTGATCCAATCGCTTGCTGTGGATTGATGGGTCAAAGTTGTTTTAGGCATTCTGTATGCCACATTTTTTGTTCTTTTATTTTCTTCTGTTTCTAGATACACTAATTTGTAGCAGACCTCCACCTCTACTGCCATGCAGCATTGCAATTTCAGCAAAACTGCCATTTTGGTCCCAGAGTTTTCTAAATAAAATGGCAAAAATCTGCTACGTCCAAAAGAAAGATTCTCCCGTGTCACCTTTTTTTTTCTTGTTTGCTTGTTTATTTTGTTTTCCAAATTTTTTTTTAAAAAATTAAAATTATTTTTAATTTTAGCATATTTTCTTACTCAGTAATTACAATGTGTTGATCAGCTTTTCCAGATTTTCACTGATTCATATCTACATGTAAAAACATAAGCCAAAGTAGTATGCAGCCTGTGTTCATGAGATTAAGGTTTTGCAAAGTATAGGATCACCTGAAATAATTGATTTTAGACTGGGAAATATAAAGCAGCTAATATGTGCTTCCAGACCACCATAAAAGGCACCTGTCTCACAGAAACAGGGCCTTGGGCAAGGTGTGCTCTGCTTGTTGAGATGTCAATAATGAACATATTCACCTGCAACACTTCATCACTTTTCCAGCTCTTTACATTTGGCCTCTTAATCCTATATCTCTGTCTTTGTTACATGCTCTGATTGTATCACAGTATCTGTACTGCATGTCTACAATCAAAGCTGTGTCAGGCTTTATCTGCCTAGCAGTCAAATGTAGGAATGGGCATCTTATTCCTCTCCCTCATGCTGAGCTGAATTGGGAATACAAGTAATGCCAGCCCTTTATTGGCCTGGCTGCAGTCCCCTGATGCTAAGGGACAAAGTATATTTTCTAGGGTAAAATTATCTGAGGGCTGTTACAAATTCATCGATCTCTGATATAATTTTGTTGTTCATAGAGCTGTTCTACTGCTTTATTTTGCTCAGTGCAGGCAGAACAGGGGAAGAAGGAAATTATCTCAACCAAATATCTGTGCAGCAGGGTTTAGGGGAGACACATCCTCTGTGTGAAAGGTAGTGAGAGTTCAGATTCATTTTGACATCTAATGCATGCATAATGCATTTGTAATATTATAAACAGGTAGTAGGTCATGAGAAAAATTCAAGTGTTTTGGAGCTGGCTGGACAAAGCTGTCTGTAAGCAAGAAAAGTGAGCAAGACTCACCATTTGTGTGCATGAGTTCAAATCCAGAGCTAGTTCCTTGTGGATCATTGGGCATTTCTTTTGTACTGGTTTGTACTGCTGGGATAAAGATGACTGTGATTCTATGGCATTTCACTCACTGAGGATAGTGAGCTCCTCCTATCCCCACACTGATCACAAGATACCAGGAGATTAGGAGGCAAATCTAAATGTAAGAAAGGTATGAAATGGAATTGAATTTGTCAGCTGTAACTAAAAGCCAAGGCAGAAACTCCTATTCAGTGTTTAGGTGACCTTAATTCACATTTGTCTGGTTAACTCTAAGTGCACTAGCCAGTGGTTCTCTTGTGCATAAGGACATCCAGGTTCAGGTGCTTCATAAGAAATAACATACTCAGGATGTGCACAACGACTTCAAGTTTCCTTTTAAACAGCTGAAGGTTTACATCAATTAAATCTATCCATGAATATACTTTGTTCTTCCTTCAATAAGAACAAAGAACAGCTGTACTCTTAGTTGTAATGTGAGTATATACACATCTCTAGAGATCACTCCCTCCCAGGCTTATGTGCTCATCTCAGATCTGATTTTGTGAGACATTTTGCTCTGATTTTTTGTATCCAAACTTTTAAAATTTTCTTCATATATATATATATATATTGTTGGTTGGGCTTTTTTTAGCATATACCTATCTTTCTAGGACCACAAGAAGCATATATTTTTTTTTTTTTGACACAGCTGTTCTGGTCAGTGTTGAGTTGTTGTAATTCAGTATCAGCAAGGGACAGTGTAAAGAAAAGAAGTTTCCAGATAAAAATGTCACTTTTACTTCTCACTAGGCTCCAAACAAATGAAGTGAGCTATGATGTTGTGCATCTCATCCCCCTATCCACAGCACTTTGCTCTTTGTTCGGACAGTGGCTTTTTGAAGCATGATCTTGTCTGAGGCAGATGCCATTTGAAATTTACTATAAATAAAATTTATTACTGTCCTCTCTTTCTTACCTTTTTCCTGATAATCTTGCCCTTAACCTCTGCTTGCCATCACAGAACTTTCTAGCAGACATCTCTAAGTATAACTTTGATATAAGGGACTTACCACCTTACTTGTCCCAGAAGAGGTAATGGTTGGCTGATAGAGGGGGAACCAGGTTGCGCTTCCTCTCCAGTAATGATCTAAGAGACTGGAGGACACAAGTTTTGCAGTTATTAGCCAAAATAATAACTCCCAAATGGACAGGAAGATTGAGAGAGCTCTCAGTTCACAGATGACACAAAGTTGGTGGATTTTCTGGAGGGCAGGAAGGATCTGCAGAGGGATCTGGACAGGCTGGATCAAAGGCCCAAGGCTATTTGTATGAGGGTCAACAAGGTTAAGTGCCAGATAGTGCTCTGAGGTCAAAGCAACCCCGTGGAGAGCTCCAAACTGGGGACAGAGAGGCTGGAAAGCTGTACAGCAGAAAAGGACCTGGGTGTGTTGGTCATCGGAGGCTGAACAAGAGCCAGTGTGTGTGCCCAGGTGGCCAAGAAGGTCAGTGGCACCTGGTCTGTGTCAGTAATAGTGTCAGCAGGACCAGGGCTGTGATTTCCCCCCTGTACTTCATATATAAGGCTACGCCTTGAATCCTGCGCTCAGTATTTTTTTGGCTCTTCACCTTGAGTAAAACATTGAGGAGCTGAAGTGTGTCCAGAGAAGAACAACAGAGCTGGGGAAAGGTCTGGAGGAGCTTAGGTCATATGAGGAGCAGCTGAGGGACATGGGGGTGATTAGCCTGGAGAAAAGGAAGCTCAGGGGTGACTACATTGCTCTCTACAACTGCCTGAAAGGAGGCTGTAACCAGGTTGGGTGGGTCTAGTGTCTCAAGGAACAAGTAAAGAGACAAGAGGAAATGGTCTCAAGCTGCACCAAAATGGTTTATATTGAAAATTAGGAAAAATTTCTTCACCAAAAGTGTTATCAGGCATTGGAAAGGGCTGCCCAGGGAAGTGGTTGAGTCATCATCCTTAGAGGTGTTTAAAAGATGTGTTGATGTGGTGCTTAGGGACACGGTTCAGTAGTGGAGTTGGCAATGTTTGGTTTATGGATGGACTCAATGATCTTAGAGGACTTTTTTAACCTAATTATTCTAAGGTTTTCCTGGAGGAGGTAATGAGAACCAGGCTGGTCTTCCTCTCCAAGGATGGTCCAGAAAGCTGGAGGACACAGGTTTGGGCAGACTTACTTGACTGGCATCTGTATGGGGCGACGCTTGGAACTTCCAAGAAAGGTTGAAATTGGTTTCGATTTCAAATGTTATGACTAAGTAGAAAAATAATTGCTACATGAATATGTGCCACTGAGTTAAAGAAGATAAGCTGACTACTCTTAGTGACTTAATAAGCCAGACCAAAAAGTGACAATAGCTTTCAACTTTCCTGTTCTATTGTGACAGGTGAGCAGTGGTAGTGCAATATATAATTTTGAGAAATTCTCTAGTGAGGTTTCAAGATTTTTCCTCAAATCTTTTCCTCAATAAAATGTTTATAACTTTAACTTTTTTTTTCCCCTGCAGGGAAATGAATTCAGTTTCACATAATTTTACAAGTAAATACATTTGATTTTTATATTTTTCCTTCCCTGAAGGAAACAGCTCCCAGACTGTTTTGCTGAAAATTTTCCAGTATATTCCAATCTTACAGAAATGACCAGTGATATTGCAAAATTTTGATATTTGGTGCAGACAATACCACTGCAGAAGCAGTGAGCCTTAGTCCTTGAACACTCAGAGGAAGTTCTTAATACAGTGGTTTGGAGTAGTGTGCAGTCAATTAGATAGCAGGACATATTCCAGTAAGATGCAGAGTTTGGCAAAAATGTTGTGTGTTATAAAAACCTACTGGCTTTATGTGTTTGTGCTCACTCTACCTCCAGGAGATATAAATCTATGCTAAGTTTTGAGATAAGTCTCTAGTCTCTAGGGAATAGCACAGGAGCTTCTGGAAGGGGGTGGGTGATTTAGCAAGAGCATTCTTTCTGCAGTGACTGGAACAGAAAGTATAAAGCTGATGGAGTTCCCAGCTAACATACCAGAGATAAAAAGGAGCCCTGAATATTTGTGTTTATGAAAGATCTTCTGGCATTTTGCAAAAAACCCCAGGAAGCTGAACTTCAAATCTGTATCCTGGCTGATTGCAACTTGTATTTTCCTCCCATAGACATGCTTCTTCTAACAAGAGGGAAAGGATGCTATGCTTCCCATCTGCAACTTCACCTTTTACTTTATCTGGTGGGAGTGTGCACAGGGAGAGCTGCAGAGGTCCTCTGTTCTGACAATGGTGCTGTGAGCTCATGATACATGTGAATTCAGTCCTAGAATTTAGTTGCCCTGACTGTTTGTGACAGGAGAGAGGAATGCTATAGATTTACATTAACGAAAGCATGAGAGAAGTAAGATTACAGAATCACAGAATCCCAAAACAGTCTGAGTTGGAAGGTACCCACAAGGATCATTACAGTCCTACTCCTGGCCCTGCACAGCATGGCCCCAAGAATCACATCCATGTGATTATGGGATTATCTTCTCTGCTTTTAGTGTCCAGGCTCTGGGCAAGGTACATAAGGCTAGTGGCAATCCTGCCCAGATTATTGAATCTTAATTCTTCTTGGGCCCCCAAACAAATATCTGATTGAACTACAATCTATTATATACTGTGCATTGCCTTTTGCTGTCCATCATCATTCTGAGTTAAGATGAACTGCACTGAATGGCAGAGATACTGATACTGCATATGTGTGAGACACATGTTGGTACAATCCCTGGGTTCATTGATCATTCAGACTCCTGCTGGCTTTTCCTAAACTCTACGCTGCATTTCTGGAAGGCACCACGTAGTCTTTTAACCACCAGATAGTGGTACAATTTACATCATTATGTATGTGATTTGTTGCAGGATGAAATTTAGATGGAACTGGCAATAACAAGTACATATGTAAGAAGATGAGGTCCTTTGCATTTGGATTGTAAACCTGTGTATGAGTGAATCCCATGCTGGAAGCAAGGGAGATTGTAGAACATTATTGGTTCCACTGCTTTGGAGACCACTGAGGCACTGCAGGTTCTGTGGACAGAACAGGTACATTCCTCAGGTACAGGAATCACACACTGCCTATGGTCCTCTGGGGGAGCTGGGCCTGCTCTTATGGAATCCAGGCTTTATTCTGTCCTGTGACACACATTTCCTTCTTGAGTTTGGACAACTTTTGATCTTGGGCATTAGAAATGCAACACAGTTGGACCTCCCCTTTGGAATGGCCATGAGGAAAGGAGAATATGGAATATTCAGCCAACAATATATAAATCAACAAGGAATTAAAATAATTATATGCAAGTGATGTTTTCACAGAATCACAGGATCACATGATGATTCTGTAATTATATGCAAGTGGTGTTTTATTTCATCTACCGATTTGCTATGAATTAATCAAAAATCCATGCCAATCTTTCAGCTGGTTGTGTCTGTCTGATGAGTGATATTTATTTTGGGTGACTAATAGACGTGAATAAAGATAAACCACAAGAGCACATGTGTTTTCACAATTACATCTAATAAAAAATTCCCTTGGCTGAAACCTTTTTCAGAGATTCCCAATTTCAAAAATACCCATTGCTAAACCAACTGAAATTAAAGTACATTTGTCTGAATCCATTTTAGTTGTTCATCCCCAAATGCTTTTGAGTTTTTTTGTTTGTTTTTTTTTGTTTTTATTTTTACATTTCAATTCACATAAACAAAATTTTTCTGCCTAAACGGTGTAAACTATTGACCATTTTCTCAGTGCTCACTGCAATCCCTCCAGGGATCAGCAGGGGCTCCTCTTGGACTGTGGCTAACCAGGCTCCCTGCTCTCCTTCTTTGCCATTGACCAGTCCAGGGGGATTTCCTCACTGGCTACCTGCTGCAGATTCTGTAATGCTGGGGAAACACAACAGTGAAAATACGTTCATCAGTTCTTTAATTTTCCATCTCACAGAACATCCAAAAGGTGTAATGGGTGGATCACTATAGATGTGTTTTCAAAGGAGACTGACTGTACTCTAGACCCCAGGCAATGAAAGAGCAGCACCACCAGCACAGATTATGATCACTGATGATGCGGGCAAACTTTGATACAGCTTTTCTACACCTGCAATTAATGCATTATGAATTACACATCTGGATAACAGAGGAGAAAAACCCCACACAGATATCTTCTCTGATGATATTACCTTATCACAGCTGAATATAAGCCTACCTAGAATATGATGCTCGTTTGTCTGATGTATGTTTAGTTTAGCTTCCTCTAGCTCAAGGTATTTGTACTCAGCATTTGGGTTTCAGCTCCCCTGGGAGCTGAGGAGTTGGCCCAGATGACAGGGAGATGCAGCTGGCTGGGGTGGCCAAGGTGGCTCGTGACAGTGTGACCCACATCCTCAGGGTGACCAAATGACTCAGGTGTTTTCCTTCACAGGCTGCAAAAAACCAGGAACAGAAAGAATTAGCTGCATTCCACCAACAAGACTGGTCACAAACCTGTGTTACTGATAAACAGACCGGACAGTTGGTAAACCAAGTGATTAACTGAGGTGGGGCTTAGGACAGACCCAGCTTTCAGAACAGAACTGAAGATGATGGAAAAGGTGAGTCTTTACCTAGTTTATGTTGAATAATTTATGTCATTACTGTAAATCTGAGACGATAAAATATATTTTCAGCTACTTCCCAGCAGATAAAACCCCAAATCTCATACTTAGAAACATTCATTGAAGAATATTGTGATTTATCATGAAAAAATTGGACCCTAGGAGCAGTCTCTGTAAACTGAGTTGTAGATATATGATACAATGCAAACTATTGCATCTCCATTTTTGGAGAGGTACAGAAACATGAAAAACAGTAATAGTGGATGGCTCAATCTTTCCTAACCTTTAGTATTACAAAATACTTTATTTTTTGTATAGTGGGAAAGGAGGGAAGGAATGTTTTTGGAACCAGCATTCATGTGATCTTGCTTTCTCACTCTTTCATTCTCTATATTGTTTTTCTTCATCAAAGCCCAAATGAGAGAAGTTTTTAAGTCTTGGTTTCAAGTCTTTCAACTTCAGGTGTTCACAGTGTAGGTCTCTGGGTCTGAGCTGGCTGGCAGTAGATCTCTGTGACAGTCTGTGAAGTCCCAGTGCACCCAGTGGAGTTCAGGGTGAGATCTGACCTCCTGAGTCAGGGGTCTGTCTGGGCTGGGTTCTGTCTGTCTTGGTCCCTAAAGGACATAGATGTTATTGATCAGCTCTTGATTGACTTTGCAGACATGCTCAAATTATAAACCTGTGTTATAAGCAGTTAGATTGGGCACCACAGCTCTTAGTCCTGTATTGGTGGCTCATGCTGCTTTGGGACTCTGGGCTCTTTGGAGGCTGCCTAGTCTCCCAGAGTGGACATGGATGCTGCTCCTGGATGAATGTCAGTGAAACCTCTGGATAAAATTCCAGGTTTCATTATAATTCTCTATGATTTGCTTGTACTTTTAGTGAGGGTGTGATTTTATTTCATGGCTTATGCTGCTCAAGCTGACAACTATGTGCTGGACTTTACCTAGGGCAAAAATAGGGGAGGCTTTCATGGCACTGTAGCTCAACCTGTGAATTTGGTGCATAAAATACCCCAAACAACCCAGGCTTATGCATTTACTATCAGGTTACTTGAATGAAAGTGATGATTTTTTTTCCTGGCTTGTGTAGCCTGAGATTGTATGGACCAAAAGTGAGTAGGCTTCTCTATGGATGAAGGGGATAGGTTTGAGGTCAGGTCCAGGCTTGTGCTGAAACTCATTCCTCTTGATTTGCATTTGTGATAAAGCTGGTCAAGCACCCATCTCTAGAGAACTGCCTGCACATCAGAATACTCAGACCTTGCTTTGCACACACAGCACCAGCTATCTAACATGGAGAGAGAGTGGGAATTGGAATCACAGCCAAGAGCAACATCGCTAGATCTCACTGACTGCTAGGATCAGCCACACCACCTGATGTGGCTGGCTCTGTTTGTCACTGGCTGGGTAGGTCATCGCCTGTCCCAGCTCCTGTAGCATGTCTTGTGTCACAGATCTTCTGTGGACTTGGCTTCAAAGCAGTTTGGAGGAGCTTATGTTTTCTGCAGAGCTCATCTGCAGTTCTGCTCCTTCTGTGACATGTAGACACTACAGCTATGCAAAAAACGTCTGGCTAATAAAAGCAATCCCAAATGTTGTGACTATTGCAGTGAGCACAAAAATGTTGTATCTCTTCTTTCTTCATATTTGCAGTACGCTAGAATGATAAACATGCACTACCAGGTAAGGATTTGTTTTGAGTACTGTTATTGAGGAATCAGCCAGGCTATTCTCCTGACAAACAATAGGATATGCATGACTAATTCCCTGAGAAATGAAAGGACAATGTCCTTTGTTAATATTAGATAATATTAGATAGAAGGGAAACATTTGCATTATGAATGCAATGATTTTGCACCTGAATGTAATCAGCTTTGCTCAGTCTATTGCCCTAAAATTATTTCTCTGTCTTCCATGCAGAGCAAAAAAACCATTTCACAGCTCCCCATGAAAGGTGGCCAATCATTACTGCAACCCTTGGGACAACCCAGGCTGTGATAACATTATTCATGATGAATTGGTGGGACATCTATGGAACTTTAATGCCTCTGGGTTGTATTTCAGGGTACTTCACTTTCTCTTCACTCACAGAGAAGTTTTTCCAGTTGCTAAAAGTATCTTATTCACAACATCTCACCTGACTATTTCTTACAGCACGACAGCAGATTTTTTTCTTGTGAGGTCAGAACCATGAACTTAGTTCTTCTGATAAAAAATGGCTTAACCATAAGCAAACTGGAGACTGTATGATCACTGAAGAAATTAGAGCTCTGAAGCAGTTCAAAAATCCTACAAGCTGCTCACTCTTAAAGAAAAAAAAAAAAAGGAACAAAAAGATCAAGGGGAAAACTTATCTCTTCCTGTGTGATTGATCTTTTTCTCTTCCAATTGCCCTCTGACCTACAATAAATCATTGTAGAATGTGTCAGGAAAATCCCTTCAATAGCTTTAGAGCTGGGAGGAGAAATGTTTTGTCTCTCAAAGCATTATCACAAAAACATGCAAACAATAGCAGCTTTTCTGTTATTTTTCCCACATCCAATGAGATGATAAAGGAAGGTTTTTCCACATGCTGCTGTGAGTTGATAGTGTTTAATGTATATTCCCATCTAAAATCCATATACAGTTTTAATGCTGTAGGAGATATATAGAAGCAGACTTGGATTTCCTTATGGCTAAAAAAACTAAGAGGAAAAAAACACACGGGAGGAGTTATTGCCCTGCTTTATGGAGCTGGTTCTCACTTGGAAATAAAAGTAATTTTGAAACAATTCTTTATTAAACAGACAAAAGTATATGGCTGAAATCATTGTTCCACTTGGTGTCAGGAGGCAGGAATGGGTATGAAGGCTGGCTTTCCTCTGATCTGTTTTCAGGTAGTGTGAACCCTCATGGTCATTTCTGAGGTAAGTTGCTTCTAGAAGACCACTGTGTCTGCAAAACCACCAGGGCTATAGAGAGGGGTAGCAATGCCTTCCAACACATGTTGGCCTGATAAAACCTGAATTTCTTGGCCCTTGATGAATGCATCCTGCACAAGGCATTAATTTCATGATTAATTTGGAGGTAAATGATGGCTCCTATAATGACAAAACCTGGAAAAGACTTTCTGTAGGAAGCTGAACTAGTTCCCATTACAATAGTGTTGAAGGTTCCCATTATTATGCTGGGTTAGTAAACATATTTTAGGACATTTGGGATGTGATTTCTGTGGGTAAAACGAGCATCTACTACAGATCTGTCTACCTGTGGACTAGTAACTATGTGCTCTCAGCAGTCACTGCAAACCAGGGAAAGGTTTGATGCATTCTGAAGAAAACATCTAAAATGTCATTCTAAAATCATCCTAAAAGTGCCTATTTCTTTTAATGGGTTTTTAATTTCTATTTCTGGAGCTCTCACAGCTTAACTCAGAGATAGATATCAATGTTTCAGATTTTTGATGTTAGGAGAGATGAATCACTGTGGATCACAAGCAAATTTATAGGCATTTTAAAAGCATTTCTCCAAGTCTAAACACACAAATAGATTCAATACCTTTTAAATATTGACTTTCTATATTTAATTTTACAGTTATATGGGTTTGTCGCATGTTCTATATTAAAAGAAATTGTTAAACTCTTCTCCCATTTAAATTCAATTTCTTGTGGTTTTGCTATCCACAACCCCCATCCCTTGCTTCGAAGAAGCCCCCCACATATTTACTGTAAAACATCCCAGAAATGTCATTATGTAACTCTGATACCCTCCTAATCAGTTGAGCTCTGGCTGGGTGGGTAACCCCAGAGGCAGCAAGAATCTCCCACACCTACGGCTTGTCCAGCTTCCCGTTCTCAGAACTACCGACCACAAGAAACTCCTGTGGTTGCTAACAGAAGAAACAAGTTCCCTCCAATCTCCCAGTGCACCTTGTCAGTTGTGGTTTGTGAGAATTACACTCTGCTCTTATCCAAAGCAGTCAGGACCAGTGCAGGCTCTGCGCCCCTTTATGCTGCCAGTTTGGGGTCCTCAGCTCTTGGCTTCGAACTTTCCAGCACCGTGGCTCCACTCTGTGGGAAATTGTTCAGATTAATCCCACAAAGACTGCAAATGCCTTGGGAAAACTACTTGTGCTCAATCACAACCACTCTGTGGAAATGAAACAATGTTTCCCGTGAGACTTTTTGATTTATTTTTCATTTATGTGTCTGCTAAAGTGTCAGATTGTTTGTGGCAAGAGATCTTGGTGCTTTCTTCCTTCTAACACTTTCTGTGCAACCTGCGTTCGTTTATATCATTACCTTTGCTTTGAGAACGATAGGAAATGAACCATTTAATGGCAGTGAGATGGGAACTGGGCAATGTGAAATGACATTTCCTAATTAAACCACTAATGACCATAAAATATGCCACCAGGTTCTTTTATTATAACACATAGCTACAGCAGGAAAACCTTTGGAATATAGTTGGTCTCTTCCTTTTCATTTCCTTTAACATTTATGTGCATTTGCTTCTCAATATGATCCAAAAGATCAGGCCAGAGAATCATCTTCCTTTGTAAAAACCTGCCCTGTGCTCTGTCAACGCATCTATCCCATCTCTGCTTTTGTCCTGTGACTGCTTGGCTGTGAATCTGGTGGGATTAAACCAGCCTCTAATGGGCATGTTTTCCCTGGTTGCTCCTGGCTATTCTGCAATAGCACCACTCAGCTCCATCAAGGAAATAACTGCAATTTTCTCTTCCCTAATGAATTTCATAATGTAATCAGTGTCAGGCCGTGACTGAGAATGAAACTAAAATTTGATGTAATGGTCAGGAAAGAAATTTGACTTGGAGCTTTGTTTTGACTGGGTCCCAAATGAGGAGAGGCATTGCTGACAGCTCTGAATATACTCTGTGGACTGTGATGGCTCCAGTGGCAATAAAAATGTTCACAGTTTTTTGTTTTGGTCTTGTTTTCATTACCACTGTCATGTTGCTCCTTTCTGTGAAGTTTGGGTTGCTAGCTAATGAACTGCTTCCAGGGACAGGAATGGCCTTTGGCTTCCTGCAGAGATTAATTAAAGAAAATACAATAAAATCACACTGGGAGTTCTTGTGTGGAGGCTCAGCCTCCACGGGGTGCTGGCTGAGAGCAGGTAGACAGCTGAAGATGTCACCAGGCACGCAAAGGTGTCACCAGGCACCCAAGGGTTCTCAGAAATACTCAGCTGTCGAGTGTGCTTGGGATGTTGATAGGAGTTATTAGGTGCAAAATACCAGGGACAAACTGGTGAAGGGGCACCAAGCTTCACCCACATAAGGGCACAGCTCCACATTATTTTTGTACTCCTCAGCATGACTCAGTTTAGGTTGGACCTAGTACAGTGAGCAACAAATGGTGAAACACTGACGAGCCTGATTCCCTTCCCTGCTTTTCCATGCATTCAGCAGCAACTGGTCATTTCAATAAGTCTGGGGGAAAATTCTGTTTGGACCTTTTGATCTTTTTTGGCTTTGGGAGAGGACAGTTCAGGACTCCCAAGCCAAACATCTGTTGGAATCTGAAGACTTACAAAGTGCAGATCCAGAAGGTTTTAATATAAGAAACAAATTGGATCAGTCAACATGTTGGCATGGGAAATATCTGAATGATGCCAGATCAAGAGGAGACCAATGCAGCAATGAGTGGGCAAAGCAGCATGACTGTTCCTTCAACACATCAGCCCAGCACAGCCAAATACCACCATAAGTGCTGCAGCTTCTCTAAGGTCCCTTGGTGAGCCTGAGCCTGGTGGTGAATCACCAGGACTGTTGTCTCTCTGAAAACACTGATTTCCCAGGAGGAAAAGGATGAGATAGATGTCTGGGAACCCTTGAATTTGCAACTGGAAGAAAAAAAAGCCACCCATAGTTCTATTGTGCTCAGTTGTGGCTGCAGTTATTGTGCCAACCTTCCTCCCTAAGAGCCTTGTCCAAATGCTGTGGTTCTTTCCCCTGGGGCTGCTGGCTTGGGAACTGAAGCAATGGGAGACTTCTGGAAAGACAGTTGGGATTTCTCCTTGCTACAGGCGAGGTGACTGCTGCTTTCACACCACTGAGAGTGATGGTGAACTTTCCTGATGGGCTTTTCCTGGCTCATTGTGCTGATAAGCAGAATCCCACACTTCTGGAGTGCTTTGGAAGGGCAAGGCAAACTGTAGCACTTCAGGTGAAGTGCATGCAAGGCTTCACAGAGTCATTTATTGCAGCTGCTGTTCCACTGCCAAAATCTCTGCTATGGTCATTTGGCATCTGTCTGTGGAGTTGAGCTTTACAGAGACTATAGCCACCAACAGAGACTTGGACTTCTCTGCTGGAAAATCCCAGCCTTTCAGGATATGCTTATCTTGCTACAGCTATTATATTTTGTCTGCAATAAAGCTGGACAAGTGATTTGGCATTGATGGGCTAGGCTGTTAAAAGCATTCTAAATGTGAGGAGTTTCATCACTGCAGAGCACCCAGACCCACCCTGCACTGAGGACATCAGTCTCACTTCAGTAAAGACAGGAAGCCAACAGTGCTGACCCCTCTGATTTCTGAGCCCAGAAGAAGGTTAATCTTCCCTGCCTCTTGTCCTAATATCCTTTATTTTGGATATATCTAACTTGACACCTTGAGTTTCCAAATCCCATGGCTTACCCATTTGTGAGTGTTTGGCATTCCCAGTGATGTGCTGACCTGATCTCCTCCCCTTGATTTGGATGTTCTGATGCTGTGTCCCTGGTGATGTGGCTTTCCCTTCTAGTCTGTGGCTCTGGGTACACCACAAGGGACAAAGTCTATGGGTCTGCTTATAGAAAAAACACCATAAGGTTGCTGATGTTCATGACCTATTTCTGACTGGGTCCCAGGCCATCTTTTGGGTGGATTAAATTTAGAGTTGGACCACAGGACAGTTTGGTAAGGTGGTGTTTCCAGAGAGAGCCACCCAACACAAAGCAGAAAACTCAAACTATTGTTTCTGAAATATGCAGATAGTGACATACTTTCTCGTCCTCCTGAACTGAAAAGTGAATATTGGCGCTAGGCTGTGTTTCAGGACCTTGCTATTTTAATTTGCTTGGTCACATGTGCATTAAGAAAGTCACTTGGTGTTCTCTTCACTTGAGAGAGAGGGACACTCTTGTGCACTGTGCAGAGCTCAGGGCTCTCAACCTGGCAGCGGTGATACTGATGAATGCAAAGAGCACTGAGGTTTCAAATTTTTTTTTTTTTTTAGGATGAAAAAATCTTTTCAATACAATATACGTTTGATGGAATACAGGAAATCCTATCAGTAATGGCACAGAGAAGCCTCACAGGGCTGCCACCTCCTGTAAAGAGGAGAGGTGAATTGCTGAGATGAATGATTCAAAATAGCTGCAATAGTTGTGGATTGTTTTCTTGGTTTCACTTTGTGATAATGTGATTGCTTCAAGGTACATGCTGCCTTTCCTCCCAGGACTCCAGTCAAAAACATGGCTTGTAGAAAGCTATTCCCTTTTACACTTTGACTGCCTGGTATTTACATCCACTGTTCACTGTTCTCACTTTCCTCTTGCCTCCGTGGAAGTGCTTGCTGAGATTTGTGCCATTTGTTAGGGACAGCCAGAAGATGTTGACTCTACTGCTTTCCCTACAGGAGTCTTCTTTGCAGTGGTGCAGCTGTATCTAATTTCCTGAATGGTGTTCAAGTCAAACGTGCAATCAATTAGGTGTACTACACAAGTGATGGAATCACATTGCTGGGATCCATCAGTTTTAAAAGCAGAAAGGACTTTTATCACATAGCCCAACCTTGCATTTTCAGGTTTTGTTGCACAATTTATTAAAAGCCCTTTACCTCCTTTGTGCTCTGTAGGAACAGGCAGTACTATATATAAAGCTGATGCCCACATCCCCGTTTCCAGAGGCAAGCCCCAGGAGGAGATGTGAAGTTGGAAACCTGGTGAATCAAACTGGTATTTAGCTGCTACAGCACTTAAATGCTGATTTCAGCAACTAGCTGGAATATATGGACATCCTGTTGAGGCATGGACAGGATATCATGCACTGTGGTTTCCTAGCACTAAATTTTAGAAAATCAGGCCAATGACTTCCTTTAGATTTTCAGTTTCAGACCAATAAGTGTATTAGAAAGATTATCTATATATTCTATTGTTAAGTTTACTTTTGTGAAAATGGAAAATAACCTTCCACACACAGCAAATTTAAAAGGGGTCCTTAAATAAAAATCAGAAGTTTCTACACTTCTTAAAAGCAAACATTCCCCTCTCCTCAATTAATGTCTCCCTAGGCAAATTAATAATTTTAATTAAATGCCTGCTTTCTCAAAAGTCCTGTTAGAATCATAAAAGGTTGATCAAAGTTGCACTCCTGGCCCTTTATATAATTACACCACGTGCCTGATAGTTATTCAAATGTTTCTCGAACTCTGTCAGGTTTGATGCTGTGATCACTTTCCAGGTGAGCTTATTCTACTGCCCAACCACTTTCTGGGTGGAGAATCTTTTCCTAAATTCCAACATAAACCTCCACGACACAGCTCCATACCCTTCCCTCAACCAAATCTATTAGCTAGATTCAGCCCAAGGTAGCAACCATGGGGGCTTTATGTGACTATTTTTAAACAACTTTTGATTTTTTTAATCTTTAAATCAGACAGCAGTTGCTCAGGAAACAGAGCATGTAGGTGACTCTGTTGTTTTGGACAGTTTGCAGGGAAAGTCTAGCTGGGAGAAGAGGGTGGTCTCCACTGCACATGGAGTGTGGACTGCCAGCAACCAAAGGGTGGGAGTGGATGTGGTGTTCTGTCAGACCAGAGCTGCAGCATTTGTGCTCCACTTTGGTCTGGCATGAAGGACCTCACACCCTGCAGCAGTGCACACCACTCTGCGTAGTCCAAATTAAGCTCAGGTTACTTTCAGCACCACACTAAAGAGTGCTGTTGCTGTGGGCTGCTCTTAAGTGACTCTCTTTCCTGACTGACTGAGGACACAAAAGTTTCTTGACTTAGTAATCTTAACAGAACGTCACAGGTGTGTGGGCTGATTCCAGATCTGCCAAGCGATTGCTGCCCACCATGCAGCCCTTACTAACAGAGATAAAAGTAAATAGTGCTATTGGAAAAGTTGATAGCTCCAGAGTGAAAAAATTCAAGACTCTTCTAGAAAAAGGAGTCTTGTAATCAACCCAAAGGTACAAGAGAGACAAAGATTAGAAGTCACTGAAGTTTCTGTGCATGTGATAGAATTCTGTGGAGCTTTCTCCATGTCTATGTGAATCAAGAGCTACTGCCAGCCTACTCTACCTGAGACCACCAGGAAAACTCTTGCTGATTTCTCTAGATATGAGATCAGACCTGCAAGTGTGGCACCAAACAGGCAGAGATCAATGGGAGAAATAAAAAGCTGGAATGGTGTTAGGCAGCTGGATCAAGCACCAGCACAGCCTGGTCAGAAATGACCCTGTCTGACCTAAGTTGTGGCATCCTGTGCAACCACAGGAACACTTGACTTTCCTTCCATTACACAGGCAGCCTTGTATAGGTATGCAGGTACCTACACATGGCTAGTTTGCACTGTGTTGGAAAAGGGGCTGCTTCCAACAACAAATGAAAAAAGTCAGCCAGAGCTGCCAGGGCCACAGTAAATAAAGACAGTGCGTGTGTGCGCCAGAGCAGATCAACTCTAATTTGTTCCTCCTGTCAAAATACTGTTTATTGCTGCTTGTCAGTAAAGACTGACCAGTAAATGGAGATGCCAGCTCCATCTGGGGGTCAGATTACCGGGAGGAGAGCTTCTTCCTTTGGATCTTCCTGACGGGTTTCTAACACTGAGGCGAGGATGCGTCCCTCCCTGGGACTGATGTCCAGCTATCATTAGAGGGAGCTGTTGTCCCAGCCAGCACCAACCTCCCTCTGCTCCTCATCAGACCTGCCGCGGAAATTCCCGTAAATCCTGAGTTTGCACCTTTCTGTAGGCACTGTCAGTCATGGCAGCTCTTGAGGGCCTCACAAATAAAGACCTTCACTTTCATTTGTTTGGTTTTCTGTGCACGAAAGAAGAGAGACTTCTGAGCTGAAGCGTGGAGGCACTGGGATCTCCCAGTGCTGGCTGGGCAAGACAGGGAAGCCTTTTAGCCCTTCTGTTAACCTAAGATAACAAAAGCAGGGGAGATCCTTGACATAATTTTCTGTCATTTTAGTAACCCTTTGTTTGAACTATCAGTCTTTTCCCTCATCCTGACCCCGTTCTCATTTCTATTGCAGCTGGGGTAATTCAAACCAAGCCAGGAAGTTACATGAAGACAAACCACTGTGAATGAGATCAGAGTTGGACTTTTTGTAAAAAATAACAAAGGCCCATGACTAAAACTTAGCAAAGTCAAGCATCTGACTCAGTGGTAAACCTTTGCTTTTAACTTGTAATGATTTTTCTTGGAAGCAATCACCAGAATGGTGGCTCTGAGTACTCTGTCTCCATGCATTCCTTGCTTGTTTTCCTGTTGGGGATGGGCACATTCTTAGGTTTTGTTTTCTGAGGAGAAATGTGTGGAGATTAGATACACGATGTCGGTGGTGTTATTCCAGGCTGATAACATCACATGGTGTATTTCATACTAAGAGAGGGTGTAGATTGAATTACTGCAGGCCCAGCATGGGTCGTGCAGTGAGTGTGTCAGAGAGTATTTCAGCTGCATGAAGCAACACGTGGGGCATTGTTTCAAATGTGCATGGGCTGAATCAAAAAGGCCAGCTATCACATGAGGTTTGTTTTTTAATGGACAGGAACAATTGTGTAACCAGATCCCCATGCTTATTAAGCCAAATTCAGATTGGTGGATAAAATTTAAATGTTTTTTTATTTGTCTGTTTACTCCAAATACCTCAAAGCTGGGAGCTGGCTCACTTGCTGCAGTGGGACTGTGCCCTGTATACCTGTAAACCACCATTCTTAAAACTGTGCTACTCATTTGAAGCAGATAAGATTATCTTGGTGTTTGCAATTTCCCTTCTACTCTTCTGTTTTTCCTGGGGAGACCACTTGGCACTGTCTCAGCTCTAAGGTAATACTATTTAATTTTCCAAAGCAATTTGTCAGGTTTCTAAGTGTGACCATTCAGCATATAAATTCAAAGCATAATCCTTGTGCTGTCATCTTACTGGCTTAAATGAACTGAATACAAGGCATAGTTTTGTAATCTGTCTCTGCTCTCTTGGGACAGCTTTGTAAATGACATGTTACATTCCCAAGTCTCAGCCAGGCAAAGAGGTTTATTCAGTGCCAATAAAGAGCAGTTATTTCCTAATATGTATGTTAACTGCTCAAAACAGTTGTTGTGAAGATCTGAGAAAATGCTAACAGAAAGCAAGTGTGAGCGAGCAGCAAGTGGCTGTGCTCAGGGTGTGTGTCCGTCAGGCTGGAGCTTGTGTCTGTGTGTCTGTCAGGACACTGCTGACTGACCCGGCCTCTATGCCTCAGTGAGGTAGCCCAAGTGCTGGGTTGAGCTGTTCTGGGGTCAAAGTGCACACTACCAAGCAGAAGGTGCTCAGGAGTCAAGTGCTGTGTTTCCAAGCTCTCTGTAAGCCAGCAGCAGTCATCATTGACACTCAAAGAAGCACCTCTGCCTTTCCCTGCCCTTCCTGTAGCCATCACCTAGAGTAGGTTTTTCCCAGGTCTGCAGGTAACACGATCTTGGAAGTGACATGGTTTAAAACTACCCAGGAAAAGGCAACAAAAAATACTTTTGACTGATCTGATTTATTGTAAAGACACAGACGCTGGCCTCAAGGCATGGTGAATAAATTGCAGAAATAAATTGTGTGGAGCAGCAACAGGACTACTTCTGGTTGTAGCGATGGTTTATGGTGGTTTAAAGCAAGCATTAAGCTCCAGGCTAAGATACCTATTGCAGCCAAAAGATCCTACCTGCCTCCAGCTCCACACTGCTGAGCCATTAATTCCCCAAGTTCAGTGGCTCCAAATGGAGGTCTGCTCTGTCAGGCCCCTGGCTATACCCCTGCCCAGCTTTGTACCTCCTCTCTGTCTTAGGCAGCTTGGTTCAATCAGTACCAGTATCTCCTCTAGTGACTTCTCTTTCTTGCTTCTTCTTTTGCTGCCTCAGTCTGTCAAATCATGGTCTTAAATTTCAAACAGAGCAAAGAAAATAGTTTCATGGGTTTCAGAACAGACCAGGGTAAACCACTACAAGGGATATAGATGGCAAATGCATAAAGAAAGTGTTTTTAAAAGGCTTGTAACCTTATGAAGGAGGCCTATACTGACAATCATTACATATGATGATCTTAGGAATGCTATTATTTAGCCAATTGATTAGAAAAGGATCATTCTGCACATTCTGCTCTTCTCTGTTCCTTCAGTCTAATGTACCCCTTCTGTCCCCTCCTTAATGTGACAGGAGGTAAGATTCAGGACAGCAAACTGGAATGTTCAACTTCTGGTTTGATCCAGAACAGCCATTCCTACACTTCACAATATTTTAATAATCCGTGAATGGAACTGAAGATCCCAATGTGCATTGTTACACTTTGTACACAAATTATCACCTACAAAAGCAGTAACTTATCTGGAAAACTGCACGGTTGTATATTCTCAAGAAAGAATAAGATCTGGGTGTTAGCTTACAGACATGAAGCTTTCCAGTCCTGCACAGCAAAGATAAGACCAACTATGTCAAATTTCCATGTTCTTACTGCAGATGGTATTCTGCTGTGGACACTGAGCTCTTGGGGAGAAAGGAGGAATGTGAAACCTGCTCTCTTTAGTATATAGCTTTAATGATAATAATTTATTTATCCCACAAGCAAATGTTTGTAACTGAAAATCTGCACAACTATTTGGAGACTTGCTTTTATTTGCACAAGGATAAACAGAGAAGGATTCCTTTGCAGCTGTTGGATGTGAGGCAGTGTGACAATGAGCATAATCAGGCCTTTAGTATGTCATGGTGTCTTCTCTCCCTGAGTCAGATACAGCAGTCAGAAAGAGCTCCTCATTTCTGTCCTCGGCTTATCCCACTGGCAGTGCAGGTGTAGCTCTCAAATGGCAATTGGGAACATTTGGATCAGTGTAGGGTATTTCTGTAAATGGTCTTTAAACCTATCTCATTAAATAAGAGGGAAAAACAAATACTCTATCATCCCTCCACCTCCAAATACTTTGCAGGTCATCCCTGGACCTGGTAAGAGCTTCTTAAACCTGTGTCATTGCTGGCCCAATGTACTAAGAAACACTGTCACCCTTAGTGACTGTGGAGCTATATCAGGTGAGAGAGGGATTCCTCCCTGATGGGAGGCCTGTGGCAGTGATGCCAGGTGGTCTGTGAGGAAGGGAATTCTTGCAGTTGTCTCTGGGGTTCCTTGAGCTCCTGGAGGCAAGAAGGAGACCTCTCAGGGTGTGCTTCAGATATGTGACCTCAGGCACACTTGAGGGCCTGTGGGACTTATCAAGAAAAAGAGAGATGGTTGTATCCTTTCACTGTGTGATTTGGAAACTACACATAACATGGCATTGCCAAGTGAACCTGTGCAGTGAACTGCACTAAGCCTATTTTTAGTAGCAAAATTAACAAAGAGCTCAAAGATCTTCTGCAACAATAGCCAGCAAAAGAGATGCAGGAATTTCAGGGCTGAACTGAGCTGCAGCAGGACATGCAGCAGGGAGGGGATCTTGGCCACCCAAAAAGAGCAAAGAAAGAAGTGGTTTCATTCAGATAGGCAGTTTCTGCTTTTCATTGAGTGTGGGAAGTGTGTGACAGGATCCAGCGAGGTGATGGAGGGAAGTAACCTGGAGGGAAGTAACCTTTACACGCAGTGGGAAGCAGAATTCATTGAAGAAATACCTCCCCATCCCTACCCATCTCCTAAACCCATCTTCTGCCCCAGGAAAGATAATCCATCAGATACTGGTCATACTCTTGTATTTCTCAAAGATAAGTAGGAAGCTCTAAGCATCAGACACACAGATCCTGCTTCCTCCTGCAGGCCAGGGTAGCAGGCACTTTCAGACCCCTTCTTGGGGGAGCAGAAAGTGCTCTCCGGGGTTTTGGCCTCCAGGGTGGCTATGGCTATCGCTCTTGTCTGGGATCATGTGCCTTAATCCCCTGAAGTGGACTGCCCTGCAGTCGAACATTCCCCACATTCCTGCTGCCTGCTGACACGCAGCCCATTCAAAGGCAGCTCCAGGGCTGTGGGAAACCTTTGCTCCAGCTCTGGGGTGTCTCTGTGCCAGGCATGCCTTTCTATTCCGAGCTGGGATGGATATAGCTGGGCAGCAGCAGGACAAAGCTTCTGCAGTCACCAGCAGCACCCATGAGCTGGATGCTCGCTTGCTTCCAGAGACCAGTGTAAATCCCACTGCTTGCTAGAAAGAAACTGAGGCAGAGGCCAAGAAGGATTTTCTGGGGAGGCTGGATATCCGATCACAGGAACATGGAGGTTGAGCTGGGATGGAAGGAGAGGTCCAGAGAAGAGGACAAGCTATGGTGACTGTTTGTACCTCCATCCCCCTAATGAGACCTAACAAGGTGGGAAGGGTACTGCTTCTGTCTGGAGTTTGCTGTGGGCAAGGTCTCGTAAAGCCTTAAAATTCAGGAGAAAGCGACATTTCTTCTATCCCAGAAGGGTGGAAAATTTTCATCCTTGTCCTGCTGTGTTTGACAAACCTTAACGTAAACCCTGGTTCAGATCAAGGCTGAAAAGGAAGGCTAATCTCTTGTTTCTCTGTTTGTGAAGTGGGAACAAAACTAATAATAATTAGAAGAATTAATAATTCTATCACATGAGGAGTGTTCTAAATTTGTTTATAGATTAAAAAGTAATGCAGGTGTCTGCATCCTTTGAACAGACTGGGAAGTCTTGAGAATGTCAATAAGATGGCTCTGCTGAGTAAGGATTGTGCTTAGAGAAAATGCTGAGGACCCAGGCGGTGGCAGAATAGGAAGGATCACAGTTAAATTTTCTGTCTGTTATGGTTTCTCATTTTCTAAGAATTTCAGTGACAGGTAGGAATTTGGGAGCTTTTGTGGGTTGATAACAATGGCCGTTAGGATTTGACAAGTGTGAAAGACAGGCATGTGTTGTCCCCAAAGATATGCAACACCAACCCTCAATGCATCATCTGTGGACGAGTGTTTACATTGTACAACTTTCTGAATCAACTGTCAACTGTTTTCTCATTCTCTCTCTCTCTCTTTTTTTTTTTTTTTTTTTTTTTATGAATGAAGTCTGAAGCAAGCCAGACAGAAAGGAAGGCTGCAGCATGTTTTATAGCTTGTGTTTCCTTCTGGTGAGGATGTTACATTTGCTGAAGCAAATTTCTGAAAGAGATGTGGAAGGGTTTTCTGGTCAGGGTTAGGGGATATTTCATTCATGCAGGAAGTTGCAAAAACTGAACAGAAAGTGCATATTCTAGAAGTTTCAATTAAAAAAACTAGGCTGAAGGGTAAAATTGCAAAATACCATCTGAGGCTCAGAAGCTGAGTTCAATTCTTAGTCCTAGTAAAGTTTAAAGTTAATAGCAAGTAAAAAATGCTTTAAATTCAAGACAGAGGAATACTTTTCCTTTCAATAGTCTAGTGCAAATTTTTGAAAATGCTCTTTTCTGTGATGCATATCCATGACAAATAATAGGTGCCTCTTATATAAATAGTTCCAGTGTAGAAACCTTGGACTGAACATAGGGAATTCTTCAAAGCCAGATTGGATGGGACAGACATAATATCACCTGAATTTGGATTTAGGGAGTTTCAACATGTTGCTTTCAAGCAAATCACCTGAGCATCAAGAAATTGAAATGCTGCTCTGTTGTCCAGAATGGATGTATGAGCTGATTTGAACAGGGATTGTGGTTCAAATGCCTCTAATACTCCACATACCAGTGCATCAGGGAGTGGAAGCTGATGTGTTTTAGCTTTGTTCTGTTAAGCAGTTAGCTTTTCTCATTCATTTGTTCTAGACCCATGGCACACATCTTTACTACAGACGTGCAGCCTCAGTGAGAAAGGTGACAGGGGGATGGGAAGGGAGTGTTGGTGTAAGCAGTGACTTATACCTTACTGAACCATGAGGATTCATACTTTTATAGGTTTTGATGTCAAGAAGAGTTCACTTAGTTCACTATGGCTATCTAGATTGACTCTGTGTCACACAGGTGAAAGAATCTCACCCCAAACTTTGTACACCACATTCAAAATTTCTGTTTGAATGTCTGTGTATTTTTAAAGAGACAAAATCAATCTCAGTTTAAAAGTCTTCCAATGAATTTCCCCCACATCTCTAGTTAAGGTTATACATAGATACAACTCAAGTTGTGTGAGCCCTTTATGCAGAGCAGTTTCAGCCAGTTCAATCATTGCATCACTATTGCATCACTATTCCAAATGGATAATTTCACAGGTCTCAGTACATGATAAGGAATAATTGGGTTACTGATAATGCCCATCATATGAAACCTGCTAACCATGTGCATGCTTTAAGCCTGACCCACTGAGAAGTATGTTAGTTTAAACTGCCTCTACAGTGGATTTCATTTTCATTAGGAGCTAAGCTGGCAAAATTTACTTTACAGCTGCATTATGCTATGGGCACATGCATGGTCAGGCACCAACCATTACTGTGGCTTAGCTGACAATCAGTAGCTTGATTAACTGCCTCAATTCACTCATGCACCTCAGCCCAAAAGCAGTGGATGGTAAAGATCTAAATATCTATATTGTTATCTCATTTAGTTGTCCCTGGACATTTTTTATAAGCTAGAGGAGGCCTTGAATGTACTTCAGAAATCAGTTTACTGCACTATTTAAAAGTGAAGGGCAAACAGAGGCAAAATTTACATTTCTCCACCCAGAAACAGGACCTCTAACTTAAGTTTTTCTTGTTAGAGAAAGCAGTCTGTGAACTTCAAAGGTCACAAACATTCACAAGAGCAGCTTAGTGTCTCATCCAGAATAAGGACTTTTTCTGTAGCTTAGCCACCTCCTAAAATCACATGAGGGCACTGCTGTGAGGTCTGTGACTGCTTTGCCTGTGTGATCTCATGGAATCAGAGCCTGGAATGGCATGTAAAGTGACAGGCTGACCCAACAGATGGTTTCATTAGCACTGCGCAGGTCATGACAGCAATGCCTGCAGTAGCGCATGAGCATATTAAGAACTAAGTGCCAGGTCATTGGAAAAGCAAAGGCAAGTTGCCAAAATCACCAAAAGTAAAGTAGAACAAGTAGGAAAGCATATGAAACCTGCAGGCAGACCTGGTTTTCTGCTGGTGTGCACACCTGCCTCTCCAGCACACCAGTGACCAAGTGCCTAACATGGACTCCAACAAGCATTAAAAATCTTGAAATGCTTGGAGGTACCTGCCTGGTGTTTGCCTTTGCCTTCCTTCCTAATCTTTTGCAGGTAGAATACAAATGGGATAGTTATTCATCAGCTTGGTGTCTGTTCATTCTGTCTGACTGAACCACCCTCCCCATGCCACAGCCTCATGAGCCCCATTCAGCAGGGATCCATGATGTTTCATGGTGTGTTGTATGGAGCAGGGACTGCTCCTAGCTCTGTCTGTGCTTCAGAGGATTTCAGGAATGGCTGGGGGAAGGGAGCCTTGGGAGACAATTTGTCTTTCTTCCCTGAGGAAGCAGGAATACTTTCAAGTGAAGTGAAATGCAGAGTCACTGTATGGAGGGAAGCACAGCTCAGGGCTTGCAAGAACAGAGCACCTTAATGCAGTCAAGAAACATCAAATGGGAAAAGAAAATAAAGGAAAAGGGGGAAACCCTCATGGTTTTCCCAGGAGAAAAAAAGAAACCATGAGAACACATTTTGAAGTCTATCATGGAGAAAATATAGGGGGGAAATCTTTGAACTGGAGAGAAGTAATTTTCAGTGTAATCTGCGTATAAAAATGGAAGATTTCCACTCTCATGGAATGAAGCTCTGGGGTTCAGCAGAAATTTGTGACCAACATCCAGTTGCACTGGAAAAAATATTTTAGCCACTGCTGGTTATCAACGCAGCTGTGTCTACTTGCCTAATGGAGAAAACTAGCTCAAAAAATAGAGTCTCTGGCAAGGTTTTTCCTCTGCTGAATGTGAATGCCATCGATCTGCTGAGCTTAATTAAACTGTCTGTCTGTTTCAGCTTGCACAATTTAGATAAGAAAATGACTATTCGTCCCAGACTCAGAAAGAAACTACTCACTCCCTTCCTTATGTGGTATGAGCCTGTCGTTGTCCTGCTGCCCAGTTTGTAACACTGAACTGCCTGTACTCAAAAACTGCTCCCACTACAGATCAGAATTCTGTCTTGCTTCCCCTCTAGATGGCAAACTCTCCTTAATTTTGGAAGGGGAACAGCCACAGTGATTGCTGCTGGCTTTTGCAATCGTTAATTTGCAACACAACTTTAGTTTCTAGTTTTGAATCAACCAGACCCCCCAAAAAATAGATCCCAGAAGTGGCAATGGAAGAGGAGGGAAAGGGAGGATCAGTGGGGACATACATGAGATTCACAGATTCCTGGTGAATGAAAATGGGAATTAACAGACATTGATACACCACGTACATTGGGAAGTGCAGTCTAGCCCCTGCAGCTGAGTGTGGTGGATCTCCAGTAGTTACTTCTCCAGGAGTACTACATAGTTCTGCTTAGGTGTTTTAGTTATGACTGAAGCAAGAATAAAACTGAACATTTATTTATTTATTTATTTATTTATTTATTCATTCATTCATTTTGCCAGTGAAAGGAGCCTCAAGCAAGGAGACATGGATCCCAGTTTCTCAGTAGACAGCAAGTTCTCCTATTCTTCACTTGACAGCCCATCCTCATGGGTTTACTTATCATCCTGTTTCAAAGTCTATTTCCCCTTTTCAGCTGTCATCTCCTTCCAAATGTTTTCTATTTTCTTTTTCAACCATAATCCAGCCCTGAATCTCCAGGAGTTGGGCTCTGAACCTTGTGAGTCCCTTCCAGTTCAGGATACTCTGACTGTATGATTCTATAACCGCTGCATCTTTGCACCCCATTCCCAAACCCCACCTCCCCTCTCTGCCCAATTCCCACCTTCCCTAAACATTCAGATCCAAAATGTGGTCAGTACTTTTGCAGAGCACTTTTGGCAAAGTCATAAATAAACATTTCTCAGTTGCCTCTCAATATCATATGCTCCACAAGTTGCAAATATTTGAAGTCCTACAAAATTAAGGAAGCTTGTTGGGCCAGTTCTTAACCATCCCCCCTTCTTTCCCAGAAGCACAAGGCACTGGGGGAGAGTGTGGGCTTCCAGGGAGGGATTTATCTGCTTAAAGTGATTGTCTGCAGTGCAGTAATCAATATCTGAGCTAGCCACCTGGGCTGCATTTACAATCAGTGGAGAGTTGTCAGCAGAGTTCAGGGAATCTATAGTACTTCCTAAAGTGGTCACCCACATTAGTTAAAAGTCTGGCACTCCCTAAACTGCCAATAAAGAGAGCCTGGACACGCTGCTTAGATGGAAACTCATACCACAGGCAGAGTTATGGAAGATGAATCTAATGTTTTTGTGCCTCGAGTCAGCTGAAGTGACATTTTAATTTTATCTATTTATTGGAATTCAGAATATTTTAGACTTCCTCTTTATGCAGGAAACAGAATAGCCTTTGACATGACAAGTAAGACTTCCTCCTTCCTTTCTCCTTGAAAGCTTTTAGAATCAATTCTCAGCCCCTCTAGTGGAGTTAAATTAAAAAATAAAGAAAGAGAGAAAAGCCTTCTGGAAAATAAAGAAAGTAAATGTAATGCTTTCCAAATCAGCATTGGATGAACATAGTTTCTTATGTATACTCTTGATTAAAGACCTAGGGAGGAATGTAAGGTTTCAGAATGGAACTCCTTCTTCTTTCATTTTTGGTATGATGAGGGGATGAGACCCAGCTGAATATTTGTGTTTGCTGTCTTATCTAGCACTGCAATATTTTTCTACAGCAAGCGAAATGCCATTTGTCTTTTCTTAATCATCAGTTCTCAGGATAGAGAAAGAACAAGTAATTTCCAGACTATATAGAGTCAGCTTGATAAATTGCTCCCCTCCCCAGTGAAATATTTGCTAGTTTCCTTTACGTTGCTATGTTGGTACCAAAGGAAGGTGCTAGGCATGATCCTGAATAGGAGCATGTTCTCAGGATAACAAGGATTTCAGAGCTGCACGTCCAGTGACTTCTCTGTTCATGACACATTTCGTGGAAGTGTCTCTATTTTCAAGCAGCTGAGCCAATGGTCTTTTATTACAGAGACTGATTTCTTATGCTTCATGTAATCTGGTTTGAAAAAAATTAGCTAATAAAAGAATCAAAATTAAAACTCCTTGTGCTAACAAGTGCTACCTTCTCAGTATATTCAGGCTACAAAGAAGCCACATTGAGACCTATGGAGATTTAGTACAGAGCTGTGCTGGAAAGGAATGGGCCAAGGAATCTGAAGGTCTGGAGCTCACAATGGTGCATTAGAATGCTCCTGTTGAGGCATTACAAAAGGCAGTGAGCAGCTGATTTGCAAAATGCATGTAAAGTCACAGCAGCTCGTGGCATCTGAGCTTTGATTTTATGAAGGTCTTGCTCAATTTTATGCGAGTTTTAGTTGCATATTATGCTTAGTTATCAGGTGATTTTTATCTAGTCTTCAAATTATAGATTTGTATTTTAAATAGTGGTTAGGACTCTGAAAACCAGGCTTACTTTTTATGCAAAGAAAAATATATTAATGAAAGAAATGTAGTGAAAAGTGACAATGGTTGATCTCAATTTAAACAGAGACCTCACCAGTATTTACATTATTATGAACACACTGCCCTGGAGCTCTTATTACTTGTGGGAAACTGTAACTTTTTATTAATTGATATGTGCTTAATAATTTCAGCCATGATTCAATGCCTGTGTCCCAGAGATTTTATGGGTGCAGAGGAAAAAGACATAAGTCAGAGGGGGTGAGCCTAAGGCTACCTTTTACCCAATTTGCCTTTATATTTACAGATGATTAGGAATTTTCCTACTAGGATATGCTAGTTTTGCAGAACTAAAATTCATGTTAGGGACAACATAAGTTTTGCATGAAAACGTTGAGGGGCTTTTTTGGAATTTGAAAATATGGTGGGTACCTACTGATCTTGGAGTCCAGTGACATATCCAATTGCTCTCACTGATACTTGCCAAGGAAGCAGCCTGTCTCCTATCTGAACCGGAGGCTCAGGGTAGAAGAAGGAGTGAACAGGACAGTTGCAGATAAATCAGCTTTCTTAGAAATTGTAATGACCCAGTACCTCCACATACAATCATCTCTGGGAATGGGTGGAAAAGGAATTTGCCATGTTAAATACTTGGGGGGTGGGGGACAGGGAGGGTTAACTATTAATCCTACCCAACAATATTGTTTTTCTGAAACCCTGTTGTTTTCTGTGGAGCAGAAATTTCACTGATGGCCAAGTGTACAGCACAAACCTTGCTCTTTACAATGCCAATTGCTGCTGACTGACTATTTTACAATGCAGGCTAGCAGGTACATGGCTTAATTATTCATCATATCTCTGCAAACATCTTTAAATCCAAATTGATTACCTTTATTGCTATCTCAGGATAAACCATATACAAGTTGGTCTTTCAATGATTTGTAAATGCATTCCTCTCCATAGGCTGTTTATCTGACATGTCGTATGGAATTAATGATGTTTATTCCCAGCTGACCAATTTGTATTAGTGCCACCTTTACCCATTTGCAGGACATGCTTGAACCGACCCTCCACAATTAATCATGCCCATCAATACAGACTGTGCACCATTCACTCAGTCCCATTAACCAGCTGGCAACTGTTGATTCCTAATAGGTGGAGGTAGTCATTGGAGTCCCTGTGAAGAAAAGAGAAATTCAATCTCACATGATATTTTTTTCTAGATACATGTACTCTACAAATACTCTGGGCTTAAATCTGGACTTAAAAAAGAGATAATTTATCATGCACACAACACTCTCAATTTTGACTGATAAACTCCAACATTTAGACTCATCTGCACAGTTTTATTTATTTAATTCAGAAGCAAAAAAAAAAAAAATTACCAGCAGAGTTGTTATAGTTGAGAGAGAGAAAGAGAGAGAGAGTGAGGTAAACCCTGCCTTCTCCAGGGAGTGCTTTAGCTCACTAAAAATCAAACTGAGAGGTACTAAGAAAGGGCAGAATAGAAATCTCAAGAAATCTTCATAGGCATTCTTCTAAATGTAGGAGGATTCCTGAAGGATGAGGAAAGTCAATTTTGCTGGTGGAGAAGAATCTTGCCTAGAACGGATTTTGTGTTACCTGTATTCCACATCAATCATTAGCCTAAATATATGGTCTGGTGATATTTCAGATGCCCTGCCTTACTCACCCTAACCTTCAGCTGCTGGAGAAGGGCACAGATTTCACAAAGATTATGCATCACATCTAGAAGACTGACTACATCTGTCTACTTCAGATACACAAGGGCATATCAAATGGTATCAGACACTTGGGTTTAGGTAAACCAAATCTGCTTGAGAGTTATGCAATAGTCCCTCATCAGAAGATTAAAGAATCCCACAGACTGGAGGAGATGCCCTGGTATTCAGGTTCTTTTGGACGGGTAAACTGTTCCTGTCCATCCTCCATGCCCACAGCTTACTGTGGAGGATATACCCCTGCCATAATACTGAGTGACTGACTCATCTCTGGCTTCAACATACAGGGGTTGTGGAAGGTGTCTGCTGACATATTCAGTTCTGGGTGGGTTGAATTACTCAGATCTCAAAGACTGATCATAAAAAGACAAGGGGATAAATATGTATTTTTAAGCATGATCCCATGGGGTGACGTTGTTTCAGTTGCATTATTTAAAATTAGATTGTTCAAAACTTAAACCATGTCCTCCAACTTAGTTAAAAAAAAAAGAAAAATTATTCCCTTCTTCTGATTTTATTCTTTCTCCTATATTTCCTCTCCTTTTCCTAGCAAGATCCTTTTTGCAGGGTGCAAGACCCTTTAGCAAGACCCTTTTGCCAGGGTGTCACTGCTTTTAGTGGTGTAGGACCCTGTCTTTGGCTGCTGCATAGACCCAAAGTTCAGGGCCTTACTGCTCATTTCACTTAAAAGGCAAAACCAGGGATGTGTGAAGTTTCTCTTCATTGTAGTCTGCTTATACCAAGGGGAGATGAAGTCCTTGTTGGTGGGATCAGTGATAGATACGGAGGTTGCTCAAAGCATTTCAGGCACCCGTCTTTGAAATGTCTGCACAGCTGCCAGCTGCAGGCACACCTGGAAGGAACCTAGACACATCTGGACAGGCAATGGTTAAGTTTCCATTGGAGAAGCTAGATTTCCTAGAGTGGATTCCTAAAATCAATGGCTTGAAGAGTGTCTGTTACATAGAGTATTTCCTCTGACAACTTCTTTCTACATCAGTATTTTCTCTCTCTTTTGAAGCTTAGTTCCATAGTTTTACCTGGATTGGATCTAGCATTTTTACTTCATTTTCTGCCAGCCTTTCTCACAGAACACATTACTCAGTGAAAGTCTCTTGGTCCACACATGGTTTCACTACACTTGTGACAGGAGCAGGCTCATGTATACTCATGAGGTGCTGGAGGTTGCAGTTACTTGTTACTTTTGAGGGAGGTTTGGCCCAAATCAGAACAAATTGTTCCTCTTGAGCAGCGTTTTCCCCAAAAGCGTGGGATCAAATGTGGCTTCAGATCTCCCCCCACCCCCTCATTAACTGTGTTGAACCTATTGGTAATATTTTCCTTAGCAAGGTCAGTAACAGTGTGTGTTAGTGTATTTTATATTCGTACATCTGTGTGTATCACATCATTCTTTCTTACCCCAAGAAATTTACTTTCCCAAGCACACATTTAAATCCCTTGACTACGGTCTAGTATTAAGACAAGCCTTTGAAACTCTGAATGCAAAATTTTGAAGAAAAAAGCAGATTTTCTGTTTAACTAGAAAAGTAATAATAATTTTTTTTTTTTTTTTACTAAACTTGTTAATAACATGATTACCCAAATAGTTTTCACTAGTATGTGAAAATTCAGAACAGAATTATGTGGTTAACAGCTGCTTGACTAGCAGGCTCCAGCAGATTACCAAGGCTAAGGCAATTGCTCTACAGAAGTGTAGCCACTTCATCACGTGAAAGAGTCCTACAGAAAGATGAAGAAAACATGAATCTAAGAAGACTCTCAGTGTGTGTAAAAATGAAGGAATTAATTAGTAGATTGAGGCTGCCAGTCCAAAAGTGTGGGTTTTTTCTTTAAAGATGACTCCAAGTTAATGTTAATTGGGGTGTGTATGGAATAAACAGATTCCTGAAGCAGTGTGGTGACATTACTGCAATGCCTACACTGCCACCCAAGTTCAGCAACTCTGCAGTGCTCAAGTGCAGTGGTGATTATGCAACTTTTCATTCCATAATTGGTGCATTTCATGCTCCAGACATGTCCCTGGTTTATAACAAAAACTGGATTAATCTTGCTTTGGCTTAGATGTCCACTGTGTAGAAGCACATGCATAGCAGCCAGTCACCCATAGCTTTTTCATAGTGGATAGAGAGAAATAGTGCTTTTCAGAACATTATTCCTGTAATGTATTTTAGATGTCAGCTTTACTGTGAGATAAATTAGGCCCCAGAAGAGCCTGTTTCTCTCCACTGGTGATAAAGGAAATCCAGGTGTTTATTTCAGAAGTAAATAACTACAAGGAATTGTGCTGTTGGACAGAATATGACGAAAGCATGAATCTGATGTTTTCAAGCTGCTTGTGTTCTCTGCACAGCCACATTCTTCTAGTGATGGACCCCTTTCTATTTTGTTGTGATTAATGACATATTTTATGCTGAGTAAATTTTGTCTGGGCTGTTTGCTGAGCTTTGCAGCTCCTATTTGCAGCTCACTGTTCATTTTTAGTTGGATTTATTTAGGTCTTAGTGAATTTTTCATTTGGGAAGCAGAATTTTGACTTGACCTACAAGTATCAACTCTTTTTGCAAAGTCAAGCCCAGTGCTGCAATAATGTTGATTTGACCTTGTTATCAGTTACATTACGAATAATCTGCTAACTAATCCATTTCCTAAACTATTCACTCTCAGTAGTCTAGTTTTAGCAGCTTTCAGTAGTTCTCATACTTCTTCTGAAGTGTGCTGTCCATTTCCACTGCCTTTGGAGCTGCCACATCCAATACTGATGAAGATTTCAGTCTAACTTCCCTGCAGCAAGGGTTGCTTCCAGGTACAATTAGGAAAATGACAATAATTTCTTCTACTTCTGTGCCTCAACGGAAGGACCTGAATTTCTTTGAATCATGCTGTCAGAGTTATAAAAGTTCACTGCTTCTATTATGTCTGATACCTGTCGCTATACAGTATCCTCTTCAAAGTGGGTAGAAATTAATGAGTTCCATTAAGTGCTAGATATATCAGACTGGAAGGATTATGCTGATGATTCACTTCAGACCTTGGAATCAGATGTAAGGAAGGTGCATGAAATATCCAGTTTGCCCCATTCCTGACTGTCCACATCTATGAAAACTTCCCAATGATTTTGTCTATCAATGCCCTCTAGGAAAGAAGCCTGACAACCATCAAAACTAACATGATATAGAAAGTGAGATAGAGAGGAGAACAAGAAAATGTGCAGAAGAGATCAACAACATCAGTTATGTATCCACAGAACTGAAAAAGGGAGAAGCTGAGGATGTTTGGTCCACAAGATAGAGAACTGGAAATTGCTTAAGTAATCTGTTTCATGAAAGATCACTAGATATGTGAAGGTATGAAATCACTTATTCAAGAATGAAAAGAAACCATGGTACTGAAAATGGCTCAGGATATAAAAAAGAGGATTAATCTCACTAAACTGTAAGTAAAAAGTCAGTCATCAGGTATGGCCAGCTCCCTTGTAGTCAGTGGAGAAGTGATTACTAGCAATAGCAGAGTTTAGGGTGCACTGCAGTATTTTTTAGGGGACTCTGATATTTGGCCAAGTGTATTTCATCTGGCCTCACTCTTGCAAGACTGAATAATTCCATGATGCCTTGGGCATTTACCATAAAAGAGCAAGCCAAGTACTGTCCTCATTGTATAACCAATTTATAAATGTTTATTTCCTGCATTGAAAATGGAACCTTCATGTGTTCTTTGCCCAACACACTGACTTGAATTTTATTCAATTAATAATGAAGAAGCATGGAACACTGAAGACCAGGAACTTTGGTGATTTTATGCACCAATGTTTGTCACTTCAACAGCAAGCAAACAGTGACTTCCTACAGACATAGTTACACACTGGTGGGGCAGAACCAAAGTCAACAAACATCTTAATTACCCTTGGTACCATATCCACACATATCACATTACAGCCCACGTACTTCAGAGAAAGCCGCAGCTTAGCTGAAAGGAGACCAGAACCTTTGCATCAAGCAAGGTCAAAAGTCAAAGGAAATGCCAGTAGAAGCAGTAGTCACAGTAAAGGAGCTCAATAAACCCCTCACTTTCTTGTTTACTCTTGATTTCTCATTTGTTGTATAATAAAGGCAAATCTAAATGCATAACGGCACAAGAAGCAGCTGGACTGTGTTTGTTCAAGGGGATTCAGCTGCTGATGGAGACAGGAACTTGGTTAATCAAACCACACTGTTGTTCTGCTCTTTGGTGCCCTGAGGCCATGCATGCAGTAGCTGGAATTAAGTCCCCACATTCCCAGTGATGGACAGGATGTCTTTGACAGCACCATGGGAGAAAGAAAAGTTGCCACTAATATTAAGTAAATTAATAAAGCCAATGGATGAGATTAATGCAATTGCATGTGTAGTGCATATGCATGGTTTCTTTAATTGAATGTGGGACCCAGATAATGCTGGATTATTGCTTGACAGCTGCATAACCACCAGGCTGCCTTCCCACCTTCTTGTAGCCAGCTGGGACAGTCTCTTCATCCTAGCTATGCTGGTATAGTCTTCCAGTTTTAATGGGTGTAACTCAGATCATAGATTAATGCAGCTACAAAAAGGCCCAGATTTACTGGGGCAGGTCCTTGAATACATGTGGTCAGAGCACAGTTGTTGTGGCATGAAGTCTTTGTGGTATAAGTGGCTGGAGCATTGGGCAGCTGCCTTTGCAGGCTTTGTACCAAGGTCCAGCTGCTCTAAGAAGCTGTGGCCCTCACCCTGACCACTGTCCTGAACCTTGTTTTTTGTATCATCTGGTCTGGTTGGTGTCTCTCATCCTCTGCCACCACTGCCATTGTAAACATGCTGACACCATCAACAGCTGTTTCTGTTCTGCTTGAGATGCACCATGGACTATCCCAGGGACTGCCAGGAGCTGCATCCTGATTGCCAGTGAATTCAAGTGATCCCATCATTATGGTGCTGAATTGTGGTGCATAATCTAAAGCAATGGACATCCAAATCCATTTTCTTCTTGTTAGAAAAGGTTTCTTTGTCTCTCTGGTGATTCTTGCTTTCTTCATTCCGTGTACCTTTCCGCCCTAAATGATCCCAGGGGTAGCTTCTGGGATGGAACATGCATGACATGTCCTTACAGAAACCCAGAGCTCGTGTGCTGGGCAAAGAATGGTACAGGGTCTCAGTTAAATCTGGTGCTCTGCCATCATTCCTTGTGGGCAGTGGTCAGTCCCCTTAGAAACCCATAAATCACAAGTAAGTTGTGTGTCTTGTCTATGTCTCAGATACCCTGTGCACAGCCTACTCTTCACTCCTGCTGGTGCCTCCAGATTCAAGGAGTGCTGAGAGAGTTAACATCCTGTTGCATTTGGGCTGAGCAAAGAGCAGAGAAGTGACAGCCATGTTTAAAGCAGCTGCTCTGTGGAAGTGATCTGAAGATGATCTCTTATGGACTCTGAGGTGTTCAGGTGCTGCACTGACTGATTTTAAACACTCAGAGTTTACCAAAAGCTTCACAATGTTTGTGTAGATTAAATTATTAATTTTAATAGTAAAATTGCCCATTTAGTTATGCAACCATTTCAAATAGCCTGTTATATACTAAGTCACACACCTGCTTTTAAGTCAGTAATGGTTACTTCCATTTTGTGCTCTCTAAATTTAACTCATTGGGATAAACAGATTCATCCCAATGACTAAATTTTTTCTGGTACACAATCTGACTTTTCATAATTACTGGAAAGAAAGTTGATACTCCGACTAACTGCAGAATTATGTCCTTACTCTTACAGATGGAGATGGTGATTGTTTTTCAGTATCTCATAGAATTAAAGCTATAGCTTATGTATTATATGTTAAATATAGTAATTCAGCAGTTAGTCTGGGTTTCAGAACCTAGGATGGAAGTGCTTACATGTAATGCCTGCCACAAAAAAATGAATGGGCAGAATTACTCTTTTTCTACATTCACAAAAGGTTTTAAAAATTGCCAAAGCCACTGTGAGGTCACCTGTAGCAAGTTTCAATTCCCAGAAGCATGTGGGAGAATTTTCAAAGTCAAAAATCAATGGCTATGAAATTACTCATTAGTCTAGGGGAGTGTATTTGCCTGTTTTTACAGCTAGCATTCATCTTCCTATAGTAATAGTGGCATAGACAATTTGACACAGTAAAGTTGATCTATAAGTTTTTTAATTAAAGCTCTGACAACAAATTGTAATCTTATTTTACTTACAGATCACACAGAATTCATCTCCCTCTCACCTGAGGACTCAGGTTTAGAGGAACGCCTCAGGACTGACACAAGCCTGGGAGGTATATTAGGAAAGCACACACTCATCAAACTCTAAGATAATGTTGTTATGTTGTCTCTCCCATGATGTTATTATGGTTTGGATGCTTCTTGCACGTTAAGACTCATCAGCTCTTTAGCAAAGGTCTTTGGACACTTCAAAGTGCTGGT
Organism: Cinclus cinclus; assembly: GCF_963662255.1. Classification (NCBI taxonomy): domain Eukaryota; kingdom Metazoa; phylum Chordata; class Aves; order Passeriformes; family Cinclidae; genus Cinclus; species Cinclus cinclus. The sequence goes on along the minus strand of NC_085046.1, from coordinate 142,572,257 downwards.
TTGTAGGAGTCGGGGGGAGATTTTTTAGCTGGATAATGCAAAGGTAAGAGATGAGAGCAGCACCCTGTCTGAGAAAGGCATGGAGGCTGCACAGAAAAAGAAGATGACAAGGAGAAAATGTCACATCTTCAGAAAGGAATCTTTGATTTTTTTTCCCCCTCATGCTAGAATAGGGCAGTAGCCCAGTGGAAAGAGAGGTTGTCACAGGCTTTGACAGACTCCAAGCCAATTCTCAGGAATGAAAAGAAAAGTAAGGCTACAGTCTATTGCAAATTTTATTGATTTCTGTGGTTCTGCTGTGCTGTGGAAGACACAGCACATGGTTGAGCAGGCTTCAGATGGAGGCCAAGAAGGAAGTTATTCAAAGTATTGAGGTAGAAATGGCAAAACTGCAATCTGGGGAGAGATGCCCTTGTTCTTGGAGAAGCACTAGTGTCTCTGTGAGAGGCAGGTCCAGCTCAGTGCAGCAGGATGGAGGGAAACACCCAGCAGTGTATCTAACAAGTCCTGATGTACTTGTTCTCCAGGTCTGCCACCCTCCTGGCAGCTCTTCCTTTTCCACTGCTGACCAAAAGTCTGTGAACGCTGTAGATTTGCATCTGCTTAGAAGGGAGAGTGTGGGAGCCCTGGTTCCTGGTTGCATTCATTGCTCTTCCACCCCACAGCACGACGTGCACACCATCAGCTCTGGCAGAAGAAGGGGCTGGGTACAGGTGATACAGGGCCATGACAGACTTCTGCAAGATTATTGTCCTCCTGAGTTATTTAAGTGATACTGATGCCCAGAGGAGTTGTTCTGCTTCGTGTGCCGGCATGAAATTTGCCTTTGCTGATGAGAAATCCTTTACTCTGTGAGTTTAGAGATGTCACCTTTCACTGATTAGGCACAAGATGTGTTTGTCTGTTACCACATACTGGAGAGGGCATCTATAATGGCAAGGAAAGACACCGAAGAACTTAGAGTCCTGAAAAAAAAGCTAATATCAATCAAAATGAATAATCAAAGATTTGCAGTCATAGAAAGGAGCATATTAACTCCTAGGAGTTCAGTGAAAGAATTAGGTGGTCTGTAAGAGGATGTATATAAGTCTCATAGCTTATCAACTAAACTAAACTGGGATCAATGGATAGAACTCAACTTTCTCTGTTCCCAGCTTTCCTACACAAAAGCAAGTATAAAGTATGTATATTTCTCATGAGGCAGAAACCTCTTGTGAGATGGATGCTAATATTTTAATTAAGCTTTGATTTGAGAAGGGGTCTGAGAATTGGCAAACTGCAACACCATATACCTTGCTGTCAAAAAAATCCCTCTGCAGGTTATCTCCCTCTTTCTCTCTCTTTCCCTCTCTCTCTCTCTCTCCCTTGCTCTCCCTCTCTCTATATATATTTATCCATTTTTTTTTCAGCCTGAGTAGGAAAACCCTAGGAAGCCACCAAGGCTCATGCCTAATTTTTTGAAGTGTGAGGCCATGGTGGTTAACCCACAAGAAAGAGTCATGAATCTTTTTTAAGTCTTGTGTCTCCTTTTGGGACTCACACAGCAGCTTGGTTTTGTAATTATTTATAGAACATTAATTTTCAGTCAGGAAATAACTAATAGTTTACTATTAGCATAACACTCAAATTGAAATAATTAACAAGAACTCTTTTTGTTTTTTCACTAATCTTAATCTAAGTCTAAAATGTATCCCCAAAGTCCATTAAAAACCAAGAAAAATCCACTGTTAATTAACAAATTGTTTCATTACAATAGATGTGAGTTTTAACAAGTTGAAACAAGGACTATGCAACATTATACAATAAATCTGGTTTGTCACATTTGAGAGTAACTAATAAAGAGGATGATTTAGCATTATAAAAGTGCTTACTTTGTCTGGGAAGTCCTCATAGTATGTCAGTATTGTATAAATTCACATGATGGCAGATCAGAAGAGAGATATAAATTGTCCGGTTTGGTAAATTAACTGAGGATTGATTCTCTCTGTTTTAATTTAGCATCAGAATGCTAGAAAACTTCCAAAAGCAGACGGGCTATTGATCCAACAAGAGGGTAATCAGTTCATCAAAACAGGGAGAGGACAAGAAATGGGTACTCTTGAGGATCTTCAGCAATGAATGCTTTAGACAGAGAGGTCTTATTCACAGTGAGTAAGGAGGGGGAAGAGGAAACTGGGGGAGGAGAGGCTGCTTTGGGACAAATCCTTACCCGTGTAAGTGAAAAAATATATCTAGCAGGAGAGGAAATGTAAAATTTAAGAGGGAAGATCTAAAATCATAAGAGTATGGGGGAAGGCAGGGCCTTACAATCACTCACTGAGGACACATGATCCATCAATGTCCATCCTGTCTGCAGGGCACTAATTGCCATGTCCATGAAAGGAACTTGAGAGACCTGATGGGATGGGCTCCCAAGAAACCAAGAATTTTCTGCTGTGTGAGGTCCAAGTCCTGGCATGAGCTTCCATGACTATTTACTTCTCTCTGAAGTTTTTGAAGGTATGGAAATAATTAATGATCTGGTTGTGTGTCTTTGGCTCTGGAGGCAGAGCATTTCTGTGTCCATGTTAACCACACAGAAATGATGCTGTCCGATGGGAGGCCGTGTTACAGGCAGAGTCAGAACGTTCTGACTCCTGGCACAGTGCACAGCTATGTGCAGTGTCTTAAAAGCAACATGGGAGCATCACTTTTTGAGAATAATAGGGAGGAGAAGAATAAAATTCTCATGTTTAGCCAGCAGTGCTTAACACAGATCCTGGAGGGAATCCAGGAGGACTTAAAGCAATATTTTTGTTTCCTGCATCTCAGTTACTTTGCCGACATAACTTCTCTCTGGCAAAATTTGGATGACCCAGAAGGGGCTCTCTGTCTTGTGCACACCCTTGTGAATCTATAGTCCTAATACAGCATTTGGGGAACAGTTGGGGAATGCTGCACCCCTTTTCCAGAGAGTGCACCGTACTATGGTGTGTCTGTGAACACAGATGGGGGCTGTGGGAGTGTGGTCTTTGATTGATGCACCAGAATGAGACCGGTCTATGAACCATGGACTTCCTCAGTGACTCCACTAAGTAAATCACTGTCTTTCTGCCTATTTACATAAAAACAGGATGAAGATTTCTTTCCCCTCAACACTTGTGTGGCTGTTTTGATGAGAAGTCTGTCTAGAAAGATAGGCTTTCTCATTATGTAGAATGCATCACACAAGGAAGTCTAGCAGCACTTAGCTGTCTCTCATTTGGAGAGTTGACACCACTTCACACATCCCTGGGTGTACTGCAGATCATGGTCTGTGGAAGGTCCCGCTTCAGACCTGCCAGCCCCCTGTGGACATCCTGGATGCCTTTGGGCTCCTCACAGTTCTCTGACTCACACCGTGTTTGCTGTGGTGGATCCATTGACAGTCATCAGTTCATTATGCTTCTAAACACTTCTGAGGCATAAATTTGGTTGGATGAAGTGGATGCTTGATCCCTGGAAGTGTTCAAGGACAGGTTGGATGGTGCTCTGAGCAACCTGGTGTGCAAGGTGTCCCTGTCTGTGACAGGGAGTTTGAAACCAGATAACTTTTAAGGTCCCTTCCAACCCAAACCACTTTACAATTCTCTGATAAATCTGACAAAACAATAACATTGGGAACTTACTTACATTTGTCCACTTTTAATGACATTGAAATAATTCCAAGGTGTTTATTGACTCGATGATGCTTCCAACAGGTTCCAATGACTCCGAAAGTTTGCTCATCACGGGCTTTCTTTTAAAGTGATGTATTCATATAGCTATTAAGTCGTGCCCCAGCATTAGTGTGAGCTGCTTCTCAGTTACCACAATACCCTTGGAATGAGTGCAATGGCTGACACTCAGAACACTGATGTTAGGAAGATTGTGGAATGTTTTCACTTGTTTTAGATTCAGGACCATCCCAATCCCTATGAGACAGTAATTGGGCCATTGGCATCAGCTCCTCCTCTTCTTCCATCAGACACCCAGAGGAAGAGCCACCATCATACATAGGATTAAGGTCTCTGTGAACCAAAAGCAGGTGCTGTCCTGACCACAAAATTCTGTGTTTGAGCTGGGCAGCCATAAAATGAGTACAATTTATCCTGATCTTAATATTCTGAACCAGCTTCTCCAATATTGCTGTTTCAGAAATGGCTATGTAAAGAACAATTGGGCAGGGTTGGAGATGCTCCCTGTAATTCTGAGGTTTGCCCCTATATGGGGGCATTCAGTTTGTGGTATCATCAGAGGAAGTGATTTCATATCACAGGGACTCTGGAAGGGACCAGTAAAACCTACTGCCTTCCTTGGGATCAAGCTAAATGCTCCTGCCTGATAGACATCAAATGCCTATCTCTTATTTTGTTAAGGGGCAAGGGTGCATGCAATTAATCAAAACCAAACTACTGTTCTTGCTAATGTCTTGTGAATTTGAGTCTGCAGCTGAGCCACAGGCAGTAAGAATGCTTAGGGATTCAACGAGGAGCAGAAAACGTTTTTTGATTCAGAATTTTTTAATATTAAAATCTCAACATGTTAAATTTTTTTTTAGAAATTTCAAATTTCTGTGACAAAATGAAATTGTATTCATACCTATGTTAAAAATTCTGGTCTGAGTTTGCAAGGAAAATTTGAGTATTAACAAGCTGAAAGCTGATAAATCCCTACTCTAAACCTCAAACACTTAAAACACCCTCTAATTTTTTACAGGATTTTATATATATATATATATATATATATCTTATATACAACTTTGAAGTAGGTTGATAATGCCATGTGGACAGAATATAAACCTCTTCCTTCTGCTGCTGGCTTGTCACTCAGTGTTGGTTTCTTACACCACTCTTCTCCCTTTAACTGTGTTGACAACCTGTGTGCTTACCTTAGCTCTGAACCTCACTAACTGGCAGGGAGATGTCAGAGGACAGCACTGAAATGTCTGTGGTCCAGATGAGGAAGGGAGATGTTATGACCTCAATTCTAAAGGTACTGAATTCTAAAGGACACTAAAAAAGTAGCAGATGCAATGTTGAAACCCTCCTTCCACTCATTCCCCTATTCACTGATTTAAATGTTCCTGCCAAAACTAGATGTCATGAAGTTTACTTTTCAATTGTTTTAGTTGTCAATAAAAGATGTTTGAAGAAGGTGAAACTGTAATGATGACTTTAAATTAAAGGGCTTGTTCTGGGGGAAAAAGAAGGTGTTTGTGTTAATAATTATGTGTATTAAAATTGTACCTTCAGGATTCGTACAGAAGCTGCCTTTACCAGGGAAGAATTCAGAATTAACATCCTGCAGGGTGTTAATCCAAGCAGACCAGACAGACAGAGACATGATTATCCCTTACTTATCAGTGGAGATTTGAAGGATTAAACCTCGGTTCCAGAGACCTAGGTATGACCTTGATGGAACTAAACCCAAATCATCTAAAACCCTGTTCAGTGCTGTTGGCTGTTAACATTATTTCTTTGGTCTTAATAGTCTGAAGACAAACAAAGAGCCAATAAAAAGCATTGTACAGGTTTCCAAAATCATGATAGAGCCAATTAGGAAAGCATGATTGTATAGCATTGAGCACTTTGGTTCATTCCTCAGAAAATACCCCAGGGAACTGCTGTTACCTCATTTATGGCACTGAGGAGTTGACTGTTATGTATGTGTATGAGGGATGTGAGCAGCACATTTAATAGTGAGGGGTAAAATAATTTCTTAGATCAGCTAAGATAGAAGAAGCAGGCAGTATTTTAGGCAGCCAAACCTTTCCACTGGTTACCATGTCATAATTAGATGATAATGGGATTGCTAAGTATTCTTTAATGGCTTTTAAAATATCACAAGTCATTCCCTCCTAGCCAAGCAGTTTGTTCCCAGAAATTATGCAGTCTTTGTTTCGAAAGGGTAATGATATCCCACTGCAAGTGGCTCCCTGAATACAAGACCTGGCACTGTGGCAAGGAGCACTTGTGGGTTCCACAGGATCATTGGTGTGAAGACTAAAACTCTTAGGTTTTATGTTCTTGGACCACAAAACAAACAATAGTATTCTGTTTCTCTTGAGTACTTGCAAGGCCCAGTTCAGTACTTGATCTGGTTCATGTGGTGGAATCATCCATTTAGCATAATATGCACTGGAGCAGATTGATTTATCAGGGACAGTGCATAAACCTGAATGTGACTGCTCTGTTTCTGATCCAGCACTGGTATAACTGTCTCCTTCCTGCCCTGCTCTGGTCCTTTAGGATGGACATGCCCTCTGAGGAACTGAGTCATATCAGATTTTAGAAGGCTGCCCAAGCAGGACACATCAAACCCTCCTGAGAAGAAGACTATTTTGATTCTTGGGCTGGCATTATCACTAAAAGGACACAGGAGCGAAACAGAGATGCAAAGCCTAACTTCACTGTAGGTGAGTGAACCCTAAAGAACTCTACAGGATCAGACTGTGTACCCTAAACATCTTTGCTGGATCAATCTGCTTCTCCATCAAATCATTTTCACAGAAAATTCTGCTTTTGGAGCCACCCTAGGTCCTCCTATTCAGTACTGCAGGTAGGGAAAGGTAAGCGTATGGATAGGGTGACTTACTGCACACTTCCAACAATCATTTTCCCTGGTGAATACTTGACTGTGAATGCTTCCTTCTTCTTGGCCCAGCTGAAGCACATTATATGAACCTTCAGACTGAAGGATGGGGTGTGACCTGTGTTGCACAACAAAAGGAGTAAAAATTTATGAAGACCTTCTTAGGACATACCTATTTTGCTATCTGCTATCTTGTCTCTGCTATTGCCCTGTGATATGAGACCACCTGGAAGTCAGAAAGAGAAAGGAAAACAGAGAGTCTGGATCCTGCAGGGGTATAGATTTATTTTTCAGTAAATAAATCTGCAGAGACTTGTGGCCACAAAAATGGCAGTTCCTGGTGTCTGGTGGTGTTTGAGCACTCTACCCACTATGCCTGAGTGAGCAAGTATTTTCCCAGTTTATTGTGTTCAGTTCCTCCCTGTTAAGTGGTTTATGGAAATTTATGATTCTATGATTCACAAAGGAAATAAAAATACTTCAATTGGTGTAATGCATCTAACATATAAAGTTTATAGCAATTCTTTCAGTAAGTAAAAGCATGATTTTATTGGCCAATATTGAAGTAAGTAACTGAGTTTGATTGCTAAATCATCATGCATCATTCAATTTGGTTTCTTTGAAGATGTTCTGAAAATTGCCACTGTAAAACAATGCAGAGCATTTGTGGTGTGTTGCTCACATCACCGGCCATTGTTTTAACTGACACTGTAGTCAACTATTTAATTAGACCCATATCATCACCAGGCCATAGGCTTTGAAAAAAAGTATCCCAATAGAAGTTGGATGAAGACCAGTCCACCTCTAGAAAAATTTGGTTTCAAAATAGCAGTATTCCTTGCTAAAAGCCATTCTGGGCAGCTCTGTTTGTGCCTTTGGGCCGCCATTCATAGTTCTCAAACAGGACTGCTTTAGTGCAAGAGAACTCTCAAGTCCTGCTCTGTCCAACAAGGAAGGAGTTGTGTCTGACAGAGGCTTTTCAGCACCAGCCTTCACCCACATGTGGACTGCATCACACTCCCAGAAGTAAGGATTACCTGAGCACTGTGTGTAGGGGTGGGGATATATACTAATCTCAGACTGGCTCAAACTGATGATGTCCCCAAACAAAACCCCAAAACAAACCCAAATAAAAAACTAAATGCAGACTGTAAGGCAAACATATTTCAAGAACGAAACAAAGGCAGTGCTTTCACATCCTTAGGGCTTTGGAAAAGCATATTGCTTTTAAAGGACAAACACACTAGTGGAATTCCTGTCCCTTCATTCTCCTTTTCTGGGCAAGTCCAAAACTAAGAGCCTTTTACTATCCTCTTAAGGAAGGAATGTCTTGTGGGAGACGCTTGTTAAAATCTTGGCAGTGTATCATTGCAATGCACCTTTCCAAACAAACCCACAGACCTTATGATTGCTTCATGGTGTTTAATGTGTAACAAGGAGTTCTGCAGCTATTGTAAAAATACCAGTTGACTTTTAACAGGACCATTAATTGATACAGTATCTTATTAGAACTCTTGTTTAAGTGGCAGTAAAATGTTAAACATTCTTGAACATATTAATAAAGAAAGGCAATTAGACAGAATTATTTCAGGAGTCTTGATAAATGAATAAATCTTGAGTTAATTACAGTGCTAGGCACTGAGATTTAGTTCTCAGAGGCTACAACCAGTACATTTCAAAAGGACTCTTATTGTAGTCAAGTATGTGCGTGCACAAATGTGGCAAGGAATGATTATAAGGGATAACAATTCTATTTTCTTCATTATCTATGATTATTTGTTTTCAAAGGTCAGATGAATCCAGTTAACACTGCTGTCTGAACATCTCCAGAGGTGTGAGAGGAAGTTTGGTCACCTATTTTTCTTCAGATCCTTTGGTACCATTCATTACCAGATTAGAACTAAGTCACATGAAATAAGGTGACACTGTACATAAACCAAAGCCATTTCCTACCTACCATCTTTATCTCATTCTGCCTTTGAGGTGGGATAGAGATTAGACTCAAGGCTGAATATAGACCTGAAACATTTGCTCTAGAACTGTATCAGTAAATACAGAAGGTGTTTGCTTCAATCTTTGTATTTATATACATGGTGACTCATCTTTCACTTACTGTTTTTAGTAAGTACATGTATTTTTACACATAACAACTTTGATACAATACGCCTTTGCTAGCATTCTGAAAATCTTTGTGATGCTGTTTTTATGCCTGTTTGCCTGAACATCTGGTCTGCTATAACTGGTGACAATGTTCTACTTGATTTTTAAAGGTTTTTATTGATTTAATCTATAAATTTATGGGTATCCTATGTCCAGTCATAATGTTAAGTGTTCTTTCTACTTTTACAACTGGTTCACGCTCCATGAAATGTAAAGTTATTCTCTTGAACTCTGCCTGTACTGGCTAAGACCCAGTTTCACTATTCTGCAGAGTATAGGGTAACTAATATGTGGACTATTCACTTCTTTATTTATCTGTCCAACAACACTTCTTTAACCCTCTGGTCACCATGAAATTCTCCAGAACCCATTACTTTTCAGATCTCTGTTTCTTAGGTGGAATTTAAATAAAGCTTGGTGGAAATGCAGAGAGGAGAGAATCCTGGCTGTAGGATTCAGGAAAGCTGGATTCCATGGCATTATTCCCCCAAACTCAGAGTCAAGAGAAGTAAGGTTTTGGAAAGATGTGTGTGGTTAGTAACAAAACAGTTTCAACAGTGTATTTCTGACATGTTGGAAATTGGCAATAACCCTGTGCTGAGAACAGCTCAGAGTGTAAAATTTAGTTTAAGAACATTATTCTGCCATGGTCATGCAGTTTAAGTCATTCATATTGCACTGTGTTTTTATACCACAAATAATTTTTTTTGACAGAGAGTTGGTTTGAAACAGAAGAAAGGTACAAGGAGCAGAACACAAACAGGATCTTTTCTTTTAAGTCAGTGTGAAGAGGAACCAAAGGTTTTATTAGCTTAATGTAACTCAAGGCTCAGTGAAAGCAGATAAGCTGTACTCCTCTGAAATAAGCATGGCAAAAATTGGCCCACCAGAATCACATGGAGATCACATTTTATTAATGGAGAAATGGAGATCACATTTTATTAATTCTTCTTTTTACTAGGCAGCTGGCACATAAATGCAAAACTTTGAGTCTTTACTTCAACCATTTACTAGAAAGATATGACTCTTAAAGGAAGTGTTATAACAAAAACCCTTATGAGAGGCAGTCAGAAGAAAGGTTGAAAACCCAGTTTCTAGTTTTCATAATTTTCTTTTAATCAGATAGTTACATTTTATGTTCAATCAAACCATACAGACTTTATTTTGCCTTTGGTAAGCCATTGCTTTACCTGGGTATTTTTTTATTGATTCCTTCAAGCTGGGGAATCCCTTTGCTGGATTTCTGCAGTAACTGACAGTCAAGTCTCATGATAAACTCTTGGTCTATGACAGCTATTAATAAGGGAAGGTCAACTGTTTGTGAAGTCAGCAGAGAGATTTCTGATCTCTCTCACTCTTTGAACAGAATGACATTGCTTCAGTTTTACAACAGTCCCTCTGTGCCCTGCAATCTGTCCCAGGAAATTTACTTTTGAGAAGGATGGATGAAGAATGATGATTACAATCCTAAATTCTAATTGTTATATCCTAGCCTAGCAGAATGACAACTGTGGATAGCAACAGGGTCATTTCTGTAATGAGAAAGCCAGTGCTATTTGTATTGTGTGGCTTTTTATGATTAGAGAAGCAAATCTAAGCAATTTTTAAGGAAGTTAATTACTTTACAAATGTGCTCAGATTTGCTTGTCTGCAAAGCTGTGTGCCAAAAGACATTTACAAAGGTTTTGCTTGGATTGAGGGTGGGAGACCAGAGGGCCAGCAGAGTGCTGGTGTTGTGCAGAGCTGTGAGAGGGAGCCCTGGGCTCTCTTGAGTAGGTGGCTGAGAGCTCTGAGCAGTACTGCCTCATGCAGAGATGTTCCCCTGACTGTTCAAGAGGTGGGATCAGGAAACCCTTGCCTCATTTTGGGGCAGGATACCACCTACTCACTGCTGTGTTTAAGGGGGGGACTCCCCTTTCTGCCCCAGTTATGATCTTTGTGTCCTGCTGGATAGCAAACTGGGACATACAACTGGCCCCTGCTGCCCTGGCCTCAGAGACAACCAGATCCTTCAGGCTCAACAAATATGAGTTATCCTGCAGCTCATCAAGGATCACCATGTTCTGTGTGTAATTGTTTCTATCTGTTATTGTGGACAGCGCTTTAAACACTGCTGGGAAGAGAAGTCAGTCATGATGGAGATCACCACACATCACAGTGCATTTAAAGCCATGGTACCTGACTGGAAGCAGATCTGTGCGCTCTGGTACCTCAACACCACCCACAAAGCAAAGGGCTGAGCCTCTTCACATACTGTGGAAGCTTCCTCACTCCTAACCAAGGAAGTGTGCCTAATGGCAGCCCACGGCCAGGGAGGGCTTGCTGTAATGGTGCCTTATTTGTCAGAGGGTCTGGTGACCTGCAGTTGAGGAGAGCAGAAACAATATCAGAATTGTTCAGCTCAAGTGAAACCAGTTGAGGACTCTCAGAGGTCTCTACCCAATGAAAGGAATGTGACAGCACCTCTGTATTATGAACTCAGATTGTCCCCAGCAGTGTTAGGTTTCAACTGTGAGGTTTTTCTGCCATTTCCAGTGGCAGAATCTGCATAGGGCACTAACCTGATTTTTGTCACCTTTCTTTGGTCCACCCTCTTCTATTAAAAAAAAAAAAAAAAGAATTATCATCTTTAACCCAAATGCTGAAAAATAATGTTTTTAGCTGAAAAGACAAGAAAGAAGAAACACTGTCTTCACTACCCAATGCCAAAATTACCTGATTTCAGAGGTAAAGTTTCCCTGATCATCTCAATATACCGCATTTCTCCTGAAATTAAATGAGCAGGTCATTTTAAAATGGAAAGACACCAGGATTGATTGTTTTCAAAACCTGTATTCCTTTATACAGACTAGTTCCCTTGTCTAATGCTCTCTATAGCTTGGTTACTGAGGTAATGCCTCCCTGAGACAGTTCTCCAGCACAATGGCAATGCCTTTTCTAGCTGTATGCCTGATTTCCATGCCAGATCTAACAGCTCTTCATTTGAGCTGAAACATCCTGCTCATAACATCAGAACAACCAAAGTGAAACATCACCAAAAATGTGTGGGGAAAATAAAAGAGGTCAGAAGGGTTCATGCTTTAAGACCTTTCTTAAACCTTTGTTTCCTTCACATCACTTAAATCTTTGTACTGGCTATGTCCTCTAAATGGATCTCACTTGTTTTTTTCCTTAGAAGGAAACTTTTTAAGTGAAATGACTGCCTCGGAAATTTTCTGCCTGATATTCCCAGGGAAGATTATACTTCTTCCATTTGAAGGTAAGTTCTAAGCAGTGAGGTCACTGCTTTTTGTTTTATATTGAAGGGAAGATGATACAATCTACAAAGGCAGTGCTATCCTGACTACTGTCAGGTTGTCCAGACAATCTGGACAAAATAAGAATTGCATGTCTATCCTGCATCTCATTTCCCACTTGTGAAAATCTGCCTTCCTCCAGGGATGTCACACTCCTCCTCCCATCACCCTGGATCAATCCTACCACTCTTTGATCTGGTGTAACTTCATGTGTTCAGATAATAATTTTGTGCTCTTTATATTTTGTACTTGCTGCTAATAATGTGAATAATGATAATGATGATGATGATGATAATAATAATAATAATAATAATAATGATGATGATGATGATGATGATGATAATAATAATAATTTATCCATGATTATTATGACACTGCCTGTGCTTTCTGCCAGGATGTCAAGAAAGGTTAAAATTTAGAGCTTCAGAAGTAAGATTAGCTAATTAAGGGGGATCTGTGTGCAGCATTGGTTAAGAGTTAAGAAAGAAAGGGTTGATAGATTCACATGGAAGCAACCACAGAACAAGGAAGAAGACAGGTTGCTGTCTTCAGTGAGACCTGTAAGGCCACAGATCTACGGTGGACATGTGTGCCCTGTGTGAACATCCCATATTCCACATCTGGGGCTTGGGATGAAATTCGTGCAACGTCCCTTGATCCCCCATATCCTCTCACTGCCAGTAATAGAGTAAGACCACAAAAATGTGAGGGCCACTCTGATTGGCATCAGCTGATGGGTGCTGCTCTTTGTGCTGCTCCTCATGCTGAAACAGGGAGGAGCAGATCTGTCACTCAGGGCTCCCTTTGCCTGGCTCTGAAGGGCAGTGCCAAACAGCCATCACAGCTTCCCTTCCTGCACGTGACACTTGGCATACACCATGCCAGATGTGGTTGAAAGACTTCTCTTTATAAAGCCTCATCAAATCTGTTCTTTAGGAGTTGTGTGCATCCAGTTTGGAGTCTGCAAGGGAGAGTGTAAAACTTGTGCTGTGGTCAGAGATCCCCCAGGTACTGCAGATGTGCCACATCTGGCAGTCAGGCTGAACTAAGGGACACTCCCATACGTGTGTCTGGTTGGGTCTTCTTGTGTATATCTTCCTAAATGCCTCAGAGTAGCTGTGAACAGGGCTGAGAAGCTTTCTGCCACAATGAGGGAAAGTGAACCCTATGTGCTGCTTTTGCAGCAATCTGACAGAGACGTTTCTTTCAGCTCTGGGAGTACCTATAGGACTAGCATGAATTCATCCACCATCAAAAATTACACTCTTTTGTGCAGTTTTGTAAATATCATTTTTGCTGAATATGGAGTCCAGACTCCAAGGAAGATAAGCAATAAGCTTTAATTGCTGCATCTTCAGGAAAACTGGGTGACAAATAGAGAGGTTTGTCCCCATTAAAAGATGAAGCTGAGAGTTACAGAATGCTGTGGTTGACAGTGGTGTACCTGTTGAAGGAAAGGCAAATTGGAACCTGGTGGAAGATGATGTCTCCATTTGTTTTGGGACTGGTACTCATTTCCACAGAGTCACACTGGTTCTGTCTGGAAAAAATTTTAGAATTCCAAAATGATCACATATAATTGGAACAAATATCTTCATTAAGCACCCAAGAAAACTACAAGGGACACTGGCAAAACAGATGTCTGATGTAGTAAAAGTTAAGCTGCCTTTTGTAATCTCGCTGTCTGTGAAAGGTTTCTTGTTCCATATTCTATGGGGCAGACATTTGAGGTCTCCACTTTAAACCAGATTGAAATGTAATCTGTACCCTAGACAGCCATCAGCAGGAAGGTCTCCAGACAAAATAATGAGGTTAAAAAGGGAGAACATTCACCTTAAAATCAAATTCACCATACACTTTTTGCCCTTCCAACAAGCTGGTACATTTGAAATAGTAGCCAAGAGCAGGAGAATCTAGATTTATTTCAAGACATCTGGAGCTATTTGTGCTTTTATTGAGGTTGTGTTTCAGAGTTCACAGCCACTGAAATTTAGGCTTATGTATGTGGTCTATGTAAGCTGTTTTGTTCCTCACAGAGAATGAGGACCAGTCCCATGCATGGGAATAATTTTCAACCACTACCCTTTCCTGCAAAATCTTCAAAGATATAAGTGCTAGCAACATATTTAATTCTTGTTTTATATCACCTAAATATTGCCCACTACTCCTTAGAGCTGGATTTCACCTTAGATAATGGCACTGCCATTATCAACTGTATGTTAACCAGGCAGCAAATGAAAAAGATGATGAATTTCTCTGTTGCAGGTGATAAAAGTTAACAACTAGATGTTTAGATTAGTACCAACTTATTGATAGTTATGCACAAACAATTAATGAGATTAAATATATGAGGAAAAATACAGTTTTTGAATTCAAGGATTTCCTTTTGCTTTGAAAAAAAATGTTACCTCAGTATTCAGAAAGAGAGTTGTATAAAATTATGTGTCTGCCCCAATGTGCTGAGAAGTATGAAGCAATGACATTTGCAGGACTATGTCCTTTTCCTTCTCTGGATAACCAAGCTGTAAATGTAAAACTTCAATTTGTCAGGCAAAGTTAACCCAAAATTTAGGACAGAGCAAAGATGGAGAGCTGCATTTTTAATCTTTCATTATTTCAGAGATATAAGGTTTTGATTCAAGGCCACTGATGCTTTAATTTCCATTGAAAAGCAGCCAGGCTTTGAATGTGAGCATCTTTTTAAAAGGTACTGTAATAATTTTATCAATATTCACACTGACAATTTATAACTAGCTTCAAAAGCTTCAAAACCTTTATGAGTTATTTACCTTTTGGATTCTGCTTTTAAAAACATCTACAAACCGCTACAGATCTTTTAAAAAGCCCAACCTCTTATTGGTGATTTTACACCTTCAGCAGTCAAATTCTCTGTGCTATAAGCCTCCTGGGCACTACAAGTTAATGACTGAAACTGAGTAGCAGTAAAAGAATGATTAATGGGAAAACCTCATGTCTCCCTATCAAAGCTGTCTCAAGAGCTGTGTTCATATAGCTGCAGATACAATATTTCTTAGCTGTGCAGTCTCTAGACAATGAAAAATTGCATCTTATATATTTCTAAGACAGATCATTCCCTTAATATTGGCTCCGTTATATGAGAAAATTATGCTTTAAATAAGGATAAATATTGACGTATTTTATTATGGAAAATGAACTCACATTTGAGTCAAAATGCCACTACTATCTTCTTCAGTGAATTATTGTTTAAATTAATATATTGTTTATATATTATTTATATTGTTAAAATTATTTCAATTTTGTGTTTGTTGACTTGGAAAAAAAGGCACTTCAAAAGCAGATAGTTTGAGAAGTTAAAGCAGCACAGAAATGACAAGAACCCGAACATTTAAAAAGCACGGAAAGTTAAGAGTGACATAACTGGGAAAAACACTGTGAAGAGGTTTTAATGAGAAGAAACCACAGCATGTTAATACCTCTTAAAACACATACTTTGGGTTTAAAATATTTCATACGAGCAGTTTTAGGAATTATATGTGCGAGTTTCCCAGGAAACTGCAGCGGAGGTGAGTCTCGTGGATCGCAGGCCAGGTCTGAAGAGCCGCAGCTCAGAGAGCCTCACTCAGCTGCCCCTCAACCTCCTCAGGTACCTGGGGACTGCTCTTGCAGGAGCTTGAGGAGCTCTGCAGGGCCACACCTTGCTGAACACAGAGGAGTTTCTGGTGTGGGGTTTAGTGCTGCCCACGGGTCCTGGTTCTAAACCTAAGACTACACAACAGGAGGACTTCAGACTTGGGAGACTCTGAATTATCGTTGGTATAAGTTTGAAACTAAGCGTGCTAACGACATTGGAGGCTTTTGATTGCAATATGGATCACTGGATTTCTCTTCTTTCCCAGAAAAGCAGTGTCTTGTCTTGTTCTGTCCTGTCTCATATAAATTCATTATTTCATTTTATTATATATTGTTATGTTTTGTTTTAATTTATGCTAGCATTGGAATTGGGCTGGAAATTCTCCCACCATACAAAATGCTTCACGATTTTGAAAACAAATTCCCATTTAATATGGAAAATGACCCTTAATCCCTTCATGTTCTGTGTGCAAAAACTGGGAGGTACCTTCTGAGTGCCGTGTGGATAAAGGCACTCAAAATTCAAGAGTTTGGTGCTCTTATGATTCCTGGGCAGAGGACAG
Source organism: Cinclus cinclus (assembly GCF_963662255.1). Lineage (NCBI taxonomy): Eukaryota > Metazoa > Chordata > Aves > Passeriformes > Cinclidae > Cinclus > Cinclus cinclus. The sequence continues at coordinate 142,556,035 of NC_085046.1, read as the reverse complement.
ATCTGAACTGGCTTTTTCCAGGTTATTGCTTATATCTCCAGTCTTCGGGCAGAATTAGAACCCTTGTCCTGATCTTTGTTGATAGAACTTCCCCTGAGAGATTTTTATCTCTCTGTAAAAAAGATTTAATTTCCCAGATAGGTACTGTCATTTTGGCAGCATTCTTGCACTACTCAATCTGAAAAAAATAAAAAAAAATTTAAAAAAATGTTTAATTAAAGACATTTCAAGCCTCTTGGAGAGCAGGGCTCACTCTGAGCTGGCAGCATCCTTAATCTCAGCAGAGACTTCTGCTAACAGAGAGAATTGGCAGCTGCAGAGCAAAAGGAAAATTTCCATGTACAGACCACCTGACTGAAAGGCTTTGAACAGCAACACAAAGACACAGATCTTGATTATCTTTAACAGTGAGAGCACCATGATATTTCTTTTTTAGGACATGTTGAGATCTACATAATTTCCTCAACAAATTGCTTCAGAAACCTAGGCAGAGATGTGGGGAGGTTCAGGTGAATATCCAGATTACACTATTGAGTCTTGTAATTGCTACAGCCTCCAGTAAAATTAATTTGTAAGTCATTGGCTTTCTAAAGGCCACGTCTCGAATTATTTTTCCTCCTTTGTGCTAAGATACAGTTTTTCAAGAATAAAGTATTGCTAAGCAAAGGGCACCTGTCTAAAATTTCTAAAGCTCAAGTAAGAGATTTGCAGATCAACTTCGTTGCCCTTTTCCCCTTGCAGTAAAACTATATGATTTGCCTACTGAGAGTATGAGAACAAGAGAACGTGCCCTTATCTGGATTTGTGAACTCTAAAAATGCTGAAAAAGTATTTTTGAGGAAAATGTAAACTGGCTTTCAGCTGTTAAGGATTTATTTTTCCTCATGTTTTAAAAAGAAAATGAGCATGCCATAAACAATCTGTTTTTATTTATTCATATGGTCTTCTGTTTTTCCTTCAAACAATTATTGCAAGGTTTATTTCCTCCATTTATTTATTTACAGTCTAGGCAAAGCCAATATATTTTCAATATTTAAAAAAAAATTAAAAATCTGCATTTGAATTTGTTTATTTCAGTAGTTGTATTTAGACCTAGTCAGAAAATAGAATTTGCAGTCTGCATGGGATTGTGGAATGTCTGTATTTCATTTTGGTCTTCACTCAGTATAGAAAGACTATCACTGGCAGAATAAAATGCTGCAGAATAGTTTGATTTAGAAATAATAATAAAAAAACATTCTTATTTTCCCAATAAAGTTGAACAGAGTTTTCTGCTGTGAAATAACCATTTGCCCACTTCCTTGTTATGTGCAACTTTCAACTGAAGGAAGATTTGCTGGGTAACACATTTTTCCAATGAAAATAGTTTTATTAAACCAGCTTTCATCAAAATAATTCTTAATGATTATTAAGAATCTAATTAACAATAGTAAATCTTGGGGATTTTCCAAGCTGATTTCCTACAGTTGTGTGATCACTGTCTTTGCTGCAGTCCTAAACTGCACTTGGACAGGGAAAGCTGTGCAGGGCCAGTGAAGGGGTTTTGGGTGTTGGATTCCTGCACCACCTTCTTCAGCCTATTTGGAGAGAATCATAAAAACAAAAAAGAGAGAGTTTGATGAGTTGACATTGTAAAACTGATGACAAAATACCACATCCTGCTACTGATAAAACCAGTCATAAAAGGAAGCAAATGTTTTTGGCCCTTGCAGTGGATCTCTCATGGTTCAAATGTGGCCAGGGTCAGCCCTTACCTGGTGCATAAAATTCTAAAGAGCTGGCTCCTGAAATTCTCTGCAAAGTAAGATACCACTGAGTAGCAATGGCTTCACCTCTACTACAGTTTCTTTTGTAATAATAAACATTTTTAAGACACCGCTTTGCCCCCAGGATACTACCAGCAAAATCTGCTGTGCATTGTTGTATGTTACAAATTACGTTTCCAATAAAAATACCTTTGCAATTGGAAATATCATGAAAAAAACATTCAAGAAGGTGCATGACTTAGTTGTTATTAGCATATGTTAATTATCACTCTGTGCTGTACATGAATATTAAATGTACAGATCTGAGGGCTAACTAACATTGCTCACAGTTTACAGATATCCTTCAAATCTGTGACAACAATTCTTCAGCTGCTTGTAATCATCTTAACTATAGCAATTTACTCCATCGGAATATTTCTGCTCCAATTGAGTTTTTTAAATTCCTTTGGGTTGAAGATAGCTGTGGATGAGTCTCTCAGATAAATTATTTTACACTGCAAAATGGTGCAGTTTTATGCGCACAAGTTCTTGCTTCAAATCAACTGTTCCATGACAGGAAGGAAACAGCTTCAGAATCCATAAGCTGATTTTCTTCCCCAAAATATAAACAAGTTTTTCACTTCGTTCCAATGTGTATATTCACCTGAAGGAATAATTTAGCTTCAGTTAAGTCAAAATGAAACTCATATTTTATAAGACCAAAAGGCTTTTTTTTTGGGTAATTTTCTAGAAGTAAATGTATATGTTACTTTTTCAAAAAGTTTGTGTGTCAACAGTGGTGTCTATACTTTTACCTGCCTGTTTTTGATGTATAAGTCAAATGTAAACTTGAGCAGCTTCCAGATTTTGCACAAATAAATATTCTCTAAGCAACTCAGCAGACACATCTGATACATAGAAGTGGTGTTAGAGTAATACTGTTAGCTGGGTTTAAACCAAAACAAAATAAAATTACTTTGCAGGTTGTCTTCTTTTTCCTTCATCTCTATAATTCTGTGCAAAGTAACCAAAGAAGCAAAACCAGGCTCCAGCCACTGACATGAGAGATGACTCCAAGTGTGACAATCAGTGAAGCTGGGAAGAATTTCTCTCTCATGAAGTAATGTATCTCGATAATCCTGGATACCCTTCAGTGGGAAGAACAGTCTTTTATAGGGCTCAATTTTCTGCTTTGAATGAAATTTGTTGAGTGTCTGGGTCACTGTGGATCATGGGAGACATTTTCAAAGGCACCTCAGGCACCAAGGAGCTCAAATACAAAGAGATTTGGTGGTTCCTGGGTCCGATATCTATAGCCGAAATGCTCTCATTAAGAAAAAAAATATTTTAAAAAATATATAAAAAATGTAAAACAAATCAAAGCACTTATAAAGGACAAGTGATATGTGGTGTGGGGACAAGAAGTGTAGCAACAGGAAATAGGTCAGTGTTTTAAAGGAGAAATTCAAAGTGTCTTTTTTTTTCTTTATTTTTTACAATGACCTTTTGAACCGGAGATAGCAGGTAATGAAATGATACTGGCAATATAAGATATAAAGGTTCACCCTATGGATAGTGCAAAAATAGATGCTGACAGCAGCAGTCTGTGCCCAAACCTTTTGATTCCTAGGGAGCCCTGGCTCCCCTGACAGTGCCGTGCAAAAGATGCTGCAGGTTCATGAGCAGTTTGCATCAGATCTCCATGCACTTGGATTTCACTCTGTTTTCAGTGCTTTAGCTCAGCTTTACAGATTCAAGCCCTGGTGCCTGGTGTGGTTAGGAGTGAGCTGGCACTCTCACCTGCTGGCATCGAGCACTGAGCACATTTCACCCAGAAGGAGCCAGTAGCTGATCCAGCAGTTGCCTGCTGTTTATAGGAACAGCTCAGGATCCCACAGTAAATTGTCAGAAAGCTGCTTTCATGACAGACCACATTCCTTTCCCCCTCATCGCTCCCGTCTCCACATGACATAGCTGGATTTCCAATTATGGTTGAACACTGATGTGTCTTTTATGCCCGTTTTATTTTTTTTACTAACCTCAGAAGCCATTGCCAACCTGCTCTTCTCTTAACTAACCATATTCTTCCCTCATCAACATGGACAAGTGCGGCACCATTGAGCCCTGTGTAAATAGCCACAGTGACATCTGAAACAACAGAAATGTTAGCATTCACTTGATGGGGGTTTTTAACAACATGCTTGGAGATGTCGAGGGTTTGCTTTACATCTGCAGCATATTCACTATGTGATCTGTTGATGGGTTGCAGATGGCATCATGAGCCACTGCTTGCAGCAGAAGTAACAACTCTGGTCACATTTTACCACATTAAACAATTTACTTGGGTGGTAATTACACAGCAATTAACTTTGCTGCCTCTCAAATGCTATGTGAGCTGTCTGGCTTTTGCAGTTTTTTCTCCTCTGTCAGCTTCAGTCTTTTATGTAAGGCTGGGTACAAGTGTTCCTGCCAGAACAAGACATTAGAAAATGAGGGCCATCCATGATCTCTGTGGGAAATAATGTCTGGTCCTCTGGGCAGGGCTGGGAGATCTGTTACAGGGGTATATTTTAGCTGCCACTAGACTACTCTTGCCACTTAAAGGACAGGCTCTGTCTCAATCAAAACATTTGATGTCTACTCAAAATCTGTTGCCCAGGCTCCTTCTGCAGTCACTGTATGGAGCAGAATCTCAGTGGGATCATTCACACCTATTCTCTAGCGGTGAGGAGAATTTCTGATGTTGAATGTAGACATGCCATGCATAAGATTCTACTTTTGAAATAACTACCTGTTAGTTTAAAGGAGCCCTGTTCAGCCCAGCTACAATCTGAAAACATCTAAATAGCATATGGAGTGTGGACAAAGTCTTTACAAAGAGAAAGAGCTTGACCTATCCATTTCAAAAACATTTACTTACAGGTGATAAAGTGGCTCTCTGGTACTTTTAAGATTTATTACCAAAAAACTTACAGTAGAAATATTTGTGTGGAACAGAGGCGTTATCAATCACTGGGACCTCTGTGGTAGGTTCCTGGATACTTGACATGAAGACTGGGCATCTTTCCAATATATATGTTGTAATACTTACCAATGATGTACTACATAAATGGGATGAGTAATGTATAGATATTTTCTCATTGGATGGCTAGCATAATCTTTCTGGAGCAAAGTCAGTGAAAAAATTCTTACATACATACCTTTTGTCTACAAGTTTTGCTGATAACATATCTTTGCTGTATTAACACATTTTCATCACTAAAATTATTAATAACCATCTTTAAAAAGGAAAGGTGATCATTCAAGAAGGCATTGCATGGAGACAGAATTCATCCAGTTTCCAATCTGCCAGTGATTTTATTTGCCTCCCTAAGGTTCAGAACTTTCAATGTTTTTAATATTGCTTTTGAAATCTGTGGGAGAATGATTCATAATTGAACTTTGGGCTATATGGGTTGCATGTAGAATTTCTACAATAAGAGCACAACTATGCCAATTCTTGTTTGACATCAGTGCTCAATGATTATGTACATGGCTGTCTCGTTCAGAGCTGCCAGACCTTTGCACCTCAATCAGTTGAGAGAGAATGAGTCTCAGTTCATAGTTTGGCATTTCCAGTAGCAGATCAGAATGGGATCTTTATTTTTTTCTGATTTTTTTTGACGTTCCTCTTCTTTTTCTGCAGAGACTGTAATCACATTATGTGTAGACATTTCGAATTGCAGATGTAGCTGTAAGTACCACTTTAGCAGAACTAAAAGCCAGCTACACAGGGCAGTCACACTTGATAAGTTTCTCTCAAAAGTTTTGCCATTTGAGCAGTGTTACTGGACTTTGTGGAATTGCTTAGATTATACAGGATGGACTGTAAATTGATAGATTTTTGCAGCATAGAAAAAAGGTGGCATCTGCAGAAGCCAGGAGTTTAAAGTCCATTAAAAGTCAATAGCATTTTGTTTTATAATCTCCTTGTGTAGCTTCTACTATCTCTGACCATCTGTTCTGACAGAACTTCTCTGTGTTCTGAACAAAATCCTGGTAAGATATTTTTCTAGTGCCATAAACTTAATGCAATCTAAGCTCTGATTACAGTAGGGTAATGGAGTTTTTTACCTGTGTTTACATAATTACTATGCCAAAATTGCTGTAAAGCAAATAGTGTGCTGACTGCCTAGAAAACTCAACATCTGGACAAGAGCAGTCCAGCAAAAGCTTTTAATGTTATTTTTGATGATATGTTTCCCTGACTATCTTCCTTCCTCCAACAGCTGCTGGAAGCACTAAAATACAACTTCTACCAATCTTTAGGTTATTATTATTATTATTATTATTATTTCTATTTTCCTAGTGTGACACACAGCAAAAGAAAGTTTTTGCAACAGGCAAGTTAATCTATGAATGGAATTTCTGTTGTGGCTCATTTCTTCTAAAATGACAAGTGTCTTCTCAGATTTATGCCAGAAACATATCTGGAAAGAGGGTAATATTGTTGAGACTTTTACTAAGATATCTGAGCCATGACTACTGAGGTAGATTAGAATTTTCCTAGTTTATATCAGACTGGCCTGGAATTTTTTGTGGCAAAAGTAGTGTTACAGAAAATCCAGTTCTAGCAGAAGGGACGTTGCTACACTTCAGGTACTGATTGGACCAACAGAAAATTCACATTTGTTAATTTGAACTTAAACTTCTACTGTTGGGTCACATTGAGATTAATCCACATTTGCTTAATTCTGTGGCAACATTTAAAAGATGGTGTTGAAAAAGTAGTTTTCACCACTTTCGATTTTTTTCTTTTAACAGATCAGTATTTGCTTGCAGCGTAGCATAGATGTCCTAATGCACAATATATTAAGGTTTGTGTTGCTTTAAAGTAGTCTGGATGTGTACTAGCTGAGTATCTAACCAGGGAACATCACCTAGGCTTTATAAAGTGAAAACCAATAAATCTCCCTATCTTCTAGATACTTACCTGATCTTCATTAATGTAATGTAGGGTCACATCACTTTCTTCCTTCTCAGAAAATTGCTGGTATTTCTGTTTCTCATGTGAGAATGGAAGGCCAGTTCACACATTTGCTCTCTGAAAAGGAATAGACAGTGATCTATGCTGCATGCTCAGCTACCTGCTGGGCTGAGGTTGAAGACAGTAAAAGGAAGTTTAGGACTTGAAACTTGTCTCTGCAAAATAGTTGCCAAAAGTAAGAGAAATATAAACTGTTTATTTGCCTGGGCCAAGCTAGCTCTTTGTGGATGGAGAGCTTCAAATTCAACCTTTGCTTGATTTGGAACAGAGCTTGAGGGTAACTTTTCTTCTCCAAAAGGAGTGAAAATTACAGTCCTTCTTCTGGAAGAGTTCCACTTTACCTGGAACCACTCTCCACCATGGCAGCATCTGGACTCCACTAATTCAGTTAAGGACCATGATGGTTAGGATGTCTTTCTCTTACCTTATACATCCTATAGAAAAAGAAAACAGTCTTGTGACTCAAGACCTCTCCTAGAACTGACTTACGGTATCAGGTTCCTGTTTTGGTCTGGAGAGTTAAAATCCATGTTTCTTCTGGTGCAGAGACAAGTTGAAATAACTGGGCAGTGGCACCAGCTCTGCTGTCAGACTGCTCGCCACCTTGGTTGTGGGGACAGAGTAGATCACAAATTGTGAGTGTGGAACAGGTTCTGCAGATCACCAGGTCACTCTATGTATTTCAAGAAAAAGAAATATCATTGCTGAAGGGGTTCTCAGAAAAAAAAAAAACCACTTTGGTGGTTTCAGGGTAGGCAGAAACTGAGTAGCAGGTTTTAAATTTTTCTGATATTAAAATGTTAGACTTTCTCATTTAATGGCCTGAGATCAGCCTGTAAACTTTAATCAATCTGCTTTAGAAGCAGGTTGTTTTTTATGTTGGTGGCTAGCATCTTAGATGACAAAGACTGTAACGTTATCCTTGTTCACGGACTCTGGAAACACTCCAGAATATGACTTTGTCCCATGAATGTACTTTGAGAAACTTCCTCTTCTACTATGGTCTAACCATGATTTGTGTCTGAGATTTACAGACAGAGCTAAAGCATAGATGTGACTGCTGAGGTTTCAGCTCTGAGATGGAGGCACAGAGCCATCCACAGTGCAGAGAACCCATGCTGCTCCCTGGAATAATGGTGCCAATGCTACCCCAAAGATGGGCATGGGCAGCAGAAATGAGCATCTGAGAACCAGGCTCTCTTCTTAATTCTTGACTGTTGAGGGTGGAAAATCTTTAGCTCACCCTGACAGTTCCAGAGCAGCTAAGGTAAACAGGATGTTACCTAACTTGCCATGACAGTTGCATTTCTCATAGAACTTAGCAGTTATGTTGAGATGGACACAACTGGCATCACCACCAGTTCTTTACTAGAAAACTTTTCATGCTTTCTGTCTATGAACTTCTCTCAAGCAACTCTGACTCCTTACCTCACAGGCAGCTTCACACAGTTCTGACTCCTTTTCTTACAGGCAGTTCCATACAGCACTTACTTCTCTCTGCTCTTTGTTTAAATGGCTAAATCCAAATGTGTCCCTTTCCTAGCTGCCTTATCCTGCCTGTCCCTCACACAGCTTCTCACCTTGTCTGTCCCTTGCACAGCCACATGTCCCTTGCCTCCTCACAGCCAGCAGATTCCATCCCAAACTAAAGCTCAATCTTAAGATCCAACTCCAACTAACTCTTAACCACCTAGCCCACTCTTTTATAACACCCACCCTCACTGGGAAGGCAAGGCTATCTCCACTCCTCAGTAATCAATACGGCTGTAATTCATTGGGAAAGATTACCTTCTGCACTATCTTTTCAACCTATCTTCCCACAAGAACTTCACCTGAGAAATCCTGGTTAAGCCAACCTGCATGATTATTCTCCAGGGAAGTAGAAGAAGAAAGTGAAGAAAATAATGGGAGCCACATGAATGAAAAAAGATATGCAAGGAAAAGCTTCACACTTTGGTTTTCATGCTGCAGTCACCGAACTTAGCTGTTTGTCCCCTAAAATAATAAGATCATAAACTGTAGAATAATTCAGGTTGAAAGGGACCTCCAGAGGTCATCTGGTGGTTATCTTATTTTTCATTCAGACATTCTCCTGACCTGAATGTGGCAATCTGTCAAATATCATCCTTGTTATAAGGTGTCTCATTGTAAATATGTAACTCTGATTTGCATCTCTCCAATCTGAGATGTAATCCTAAGGATTTTCTTGCCCTGATAAAACAAATACAGCCTCAGTATTCACAAAAAATTAGACATTGAAATAATGTTGAGCAATCTTTTAACTGTAAACAATGTGGTCAAGGGGATCCAGTGTGAGAAGAGCAGGGAAAGACAATAAAGATTCACATCCGTGTTATGCATTCTCCCTAATGCATACACGGCCAGAGGAAGAAAGCTGTGCATGGTTGACTGCTCTGACTCAGAAATATTAAAACATACAGGCCTATGAACTGTAAACACATGACTAATTCTGTTTGCTTTAATCTGAATTTTCTCACTGATGCCTCCTATTGTGTCTATATAATTTATGCCTAATATCTTTGCATAATCTGCATATACGTGACAGGAGATATCTAACAGACAGCATGTAATTCTAAACATCTGCTTGAAGACATTACATGTTCATATATGTGCTGAAATGTTTTGTAAGCACAAGCTGCTGTGAAAATGTATATTATTTCATCCCTTCATCTGCTGTGGAACTGAGGGTACTTTAGAGACCTAGTAATCTTACATTCATGCCATTTAAAACTTAAAGAAGTCCAAGAAAATATTATAGGAAATTTTGCATCACTGGAGGAAGAGGGAAAGGCTGGCTGCATTCCTTATATTCATTAAGAGGTTTCGGTTCCAGATTTCAAAAATATAAATATGGTGAGCTTTCAGAGGAGTCAATGAGAGTTGAACTGCATAAGAGGTCAAAATAGAGGACTGTCTAGCTCAGTATCCCTCTCCTGTCCATCTTGTACTCAGTGCAGGACAAACAAGATATTCTTGGGACCTTGCAAAAAGTTCAGGAGAAATTCCATATGAAAAGAGAAAAATTCACTGTCTCATTCTTCCACATGGTGTTTCCTGAAGGAATAAGTACACATCATTTTGGGGCAAGGCATGGAAGGAAATGAAGTTTCTGTTTCACAGGTGCCTAGACAAGGCATCCCCTAAGGCTCTTTCTTCTTGTCTCAACCTGACAACTCAACTTCTCTGGGATGCTTTGAGGTGAAAATAACTTCCTTGTCTTCCTGAAGCTTCCTGAGCATGGTCCTTTCCAGCCTGAATTATTCCCTGATTCGTCAGATGGATCCAGTGAGGAGAGAAAAACAATTAGCTGCATCTTGCCCTGGTTTCTGCACCTCAGGACCAATCACTCCAGCTTGTGATGAAGCAGAGTCTCCTCATGTCATGCCAGAGTCTGCCATGTGGTTGTTTTCATCTGCTCAAATTAACACAGGGTTGGGTTCAGTTGGCCAGACCCTGCCACCAGCTGTATTTAGTTCTCACAGCTTTGGCAGGTGCAGTAATTCAATGAGGTTAACCACCAGCTAAAAGGATGCAGAAACCACTTCTCATGTTTCAAGTTATTGTATTTGGTGTGGTAGGAAATGTCCCTTCTATCTATATGGTTATTGATCATATCATTAAAACGTAACAGTGGCTGGAAACTAGAGCTGTGCAAAAGTATCAGTGGTTTTATTTCCCAGAGATATTATCAACAAAAATCACCTCCTGTGCCTCCATCAGGTTGGTATTTAAATGAACCCAATATTTCTAAATTTAAAAAGCAAATGTTTAATATTTTAGTATACATTGAATTTAGTGCTTTTTTTCAAGGTAAAAATTTAACAAGGTTGAAGGAGTGATCAAAACCCAGAATAATCAGAGACAACATTGAAGCCAATTTATATATCTATTCTTTTTTCAAATGTTGGCCAAAGTTTTGGATCAGGGATGAAATATAAAATCAATCCAAGCAGCTCTATTCCATCATAAATCACTAACAGGATTGTGCATGGAATCACTGAAATCACCGTATAAACTCACAGTTTAGCTGCCTTGGGTTTGTTTCCCTACAGTATGAGCCTACTCAATTGGTCTCACCTCCTTTTTCCTACTCCTGCTAGGGAGGAGCTGTTTATTGCCTGAGTATAGGGGTATAGTAGCACTTTGCACATTAGTGCCTTATAATGTTCTGCTGCACATGCAGAGAGCACTTCATGTGGTGTGACCAGCAGCCTTTGCCTGGATTTGTAAGTTCTACAGGGTGCAGCTTTCCCAAGTTAAGTCTGATTTAATTTAATTTGGGTGTTTTTGTTTGTTTGTTTGTTTGTTTGTTTTTACAGAAATATGTGATGTGCAATTTCTGAAGTTATGACCAAAAAAATTTAATAAATTACTAAAGCTACTAATTGAAGACTGACCCAGCATGGTAAGAGTCCTGCTGAAATGTGTGCTGTGTGCCTCCACACACGCCAGAGCTTTCACAGCTCTCACAATGAACTCTCTTAAACCAGTCCTAAGAATCTTCATTAAGACAAGAAATTATAGGCCCTATCACAGGTCTAACTCTGACTTTCCACATCTTTATCTGAGATTGTGCTTAGCAAAGATACCACTTCATTTCCAAATAATTTACAAAGTGTATATTTTCCCTCACTGAGAAGTTGCATTGTAACAGCAATCAGCAATTCAGAGTTTTCAATTAAACATTGTGGCAGTAAACTACAGTAAAAATGAAATGGTTAAGTAGAATAGGAAGGAATCTAAAACCAGTTCCAATTACATTCATTTTTATTTCAGACTCTTAAATTTTAATGCCTTTTATAGGCACACGAATAAATGAATTATGCAGGATTCACAACTATTGGGACTTAATTCATGGTGTTCCAGAAACCTCTGGTTTAGCAGAAGTAGAAAGTGGAATAATAGGTTCTAAATGTACCAGCTATTGGCCATAGGTCTCCCAGTGATTCCAGCTACAGGTTACAGCACCTGCTGTGTGGCTTGGGATCAGGGGAAGGGATCCCTGACACCCTGACAAAATCACTCCTTATGAATATCAGTGGGAGATAGCTGGTTTCTCATTTTGTCTCCAAGGAGAACAGTGGTGCTCCTTACTACTGTCCGACTTACCACTTATCTTCCACTTATCACTTTTCCCCTCCATCCTCAAGTATTATTGACAATATAAGTTGTTTTCTCTTGCCCTTGTATCACTGCATACAAGGACACATAGTGACAGATCAAGGGGGAATGGCTTCAAACTGAGAGTCAGTTTAGATTAGATATTAGGAAGAAATTCTTTTTTACTGTGGGAGTGATGAGATACTGATACAGGTTGCCAAGAGAAGCTGTTGGTGATCCATCCCCAGCAGTGTTTAAGGCCAGGTTGGATGAAGCTTAGAGCAACTGGTCTAGTGGAAGGTGTCCCTGCCCATGGCAGGTGGATTTGAAATAGATAATATTTAAGAGCCCTTCCAACACAACCCATTCTGTGACTTTAAAATAAAAGCACAGTCTCCCGTACTTCGGACATTGGTAAGTGACATTGTAAGCTCAGTGGCCTGTCGTGAAGATCCCAACATCAATTTACTTAGATTTGTACTTAGATTTACACTTTAGAATTCTATCTGTAACTTGGGACCTTTTCACTTAGGCTCCTTGTGGGTTGCAAATTTCCTTCAATTCAAGGCTATTAACACCTAATGGGATTTACAGTTACTAATTATAATTCAGGAGCTGAGGCTACTGCTCTGCTCAATGAAAGTTTGAAAGTTCCTCTGAGGATTTTACTTAGATGTCTGAAGTCTGATGATATGAATATTCCTCCTTTATCTGTCTAAGGCAAAGGTCTGAAATCTCAGCTCCAAAATGAAACACTGACTTGCTTTAACAAGGAGGCAATTTCTCTTATCCATGAAAGAACTGGAATAAGGCTTGACCTGGCTTATTTTATTGTTTTGGGCAGGAATTCAAGCCTTTATAAATGTCAGGGAACATCAGTGGCTCACCCAAATCATACCAAGCCTGTTTTGCCATGTTTTGAGTACTCTGTGTTCTCACCACTCAGTAGAAGCGAAAGAGTCTGAGAAGCTCAGGTGGGATTTTCTGAACCTTGCAAAACCAGGAGTTTATTAAACCATCATTCCCTGCCAGTTTCAGCAAAGAGTATCAACTTCCCAGACTGACTTTCTACAGCAGTTTTCCTCTGAAGTGAGCCAGGGTTGTCAACACAAAAATTTGTTTTCCAGGTCTGTTTGCAACATACACATATCCCCCTTGTATTCAGGTATCTTTTCTCATGTGGGAAGTAGCAATGAAAGGTCAGATGGCCACAACACTGGTTTGGAGTGTGACTTTTGTACCAGACACAAGATGCTGCTATGTGTCCTTTGCTCAGCAGCCATCATCCTCATGGAATCATAGAATAAGAATCATAAAATAATTTGCATTGGACCTCCAAGGATCGAGTCCAACTCATGGCCCTGCATAGGCCACCACAAGGATCACACCATGTGCTTGAGAATAATGCCTACATGCCTCTGGAGCTTTGCCAGGCTTGGTGATGTGATCACTTCCCTGGGGAACTCTTTCCTATGCCAAGCCACCCTCTGGATGAAGCAGCTTCAGGTCACTCCTTTGAGTCTATCACTGGTCACTGCAGAAAACATGTCAGTGTCTGCTCCTCCTCTTCCCCTCACAAGCAGGCGTAGCCTAAAATGAGGTCTCCTCTCAGTCTCCTCTTGAGGCTGAACAAGCCAAGTGACCTCAGTTGCTCCTTCATATGGCTTCCCCTTCAGACTCTTCACCATTTTGTCCTCCAGTTCCATAGTACCTCCACATCTATTTGAAGGTTAGCTCAGAGTGAATGCTCAGCACAGGGGAACCAGAACATGAAAAAGGTCACAGAATGCCCCATTAAATTCTGCTGAAGCTGCAAAAGTGTGTGAAGAGGGGACACTGAGTCAGACACAAATGCAGCTGTTTTGTGCAGCTGATGGGTTCAGTATCTAGTTATCTTAACTTGTGTTATAAGGTTGACACAAGAACAAAGAGGAACAGAAAAAAGAACTTTGCTGTTCAGCTTTACCTACATCAACTAAGTAAGGAACTAGCTGTTCTCATGACCCTCATGACCTCCCCTCCCCACCCCTGCCCCAGCACTTTTTTAGTGTTACTGTACTATTCTAAACTTTCATTATTATTCTTCAGAGCATTACACTGACATCATCGCCACTCCCATCGCATCGGGGCAAACTGGCTAGATAAAAAAGTGAACCTGTCTGTCCTCTGTCTGCACCAAAGACAACTGGTTTAGGGAGGATTTACAATATGAGGTTATTAAGAGTATCAGGTTCTGACTTTACTAACAGCAGTGTAACTTCACTCCCTTTTCCCATGGTGCTTTGCAATTTATTCTCTTCTGAGAATCTCCTTGATTATAGGGATAGGAACACACATGGAGTTCGCAAAATCTGTCTTTGAATTAAACTTGTTGCATCTCATATAAAGAACTGAGATAGCATTAAGAGGAACATGGAGTCCTCCCAGTACTTCCCTCCCTTCCATCCCTTGTAGTGAGATCAAAGTTCTCTGGAGTATAACAATATAAAGGGAAAGGCAAGTCTTCACCCCCCTCCTGCTGAGGCCTTTCCCTGATTTCAGGCTGCTTTCTGTGTGTAAGGTGATATGTAGAGAAGGGTGCTCCCAGAAAAGTCCTAAGTTCCTTAATCCTCAACTACTCTGGTTTGGTATTTTTGACAATCTTGTAGAGAGAGTTTGCAGCCACAGGACAATGTACAGCCTTTAACAGGAGACTAGCTGATGCCTCTGGAGTTGTCTCCACACTGATCAGGATTCAGTTAAGGTAAATATAAACAAGGAAAATTTTTTTGAGTGCTAAAGGACCAGAGGCAGCTGGGGAGACACCTTCTTGTTGGTTGATCACTGGAACATATCTTCTGTTATGATACACAGTACCTTTGTCCTTTGTATGCATTAGCACAGGGGATTAAAAAACAAACCCTCCCTCATTCCAGAGGACAAACCACTCATGTGTGTCAGCTTACTGTCACTTCTCTTGCAGTTAAGCTCCTTTAGCAAAGGCATAACAAACTCTCGCTCAGACTTTCTCTCCCAGAACTGCCAGCTCCTCCCCACCACCCATCTGCACTGTCCAGGGAGAGCTCTGCCAGTTCTTGCAGAGCCCAATGATACTTCCAGTCTCCCCTGGGAAACCTGTGAACCCAACATCCAACCCCTCTGTCAGGGTAGGTGAAGAGAGGTCTGCTGCTCTGCTCTATCATCTGGGGCCAGGACTGGATTCCCTCAGCATAGAGACCAGACTGTGTCCTTTGCTTCCCTGGGAAAGGAAAGTGCTCTGAAGAGAGGCTGAGGACATGCTTTGGTAAGAGAGAAGAGTGTAAGCCCAGCTCATGAATTTTATGTCAACACTTTTCAAGTGTGAGACTTCAGTAAGTGTATTTTTGTAATTTCCAAGGAACACATTCTTTGAGCCAACACCTGTGAAAATCCTTCAGCTCAATTGTATTCTGATGTTTTTCTCAGAAGGCTTAAAGTACTGGAGTTAGTTAGTAAAGATGTCTCTTATTTTTTTAATGTCATCACACTGCTGACTTGATGTCAGAGCCATATTATATCTTCTAATGCATCTAAGTCACAAAGATTTTATTTATGAAACATTATCTCCCTTTGAGATAACAGTAATTTTAAAATGTCAAATTTTTGGAAGCACTAAAAAAATTAGAGAGAGTTGACTGTGTGGACTCTTCAAGAATAGCTCTTTCTAGAAGAACAAATAATCTGAAAAGAAGAATTTATAGAAATCTGACTTAAATTGTTTCACTTGGTTGATAGCTTATCACTCAGTGGTGGCACATAATTCTCATCAACATTCATTAAATCACTGTGAAAATACAAAAATGAAACAAACAACTCATTCTTACAGCTGCAAAAAAATGGGAGAAATAATAGTGCTTTCAGTGTTATTTGCTTTTAAATGACATGCCACTGGAGCAGCATTGCAGAAAATTGTCCAAAGACTTCCTGCAAAAGGCGGCATTTTTTGATTTGAAACAGTTGGAAAAACACATGTCTAAATGAGAGTGCATTCAGAGGACCAGCTGTTGAGATGACTGTACCACTTCAAGTCTTGGAGGATATAGTGGAAAACTGTCTCAGAACTGGCAGAGAAACAAGCTCAGGACTGATCTTCTCACCAGAAGTCAGCATGTCAACAGGATTGCAGATACAAGGGTGGGCAAAAGCAACAAAGACCTATAAATGGGATTATTTCTTGAAACAGTCTGGGTTTTGTGCTTCTTTAAATTTGGAAAATTTCACCAGGCTATGACGGCCTTACTAAGGGAGGTACTAGAAAATGACAATTCAAGGAAGAATGGCAAGAAGAATGTGACTTCAGAGACATGACACAGATTAATTAGGCAATTATTAAACACCACTTATTTATATGGGAAGTCATGTAAACTATCACTTACCACAAGAGTACAATTGCCAGCCCAAAAAACACCTGAAAATAAAGTTCTACATTGGTTGTTGACTAATCTCAGAAGAAAATCACTGAAAACCACAGGAGTGGGAACACTGGTCCATGTTTGATAACTTATGGAGATCTGCTCCTGACATGCACCGAACTAACATCCAAATTTCAAATCCCTGAGTGACAACATGCACTTACATGGTGGGCAGAGGAGGGGGAGGGAGCATGCTGCAGCCATCTCTCCTGAAAGAGCAGGAAAGCAATGCCAATAAGCAGGGGAGGAAACAGCAGCAGCGTCAGGGCAGTAAAAGCAGAAAGTCACCATGTCACTGGTTCAGCTGTGCTCTGCACACCAAGGAGCTGAGACTGGCTGCTCTGAGAGGAGGAGGCAGTGAGACATGGAGGAATTCAGCTGATTCAGTATGAAATAACCAGATGTGGAATTTTAAGGCATGAACAGGTGTAGACATCTCTGAATGCACTTTTGTCTGGGTAAGTGCCCTGCAGAGCCCCAGGATCAAAGTCAGGCTCTGGTGGGGGAAGAGATGTTTGTCTTTTGAAGAACTAGGGAAAAGCTCATTTTGTGAGCAGACAGTAAGTGAGTAAATGTGTTTCAGGAGTGTTCAGGGCTAAGAAAATCAGGACAATAAAAAGTTTGCCAGGATTAAAAGCATCATCCTCCACAAATTTCCTCATTATGTTCTTTCACTCAACTGGCAGTGATCCAGCATACACTTGGATAGAGCTTATGGTTACATAAAGGAAAACACCTGAACTCTTTTTCATGTGTGCACCCACACATGTATGGGTGCATAACTTCCAGATTTAAAACTTGTCCTACTGGGAAGTGAAGAATTGCCACTGGACTTGCTTGTGAGGCATCACCCTTACCTTCATCTCTATCCAATTGCTTTGTCTGCAACATGACTGAGGTTGCAAAGGGCCTCACACATTTGTGTGTCTGCCACTAGAAAAAAAACATACAATAAAAAAATTTGGTAGAGGGAAAACAATGGGCTTTATTCAACTCCCACAGTCTCTTTGTTTTACTGTTGACCACATGCGTGGGCTTTGCTGCTATCCTGATTTTCACCAAGTCAGCTCTATATTGGTCCCTTCTGGCCTGGATAAAACTTACCAAGTCCATACTTGCCTTTCTGCACATGCATTTACTGGTGATTTCTGCATGGACACAGATTTGCTTGATATGTAGCATGTGAAAGCTTTGCATTTCGCCAACCTCTTGTTACTATTGTGATTGCTAACCATGGGTGCAGTTTCAAGCACTGCACTAGCACAGAGCATAAAAAAGGCCTTGCTTAGAAGAATTTGAAGATGGACATCAACAACCACCATCACCACAACAACAACAAAACTATCAGAAATTGAGAGAGCAGAGATGTTTTTTCCCTCTTCTTCTGCCTTTTGCTAACCACCCCTCTCTTCTCTGTCCAACAGTGAAGACACGTGCTCCACCCTGCTTTGTCCATGAAGAATGCTGCCCCTGGCATAAAGGGGCCTCATGCCACATCTGCATTATGTAGGGAAGGCAGAGGGAAAAGAACAAGCTGAAATGCTGCTGACTGACCAATGCCATTGGTGTGGGTAACACCAGAATACAGAACTCCAGCAGGCAGCACGACTCGGATGCATATTTGCACACAAATGAGGCTGCACTGCTGCTGTTCCCAGCTCTGCTCAGCAGTGGTTTGCACAAGCACAGTAAATGCATATACTTTTTGAAAAAAAGGAAAAAGAAAATTGAAGAGGAATCCCCAGTCTACTCTCTCCAGGCTCACTCATCCTCAACACTCTTCCCTGTAGTAGCTCTCAGAAAGGGAGATGTAGAAGCTCCCAGCTTTCATCCCTCTGTCATGAAACCCACACATTAGGGAGAATGAGTGCTGGCACATCTGACCAGAAGCTGTTCTATGTATATGGGAAGGCCTTCCATCTGAATGGCAGCTCCCAGCTCTTAGATGAGGGACAGTGACTGCTTTCACCTCCTCCATGCAATGAATGTGGAAAATATTATGACAGAGAGACAGGAATAATTTGAGAAAATCAGTCCTTGGTTGCTGATGTTCATATCACACTGAACATAGGTTTTGCTGTCCTTGCACTGCTATTTTCCAATGTGCCACAGAGTTTGGACTGACAGATTTTAAACTGCATCAAAGGTACTGTCAAAAGTGAAGCTACATGTTTTGATAGCTGGAGAGTAGACAGCTGATGCTTTTGACACCTGGAAAGGCCTTGGGAGATGGTTTGAAGCTCTAGGATAAGCATATTTAGCGGATGTATTGGCAAAGTAACAAAGTTATTATGAATGGCGAGATTTAAACTGTCATCATAAAACCTTCTCCATCCTGGCGTGCTCTGCATTCTTGTTTTCTGGGCTACCTGTGTAGGGAGACACTTTTTCTTAGTGCCTGGTGATTTCCACAGTGTTGGAGTCCCACATTATCATGGTGAGCATATAGCTGACCTGCTTCACCTCTGCTCCCAGTAATTATAACTCTGGCCTGGATTTTATACTTTTTAACAGATCAAAGTTGGAAGGGTCCCACACTGTCTTCTGCTGGTTTTCTTCACTGTTCACACACAGTCATTCTTCTCTGACTAGCCTGCAAACCTGTTTTGCAAAGACTGAATGTAATAAAAGAAGATCATTTGAGGCAGTTGGAGATTTTGTTACCAGTCTACTTCACTGGATTGGAAAATTCAGTACTAAATCTCCACGACCAAGCCTTTTTTGATGGGCTGTGATAAACCCTTAGAGTTCCACCTGAAATATATAACATTTGTTGCACAGATGTCAGAAATTCATCTGTGGTGACACATACACACACAACCAAAACTCATTTGCAGAGCAATCCATCACCTTAGTGATTATTTTCCTTTCCTTGTTTTTCCATGGATATGATTAATTTACTTCAAAACTCATTCCTTCATCTTGAGAGCAAATGCAAGGCTTGTTTAGGACTAGGTCTAACCAAGATATGTGAGGACATTTGTAGCTGAGCCAAGAGGCCCAGTTCCAGATCTGAGGCCCAGCTGATCCAGACATCTACCAAACAGCTGGCAGGATGCAGCCACAGCTGTTTGGAAAAAAATGACAAGGAACAGTGTCTGTTTAAAGAGGCAGAAGATACAGTTTAAATCCTATGACCCAGGAACTAGCAATACACAAAAAAAGATCCTTTCAACCACCCAGTGTCATACACAAGGATCTGTGCACATGTAGATGTGCTTATTTGCAGTAGGCTGCAATAAGGTTTAATTGGATAATTGCAGC
Organism: Cinclus cinclus; assembly: GCF_963662255.1. Taxonomy (NCBI): domain Eukaryota; kingdom Metazoa; phylum Chordata; class Aves; order Passeriformes; family Cinclidae; genus Cinclus; species Cinclus cinclus. The sequence continues at coordinate 142,536,449 of NC_085046.1, read as the reverse complement.
CTCAGTGCAGCTAGTCATGGCAAAGATGCATTGTCCAACAAGGCTGTGTTGTCCAACTCCCAGCAAGAAGAACCCCATGGGACCATGCCTCCATATGAGGGAGATAAAACTGGTGGGAATGGCAGGGTGTGTGTGTGGATGCTCTAGATTCAAAAGCTGAGGAGTTGCATTAATGAAGTTCCATTGCTTCCATGCGATGCAAATCTGTGCCAAGTGTTTTGATAGGTTCTGTGTATATTGGGGAGCAAAAAAGACTGAGACCATTGCTGCTCAGTAAGATCACTGTTTAGATGTCAGAGTGACTTAAGGGCAGATTTGAAAAGTTTAGAAGTCTAGAAGTAAAGTGCTGTAATGCTTGATATTTAGGAGCCATGTCTCTGGAGTAGGATCCAGAATTTGAAGTGCTCCTCCCATGAAGCCTGAAGTGCACCGGTGTCTCCAAACTGCTGCCCAGATAGGAAGAACATGCAGTTACAGATGCTGGGGAAACACTGGTGACAATAGTATGGGTGGAGTCCAATCCAAATGCCTCACTCCAGATAATAGGGAAATGGCAAGAAAAATTACTGTACTGACCTGACCTGGTACCTGAGTTGATTTTCCCCAAGTGAGGTCTGACCATAGTCTGCATTGGGCTGATGTGGGATTGTACGTAGGCCATGTGTGAAGATACACCCATCCACAGCTTGCAGTCTCCTGTATTTTGTCACATTAAAGCTTGAGGATTAACTGCAGTCTGAGATGGAAAAGTTGCCTTAGCTGCTGAACCCCAGCCCCCTACAGTATGGGATTATCCTCTTGGATAGCTCAGTCAACAGGGGAAACAGAAAACCAAATGAAATTAGATATTTGGCTTTGCAAAACTCAGTTTGGAAGCTGCATTTTTATGAACATCTGGTAATATTGCCTCCCACTCATAAATGTCAAATGCAGGTCCCTCCATGTCCCTTTGGTCAAGATCTTCCCCTACTGCTGCAGTACTTTATCCAGGGAGGAATTTAGAACATTTCCTCCTTCCCAGCAGGTTGGAAAGTGGAGGCCTTAAGGTACAAAAGATTTGTTTCCCACTACTTCATTTTTGCTTTCTGATCAGGAGGGACTATTTTATATCTTCTCATTCATTAAAAGTCCTTGCACATTTTTCTGTCCATTGTGTCAAAACAAGTAAGCAACTATAGGTCAGAGCTTTTAATTAATTATATAACAATAATTTATTTAACAATAGATTTTTGAAAGGTCTTAATATGGAAGGTCAGCTGGGGTCCTAGGGTTGGCTCTGGTCTGTGGACCAATTTCCCACAGAGGAGACAGGGACAACTGTTTTGACAGGGAATATGCTGACATAACTGCAGCTACTCCAGTGCTAGCCCTTGATAGGCACATAAGCCCAGACACCATAGCTGGGGAGATGGGAGAACACAAGAACTGTGACTATGAGATGAGCTCTGGACCATGTCTCTAATTTGGCCTCCCAAAGAGAGTTATTTAACTAGGATTTGGTTCCTATGGTGGGCAGTCAGATATTCCAGGTTGAATTATTGCTCATCATAAGTACAATGAAAATTTAACAACTGTTGGCACATGGATCATATTTGAAACAAAGGATGGGCTTTAATAATTAGGCTGCAATGGATAAAACTTAAGTAGTTATAAGCCACTTCTAACCTCAGGGCAGGCTCTTCTCCTGCTATGCTTTGTTCTACCCACATGTACATAAGATCAACAAGATTTCCATGTCGGCATAGGAGCAGCAAAGAGTATGTGGCCCTTGTTCTCTTGTTGGGATAAACAGCTGACCTCAGCCCCAAATTCACTGAAATCATTCTAATTGCCTTCCACAGGTCTTGGTTTGAAAGTGATTAAAAATAAAACACCATTTGGAGAAAAAAATGCCTCCATTGACTTCTCCTCAAAGGTAAAGAGTAATAAAACCATGTCATTGTGAACAAACAGAGACAGAAGAGTTCCTAGCTTGGTGCTAGTACAAAGATTCTAGGCTGCAGAAGACTGCTGTTCCCAAAGGGGTTTTCCTTCCTTTCTCACCATTATCAGCCATCCTCTAAGACCCTAACTGTCTTGTGAGGTCCCTAATGGAGTGGGAAGACAAGAGACAAATTCATGAGACTAGCCACTGCAAAAGGGTTTAGCTTCACATTTAATATTACTCCTGTTCCACCAGACTACCTGGGTGGTGCCTCTGGTTGCTCCCTGCAGGTGTTATATCAATGGTGCTGTAGGCCTCCACTGGAGGAGCACAACTTCCATTAATGAGTTCCTGTGTTTGAAAAAGGAAGATATTCCAGAGGATAAAATGTCAACTTTCCTCCTAATAAATTTGTGAACATAGCCCAAATGAAATTACTACAAAGCAGTTTATCAGAAAATCAGCATCCTTTGCATTTTTAATTTTATCACTTGTCTTAAAAGTAGCATTCAGTGGTCCAAGCCCAGAAGGTGTAGTATTTAATTAGAAACTGCCCTTGACTTAAAAAACTTGTAGACTAAGTTCAGATGCAGTGTAATGTAAGAAAACCACTAGAGAGGTCTAGTAAGAAAACCTTGCTGAAATTCTATAACTTAAAGAACTGTGGAGCAGTTTCTGTGTTCCTTATTTCTGTCTTTATGAGAAGGGTTCCTCAGAATCCCACTAACCAATGTTCATGGAATCATAGGATATTCTCTGTTGGAAGAAACCCACAAGGATCATTGAGACAGGCATTTGCTTTGGTTAAACTTTGTGTGGAACATGATTGCCCAGTCTTCAGATTTGTCAGGGTTTCTTTGCAGGGCCTTTCTGCCTTCATGTCACTTCTCTTTCCTTCTTGCTGCTTGTATCTGTCTAAAAAACTGTCTTAGGAAGAAGATATGTTCCTTCTGCATCCTTCTGTCAAAGAATATACAACCTTGTCTGAATTCCCCCTCACAAGTATATATGAAACAGTTTAAGTGAAATTTCTTACTTCTTCTTTTCTTTTGCTTACACAAATATGGACCAGAACACACAACTGAATGTTGCTAAATTTTAATGGAAAATATTAAATTTTTAGATAAACATTTCAGCAGAGTTTAGTGCTTAAATTTACAGACCTCTGTTGAAATCTTTTATTCATTAATTCAGTGGTTCTTTTCTTGACCTTTCTTAGGGACTTCAAGAAACTTAATTTAGTCTTTCCCCAGAATAACCCATCCCAGGCCTGCAAGAGGGAACAGAGTTCAGCCCTGTTCATCACATTCAACTTAATAATGCAGCTGTGTTCTGCCGTAGAGCATTTCTAAAACTGTTTCCAGGGTTAATTTATTCTCCAACTACACCATGGCAACACTAGGTGACAAAAAAGAATTGTGGATATTTTATGGTGGCCAGTATAGCCCATAACATAGGTTCAAAAACCATCATGTCAGCAATGCGGACTTCTTCAAGGCATTTTTGCAGAATAAAATCTAAACTGACAAAAGCAAATTTGTAGTTCTGATGTAGTTCATATGTTTTCATGCCTATATCTATGTGCCTTCAGCCTTCTGATTTATATTGTTACCTCTTTGGGATGTGGACCATTTATTTATTTCCTTCCACAGTACAGTCATGACCAAATCCAGGATGCTTAAGCACATATGATTATTTAACTAAAAACAGTGGAAAAATTGTCCCATGTTCCTGAGACATACTAAAAGAGAATAGGAGATTCTCACATTTCTCATGGCAGCCAGTGAAAAATCAGGCTGTTAAAAATACTACGAAGGACACCCTTTAAAATACAGTTAGAAGTTGCCTAACAGTCATCCAACCCCTCCAAATGCCTATGGCATAATATTAAGAGTGACATAAGTTTAAAAGATTATAAATGTAACTTCATTTAAGCCTTCATTATATAATTATTGATCAACATCCACAAGGATGGAATTATTTTTATACACAGACTGGTGTGAGTCAGTACTGAGATGTGGTGACTTCCACTTGATGTTGCTTCCTTGCCACCAAAAAATCAGCCCCTAAAAGGTTTACTCTTCTGCACAGCATGGTGCATCTGTAATATCTCAGCCTTCAAGACTTAGGCACATATTCCTAATAAGTTACTCAAAGCTGCGCCAGTTTAAGATCACAATCTGCTAATGGAAAGACATTAGATGTTATTAACCATAAAAGATGGAATTGATCTGAGCTGACAATATTTGTATGGAATATAATTTTGGTAAAATTGTAAGCAATTTCCTGGCATCATTTGGATGAAATTTATGCTATCTACATTTCCTTTCCAAACTAAAAGTAAACATGGAATTATTTATCTAGGCTGATTCTGGATGTGGGAAAATGATAATGTAAAATACTAGACTTACAGTGAAAGGGGAAGGGCATGGTCACACTCTCAGGAGTAGCTCAAGTACCTGGGCTAAAGAAGTTCCATTAAATACAGAGAAACAATTGAGTGGTTAAGGAGTTGCTATTAATTTTTTTTATTTAAGTTGGACCTTACACTGATCTCTTGCAGCTAAGAGCTGTACACATACCCAACAGCTTGTGACTAAAGGATAAGCTAAAAAACAACACATGAATACAGATAGAGTGAAAGACAGAGACAAAGTTATAGACTTTCTGCCATTTCAGTGTCATATTCTTAAAAAAGTAAGTATTTCTATGATTATTTTGATTATTTCTATGATTATTTTGATGCACAGAATGGTAGCAAGGTCCCTTTTCTCCATTCTTCTACCAGTATTAGTTTGGAAGACCTGTGTATTTCTGCTTCTAGTCCCAGTAGAAGCCATACCATGAAGACCTGTAGAGAGAAATTTAGAAAAGCATCAGTTTTATTACTTCCATAAAACAATCCAAACTAGAGTGAATTCTATGGGAAGATTTGGACTTCTGGAGCTCTTACTGTCGAAGCTGATTTGGCCATACAGTTTAAACATAATCTGCAAGATCACATCCTCTGCCACAGAAGAGCACCATGTTGGAGAATGGGTGATAAAATGCATGGACAACTCTTGGATAAATACTAAGTGATTATGACTCTTCAACCCAGTGAATAGACACTAATAGCAGTAATGATAGAAGTCTGTAAAGTCATAAACTATACAGGGAAAGTGCCTCCTTCAGAACAGGGGGATGTTAGGTGAAAGTATTAGGAAGCAAGTCCAGAAAAAACTCTTCATACAGCACACTGTTAAGCTGAAGGACTGCTCCCAACAGGATGTGGGGGATCTAGGTTTCGGAAGGAACTGGACCACTTCATGAAGGAAAATTCCACTGAAGGCTATTAAATACAAAAAATCCTACGTCCGGTTTAGACTTTACTAAATTACAAATTATTGGCAGCTGGGATGCTTTTCTGGGAAAGTATCCCTGAATGCTCTCCCTAGCTCTTTCATGGGGATCTACAGTGGGGCTAAACTGATGTTTGATGCGAGATAGTGTAGTTGCTCTTATGTACGTACATCACAGAATTACTTTAGACCTAAAGGAAAAATTGCCCAGCTTGTAAAAGTGCAAAACTGTACATTTCAGGACTTGTCTTCTTCAGGAAGCAAGTCAAGCCTGTTAGGCATCTTCCAACATGAAATGTTGGAAGTTCCAATGAAACTAATGCCAAGCTTAAGGCCCACACTTAAGCTAAACCAGAACACAAGCTGCAGGTTCAAAGACACAGGAAGAAGAGTCTGTGATGGGAACTATCCACATTCTCAGTGTGGACACTTCAAAGACTCTGTTGTATTCAACTACATATAAAACAAAGCATTATTGAGAATTGTTCTTTTAAAGGCCTTGTTTCAGCCCTGCATATTCATTTTGAAACTTAGAAAGCTGTTTTGAATAATGAACCTGGAAGATAATGTGGTTAATAGCTGAGTTATGTCAATGTCCCAGACTAAACTTCCCAGGTGACAAAGCATCAGCGGGTTTCTCTTCTTTAACTGAAAACTCAACCATGAAACCCAGAGCAATTCGTCATCAAACAGATTTTTCACACCTGTTCGGAAAAGGTAAAAACCACCACGGAGCCATCTGGTGTCAGAAGCAGCATCTGGAGTTGTGGGGACTGCCACCACCCAAATAGGAAATATAGGTGCTATTTTTTTCACTAGAGTACTGACCTACGTTCCACCACCCATTTTTCTTGCATAGTTGAAAGATTAGCCTCCCTCTGCTCTCTACTAAATCTACAAGGAAGAAGCCTCTGTGATGTTCAATGACCTGGCTGCACTATTGTTAGTTGAAGATGATGGCAACCAGGCAGATTGTCATAGCAGGAATCTGAAGATAAATGTTTCCTTCCCCTTGAAGCCAGAGCTTCTTAACTTTGGGGGAGGTGTGAACAAACATATCCACCTTAAAAAAAACATACATGAACTTTTTTTACTATTGCTTTGTTTATTTTTATTTATTTATTTAATGCATTTTGAATAGTGGAAAACTGCATTTCAAATGTTTTTATTTCTCTTCAATTTAGATATTGACACTTCGGATTAAATCTTTGATTGACCCAAACCTGAGCCCATTTTCTCAAGTGCGGAACAAGGAAACACTTTTTTTTCCCCATGCCTTTTAGGATGACTGGTAATTTTGTGTCATTACTGTAACATTTCCCAGCATGTGCAATCTTGCAATATCACCTCAAGCTTTTAATTCCATCCAGAAAAATAGCTTCAACTCACTGCAAATTATGCCCACTAACGTCTCTTTTCACACAGGATAAAAGAATAGCAAGGGCAAACAACAAGAACTTAGATTATTTACTTAGCTATCACAGTATAAGGCTACAGTGCTCATTATAATGGGATCCTGCAGACAAAAAGACCATTACATTTTGAAGAAATCAGTGGAAGGTATCAGATTTAGGAAAAAGTCAAGAACAGACAATCAGAGCTCTTGGTGCAGAGTTATTTGGAAGGTGTAACTGTAGTTTTCTAACAATCTATCTGGTATAAAGACCATTAATTTAGGTGCCTAACCTCAATGGGAGAGGTAGAAATAAAACATTTATCTCTCTTAACTCTCTCTATTGGGAATTCCAAATTTTAGGAGGTGATTAAATAAGTTTAGGGATTGTCCTTGAACCTCATGGAAAAAGGGATACTCTTATCAGAATCTGCAATGCAAGATATTCCGCTGTGAAATAATAACCAAAATAGCATGTAACACTGGGGTTTCAATACACTTGCTATTGTTATAAATCTACCACCCCTTGTCATCAATTCAACCTTTAGTTACTTATTAATACTTCATTATTTGCCTAGATTTTATGGTGATGGGCTGTTTGTTGAAACCTTCAGCTTACAGTTGGGTGGTTTCTGGAAGATTGCTATCAGTTATCACAGGAAGCAGGACTCAATGCACCAGAGAAGTTGGACATGGTATATATTGGATCGTTATGATAAGATGTATTCATTTACATATTTTGTACTTGTCAGAATAGATCAATTAATAAGGATCCTGACAGGCCTATTTACAACAGCATCTTTTTGCAACATTATTCATGTAATTTCAGTCATTTGAATCTAAATTTTAGGCAGCCAACATTGTGAATTTAGTCCAAAACTTTTTTCTTTCCCGCCTCTAGGTATTTTTAGAACAAATAGTGCTGCTTTTGTTGTTTCATTGGCTTTTTTTAAAAGCCTTTTATTTGCATGCTGAAAAAAAAGCTCCGCTTGCATCTTTTCCCTGCAGAACCAGCCACGCCGTGTTGTAATAATAACCAAATCCCTCCCCACATCAATGTCACAATGTTTGTTTTAGCAATCTTAAGTTCAGTCGCCAGCTGTTCTGTTCTTTGGATTTTATTGCAGGAAGTATAAACCCTCTTAGGTTTGGCTGGAGGTGATTTTAGAAGCCTAGGAGTGAGGGGGAAGGGTATCGGAGGAGGGTCGGGAGAGCCGGGAAGAGCGGGTCTATTTTTTTTGGGGCGGGGTGACAATCAGTTAAGGACTATTAAGCTTAATGGCCTTGATGTTATAGCATTGCATCTCTTTTTACCATTTCTTAATCACTATAGGGTAATAACATCTTTAAAATTTATTGGGGCAATTAGAAGAAGGTACAGTTCCTTTGACCCCAGCTGTTTCAAAGACTTCTATGGTTTTCTCTTCTTTCTCTCTTTTTTTTCCTTTTTTTCTTTTTTTTTATTTTTAAGGAAGAATAATCCTGGATTGAACTTCTTCTTAAACAGTTTATACCTTGAAATTTATGGCAAATTCCAAGTGGTTGATCAGACGATAATTAAACTCAAAAAGAGAAGGAAAGTATTAATGAATGTCATACCTACCATCATGAATTTAAAATTGTGTGATGAAGTTCTCACTCAGGTAAAGAAAAAAGTCCCTCCAGTTCTTTGCCTGAAATTTGAGGCAAATACTTTTTTAAAAGGTTGGAAGAAAGCGATGGAAATTTAGTTAACACTTCCTTTTGTTTACATTCCTGGTAGCACTTGAAGCCAAGTGATACTGAAACACAGTTGTAAAGATTGGTTCTTGTTTTTTATCAGTCTAAATGTATAGTCCTATGTCCATTCATCATCTCATTTCCTCCTTCCAGTTCAGCTTTTTTCCTTTTCAATGCACTCTCTTCCATTTTGTTAGAAATCTGTGAATTTTGTGACTCTGAATTCCTCTTCATTCTTTTTTCTCTTTTCTTTTCTCTTTTCTTTCCTTTCCTTTTCTTTTCTTTTCTTTTCTTTTCTTTTCTTTTCTTTTCTTTTCTTTTCTTTTCTTTTCTTTTCTTTTCTTTTCTTTTCTTTTCTTTTCTTTTCTTTTCTTTTCTTTTCTTTTCTTTTCTTTTCTTTTCTTTTCTTTTCTTTTTTTTCTTTCCCCCCACTATGTCCCATTTAAAGATATTGCCACTGGTCATTTTGTCTGTGTTCCCCACACTAAAAGTTAGTTTGCTTCTCTGTTCTGATTGCAATGGAGAAAATATTTAATCTATTTTCAGGTTTTTGATAATTTTTAGATTGATTTTTTATATCTACCATGTCAGGAGAGGAAGAATTCCACATTTTAAAGGAAGATATGAAACTCATGGATGAGAACATTAAATACATAAAAGAGACAACTAAGTTATGAGCATTGTTCACACTGTTTCAACTAAATAACTATCAGAAAAAGATAATTATCTCCAGAGTACTACTCAATCCAGCTAAATCTTAATCCAGGTTGTCAGCTACTATCTCTTTCAACCATCTACATAAAAATGCCTACAGAAAAAGAAAAGAGACTGTATTTGAACTCAGATAGTATAAAGACTTGGGTCTGTGCCAAATTGTCATAGTGAAAATTGTGTCAAGATGTAGGTTTTGTTCAAAGTGAAACATCCTGGATAACCTTTATGGCTTTTTCAGAACAGAGAAGTAAATTCTGAGTTGCCACTTTCCCTGTAAGCATCCTAGCAGGTGGCAGGGCATCACCCCCTCTTTTGGGACATGCTGCGTTTTGAGCAATGATTTCAATTAGGTCAGAGTGAGACAGATTGAACAGCCCCATTGACCACACTTGAAGACCCTGTGTGTTCCTTCACTCACAGGGAACCCCCCTGAGTATTTGCATCAGAAGAAGTGTCCTGACAAATGCCATCATTCAACTTATTTGAAGACAGAGTGATCTTGTTTTTCCCTACAGTATGTTATGAAAAACATATCCTGAAGCAATATGGAAGCAAATGTTAAAATAGCAGCAGTTTTCCAAATGCACTTCTTTGTCCTTATATTTCTGCCTTAATCACTGGACCAGCTTTCTTCCATTAGAGTCCTAGGAGTAATATTATGGGGCTGTCATTTTTTTATGACCTTCAAGACTGAAATCATATCATGCCACATTGTTTGAGAAATGCCATGTATTTTCACTAGGTAGTACACATTGTATCATCTTCTAGGTTTCATCACACTGAGGCCCAATTTATTAATCACCTCCAACACGACTCTAAGCAGTTACCTGAAATGATACTATATTGATTATGTAGTTGAAAGAATGGAACATGGAGAACCAGAGGTTTTCCTGTGGTCCTGTTGAGAGATCTAATTCAGTATTGTGAGATCAGGATTCATGTATAAACATTTTAACATCTGTATATTCCCCCAAAAGTCAGTAGTTAACTAGTAGTTGATGCTGGGCAAGCATTGGTGTATCACAGCTTCCTCCATGCATTATTTTTTCCCCATAATGTACCCAGATATTATGCTACCTAATAACCCAGCTTCAATCCGTTATTGTAGAAATTTTATATTAGAGCATTAATGCCAGCCTTGCAACAAAAAATCTCCAACAGGATTTTGTTCTCTTTTTTCTTTCTTTTTGAAGACTATAAACTCCATATTCTAAACTATAAACCTTTCTCTACTGAAATCAAACTGTAGACAGAATGTCACAAAAAAATAATAAATATTTCTCTTTTTTAAGAAGAAACACTTTAAAGTTTTGAACAACATTTCATGATTTTGAGTTGCTCTAATTTTAGCTTTTTCCCCCCTTCATCTCTGAAGATTCATGATCTGCTGGCATAAGTCAGGATTCTAATCAGCTAGTTAAATATTATGGATTCAATAAGGCTGTATAAACAGACACTATCGAAATGGCATACAGAGAGCTGGAAGATCAGTAGTATAAATAGGTACTGTTACAGTAATTATGTAGAAAGCACATAGATGTGTCCATGTGCATTTATTTATATATAATGTGAACAGTGTTTTGTTATTGTTATGCTTTATCGAGCCTATTGATTACATTTACATAATGTCATTAAATTTCTCCACAGAGGCTCATCTGCCTCAATATTGTTATAGCTCTAAATCACCAATGGATTTGGCTTCACAATTGCAGTAAATAGCTCCCTCTAAGATATGCTACAGAGAAACAAAACCAAAATGTGAAAAACTGCAAGTCATTGCTGTCCAACTAATTTAGTAGTTTGGTTACTGCTGAGAGCTGAAGTCTGTCTAGCTGTACAGGCAAAGAAGTTAATGAGAAGGAAGATAAAAATACTGGCTATAAAAAGTCATGACGTCCTAGAAGACAAACGGAAATATCTGAATATTCATTCAGCAATAAATTAAATAGCAAAAGACTTAAAGGAAAGCAAAGACTTCCATGAACATTGAAATTAACTATAAAGGCCATGATATCAAAGAGTAAAGTGTAAAAATGGAGCTTGAGAAAATGGTCATTCTAAAGGTAGCAGTGAACACCTCTGTTTATGTAATTTACCAGAATGAATGTATGCACTACCCTCAAGACCCTGAGTGCATCTCCTTTCCAGAGTTAAGGAGCTAATATGTCTGTATCTACCTTTGTTGGTAAGAGCTTTTGTGAAGAAAGCTGAAGAGAGAAGGTACAAAGCCATGCAGAGACACAGCTGTGATGCCACTGCAATCCAGCACAGATGAGGGCCAGTGACAAAGCCTCAGTTTAAATGCTAATCCCAAGTGCAGGGAGGGACAGGCTCCTAGATTTAAAGAGGTGTTCTCAGGGCCCTGACACTAAGGGGAGCATGGCATGAAGAGAAGAAAGCCCTGTGTGTACTATCAGGTCCATGTTTATAGATGCTGAACTAAACTTGTGTATGGTGTTTGGTGAGCTTCGCATTAGAGGTGATACGTCCATTCCCTGCTCTGAATCTCATTATTTTTGCCATCTGAAATTGAGAAGGGTGGTAACTGGTACTTCTTTCAGAGAAGTGGTTCAAAATGTTGCAAAGGCTGTAGTAATTTTAAATGGAAATATTAGAGCTTCTGTAAGATGAGTTCAATAGGGACTCCTTATACATTTGCAGAAACCAGAGCCATTCTTGTGGCAATTTGTTGAAAGGACATTAATTCATGGTTCTGAGTTGCCCTTCCAGAGAAGCAGTAGCATTCCCTTCCTGCAGAGCATTGCTGTAAAGCTGTGCAAATGTCACATGAAGCAGCTGTCTGCAGCACTCTGTACAGAATGAAGCTCAGAAAACATGGGAAAAAATTATCAAGTGAAACCTAAAGTTAATGTATAAGTGTAAATGTGTATGGGTTCGATAGCATTGTGTGCATTTTATGGTGTGTTTGAAAATAAATTGTGACAATTCTTTGTTTCAGAAGATTCTTTTTGTGCATATGCCTGCAAGGAATTTACTTATAAGTAGTTCCAGCAAAAAAGTTCAGTTATTTTAATGAAGAAGATTAGGGGGAAAAATATGAAGTTTTGTTACTATTGAACCACATTTTATGAAAACCATGTTTTGAAGCAGGTGTTTCAAATTTGGAGGTTTGTGAACTTTATTAGTGATTGATCTGTTACTGATGTCATGTTGGAAATCCCGGCATAAGTAGCTAAGCTATAAATAAAGGAAAAATCTTTAACAGTTGTTAAAGTTAACAGTTGTTCTGAACTTTATTTTGGACAGATGACCATCTGAATCCTCTCTCCTCATGGATATCATACTAAGATGGCACAGCACAAGCTGAATGCACTTCTCCCCACAACTTCTGATCCAGACTGTGTTGGTGTGATCCTCCCTCCTCTGGCCTGGTACCCAAATCCTGGTGTGGTGGCAGGAGAGCATCTTCCCTCAGCCTCAGATGAGATAAAAGCCAGACCAAACAGAGAGAAGATGGCAACATGCAGGTACAACAAATGTGTCTGCATGTACCAAAACAACACAGGCAGTAGCTGAATTTAGCTGACTAATTAGTTATGTTGGTTTCTTTGCCAGGACTTGAGAGATTTCTCCCTGTGTTTCTTACTATTCTTACTGACCGTGAAGCACTGCAGTGTATCAACACTGTTCTCAACTGGGAAGAAACCTGTAGTGATGGTTTTTTTGGGGGTAAATAAGATGGTTGATTTTGATATTCATGCAAAGAACAAATAGAACTGATTAAGAGGTTGTTAAGTAAGAGCAAGGCTGGCAGGAAAGAAGGCTGAAACCATGAAAAGTCCAATGGTTTGGTGCAGACTCCCCTACTTTACCGTCCAGGTGAGCAGTCTGTTCTGAGTACCTCACAGTTATCTTCTGGCCTAAAGCTTGAACATCCTTTCATGGAAACCTTTCATGGAATGGTGAGAAGCTGCAGAATGTGCAGGCAGCTGATGTTCTCTGCTGTTTGGAGTAGTTTATCTTAGTTTGGAGTGGGAGCAGGGACAAGATATGAAAACAACATTCCTGGGAGTGATCTGAAATTGAAACTGGTTTTCAGAGACTGGGAGAGATAGTGCACAAAAAAAAAAAAAAAAAAATCTGGGTACCAGGAGGTTGATAAATCATGATGATTATTTTCACTTTGTCTACTTGTAGAAGGAGAATAACAGCTTATTCTCCAAACAGCTGATGAGTGAAGCTCAATTTGGAACCTTGTTTCATTCAGTATTTAGTCTAGGTTTTCAAAGGATCTCAGTCTGCAACCTGGGATACTCCTGCTAAAAAGCATCACAAAAATAATAGTGTTCCAATGTCTGTGAAGAAATGAGATAAAAGCCAGAGTAGCTATATTTGGAGCAGTGTTGGTAGACAGTATGCTAAACAAACATGAAAGCAGAGACTTATTATTGAGGTTGGAGGGTGAAAATGCAAGATGTAAATTCAATGAGTATAATTGCTTTTGCATAATAAAGAGGGAACATGAAGAATCTGTCATTCTGTAATTAAAGGATGTTTGATAAAATGTGCACACAAGGTATAACTGAAGTGTATATTCATCCTTAATGATGGCATTTCCTAACTGATGATTACTTGATCTTACTACCTTATTGATCTTTAAACAAAAGGTTTATATTTAATGTACTTATACACTCCAAAACATGTATATTCCTCTAAACCAGATAGCCTTCTGTATACAGACTGTGTACAGATATTCTTGACTTGTAATTAAATAAAAAGTGTGGGGAATCAGGTATTTTCAAATATTTTAAAATATATCAAAATAGAGATTCAAACCCACTAAACATCATGAACCAGAAATAAAGATGAGACCAACAGTGTGTATTACAAAGTAAAATTTTGCCTATGAAAGTTCAAATGGCTGATGACTTGCAGTCAGGAAGGAAGGCAAAAGGATTTTGAATAAGCAAGTCTAATTACTAATGTGATAATGGTACAAAAAATAAAACCCCAAACAAATGACATATTGGAATTATTATCTAAATTGAAGTTTGTTATCCCACTGTTTACACTGAAGGTGTCTGGTTATCAACAGGATGTGGAATCATGCTTCAAGTCAAGCATGTCTTCAAGTGTTTTTCTTCATCCTTGAGACAGTAAGAGTGTGAGTACACAGCTCCTCATCTCTCCATGGGGAACAAGTGAGCAGCACTACGCTGCTTACAGAGGCTGCTGTTCAACTGGACCAAAGGAGGAAGACCAGTGATAACCACTTGGTGGGAATAATTAGTATTTAAAAATAAAAAATAAAAAGGAGAAAGTGTAGGGTTTGTTTTTCTTCCCTAAAATTGATGAAAACCAACCATGCCAAAGAAAGACACATTTAAACATACTATGGAAGTGTCAGAAGTAAAATTAAGTTCTAAATCTAGTGAGAAATGAAATGCAAAGCCCCTGTCTGTAGAGTGAGCCCATAGTACTTCGTATTAAGAAGATTATGTGGGCATTAGTTCCAGTGTAACTGCTATATTAAAATATATGGTGACAGGTGTTTCTAAATTACTGTAACAAGGTGGAACCTTCTCCCATACCCAAAAATTCTGGCAACAAAAAAGCTGGGTTTTAAGGATAAGAAGCTGCAGACAACTGGAACGATGAGAAATCTATTGAAAACAAGTGGAAAACTCTGGTGTATATTTATCACAGAGACTTGAGTGTTTTCCTTAAACTTGGCCATGTATTGCTAAAAGAAGAAAAAGGAATTCTGCTGAAAAATTCTCCCCCACTTTGAAAATTTTTCCTAGCAGCACATCTCCAAACAGCTTTTCTGAGGTTATTTAACATTTCTGTGCTGTCTGGTGAGGAGTCACAAAAAAAAAAAAAGGATGATGAGAAGCCTCAGATATGAGCTCTACAACAAGTTTACGAATTTTGATCTGCATGCAACAGCTGAAATCCAACTCTAGGGATAAACAGTATCCAGTAAGTGGCAAAAGTCTGTGCCTGACTTACCGTGTCACTGGACTACTGCCCTTAAGGCATTTATAAGTCACTGGCCCATAAAGGAGTGACCTGACTTGTGTGATGTCTTTCCCACATGGAAGGATGGGTCCAACTCTAAGTGGCTCAATCCAGAGTGAGCTCTGAAATTCTTGTTCTTAAATCTATGGGACACCATCTTTGGAGAACCACTGTGGTTCAAGACAAAAAGAAAAAGAAGCAAACAGCAAAACTGGTTAGGATTATTTTTGTTGACTTCCAATTAAATTGATGAGTTTAAGTTTTACAGTGTGAATCAGAACTAAACACTGCAACAACTGAGGGAAGGGAATGAACAGTTAAGGTGGTTTATTCCTAAGGCTGTGTCTTGATATAGTAGTGGAATATTGAGAAATGAGAACCAAAGGTGGAGTCAAAATCACCCATATACTACCTATTTCTGCACTAAAAGTACATTACTCATACTTCACCTTGATCACACATTTGCCTAAACTCTGAGATTATAGGCAAAAAAAGTTTCTTCCCTCAAAGATTTAGGTATTTAAAGTCTCCTTTAGAATATTGATATATGCTTAGTAAATACAGCTTAGTTTGGGTGTCTAGAGCATGGATCTTCACATCTGAGCTACTTGCTTGACTCCTGCTAAAGCTCATTAAGGTGTAATCACTAAGAGCCACTGGAGGCTGATGGGCGTTCATTTGATCTCACAGCACCTATTTAAACAGAGATGGTTTCCTACATTTCAGTGGCAGGCTCTTCACTGACTATAATGGCATCCAAGATGATTTTCTCAGCTGTGAATACCTAAATTGTAGGCATTCTGACTTAGGGGCATCCCACTATGTCATTTTTTCTTTCTTACTTCACAGGTATGCAGACCTGTTGACTTTCCTGTTGTGCATGACTCATGCCATGTGCCAGTTTACAAGGTAAGGAGTGAGGACCTGGCTATTTCCTGCATTGCTGTGCCCTTCTTGGCAGGTCTGCTCTGAATCCCTTCCTCCTCCAGCCTGTATTCATCCAGGGGCAGGTCCTTAAACTTGGCCTTGTTGTACTTTTCCCAGGCTGAGAGGAGTAGCCCACTTTAATGGAATATCTCTTAAGTATAGACTACAAATGTTGTTTTCAGTCCAGAGTAAATATGTTCATGTGGATCTCAAAAATTCTGCAAAATACTGGTAGTTCAGAAACTCTTTGTAGGTGTTGGGAGTTGGTTCTTTCCCTTTTCCCTCCGTGGAATTTTTCCCATTTTCATGCTAAAATACCTGTTGATTAAGCCCTCATGGCAAAGAGAAGGGGGGAGGGGAGGGAAGAGGATAACCCCTCAAAATTCAAACAACCAAAAAATACCCAAAAAAGCATTGGCTCGGCCCATTTCGCCTGCAAAATTCAAACAAACAAAAAAAAAAAAAAAAAAAAAACAATCACCACCTCTGCCCCATCCCTGCCATCCCAGCACCAAAATCCACCCTCACTGCAGTCAAAGCCTACACTACTGCCTTCTCACTTTAACCTACCATCATCCAACACCCTACTAAACGCTATAACCAACACCATAAACAAAATGTCTCTCCATCTCTCTCTCCCACATAAAACAGTGCTACCATCACCCCCAGCCCTCCTGCAGCTGTGCAAAACCTGTCTACCCCACCACCAATAACTACAACTCCAAAAAAAAAAAAAAAATGCCTACAACCAAAAAAACCTAAAACTAAGATACTGTTCTGTTTAGTGCTAATTTCATAACTTTTATTGGTTTTGTTTGTCTTGTTAAATATATTAATAAAAACTGTTATTCCTATCACCACATCTTTACCTAAAAACTCCCTTAATTCCAAAATTATAATAATTTATATAAAAAAAATCTCAGTTTTCATTTTCAAAAAAAAGCTTCTACCCTTCTTAACAAATACCTGTCTTTCAAACTAAGACAGTAGGAGATGAGTTTATAAATGTTCTTCAACATTTTTTCAGCTGGCCTATATCCAACAGAGGTATATCCTCCCACCTTCACTGTACAATGACATGGTTGGATATTGAAATTCTTTGCTGTAGAATGAAGCATTGCAGGAAAGGTCTCCCTGAGTATTCATCCTGCTCCAGCAGTAGTAACAATCACACAGTGTAAGTCATCACACTCATTAGATAATAGCTGAGAGAAAGTTGTTTCAGCAGAGCTCAACTCCAGCACAGATACAGGTGCCTGGTCTGGAGGTGTTCACCAGAGCACAGCTCAAATTAGCCCAAGCTGATAGAGCTTTGCTAAGGCCAGCAGAGCCATTGAATTTAGACTGCTTGAGGGTCTGCCTCACTAGTTTTACTACACTTTAAACATTTGTGTTTATACATGTGGATTCTTTTTATTTTTAACACTTTTTGGCATTGCTAACCTCCTGCAGATGAATAGTTAATTACCCTCCCCCCTGTGCATTTAATAGTGTAAGTGGCATTTGCAGGGTTTTTAAGAGAATGTGCCAATCAAAAGAATTTTCAACAACCACAAGAAAGTGAGTTCTTATGATCTCTTGGCTGGGAGTGTGTGCAGGGTCCTTGTGTGGTGGCACTGCAGTCTGCAAATCCTGGCACCGTTTGGTTTTACATGTGCCTAGGAATGCCTGTCCTTCCTCTGCATTCAGCTTTCCTGTCTCCAGCTTTATTTAGTTAGATGTTTCTCCAGTGCATCCAGTAAAACTCGACCACAAGAATGAGTAGTTGCTGTTTATAAAATCAGCACATTGTTATGTAATCCAGATGACAGGAGAAGTGTGAAATGCTGTTAAATACTTGACTGTAACCACAGCTCAGTTAGATCTAGACAGTTAAAGTGCAGTGGCGTCTAGGTTTCCTGAAGGGCTGACTCTAGAAGTGGGAGGCCCACTTCACTTTCAGGGTGTAGGAAACAGAAGAGCTTTCACTGAAGTGTACACACTTATTCTGACTTTTCCCTGAATAAATGAAGGAGTAACACTAACAATGTGATGGAAAATATCAGATACATTCATAATTTCTCTTAAAATATTAAACTTCTGAGAAACTCCAGAATATCTCCACTCACTTAGAGAATGATCACACTGATAAAATGACAGTTTTGTTGACAGAAATTCTTTAACAAAATTCTTTCACATCCTCATTCTAATGGGGAAAAAGTAACAACTGAGGAGTTCTGAACACTGGGTTTCAGGTCTGGCATTCTGTTCAGGAACACCAGTTGCTAAATGTGTAAATATCTTCTTGTTCAGAAATGATTTTTTTTTTTCGGTGTTATTAGTGTGGACTGGAATAAAGTATATTTTTTCTTTACAAATGTGATTCCATATGATGCCTTACAAGCTAGCTAGTATATTTGATTCTGTATCCAAGTAAGCTATTTAAGGCTGAAAATGAACCAGAACTGCTGAAGGGAGATACCTCCCTTCTATTGCTCCAATTTTATTGTCTGCCCACTGATCCCACCAAAACATAGGGAGGAGTGGTGAAACAGCTGGGTAACAACCCTCATGTAATTGTACACTTTTTTCCTAAATTAAGTCCCATACAACCTGGTAGAAAGTACAATCTGCTATGACCCATTATTGATGTCAACAACCCCATTAAACTTACACAGACCAACATTAATGTGCCAATATGAATCAGATGAGGCAGTTCCTATTAACTCCACACCCAGACATATTTTTGTTACTGGCAATGTATTATTGAGAGCAAGAAAAGATGAATTTAAAACATCTACATTTCTTTGTAAAACAGAGAAATACTGCTAGCTTGTACCTCACTCCCAGGAACACAAGATAAAAAACACCTCCCCCAGGTTCTCTTCAGAGGTGGTGTTTCTATAGCCATAGGAACAGGAATTCCATATAAAACAAGAAAATACTTTATAAATGAAGATGACCTTAGTATTTTGGAAAAAAAAAATCCAAACACAATGTGGTACTCAGACATTATTTCATTTCCCTGTCCAAAGATGTGAATTTCCTAAAAGAAAAAACCCACTCACTAATTTTCTTTTGGTCTCTGCAACATTCATCTTGCAGTTTTGGAGTTGATCTCAGCATGGTCCAGTTATACAGGATCTGTCTTCAGTGTCTAAAATAGTTTCTTGGATCACTGTAAGAAACTGTTGCACTGACTTTAGTTTTACTGATCCTGATTGAATTATTACCTGGATTTACTCAATTTTGTTGCAATCATCTGTAAAAAGAAACATCTTTGATGCTGCCTCCTGCTGCCCAACCATCTTTAGAAAATCCCATTACAAAGCTCTCAGGAGGTGATGTGTCAAAAGCATAATTTGTCACAGAGTTAGTTCCTACAACAAGATGCGAATCCTGCTTTCTCTTTTACCTTGCCTTGCTTGGTCCTGCTGCCTCCCAGCTCTGAGTTTTTGTCTGTTCTGAGGGCTCCTCAGGTTATCAGTCAAGGTAAAAAAGAAGAAAATTTCACCTGTAATTTCTGCTGTGTCCATGTGGAGTGACAAACAACTCGTTCCAATGTGCAGCTGCTGTCCATTGTGCCCTCTCTCCCTTAGAGGATTGTTGCAAGCTCAGCATTTTATGCATTGCAAAGACATAGAGTTAAGCCCAGAAAAATCCAATTTGAAAGGTACTGTTCCTGAGGTAATACAGAGGGATTATAATTTTTATCTGTCCACAGCATCTATTTCCTATGGAAGAGTTAATGTTCAATGTAAAATTCTACATCAAACAAATATAGGACAATATTGGGCTTTTCTACTTAAAAAGTGATCAAACTTTATCTGCTCAACTGTAGCAGTGAAGAGAGAGCAGACACTGGTGCCCACAAACACCAGGAGTGTGGACAGGTACATGGGTGTGAGCTGCCCAATCTCTCTTGCCTTCTCCAATTTTCATCCAGGGAAAATTGTTCCTTGTATATATGACAGCCTCTTCTTTCCTTCTGAGAGCTGAACCTGATCTACTTCAAGGATTGTTTCTGATACATCAAAAAGTTTAACAAAGTGGGGTGCTTCATGTAGTGGTGAATAAGGACTACATATTTCTGAAACTGGTCAATATCTGCTTTAATGATCTCCAGAAGCTGCTGCAGATTGTATTTGATGTGCTCGCTATCTTTCCCTGATCCTTCTTCCAGTTGTGCTCAAAAGGAGCTCATCTCCCTGTCCCTCGCCCCCATGCTGATGGCTTCAGTGAGATGGAGCAGCAACACTGGTCAAAAAGGTCTAACCATGAGTGAATGCCATGTCCTGGTGGAGTTCAGGGTGGAGCTCCTGGTGGAGCTCAGGGCTCCCTGAGCCCTGGGAGGTGAAGCTGATCCCGTGGGCAGTCACACATCTGCTCTCTTTGGCACAGTCGCCCAGCTACTCCCATCCTTTGGCCTGGCAGCAGTCCCCCTGCCACACTCCTGTTTCCAGGAAGTGCTTTTAGAGACAGATGGGATCAAATGTTATCTCAAATTTAATTTTTTGGATAAGTGAATTATCATGATCTGCATCATGGACAGGGATTACTTTCATTTAAATGTCAAAAAAAAAAAAGTCCTTAAAGAAAATTATGATGTCCAGTTCCCCCAGCAAATTATGACTTCATATTTCGAATAAGTGAGTAGATCACATTTATGAAACAGACCTTTTAAAGGTAGGAAATTAGGGACCTGCATGAATTTGTGTCACAGGCTCCATTTTGCAAGCTACATTTTATCATTCACAGTATAAAATGAAAATAAAGAGCTCTGTTTCAGCAGTTACTTATATCCAGCTGCTATGAAAATAATATGTTTGATATAATTAATTTGACATTTGATGGGTTTAAGGTTCCTCTGACAAGATGTAATCAACTCATTATGGAGAAACAGAAACCTTCCTTGTTACAAATAAATTATTCCTAGTCATGATTGCATTACTGTGTATTCAATGAAAATGGGATGGAGGGGTTTCCAGTAGAAGTGGGTATTTTATCATCAGGCCTGTGTGATAAAAGCCAACTCAAATCACTTTATGTTTTCTCTCTTCAATGCTCTGATTAATGAGTGGCATTACTTTTTCAAACCAACAAATTAGGTCGTTCCTTTCCATTTTTTCACATTAAAGCTGTTAGATCAAAGTATAAAAACTGTCTTTCCTTTTTATGCATAAAGCCTGGATAAACAGCTTGAACAGAGTGTACCTTTACTTTATTTTGTTAGTTTATTTTTAAAAATCTCAATTGTGTTTGTGAAGCAAAGTTAGCTTTTTGGATGGGGTGTGAACTGTCTGTCAGAACATGTGATTAATTTAATTTTGGTCTTAACATCAAATATGCTTTGCACTGTGTTCTGCACCATTACTTTGGAGGAACAAGAGAAAGTTGTATCATTTTGCTGGAATTAATTAATCAAAAATGCATCTCCAGAGGCAGCTGAGGCAATGCAGCCGTCCAGGACTACAGAGCAATGCTGAACATATTTGGGACTGAGGGAACAGCACAGTGTGCAACAATCTGTGAGATCAATTTCCATGATTTCAAAGGAATTTGCACATTCAAAACGTTTTTACAGTTTTTATGGCCTGATTAAAAAAAATACTGTAAATAATGTTACATGGTGGAAACATAAAAACAGCAATGAAAATGGGATGACAAGTTTGGGGAGCAGATCAACATGTGTGGTGGAACCCTGCAAACACCACCAGAAGACCAGGTTGCCTGCTTCAAAAGCTTCTAATTTTGACAGTGCTCTTAAACTCTAGGACAAAACACACTAGGGCCATTTTGAAGCAGAGGCACATAAATTACCCAGCAGCTACTCATTGTTTCTCTAGACTTCCAGAAATATTACCTCTCATAGGAGCCGCTTATTATTTCTGCATATCTAAAGCATAAAAAATGTTCATGTACAGTTAAAATGAAGAACAGATCTGAGAGCTATGCACCATTTCCCCTGCTCTTTCTTGTTCATCTTTGGCAGGAAAGAAGGAAAAAAAATTATTTATTTGTTCTTTGCCAATATCATAGCATAAAATGTATGATATGTGTGCGGCTTCATAGCTCATAAAAAAATTTCCTGTACGGTGCTTAATGAATTTTACCACACAGGGTCATCCGAAGTCCAAAAAAATCTAAACAAACTGAAAATGAACAACTGACACCACTAATACTGTACAAAACTAGAATGATGCAGTATGCATAAAGTCACTCTAAGTATCACTAATTCCACATGTGCCAGTCCTGGCTCTGCTCTGTATATTATCATATTGCCAGTTACAAGCAGTGCAATTCACCATGACACAGAGGGATTTAAAAATTAACCTCCAGCTATTCCACTGAGTACCATTCTCTAGAATGTGATGATTGCTCACGGGAAAGTTTGCAAGATCTTGCAAACTGCCTATTGAGACTGGATGGTAAAGTAATATACTCTCACGGGTCCCTGCTGCTTTTCAAAGTGCAGCTCTGTAACTCTTGCCAAAAGTCAGAATAATCTCATCTTGCCATACTTTTAACTCTCTTAGATGGCTTTGAAAGCCGTAGCATCCAAGGTCTCCATCATGCTGACAGGTCTGAGTCAGCAGTTTCTTCTTGAGGGAAGGAATTCTTTGTGATTTTTCAACTCTGTTGCTCAAAGTAACTTTGACATCTTTCATTTCATCTTGGTTTCCTTCTGCATTTTCTCCCTTGCTTCCTGGAGCTGTGAATCACATTTCTCACCTATTTACAAATGTTTTGTAGCAGTTTTTTTCTTGCTGTGGGTCAGCTGACCACACTTGCTTTTCAGAGAGGGATATGGAAAAAAAAAGATGGAAGAGACCTATATACATAATTAATATACAGATAATTTATAGCACTGTTTTCCCCATTTAGGCAAAATTAGACAATCTTCTCTATGGGAAAATGACTGCAGTCTTTGGGGAGCAGAGACCTTAATATATATGTAGCTAGCCAGTATTTCTTCAGCCCATGCTTTTGTTTCTGCTGTTGTTTGTAACCAAACATGACAATTGTGTCTCTCTTACTGAGTTAATTACATGTGATAACTATTTTCTGCAATTCAAGCTCCACTGAATTAAAAAAGTTTCTTGGCTTTCCTGCAGCTATACTGTTCACACATGTACGTAGGCAGAGGATATGAACTATAATAAAGGTGTTTTAACTAAGACTATAGAAGTGGGAATCTGCATTTTTAGAGTGGTCATTTCAGTCTTCTACACTATCAAGGAACCATAATTTAGTTAGCAGCTGTAGCCTTTGTCAATGAAATTAAAACAGTTCCTGCACAGCTGGGAGAGGATTTGAGAGCAAGATCTATATGGATACTTTGGGGGGATGAATTACCAGGTCAGTGGTGGGAGGGAGTAAGGGCTGATGGAGCAAAACAGAAAAACTCATGGGAGGGGTAGAATTTATCTGCTGTTGATGGTAAATATGTTCATAGAATAAATTTGTATTAATATTAGAAGAAATAAAGATTCTCTTCCCATCATCCTCTCTCAACAGGAAAGGCAGTTGAATTTTCTAAGAAAGAAAACATTCATCTTGACAATGAGTACCTGGAAATACAGGAAATTTAAAATCTAAGGATGCTAGACCTGCTACATTGCAAGAATCTGTCTACATTGCAGGAATTGCTGAGAGAAAGGCTGCTTGGGGTAACTCCTTCTGTTATCATGGGAATAGAAACAACTGATTTAGCAGCACAACAGCCAGTCAGATGGGGTAATTTATGTGTATTTCACAAAAAGATATTTTTTAGCTTCATGATCTGAATAGTCATAAACACTGATTTGTTTACTAGGCAATATTCAACAAAAAACCCCAAACAACAAAAAAGCACACACCTTAAATACTATTTGACATCAGGATTTGAACAATTATTTTGCAGAGCTTGTACCTGAAAAGTTTTATTTTTTTTAATTTTTCTTCTTTTTATTTTTTTAAAAGAAAATAGAAGCAAAGCAAGACTGCTTGATTGATATAGATTTCTAACTGCTTCTTGCTAAAATCTATTGCATAGACAAGCTGATGCCAATAGCAAAGCTGTTTCCTCTGATCAGCAATAAAAAAAATATTAGGGATTGGCAAATGGATTAAATAAGATAATTTAAACAATCATTACTTTATAAATGATGTTTTAACTGTCCTCAATAACTGCAGAATGTGATTAGCTTAGTTCTCTTCAATCAAAGATTACTCTCTTTTCCCCATTTAAGATGTAAGCAGATTTTTTCTCAAATCAGAAATTACCTAGAATTACAGTGCCTCACATTTTTATTTTCTGAATTAGCTTCCAGTGTAGAAAAGGGTTATAATTGAAGTGACGGGTGTGTTTAAACTTCCTCAAACTCAATTCTGAGAGAAAAAAATTCAACCAACTCAATTCCATAGATTTGGATTGTGTATAATGGAATTGCTATTGACATAATTTTGTCTATGCAATGAGTTTTAACTCCTTTAGGGCATTTAAGAAGACTGAAAACATAAAAATACTAAATTTTGAGTTTTTTATTTGAGACAGAATCCTTTCTATTATTTTATACAGCAAATATGGGTCAAATGTTGAATGCCTTTGTAAGGATATTCTTGCTGAAAAATCTGGCTAAAAAACCTGGATGTAGAACTGGATTCTGGGTAGCAAACTCATGAATTGCTTAAAAATGCAACTAGAACTTCATAGAAGAAAAAGCACCCAAAAAGCTATGAAATGCAAAGCTGTGCTCTCTGTTTTGGGGAGCCTTTAAGCCACAGCCTTCAGAAGAAAAGTTCCTATCTCATAACTCTGCATGATGTCCCTAATCCAAAGAGGGGCAGGACCCATTCAGGTGTGTGAGCTATGCTGAGCATCTTGCACTACAGGCATTGCCATGGTTTCTTACTTTGTGTCTCCTAAAAGCAGTGGGACTGAAGTCTTCTGCATTAAAAACCAATTTTTCTTGAAACTGACATTCTTGCCAAATATTTTTTTTCGCCATTCCTAATTTCAGTTTGTATAATTTGTCATTTTATGTCACTTAATTACAGCTTCTTATTGTAATGACAGATTATAAATTTTAAATTTTATTTCAGAATCTCTAGAGAATTGCTACTTGTGTTTTAATTCTTGTCCTAGACAAAAGTACCTCCTTTTTACTAAATTGTAGGAAATGCCACACAGAGAACATATATGAAGGGGACATGGGAACAATTTTTTTTCCATTTTGAACAACGATTATTAAATAGAAATTTCCTGTAATTATGCTATAATAAAGAAATAATAATAACATTGAACTTGAATAAAATTCTAGATTTAATATATTTTGCACTTAAAACATCTGATTAAATGTCACTAAAATATTTTGGAACTACATAACAACACATCTTATAATGATGGCATTTCTTCCAAAAGCTGGGAATTCCCATTTATCACCAGTTTGCTTTTGTTGCTCAGCATCAGTTTTGCATCTAAATCTTCTAGCTGACATAGATCTTATTTCAAACATAACTCTGAAGGATAAGCTTTTGAGATACACATCTCATTTCCAAGATGGGCCCAGTGGGACAGCAATTAAGAAATCATCTTCCAATCCAGTTCAATAATGGTAAATAAAGGCTTGAAAATCAACCAAAACACTACTCAAACATATATTAGTGTTGTTTATTATTAAATAAAGTTGTCATTTATAATTTTCTCCTGCCTTTTAGTCATTCCACAAAGCCCTAACACAATGTCTGGAGCACTGTTTTTATTAATACCTTCCTCAGGCAGAAGGCTGAAAATTTTTATGCATTGTGGAAAGTGCATTGTGAAGAACTTCACTGAAACAAAAGACCTTACTGGGATATTTCAAGTCATACCCTGTGCTATTTTTGCTGTTGTTGCTGTTTGGCAATAGCAGTGGAGTCTTACTAAGTCCTGTGAATGCCCTCAAGTCCCATGAGTAACTTGCCAAGGGAATTCATGTTGCTTCCATCAATAGCAAAATCCCAAGACCATCCAGGACTGCAGCTAAAGCAGCCTGGAGAATTCTTTGGCTGATTGAAGTGGGGTCATCTTGATCTGCATGGACAGATCCTGTGCTCAGATGGTTTTGCTTTCAGCCACATCCATTTTCTCTCTCTAATTCTGGCTCCTTAGGCATTCACCACCTGACCAAGCACAGCCAGGGAAATTCCCAGGAGCACAAGTCTGTTGGCTGCACATCCCCTCTTTGCTGCTGCTGGGTGTAATGTAGAGCTGGGCATGGTGTGGACAGTGCTGGAGGACAGGGCACAGCTGCAAAGCTACTTTTCAACCAGTTGCTTTTGATACTTATTTCTATCTTGTCTGGCTCCTGAAGAAGGAAAGCATAATTTTATGGACTGTACCGAATTTTTCCACTGGGAAAAGAAAATAAAAATATTACCACCAAGGGAAAAAGACAGGAAAAAGATTTCAGTATCTTTGTCCTTATGTTCTTTCCCAGCAGCAGTGACAGTGAGAGGCACAGAGAAATACTTTGCTTACTGAACTGAATGTTTAAGAGAACTATATTTTTTTTCCACATAGTTTTGCAAAGGATTTTTTTTTTTTTTCAGAAAGAAAATAGAAAAGCATTGACAAATACTTCACCGTTTGGGAAAGGTTCTATCAAGAAGACTTTACTAATAAAATAAGTTAATTTTTCATCCTAAATGAATGAATAACATTTACGTTTTCCAAAGGATAACAACAATGCCTCTTCCATTCATAATTTACAAGAAATAAGAAAAATTACACCATTTCACTTGCTGGGTTTTCTAACACAGAACTTCATTAAGTGAAATATGCAGTAAGACAGATTAGAGCAACTAGAGAAAAAACAGGTCTTTTAAGGATTGTTCCAGCATCTTTAGAGTTAACCATCTGCATTCCCTAAAGGCTTTTCTCACATATGTTGTACCCTGTGCATCAGATGTGACTAGCCAAAGAGCTACTTATTGATCCAGAAGCTTCATTACAACTTGTACAATGTGAACTTACCATCACTGGTCATGCCATTAGTGTAATTATCTAATTTCATTAATGATAATGCCATTTTACATTACAGTATATTGGCTCACTTAAAAAGTAATAAAGATTTGCAATTCAGAGATGCATTTGTTAACTTCAGAGCATGCCTCTGAACTTGTCCTTGGCCATGCTAACTACCAGGTTGTGCAGCAATACCTAAGGCTGTGTGGTTCTGAGGGTGGCATCCCTCCTACACTGGCAATGTAATGAAATTGAAATAACTGTAATGTAGTGAGGACCATGCCTAGCTTCCTGGAGTTTAGGAGAGACAACTGCATCTCTGGGTTTTGTATCCTTAATGGCAGTTTAATTCTCATTAATGCACCGATAACTATAAGCCAGAGTCACTGAGGAAGCATTTTTACTGAGGAAGCATTTTTACTCCCAACATCACAGTGTCTATCAGGATCTGACCTTTCATGGTGGCTTCTGAGCAGGATACAAACACTGGTGGGTGATACACCAAAAAGCTAATGTATGTGAGTATTTTTGAGGGATTTCCTCTTCTCCTTCCTTTCACACACTGATTAGTAGAGCACAATGTAAGCTCACGTGGAGACTACCAAAACTCATCACCTGCCTGGGTTCAGAAAAGTTAATTTGAGTCTATGCCTGGGGTCCTTCATTGCTGGGCTGTAGAACTGGTGGCTGGATCCTGAATATTTGTTAATCTAACTAGGCAAGCCCCATTCTCAGACAAGCAGAGGCTGTCAGATGTTTTCTACTTCTCCTTGGCCTCCTTTTTCGTGTCCTACCTGTGAATTAGGCAAGGAAGCAAGCTCTGGGGTGGCTCCATCTCACACTTTTGGTCTCTACACTTTTAGTGAATGAGCAGAACATCCTCTTCCAGGACATGATTCTGCAGTGACAGAAAGGCTCTTTCTCACCAGATACCTGCAGGACTTGGGCTTTGAATCACAGATCACAAAGCCCATTCAGATTTGGCACCGGAATTGTTACATATGTTAATACATTAATTTTAGTTTCATATATTCAATTCACACTTATACGTTTTAACAGTGGACAAGCTGATTGGTGTTTTTCAACCAAGTATAAAGCTGAAGTATGTTGAGATTAGACTTGAAAAAACTGTTGGAAAATTGTTCATAAGAAAAGCAGAAATGCAGCATGATAGAACAAAACATGTTTTCATTGTCTTGTCCTTGCTTTCAGTTATGAAAATACCCCATAGACCTTCTCTACCACAGATGAGAAGTGTCTTTCCTTAGAGAAGTTTTTCAGAGTGGACAAAATAATTTCTCTCTTGCAGATGCACACAAAAATGATTCATATTTTAAGCAGTTTGTGTGGTCTCTACTTTTATTTCCTCTAACTAGTTAGTATTAATGGAATTTGCTGCCTTAGCACTTTTGCTCTTAAACTTTATGACAACATGGATAAAACTACATTTCAGATTACTATTTCTGCCAGTCCTTGGCCAGTCCTTGGAAACACACGTAGACTAGTGTGTTGTTTTCTTTCACTGGGCTTTTGTTCCTCGAGGATTGCCATTAAAACCACAGTCAGTAGACTGGGGTATCTCAAGTTTGTCACTTTGGTCAGTCCCAGGCATTTGGCATGGCATATAAGGGATGCAGGAATTGCCATCTTTGGTGTCAGATCTGAACTGTGTGTTTTCCGGTGTCCGTCCAAGAATATTGAACCCAGGAATTTTTGAAAAAAAGTAAGTTCAAAAAGTAAGATTTATCATATGTAATTAGCAATTCATGCTCAAGTGTGATGCTAGTCTGAAGCTGGAACAGTATTCAGTAGTTGAATAATATTTGAAAGATGCTTTTCATCTTAGTAGAACTATGAATAATTTTTATTGCCATGGAAAAATTAAATTTTACTATTTTCTTTTAATAGTCTACCACTATGACAGACAAGTACAAATTTGTACATAAAAAAAAGAAATTGAGAGAAGTGGAAAAGAGTTTTTTAAAATTAATATCTAGTAAATGCTTTTAATATGCTAATAACATGAACAATGATGAGCTGGTACTTACCTTTTGCAATAGTGTTCAAAATGAATTTTAGGCCATTTCATGGCAACTTAACTTCTCAAAATCAATGAACCTCATTATCCTATTGTAAGGCTGTAGATGCTGCTGATGAATCTCCCCTAACAGTTACAGGTCTTTAAATGTAAACAGATGCTGTTCTTTCATGGCAGATGGGTGCAGTAAACTCACATTCTAACTCCTTGACTTCAGGACATAAGTCAAGAAACATTCACACTCAAACTACTTGTAACAAAACATAAAATAAGAAAGCTGAATATCTAAATCTTTTTGCTTATCCAAAACTGTCACCTTATCATGTTCTTGTCATTCAAAGAAATTGTCTTCACTGAGAAAACACATGGGATAAATACCAGAAATCATCCTGCTTTTGACACATATAGACAAACTCACAAAATGGTCTCAGTCCTGCACAGCTGATCATTTAATACTGTAAGTCTAGACAGTATCAGAGTGCTACACACTGCCACAAATAATCTCACATAGTCAAAGTGATGGATTAGCAAATTTCATCACTCTTTTCTTGTACTGAGATTTTATGAATTGTGCATTGTGGGTTTTGATTTTATGTTATGAAAGATGGACTCGATAAACGCCTTGTTTGTGTGTATTTACTTTTTCACTAGGATTCTAGCTGAAACACTGATGATCTCGTCAGAGTATGCACGAAGATAGCACTGTTGAGGGTACATAATGGTGTGATATGTATGCAAAGTGTCTAATTGGGGGCTGTGGGAGGCAGAGAGCAGCTGCTCCTTTCAAGATCAATCTCAGGTGTCAAGAGTGTGAATTACTACTTTCTAATCTCGTCAGTCATGCCCTGAGACTGTAAAACCAAAGGCTTTATTGAAGAATTACTACTAGAAAACCATCTAATAATTATCTGATCTTTGAAATGGATACAAACTCACCGTATCTTTGGGAGCAGCAGGTAAAGGTCACACACTGAAATTGCTACTAGTATGAACAACCAGACATGCTGGCTATTGCTGGCTTAAAGATATTTATAACGACTACTCAAATCTTACCAAGGCATCAAAAAAGTGTAAAATATAATGGTTAGAATGTGGTCAGAAACATACTGCAAGTAACCCTTACCATTACAAGAGGATGATGCTATTCTGTAAGTACTTTCCTAAAATACTTTACTGCATCTTTGCCTCTAGGATTCCTCTGTATTCAAAGGAAAGAATGAGGTTCTCACAGAAAATTATTCAAAGCAAGAACCTTCTTTGAATTCTTTGAATGTACCTTGGAGGAGCCCTTCCCTCTGCAGAAGACAGTGTTGAGTCATGAATATTTTATAGTGTCCTGCAAAGCTGTGGTGCTGGTGCCCACCCACACCAAAGGGCAGCCAGTGCTTTGTGAATCCACACCCTGCTTCTAAGTGTGAACTTCTCTCTGAATCTGGCATAAAGATTTCCAGTGAAGGCACAGCTCCATTTTGCTGTTGTAGAGCTGAGGTTCAGACCTGTCTAGAAGAGACCAGCTCTTCACCTACAAGAACCTATTGTGGCTGAGGGGACCGAGACTGGGAGCTGTCATCCCAAATTTCACACATTGTGTAGATACTGCTGTTTCAGACACTCTCATACCTATTCTCAGACTGGTGTCTCTATGTCCTGACATGTGGTGGGAAAGGGGATTGTGTTGCTCAGCTTTGCCCGTCCTGTTTGATGGAATTCTTTCCTTGAAAATCTGTGGAGCAGAGCTGTGCCCTTCTGTTTTATAAAAATCCATCCAAAGACAATGAGAGAAATAATTCACTGGATTGCTAGGGCTATGGCTGAAATTACCTGACTTGTGTTGAATGGTCCTTCCTCTGCAGATTTTCTGGTGTTTGGGAAGAGAATATTACCAGGAGAAAAAGATCCACCTGACTATAGGATTATGGTAAGTTTTTCTCATGAAGTCTTTCCTCTGAAATTTGATTAATAGAAAATACAACCATTCCATAATAAAAAAGAAAAAATAAAAGGAGTGTGTAAGAGATAACATTTTAACACAAAACCCACACAAGAAACATGTCAGAAGATTTTAAAGTCCTGCTGTGGGGATGCTGCTGATTCTGCTTGGAGTGAGTACATGAGTAGGAAGTTCACTTCTGAGCATCTCTGTCTTTAGGAGAATTACCTAAAATCTGTGTAATAACAAAAGGAGGCATGGTGGAAAGGGCAAAGTGGGGCAAGACAGGTAAAACAAAGGGTCAGATGATAAAAATAATCATTAGCTCACACCTGAAGGAGATCTGTGCCAGTCTCTGCCCCGAACAGAAAATACACTGGGATGGTCTTCGCACTGTCTGAGGTTTCCAAAGGATTCCTGAGCAAACAACCACGGGTAGTTCAACATCCTAATTATAGCCTGCTCACCCTCCATTCCTGAAGTGTTGCTGAGTTCTCTGGCACAACAGCTGTTTGAGTGTGCTTCCCAGAAGTCGTGGGCTCCCTGCCATGGTAACACACTTGATTTATATCAAGACTTTTACCAGGGGACCTAGGGGAGACTTGATTGTGGGGCTGCTGATGATTTTTTCCTTCAGACCTGGGAGCCAAGAGCATTCCTTATTCTGTTCATGCCTGTAAGTGTCCAGATCAAAGGTCCTGGAGTCATCTGCTCCCCCAGCTGCTCCCTGGAGAAGTGAAATCTGCCTCCACGTGGAATGAAGAGCTTTTTCTTCCTTGTGCTTGTTCACTTGACAAAGTACTAGACTTGTTAAAAAAGACTTCTTTTTTTTTCTTAGGTTACTGGAAGGTTTAAAGCTTCTAAGAACTAATCACTATTTTTTTCTTCTAAAAATTATTTAAAGAAAGAAGTGAGAAGAACATGGGACTATAACACCTCTCAGCTCCCCAGGGTGCAAGTCCCTGGCTTCAGTCCGGAGGGGGGAACAAGACAGAATCCCTCCACACTGGCAGCAGGAGGATTAAGAACAGTGAGTCTTGGCCCTCTGTACAGAGCCGGCCTTGTGCTCTCCACATACCACAGGGACAGCCCACTGAAAAGGTTTACAGCTGGGATGAAGCTAGCAAGGCAGGACTTCTCCTTTCTGTATATGGAGTATCCCTAAAGTTTCCACTGTGCCAAGATTATTTGTTTCTTGGAGACATGGAAACGTGTTCGACAAACAGTGCAGGCAAATCACACCACTTGAAACTTTCTTGGCTGGAAGGTCCAGAGTAGGAGTGCAGCTGAATATAATTCCTTTTATATTCTAAGAAGGCTCAACCATCCTTAACTGAGCTTCATAAATAAGAACTGATCGTTACTTCCCAGTAAATAAAATTGATTTTAAAGTTGTAACTTCCAAGAGTCTAGTGACTGTAGCTTATTTATGAGCACAACATGGGCTAAATGCTTCACTGCAAAGGATACACATAGAATAAGTACCTAAACTTTGAATGAACAGTGATTGCTAAGTACCACAAACATCAAGGCTAAGTGTCCTTCGGAGTCAAGTACTGTTCAATTGTTTGCTTCTGCACCACACAAGTGGAGATGGAAACTGCAGTGATGATGTAAGAATAAGAGAAAAAAAAATGTGATAGTGGTGATGTAGTGGCACTCAAAAGTAAGAGCTGGTCACGATATACAGCACAACCCAAGAGGCAAGGAGCTTCAGATTCATGTTTTTCTTTCAGAAATAGACACCAATAACATACACAGCCAAAAACACAAGATCTGAGGATTGGTGGCCAGATTTCTAAAAGTCACAACTAACTTTGGAGGTGTGCCTTGAAAATATTTGACAGCTTGATTTGAAGAAGGTAAATATTAAATGCTACCTGGAAAATCAAATGTAAGGTAAACCATCCAAACCTGCATAGATATCCAGTGAAATTATGGCACAGCTGGCAACAATCAGACCCAGCATATAGAAGATGTCCAATATCTTTATCTCCAATCCCACCCAAATAACCTGCTTTTTGGTGTAGTATAAATGTGAACTTTCCCACAAAACTGTCATCACGAGAGATTCAGTCTGATCAGAGAAAATGCTAGTCCTGGGTAATTTATTTCAGTATACTGGATTCTTATCTTGATCTTATCTATCAGCAAAACTTTTTTTGTCTTCTCTGTCTGTACACAGAGAAGGAAGAAATTTCTGTCAGAACAAACCTCAATAGTTAATACAAGCCTTTATATAAATGCTAAATATATGCATATATTAATACACACTGTCTTGTATACTAATTGTACATTGTACACCTCTGAATGGTACTAAAAGTCAGCACTGGCACCTCCATCACCAGCAGGTTATGTTGAACACTCCTCTGTGAAAATGGATGTTGAAAGACAAGTGAGACCTGGTCATTTCAGTCCCCTGAACATACCCTTGTGAACACACCTAAGAAGTCAACAAGAATAATGGAAAAGTGCTTGAGTGAAAATAAATATGAACTTTTCTTGACATTCTATAACTTCACATCTGAAGAACAGAAAAGATTTGAATCATGCAGGGATTATTCTACATTGTTTTGAATGATGGTAAATTGGATTACTAATAGGGTATTACATTACCAGCACTGTTTATAGTGCTAACTTTTCAAATGCCCCTGAAGGACCAGGTATAGACTGTTAGTGAAAGGAAGGAGACCTACAATCATTGGTCTGTTCCAGTATGGCATCTCCTTTCTGGAGTGTGCAAAATGTATCATTAATTTGGGGTCATATGGCTGAATATTCTGAAAATAAAAATCAACAGGGTAATATCAATTGGTATAATCTGAAAGAGGGCAAATGAAAGAAAAAATGCATTCGCTATAAAAATTTCCCCCAATTTTAACATAGATCATGGCTTTTCTTGTCTAAAAAATTGCTAGATGTAAAAAGCTTCAAAATGCTAGGAGAACTTTGGAATGCAATTTAAGGATGTTACTGGTTGATTTTTGGTGTTTACAGATAATTATTGTTTTTCTTCTGATGGATCTATCTTTCTTTAATGAGCCTTTGTTCCCAGGAAAATGTTAAAAGCATCATTTTTTTGTGCCTTTCATCACCAGCTGGTCTATATAGACATTTATCAAGGCCCTGTGGCCATCCATCCCAGGAATGATCCAGGTAGAAGGCAATTGAAAGGTTTGACCTCTGCATTGCTCTAATCCTATGTATTACATTTGTGGAATCACGGCAAATACATATTTGTGTTTTGACAGTTTACATAAGCCAAGTTTTCTGAATTTTCTGGTTAGATTATGCTGTTCTGTGAGTTCTTACAGGTTATTTGATAACGTTTTCTCTGCTTCATTCAAGGCTAGTAAAATTGTCCAAAGAACAGTTGAGGGCAGGAACATTTTTTCCCAGGCTATATTTTGTCATTAAATTGTTCTTGGTTGGTGAAGGTCAGTGCAGAATAATGATCCCACATTTTGTGGAGAGATAAAAAACCATCCTTTTTTCCTTTAGCCACAGATAAATTTCAGCTGCGAGAGATTAAGCACCTTTGCAAAATGGCCACCCAGGTAAGGGCTAGATAAAAACTTTGGCACAAAAGGATTTTCTCTTAGGATGGATGGGATTTCACCCTTCTGGCTTTTTCATGTTATTTAATAAATGGGGTGGTTGAAGTCAAGTAGAGAGAGTCAAAATGCTCTGTTTCTTGATTCCTGTTAGGTAGATGACCTCACTGACTGCTGGTAGTCTGGAGAAGAATCAGACTTAGGACTGAGGCTGAAGTCAAGGCCAAGAATAGCAGTTTTAAACTGATCTCTTAGTTCTTAAAAAGTTGGAAAAGCCTCTCTTTTGCTGATTTATTCAACCCGATGTGCAAGGGAGAGAAATATTTATATCAGAGCTTCAGTCATCCAAGTTAGGAGTCATGTCAGTAGCAATTTATTCATGTTAATTCAATGAATGCATCAGCTTCAAAGACAATGCTCATGTGACTCCAGATTTGGAGGATCAGGTCTTATTTATGTAATAGCTTGAAGAGTGAGAAAACCAAGAACTGTCTTTTCTAATATTCCCTCCTTGTATAATTTATTTACATTTTTTGTAAACATTGATTAGCACAGATGGTCCTAATAAGATTTTCACATCTGATCTGAATATATTTTTTCTATTATTTTGCCCTTGAGAAACTAGAAAAGAGGAAAAAAATTATTCCCCACTCCTCAACTTCCTTTAAAGAAAAAGAGGTTTTGTTTATTGTATGAACAAAAAGAAAAGCTATTTGTGGGTAGATCTTGTGCATATTCTTTGGCTGAACTACCTTTTAGTCAGAAACAAAGACGTAATTCCAGAAACCAAATCTTAACCAACACATGTATAGCATTACTTTACTAAGTTATTTTCATTATGTTTGAGATGGAATAAATATTAATACTAACCCTGGGCAAGAGACTTTAAAATAATTTCAGAAATCATGGCATAAGTAGGCACGGTGACAATGAGTTCATTGTCTAACCTTAAGTATCTTTTAAGAGCCAGCTTAATCAGGAAACGCTAGCAGGCTTTCCCATAAAGAAACGATCCAAGGATCACTAGTGCAGCACTACAAACTCTCTCCTACACAAAGACTGGCTCACTGTGACAGAATTCCCTCTGTGGCTGGACTCTAGCAAACACATGGTAAAATTGCCAGTCAATCTAGCTTCATTTGTGCACTTATAGATTTACAAAATAATGAAAACATTTTTTTAACAAAAATACTTCTGCTTCCTCAGTATTATTAACTCACTAATTTGCTGGGTTTTTTTATTTCCTGTGAACTGAGTTAACCAGAATCAGGGAAAAAAAGACTTGAAGGAAGTTATAGCACTTGGGTTTAATTTCTTGAGGAGCAGGGAAGCATGTTTTACAGTGTAAAATCTCTTTTCTCTGCCTGAAAACATATCTGGAATTCAACTAGGCTCAAATATATCTGGAATCCAACTAGGCTCAGACACCGAATTGCAATTCTGAACATTTATTTCTGAGAGGCAAAGAGTAAAACATGTTATAGTGACCACTACTTAGATTATTAGCCTTTTATTGGAAACTGCTTAACTGCTAAATATCTGATCTAATTGTGGAAAGCTTTAACAATGGAAAACCTGTTACAAGAACAAGACTTTAAGCAGTTGTTTTGCCACTCATTTGGGTAGAATATCCAAGATAAGATGAAGTTTGAACCATGGCTCCTCAGAACAGGCAAACCGAAATGTCTTTGCCCCTGAGATTGTCATATGCACTGAGAATCAGCAGTAGCTCGGATTTGATCATTAAGATCTTTGGTGGGGCAACAGAGCATCTGGACTCCATGTCCTGCCCTAGTTAAGGGTTAATTATTCCCTCAGTGGAAAGGGCAAGGTTAACAACAGTGAGCATCAGTTCTCCTCCTTCTACCCCCACATTACACTGATGCTTGAAATGGGAAAATGGAATTTGAAGTATCCACCTTCTGTCTATAACAAGCTGAAATCACTTCAGGATGTAGAAGGAAATGAGGGAAGTTTTCCTACATCCAAAGAAAATGTCCGAACCAGTCATCCAATAGTAAATGAAAGACAACATCTTCGTTGTGTATATTTCTTTGATCTGATGGAAGAAGGATTAAAAAATCTTTTTTGAATTCATACTGAACAATTTTTTTTTCTTTTTGTTCTGTATTGCAACGACTGCAGAGAAATTAAAAAGGAGAAAAGCCATGTTTTTTAACATAAAAATACAAAGTACAGTAAAGTCAAGTCTTATAATGAGGTAGTAGTTTTCACAGAATATTAGGCAGTACAATTTCGTCTTCCTCAAAACCTAATTATCAAAATAAAATTAACATATATTTCAGATTAATTAAGGTATTAATTTAGAATAATGAGAATTCATGTCCATTTTAAGCTCTTTAACTCTTGTCTGGCACTGTTTTTATATACTCTAGAAGGGTCTTGCCAGCCATTCCGGATTTGCTGAGCAATGGCTCCATAGCAGGGTTAAACGAGTAGCTGTGAATCCCATTAGTAGCTGTTGATATCCATTTTACAGGTTGGCATTGGCTGCATGGCCGTGGGATGATGGTGGCATTAATGGCATTGAGATCTATACACAACAGAGAATAATCATGAGCTTACTGAGTTTAGAAAAGAGAAAGATGATTTAACATTTACTTGAACAGGAACTTCCATTCAAAGTCTGTATATTTTACTTGAAACACTGTGCTATTTCACCAGTTCAGCTCCAAATCATGTGCAGTAATGTATGAAGATAAAATTCAGCCTGTTTGTTTTACTGGGACACAACTTGTGCAGCAACAGTTTGAAGTTCTTATTCAAAAATCTGATGATCAGAAGAGCTCACTGAAACAATATATTTTATATACATCATTGTACCTAAATTGTTTCAGGAATATACCAGGCTTCTAGACTTGCTAAACAGAGTGAAAAATCAAAGCTTAATTATGAAGCTGAAGGCAAAGACAATTTTACCTAATTTTAGCCTGAGAGAAGAAGCAATATTTAAAATTTGAAAAAGACTCAAGAGATAAGCTTCAAACTTTAGTGTTAAGGTGTTTTAAAAGGTCTCTCTGTTTCCTCAGAAACCAAATTATTAAGCTTTCTGGTTGCCTTAATATTAAAAGTAAGATTTACCCTCTGTTCCCATTTGAATGCAATTTTTCATGTTAATAGCCTATTTGGGAAATTTAGTGTCCTGCTTCCCAGGAAGAATGTGGAACTAAGAACAAAAGTCTCTGTATAATAAATACTAGAGAAAATGTGAAATGCATAGAATTTCATGAGTATTTCTCCAATTTATTATATTAAGAAGGTGAGGTCATGCTCAAAGAAACAACTGTGGTGTCTGTCTCTGCAAAACTATGCTGCTGCCAGAAGCTCTAGACTAAAGGAATCATGGAAGAGAGACCTGTTAGGAAATAGGAATGGAAGAATTAACTCCTAAGAACTGAGAAATGAATGTTGAGGCCAAAGTCCCTGGAGAATGGGGCATCAGGGTAGCTTAGTAGCAATGTACTTTGTTTATATTTGGTACTCCAAAAGGCACAAGAGCTTCAGTTTCTCACAGGGAAGACCCACTACAGACCAACTACACTCTAACAGCAAAAAACTGAGCAAGATAAATGTGGTAATTATTTTGAAGAATGCAGTCAGATGAGGAATAGGGAAGTCTTTGTCCAAGCTCAAGATTTTCCCATTTTCCATGCATATATCTTCATTTCTTTTCTTTTAATTATTTTTACAGCAAGACCTGAAATCCAACTACAATAATGGAAACAAAATGCTTAGCAATTACTTTAAATTTCACTTACT
This sequence comes from Cinclus cinclus, assembly GCF_963662255.1. NCBI lineage: Eukaryota > Metazoa > Chordata > Aves > Passeriformes > Cinclidae > Cinclus > Cinclus cinclus. The sequence goes on along the minus strand of NC_085046.1, from coordinate 142,498,181 downwards.
ACATATGGTGGCAGACCAGTTTATCTTTATGATTGAGGGATGACCACAAAATTCACAAGTGGTGAAGTTCAGAGAAACCATAAGTGCCAATTACACAAGGATATATCCCTTGAGTGAAAATAAATTGGTTATTCCTACCTCTGCACACTGCATGTTTGATTTATATTGTTTCATACTCTCTCTTTATATTTATTATAATAGATTCAATACTTTCAATTACCAGTGGTGGCTACTGTCCTTGGGTTGGCACCTGAAATAATTTTGTATTTAACTGATAAAACATTGATAGGGGAGATTTACGATATCAGTAATAATAAGTATTTGTGCATAGTGTTGTAGCTGTTTCACTCTAAAAATCTCAAAGCACTTTATATATAGTGATTAAGCTCTATAACTAGGTCCTTTGTGAGGTAGCAAAATTTATCTCACACTCCTTTACACTGCAAGATTAACAAACAGCATTTGATCCTTGCTAGTATAACGATCTCAGATAAAAGCAGGAAGCAGATGGACTCTGAGATCCAGTTGCTGTAAGAAGACTCATACTGATTTGTGGTTGGAGATGTTTGAGATCTTATGACAAAATTCAAGTGATTTTTGTAAAGTGGTAGTGTGACTGAAATCACTGTGGAAAAACTGGAAAGAAGATACATATTTTTACAGAAAAATCCAAAGATATTATGCTATTTCCAGTAAAAGGCAATCATACCCTGTCAATTCTTTAGAGCATCACAAAGTGAAAGAACACTGTGGAGGCAGCACACAGTCCTGAATCACAGGAATCAAGGAAGATCTCCTTTAGCATCTACCTTAACTACCAGGTAAGAAAGATGAATAGAAGTTGAAATACCATGCTGGTGTCTTCCTTATTCTCAAAAAACAGGCTGGGCCTTTTGTCTTAAAATACTTCACGAAGCATAACAGGAAGGTTTTTGAAGGTCTCAGTTTTGGGACTTCATTTTTCTGCTGATCTCTGAAAAGATCCTTGAAAACATCCCAAATGTAAGGAAGTAAGGCAGGAATGTAAGACAGCTACATGATACAGTGCATGTGTCTACAAATCTCATCTGTCAATGGGAATGCAATACCAAATTTCTCACCAGTGCTAATGCTCAGCTGCACAGCTTCTACTCTGATGAGTATTGTATATGGACTTGTTATGATACACCTACACTTTCTCCATGAGGACTGCACAGCTAGGCAAAATCAAAGCAAAAATGGTCTTAGGAAATACTGGGCAAAAAATAAAATTAAATACTATGTGAGCATAACGAGAAATCGATTACAGATTTTCAGAAAGTTTGCCTTGAAAAGAGTAAGATGAAGTTTCCTGAGAGTACTGTTTTTATTTTGTGGGGTTTTTTGTCATCATTAACATCCTGTGAATTAACATCAAAGGAAACAAGAAAAAAAACACATTTGTATAATTGGAATACATTCCATTAAATGAGAGTCAACAGAGATACATCAGAGAATGGATTAAGCTGTTTAAGTTGCATTAAAGATTAAACAAACCCCATGGCAAAGCAGGGTCTGTTTTCCATGTGAGCTTGAATATGAAGGGTCCCAAAAAAGCAGTGTGGCCAGGGCATTGTTTGAAGCATCTCTTGTCATCAATGAGGTTGCACTAAGTCAGGGTTAGGGTTAAGATTAGTGTTAGGGTTAGAATAACAGCTGTACCTTAGCCCAACATCCTTGCATGGAAATTACAGCTGTGGAAACCTGCAACAGGCTTTAAAGCAGGTAGATGGGAAAATGGCTTATGTGAACAGTTGGTGCACTGATATATGTTCTTGTCTTCCTGATGTCAGCGGGACTTTTGCCACTGATCTCAGTTATGCCAGGAGTTGTCTCATCTTAATTTGTTTTCTAATTTTTATCTACAGTTTCCATTAGGCTGGCTACAGTTCAGAAAAATTATTGAACCTGTGGATGGCTTCTCATATTTTTGCCTTCCTCATTCATCTCAGTAAGACCATTCTTAATGAAAAACTACTGCAACCACCTCAGTGCAGAGCAATACTTATTACTAAAGCATATTTGTAAAAGAGAGAAACATTCCAGCTAGGATAAAACCCTCTTCTTCCAGAACAAACCTTTATACTTTCCCTTAAAGTTTATTCCTCTCTCATACTAGTCCCCAGTCTCACACTCCTGACTGAGAATGCTGCTTTTCTTTAGGAATGGAAAAAAAAAACAATGAAGTTCTCTTTAGAGTTGGGTCTCTTTATAAGGGTTTGGCTGAACTTTGCAAACTTTACCAAAGGGGGAACCCTTTCCCACAATCCATTTCAAGACCAACCCCTTTGATGTCACAGCTGGCTCAAGTAAACTCATTTCCTTCTTTGCTAATGTGTGTCTGATGCAATTTTGGCAAGCCATCTCTCCCTGCTGTTACTGCTGCCTGTTTTGAAAGGAGGCCAAGTGCAATGTTTAATGTGAATGTTTGGTTTGGCCTAATCATCTATGCTTTGTTTCACTGGTACTCCACATTATATATTTATATACCCAGATCTATCTATAGAGATCTATAGGCATTTTTCCCCTCTTTCTCTCCTCCTTTGCAAATAATTCACACCACATGTTTTCATTTTAATCCTTTGTGGTCTACTCCACCCAGTTCCTAAATCAGTAAATCATCTTCCCACACTGAATGAAAGTAAGTTCTCAATTACAGAGACAGAATTGATTTTTCAAGCCTTTGTGGTAGCTGTTGATTAGTTTCTTGGTGCAACTTGAAGGTGCTTGAAAACAGTAGAGAAGATTTTGGATTAGCAAGGTTTGCCCAATATTGTACATACTGCTTTAATGTCAATGGCAGTTTGAATATGTGAGGGGCATGTCAGGAGCAGCTTGTGAAGGAAATGACATAGTACATCAAAACTGTGGGGAGCATTTTCTTCTCCTGACAAGAAGATATTGATAGCAGGGGAAACTCACCCACTGAAAGAAATAATCTAAACAGCCCCAGAGTAGGAGATGTGAGCCTGCAGAGCAATGGGTGTTGGAGGTCATCTCTGGGATTCCCACCTTTTTGGCCTTCTGCAAAATGTCTTTGTCTCAACACATTGATTCAAATTTGTTTCAGGGATTAAATTGGACTGTAAAGTTAAACTTGTATTAGGAAATCAAACAGTATCAAGGGGCATTCCCATGCCCTGGGGATTGATTGCTTATATTGCTCTACTGTTAGAATGGTTCTTGGCATTGCTTTGGCCCCAGTCAACTTTCTAGACAGTTCTGTGTATTGTTCAGGGTACAGTAGGGCCAAAGGCCATTCACATTAAACAAAAAAAATACAGCCCTCACTGTTTTAAAAGATAAGGGTCTTTAAAACAATCTTTCATATTGCTCAATATCTGTGCCAGAGAAGGTGCTGGGAAATGACGAATTTCCCAACACAATTATCGCCTAAGAGACGTTTGTTTGTTTATTTGTTTTAACCGCACCTGGCATTAAGTACTTTTTTTTTGCAGCTTAAATGAAAGAATGAACGTTTCCTTCTCCATGTAGTTCAGAGAAATGAATCCTCTGTCCCTTTCCTCTCCTCTCTCTGAAAGTAACTTCAATGTATCTGAGGTAGGCTGCACTGAATCACCAAATCCGTTTCCGAGAACCCTTCTCCTTTCCAGTTTGACTGTAGAGAAGAAGCAGGGTCCAGCTCTCAGACAGTAAATTTGGGATCTAAAAGACGTGCTCCAATTGAACTCTTTGGCAAAACAATGAGACAGAAACTAGGAATGCTCCTGAATATGGATAAATAATATTACAATAAACCAATGTGGCAGGTTGACCTATGACAGCTCCAAACCCACAACCAGCTGCTCTCCCAACAGGGTAGAAAAAGGATGGGAAAGCTCCTTTACCAAGATAAAGACAGGGAGATCACTAACCAGATCTCATCACAGGCAGAGCACACACAGTTTGGGAAAAATCAATTTAATCATTACCAATTAAAATATGTCTGCATAGTGAGAAAAAAAAATCCACACCTTCTCCCCTTACTTTATTCCCCTGGGGGGTGCAAGGATGGGAATGGGCTGGTCCCTCCCAGCCCCTCTCAGTTGCTCCCTCCAGTCCCCATGTCAAGCTACCATTGCATGAACACATAGATGGGGGAAAATCACAAAAAGACGGTGTCAAGCAGGAATGGGAAGAAAGCCTTTTAGACTCCTACACTTCAACTTGCTTTTTACTGGAACTCAAGTGAGACTTGACCACAAGTTTCAATGCCCCACACAGTTTAATAGAAATAGCAGGTGCCCACCCTCATTTCAGGTAAATGGGAAGGACTTACAAGGTTCAGGTCATATACAAGAGTCTATCAAAACTGCACGTCTTTGATACAAAGGTCATGTCTAGAACCCTAAGTTTAGTAGTTGGGTTTGAATTCCTCTAGTTTTCCTTTTTTCAAATGGTTACATTTGAAGAAACAACAGTTGCACAGTCGTGCATTACAAATGACATGCAGACCGCAGGCCCAAGCTCTTCTGGATAACAGGAGAAAAAGGAGTAAGAAAGGAAAGTGAGAGTCTCAGAGGGCTGGCAAAAACTTATTCCAAAATTAGATGGTCAGCACATTTATATGGTGCTAAGTATTTGTTCTTAATATAAAACAAAAAATCACAGACCCCTGCATGCCAAAGAACTGTCACAGAGCAAAGCACTACTCTTCTACCTCTGCCCAACCAGCCAAATTCATTTTCTGATATCTTCAAAATTATTCTATTATCTCTTTACACTCATATACACTCACCATCTTCAGTCAGCATCAGGAGGGGGTTAGTGTGGGAGGAAATGTGAACTCAGAGTGAGATCCTCAGCTATGAATGAAGAACATCAGTACATAAGCGTGCACAGAACAGGAGGAACAAAAAGTCCCAAAGCAATAGTAAAATAACAGTCACTTTTATTTGGCTAATTACATCCAACTGATTATTTTTGGTGATTCAGTTCTGCCTGCTTGTCTCATTTATTTTATCAGTTATATTAGAATATAAAGAGACACAATCAATTTTTTGACTAGACTCTGTGGGAAAAAAAATTTAATAAAAATCATGGCATGTAATTGGACAATATCAATTTTGATGGTTGGAAATAGAAATAATTATTAAAGAGAATTGGCTTTTTCATTTTAATAAGGTGACTGTTTCTTTCTGATTTGTGCACAGAGTATACTTACTGTGTTTTAAATAATTTTAATTTTATTCTGACATTAGGACACCAACTGCAATAGTAAGATAGCAATTTTCTTATATTGAAGATTTGGATTTGACTAGATGAATAGTACCAAAGAAGAAAGGTTTCATGAATTAATTTCTGTTTGCAGCTGTATTTTAGATTTCAATTTTAATTCATGAAAAAATACTGAATTTTGGAGTATACTGCAGAATAGATATTTCTGGGTTTGACTAGGCATACTGGGAAACAGCTTGAAAACATTGTTAATTTACAGAAGATATGCTTAGCACACAGTGACTGCAGTCATACTGATCACTAGGAGTGATTAGAATGGATATAGATCAAATAAGAATTTATGAATTGGGTAAATGTTCAGAAGATGCAATACCTGACAACTTTAATTAACTGTTGTACTTCTTATATCTTCTATAACTCAGTGACTGTGTCATCTTTATTGCCTATTAAGCAAGAGGCATTTTAAAGAAACTTGAAGAAAGTAAAGCATATAAGACTTTGTGATGATATTACATACATTTTTGAGACTGGACTCAGTGTGTTTGTGACACAGAAGTCAATTTATTAATGTGGTCACCTTATGGTGTGAGGAAGAAAATTACAGTAATGTCATTCTTGTGCTGGAAATAGTCATTTGTTGTTATAGACACTGATCACAGCAAAACAGAATTAAATACATGTGTTTGAAAGAATTTATGGCTTTATAATGAAATATAGATACAAGAATAAGCTGTCCACTTTTAAAGCAAACAAACAAACAAGCAAACAAAAAGACCCAGAGAAATTTAGAGAGATTTAAATTTGATGAAGCCATGTGTTCTTCAAGGAATTTGAGCCCCACAATCAAACAGAGAAAAGCAGGTGTGTCCTCAAAGTACCTGAGGTTAACTGCAAATATAATGGAAGAAAAATAAAAAATAAGAAGAGTAGACAAAAATTAGATCAAATGGTAAATGAGTACAGCACAATATTCATAGTCCATTACTATAAGAAAATGGAATAATGTTGGCATGTTCCTTTAGGGAGAGGGAAAATTATTAGTAGAAGGAGCTGAAAGGATTTAAGCCCTTTTTTCATAAATTCTGACACTAGATAAACTTGCTGGGCTGACATATGTGAGCTGGGTGCCTCTTATCCATGCCTTAAGAAAATTCTTCCTAGCATACTCAGGTGACTCTTGCCAAAGAGATTTCCAAAGAGACCTCAAGGAAGCTGAAAACATTTCGTATTGTTTTGTGAAGAATTAATAATACTTTAGACCTATCCACTTTTCTCTGGCATCAGGAAATAAATAAATTATTGCTGTTTCTCAGTAAGGATGGTGCAAAAAGTTACTGTCTTAAATCACAGAGGGATTTACTTATGTTTGGCAATAGAAAAAGACTTAGTAAGGGAAGTTCTGGAATAGCTTGCTTAGGGAAAATGCTGAAGTTTGCACCACAAGGAAGTTTTAAAGAATATGGGAGATAAATATCATGAGATATTCAGGAACAGTTAATCTGGCATTTGGAATACACCTGGCTGAATAATTTATAATAACTTTTTGTCTCTACACTTGGTCAAAATGTTTTACTTTGTGTACTGCTGGGAAACTGTCAGGGTACAGATCTGCTCTACCTTTTCTAGAATGTATGTTTCTATACACATATATAGAAATAGTACTGGGAGGAAATTTACCAGAATATTCCTATTTCTATATTTACACATAAATCAATATATATATATATTTCCATACATATGGAAATAGCAATATCATGACACAGTAATATTTACATGGAAATGGAAAAGATTTTAGCCTACAAGAGCAATGTTTAGCAGGGCTTTCATGATGTACATGTATATAAAAGGGACTTCTAAAAACTCCGTTACTGAACTTAAACAGCTTGGTTTATTTCCACTATCAGGCACAGCTTTCCCAATTTCATCATCTTTCTTTACTTGTTACCTAAATAAAAGATGTATATTTTTGAAAATAACACTCTGTCAAATCTACTTTTTCTTTTTAACTTCTGTAAGATAAAAACTCCCACCTTTTGCAGTGACTGAAGCCCTGTTGTGTACAGAAGCTGAGCACATAAAAATCTCCAGCAGCAGCAAGAAATTCACACACATGTGGAGACTTGATAATTTTGTAGCTTTGTCATGTGGATAAATTGATTTGGACAAACTAGAATTGATCTGAATTTTCATCCCTTTAAATTGTAATCAGACTGGGTCTTTCAGTAATAAGTTCTAGTAAACTTCAGACTCTTAATTCACCAGAAACTTTGAATCACTTGGACAGAATTAACATCATGTCTGAGCACCACCTAGTACTGGTGCAAAGCAGTAGGGGAATTACAACATCCTGAAAGAAAATAATTGTTGATACTAACAGTGGAGTAAAGCTATAAAGAGAAAACCTGAAATATTATTTAGGTAAAAAAAAAATACGATCTAGGTGGGCTGTAGCCACTAGCTTCAGAAAATTCACCTCCAAATGTGCCAGTCCCCTACAGCCTCTACAACTGTGCTCTAGGAATGTCCAGCTGTGAGCAGAGCTGAGCATGAGAACATCAAACAGAGTCCTCCCTGTGAGCACCCTTATCTGCCTCCAGCCTCTTGTCCTTCCAGTGGGGACCTGGATCCAAAACTCTTGTTGGAGCTGAGCACCAGAAGGTCTCAGGACAGAATTCACAACCTGCCTACGCCCTTCACTCCACAAGAATTCCTACAGATCCCCCCACTGCTCAGCTTCCTGACCTCGCTGCCATGTTGCAGAATACTACATAGACGTTTGCTGCGTTTTAAAAGCTGTAGCCCAGATTCTGTCAATACCTGGCTGCATGTCTTGAAGAAGCTGAGGATACATCTCTGTATCTATTCCTCTGTCTTTTGCAAATAACAGTACTGAAAGAACTCACTTCACAGCACTGTTGCAAGACTGAAGTAATTGTTGCATTGTGACTTTGAAGATGTAAATGGTAAGCATTAATGTTTGATTATCACTCTTGGGCTATAAGGGAAAAAAAAAGGAAAAACACACCCCTTCTGCAGTCAGAATGCTCAAAAGAAGAGATAAATGCTGTGATGAAAGAAAGGCCTTGAGCACAGATGTGAACTATCTCTTGAAACCTTGAAACCTGTGTGCTTTCCCCACCTGCACATCTCTCTCCACCTGCTCAGCAGCCCCTGCTTCCACTGAACAGAAAACATTTGGCTTTTTTGCTAGTGGAACAAAGGGAAACAGTGTACACCGAATATTCTCAACCCCTCCCCTACACCTGTCCTTACCACCCCGATATATAGACTGCATAATCCTCCCTGAGAACATTTTTCTAACCTCCTGAATAGGTGCCTTAAGAAATGCTATGTGATCACCTTGTGAGTCTTCTCAGTATATGCAAGGGGGGCAGCAACAGCAACATTTTTATTATCACTGTGAAAGCAAAATGAATCTCTACTGATTTTCAACAGGATTTGGACAAAGCAGAAAGCAAATATCCACCAAGCTGGAGATTCACCTGTTAAGTGGCCACTCTTATGACTGGTTTTTTGGTCAGATTTATTGACTTGTGAGATTATTTTAATCCATCAGTATCAAGAAAGTAGTGACCAAGAAACAGACAGTCACCATACACACACACGTGTTCCCCAGGAAGTACCCCTGCTCAGGCTGAGATTGTCAAGGACTACAAATACATTGATATTTTGGCCACCTGTGATGCACAATGAAGAGGATACAGCCTCTCTTTGACCAAGTGCTTCAAAAAGAGCATTATCTTTTGTCACACCTATGGTACATTGTTTTGCACTAACGGTGTGGGAATATATAACCACAGCCAGGGAAAGAGATCATTGGAAAAGCAGTACTGCTCTTTGAGCTCCTGTACTGTAAAACCATGACTTCAGCCGTTTCCCTCTTATGTGGTTATAACTTGATTAATTCTCCATCACCAGAGAGCCTTTTAAGGTAGGCAAGACAGGACTTTAATTGGTGGGACAAAACATTTATGTTTCCTCATCTCATATGATAGAAGACTAGAACACAACCACACCATTTTTTCGTCCTTGTCAAGTAATTATTTATAAGGGTTCAGAAATGGAATGAAGAAACGTATCTTTACCTTCTTGTTTAGGAAGTAAGAAATTAAGGTTCTTTCTAGTATTTGTAACTGTAAGATTAACTCAATAATCTTGTTTGTTATCTGGCTCCTACCACTTGTACATGGGAGAAGTCAATAGCACTTAACTTCTCTAATTGAAATCAGCCTGCTGACTGAGTCTGCCCATGGATACAGAAGCTGGACTGTAATAATCTGTTCTGCAGAGAATTAATCTCCTGGGAGTGAGGCAGACCTAATTACCATCCTCAGTGAAAAGTCTGGATTTTCTATTGCTTCTTGTGGCCCAGCTGGAGAAAAAGGCCCAGCATACCATTTAACTAATCTCTTCCTGAAATGTTTGAAACATGCCTAATACTGCATCTTGTGCAATTGGTTTTTGGAGCTCCAGTAACAGGGTAGAGGCTCTTTTTCAATCACACTTAACATTAAAACAATCTGGGCCTTGCATCTGTCTCAGGGCAATGGCCTGAAAGTCTCTAGAACTTATGAGTAACCCCAGACTTACAAATGCCATTTCGACCATGTGTTTTGCAATTACAAGTCAGCATTTTTGTAGGCCACAGTTATTTTGCTAGAAAGAAGAGTCTCTGCCAATGGCAAACTGAGAGCACAAATATTTCCCTTGCATGAATGGTGTATCAGCACATCTTTTCAGCTTTGTTCAAGTGATGTATCCCACAGGATAAAACATGAAGAGGTTGCAGCCAGCACATTGTTAGCTGGACTATTTTTCATGAAAGGCTCAATTTTCATGAATTTTCTTCCATATTTGTCCAGCATAGGCTGCTGAGCACTCTGAAGATTAATTGATAATGTTAAAAATAAGTATCAAATCTAGTTTCCTAAGAGTAAAATGAGAAGTCAGATGCAAAAGCCAATTAAGGCAGACAGTCCAGGAACTAAAACTAACAGCTTTTGTATGAGATACCCCACATCTTTTAGAAACAGTTTTCTTGACATAAAGAGCCTAAATTTGAACTTTAGAAGAAATGCTTATAAACCAAATTCCTTTTAAATAATGCAGTAATGGTAAAGATTGTACCAAATGTCTCATAAATCATAATGTATAATTCTTCATGCAAATATGAAATCCACGCAGGATTTATTTGTCCTTTGTGGACTACGAGAACCTTGTCATTAAACACCTAACACTGTTTAATTATTTGTAGCCTGTTCTCAGTTCAACAAATTCAGAGACCTAATTTTGCAACTTAATATGGTGATTCAAATGCAGTAGATACAGGTGGAAGTGGAGCAGCATATCCACAGTCCTTACCTGCACTGACTTTAGTCAAACTGGGAATTTTCCTGTAGGAGGGGAACTCTTTTCATTGCAAACCTACAAAGTCAACATACAATAGAAAAATCAATAGTTTTATTGATGAAACTGCAGCCTGGCTGATGTTGGGCAGTGTGGACAGTGGCATCAGAAGCAGTGACAGATGTCAGCCAGGCAGGGTGTCTTGGATGTGTTTGTCCAAGCATAGATGAACCTTTTTCACTGCAGAGCACTGCTCTATGGAAGAACTGACAGCAACCAAAGCCAATGTTTTGGAATTACATGGTAATTCAGACCACATTTTCTGCTGCATTTCCCCCATTTGTGAAATTTCCCCCTATTCTCCCTTTGAGGTTCAAGATCTCACAGCCTCCCCATTAGAAACAGGAACTCTGTGTGTGAATGAAAATCAGAGACTTGCATCCTGCTGTGTCCAGGCAGATGCTTCTGCTGAAAGCAAGCAGCAACAAGATGTCTAATAGAAGGCAGCTTGCAAAGTAAGGAAACAAAGGAAGGAAAAGAAAGAGAGTCTGAAGATCTCAGTAAGTGATTGACTTAAATAAGTATGGTCCCACAAGCCAGAGGCACTACTGAACCTAAAGGCCAGAAACTCCCTGAGGCCACTTATGGTACTGGAGCTCCTTCTCCGTGTTTTGCCACAATCACCAGCTTTTGTGGGGATAGTAATATTATTTCCCTTAGTGGGAATTTGCAAAACATCCACAGAAGACAGTCCTGAACCACAAACTGAACTAGTGGGTTCATTATGTTGAGATCAGCATCAGCAAGTGTCATAGTGATGCAACAGACAATAGTTATTAGTAAGACGTTTTACCTTCCCCAACAGACATGTCTGTGAAAACAGTCTTTTATATTTCCCTTCATGTACTAATAGTGCTTTTGCATACATGTTTTATTTAGTTTGTTTTACTTGGCTGTAAGTAAATCAAACCTCAGCCACCTTTAGTGCCAACTCTCATTTTCCAGTCTGCTCTCCCATGTGCATTTATGTGACTCCAGGTATCAGACAAAAGTAATTGTTTTTAATATTTCACTTTGTCAATTGAAAGATGACATTCCTTGTCACATGGGAATGTCATAATTCATTCTGGATTGCTTTATTACTGTGTCAACACTCAGGCATCTGAAGTAAGCTTTAAATGCCTTATTTATGAACCTGGAGAGACTCACTTCAAATTTTAGGTTGGAATTAGAAATCTCAGGGTTATAGGGCTTCGTCCAGGGTGAGTCAAGACATGAGTTCATTGATCAGTCTAGAAGTCCCAGTCCTTAAAACAGGGCCTGTGGGGCTGAGGACTGAGAAATCTTCTTTCCATTGAGAGCATCCTTGTAAGTCATGAAATGGCACAAGAGGGCATCCCAGAGGGCAGCCATTGGTAACTTACACCCAGCTGGTAGAGCTCACTTGAGAAATGTGAGAACAAAGAGACATAAGTCCAGACCAGGGCACTTTTCTAGAATAATGGCATTATCTGAAACAGCAATGATTCAAATTTTACCCTGATTCATGATGGTAGGTCTTGTTAAGTTCACTGAAAGGGCTTCATTTGATTGTGGCTACAGTGATACCTCAGTCCTCTCCTCTTTATGCTAGTTCACAAAAGTGCTATGAATTTGCAGACTGTCAAAACACAGACAGACAATCCTGCACATATTCCAAAATAATATTACAGCTTCTCCAGCCTTCTTCTCCTGCACACAGAGACACTTCTGTGGACACATCCCTAATATTTCCAAGAAGTTATTCAAATATCATTAACAAAATGATCTTTTAAAGCAAAAATGCGTATTAATTTTCTTCATGTAAGAATATATAGTCCTAAGAAGAAGATTTTAATCATATTGTTAGACACAGTTGCAGCACAAGTGATAGAAATGAACCAGAAAAAATAGAATTTATTTTCTCTGGCTTCAGGCGAAATTGCTTGTATGCTTTAGAAATAAATCCCTCACTGTGCTGAAACTTGAACATTACTTAAGTCAGAGGAGACCATGGGAGAACATGCTAGAGTTTTATTGTGGGTTCCCTCTGTTGAAGTCCTTCCAGAATTTAAGTAAAATAAAAGCATATTGCAGTGTTCTGGCAAAAAAGTGAAATAATGCAAAATGAAAATAACATGACTATGACTGAAACCAGGAGAGACCAGACAGAGTTACTCTTTGGAGGGTAAGCATATTTGTGATGAAAGAAAAATTATCCTGTAGGATTTTCAGCTAAAAATAATCTAGATTATCAGTGTTGATGATGAAACCAAAGTCTAGTATCTAATAACTGCTTGAAAAGAAAATAAGAGCTCTTCTGGGGGGAAAAAAGCACTGAAAAATCCTTCACATCCTTTTATAAACACATACGTATTAAAGTCTGATTTTATCAGAGTGAGGCAAATATTAGCTAAGATAGAATCAAAAGGGTTTATCAGTGCCACTGCTCAAATATTAAAAGCTAGTGCTGCAGAAATTCATAAAATAACTACACAGATGCAGAAATATTAAAAGATTGAGGGGGATATAAATGGGGCATATTGCTATTCCAGTTATTTAAAAAATAGATTTTTAAGTAAAATATTCAAAACCTAAAAGCATAGATAACAACTCAAAATGATACAGATGTGGATTTTTAGAAACAACAATAATTGTTTTATATTGATTTAGAAAGCATTATTTGATCCAAGCACTTAGACCAGTGCTTTCTTCCCCTAGGAAATCTTCCTCTCCCAGGAAAAAAAAAAAAAATCCAACATAAAAAGAAAAATAGTCTTAATTTCAAACCAAATAAAAAAATATGAAAACAAAGAAAAAGTTTTAAAATGAAAAATTAAAAAGTGATTAAAAATTTTGAATAGAAATAAGTAATTATCTTGAAGAGCATTTCTCTATCCCTTATTTCCACAGTCCATTTCTTGTCCTTTTTTGTGGCAGAAACCACTCACCATTTCCTAATTGCTTCAGTGACCTCCAGAAACTGCATTTTTCTGTCAATTTGCTATTCAGTGAAATGATATCACCAAATAATTATAAAAGAATTTACTAATGTCAACTTCTTTGTTTCATGACATCATTTTAAATTGTAAGGTCTTTGTGGCAGAGACCACTTCTCAGCGCAGGCAGCTGAGTTCCCAAGATCAGAATGGCATCCAAGGCTCCCACTTTGGAGACTTTTAGTATGGCTGCACACATGGGAGAAATACTGTCACATCTCTTTTTTTTTTTCTGTTTGATTCCTACATCAGCCTTGAAAGGAGCTCTGGTTGTGATTAGACCTTCTTCCTATTGACCTCTTTCTGGTGGAGGCAGGAGAACTGAGGTAAAAAGATTTTAATTTAGTCTTGCCCTTTTCTAAGCACACACTAATCATTGCTTAGTTACCTTTGGTTTTACCCACTGAGTTTCTCTGAGGTGTGGCTGTGCATCCTACCCTTCACTCCAAAGCAGACTGTAGCTTCTTGCTGCTTAAGACCTCTATGTTGCACTTAAGAACAACAATAGAATATTTTTGGTAGCATTTAGAAAACTGCCTGAGTGAGAGCTGAGAAAGAGAGGGAAGAGAGTCCTCTGATTCCCTAGTCCTTATCTCTGCTGGAGGATGGGGCTGTGTTTTATATATTTTAAACAATCTAGCTGCAGCTGTGAAACTGGTGATAGACATGCTTATCAAAGCAACTTGAAAATGCTTGCAATTGGTGTAAGTCTCCCCCAGAAGAGGAGGGGGAGGAAGGAATTCCATGGTAATCCATGTTATAGAAAATGCTCAAATGTATGTAATGCTGATTATTACCACCTGCTCAGCCTCTTCTAGGTTACAACCCTCTTGGGAGAATTATACTTTAGGGTCTTGTCAAAAAATGTCAACTTTATTTTTTTGACCAGATGCAATAACTTTCCTTGAAGACCGCCTGCTTTGGATCCCACGTGAAAATACCATTAAGCCTTCAGAGAATGTGTTTGGGGATGGCAATCGATTTGGGACTAGTTTACAGCTGTTGAGGAACTCTGAAAGACCTGTTGCACCCCTCTGCCCCTCGCTGAAAAGGCAAGGCTGAGAGAAATTCTATCTGTGTCATTCCTTCTTTATTAAATAAAATACAAATAGGAAGCACTTGATTTGGCTGTCTATGATTTCTTTTAATTACAGCCCTGAAGCCATCCTTTTCCCAGAGGCTAATGTTGTTAGATATTCTTGAACAATGTGTGTATGCATTACAAACTGGGCAATTCAACCCCTTTTTTGACTACAGTTACGTGTCACAAATGAGTTGACAGCAGGCATTAGGAGGTGCCTCCCATGAGCCAGGAACAAGGATGTTAGAGGTTTGTATATAAAGAGCTCAGGCAAGCTTTTTCTGACCTCAGTAGCTTGCAAACAAAGAGACTGTGTTACCAGGATTTCCGCACCTATAAAAAAGTCCTTTCACCTTTGTGCCTTAAAATGATGCTGTCAGTGACATTCACAGTGGAAACTGTTCCTCTGTAACCCATTGTTCTCCTTCATTTTATTCTTTGGTAGTTCCTTTTGCTTTCTGTAGCAGTTCAAGGAAAGAAATTTGAAGTGAGATATATCTGTTTTAAAAGGTTTCAAGCTGTAGCCAAATGCCAAAAAGTAGATCAGACAAGAAAATCTCTGCTGATTGCTTGTCTGTCTCTAGCACATCACATGCTATTGTTGATCCCTGCTTCAGACCGGCCCCTTGCAAGATTTTAGTTCTTTGACTGGTTAATAATTAATGTTACAAGCATTTGAAATGAGGGTCAGGGTGCGGTCATTGCTGGATGGGTTTTCTTCCTGCTTGTGGTGAATTCACAGTGTTGAGCTTTGAGCAGTCATCTCCTTGAACAGAGCCTGGAGGAGGCATCTGCAAGTGAAGGCTTAGATCAACGTATCTGGGGGCCTGATGCTTAAATCCTGACACCGATTATGACTATCTGTGTGGCCTAAGGCAAATATCCTACTGGCTCAGGCTCATGTACATAAAATCCAGCAGTTTTTATTTCTTTTCTCTTGTATTTTGTGTGACCAATTATATCATCATCTTCTCAGGTCTCATATGCAGACCCTGAAGTTACTTTTAGCATCTTACGCACAGCTTTAATCAAATGGCAAATGGAAAGACAAGAACCCATAAACTTTGGAGGGAGTTAAATAAATTCTTCCATTTCTAACCAATCAGGGCAAATTTTGGCTTTCTTTTAGGTCTTGAGGACTAATGTGATTTCTGTAAGCTGTAAAAGAACATTTGTCAAGACAGTTACATCTTTTTGACAGAGGGAGAGGAGGAAAAGTAATTTCTGCATGAATTAGACACATAAAAGGTCTTGATAGAGCCATAATTGTCAACTACCTGATACTTAGTTATGCTCATCTTTATGGTAGAAGATGGAAATAGAGTCTATGATGTGCTACTGGTCACTGATCCAATCCAAATAAAAAGGTATTCTGTATTAGCTTCTGCTAAGTATTAAGTTTAACCAGTGAAATCAGGTGAATTTTGATGCATAATACTGAAAGGTCTTAAAGCTTTCAATGAACTGGGTCATTACAAGTCAGAGCTTGTCAAAGTACCTGCATGTGTCTACAGAAGTGTTTTGTGTGAGTCTTCCAGAGCTACCCACAAAAGCTTGGGAGGAATTTGAATGCATAGTCCATTTGTTTCTCCATCACCACCCTGTACTCTTAGTTCAAGGGTAGCTGCCCTTTGACAATAAGTCTTTCCTTTTTTAGCTGGAATCCTGTAAACTCTGACACTTCTGTGCAAGTTTTGTTAATAACTTTTTGTTAATTTTCAGTTTCAGTCAATTGTCTGCAGTGTGGCCAGTTCTTTTTAGAAAGAAAAGAATGAAAAAGCAAAACCATGCTTCCACATGTATAATATGACCTTTTGTATTACTAGATAACTACTAGAAACTGATTTTCCTGAATGCAAAATACAGTCAGAGTCTGATACAAATGTGTGCTTGGTCGGCTGTGTTCTTTGAGAAAGGAAGGAAGGGTACAGAGTGTTTTTCAGCTGTTGAAAGTGGGGGAAATTTAATTCAATCCCTCCCATAGGATATCTCTGTGACCATCCCAAATGGTTTGTGGCTAAGTTGCTATGGGAATTGCTGGAATTCTCTGTAAGTCTGGTGCCAAACTGAATGCATTTGCTCCCCTTGACAGAACAGGGAAAGAACTTTTCAAGTGAGAATCCATAGAAAAGGATTTTGTAGTTTTGAGACAAATAAGAGAAAAATAGACATCACTCAGAAGAAATCAGAGTCATTTTCATGCTAGCAGTGCATAGCACAATCCCACATGATCAAGTCCAAGGCCTTTTCTCTCAGTGCTGGAACTGGAGACCATTACATATAGGAAAGTTAACTTGGCAAAAAAAAAGATCCTGTGGATATGGCATGATAGGAAATAAATGCTCGTAGTGTATGAACGCTTTGTTGGTGATCCAGGATACTTTCAGTCTTAGTCCATAGATACCCAAATTAAGACCTTGAATATCTGTATAATTTCATTTTATTCACTATAGAGGGATAGAAGAACAATCTTGTGGTTATAGCACAGACCTGGAAGAGACGAGATCTGGGCCGAAGCCAGACCACAATTGAAAACTTCAGAAAATAATTCTGAGTACTTACATCAGGCATTCAGAAACAGAAGTATCCCAAATTAACTATCTCTTTTCTAACTGCTTACTTAATTTCTTTTTAACTCCATTTTCCCATGTCCCCTCTAAATCAGGTTAGTAGTAAGGAGGATGATTTTTTTCCTTTTTAAAAAATTGCTTTCTATGGAAAGGAGGTCATAATGCTCTCACCACACTACTTCATAATAATACTAAATAATTTGTTCCTTATTTGTTATCCATTGCAATTATCAGTTATGCTGGGGTGCAGAAGGAACAGCCTAACCAAATCTTTTACACAATAGAAAATTTTACAAAAATCCATTGAAGAATTTGGAATAAATATTTTCTTCAACTTTCATATTTTTGAACAATTCTGCTCACACAAAAATCTTCTCTATTTGATGTTAGTTTCAACTTTCTTAAGGTAACTTGGTCTTGCTGTTATAATGCCTTGCCTTCCTTCACATTACAAATGTGAATGTTAAATGGAATTGATGGGGGCTATTCTTACTAATTGCCACTTGTGGAAAGATAATTATATTCTCTGTCTTGGATAATATACTGTGGCATTTGGGACTAGCTAGGCATGACCTACCTGACCTTTCCTGTTGTCAGTTTTGGAATGAATGGTGTGGAAAACAAAGGCTAGTTGAGACTAGAAAAAGTGGCTGTAGGTCTTCAACCTACCATAATTCATTTGAAGGAAATATGTTTAAAGTGAACTTAATCAATAAAAAATGATGGTCTGTGTTGCCAGGAGTGACTGGGAGATGTTAGCATTGAAAGCAGATTTTTTTTTTTTTTTGTGGTATAGTTCCAGTATCTTTTAGAAGCCCAAATATATGAAATTTATATACCCATGTTGAACAAAATTTTTATCAATAAAATAATACTAAGGGAAAAAATTGATACCAACCTGCACTGCATCCTGATAAACAAGGACTCAGAGCAGGAGGAAAAACTTTCATTTTTTACAGAACAGTTACCTGGTGAAAACTGACAATTCATGAAAGCCAAAATGTCCCATCAATTCTGTAGACTGTTTTTTGCAGCTCTAGGATGACTCTGCAAACATAAATGAACTGATGTAGAATTTCAGGCTTTCACTGGTAGCACAATTCTAGTCCAAGTCCCCTCTTGTTTTCTGGAACCTCTGTGAGCTTGGTCTCCCACAACACATGGAAATACCTATTACCAAGTCTTCCTGGAGGTTCCCATTCATTTCTTTCCTCCTAAGAATTCTGAAAAGCTTTGCTTTCCTTCTTTATAGCAATGAAAACACATTTGAAGCTTGGATATATTTTATGAAGCAGAAATTCTGTCTTCTGCTCCTCCACATTTTGAATATTCTTGCTCTACTTCCAAGGCACCCCGTCACTTCTGCATCCTTGATGGTGACTTTTGAAGTTTTGTTATAAAAATTGGCACTTTTCTCAGAGCCTAAGAAGTTTATGGTCTATTTACTTTTGATTAATTTCTGCACTGTTCTACTTGTTGCTCTGATGCCTTGTAATTAGACTTCAGGCAAACTTTTGGTTCTAACACTTCAGCAAATTAGAACTGTTTAATTAT
This sequence comes from Cinclus cinclus, assembly GCF_963662255.1. Taxonomy (NCBI): domain Eukaryota; kingdom Metazoa; phylum Chordata; class Aves; order Passeriformes; family Cinclidae; genus Cinclus; species Cinclus cinclus. The sequence continues at coordinate 142,479,396 of NC_085046.1, read as the reverse complement.
TTTTTTTTCAGTAAAACTACACAGATCTACCATCACTGCTTTTTTTACCTCTCCCAGAAATCCTCACTGACAATTAGCATATGCTTATTTTATATCTTTGCTAAATTACAGTTAAAGTCCATAAAGCTCTACAATGAAGGAAACGCAACATTTGGCAATTTTTGACTGGATCCTGATATCTCCCCATATACAATTCAACAATTCTAGATTTCATCCCTTCAAAACCCATCAAATTCCTGAAAACCAAGCTAGCCAAATATATGAGTCAACATTTTCTTCATTTGCTTGGCTTCTATTGCTTTCTAGAGCAATGACTATTTCCAGCTGTGCCTTGCTCTCCTCTCAGTTAAATGTGGGTGGCAGCATGTACCAATGCTGACTAGTTCGTGGGCCCAAGCCAATGCTGAAAGAAACCACTTCAAAACATGATACCACAACAACTAAGTGATATCAGATGGACATTGACTCAAATTTGATCTATTTCGAAATGGTTCCCAAAAATGCTACCCTTTTCCAGGTCTAAGTGTGGTGTTCTTTTTTACAGCTAAATTGGGTAATTACAGGGGACATGTAACTCACAGCTATACTCAACTAAAAGCCTTTCTTGCCTTTATTTTAACAGAACAAGAATGTGTGAGCAGCTCAAGACCCTGATTGCCTGGATGCTGAGTACTGCCTCTTCAGTCATATTCATGTGAGAGGGGGGAATGATGCCTGCCAGGATCCAGCTCTGAAGGTGTGAGCACTATGGACCAGATCATTGTGCTGGGCTCTGTGGAGTCCCAGTGAACATGGACACTAACAATGAGTCATATAAGCCAGATAAAAAAGTTCCTAGTGATGTCAAAGGCTGAGTAAAATTTTGAGCTGTTATCCAACTAGCAAAATTTTGAGCTGTTATCCAACTCCCCTTTATTTTGGCTTGAGACCATTAATATCATAGGATGCACATCCAGAGTGACACACAGCTTCATTAAACAAAAAGAGCTGCTTTGAAGCCTCCATAGTGTCTTTCGAGTTCTCAGGCTGTTACAAAGGGCGTTCTGGGAAAGGATTAGTTGCAAAAGTTGGACCACCTGCCTTGGCACCAGAATATCAAGCTACTTGTCCCTGGCCAAATATATGAAGAAGACAGGAAGCAGGTTGGCACACTGAATTCCAGTTTTGCAAAGGTGTCTCTCTGCCTGCCTGAGATCATTATTGTTATTCAAGGGAGAGACAGTATTTTTCACACAAACCTTCAAATGTTTGCTGTTGAATATCTGGCGCCAGGCAGTAATCTCTCATGGGATGGTGCAAACAGAACTTAGATTTCTTTTTCAGTCATTTGAGTTTTACTTCCCCACCCTGTAGCTCCAAATATTGTGAAATTTATACTCTCATATCATGAAGTCTAACCACCTCCCCCTTTTGTATTCCATCTCCCATCTTTGGCCATCCTGCATTTTTTGTGTATTAGGAAAAGGTAAAAGGACTTTGGGAGAAGAACAAAGTAAATGACACTGAATAACCTTCACATGCAATATTAATAGCAGAATGAATTAGAAATAAAATCACTAGCAATTGAGTCAATAGGAGTGAGATACAGAGGGAAAGATAAAGCATTAAGGTTAAGAGCAAATAGGAGAGTATAAATGGGAGCGATTTGAGAGAAATAGCAAAGAAAAGAAAGTCAGGCAAACAATGAAAAAAATAGATAAAAAGGTGAATCATAAAGCTATATGTATAAAATAAGGCAAAGTCAAGCTAAGGAATAAATGTCACAAATGAGCTTAAACTGGATTCTTTTCAAAAGTCTGCCCCTGTTCCAGATGCTTGTAAGTTTAGCCTGAGGTCTCTTGATATTGTTTGACCTCACTTGTCTGAAGTGAAACCCTTTCCTAATACTGTAGACTACTTCATAGATACAGGACTGTTTATTGGAATATTTGTGACTTTTCCCTTTGCCCACTCTCCTGATTTGTGAACTTTAGAACATTTTAGCTGCATCTGCATAAAATCCCAATGTTGACTGAATCAAGCAGATCTGAAAATCTCATATGCTCTTTCAGCAGGTAACTAGTGCATTTCAAAGCATGATTTCTAATATGCTTGAGTCATACTCAGAACATGACTAGTGTTTATATCTTTCTTTTCCAAGTACATTACAATATTAGCAAAGAGGCATCTGACCTGCTGCTTTGCTGTGCTCCTCTGTGCCCACTAAATGTGCTGCTGTAATTTATAGCCCTCCTTGTTTTTGTCTCCTCACCGTAACCTCAGCACTGCTACCTTGGAAAGTGATATATGTGAATCAATTACTAATTGATGTTACTAGGATAGCAACACCTGAGAAAATGCTTTGTCTGAAGCTGAGAGGTGAGTGCCTTGAGTCATGACCAGAGAGCTAATAAAATAAAATGAATGAGATAGAGAGGAAGCAACAAAACAAAGTAAATGGAAGTAAACGTGCTGTTAAATAGCCTGGATTAGGACAAGTCTTTAGCCTTTCACTGTGAACTTGCAGAGTTAACCAATAACTATGAAAATTTCCTCTTATAAAACTGATGCTGACAATCACTTGGACTTGAGTGATCAATTTTGTTATGGGGTATTTTTGGGCCTTAATTCCAGAATCTACTTTCTTTTAGCAACCCACTTTGGTGATGGCCTAAACTCAGGTATTCTGAAGTCCTAGTGGTCAGCCCCAAAGATTTCACAGCTTTTACCCTTTGCAAAAAGCAGAAGAAGGATTCCACCCAGGTTTCCTCATCCCCTTATTCTATATTTTAAAACGGAAGAATAGGGAACATCTGGACAAATATCTTGGCATCATTTTGTTGTAATGACTCAAAGTTTGAGTTTCAACAATGCCTTGTAGCATCCAGTCACAAGGCAGAGAATGACTTTAGGTTCTTAGAACTGAAAGATTTTGGAAAATTCCAAACAAATGAGGCCCAGACATATAAGTCTTAGAAGCAATTGTGGTGATTCTTTCCACTTAGCTTTGAATTAACATTTGTTTGAAATAAAAAAGAGTTTTATTTTTCCCCCAACCCTGCTGTTCTTTTTTTTCTTCTGAATTCTGAAGACATTTTCTTTTTTTTTTTCTTCATTCAGGATATCAGGTTCTGACTGCTTATGATTTTGCGAGAGGGCACTGTTGCTTCTTTAAGTTACCTTAACCCTATAGTAAATTTTGGCAAAGTCAAGGCAAAGTGATATAAATGTGAAATCTGGAAAAATAATGTAAACAGAAACAGCCCCAGTTGTTGCAGTCTAAATCAGTATCAAATAGGTCTCTGCAATATAGGTGTAATGCTTTGTCATTGTTTTTTTGTTGAATATAAATTAATTAATTGATGTCTGTATTCATATGTTGGTGAAATGGATTTTACCATGATTCTTATTCTTATTTCCCATAGACAGCTGACTGAACAGATTATAAAACTCTTTTTTGAACTACTGTGGATTAGGTAGTAGCAGATAATGTCTTGTTGAAAGGAAGTTTCCGTTCTCAGCTTATAAGGGTGGAGATACTTTCGCTTAGTTCCCAGGGGTGAAAGTCTGCCCCATTGAAGTTTTGCCATTAAATTCAGTTGGGCCAGAATTTTGCCCCAGGTCTTCAAAATCAGCTTCCAGATGTAAGTAAAATACCTGAGTTTTGGCCAGCTTTCCTACTGTCTTTGCCAGCAACATGCATAGAACAAATACATACAGAAATCTTACAGTCTCACAGACCCGAACACAGTTTAAGCACAAGGGATTTAAAGATATGCAAAGGCATTCTATATATAAGGGGAAAGAACATTTTTTAAGATTGCTTGAAATATAGATCACCAAGCAGACATTCAGCACATCTGTCTTCTGCCACTTGTGTATCTGGTGACTTTGAATGAATCACTGCAGTTCACTGAGATGTTCTTCTGGCATGTAAAAAAGCGAGTAATAGTTGATTTCCTCTAGAAGATACTTAAAGAACTACAGAGTAATCCCATTCTATAGTCTGGATTCTTTTTACCTCCCATCTAGTGAAAAATGTTTAGCATTTTGCACCATGCAAATTAAAGAGTTGCTTTTATCATGCATATAGCCAAGAAGTTATTTATTAGGTGTCAATACAATGCAGTGCAGAGATCCCGTTCCATGCAGTATTCCATCCAAATTGTCCTTGGGAGATTTATTCCACAAAAGTTGTTTTTCCTATAAGAAAATAGACACTTTTTGTGAAAAAAAGCTGTAGCACACGTGTTCAGATCCCAGTAGACTGTGAAGAGCCCAAAAAGTGAAGAGGGCTCAGACCCACAGCTTTTTATCTGATTTTGCGTTCACTAGAATTTTTTCAAGAGCTTTAAATGCAGAAAATATTTTATGAGAACTACAAAAAAACACTTAACATAATTGTTTCACTTTTTCTTTTTTCCTAATCTGCAGCAGAAGTAGCTATTTACAGTTATAGCCTGCAGTCTGGAATGTGAATGAAAGATTTGCAATCACCAACTAAATGAAGTTCAATAAGAAGGAAGTTCTGGATTCTGCACCTGGCATGGGGCAATCCTGGACGTGTGGATAGACTGGGGAATGAGAGGCTGGAAAGCAGCACCACAGAAAGGGACCAAGGAGTCCTGGTCAGTGGAAAGTTGACCATGAGCCAGCAGTGCCCTGGCAGCCAGGAGGGCCAGCCCTGTCCTGGGGGACATCAGGGACAGCATCACCAGACAGGCAAGGGAGGGATTGTCCTGCTCTGCTCTGCTCTGGGCTGCCTCACCTGCAGTCCTGTGTGCAGTTTTGGGTGACAAAACGTAAGAAAGACATTAAGGTGTCAGAGAGTGTCCAAAGGAGGACAACAAAAATGGTGAAGAGCCTTGAGGAGTGGCTGAGGTCACTTGGTCTGTTCAGCCTGGAGGAGTCTGAGGGGAGACCTCACTGCAGTTACAGCTTCCCCTCATGAGGGGAAGAAGAGAAGTGGACAATGATCTCTTCTCTGTGGTGACTCATGACAGGAGCCAAGGGAACAGCATGAAGTTGTGTCAGATCTAGGGTGGATATTAGGAAAAGGTTCTCCACCCAGAGAGTGGCTGGGCACTGGAACAGGTTCCCCTCGGTGGTCATGGCACCAAGGCTGGCAGACTTCAAGAACTGTTTGAGCGATGCAGGCACATGGAGTGACTCTTAAAGATGGAGCTGTGCAGGATTAAGAGTTGAATTCGATGATCCTTGTGTATTCCTTCCAACTCAGCAGATTTTGAGTGATTCTGTGTGTGTGAATCTGCCTTGTGTATTTACTTTCTGTTGTGATTTAACTTTGTTTCTTTGATTTTTTTAATGGTGTGTGTTTTTAACAGCAACCAATTTTATGTGAAGGAAATAAATATATGTGTCACAAATGGAAATTATTTCAGAGTTTAAGACCAAGAGGTACGATTAGACTGTTTACCTAGGACTATGATATATTAGAGTCCTTTAAATATCACCTACTTATTTTTTATGAAAGCTATGTCTGCTTCTACTTCATCTTAAAGAGGCATTATAGAAAGAAAATGCATATGTGCTGCCAGTGGTTTGTTGTACTGGTTAATAACACTCACTGTTAAATATTTGGCTGTTGCTTCCTGCAATACATGATGCCTTTCTCTCCTAGATCAAAGCACTTCTTAGTATCCACTCTCCTCTTCCTGGGAGAAAGATTCATACTTGTAAACTCTCCCTCTCTTCTTCTGATCAGATAAACAGATTAAAACCTTTTAAGTGTCTCCACAGACAAAAATGTCATCATCTTCAAAACGTCTTACATTTTAAACTTTTTTTTTTCTGAACACTTTCCAGCGTTTCTGCAACAATTAAAAGGTGTAGAGTGCCAGTGAAGTGTGCATCATTCTTCCATAGAGGGTAGCAGAAGACTGTGCTGCACACAGGCCACGGTCTCCTTTCTCTGCTGGCTCAAAACCCTTCACTTGCATGCTAAAGATGACACTGATCTCTCTTGTCACAGCATATATGTTGTGTTTGCACCCAATGTACCTCGGGTCCTCTTCAGACTCCTGATGCTTAGGAGCTTAGCTGGAATGTTTAACAAAGGTAACCATCACACCAAAAGCTACAGTTTCATGGCTACATGTTTATCTACAACAGTCCAAGTCAAATAATGGGAATGGTTACACAGGGTAGGTATAATAGGTACAGTTTAGAATTTCTACTCCAGGAAAAAGTGGAAGGAAAAAACAGTATTCATTATCACAGCCCAAATAATCTACAGATTTTTTTACAAGTTATACATTCCAAAGTACCTAGGTCTCTCAGAAAGTTCTTGGGGTATTCTGTTATTGTTACAGAAATTCAAGGAATTATTTTAACCATCTTCTTGACCTAATTTCTGACAAATTCTGCTGGAATGATATGATTTTCCCGGTTGGCAGGGGTGCTGCTTTAACAAGGGATGTTTGGGGCATTCTTAGAACTTGAGAGCTCAGAGATGAACTGGCACTCAGACCAACCCTTCAGTGGTCACTTACCTTGTTTGCCTTTCTGCAATATTTCCCCAGGAGAGTGCTCACCCTGGGGCCACCACACTAGCTTTGCACCTGTAATCGACAAAAGGCATTTCCTTCAAAGAAAACATCAAAGCTCTGAGAAATAACCATGAGAAACATTTCTCTGAGCATCATTCTAGCTATTATCTTGACACAACTGCTGTGTTCTGGGTACTTAACCCAGGAGATTTAATCTTTATGGGCCAGTGCAAAAAGATCATATCCCTGCAATTTTTCATATATATAATTTCTCAGCTGCTGTAGTTTAAACTTGTCATATTTATGGTACAACTCTAATTTAGGTGAACACTTCAAAATGCCATTCTCAAAGGACAATTCTCTAGAACTACTACAACAAATACCTTTCCTTGACAGTATATTGGGTGGTGGAACTTATCATTGCATTGAGTTATATTTCTGAACCAGTGATTGCTTAATATTCTCTAAGAGAAAAAATCATTAGGAAATCTGTACTAATAAATTACAGTACAGTGTAATTGAAGTAGGAACAAAAGGTAAGATTCTGTATGTAACTGTAAGTAACATTTACTGCAGAAGTGAGTTATACAAGAGTAATCCAACTTGGATGCGTAGAAAAAATTGGGCTGGAAGAGGTATAGATAAAAATTGATTTAGCACCACCTTATCTGCTTTTGGTGATCCTGTACCTACTCTCCAAACTCTCTCTGCTTGCCTGGTGATAAGTTAATAATCTCCATGTCTACTATCAATCATTGTAGCATTTCTTATATTGCCTACTGGTAAGAACCTTTCTGTACCTTGAGGATCATTAAAGAGGACATATTTTTTACATCTTCAAATTGTGGTCAAACCTGTACCATGCTAACTAAAATGGCTGGGATGACTAATGTGGCTAAAGGCAGATGACAAGACCCGGTGCTTAAATCTCACTAAATTTTGTATGATTTACGCATTTAATTACTTGCAGTGCCAGACTGGGGTGATTGTGTTCCTGTCAACACTGAATCCTGTATTGAGCTGATTCTGTTGATCAGTCTCTAAGGACCACAGTGGTTAGGAAACCACAAGTCTTTGGGCACACTGACAAACACAGCCTCAGAAGTCAACTGCTGTTAAGGGCTGAAGGTGATGTGGGTAGAAACGAGGCAGCAAAATGCCCTTCTGGAAGAATACTGTTGATTTATAGAATGTTTCTGGTTACCCTCTTTTTTAAAAAAACAAAGAAAAACAAAACAATTTGGAATTTCCAAGAATACAAAGAGAATAAGGAAAGCATAGACAGTTTTGGAGCGACAGAGAGGGCACACCACATCACAGAGTCCTCCACCACCACTGACATTCTTGCTGTGGGCCTTGGATGGCAGCCCAAGGACTGAACAGGCAAACGATTCTTTGTTCCTTCCTGTGAACCCTCACCAGGCTTGGAACCCATGTGGAGAGGAAGCTCATATTGGTGTTGCTGCTCAGGCTGCTTTTGAATAGCTCAGTCTCCATGGTTGTTGAGTTGGTTTCTGGATCCTCAAACTTGCCTAGAAGACAATCATCTTTCTGCACAGGCTGCTCTGCAGGGCAGCTCCGTGAACCTGTTAGGTTCCTGTTCTTCTTCTTGTTCTTTCCCTTCCATGCAAGGCTCTGCAGACTTGCAGCTTAGATAACTCACTCACCAAAATTAAAAACTTAAAGTAGAAGTAGTTCTTCATGGATTTGGATGGAAAGACACATTATTTCCTGTTTAGGTCAGTAAAATAATTAAACTCATCCTTACTGGAAGTTGACAATTTTAATTCAGGATATGCTGCTGTATTTTCTGTTCAAAAAAATCACAGAGTCTATGCAGAAAGAGTATCTATGGGCTTTAAAAGGCAAGATTCATTTCAGTATTTTCTGAGAGCAAAAAATAAAGAGGAAACCAAACAACTAAATAAAAGAACAGTGAACCACTGTGTTAACTGAGGTATGTCATGAGCAGTGGGTTCAGAATGGAGAGCCTGACAAATACACTGCTAAGATCAGCATTAAAGTTCACAGCAAAAGTTCTGAAGTAGCCAATCTCTAGATGCTGCCTCCATATCTACAATGAGGGCTAATCAAAACCTCTGCATTGTACTTGTCACTGGCCTAAAAAACATTCTTTGATACAAGTCTCCAAGGAAAAGGAAAAGAGCTTCTCTACTCAGTATGTCTAAAAAAGTGTTGTCCTTCAGAATTGCTCTTTCAGTATTGTCCCCTGTGAATTTTATGTCTGTTGTTATTTCAACATGGCTTGCTCTGCATACAGATTGTATTTAAGGTGTGGATCTGAAGCTGGGACTGATTCAAGGTTATACTGGTGTAATGAGTGCTGGACCTAAGTTTCTTTGCTGAAGAAGCAGCTGAGGCAGCAAGGCCTCCATCACTACATTTTGGTGCAGCTCTGCACTCAGCAGAGAATTTGTCTCTAAGTGAAGGGAAGTCATCACATTTTCAGCTCTCAAATATATGAAGCACTGCTGATGAGCTTTTCTAGGTTTGCATCATAGGCTTTGTTACCATGTAAAGCTTGCATTCTCAGCTTGCTAGATCAGCAGGAATGCCTGCCTTTGAAGTGGTCAAGGAGCTCACAGCTTTGTAGAAAGCAATATTTGGAATCCACCTGGGATGCTTCTAAAAGAGATACCTGTAGATACAACCTGCCAGCATAACCTGTTAAAATATTGCTGAGCTCAAAAGCAAATATTCATATAAAAAAAAAACCACACTAAAAAGTCCTGTTGAGTCAGAAAAAAATTATGTATCTGTAGTATGTAAATGACCACACCACTGAGTTCAACTTTGATTTTTAATGATAGTCTTAGCAGTCTGCAGTCTGATTCGTCTGCCTTCTGAATATATTACAGGCTAACATTCAGTAGCTTTCTTTATTCTCTGCAGGACTGTTGAGAAAGATTCTCTTGAGGTTCAAAATTCTGGAATTTTGTATTACTCTTCTGCAAACTCAATTAAGGATGATTAGAGCCAGTTAATTAGGATGAGAGGTTTTGCAGATAGCTCAGTCAGACATTCAGGCTAAGTCACCCAATCCCTCTCCAGACTCACTTGGGTGACAGATGTAAACCCATGGATTCATATGACATATTAAGATGGGATGAATCACAGTTTTGGAGATGTCCATCGATTTTGCTTGGGGTGCCCCTCAGTTCCATTCTTAGATCTTGTGCAGCCATGGGAGCATGGAGGTCTATGGGAGTTATTCCTAAACTTGCTGGAGCAAGTTTTTCCATTGCCTGTTTTGTTTCTTCAGGCTACCTGAAGTTTGACAGATTTTCTATGTTTTTCATCTGTAAATACCTCTCAGAAGGCCTTGAATACATAAATATTGCTCAGGCACCTAGCACTGTAACCTCACATAGGTTGTGACAGTTATACAGCCATCACCATGTGTCCACAGCAAAATAAAAGGCAAATCAAAAAAAAAAAAAAAAAAACCAAAAACCCCACCCAAACTAGGAAAAAAAGAAGATGAATTTAGGCTGGCTAATTAAAACTAGTTTGGTCAAGCTAAAGTGCCATGGAAAGATGGAGTAAGGTGAAGAGTTTAAAGTTCTTTCCACTGATATTAAAACATCAGTGTCCTGGTTTAGGGCAAATTTTAGTACTTTGAAGTAAATCCCTAACTTTATAGATATTCCACTGACCTTTGGTTAGACAGACAGAATATCTTTATGTGGTTTCATCAATATTTTACGTGGAAAGCATGAAAATTAAACAAATGTTTCAGACAGCAATAAATGCAAGTACAGATACATGTAAAAGGAAATATGAATGAGTTGCCCTTAAGAAGAAGAAAAAAGAAAAATCCTGACTTGTGTGGTGATGGGACCATTGTAAAAGGAAAAATCTTGGTTCTGTAAATTTTAGACAATATTGATTTTAGTGGACTTCCTTTAATATTGATAAGAGGCTTAATTATAGCTACTCAATTCTTACATGCATTGAAAAATTTACCCAAGATTTGAGTATTTTCTTTGTTCTGAATGAGCTACAAGTTTGGCTCTCTTTTTACTGATATAGGGTGCTGTGGATTTTGCTTAGGCAGCACAGGTGTTGCTGGAAGATGAATTTGGCCCAGAATGTTTTCCCACATTAGCAACCCATTTGACATTTAAAATGAGCTACACAAAGGCAACAGATTAATCAAGCCAGATATTGTAGATATGCCTGGAGCGCAAAGGAAAACAACCCCACTGAGCTGCATTGCCTGAACTATAAAGCAGGTTTTCATTAAGTGTGTGTGATTCAGACAAATTAGGAACTAAGTACAAGGGAAAAAGAAAACCAAACTATAATCATTCCTGCACACTAATTAAGATTTAAAACAATACAGCTATTTGACACATTGCTGAACACACAAATGTCTGTGTATAGATGCTTAGATTATGTGTCCACAAAATTATCTGCCAAAGGTTTTTTTGTTGGATTTTCCCCCCACTCTTCTACTGAATTGTCAAAGATTCTTCCTTGGCTCACAGAGTTCAGGCACAAACTAGGATTCCTCATAAATCAAACATATTATGCAGTCACTAAATCACCATGATTTCCCACATGCCTGCATTTTAAAAAGTACACATTATTTTCAGATGTGGCTGAGAATGACATCTCCCAAAGCTGCTGTTATTTTGTATTACATTGACTGGGGAAAAAATTAGTTATTAGTGTGTTCCTTGCTTCCTTTGTAGCAACATAGCTACATATTAATATACTTTTGAATTTATTTTTCAAAATACCATTGGATTTTACCACCACAGCAGTTAAGATGAAAGATGTTCCACTAGCTTAATTCAGGACCCTATTCTGTTACAAAAGCTTTTGACCTTGGTTAAGACATTTAGAAATCAATAGGTTACAGAAGCCCAAATTTCACTGAAAATCTGGAGCTTTTTATCCATGTATGTTCTTGTTTCCCCTTTTTATAATCAGGGTTAATAACATATCTCTACTTCCAAATATCTTGAAACAGATAACTGAGCTGTAATAAATAATTAGTTGAGATTTTTGCTTTGCAAAATAAATTAAGAAAAATTAGAAAATTTGCCTTTTGATTTCTTAAAAATGCTTCTTTTTCAGTGAAAACAATTAATCCATCCACAAATTATTACCGTCAGAGAAATTACATGCAAAGATACCATGTGTGGTCGTAATGTGACCATTTTTCCTGATGAGAGTTACACCAAGAAGAAAGTGATTAATTAAGAGATTGTTCCTTGTGTTTGTCCTATTTGCAAAATTAAATATTTTATTTTCTTTTTCTTTCTTTCTTTCTTTCTTTCTTTCTTTCTTTCTTTCTTTCTTTCTTTCTTTCTTTCTTTCTTTCTTTCTTTCTTTCTTTCTTTCTTTCTTTCTTTCTTTCTTTCTTTCTTTCTTCCTTCCTTCCTTCCTTCCTTCCTTTCTTTCTTTTCTTTCTTCCTTTCTTTTCTTTCTTCCTTTCTTTCTTCCTTTCTTTCTTCCTTTCTTTCTTCCTTTCTTTCTTTCTTTCTTTCTTTCTTTCTTTCTTTCTTTCTTTCTTTCTTCCTTTCTTTCTTTCTTCCTTTCTTCCTTTTCTTTCTTCCTTTCTTTTCTTTTCTTTCTTCCTTTCTTTTCTTTCTTCCTTTCTTTCTTCCTTTCTTTCTTCCTTTCTTTCTTCCTTTCTTCCTTTCTTCCTTCCTTTCTTTCTTTCTTTCTTTCTTTCTTTCTTAGTGCCAACCTTTGCCTCTCTCTGCAGGAGATTTATTTCTGTGTAGTTCACAAATTGTTTTGGCCACTCAATCTGCTTGAATCTGAAAAACCCTTCCTGCTGTGAGTGTTATACTTCTTTGGAAGAGGCCAGTTTTTCTTTCTTTTTTAGAATTGCAAGACTGTAGCTGCGAGTCCACACATTTAAACTGAAATATTTTTGAGGTCTTGTAGCAAAAATAAGTTATTTAGATGTTAACTACAACACCATGGAGTTGCCATATGCCTTACCCTTTCTAATTTCACACAATCCATTAACTACAGATCTCATAGATGTGGGACCAGTAGATGTATTCCACTTCAGCTGGAGGCACACTTCCATAAATGCACATGCAGCTGCAGTTAGTTGTTAGGTCCAAAGAGATTACTATTGGAAAGTAACTGAAGATGAAGCACCACTGTGTATTCTCTTTCTGAATACTTTTAGAATACTTCAGATGAACTTAGCAAAAGCGATAGCTGATTTCTCTTGATAGATTAATAAATTACTCTTTCAGCCAGAATGCAGAGCTAAAATAGGCTATTGGACCTCTGTATCCAGAATCCAAGCATCACAAGCAAGTTACAAAGCCAGCAGGTTACTTGGAAGAATCTGCAGTACACTGGCTCCAAGAACATATTCAAACACCAGACACAAAATGCTTCTAACAAAAATACACTACAAAACATTTCCCAACTCTCTAAGGCAAATCAAATGCTGCACAACTACAATAAATCTAACACTATCTTGAGTCTTTTAAGTATAAACTTTTAAAACTTATGGCATATTTATAAATGGCATATTTTAAACTTATGGGTATTTTTACAAAATATTACAGGATACACAAAACCAAAAATCACCTCAGTCATTTGGAAAAGGTGTAAATTATGGTGGAATATTTGTTTATTTAATCACTACAGTAAGCAGTGACTGGCAGTAGATCTTGATGATACATCATAGAAGTAAAGCTGCTGATTTTAAAATGACTATTTTTGTGCTACTGCTGTATAAGCTGAGAAAGTCTAGTCTCAGTCAGAGCCCATTAGGACCCCAAACACATCTTCAGAATATGTGTGTTGAAGGGCATCATGTATACAAACCCTTTTTTCCTTTAACACACTTGAAAACATTCAAAAGCCACTTTATGAGTAGAAAGTGTATATCTTCTTCACCATTTTTTTGATGTGTAGATCTCTAGGCTGTCTAGTTGATGTTCATTATCTTTGACTGCCCCTTTCACCTTTCCATGTGGCTTATCTCTGTCCTCTCTTTGATGAGTTTGCTGAAATAAACTATCTTGACTAACTGTGATGTGAACCATGTGCACTTGAAAACTGAGAGTAAACCAGGATATTAAAAGGACCATTCAGTGATCTGACAGTGATGCTTGGTCTGAAGTTTTCAAATTTGGCTGCTGTTGTGAAAATCTAGAGCCCACTGCTAATGTTATTGCTTGAGCAGAGCCTTTACCACAAAGGGCTGTCTCAGGGTGTCAAATCTTTATCTGCGGTGTGTGCAGAATGAGCTCAGATTCTTTCTTTTCTTCTTCACCTGGGGAAAGTAAACTTATGTCTCTAGCAGAATACAAGTCACTAGCTTTATACTAAGCATTGTTTGCAGTATTTTCTCTGGACACTGACCTGATTTATAAGACTATTTACAAACTATTACACCATGGTTTGAACTTTACATGGTACTGAAGGTGAAGAATCAGCTCTATCAAACCAGCTGCCTCAGCTCTGAACCAGTGGAACACATCTCTCTCCAGCAGGAGAGGAACTTCTCATGAAAGATGAGAAAGTAAGGCTAGGCTTCTCACGAGAGAGCAACCATTTTCAGAGTAATTGTCTTTTCGATTCAGGGCAGGGATTTAATCTTCAGAGTTGAGTTTAGGATTATTTACAACCTAATTAGCCCATTTTAACTAGGTTCAACCCCTCTTCTGAGATCTTTTCACATATAAAAACCCTTGAAGTTCCCACTCCAAAAGTCTATTTTCATCTTCTCTGTGCCGCAAGAACAGCAAGACACACAAGTAAACATTGAGGCTGTAGCACTCAGAAGAAGCAAACCACTGAGAAATAGTAATTTTTTACAAAGATGCTAATGTGACCATATTTTCTTTAGTTTTCCATGTGAGTTTTCTTCCCTGGTTATAACACATTATTAAAAAAAAAAAAAAAAGACATTATTTCTTGTTTTTTAGGAGATACTTCATTATAGTTCTGAGACAGAGATGAAGAAAAAAGTGCACACCTTCTCCAACCATTTGGATATATAAAGAAGGATATATATAAGAACCTCAGTCCTTAAATTTCAGATGTTTCCCCTGAAAGTGCTTAATATAGAAAAGTAAGGGTATCTACAAGGGTAATAGAGACAGTTCGCATACAAAAGCTCTTGACTTTCCATTCCAATGTGTGGATGATTTATTTAAAAAAAAAAGACAAAAGGGCTATAAAAGGGCCCTAATAAAAGGGCTGGGTTTTTTTCTTGTGTGTTTAGGTTTGTTTGTTTGTTTGTTTGTTTTTTAATGGGAATATTCTTTGTTTATTTTGACCAGTACTAAGGTGCACATTAATCTCCTGGAATACTCATTCTGACTCCTCACTTTATTTCCAGAGGATACAAACTAAGGTGAACAACTCGGTATTATTGCTGAAATGTAGTTTGAAACACTAGAATTTAGATATATTGGCAAGAAAATGTCAAACATTACATTGTGGGGTTTTTAGGTCCTTACTTATAAATCACAGTATACAATGAAATATCAAAAATATCTTTAAATATTTTCAAGAACAGTCGTACTCTGAAAAGTGAGTATTTAAGAGCTTTGTAAGTACTGTGCTTATATTGTCTCATAAATTTGCTTACTTTGTCTCAAAGAGCAATACATTACATAGATCCTCTTTAGAAGATGCAAATTCCTCCAAGTTATCTAGAGTCCACTTGCATGTCTAAAATTAGGGCTATGAGACAGGAATTTTTCCACAGCTGAGAGGTCTTCAGGAGCAAAGGGAAGGTGATATAAACTCCTGGGTCTCAGCTCTGTAAGCCTGAGTGTGTGAGGGCAGCACATACTCAAGGGACTCAGCAGAGCTAGCAGGGTATGTTGCCCAAGCTGATCAGCCTGAAGGCTGTTCTGCTTTCTGGACTTGAAATCCTGTCACAGAAGAGCACTGGACCATGGCCTGGGAAGGCTCAAATCTGTGAGGAGCTTGGTGGATATTTCTGCACCTCACACCTGGTGAACATGGACCCACTGCTCCATCTGCAAGGCACATTGGTGGAGATAAGGAGTGCAGTCCTGGAGCAGCCACAGATCCTGCACACAAGTGGATCACATGTGCAGAAAGGAATGGACATGCAGCATTTTTACAGCCAGTCAATTTTTTTTGCAATATATGACCCATTCGTTGTCATTTAAGCTCGTAGCAGATCTTAGACAAGAATGTTCCTGAATTAAGCATGCACTTTTGTGAGCTGAATTCACAATTTTATGTAAATTGCATTTAGGTAATTAAGAGTCCAATTTTTAAATTAATTTGTATTTGTACCTGCATATGCAGAAACATGTGTGCTGTTGCACATGTACTTCTTCCTTTAATTATCTTTGTCTTGTGCGTTTACATACTAATTTTTTCCAGCTGAGGCAATTATTTTTAGCTTGCTACTAAAAAATTGAAACACTAGGTATAGAGACAATGAGCTGAACATCCTTCAGTCTTTTTCAACATGAGAACAAGTCTGACAAAGCAGAAGGTCTGTTCCCTCTTGAACTTAGAATGTGCAGAGGCTCAGGACAAGGCATGAGTCTCCAGAAAGCAATGCACCCATTCATTCACGGAAGGGCCAGACCCAAAATAGACTTGAAATCCTATTTGTACATACCATATATAAAAGCTTTGTTTGTACTTTCTTTCCATTTTTAAACGCAATTAAAAATAAAAGACAGTCTTCAGAGAAATGCATGCCAGTCTGCAAAATTCCCCCTTTCCCAGGGCAGAGGCCAAGAAAGAGACAATGTTTCTTTTCCCCAAAATAGGTTTTGGTTGCTCTAAACCAAATCCAGCCAGAGGAATAATTGTCTGTGATCACAGACAGATCAGGACTCTCTTTTGCTAATTTGGCTCAAGATACAGGCAGACAAATTTACTAAATGGAATTTTGGTGCACACATTTAAAAAGTAAAAGCTCTGCAAAGTAAGGAGTTGGAAGTGGCATTAATTACACAGGATGAAAGAGTAAAAAAATATGCACATATAATAAATGTTCCTGCTGCAATTTATTTTGTGGGAAGTTGCAACTTTGCAACTCACATACAGGTATTTCAAATGCTAAATTAACAACCATTAGCCCAAGAGCAAATAAGTACACATTAAAGTTGGAGTATAAAGTGATCAACAAATTACAATGGAAAAACAAGCTGAGGCGTGGGGATACAGGTCATGTTTTTTGAAACAGTACACAAAGAGGATTCAGAGTTAGGAGTTAGCTGCTGAAAGTAGAGGGAGAGTGTGAGAGGAACATTTTTGGGGTAGTTTATGCTCACCATAGACACAAGTATGGCTGTGGGCTTAACTTAATGGCTTGACAACTAAAGGGAAGGAATAATGTTGAACAATGGAGTCCCTCTTTTACATGAGAGAAGAAAACCTGTTGACCAGCTGATAGCTGGAGTCATGCATTACAAGGAGCTGAATGCTCATAACTTGCAGATTCCTTCCCACAGGGAGCTAGGACATCCCCCACTCTCTCCATCTGTGCACCATGGCAAGCACGAAACAGTTCTCTGAAGCTCCTGCCACTATGCTGAGCCTTCTCAGACTCTTTCCATCACCACTTGAAATAAGAGAATGCTTTTCCCTTGTTAAAGAAGATTAATCTGCCATGATGTCAGTGACTGAGTGGACTTCATGTATTTGGTCTCAGTCATGGTATTTTCACCCTAATTGGAGACAATGTTGCTGATTTAGACCATCTGCTGAAAGATGACATCCTTTTGAGGCACTCAGAGACCATAAACAACAACCTCTCAACATGCAGAGAGAAGTTTTACAATTCTATCCAGCATTTCCATAGAGAATCTCAAAGCTCTGTGCCCTGCAGTATGTTCAGCTTCCCAGAGACTTCAACCAGCAGACAATACTCCCACTTTACGTATGGCAAGATGAAACTCTGAAGAAGTCAAGGAACCTGAATTCGAGATCACCCAGCAAATCTTTATCCGGATGAGGAATAGAAACCACCTTACATGTGTTTCTGTACTTTATTCTTCCCCTGGTGCTCTGACCTCACCATGCTCCATGAAACTCATCATAACTATATGGGAAATGCAGCTGTTAGTTCAAACATTACCTGTTTTAACTAAAACCACACCAGCAGATGGAAATACAGTAGGTTCATAGCTATTCCAAGAAGCAATCATTTAAGGGACCGAGAAATTGCTTCTGTTAACCTTTTCCCCTTGTGACATTTGACCAGTATATATGCAGGTTACAAAGGTCACCCATTATCACCATTTTATGAGACTCGGATTGCCTCTGATCTTTCTCCACATTTTGCATTCAATAGACTTTACCTGATCCAGAAAGTGGTAATATTAACCAGCTACAATATGTTGTTTTTTTTCCTTTATGACCCAGGAGCTATGGTCATAGAGAAAATATAAGGTAGCTTTTTTTACAGTTAGATACTTGTTCTTAGAGTCTTATACCAATTTTATGGCAAAATCTTCCCCTACATCTTTGATCTGGCCTTAATTTCATATGCATTTTTAGAGTTTGATATTGCATTACTAAATATATTTTGCATGTTCTTTATTTTTTTCAGTTATGCATGTTTTGCTGATATAGTTTCACTGTCAAACTAACCTGCCTGTTGTGCTCCTTGTGTTAGTGCCCAGACTTTGACTGCTTCTCCTTCATAAGAAGTTTAGCATAGATCTGTGTGCTGTCTAATAGAGTTGTAAAATATTTGGGTGTGTCTGGCTTATCAAGTCCTTTGGAGGTTCAGGCAATCAGCACTGCTAATGCGCCAGCCTGATCTGTATGCCTTCAAGGACAAGAGTAATTCCTGAAATAATTTTCCAATGTGATATAACAAAGAACCCTTAGAGGAGAAAGGGTGTGTTTTGATCTAAATTCACATCATACAGGAAGTTTTGCAGAGAAAAAGGAATGTGGTGATGATTTAATTATCCTCTTCAAAGCAAAAAGCATGTTATTAGCAAGAGGCTGTGACTCAGAGGTTTATACTTGGTTTAAGTTCTTATTAGCGGTTTTGGAACAAGGGAGATTGATTGATTCTTGTTCACTCATTAAACTTGTTAATTTACTAAGATTCATTGCACTGGTGTTAATTTGAGAGTTGCAGAAAGTTGTAGAAAGAAATTGAATATGGTGCAGATAATGTTACTTCTTAAAGGATGATCACCTATTCCCTGTAAGGCATCCTTTGAACCACATTTTGGAGGCATCTTTTCTGTTCTTTTAACATGTCTGACTAATGAAGGGGGACAGATATGGGTACTCACCTCCTGACCCAAAGCATTTTGTAAAATTGTCTCCAGAAGCAGTTACCTCAAGAAAAAACATTTTGACATCTAGAAGTTTTAGTGCTGTTATTTCTGCCATGGGAAAACAAACACCAGACTTTGAATCATGAACTGTTCCACCATTAACAGTGCAACCTACGGATATTGTGGGATTATCTTTCTCTGAGTTAGGCCATACACATACAATTTTTTGTGAGATGTCTTATCAGCAATAAAAGATGTGAATGCAGGGTCTGTCATGGAGGAAGATACTGAGCTCCTTCACAAGGCTAAAGCAAACTAAGGTGTGGACTGAAGGAGATGAAAATAAAAACATTATTTCAGCTTCTACCCTAAATCAAAACCGAACAGAATCAGTAAGTGTGTATGGCTAAACACGTCAGGTTAAACCACCTCCCTATTGACAATTTAAGGCCTGTAATTTATTACAGCCATGCTTTGCACTGTTTAGTACAAACTATCAGGATTTAAGCAACAGGCAGTGATTATAAATATCCCAGTTAAGATCTGTCTGCCAGAAAACAAGTGCTTAGTGCTTTATATAAAAGCATAACAACTTTAAAATATCTCAGTCTGGTTACAAAACAGCAAATATCCCCCCTTCCCTGCCAAGGTTTGTTTCAGGAAATATTGGCTGTGGTGTGACAGTTAAGATGCCCATGATGAAAAGAGTGTGTTCTCTCTTACACTCTGAATGGATTAGTATCTTGTTGATTCAGGCAACATTTCTCCTTTCCAGTCCTTGATGCTGAAAGGTTAGGTAGGAGCACAGGAGGTCAACTCTGTTACTTTTTATGGAGGCAGAAAATGGCATAAAATGAAAATAATTTCCTGTGAAAGCTGAGGACATTCCTTCATTAGATTTGTTTCCTGTGCTGGGTCATATGGCTTTCCCCTCCCCACCCCCCCCTTTTTTTTTTTAACTTGCATTTGCTGTTTTCCTGTGCCTCTAGGGTCTTAGTGATCTGCTTTTATGAGACCAGGCCCACCAATGTTGTTTTGTATGGTAAAAATGAATGAACTAAATGAATCAAAGCCATCAGAGGCATGCTTGATAAGGGACAACAGGTGATATGTGTTTGATAGAGGCTAAGTTTCTTAGGTTATAAAAAACTGAGTTATTACAAACTCACATTCTATATAGTCACCTCACTTCAGTACCTCACAGGTGACACATCCTCTTCCTGAAAGCACCAGCTGGACTTCAAACAGTCCCAGTTAGTCAACTCCCTGTTTTTTCACTGTTGAACATAAAATGCCTGGCAATAATAAGATCCAGAGACCTTTTATATTTTTTCACCCTCATAAAAGCTGTTGTTGCCTGGCAGGAAGGAACAGCTGGTCACCTCTTTTCCCGACTCTGGTGGAATGCAGAGCGAAATGGAGTCCTCCATTCCCATTGCCAACAGACCTCAATCCCAGGGAAACTGTCAGGAGAGTCCCAGAGATTCATGCTAAACACAGCATTTGTTAGACCAGCACTAGGGAAAGAGATGAGGCAGTACGGCAGATCATGCAGACTGGCTGATTTATCTGCAATATTACAGCAAAAGATCATTTTTTCCTCTGTTTTTTGTTTGTTTGTTTTTTGTTTTTTTTTTTATTATTATGACTTTAAGAACAAACACAGCAAAAATGACCAAGTAAAAATGTGTAAAAGGTCATTACCTCCAAGAGAGAATCATTGGTTCCTCACTTAGTAGCCTTCAGAAAGACAAATTGAATATTAATCTGCATTAGGAAAGGAATATGGAGCAAACTATTCCTGCTGCAAAAATCATGTACATCTGCATTCTAGTGATGGGGCTCAACTTAGGATGCTTTCCTTCTCTCTCTCACCTCACCTTCAGGAAGAATGTAGTAGAACTAGGAAAGTTTTTAAGGACAAGGGTAATCAAAGGAATGAAATATTTTCCATATGAGGAACAAATAAATAGACCGGGACTTTTCAGCCTGGAAAAAGAAGATGAGTGAAAGGAGATATGCAAAAGCATGAATGACATGGAGAAGGTGAATAGGAAATTATTGTTCGCTGTCTCTTCCAGTACAAGAACTACTACATCAACCAACCAGACAGCAGGTTCATGGACCAAAAGGTGATATTTCTTCAACCAGACAGGAAGAACTCCTTGTCGCCTGAAATTATAGATGTGGTAGCTTTCATGGTTTCCAAAACTGATTGGAAAAAATAATGAGAAGAAAAAGGAACATTGAAATTTTTATTAAACACAAAGACATGGCAATCCATCTCAGCCACAGAGTTGGTCTAACCTGATTCAGCTGTTCGTGTGTTCTCATGCTGTGTTCTCAGAGAGGGGATTATGAGATTTCTTGTAGCTCACCTCTAAGTACAGACTATTTTGATTCTGACTGGTTTTTAAGCTCAAAAACCTTTCCTCAGTTCAAATAGGAATTTTGTCTGAATATGTGTTTATTAAAGACTGGAAAAGAAAAGACATCCTCGAGAATTCATATGGAATGAAATGTTCTGTCAGTGCAAGGGGCTGTAGGTAATCTTGAAACCCTGAGTAATTGCACCAAGAGACTGTGTATAAATCTTCATTGATTTTAGTGCATGAATACATACAGAACTGCTTCCTAAGAATTTTAAATTGATTGTGTCAGGCAGATCATACAAAACCCAAGGACTTTGGGAAATGTTTGCCTTATTCATTTTTTTTTCTTGCTCAGTAGGCTAAAAATACACTGTCTGAAGAAGTGCCTCTGAGGCATTTCATTCCTTTTAACTTCAGACACCTTACCCACCATCTGAACTCTTGAACAAAAGCTGCTGCAGAACTCAGATTATTATTTTGTACCCTACTGTACATTAAGTTTACTTCTTACTCAAGGAATACAAGACTGGCAATTTTGTCACTGCTTTTGTTTAGTAGGTCTTTTTCTTCCCTCTGAGTCCTTTAGTGTTATACACAAAATATTTTACAGCAGTGCCTAGTGAACTGTTCTCCTTTAATAATTTTGATGGGCAGGCCATAAGGACACAGAGTGGTCAGTAACAGAAGAATCTGTATGTCTGTAGCTGGCAAATACTAAGAACCCCCACAAGAAATTTTAATATGACATATTAGTTTGTTATCCTAAGAAGAAGCCTCAAAGGACAATTCATTTTGTTGCTAACTGATCACCTCTTACCCCTACCACTCCAATTCAAGTTATTTCTTTACAGTGGTCAGTTGTTTGTGTCATTTTTGACAGCAATTCGTAATACCTTAAGTTTCTAGAATTGTTGTCCTGAAGGGAGATGATGTCAAAATATAAAATATATCACAAGCTGAACAGGGGACCACAAAAACATTGAGAGTTAAAGTAAAGTGAAGATATATTAAACAATATCTTAGATACTTCTGTAATGGTGTTAACCATTCCAGAGAGTATTCAGAGTGGGCCAAAAGAATTGAGTAAATAAACTCATGGCTAAATTGAGTATGATTTAAATTACTGGATATCAGTAAAGAACAAATGTATAGCAAGAAAAGAATAATTTTGATGTGAAGCTGATATAAGGCTATGATGCAGAAGATCAGTTGTTTAAAAGGGCCTATTTATGTCTAAAAAGAATGGAATTCCAGTGGAAAGAGCAGCCAGGGAGATGATGGAACTAGGTAGGGGTATGAAACCAAGTACTTTATAGCACACTGCATTCAAGTAGTGAAAGAAAACCTGTGAAAGATAGAGACACAAATCTCCATTTGGAGATTTAATCATCGGTAGGGAAGAGTTACCTGGATACCATGGAGACAAATGTGGTGGAGCTGTTATTATCCCTCCCAGTCCCAGCAGTGGACTTACAGGTGCCTTCTTAACTGGAATTTTCATCTAACCATAAACAACTTCAAGGTGACCTATTCTACAGCTTTTTGCTAGAGAAAACATTAGGGTTGTGCTTCCAAAATGTAATGAATGAAATCTGTAGCTTTATTGCATATTATTGACAAAAATAATCAACATCTCAAGCAATCTGCACTTCTCTAAGGATAGAATTTCATGAATGTAACCATGCACATATATCTGTGGATAATTTACATCATCAGGTAGCTCACCACAAAAATTTGTTAAAGAAATAATGGTAGTATGAGGTAGTCTTAGCATATTTGAAATAATTGCTTGATGAATAAATAGTTCCATAATTTAACATAATTTTAGAAAATGACAGAGCAATGCATAATTTCAACCATACTCTATCAAAATAGAGTCAATTCTCTTGCTTCCAAGCATATGCTGGATTTTGTTATTGAGAAGAGCATTGCCTTTGGCAGCTGCATCCTAGTCACAGTTGGCATTTGGAGATAGAGAAAAGTTTCATCAGTTTAATTTCCTGAAGTGTTGGCTTGATCTTCAATTTTGAATTCAGCCTGCATGAACTCAGCACTGGGGAGCGCTGGGGAATTTTTTTTTATTCGGTAGTTTGATTGTTTTTTTGTTTTTTTCTTTTAAAACAGACAGATGTTAAATCTCTGACAATAAAAGTTTTCTGTAAATTCTCCTATTTTTTTTCTTTAAACTTTTTTTGTAGGTTCTTCTAATTTTTTTATCAAAAATGGTTCAAAAGCTATAATTACTGGTTGTGACATTGCTGTTGTAATTTTATCTGGCCTCTAGAGCTGGTGAGTCTAATTCCAATTCACAGAGATTTTCTGTTATTTTTTTCACTAGCCAAGGTGAGGTAATTTTGGGATAAAAGCCCCCACTGCCAGTTTCCAATGCAGTTTTTCACCATTTCATTTTTTTGGGGGGGGTAACTGTGAAAAAATGCTTTTGGCATTTTTTCAAGAGGAAATCAAAGTTTCAAGAGGAATAATTTCATGCTTTCAAAGAGGTTTTTTTCTTTTTTTTTTTTTAATTAGAACAACTTGAAACAAACAGTTTTCTGATGAATGGTGGTAGAAATAATCATTCCCCTTGCATCTGCTTCATCAGCTGCTTTTGTTACAGGGTTGTCAAACATAGGGGAATTCAATAAGGTACAAACTACTTTCTGCAAGATCTGAGTTCATTGTTAGGTCAGTGATACATGAAGAAAAGCTCATCATTTTTCTAAGGAGACATTAGGCATCTCCTTGCCTGAGGTTTTACAGGTATTCTTGGATGACTTCAGTTTCATCAGCATATGCACTCATTTGGGCCACCTTTAAAGTTGCTGATTTGTATTTTTTTAGGCATTCATCGGTATAGCTGATGTTACAATTCAAGTATTGTTCAGCTAAACTGTAGCTACACACCTTTTCATCTGAAAGGTGAAAATGTCTCCAAAGTACTTTTCTGGCAGAAACGTTTCCCCATGATGATGTATGCAAATGAGTTTTTTCTTTATACTCTCTGCAGTGAGAACACCACTTGCCTATGCTAAATTAATGTTTTATTATTTCAAGGCACAGGCTACAATTTTACCTTGAACTCAGCTGTAAAAATTTAGCATGTTGTTTCTAATGTCACCAAAACCACTGCATCCTGCTCTCAAAAATCAGGATGCTATTCATTAATTGTATGTCTCTCTACAGTTGCCACCTTCCCTGGGTAAGATAATGTTGTGTAGGTTATTTCAGCGATAAGAGGCACGAATACAGTGCAAGGAAGGGCACAGGCCAGAGAAAAGTGACCCTTCTATCATGTAAACCCCTCCTTCCCAGGGCAGCTGTCATGTCAGAGTCATTCATTTTATCTTGGAGGTTCTGTGTTACAGAGAGAGATAAAAAAAATATAATGGTGTATCTCAGGCATGGAGAAGAAAGTTACACAGAGTAAGAAGTGGGACAACTATGCCTGTGCTTAGCTTCCTTTTCTTCTATCCTCCTCTTGCATGGAAACATCATGACTGGCTTTTATTTTTCATAATCCTTTTATTTGTATATTACATGCTGTAATCTTGAAAGTACGTTATGTGTGAAAAAAGTTCTCCCTTTGTTTTAGAAGCAATGCTGTTATCAGTGCATTGCACTGAGAACCCTTGGTTCCTTCACTGTGAGAGAGACTAATTGCTCTGCACTCAACTTCTTCATCAGACAGTTCTCTGTAGATCACCTTGTAAAGGGTTTCTGTGCTGTTATCATCCCAGACAAGCTTTCTCTCTCTGGACTTGAGGTAGGTGGACTTTCCTCGATCGATGTTCAATGTGGGGAAATCGCCACAGGCTCACACATATCCATGCGCAAGGAATAGATTAAGTATGTCAAATCAATTATTCCTCACCTACAATGTTTTGGTACTTCTCAAAAGGTTGAGGGATTCTAGAAGCCATGGTGGGATTTAGATTTCTCTTCTTAAGCAATTTGCTCACTTCTCATGTGAGGCCCAGAAGAAGGAGGAAACATTTTGTTGGAGGGTAAACAATAATTCCACTGTCTACAATAAATGACTCCAGTCAGTAGTGCCAAAGTTCATTCCTGATCCTGTAATGAGAAGTGCTCAAAACTCTGGCAGTGGAAATTGCAAAATGTTATTTTTACCTCAGGCTTGTAAGGAAATGAGGCTTGTTTGATCATACTCTGTGTGCATGCATGTGTCTATCTATCCATCTGACCTTTCCTAATAATGTTTGAGGTCTTTGTCTAATTTTAAGAAAATCTGATGAAGAATTAGAAATCACAAGCAGTGTTAAGTACCAAAAAGCATCAGAAAAGTAAGTGGTTCCATAAAAAAGGGATGTTTGGTGTCTCCACTGAGGGAAAGGCAAATATATTTTACAAGCTATCAGAAAGGGCTGTTGAAAGACAGGTTATATTAGCTCTTTTCCACCTTGAATGACTGCTTTTAGTTCAGTTCTCTTTTTCCACTTAACTTTTGCCCATAGGCTTTTCTTGTAACCATTACATGTAAGAGTGGTAGCACACTACAGACACTCAGCCAGAGTATCCCAATGGAAAAACAATCAGTTTGAGCAGCTCAGAACTATAGATCTTCAGTTTGTGGCAAAAAAAAACTTGTGGCCTATGTTGCTTGCAATGCTGACAGCTCTTTCCTGATTCAGCATCCTAATACCTTGTTGAAGAAGATGAACTGGTAAATGCTAATAGAAAGCCATGGCAGAGTTGTCAAATGAAAATATTCAAAATTCAAAAGTTGGACCATGAGAAAATATGAGATTTGTTTAAATATCTCAAGACTATGTTGCATTTTGCCTTCTTATACCTGTGATTTGGCATAACATACTGAAAGTAAAATACACACCACACAAATTTGATAACCAGAATATCTGTCTGTCTGTCTATCTATCTATTTATCTATCTATCTATCTATCTATCTATCTATCTATCTATCTACACAGGAATACCAGCTGAATGGTTAGGCAGGTAGGATTTTCCCATTATCATTTTTTGGTAAAATTTCTGAAATTCAATCAAAAAACTCTGAAGGTTCCTATTGTACCAGTTTTGCTCCAGAAGATCTGGAAGGAATTCCATTGCTGTCATCAGAAGAATTCTACTTCACCGAATAGTTTATTCCTTAAAAACGTTTAGCTTACTTCTGTTAACTTTTGAGTCAGTGCTACATTGTTGTTGATACCAAGCCCAAATAAACCACATTAAAGTATTTGGATCCACTTAGAAGTATTACTGTTAAACAGAAACTAAATTAGCAAAAAATCCTGAAATACAAATATGAACAAAAGTATCTTATTAACTAGAGCTAAGTAAATCATTACAATGCCTTGATAAGAAAAGGTTAGGATGCTAATTGTAAAAGTATGGAATGGTTTAAAACAGTAACGTAGGAACTGCTGTCAAAGGTCTGAAGTATTTAGAGCAGTTAAAAGACCGCACTACAGAATAAACATTTACACTTAAAATGGGAAGACTGGAGAAGAAAATAGTTGGAAAATTCACCTCAGAAAAAGAATTTTTTTCTGTCCATAATGACTGAACAATTTGGAAATCTTACTGATTTTTATATTTATTTTTAAATAGATTAAAAATCTTAAAAGTTGATTTTCTTGTTTAAAAAGGACAAATAAAATGTCTGTCTGAGATAATATTATCAGTTTATCGAAATAAAGGTTTTTCTTTGACCTGAAGTGAGCACCGATTTTTTTGCATGTTATTCTGTAAATGAATTTTGCAAGATTCTGCTTTGCTTCTATTTTCCCCTTGGGTAGAAAATCCATTTGCTGACCAGCTATAAAAAATAGTCACGAAAGCAACATTTTTCTGTCAAGCAAATTCTCTTACCTGTATTTTGAGCAATGAAATACTAATCTTTGGTGTCTTATGGAGATGATGCATAAAATATTTACTATGCACTTAGTGTACATCATTTCTTTCAACTGAGAATGAGTAGGCTCCTCAAACTTTGATTGCTTAGTTTAGAGCCCACTGTGGTTAGTGACAAATTTGCAAAGTAGGACTCAGCAGGTACAGGAGTAAACTAAGAAGTAGAAGAGTCTGCTGCTCCAATTCAATCTGATAGGGAGGCTGGACAAGTCCTTTGTTAATCTCTGCACAGTCCCTGCCCCAAATCTAGAAAACAAAACCTTGTTAGCAATGTCATTTGAGATTGATGGATAAAAATGTTACCTAGGAGCTAGATAATAATAACAACTTTTTATTGTTGATTTTGTTTAGAAAATGAGGGAAATACACAAGTGTGCCTGTGGTCACAAAGCAGGAGAGGGGTTGGGATAGGCATGTAAGATTTGTACTTCTAATACCCTATTTTTCATTTTTCTCATTTTGAAAGAACACTTTATATAATATTTAAATATTCTAGCTGTTGGGGGTTGGTTCTTTCCCTTTTCCCTCTGTGGAATTTTCCCCATTGTCATGCTAAGATACCTGTTGACTGGGCCCTGGTGACAAGGGGGAGGGGAGGGAAGAGGGAAACCCCTCGATATCCAAACATCCAGAAGAGGAAACAGAAGGCTCTGGCTCGGCCCATTTCCTCCCGAGTTTGGACGAGAAGGACGATCGACACCTCAGCTCCATCCCTGCCATCCTCACTGCTGTCAGACCCTGCCCTGTTGTCTTCTCACTGTAACCTGCCACCATCCAGCACTCTGCTGAGCACTGGGACCCACACCGTGAGCGGAGGGCTCTCTCTCCATCTCTCTCTCCCCCTGGGACAGCTCTGCCATCACCCCCAGCCCTCCTGCGGCTCTGCGGGACCCGCCCGCCCCCAGCACCGGGAACTGCAGCTCCGGGAAAAGGTGCCTGCAGCCAAAAAACACTGGGACTGAGTTACTGTTCTGTTTGTGGGTAATTTCATAGCTGCTGTTGTTCTTGTTTGTCTTGTTAGATATACTAGTAAAGAACTGTTATTCCTACCCCCATATCTTTGCCTGAGAGCTCCCTTAATCCCAAAATTATAATAATTTGTAGGGAGGAGGAATCACATTTTTCATTTCAAAGGGAGGTTTCTGCCTTTCTTAGCAAATACCTATCTTTCAAACTAGGACACTAGCCTTCTAAATGGTTTCTCAGATCATAATTTCCTATCAGGTCCCATAGCCTTCCTGCATGATCTTCAGATTCACATTGTAATGACAATTCCTATCTTCATGTATGCCAAGAGATTTAATAATACTGCATCGAACATGAAAAACAATCTGGAGCATCTCTGTTCTGTGGTGGTTTGGAGGTCGAATCTGGCAAATGAATCTAAATATTTGCCTCATCATGATGAACATCAGGGGCCCCACAGTTCAGCTGTAAGTGGCATCCATGTGCTGTGATAGGTGAAACTGAGGTGTACAAAGAAAACAGAAGGAATTGTGAGTGATCTTTTCTTCCATTCATGGATTTTCCTTCGATTAACACCACTGGTCAGGAGGCATTGACATTACCAGATATAACTGCCTTTTCTCCCTCTATAGTTAATGCATCAAATCAGAGACTGTTCCAGAAGGTGTTTTTTAGCAGATGTTAGATTTAGGTGCTCTGAACTGTCTACCAGGGATGTTGTTCTGTCTTTGCTGACCAGAGACAAAGTCAGGGAAGACCAGATGGAGGAATAAGCCATCTCTGATGCCAAAATTCAAGAAAATGCCTTTTCCCCCCTACTTTTCTCTGTAACTCACAGTTAATTCACAGTAGTGGCACTATACTTCCCATGAAAGACCACCCTAAGAGTAGACTCAGCAACTCCTATGGAAGGTAACACAGAAGAAACTGCAATTTTAGCATTTCCTGCATGAGCATGTACTGGGAATAGCCATGCCAATGAATACCTAAAGCAGCAAAAGCACTCCAAAAAACCAACATGCATCTTCATTTGTACTGCAAACAGAATCTTTAAAAATATTTATAATTTTTTTTCCATCACTATAAGCTGAAATAGTTGGTTCACCTGGCTGGTTTCCCATCTACAGGACACATTATTTTGACAAAGCAACTTTGAAAGTACTTGTGTTTGATTTCAGTTCAGATTCAACGTTGTGGAAGGGTCCAAGACAACCACATGGAATAGCTGGCACTCATCTTCACTCAGCACTCTTGAAGTGTTACCCTTCTAAGGCATGATCAAATCATCCAGTAAAGGGAAACAGAAGACAGATGGGTTTTCTTTCCCCCAAAATGGGGGATGGCTCTAAATGCTGGGAACATCTCATCAGTGACACTTGCTTCGACCCTAGCCTGCAGCTTTGATATGAGTATCTCAGCCATTCCTTCCTGCAGGGAGTAAGAGATAAAATTTGCAAGCTGGGAAGAGGGTGGTGTGTGGTCTAACCTTGGAAAAATAACTGAAAACAACTTTTCCTTTTGTTGCAATGAAGATACACTACAAGACAGGATGTGCCTGTACGCCTCGTGCACATTCTCCCTCCTATAGCTTTCCCAAACCAAGCATTGGCTTCAAGAATTATCTTCTCAGCTTTCCAGACTTTGCGGTGTGTTTCATGTTGTTTAAAAAACTAGGGCAAACCCAGGGAAATGACTTCAGCTGTGTGGTGAGAATTGCTAGCTGCTAACTGAACCACAGAGTACTGCTGGGAAACTTCATGCTTGCATCTGATAACCATTTTATGGGAATGTGTGCTGACCCACAGCTGTGGTTCTCCACAAAATACTGGGAGCATGAGTCTTCTTCTACCAAACATACTTTAGGATCTATTCTTAGCCCCTTTTTTTTTTTTTCTGTAGCAGACTTTCTTTTCTAAACACTAAGTTTAAATGGAAAGAAAATAATCCTTGACAATGTTTCTTGTGGGTTTTTGTGTCTTTAAACGGTTTGTAAATGGAGGTAAGTCCATTAACTGCAGGTCTGATGTGAGTTGGTTAAGGATTGAATTAATTGTATTTATTGATTTATACTTCCACATCTGTAACTTCTGGAGAATGGCTATTATAATTTCATTTATGGCATATATCAACTCAGATTGTACAGAAATTTAAAGAAAGGAAAACTATCCTGCCTCTGCTAGAAATATCTCAGTGATATTAGGACAGATGTTCCTCAGTCTTCTCAGTCTCCCTTCTCTCCAGGACAAACTTCTGTGGAGATTATATACATATATATATGAAATAAAGAGCATTTATGGGTAGTTAATGAGACAGTAGGCAACTAAGCTGTGGTAAAGCTAAGATTTTATGCTTGACTTCTCTGGGGCAAAAATTGTATATTGAGTTTTTGTAGTGCATTCTTCTGTGTGAATATTCCAAAGGTTTCAGTGTTCCAGTGAAAATTATCGGATTCTTCAATAGTTCAAAATACATGAGTCACAAGATTTTAAATCAGGCCTAAATACATTAGTGTGTCAGGTGAGACCCTATAAAGCCCCATCAAGGTAAAGTTTCTGGGAGAAATCTTCAGCATGAACAGATCTTCCCATCATTTAGCAAGTATGAAAGACCATAGCCAAGTGTCACATTTTGAAATTTTCTGCCATTTTTTCACAGAATGATGAAGGTTCCAAAAATCCTCTGAACACAGGTAATCTACCTGAAGATGGAAGCTTCTCATTACCCAGCTGTGCAAACAGTTACATCTCTTCAGATTAGTTTGGATGAGATTCATTGATTTAGTCATGGCATATTCCTATGAGCAAAGATAATCAGCATTAAAGAATAGAGCAAACTGGGTATACAAATGCAATCTAACTACACATGCAGCATCCCATGCACAAGCACACATGCATTTATACAAGTTGCTATGTATTAATCTGGCAAAGTAAAACAACCTGCAGAAGAAGGTAATTAAATTCTATTTAAAGTATCTGTTCTTTCTTCCTCTTTTTATTGCCTCTAGCAGTTACTTGGCTCTCTTTATAAACAATTAATCTCTGGTCTGATAGCACTGAGCACAGCAAACTGGAGCAAACCATTCAAATAGAGTGAAGACAGCTATAAAGTTTCCCTCCTGACCCCCCCTTCTCCCCCCCATCTGACCTAGGAAAGGTCCATCCTGTTTTCTGCCTGAAAATGCACTGAGAGCTCCTCAGACTTTTTCAGTCCCCACATCTCATGGGATTGGAAACAGAGCTGCAATATCCCTCCTTTTCTCTCTTGCCCTATTTGTCACATCTTAAATACCTTGAGGGTATTGCCATGTATTCACTTAAACAAAGCTAGTATTGTGGAAATAGCGTGGGGATGAGTACTGGCAAGATGCACATGCTGCTTTCAAGGAATGTTGGTTTGGAAAAAAGGAAGAAAGCCCCCAGTGTGTGCCATAAGGCAATCTCCTGAGATATGGACCTTTCTTCTTTGGTTTGCCCCTCTGGAAAGGTCCTACCAAGTGCCTGCATGGGAACTGAGGCACAATGACCCTGCCAGAAACCAGCACTTCCTCAGGAAAATGTTTTACACTGGAAAACCAATTTCAGCAAAGACTAGAGGTGCTCATGTACAGGAACATTCAAGAGAGGAAGAACCAAGAGACAACAGCGCAACTTTCTTACAAACACTTTTGGATTCTGCACAGACTGTGAGCACGGACCTGCTCTTCCCCCGCTGCGCTGGGCCGATGTCCACATTGCTCATGTGTAGGACAGAGACCTGAGGAGCTGTGTCTGTCTGCACCATGTACTGCCTGCTAACAGAGTCACTGGAGAGAGAGCTTCGGCTGCCTTGCGCTGGAGAACAGTGCAGATACAGCAGGGATGAGTCTGCCTGCAGTGGCAAAGGAAACTTCTTCCCGTGGTTCCTTCCCCTAACTCCTCTCAGGGCACTTAAGGCAAGAAAAGTTTGCCGATTTGTCTGCGTTTCTGTCAGCAATTTCACTTGCATGACAGTCTAGTTCAGTGAACAAATGAAATGGTTTATTTATAAGCTTGCTTCTCACCAGGGAGCCAATTTATGCTTAAAATTAGCTAATTGTCCCTTTGATGGATTTCTACTTGAAGTAAATAGAGGTCATTAAGTTTTTCTGTTAGGTTGCATTCAGAAAATAGCCATCTGACAAGAGGTTGACCTTAGTGAGAAATTCCAGGTAAAGTCAACTATTTGGAACTGCTTTATATGTCAGCAAAGTGCCTAGGGAGAAAGAGGATATCATTATCCTGACAGTCTCCTCATACCTCATGCCTTTTATGACTGGAGGTACAAGTTAGAATAACCTGAGATACACATATAAAAAGTATAAAAAGTAACTTTTTGGGGTACAGAATGATTTTAATTTCCCTCCTTGCAAACACTAATATCCCATTAGTGACTTTTCTTATCAGAACTCCCAAAAGACCATTGACTCCTCTTGAGAAGAAGCAGAAGTGCTAATAAAACATTAGGCATTCCCCCAAAGTCAAACAGTTGGCTCAGTCTGTAGTTTCCAAGCTCTGCCAAACCCATTAATACGTCTCCTCTGTCTACTAAGATATGGTACACCTGCATTTCAAGTTCCAAATGTACAAGGAAACTTTTGAAATATAGCTTATTTAAACCGAAGATATCAGAATATTCTAGTCTATTGTTTTCTGTGATTTTTCACTACAGCACATCTTCAGCACTGTGGATGTGCAATGCAAAGGAGCACTCAATGAGGTATAACTTAAAGAGAAATGCATCATTTTGTAGGGAAGTGCTGTGGTAATGGGAATTTGACCCAGCATGCTTCAAGATTTTTATTAATGACCTTGAAGAAGGAGCATACACCACATTTGTTAAATCTGAAGGTACTATTACATTAGGAGGCACTGCAGGCTGTGGGGGGGATGGGAAAGTAACAGAGAAGGAACCAGGGTTGTCAGATACATGGGTGGGAAATACTTTGCTGAAATCCACCTTGGACACAAGGCAAGCCAGAAATTAAAGAAAAACACTTTAGTCTGTATTAAACAGAAGGGAAATGCTAAAGATCTGGGAATAAGAGGAGAAGACGGTTAGATAAAATGTCTGAATCTGATAAAGATCAGTGAAATATGAAATCCCAGCAATGACAGTAGCTCTTCACGGCCATTGTCTTTTTGTCAGAGGCTAAGAAATGCTTCCTACATGGTGCTGATGAAACAGTTTTGAGAGTGATCTTATGACAAAAATGTAGTGGTCCATGTACTCTAAAATCCTGCTTTCAAAAGGGACCAATCCTACATAAATAAGGTGTAAGGAATTCTGGAGCAAAGAGTTGTTGAAGGGATGAAGATGTGGTGTGGCCAGAAATGCATAAAAAGTCTTGTATAAGACTTTTACAACCATTTCAAAATTCCTTAGGTAGAATATTAGTCACTTGGAAATTAACAGTAAACTACTGAGTTCAGTGGAAACAGGATTTCTTCCAATAGGTATGTATTATATGGTAACATCTGTGGAGGAATTGAAATGTTTGTATAGCAGCCTGCTTAGATCCTTCTTCTTATAAATCTGCTATCTCCCTTTTGCCACTCCTGTAACAACTTACTCTCCCCAAAGGTAGTGTCTGAAAGATATCAGATATCCATGAAAAATTGTAAGCTAATTAATGAGGAAACTGGCCATGGGAATTTTTCATAGAACTCTCTGAATATTTTGAAATCTCAGTGCAAAAAGGAGTTTTGTGGAGAATGAAACAAAGGCAGAGGAAATTAAATTTTATTATTTGATCGCTTTTGTTTTAAAATACAGAAAGAGAATTGTCTAAGTTATCCTAAACAGAACAAAAACATTGACTAGACAATGTTTTTTCCCGTTCTTCTCTCCCATCCTTTGATTTAAGTGCTACTGAAAAATACAGTTGCCAGTTGTATTTTTTCTACACTGAGGAGAAAAGCACAGGGAGGTGCATTAGATAAGCTTTCCTCTGAACACTTAGTTTTAGGGTGCTGTGTTTTCCCCAAAAGCATAATTTTCTATGTTCTACCCCACAACAGCTGAAAGGCGCAACGAAGGTGTGAAGAAGGGAACAAGTTTCCTGTTAAACTTCATTGCTGCAGAATGTTGTGTCACAAAAAGAGGACAGCAGTCCTAGGACAGCCTTCTGATACTGCCAATGACTGCAAAAGTAGCTTTCTGTGCATTTTGCAGCCACACTGAGCTCACATATCCAAAATATTCTCTTTAATTTTTTTTCTCTTTTCATTATTTTTTAAAAAAACTTTGACAAAAGAAAAAAAACTTAGGAATTTATTACAGTAATAAGGCTGTAAAACTCACCCTTCAGTGAAAATAATCTACTGCTACATAGCTTTCTTCACAGTCTCATGATCTCTGCTTTTCTGATGCTACTACATCATATGTGCCGAAACTACATGAAAATAAACACAGTTTATGAAGTGTATCCTCTATAGAGATTTTATTCAGCACATTTAAGTAATAATTATTATTTGATTTGCATCAGACAATGATTACAGTGGCAACATTCCATCTTCTAAATTGGCCAATTGTGATTTCTTCCCTTACAGGAGGATGGATTAACTTCAAGTCTAATTGTGTGGAGTTTAGATAGAACTCTTCTGATCACTTCTAGAACCAATGTAAAGTGAAAGACATCAGCTTTTATACTTAATATTATAATTTATTTTAAAATTGTAAAGGAATCTTTATTTTTAAGCTTTGTTTTAAATGCACACAATTTTTATTCAGTACTATTATGTTGGAAACCAATAAATGCACAGAAAATTTTTCTTCATAGCAAATTATTACAAAATTATTAACAAAGGTCACTACCACAAAGCAGCAGTGTAGAGATTTAGGAAGCATTTCTAGGATTTACTGCTACTTATGACATTTGAAATTTTTGCTAAGTGAGACATATAAGCTAAAATATATCTTGGTTTCCTCATTCATAAGACTCATATAATTATAGTTTCTTTCCTTATAGATGTGGTAGGAATTAACTTTTATGAACATTTTAATGTGCAGCAGGTTATTAATTATTTCTAAATACAGATTGAACTCTTGGACTTCTATATTCTGTCTGATTTTGTTAATGTAGAGCTTCATAATTTTCTATAAAAATAACGGGACTCTGCAGAGAGTGGGATTGGGCTCCAGTGTTTTCTGGTGAGGAGTTAGATCTTGATCAGCTGGCTCCAAATAAGGGAAGATGGACTCACAGCTTGCAAATCGTGGTGCTCTCTGGAGGAAGTCCAAATCACTGTAAAGTCCTGTGGAACAGGGCACTCAGTCTTACCTGTTGAAATTGCTGCACCTTTCCACTGAATATTCAAAATCCCAGTGGACATTTACAAAAATGTTCCCCCTGGTGTCTCTCCTCTTGACACTCTACCTTTTCTGAATAATTTTCTTTGTCACCAGCTTTTCTGGATGTTGAATGTGTGAGCACATGCAGCTGCTGCAAACTCTGGACTCCATCCCAAGGCAGAACAACCCTTATCTAATCCTTGAGACCCCTAGGAATGCATCTCTTTTACAATACATAGTACAAATGGCTGCTTTTAATTGTTATTATGGAAAATAACATACACAATGGTTGTTGAAACATTTTTTACTCCAAGGGGTCAAATTACGATGCATTTACTACTACATTTTTGGGTGTTTGTTTGTTTGTTTGTTTTTTTGTTTTGGAAAATAATTTTGTTCCATTGATTTTTATCACACTTTGCTAATTTCTATCTTCTCAGGTTGATTGGCAGATTGAGGTTTTGTGGAAACAGTGAGAGATGAAAACTGCAGCTAAAGAGAAGCAGCAGATAAACTTCGTTAAGAATGCTGGCAGATAGAAAGCAATAAAAACCTGTATACCTATGAAGTGTGAGTCTGCTTAGTAGCTAAGAATAGTTTATTTTTCTAAATATTTTATTTCTATTATGTCTTTAATTTTATAAACAAACAAACAATAGCTGGATGTTGTATTGAATCAGTAACAACAAAACATAAAGAGGGAATTAGATATTTCTAATTTTCTCCTTATGGGATTGTAAGAGTCCAGCAGCTGCTGCAACTGTCAGTAAAGTCACCATTTCAAAGAACTTATTGAGCAGTAACTGTTAAAAAATCCAGGTTGCCACTAAATCAGAGTTCTTCACTTGTTTCCCACACTATTGCAATGCCCTAAGCTATACACAGCTGCCACACATCTCCCCAGAGGTGGCTGCATTTCAGTGGCATGCAAAAGAACACCCAAATTACATCAACCGGCAGATTAATCCACTCTCTAATTCTACATGACAAGCAATAAACAAATGCAAACCATCATTTTATTCAATAGGTGACAGAATTCCTTCTTGGACAATAGAAGCTAGTGTCCCAGCATATGGCTAGAAAATACTGAATGGCTACAAATATTTGGCCACCTCTCCAGCCTCACTGCACTGTGTGTGGTCATTTAGAACTATTTCTAGTGATGCAGTCTTGTAATGCTGCAAAATCACAGTGGTAACTTTCTCTACTAACTTCATCTTGATTTCCATAAAGGCAAATAGTCACGAGATGTAAAATGCAATGTTAAATGAAGTTCAATCTCATTGAAAATCCCAAAATATCAAATGTGAATGCAGGGCAAAATTCTATGAAATCTGTTTGTACTGGAAAGGAGTATTATGTATATTAGAAATACGGTAGTGTTAAACATACATAAGAAACAGTGTAAGAAGTAAATTTTATGAACATCAGTGAAGGATTCTTCTCATGTATTCGTACATCCTCTAAACACAAGAAAAGTCAATAAGTAAAAATATAGATTAATAAATATACTGAAATATGCCAATCGCTCATTTTGTTGTAAAAAAAATTATTTTCACAAAATTATTTATCAAATTCCTTTTATGTGCCTGGAAAAGCAAATAGTAACCAGCACTTGACTTTCCAGTAGACACAATTTTCCTATGAAGTAATTTATATGAAAGTGTTTGTGATAAATTAGAGGCTCAATGACACAAAGAGAAAAAAGTTCCTAAAGGCACAGGTAAGATGCCAAAGGCAACTGAACAGAAAATGAAAATCAAGGTTTTGGACATCTCACCAGAATTTAAAAGTATCCTTAAATATCTCCATTATTACAAAGCAACAGTGTACTTAACAAATCCCATAACTGCTCTGAAAATGAATAAGAACTTATACAAGGTAGAACTTATACAAGGTGTTTCACAGAGCCCCAGACTGCCTTCAAAAGTACTAACACAGCAACTCTGGTAGTATGCCTCCTGTTTTTCTATACAGGTTTTATTAACTCCATATTAGGTTATTAGAGCTCCAGTCTTCAGGGCAATTTTTCAAGAGAAGGTGGTGTTTAACCTCACAGTTTACTTCCAGAAACTTAAAATTCCCTATATTAGCAACAAGTTCACTATAATTTGAAAAAGCCCCACTTCTCTAGCTTCCCCTAAATCAGAGTAGAGATTCAGACTCCAAACTACTTCTGCAAGTTCAGTAGGAGTGATTTATTTGAGCTGCTGTCATCAAGAACTTTTTTGTCTTATTTGCATTTGTGCATTTGAAGTGAATATCTGGAAGGACCTGCCTTCCCTTGAACAGCACTTGGTGACTTGTGCTGTAAAAAAGCAGCTTTCCTTGTTCTGTTTTGACAATTTTTGCAGCCAACAAACAAGAGTAGTTTAATGTGGATTGCAGAGTCAAGGCCATGTACTCAAAACAAAACCCTCTTTTTTTACCACCTCCCCCCCTCCCTTCCTTTGTTTGCAATATGGAGTGTAGAAGGGTTGTGTCCAAAGTTAATCTGGGTAGACAAGCTTCGTCCATATTTTATATGTGCCTGAAACTCATACAGGCACAAAGCAGCTGCTTTCTGCTTACAGTGACAATGCACAAATGTCTTCCCCCAGCCACTGACCACGAGTAACATGAGTGTCCCTGGAAAACTGTGGAACAGCAGAAAAACCCAACAGCTTGTACAAAAGCTTTCTTCAAGGCTGGGCATGTAAGGAAAAGGTTCAGAAGGTTTTGAAATGCTTGTCAGGGAAGACGGTGCAACCATAATCCACCCTCTTTATAAAGTCACACATTTGATGATCATATTTTAAACAGTATTCATTCCAGACCAGGTTTCCAACCATGAGAAAGATGTGTTCATTTTTCTTAAATGGTTGGGTTAGGCCCTAAATGTGTCTTTAGAGGCTGTAACCAGCACTGGCTACTCTTATGAATACAATAAGAATGTTAATAAAATTGAAATAATGAAGGGGAGATATGAATCATAAGGAGGGCAATTGGTGAATTTGAAATTGTAGAAATATTATTAGCCAAAAAAGGTTCAGAATCTTAAAACCAATGATTAATCACTCGCAAGGTCCTGGTTAACCCTGGCATTTAAGTAGTTTTATGTTGCCTGTGTCATCAGTAATTCAATATGCTCACAGAGCCATGATACTTTCATGTTTTTTTCTGTATTTGACTGTCCAGTCTGATTCAACCACACACTGTAATATGTACAAGAAAATGTTGCATTGCAGCATTATTTCTTATTCATATCACCAGGCCATATTAAGACAGCTCAAATCAATTCAAAATTCCAGATGTTGCAATTAAAAATAATTTGCAGGGAGAGCAGGTAAAAGGAGTTGAAATGTGCAAGATAAACATAAAAATAATTCTACTTGGAAAGTCTTAAATAACAATTTCCTAAGAGAAAAAGCACTTGAATTTGGATGGTTTGACCATGTGTAGTTGTGAGCAGGTTCATTTCTTATTATTCATTTTTCATGATCCCTTCTCTGTCCAGGTCCACGGCTTGTGTACACACTCCTACTGCATGTGTGCACTTCCACAAATATGCCTGGAAATTTAAATCTATAAGGAAAGAATATATTAGGAGCTTCTTTAATCATAACAATCTTTGGGTTTTGAATGCATGTACCTTTTGTGGTTGAATTTTGTCATCTGACACTCTTCAGCCTGATATTTTTCACTGCCCTTTTGAGAGCTCCAGCTTGCTGCTTTCAAAAAATATACTTATTTAAATTATCTGAATCAGAATGAACAGACCAGCAAAATTTCTTTTAAACAGCTTCATCTAGCTGAACTCTTTTGCAGCTGAGTTAGGCTAGGGGACATTCAGAGGAGCACATTGGCTGGCAGACTTGCAAGGGCTGTAGTCTCCTGCAGACACGTCAATGAGCAGCAGGGAGCAGGAGGCAAGGTCTTCTGCTTGCCTGGAGAGTGTCAGGACAGTTCTCAGCCTAAGCCAAAACTTGCCTGTTCTGAAGCCATCTTCACTAGTACCTTGTCAGTAAGCAGAGACCCTGAATCTGAACCCCAAAAAAAAATGCTTAGGTCAAAAAATCTTTTCTCATATCCAGCCCCCTTACAGCTCCCTGCACAGTCTAATCTACGCCTTCTGTCCTCAGATACTGCCAGACACACATATTTTGGGTTGCTCTTAACTTGCAGATTTCTCATCACACTCACTTTCCCCAGAACCCTCTTCAGACATACAAATACTGAGTCCTTCAGGCAGTTCTTCATAGGTGAAAGCAACTGCTCTTGCAGTGGTGGGCAGAGAGGCAGGATCTTCCTTCTCCCCCTTTAGAAGGAGTATTATTTGTCTTGTTCCATGCTGTGAGGGGAAGTGATTGACAAAGTCCATGGTCTGGCAAAAACTGAGCCCAGGGGCTGGCACAACCTCTCCAGTGGTGCTTGAAAGAAATTCTTCTTGTCTTGGGATACATAATGTAATGAACATCTTAAAATTTTAGGTTGTGCTGACTTCCATGCATATTGTTACAGCATTTATTACTACACTTGCCAGGATTCATATAGAGATTATCTTCAGGTAGAAGTCTCTTCCCCCTGCTATGGTGATGGTGAAGATGCTGAGGCTGAGGAGATCTGCACTCTCACCTGGTGCCAGAGCAGAAGCAGTGCTCTAGACCACTGCAAGACAGTTACAACCTGCTAGAAGTTTCAAGAGTGGCTCAGAGTAAAGCTCGGTGACTCTCTGAATGTTTCACTGGCAGGAGGGAAATAATTACCCCAGCTTCAGAACATGCTGAGCTTGTTATGGCTGGGGAGAGGAGGTGGCTGGAGGTGAGCTGCCAGGAAGGTGTGCAGCAGAGGGCAGCAGCTCACAAGCACACACACACACACACACACACACACACACACACACACACACACACACACACACACCTGCATACACCCACAGCTGCCACACCTAGCACACACCCCAACAACATTTCTTCCCATCAAACACGGACTGGCAGGTTTTGGATCTCTGCAGTAAGTGAATCACTTTCAGTCTGAACATGTGAGTTCATAGCAAGAAGTTCCTCATACTGGGCAGAGGATCAGGACTCTTTGCTGCGTTTTGCTTCTATGATGTAATCTGCATCCCCAGAGGTGCTCAAGAATTCTGTGCTGGCTTTAGGGCAATAAAGGATACATTTTTTACAAAAGAAACTGGGGTATTTATTCTGAGTGCTCACATGCATGCCTTGATCAATTTTTAAAACAAGACTGAGAGATCACAAAGTGTTTTGTAGACCAGAGGACTGATCATGATGTTGGACTCACTGTTCAGTTCATTTGTCTTCCTGTTCAGAGATTTTCTCAGTCTGCCTTTCTGAGGATACCCTAATAACCACACTGAGCAGTGCGACATTACTTTAGGTATGAGTCAGGTTCTCTTTGTACAGGAAACTATAAATACCATTTCTTTCTATGAAAGAGAGACAGACGTGTAAGGGAAAAAAGCCTGTGTGTATTATGGGCCATTTCACCAGTTCTGAGGTTTTCAAAAAGTTTGTGGGAGCCTTCCTCCCAAGAGTATTCTTGAAGCATATTCTCCCATGTCAATAAAAGGTGCTGTTGTTATTGATGAGAATGTTTATGGTGTTTGAAATATATCTAAGCAAAATGATTCTGAGCCTAAAATTCAGGCTCAGATATCAAATTTCTTCAAATTTGATGCTAGTTGTATTTATATCTGTACTGCTTGATAATAGAGGTTGCAGCCATCTGGAATCAAATAAATTCATATAAGTTTTTTCCTTAATCTGCAAATTATTCGGATCCAACGTGCCAGCCTGGTGAAAAAAACCCCTTTATTTAGTGCATTTAGAATTGCTACAGTGTGTTGTGGAACCCAAGAAAAATTCTCTTGCCCAAAGTGATACAAGATATCTCTGAATAGTTAAAGAAGAATCATCTGCTCACAGAGAAATTATTTCTAAATGTCTAGTGACTAATTTTTATATTTCCTTCAAGTTGTTCCAGCAAAATTACAATCCAGCTCCCTGTCTTATCCTTACTCATATGGAATTGTTAGTCTACATGTTACTTCTTAGAAGTAAGATTTTTCAGGATACTTGCATGTAATGAAATTAATTCCTTTTTAAATGATGCAATTTTAAGCAATAATTCCACATACAGAGGAGCTTTAAAAACCCTTTTAACTTCTATGAAACCTTCTAAAATAACCCTGCATTTTTACAGGAAAAAGTTTAAAAATCCCAATCAATTCAGCCTAACAAAACAGAATACAAAATAGATTTTTTTTTATTATTATAAGACATCATTTAGTAATATAGTATCTTTATTTTAAGCTGGTATCAGGATCCCTGACTAAAAACTAAGTGCTTATTTCTTCAGTGGAGCCATTCATAGTTTAAGACTCCAGCAAGCAAAAGCTACACAGGAAAGAAATGAGTTACGGCTGGCTCTGACTCCAATAATTTTCATGGACACCCAGGCAGGATAACAATAAATAGTGGTTTCAATGCAACCAGGAAGTGACAAGCAGAAACAAAAACTGAATCCAATTTTCTGTGGGAATTTCCCTCTGACTTCTCAGACACAACTCCATCAACTTTTGCACTGCAGAATTGTTACTGCATTGATAGTGCTTTGAGATTCATTCCAGTTTACTCAAGTCCTTCACCTCATTCCTCTGTGTGGGGAGAATTCTGCAGAATTCTAAATCATTTGAGCAATGTCAGGTACAGGCAAATCTGGCAGAGTGAGTAGTCCAAAAAAGGATGAAGGATTTATCTATAACCTTCTGCTTTTTCTGGCTGTACCACTCGCTTTCATCCAAACCTTTTCCCAGTGAGACTTTGAAACATCTTTTAAAAAATGTTATCCTGCCACTCATACACCAGTACTTTCTAAGGTTTGTTTATATCAATAGTTGCTGTTTTCTAACTGTTACAAACAGTTGTATACTGCAAGAATTCATTCAGATCCCATTTATACTTCTTTTAGCATACTGATAAGGCATCAACTGACCAGAGTATAATGTGTTTACAGAGCTTGGAGGGATCTTGGTTGAACCTGGCAAAGCAGAAATCAGAGTTTAGCCTGATGCATAAGACCAGTAAGTTGAGGCCATAAAATTTTCTTTTTTTTCAGAATAAAATTATATCCTTTGGACTGACTCATTAAAATGAGTAAAATTTATTTTGCTTCATAGAGTCATAGAATGGTTTGTGTTGGACAAGATTTAAATATCCCCTCCTGCCATGAGCAGGGACACCTTCCTCTAGTCCAGGTTGCTCAAAGCCCCATTCAACCCAGTCTTGAACAATTCCAGACATGGAGCCCCCACAGCTTCTCTGGGCAATTTGTTCCATTGCTTCACCACCATCACAGGGAAGAATTTAATTTAAACTTACCTTCCTTCAGCTTAAGGCCATTCTCCCTGCTCTTATGAAAAAATACCTCTCCAGCTTCCTTTAGGTACTGGAAGAAATAGTCCTAACTATTGTTTGAAAGGTATTATTTATTTGACAAAACCCATGACCTGATTGCAAGTGAAGCATTTGTTCCTTATATATCAAACATCAAATCTCATCTTGATTGAAGTGGCTTCATGACTGTTGAACTGCAGTAATTTATACTGGTTTTATGATTTTATGCCCATTGCACAGGACAGGTGACTTCCATCAAAACATTAAATCTGGTGCAGACAGCTTTGAATTTAATATTCAGTTTGAATTGCTCTGAACTAGCAGACTGAGTTTATAGCACATCTGAACTTTCTTATATACCTATAGCATTTTTGACTTGGCAATAGTGGAACATGATTATTCCACAGAAAGCCAAGAAAGCAAATCTTCAACTAACCAACAACAACCCTTCACACCTGCTTTGATCATCTTTTTGCTAACACTCACCCTCTGAGATGCTTGCCAATTCAGAGATATTTCAAATAACAGGATTCTTTTCAAGTCATGATTTCATGAAATCATGACTATAATTGCAATAGCTCAGAGCACTATTGTGGACTCACTGCCAGCAAACTTGTCTCTACTTCAAAAGGACAGTTAATGTGGAAGACAAAAGAGAAAAATAGAATAGGATAAAAAGGTGTCAGTACATTACTCAGAAAAGAAAGGTGTTTCCAATGTCTTACTTTGGAGTGGTTGTAGAGTAAGATATGTAGATATAAGTCCCCCTGGCAGTTCTTTCTAACCCTGAAGCACAGAACAACTTCAAGTACATTTAAGGATAAGAAGTCATGAAAATCGATAATTCAGTTCAGATTCTCCTTCTTAACCAAAGTTAAAAAAAATAAGTTGGCAATTATTCCCCAGAGTGAATTCCTTCTTTCTATTTTGTTTTGTCTTCCTGTTTCCTTCTTTACTTTAAAAATTTAATCTTAATCTTCATATTAATTAAAACAAGTAATATCCTGTATCACTTCTATGTCCTGTGTGGGAAATGAACAGACTTGGAATCATAAGTCTCACCACTTTTCTCCTTCAGAAGAGTTGAACAGGTGGCTTGGTCAATCGTGTGAACAGCACTTGTCCTGTCCCATCCTGCACTGTCCTATCCCATCTCACACGCTGGGCCCAGTT
Source organism: Cinclus cinclus (assembly GCF_963662255.1). Taxonomy (NCBI): domain Eukaryota; kingdom Metazoa; phylum Chordata; class Aves; order Passeriformes; family Cinclidae; genus Cinclus; species Cinclus cinclus. The sequence goes on along the minus strand of NC_085046.1, from coordinate 142,435,549 downwards.
ATTGGCTGGCAGATTTTTGGTTGGCCCAGGCTATCACTTCCAGGATAAAAGATCAGCTTCTCTGGTTTCCTTGATCTTTACTCCATGGGCATGGTGGTCCCCTGGGCCAGTTTAGTACAGAAGCAGAAGATTTCCAGCTCTCAGGCTTCCCCAGAAATCTCCATTTTTTATTTAGTGAAATCTGATTCTCATGGAAGTGAAAGGAGAACCACAGCCAAATATTTCAAAAATGTTTATAACTCCCATAAAGACAATTAATAGCAGACATCTGAGTAAGAACAGACAGAGCATGGGTTATAATACAAGCTAATAAAAAATACTCCATATATCACATGAAAACAAAGAGTGAATAAAACCCCAGATCATACCCTGTGAAAAACATCACATCAAGAGTAGAACAAAAGTATTGATGGCAAGAAAATGAGAAAAATAAGTAGCAAGTTGAGCCATAGCCCAAAGGTTTTAATTTCATGCTTTGAAAGCCTCTTGCCTCTTCCTTTCCAATTGTTATTTCAGGTTCCAATATCCAATCATAAATTAACACTGCCCTTGTCACTCAATAGCTACTTTGAATGAATTAAATGTAGGGAGAAATGCCGATCCTTGGCAAAGGCTGAAGTTCAATTTAGAGTTCAACAACAAGAATATGTTGTGAATTAGGCAAATGAAGAAAATGCAGCTGAGTATATCTTTGGATAATCACACAAAATACAGATATTGTTTTATAAAACAAAAAAATAAACTAATCAGGAGAGCATTCATAGGATGTGTACAGTTTTACCCACTACAAAAACACCACCAGAACTGTTGTTTCAAAACCAGAGCCATGAACTGCTTTATTCATTCTCCTGACCATAAGAGTAGCCGTGAACCATCACTTCCAAATGACATAAAAAAGACATTGTCTTGAGCAAGCAGACAGTGGGGACTCAGGACAAATGAAGCCAGCCAACGAGCTGTATTGACCTCCACCTTCTCCCATCTCTGTTTCTGGCACTTGATATTCTCCAGCATGCAGGATACCATCACTAGAACGTGAACTGTGTGAATGTTGTTACTTCACTTCCATGAATTATATGAAGCTTGTCTGCTCATCCCACTGTCAAGCCTGTCATGAAAACAGTTGAACAAGGAAGGGTGTGAATCTATGTGATGGTTAGCTTATAGAGTGCACAGTGTTCACATCTGTACTCTTTGGACCAACTAGCCTGAGGAAAAATATCTGTAGAGTTGCAATTTTTTCTTCCCTCCAGGATGCTGCTGGAGTCGGAATATTAGTAGTGTAGGAGAGTTATGGATAAGCTCCTCTCACCAGTGTGAAGAAATTATATACTCATACACTGCAAGGTTCAGAAACCAGTGAGAGGTGTGATATATTCAATAAAATCATAAAATGTTAGGCTGAGGATCCAGCCATGTAGCCCTTTAAGCACTCTCTTCATAATCTAGGAGCCTTCACTTTTTGTTAAATGAAAGAACCTAAACCAGTCAGAAATGGCTTTATGTCTTTTGGTAAAACACAATCTCACTACAGTGGGATTTTATTTTCTTTTTTTCTTTTTTTTTCTCTCTCTCTCTTTTTTTTTTTCCTACTGACTGAACTGTCCAGTAATCAGCAGTGGAAAAGAGATATTGAAACATAATGAAATTACCTATTAATACTATACTGTAATCACCAGAGGCACACTACTTCAAATGATAAATCATTTGAAAATCCGGGATTCAGAGAACCTCAGCAGCTTGATAAATGCAAAGTCTGATCTCAAATAGAGCTTATAATCAAGAATCATTAAAAAAAAATGTAGTTTTGACCAAAATTATCAGGAAAATCTGAAAAGAATCTAAAACTTGGATCAAGAAAGAAAATATTTTTCAGTTGTTTTAGGATTTTTTTCATCAGCTAAAATAATAACTACAGTGACAGTCATCATGCTATCAGAAAGGTTGCTACTGGGATAAATGGATCATTCCTTTTCTGTACTGCTTTGCTTCAGCAGAGTAGGAGTATTTTATCAGCTTCCAGAATTATTTCAGACAGGGAACAATGATTATCCCAAAAAATGTTTGACTTGAAATTAGAGCACAAAGCATTTAATTAAGATTTCCATCTTTTATCTGACAAATAATCATGAGGCCAATCAGGCAGAGAGTGTTGGAGGTTCTCCAGTCTATGATAGAGTTAAAAATACACAGATAGTTTCACTGAAATGTTACTTTCACTTAAAAGTTTTTCTTCTGCAAAGGTTTGCTGTACTCCAACCGGCTAGTTTTACATCGAGCCTGTGAAAAACTAATTATAAGATCAGTTTTACAGATGGGAAACAGATATCCACAGTTTAAGGGATCTGCCAGAAGTCACAGAATGCTTGACCCACATCCTCATGAAGCTGGTGGTAGTCTCCACATTCATTCTGTAGTTATGCTTAACCCCATGGGGAGCCGTGACTAGAGCTCAGTTAATTGCAGGGTCCTGTATGAGCGTGTAACTATTGCCATTACAGGAAACCCAGGTCATTTGTTACGCCACTGGAGCATCCAACTGATCCTGTCATTAATCACTATGACATCACAGGACAGCTACCATATGGTGCAAAATAATCCCCTCCCTTGCTACAGAAATTAGATATCTTTAAAGACAAAATCATTTTTATACTGATTGGAAAGTACATTAGATTTTTGCTTCCTTTTAGAACTTTGTCCTAAAATGTTGGCTAAGATGGTTTGTGAAGGAAAAGTGAGACCTTCAAACACCTTCTGCAAGAAAAAAGAGGGTGAGCCAATGCAACTCTTGTTATATGCGTGTATAACCTACCCATAACACTATCAATCTCATCATTAAAGGTATGTTCCTTCTAAGGCACTGGGAAAATATTGTTTAGAAACGATCATCCACACACTCACACACACTTAGTCTCCTATTCACTTCTTTCCTTCAGCTGAAAAGGCTTGTGAAAAGTTCTCGGGTGGTAGCTACAATGATTCTTCAAGCATAGGCCTTTTGCAATGAACAGGATTATACCCCACCATATATTAATTAGATAGAGCTTTACTCCAAATTCAAACCCATTAGTTACACAGTTTTAGTTTTGATGTTATATTTCAGTTATCTTAATCAGTGGTCTGGATGATAGCACACTGGTTTCATTGCATTTCAAGCAGCAAAGTCATTAACAGCTTTCAAGACTTGACAAGTCTACCTTCACTAAAAATCTTTTCCCTTTACACAGGGAAAGTTGTGCCAAGTCTACACATTGCAATACCCTACTTTGCTGCTAAGTTTTTGCAGCAGAATCTGGGACAGCAAGTAAGTACCTTTGTATACCATATTCAAAATACCCAATTTATTCAAGGAGGAAGTGCCAACGTCAGCCAGAGCAAAACAGCAAGCATGCCCTGGTACTTTATAGACTTAGATTTATTAGAGAAGAGGTTAAATACCAGAGGTTTATTTCCATTTCTCATTAGTTCCCATACCTTTTTCCTTCAACATGCTGCTAATAACTCACCTACTTGTAGGCTTTAAGTACCTCTTCAAGCATTGCACTGCGTTGAAGTTTGGGATTTTGGCACCCATGTTTCTCTGAATTCAGCATTTAGTCTCCATGTAAAGGAGTGAGAATGTGGGAATAGAGGGAAGCACACCTGTTGTCAGTGATCTCCGTGCTTCTACAGGAATATCACCAATTTTCAGAAACCAAGTAAGTGTGATAAGCTTCCTTTGTGTGCACACATTCTGGATGGATTGTGGTTTGGAAAGACTTGTAACTTAAAGTTAGTTAAAGTAACTTAAACAATGCAGGAAAGGAAGGTTTTAATCACTGTTTTACTAATAGGAAACTGAGGTGCAGAGAAATGAAATTCAGATAAAAACCAGATCATTCAAACCAAGGAAGAAATTGGATCAAGACCTGAATCAAGTGTCTTAACCACAAGACCATTCTGTTTTCCTCAGTCTTTTGTAAAAGTCTTGATGAGTATAGTGGGTTCATTTCTTTCCTCTTCATCTTCCACAGAAGCATAACTGGAATTCCAAAAGTTCTATTTGATCAGACTCAATTTGGCTTAAATATGAGCACAAATGTTTCAATAATTTATTCTTATTTCTCCACCACAATAAGTAAATCTTACATAAAATCTTACAGTACTTCATTTTGAAAGAGAAAGTTTGTTGGAGAAATAACGCAAACCATGTGATGTCTCTTCTCTGTTTACAGTCTTGCTGAAAACTCTATTTCCCATGAAAAAGAGGGTTCCTCATGTATAACCAAGTCCAGATAGTTATTTCATTTGGTTCAAGCATATCGTTAACATCCTGCAGTATTTCTTATCTATTTTGCATACATATATGTGGCTCCAAGTTTAAAATATTCTCCACATCTATAGCTGTAATTGCATTTGATTTAAAGTGAATATTCATTAATATCTCTCCTAAATCTGTATCAGCAGCAATGAAACTCAGCTGAATAATGGTAACCTGTTTAGATATTTAGATATTACTGGTGGGCATTGAATCAGTATTTTAATGTGATAGAAATGCAGGCAAATGTAAATCGGCCTAATAACTTTCCATCAAAGTACTAGAAAATTCATGCTAAAGGACTACATGTTAAAGCAGATAAAATATCATGGAACCATTGTGCACTTGTAGTTAGCTTAAGAAACAGACAGGAGCTCCTGTTGCAGGGAAGTGTTGCTCTATCTTCTTTTAGTTGAGAAACTCAAAAAAACATTAATTCTGCTGTCTTTCCTCTGATCCACCAAATAGATTTCAAAATGACATCTTCTAGGAGTAATTTTGAAGTTGATTTAACATCTATGAGAACATGTTATACAGAGGTGAACTTGTCAATTGTAGCAATGGTGCATATTCATGACTATTTACCTCCCTGGCACCTCTTCAGTGTGTCCAAGGGGTAACAGAGGGTACACCCAAAGAAAACAAGAGAGATGTTTAGACAGGGATCAGATGTGTTCCCCCAGAGCAGAATTGTGACCTGACAAATTTTATGACATGCACTAAGTCCTTAGGAATCTGAAACTTTTCCGAGCATTTGTCAAAAACACATTTTCACAGAATCACAGAATGGGTCAGGCTGGAAGGGACCACAATGTGTTACCAGTCCTGCTCAAGCATAGTCATCCCAGAGCACGTGGCACAGGATTGGTCCAGATGTTTCTTGAATACCTCCAGTGAAGAAACTTCACACCCCTCTGGGCAATCTGTGCCAGTCCTTGGTCACTGCGTAGTGAAGAAGTTCTTCCTCATTTTCAGGTGGAACTTCCTGGGCATCAATTTCTACCCTTTGCCTCTTCTCTTGCTGCTGGGCACAGCTGAGCAGAGCCTGGTCCATCCTCTGACACATCCCCTTAGGTATTGATAGAACTTGATGAAGTTCCCTCTCAGTTTTCTCTTTCCTAGGCTGACAGCTCCCAGGCCCAGCTCCCTCAGCTTTTTCCCATAAGAAAGATTCTCCAGTCCCTCAATCACCTTTGTTGTCCTCCACTGGACTCACTCCAGGAGCTCCATGTCTCTCTTGTACTGAGGAGCCCAGAACTGCACACATCACTCCAGGTGAGGTCTTGCCAGGGCTGAGCAGAGGGGCAGGATCACCTCTCTGACCTGCTGGAAATGCTCCTCCTGATGCACCCCAGGATACCACTGGCCTTCTGCTGGCTCTGAAAAGTGTTTTGTCTGAGTATTTTGAGGAAATCTATTTAATTAGTCATGTCCAGTGAATTTTCATTTTACTGTGGTAAGATGAAGATCTCCCAGCTGCCAGGAATTCAGGTTCAGGGATAGGTGACTGAAATGTTTTGGGGAAGGGCAGTCTTATTGTTATGTATTTGTAATAATCTTAAGTGGTCTAAAGCACTTACAGTAAGATAGCTTCTTGAATTTAAAAGCACTTCATTTTTATAAATAGGTAACTGTAGCTCACACAGCTATATAAATATGCAGTAGACATATAAAGGTATATAAATATAACAGGTGCTAGATAAATAAAATAAAATGTTATTAATAAATATTTTACTTCAATAAATCAAATATTAACTTTGGATCAAAAATTTGATGTGTTTCATTCTGTCATTTTCCTATCAGTATTTTTTTAAAATAACATTCTCATGTCAGTCAGTTAGACTTACCAGAAATACAAATTTTCTCATGTTAATCAACTGTTTGTCTTTTCCTGCTTGAAGAGTGTGGAGTGTGTAACCCAGGTAACGAATTGCTTTTTTTTTTTTTTTTTAGCCTTCTACAGGATTCATAAGCTTTAGTTATTTCAGTAAGTAAAATTCTGTATTACTCCAGCTGAGATAACATTCTTCGAGTTCAATGCTAGTGTAACATCTGGAAAATGAATTCATTCTACATTAATAGTAACTTGTAGTTTAGCTCTTCACGTCCTTAGCATATTGCTTATGGAGAAGAAATTCTCACTACTTATGTATTTTTCAGATGATTCCATCTTAAAACAATCAATGACATCATCTTCCTCTTTTAAAGGCAATTAAATCTCCATATCCTCTGTAACTGAATAATTGAATAATCCAGAGGTAGTACTAGAATACAGTGCTAAGAACAGGGGTGTAGAAATGGCCAGGCTGGATCAGAAGTCTTGCTGTCCTGCCTCAAATGGCAAACACTAGCAGGGTAGAGGAAGCAATATAAAAATGAGCTTCTAGTGGGAAAGAAATTTGGTCTACAGAGATTGACCAGCAGTCATTCTCTAGACTGTTTGAACTTGCAGTTTTTTCCAGAAAGTATATCAGATCTGAAACATATTTCTATGGAAATACAGGGGTTAATGATAAATAGATGTATTTGTGTAGGAAGGGGAATAAGGGGAATTTTAGAAGTACTAATGACAGTTAATTGCCTTGGAGTAAATTATCTTTAACATTTGAAAATTCTTCCCCAGCCATATGCCACAAGTCACTAAACAAGTCGTGAGTTTCAGCAGTGATTAAATTTCACTTGTGATGACCAGCACCTCTGGAAACCAGACCAGCTTTTTCTGTCAAAGACAGATGACATTTATCTCAACCAAGCATTTAACATATATTAAAGAATGCTTACCAACATGCCTAAAAGTGAAAACTATCTAAGATCTACATGCTACATGTAGGACATTAGCACAAGTTAAGTAAATCTGGGTCTAAAACTGAGGGTGGAAAGCCCAGTTTAGCTGATGAGTCTGATGTCTGAGGGCTGCTCCTGTTTCAGCTGTACATATTTACAGGTAGCTGATGTCCTCCAGCTGCATGTACCCAGAAGAATGTTGTTGTAGACAAAGATGAGTTTAAGCCAACTCCTATGTGGCCAGTCAAATGCATTGATGGTAAGGCCACTTCCTATTTGGATTTAAATAGTAGGAAGCTACCTAGGCTGCTTCTGTGTGCATGCTGATGACTAAATAATGCAGCTTAGGAAACAATGAGTTAAAAAATAAAGTGCCCGATTTCCTAAGATATTGGTTACTGAAATTATATATAAAGCACAAGGGAGTCTGGATGTCAACACAGGATATAGATAATACAAAGATTCCTTCCTGAGAACTTTTATTACATCTAATTTCTTAAAGGAAAAATAGAAATAGTGAGTCATTTGCAGAATTTTTTTCAGAAAAGCATGAAATGCCTCCAACAAATAGTAGCATAGCCAGGTGCCACATCCTGTGTTATGTCCGTCAAATCCACAGCCAGCTACTTGTGGGTGGAGGAACGTGTCCAAAAACTCCATGTGAAAGGTTGGAGCGATATATAAAATCTTGAGATACACTATTTCTCTATATTAAAAATGAGTCTGTGACACAGCATGATTCACTTCTTAGGTGTATGGCCAGGTCACTTCCATTAGTTCAGCATCATTATCACATCATCAGCACCTGCCATGCTCATTTCCCTGTGATCAGAAATCCAAATGTAGAAGTTGCTGTGAATTCAGTTAAAATAAAGTTTCTTTTTATTTTTTCTTCTTTCTTTTTTTTTTTTTAATTTTTTTCTCTTCAGGACTCCAAGCTATAAATTTGCATTTGGCTTCCAGAAATATTCTGCTTCCTAGAAAAGTGGATAAGCATGCTTAATCTGTGAGATTACTCTCCACAGCATTCCCTGGTTTTGTCTAATAATCGTGAGAAACAGCAGAGGGATTCCTGACAGAATTTCAGATATGCAAGCAAAAGTAAGGCTGGAACAAGCCAGCTCTGCTGAAAACAAACAAAAAAACCCAACAACAACAACAACAAAAACAAAAACAAACAAACAAAAAAAAAACAAACAAAAAACAACCAAACAAAAAAAACCTTTTCTGGGCTTGCAGCTCTCCTATTTGAACTTTGTGAACCCCAGATAGCCCAGCTGATTCATCCAAATGCCAAGTATAGTTGTCATTGTTTAAGTCTATTTCCAGAGAACACCACACGAGGCATTAAAGTACAGAAGGCATATTTAGTGTGTTACACACTGTTGGATGAAAGCCCACATCTGTTCCTTGAGCTGACTAGACAAAAATGGGTCAGAGTGAAGGGAATAAAATCAGTAATACAGATCTCTCATATGTAAAACAAAAAATCCAGATAACTTCTGACCTTTAACTAGAGCATTTCTAGTTCCTCCTGCCTATGCCTCCACCAGCCCCACAGAGCTGGCTGCTTCTAAGAACTGAGAAAGTTCTTCTCAGAAGAGAAGAAGGTTGATGCAATTTGGAGGCCGCAGATCAAAATGCATTTTCAAGGAAAGTATTTTGTAATCATCATAGATCCCTATGCTTATCTCAAATTCTACTGCACACAGAGAAAACTGAGAGGATGAGCACTTCTCAGCAAGATTGTTTGCCTGGGAGAACACCTTTATCTGGTGCTGACAACAGATGGGAGCTATGGCAGGGATGCTCATCTCTTTTTCCTGACAATAGGAAGTTGCTAAGACCTCATTTACATTTATTCCAAAATGCTTCAGCAAGGGAAAAATTATGTGTCATTTGCCACCTGCAGTGGGGAAACCAAAGCATGTGAGGTTATGTTTTTTCATCATTACAAAAGTCCAGCCTCAGATCTTCTGCTGCAATCCCATTTGCTTCCTCTGAAGGTGATACAACTTTTAGTATGAACAGAGTTTTGTGCTCTCTTGTTCTCACAGAATACTTGGGAGAGGTTCTTCATAGAAACTTCACTCTATTCTTGATTTGTGATCCTTTTATGAACATCCCTGATTGTCTTTTGTTTTGCTTTTTAAGGCTAATGGAAAGATGATCAGTCTTCCTCAGTGCTGGCTACTACACAGGTCATTGTTTAAAGTCATGGCTGAATACTTGGATATATCAGAAGTCAGACTGCTGATAAGCTTACCTGCATGTGTACACAAGGCCATTGGGATCGCATTTAAAGAAAATAGCAGAAAAAAACCCAAAGTAATTGGTCAAGTAAATATTAAAACATAATTGTTATACCTAAAACAGTGTTCTTTGCCTGAAAACAAATTTTTTTCTCCACAAAAGCCCATCGCCTACAATTTTAGTGAAAGGATAATTTTAAAAGCAATAAAAGTCACTGGAAACTGCAAATATAGTCTTTTAAATTAAAAACAAAACAAAAAAAAAAAAAAACAAAACCAAACAAACAAAAAAACCCACCGAACCCACAACTTACACTTTCTGTTTGACAAAACCAGGTAAGATTCATTTAAAAAAATTAACTGCTTCTTTCAATAATACTTACTTTTATGTTGAAAACACAAAGATTTAGAAGAAAGAGCAAAAATATAATCTTTGGAAGATTACAAGATAATCTTATAATTGAAATACATGAAAGAAACAATTCAGTGAAAAATATATTCATGGTGCTGTCACTGCACTCCTGCGTAAGTGTTCAACATCTCAGTTTCTACACCCATTGGGGGGAATTTTCCTCCCCAAAATGTGAGAAGAAATGCTCACATTTTCCTCTGCTCTGCCAGAACCATCATTCACTCACCTTCACAGGACACTAAAAACTCCTCTCTGTGAGTGAAGGTTGGAGGTCTGGCCATCCTGGGTACGTGCAATGAAAACGGATAGTTCTTTAACTGCTAGTTGATCACAGAACAATGGAATTTTTCTGACAGTTTACAAAGATATCCTTAATATTTGGATTTTTCTAAGTAGTGAGGAAAAAATTTGCTTTGATTTTCTTTACAGGAAAACCAAAATAAAGTTGTTTAGCTCCCAGTTTTCCCTTCTTTCTGTGGGAGATAGAAAACTAAATATCACAGAGGACTGGTCCTTAGAATTTTGTGCAAAATCTCACAGGAAACCTGTGGTAAGCCATCCCTGAACTCAGGGGTTGCAAGTCCCTATCTTAACTTGGACTCAGGGCTGTCAAGGCTCTCTGAATGTGGGTGCCAAGATTGTAACCTCTCATTATGAGTTCTAGGCAGTTGTAGTTCACACATTCTTTGGTTTAGGTTCATGAGAGACATCATATGCATTCAGCCTGCCCTTCACAGATGAGCAAGAAAAAAGTGAGAACAATGGCAACTTTTACAATGATAATTATATATATGACATATAAGAGTTGTTAAAACACTACACTAATTCAAGGAATAATGTAGAAGTGAAAAGCATGGAACAATCTGTGTGAACCATGTTACTGAAAGACAGTGAATATCCATTTCAATTTAAATTAAAAAAAAAAAAAGAGTTATAATGGGTTAATGATGTCTAGTTTTCCAAAGGCGACTGAGATCAATGCATATTTGTCTGAATGTCTTTGCTCAGGGAACCACTCTTGTCCTAGGACTGAGGCAGGCTTGTGTCTGGAGCCAGAACTGTCACAGCAGAAACTTAGGAAACAGCAAAGTCTTTGGGTGAGCAGGGAGAGTGAGTATGGGCAGAGACAGCAGTCATGAGTTGCTTGCATTTACATTCTGATGTGACAAAAGGGGATTACCCAGCTGAGTATAAAAGCTGCTGATTTAGTCGAATGAGGAGACACCTTTGCTTCTGATTTACTCTGCTCATTATAAAGAATAGCTTTATGAAAGGGGCCCCCGAAGGCCATTGAATGAAACAGAGAGGATCCAGTTGATATCACTGATCATGGATAAGCAATAAAACCAAATTTGTGTAAAACTCACACCTCCCAGGGCTATGTATCAGGGACCCCTAGCAGAAAGAAAAAAGGAAAATACCTGTCACAACCACAGCACTGCTGACTAGAGATGGTGAGAAAATGAATCATCATTATTGCTCTCTGGAAATTTTCAGTGAAAATGAAAACAATGAAACAATAGCTGCATAGAGAAATCTGTAGAACACCCAGTCTCCCACACTCAGAAAGAGGAGAGGTGGTGGCACAAGCATGCAAGGCAGTTTCAAAGACCATAAAATATACTAGTATTTTCTCAGGAGAACTCATATTTTTAGCGAAGAAGTCAAAACTGAAGTGTTCTGACTGTGAATGCCATTTTTTATTGTTGATCCTGGAATACTTTCCTTAGAAATCAACTCTCTTGGTCAGTGGCCCATGCTTAATGAACCATAGTCTTTTTGTTAATAAGTGGGAAGGATGCAATGGAAACAGTCTTTGTGGTGAAGTTATGTGTCATGGGACACATAACATGTCTTAGGAGAATACATAAAAGAATAAGGAGGTGAAGAAATGTGTGGAACATTGGCCAGGTAACTCAAAAGAATTATTTTAATCTCTTATCTAATTGGAATATTTTGGTGCCTGTGGTATACTTCTGTTTAAAATTAAGGAAGTCCAGTATGTCAAAAAAAAAAAAATCCTGTAAGAGGAAAAGTCATTTCTTGTTAAAAAAAAAAAAAGAAGAAGAAGAAGAAGAAAAAAGAAAAAAGAAATAAATTTCTTAACTGGAAATCTGTTTCAGTACTATTTCAGTCTGGGAAAGTCTAGATAGACTGCTGTTAACATACTCTTTTCTCTACATTTGGCAGGATAAAACCAGAACCTTTTTCCCCTCCAAAATTAGGGGTTCCAGTTGCTTTGTGCTTTAAGATGGTGTAAGCCACCAGGATTTTGAGGCTCTGCAATTTTTACTCCAGATATAAACATGTGGCATGAAACATTCCTTGTCTCAGATGAGTATGGGGCAGTGGTATACACACTCCACTCCTGAGAAGGGTTAATAAACCTGACAGCAGGGATAGAGAAGGAGGGACTCTATCAGTGGGTTGCATCTAGTTATATGTGAGTATTTGCGAAATGAGATTAACATCAGTGGACGGATAGTATCTCTGTGTTTGTATCTTGCTGAAAGAGCAGCCTTTTCCTCTCCCTTTACGTCACTGGCAGTGTGACAACTGTGAGTGCAACCACATGAAGAGGATGAGAACTGCCAGCTTTGATGGCCTGCACTCCGCTTTCCCCAGCATCGTGTAGGAAAGTACGTGGGACGCTCGGCCGAGCCAGCAGGCACACGAGCAGCACTCTGTCCTGAAGTGTCACCTGTGCAGGGGACACTGGGGTTGTGCTGTTTCTTTGTCATGGCAGAGTCAGAGCCATGGGGAAAGGGCTGCACAGTCCCACCTCTCTTTCTCATGCATCCTAACACTGTTTGTGAGGTGACTGTACAAGAGTGCTGGTATTAGTAAACTATCATCTCTGCTGGTGAATTATCAGTACAAATAAGTGATAATCAGCAAAAATATAGTCTGGTTGTTTCCTTTAAGGTATGCAAAATGACCTTAAGATAATTTAATGTTAGCATTCAAAGACTTTCATATATCCAGCTTAGAGGGATATGGTCAGCACATCTTTCAATTGGCTCTTAGAACTGGTGACCTCAAGGAAGAGTGATGTAGGACAGACACTACTGGGAATGGATCTTCCAGAGTTCAGAGAAGTGCAGATGCTGAAGCAGTGACACACCAGCTGCTCATTCAGTGCAGCAATGTACAGCATCGAGTTTCAGGTCACACATGTGCTAGGAACAGACACACACAGCAGCTCATACACAGTATGGACTCCACTGGAAGCTGAACAACTTCTATAAAAGAGATTACCCTAACCAAAACTTCCTGTTAATCTTCCTACAGTTGTGTTGTAGCTATTTATCAGCTCCTTAGAACTCAGAATGAGCCAGACTGTGATATTTATAAGAGAGTGATAACTTCATATGTGCTAATATACCTGTAAGCATTGTGGGACCGTCATTGTTAATGTAAGTCTAAGTGCAATATAATTCTCAGTGTAAGACGTATGTACCCTTTGCAGCTTATTTCCTCAGGCTTAATAATGGTCAAATGGTAAGTAACTTTTCAATTTAGGCCCAGACTGATCCCTCAAAATATCACACTGAAGATTTTCCTCTCTTTTAGTTTTCTAGACCTTCTCTTAATTTTCACTTTTAGTCCACAAGAAGTCATGTGTGTTGTGAAATGTTGTGAGAAAATTCAGATTCTCTGAGCATTGCTTCTGGACAGATAAAGACATGCAGTAGACCTGCAATGTTCAGTTCTATTGGATTTTTACCTGTGGCTTCCACGAATCTTAAATTCAAATGAACTTTCAAGACACATCTAAATTGCTAGATGCTTATCTGACCTGTATCTAACCTCCCAACCTTTTGTGGCTGACACCATCACTTAATATCATCTGTGCATGTGTATGCACACCAGAGATAGATGCATACACTACTAGGACATCGTTCATTTTTTGGATTTTTCCCCCTTGAGCTCCATTTACTCTTCATGGAGAAGTTTATTCCTCTGCATCATCAGTTTCTGGGGCTGCCTGCCCTCCAAGGATGACAGGTTGAGGAGTATAATCTGTTTGGTTATATGCCAAGAAGAAAAAAAATCTAATTTTAGCAAACAGGTGTTGATACAAAAGGTCACCAGAGTCTGTCATCCCTTACGTGGGAATTGGGAATGAAGCATTGTAAAGTGGGGATGTTGCCAAGAACATGACTCTAATGGCTTTACATACTGTCAGTGACATGTGGGAGGGGAAAAGGCAAATGGATGGAAACCTTGAAGGACAGGGGGTATTTTGCCCTTGCTGATCTGGAGGGAAAGACAATTCATATATGCAATATATATTGATCTTTACAAGAGAGGTAGTAAAAGCAAAAGTAAAATATCAGTTCCAGTGATCTGAAGGAATAAATACTCTTGGCCAGATTGTAATTGAAAATATTTTTCTTTCAAAATCATCTATTTTTTTTTTATTTCCAAATTGAAATTTCTTATGAATCTATAGCTTTCTGAAAAAAAATCTCAATCCTAAAAGTTTTCTGCATTATTTTCATTTTTCCTTATCCCCATTTGCCTGGGCCAGCATGGCTGACAGTTAGAAAACTCTTTCAATATCTACAGTGATAACTTCTGTTTCTTTAAAAGACTAGCTAAGGGAATGAGGAATTGAACCATTTCAAATCCTGCAGTATGAAATCAACACCAAACTTTTTATTTTTTTCAAATGTTCCTTAAAAAAAGAAAATAAGAAAAACCCAGCACATTGCTTTTTATAGCATTTTCCTTCTCAAATTCTGACTTTAATGATTTGACCTCTCCCACTGGGAGGCAAACAAGACCAAGGTCAGTTACTTTGTTCTTTGTTTCAATGGGAGAACACCCTGCTTGATCCTTAAGATTGTACCTACAGAGCTCAGCTATTCTGGCTAAGTCTACACCAGTAAATCAATGTGCCCAGTATTGGTCTGAAAATGTTAGTGCATAGACAGCCTCATTCCTGTGCTCAGGAAGATTTTCTGGCACTGTTTCATTTACTGGCTCATTTGAAAAGGTCCTGGCCCCTCCTTGAATCAAAGCACTAAGTCACTCCCCAGCCAACAGACCCTTGCAATCTCCAGTATTTCAGATGTACATCTGCTGATAGCTGGTTTGATTGCTTTTAGTTACTTCTGGGGGACCCCTTAGAAAAGATTCAGGGATTGGTGTTTGAAAAGCACAATATGACCCACCCCAGTCTGCAACCCTGCCCTCAGTGTGCCCCAATTATTTCTTTCCCAAATTCCCAGAAAGATCTGATCGTTTTCTTCCTCTGAACTGCTAAGGATGCAATACAGTTTGTATGTAGTCTATCCTGAGACTTGGACCATGGGAGAGTTAAGCAAAATGCTTTAAATTTGTCCAGAATAGACAGTGAGAAAGTAATAGACAGTGAGAAAGTAAGCAAGGATAAGGGAACAAGAAGGGAGAGGGAAAACCCTAAACACACTTTTGATAAGAAGTACCAAGTGAAATTTATTCTAAATTGTAGATTGACAGCAACCAGGCTCTATTGCCCTATGTGCACTGAAGTCAGAGAAACCACTTGAGATTTTAATATTAGACATAATTTCCTGATTCCTTTCCTTATCATAATCTTTAAATTGCTTGCCAGATTCTGGGAGAAGCCTGTACAAGCACTTTTTTAATGGAAATCTCTCTGGTGACTTCTCCTCCTCTCTCCTTTTGTGCACACGCACACATTTGCTATATATAAAAGTAGCTTGGTTAAACTGATAGAGCCAAGGTCATAATTTCTCAGGGAAATGTCAGACTAATAGAAAAAAGGTTATAAATATAATAAAACATGAATCCTGTGACATTTGCCAAGGACAATAGTTTCATAATAAACTATCGGGCACTTTGAAGCCTTTCAATTAGGCCCCCAAAAGGCGTCCTGAAACATCAGCAAGGAGGGGGGTAGGAGCAGGGGAAGCCAAGAAAACTTTGAAACAGCCAGGGGAAAATGTGCCTGTGGTTTCCAAAGTGGCCTGAGCTACTAATGCTCTCTGACTAGTTGAAGGATTAAAAGTTCAAGAGGTCAGGTCACATCAGGGCACCAAGGTCATGCAGTGCTGTGACCTAGGAAATACTGACTGGTCAGAGAGTGAACCCTTCCACAGCGTGTTACCAATTAGTGTTTAATGACCAAATGTGGAATGCATTAGTGCCTCTGAGAACTGAATATGTTTTCAAAGGGTCCAAGATGTTCTTTACAAACATTCCTGTGTGGTTTGATTCACACTGTGTTTGGGGAAATCTTCAAGCTCTGTCCAGACTACAAAGCTGATATCTTGCGAATTCCAGTGGATGTAAGAATGGAACGAACATGGTTTAAATTTCTAAAGAGACAAAAAGTTTCAGCCCAAGGACCCAGGAAGGGTCTCTAGGAGTTAAAAAGGAGATTCTCCTTTCATTATTCAGTGGCTAACATGCTTAATTCAAGAGTAAAGAGTACGCAGATTAAATGGAGCTCTCTCAGTTTGTACCAGCTGACAAACTAATCTGTGCTCTAAGACCTTGGTGTTATAGAGCCTGATGTTGCAAACTCTTCCTACCATACACATTGTTTTTACATCACATCTCAGTTGCAAATTGCACATGTGAATAGATTTTAGGGAGCATACAGGGGAAGAAAGGAAGGAAAATTCGCTAGAAACCAAGGCCCTGGGTGTACCTTCCTAAAGTCCAAAGAAAAGGGCAAAGAATTGGGCCAGAATCAGCATGCTTCACTGATCCTTAAGCTTCCACTTCTCCTCCCATTCTAACCTGACCCTCAGTTGATCTCCCTTCCTTTAATCCTTTTCAATTCCATACCGTTTACTACTTACAACATTTTTTCCAGGTCTTTCTTCTTCAGCCTTCTGCCTCATTTTCAAAATTCTATCTTGCTTCTCTCTTCAACTGCTTCTTTCTTTTGAGGAAACTTTGTTCCTACTTGCTTCCCAAAATACCATGTATAAGACTGACTCACCTCCAGGTAATATATTAGGCTAAAATTTTTATCCACTTCATTTTAAATATATCTTTTCAACAGGCACTCTGTCTGAATGTTTATTTCTTGTGAGCCATGCTGCAGCAAGAGATCAGGAAATCCAGTCTTAATTAGTGAAGGGCAAAAGGCAAAGGATAGGGCTTCTTGCTTCTTTGTTCATTCTGTTCCCTTTTTTTATGTTATCTGAAAGTGGTATAAGGTATTTCAAATATCTCTACCTCCTAAATGGATGATTCTCTCACTGTATATGCTACAGAAAATAAATACAAGACTGCTTTCTTTAGGACATCCTCAAAAATCTTGATAAGGGTCAGGATGGGGGAGTGATGGACCCATTTTGATAGTGTATGATAATGATGCTTGGCTGGACTGTCCTTGGAAAAGCCAGTTAATTTGGAACTGCCTCCGGGAGGTCCCAGGAATAAGAAGCAACAATCACTTAAAGGCACGATGGCATCTCTCTCTTGGTTAAAAAAAAACCACACTGAAGTGTTTCACATCTGTGGAAACAGACAAGCAGTGGTGTTGTGCTCCTTCCTCCTCCATTCAAACACAAGGTACAACAGTTTAGTTTAAACCATGTGTATGCAAGACTTCCAGTTGTCAGAAGAAATAGAGGGAAAAATCTGGAAAGTCAAAACTTGGGTGAGAAGATGATGGCATTCATAGAATCATAGAATTTGACAATGATGTTACAGTAGAAGGTGTAGGAAGGTACAGGTCTGTGTTTATATAGGAGAGCACAAACCATCCACAGAGTAGACTCTTCATCCCTAGTCTACCACAGGGCTGTCACAGAATCCATGCATTAATGATGTATAAATAGCCCTTGTGTAGTGTTGCATAAAGCCCCTTCCTACAGGGACTATAAGATTTTGTACATCTCTATGCTAGGATGCTTGAAAAATAAAAAAATCATGATTTGTTATATAAGGAGCTTTGGGTAACAAAACCCATCCTAAATAAATATTTAAGGTCTTAACTGATAGAGCATAGATAGAGCATAGTCAGACACAAAAATTTTGGATTTTTCTGGCTGTAGAGGGAAAAATAATTAATTCTTAGGAATTTTTAGCCCTGTTTGTCTAGCTATGTAATAGATGTGAGCAATTGAACAGGCACCAGAACAATTTGAAAGTTAGCCAACCTGAACAAAAATTGCTTTTCTTCTGATTTTATCACTCTCTTCATACCTAAATATAAATAATTCATAGCTTCTCCACTCATTTATGGATTCTTCTAACCACCATCCCTTTCCAGCTATTCACTTATTCACAACTACGTGGGTACTTCCTAGAAGCAACTCCAAGGCACAGTAACACAGGGTACTAACAGTTTGGATGAGCAGTTTAAAAAGCACACCTTTAAATGCCTACCTTTATTCATCTTTTGAAGGCTGAGTTCTTCTAACACAATTGTTTTTAAATTAACAGAGAGCAGCAAACAGATCAAAAGCTTGGCCTTTCTGAATATTCTCTATTAATGGGTCTGATTTATTTCCTTTGTTAGAAAAAGGCATCCTGCTAGCAGTGATATGAATTATTATGCATTCATGTGATAGGAATAACTAGCTATGTGTGTCTCACAACACATCCAGTGCTTCTTGAGACAGAAGGTAGGCCCAGCTCACTTTCAGAGATGCATGTTACAGACTGTTGAGGATATAAAATAGGCTTTAGAATAAAATACTGCCTATGGGTGATAGCAGACTCTGTTCTTCCATTACAATGTTCAGCTCTCAGTCCCTGATTCATTGGAAAGGATAAAATGCCATGTCTGGATCTTGAAAAATGTACCAGAATTCAGATCCCCAGGAAGCTGAAAAGTTGCTTTTCCGTATTCTTTTCTAATTGCAATGGAATTTTTCTATTCTCCAGAGCACTGACATATTGTTGGATACACAAGCTCACCTCCAGTCCAGACCACATATTCTAAAACTTCTTAGGTATCTGGATTCACAGGACCATCTCTGTTTTCCTTCCAAAACCTTACGTGGCTGAGACACCCAGCACCTGTTCAGGGCGAGCTCTTCACTTGGCTGGAGGATGTGCATCAGAGCTACATTTCAGTGTGAGGGCAGAAGGATCACTGACTCAGCTGACTCAACCACGTGCAGCTGACCCTTTCACTCAGGGGCTGGTCAAAGTAGCAGCTGGTGAATGCCAGAGTGATATTAATGTGCTCTCAGGCAGCAGCTCATAAGGAAATGCACAAAATGTCTGCTCAGACTTTACTGCACTGTTCCCTGAGCTCCTGGAGATCACAGTTTGTGAGACACTGCTGTCAATTTTCTCTGCTCGTGCAGACTGACAAATAGGGCATCAGGCATTTCAAGGACCATAGGGTGGTACTGAAGGATCGAGAAAAAATTAGGGCTAGCAGTAACCCCGAGAATGTTTGATTGAACACTGAGATGGGATGGACCAAAAGCACAAGAATTTCTGTTGAATTGAGGAAGTAGTGATCTGATTCTTTGTTACATCATATTTTCTGTGACACCCTAAGTAAACTTCATAAAGTTGACCTAAGAGAATGTCAGGGTAGATCTGAAGAGACATCCTTGCTCAGCTTGGCTCTGTCCGCCGCTGCAATGACTGCTGTGAACTGCAAGCCACCTTGATGCAAGCCTTGGTTATTAACAGGAATAAAGGATCCATTAGATTTTCCATGAGATAATACACATTTAGGGGCAACATGATTGGCAGTGAGTGACCTCAAAGGTGGGCCAAGAACAGTACGTTGATTTTAAGTATTAATTCATGTAGCATGAAAGCAAAATCTCCATAACTGCAGAAATGTAGAATAGGCCATTATGACCATGTACTCTTACTTTCAACAGGCTGGGTCACAGGCTGAGTCCTCTCCAGTTCCCTGGTTAATGCTGGGAAGTCTTGCAATGGATGACAGTGTTACACTATTACAGTACCTGATGATCTCAAGGCACCAAGTGGTACTGGCTGCTAAGAGTTCTCCATCACCTGCAAGAGACTGCCCATGGCAGACCATCACTTGATAAGAGAGGGCTGCTTTCTCTTACAATCTGCTCCTTTCCAGCCTGTGGAAAATCTGCTCTTTGCACAGGAATAAAATGCTGATTATAAAGAATTATCTGATCTATTAGAGAAAGATGAAACAAATTTACAGATGCAAATCAAAGACAGGACACTTAGAAAGGAAACAAAATGAATGAACGACCATCTGGCAAGGATCCCACGGGAAAAACTCCTCATGTCTTGAAATCAAGAAGAAAGTCCAAGATTACTTTATCTTTTTTGTAGTGATTATCTGAGAAGGCCAAATTTGGAGCCTATCATGCTGGGTCTCTGTTGAGAGTAATTCAGATTTTTCCTTTGGGATGTCACCCTGTGGAGGAAGTTCAGTCTTTTCCATTGAATGTGGAAGAAACCTACAGAGACTGTGCTACTAACAGACACAAGTCAGAACTGGATTTGGTTATTTTCCTGGATGAGTGTTGCCTCTTATGAATTGCTGGGATAATTACAAGAATAAATGGATGAAAAATAAGAGGCTGTGACTGAAAGGAGAAGTCTGGGTGCTCCAATATTTTTTTCTACTTTAAATCTTTTATAGTAATAATACAGCTCTATAGAGGTCAGGTTTTCTGTACAGGAGGAGTACTACAGGCAGCTCCCTCATCACTCTTCCTCTCTGTTTTACTGGTGTGACAGACAAACTCAATATTTGCTGTGACAGACACGTGGCTGTAGCTGCCTCTTCTCCATCTTCTTCCATTCAGACTAGGGCTGCTTCCAACCCTGACACTGCAAGTGGAAGTCCTGATGTGGTGATTGCAGGGGAAAGTTCATGTCAGCCCAGGCAGGCAGCCAAACACTGAGCTCATGTTAACACTTCCAACCAGGAATGAGAAGAGCTATATGACAAACTCACAGATTGCTATCAGCATTTGGTGGGAACAGGTCCAAGAGCTAGACATGGATTTTGTGATGGAAAAAAAAAGAATAAGATATTAAGAAAAAAAAATTAAAAATTAAAAATTAAAAAAGGTGATCATAAAATCATACACAATGTTCTGGTCCAGGTTGCTAAACTGGAGAGGATTCAGAGAAGAACCAATGAAGTGATTAAGGGACTATAAACATACTTTGCAGAAATGCTCAGCAACTCAATTTGTTTAGTTTAATCACATAAAATGTTGAGGGATGACTTGATTACAGGTCATTAATACCATCTTAAGGAATGAAACTTTAATAATTATGTCCATTGTCCAACACAAAAGGATTTAACAAGACCTGATAGCTGAGAAGAAGGCCAAGAACCCCACCCCACTCAAAAATCCCAAGTATTGTAAACAGTTCCCATAACAACTAAATTGTAAAGCAAAGTTAGGTTATTTTATTCTCCATAAAATATAATATGATAAAATACTATCTGTGTTGATATGACCTATCTATTTCTCCACTCCCCTAAAAGTGCCCTAATTTGACTAAAGATATTAATTTTACCCAATATAGATATCTACATTGGAAACATCTAATGTAATCTAATCTATTTTGCTTCTATTTATACAGCCAGAAAAGAGAAGTAGGCACTTTTAAGTGTATCACTTGCCTACATTCAAGCTAATTTTCAACTAACCTCAACAGTAAAACACATGAGGTGAAGGCAAGTTTATTTAGGTAAAGCTGTAAGCATTTGAGAATCACATGTAGAGTTAGAGACAGATTCTTTAATTCAGATAGGCATTAGCTTGGAGGAATTTGCAACATGTATTAGCAAGGAGATTCAATCAGCTGGAGTATTGCAACGTTTTCTTCAGCTTCTTAGATTTTCTTCATAATCCAGGATACTGAAACCCTACAGATGTATTCTGCAATTCTTTAGGGAATGATGGAGCGCCAGGAGATGTTAGAGACAGCATTTCTTAACCTTTTCCATGGGGGCCAATCTCACCTCACATACTGCTCCTGTGTAGCAGTGTGATTCTGACAGTAATCCATCCAGAATGGGGCTCACCAGGTCTGCAGTTAAAGCTTCTACTCTAGACAGTGTTAGTTATGACATATGAACAGATTACTCAGAGTACCCAGAGTTTGGTTCAGTCTGGTCTGGAGAACTTTTGAGGATCCAAAACATGAACACTTGTTGAATCTCATGAGGTTCACATGGTCCCACTTCTCAAACTTGTCTGGGTGTTTATGGATGACATGCCATCCCTCAGGTGTGTCAACTGCACCACTCATCTTGGTGTCATCTGTACATTTCTTGGGGGTGCACTTAGTCCCAGTGTCTGTGTCATTGATGAAGATATTAAACAGTACTGGTCCCTCAACAGACCCCTGAGGGATACCACTTCTCACTGATCCTCATCTGACCATGGGGCTCTTTACTGCTGCCCTCATGCAATAGCCGGGTGGCTGTCCCAGGTCAACTTCTTTTTGTTGCTTGCCCAAGACCAACGGTCCTGGAAGAGAGACTGGGTTAATAATATATCATTCCCTTTCTAACACAATGTCACCAGAATAATTTTGCTAGATAAAGCATCGTACTGGAGGCCTTCTGTCATGGGTTCAAATCTTCTCTGGTGCTGAACTGAGAAAATAAATTCAGGATATGCCAGAGGAGTTTGATATGTGCTGCTTCTCTAAATCAACCAGAAGTTGCATAATTCTGTTGGCCCAGTAATGATTCCATGGTAGTAAGCCATGCTCAATGGCAGGCTATATTTGCTCCAACACAGCATTCAGATATCAGGATCACACATCTTTTGGATTAGGGCTGACTGATATCCTGACATTTTGGACAGAACTCACATCTGTGCAGAGCTGTTCACTTCCCAGTAAGCACAAGGCTCTGTTGTCACGCAGGGTTGTATGGCATAACTACAAACTGCAAACATTCTTTTTCCTGAAGGAGGTTGTTCTGTTTTCCTTTTATCAACTTGATGGGTTAGGAACTGGGACGAAAAAGCAAAATAACACCAGTCTTTCCATACTTTCCTACCATAGTCTCAATGTCAAGAACTTTTCTGGACACTGCACATACAGGAGATATCTGACCATATGGAGGATGTAAAGGGAGAGATTTTCAGATTCAAGTTGTCTGATTCAATATCCTGCCTGGGTTCCTCTACAGAATCAAGGAAATACCATGCATTCCAGTTCATCATTGTTATTGTATACAGAGATATGATAGTGTGCTTCTGAAATGTCAAAAATCCCCACAGGGCAGAAGATTTTTGAAGACAGAATTCCTACCTACTGTATGAAAAAAAGAAATAGGGAAAGGAGCTTAAACACATTCTCTTTCCACCTTTAAAGCTGTGTATTTAGAGCTTTCATAGCAATATGGGTAATGAAAAAGGAGACAAAACCAATTACTCCATTTATTTCTGTTGAAGAACCTCAGAATCTTTCAGGATTGGACAGAAGCCTCTTAGCTTTTCAAAGCACTCAAAAGATTTTAGTTGGTTTATCAATGTTGTTTTAATGTTTGCTCTTTGATATCTGAAGGAAGGGTTTATCTCTGGCTAATTCTCCTAAATGCATATTATTTAAGTAAAGGAGAGAATGTATGGTAGAAACCATCTGTATCTTCTTCCTTTTTTCTTGCTCCACTCATACAAAAGAGTGAGGAAAATAAGAATTAATTACCCACTCCATTCTTGATCCCCAAGGAGACTAAACTGAGACTTTAAATGGACAGCTTTCTTCAAACATAAACCAGCAACAACAGTATGATGTGATTACAGTCAATCACTTCAAAAAAGTCAAGTACTGGCTCATATGATCTTGGAATCACTTAATAGCTTCGGCAATTCTATTTTTTTTTTTTCCCCATTCAGGAGAAGGTGCTAGGCCTCAAAGACAGTTACCTCTAGACCAGGCAACAAATCTCAGCCATTTTGGCAGCTTGCCTAGCCAAGAAGCGTGGCATAAGTTTGTTCCAAATACACATCACCTCCAGGCAGAAACCAAACATGGAGAATTGCCAGAAAGACTAAAGCATAAGGAAGTTACTAACATGTGAGAACAGGAAGTTATAAATTAAGACTATATTGCAACCTTTATTTTGGAGGGTGTTACCAGGCTCCTCCCAGCCTGGTAAACATTTGTGTAGCTATCTGGGAACCTGATCCTTCTTCCATAGGAATTGAGACAGTACTTACTGTTGCTTTCACTGGTACAAGAGTCTGGTCATCAAGTATTTTAAATAAACATTGTTGCTTTTCGTTTCCCAAGTAAAAGAAGTTTGAAAAGCAAATATAGAGGAGTTTACAGATACTGTCTTTCTAAAGTCCTTACGGCAAGAAACTGTGATTTGTTAAGGAAACAGAATTTGTTTCCTTAGAAATTAATTTGGAAAGAAGTTTTGAGAAACACATGTTAGAACTTGAAATGAAGTGATGCTGAATTTTTTTTTTAATTTTTGCTTTATATCCATCCAGTTCTGTCCCCACAACAAGGCTTGATGTGGGTAGATATTGGATCCTGCCTATTAATAGACAAACAAACCCTCAAGAAGACATCACATAGCTTGAAATGCAATTCTTGAGTCAATGTATTTTAAAATTAAATGGGAAAAAGAGCAAAATAAATACAAACAGAGATAAAGTTAATTTCTTTGTTTCCCACTTATGAAGAATCTCATGTGGATATGGCCAAGGACATCCAGCCCATATTCCAAGAAACTGCTGCAGTAAAACAGAATTGCTTTTTAAAAAACATTTACTTGAAATACCAAATCTAAATGTTCTTAAGATGAAAGAGCCTCTTTAGTTAATTTTAGACAAGGCTGTCCTATTTTGGCTGTGGACTGGAAGCAGAGAATAGTAAAATATTTACTCTGAGAACAGCAGTGCTGGGCATTGAGCCCAAATACAGCTATCTCCTATAATTCTCTTACCATACAAGTTATAGCTCCTTCTAGAAGTATTTACATCAATCTGTACTACTGTAAAATGACCACGCAGCTCATTATCAAGCAGCAGATCAGTACAGTCTGCTGCATTTCTGTACACTGGAGTCTTGCCTTGTTATTCAGCCACTATCCAGGACAGTCACTGCAGCGTGTACAGATGTATAAAAAAGAAATTAAAAAGGGGCTGGTACTGAGAACTTAGGAAGGCCTTTGGCTTTCAACATTGTGAAAGCAAGGGCAAAGGCACTAAACCTGATAAACTAAACTTGTGTCTCATGGGATGTATGAAATTAATAAGAGTGTGAATGCATGGGAAATGAATAAGAGAGAAAGTGGTCTGGCTTCAGCAATTACACTCAGATGATAGTGAAAAAAGATCAGTTTTGGATTTAATGAAAAAGTCACAGGTTCATATTGCAGACCAGGTATGGGAGATGAATAAGAAATACAGGGAAGGAGACAATTCATTTTGCAGATGACCAAATTCTGCCAATAAAAGGCCTCAATTTTGTCAGCCTGTTTTCTTTCTATGAAGCATGTAAAATAAAACTTTCTCAAAAACAAGCTTGTTGTAATGACTCACTAGATACTGCTTGTGAAAGACATTGATCATGAGCAGCACAGTAAAAATATCAGACATATTGAAACAATGAGCTACAGGCCTCCTGTGGCGGAATGACTGCGGCAGCAGACAAGGGAAAAGCACCTCCTGTCATGTACCTGGACTTCATTTAGGCCTTTGATACACTCCTCTACTACAGTCTGGCCTCTCAGCTGGAGAGCTAAAGATCTGATGGATGAATGGTTTGAAGGACAAGGAGATGGTTGGATGGTCAAAGAGATGGAGTTAAAGGCTCGATATCCAAGTGGAAACCAATAACAAATTATGTCCCCCAGAGGTTTGTACTGGGAGAAATAGTATTTAATATCTTGATTAGCTATATAGATAATGAGATCAGGTGCACACTTAGCAAGTTTGTGGATAACATGAAGATAACTGTTGGATTTGCTTGAGAGAAGGAATACTTCACAGTGACACTTTGGTGGCCAGGAGGAGTGGGACCATGTGAACTACAATGACTTTCTCCAAGGCTAAATGCAAGGCCCTGCACCTTGATCAGGACAATCTCCAATACCAGTACAGACAGGGGAATGAGTGAGAACAACCCTGAGGAGAAAGAACTTGGGAGTACTGGCGGTCAAAAAATGGGATACAGATCAGCAGTGTGTGTGCTTGCCTTCAAGAAAGCCAATGTTATCCAGGTCTGTAGCTAAAGAAGCATTGCCAACAGGTCAGGAAACGTGGTTCACTCCTTTAACTCTGCTCTGGTGAGACTTTATCAGGAGTATTTTGTCCAATGCTGGAGTCCCCAGTACAAGGAAGACACAAACATGCTAGACCAGGCCCAGAAGAGGGTCATTATGGAAAGTTATCAGAAAGTTAGAACATCTCATCTATGAGGAAAGGTTGAGAGAGTTGGGGTTTTTTAGGCTGGAAAGGAGAAGACTCCAGGTGGGCCCCATTTCTCCAGGGGGTCCTTACTGCAGAGTTTCAGTACTTAAAAGAGGCTTATGAGAAAGATGGAGAGATCTTTTTTTTAATAGGACCTGTAGTGACAGGACAAGGAGGCAACAGTTTAAATCTAAGAGGATAGATTTAGATTGTACATGATGAAGAAATTTTTTCAGTGACGGTGGTGAAACACTGGTACATGTTGCCCAGAGGAATTGTGGATGCCTGGTCATTGGCAGCATTCAAGGTTAGGTTGGTTGTGGCTTTAAGCAACCTGATCTAATAAAGATGTATCTAACCAGGGCAGTGGAACTGGACATGTAAAGTGTCTTCAAAGGTATCTTCTGACCCAAACCATTTTATGATTCTATGAATCTATGAAATATCTATGGTGGCTCCTTCACCAAATAAAATCTAAAAGCAAATATTTCAAAGGAAGAAAGCAAATTCAAAATGCTGGTTATTGTATGGCAGTAGCCAAACCACGTTAACTTTAAATAGCAACAGCTGGGGATGGGAAAGGGAAATGTTTGTTTCTCTTTTTACTGTTTTTCGTTGTTGTTTTTATTTCACCCAAGTGATTTTTTGGTGAATTTGGTTTTGATTTTTTTTTTTGCTTTTCAAAACTTTTTTCTTACTTCAGCCATTCCAAAAGTTAAAACAAATAGTCAAAAGGCAGTAGTAAAAGCTTAACAAAACAAACTAAAATTGTAAAGGAAAAATAAAGTCATGATTCACACTAAAATGAATGTAATTTTCTTCCAAATTGTCTGAAAAAAAGACTTAACCACAAACATAATTTTTCCATGTAAACATTTCTGCTTTTTTTGATTTCCATTTTGTCTTGAAGTGCCACTTCAGTGTTAGAATAGACCTGGGACTTCATAATTCTAAATATAGCAAATGTGTCCAAATGAAGCAAAAGTATTCAATTAAGGAAACAGCACCTGAGTCCAAATGAGATCAATGCACTTTAATTGCCAATGCACTTTGTTGCCATTTTAAACTGTACCTCTATGAAACCCATCAGACAAATCTATGGTCACTTATCAAAGTAAGCAAAGTTTTCTAGCAGCTGGAGATCAAAGAATAATGGGCCTTTAGTGTACAGACTGCATAAGTGCAGTTCTTCAAAGGCAACTAAACTCCTCTGCCCATGACTGCAGAGCACTTTGAGATCCTTTGGGATTATAGATGCTGGGTTTCAAAGCACACCAAGAAGTGTGAAAGTCACAATTACAGACCAGTGCTCTGTCATCTGGGAAGAGATTTTTTAATTAACTAGGGACAGATTCTTCATCAGTTGTGTGAACTCACAAAAAAGCTTGCTTTGATATTTCCAGAAGGCCACTTGTGAGTCCTGTGGAAAACAGCATCTGACCTTAGTGAGCATCTCAGTGCATCTCAGTGGCAGAACCGTTATGTTCCCCTTCTTCCCTGATGCAGATTATAACATCAGGCACCCCTCTCTGCTCAACACAAAGATGTCACTTCTTAGTAGGGACTTACAACTGGGATAAAAAGAGATAGGTACTATTTTGAATACTGCACAAATATTCGGTTCCGAGTACTGAAGCAAGACACAGAGGTCACTTCCTAAGGCAACAAAGATGTTTTCCTCTTCAGAACTTTCTGGAGTGGGGGAAAATACCATTAAGCTTCATCCTTGGGAGAGCAACAAAACTCCTCTGGAAAAGGAAATGAGAGGGAGCTTTAAATGGAACATCTAACAGAGATTTCACTAGATGAGCAGATGAAAGATGAAGATCATCTAAATACCTTTCAGAAACATCATGCTCCCAAACAGAGTGTATCCTCATTACAGGAATACAAAATCATTCAAGATAATGTCTTTTAACAAGATCAATTCCAAATGGATTACTGTGCTTTCTACAATTCCACATTTTCCCTTCCTCCTGTCCTCACTGAGAGATCTCAGAAAATAAATAATAACAAAAAAATAAACATAAACAATTAGTAAATCTACTGATCTTTTCCCAGGATTTGTATGTATGTGTGTGTGTGTGCAACTCATTAGTTTTCCCAACATTTGAGAAAGAATTAAAATATCCTTATCTTGGTCTGAAGATGAGGTAAGAAGGGAGGGTACCTAGCTAGTGTTAGAGTTTATCTACAGTACAGCTTGGACTTAGGGACAGGGTGACATTCCTCTGTTATCCTGACTTCCTTAGGCACCACAGACTGTGCCAAGAATGGAAGTCAGCAGGTGTTTCAACAGTGGCAAGCCCTTCTCCTCTAAGCTCTGCGCCTGCACTCCATCCACTGAGCCGCTACTTGCTATCTGCAAACTGGTCCTGATACATTTATGTAGAGTTATTTTAAACTAAGGTCTTGTCATGAACCACTGAAGTATATGACAAGGCTTTGTTCAAGAGCACTTGAGTATTAGACCCATTTTTTTTTCCCTACCTGGTCACCCATCATGACTTGATGATGCCTGTAGACCCTTCTCTACACAGACCTGGAGCCCTCCATTGTGGCAGCCCTTTCCAAAACACACTTCCTTGCATATGCAACATGTTAATAGGCTCTGTCCATGGAATACAACATGAAAATGTGAGTCAAGTGTGATTGAATATGTGGAGTCTAGAGACAGAAATTATTCCAGTAAAAAAAATAAATATATAATTTCTTTTGTTCTCAACAATTTTAGCCTGTGAATAATTTGGGTCTCTATCATATCTCACAAAGTGCACAATTCTGTTTTTTCTTGGCCTCACGAAAACTTGTTTGCTTTTTGAGACACATTGTTCTAGTCTAGCCTGAGATCAGTTTGTCCTTCATACAGGAATCTTGCTGCCTCTTTAGAAACTGTTTATGGTCCAAGACTGATGGCAGGGCATAAAAAGATAAAGTGTCATAAAGGTTGTGAAACAAAGGAACTGTTGTATCATCTCAACTCTCTATTTCCCCAAATGAAATAATGTATGAGTTAATATGAAAACTGTTCTTACTCAGTGAGAAACTGGTTGTTCTCACCTCCCGCTGATCAGATTGTGGTTGAGAGTATGTGGGCCCTCATTGCTGTTTGAAATTTCTAGCCTTTCCCAGAGGAGACTTCCTGCACTGAGAGGTGAATAAAAATTAATAATAACAAGCACTTGCAAGAAGCACATTATTTCCTAGTACTGTGCTGAAACATAGATGTACAGATATCCAGGAAGGGGAAAAGTAATAAAACTGCCAAAATTACCTTGTTTGTTTTTGGTTTTTTTACTCCCTCTTGGATCTTGTTTGTCAAGAATGCTAATCAATGAAGTACTGTAAATAAAAAATGGTCACAGAAAATAATCTCTCATCTTTTAATTAACAGCATACTGAAGATAGAGTCCTCATGTGCTTAAACATTTCTCTGAAAGGGGAGTATAAAGCTCACTCAACTGGGGTGATAATGAGGAAAAATACTTCTGAGAGCTTTTAAAAAGCTGAACATCAAAGTCCTACTCTTAGGGTTTGATAATACGTGAACAGTGTTGCTATTGGAAATTTCTGCCTGCTCCCAGGGGAGGCTCAGAGTGCTGTGAATGAAGACCAGCAACCTTAAGGCCAACTTCTGTGAAGTTAGTCCAGGATTTGTTTGATGCAAGGACATGAAACAAGCCTTCAGAGAAGGGAGCACATTCAAGAGCTCCACAGCAACATCTGTTGAACACCAGCAACATCAGCCCCACAGGTATATTCTGTTCAGGGGTTTATTCATAGCACATTCATTCCACAAACTTGATGATATTACATAACTCATCCATCCAGTAACTATTACCTGCAATAGGTTGACATATCTCATGTAAGGGGTGGGATTTTAGTACTTATTTTCTTCTCAGATAAGGTAATGATTTGTGCACAAATAAAAGCAAACATTCATTTATTTCTTAACCAAAATACAATTGATTTATGTCAGCATAAAATTAAAAAAATACTCAAATAAGAATTGAAGAATAGACTGGACACAGCTTTACTGGAGTCTATCTGAATGCTTGTTTTTACCATAAAGCACCCCAGAATATACTTTTTAACTTTTATACTTTTTAATACTTTTTATACTTTTACATCTTGTTTCACAAGTGTCTTTTCACTAGTCAGGCTGGGTTACTTTGTGAAGAAAGCACCTCTGATGTTTCACCCCTCAATCACTTACCAGCACTGACAGTGTTCTCCTCAGTCTCTTCAAGTGAGACCTCCAGAACAGCCTGAGCACAGAAATTTCTGCCTCAGGTTTTGCTCACTACTGCTTTCTTTCCACACTGCCATGAGTTGGATCACTCTGTACAGAAAACAGCATGACTTTCATATTTATTTTCAAAATATGAGGCAGTAGAAAACAGCCATCTTTTCAGGCCTTTCTCATTCCTTGGTTCTCAGAGAAAGGTGAGGGATAACGCCACACGTAGGGGTTTTCTCCTTTCCCTACTTTTTCAGCTAGCATCCAGGACTGTAGAATTACCACAAGAAAGATAAAGTGGTCAAAACCAAAGCATTATATTCCAATTTAACTCATTTTAATTATACTTGTAGGAAGTTTTTTACTTCAGAAGCACAATATGGACTTCAGTCATATAGTGATGGAAAACACTACAGAACAAATACTTTTACAGTAATACTTTTGCATGGGATTTGAGGGAGTTTACACAGATTTGGTTTTAAATGTGAATTTCTCATATTTTCAGCTATCATCCCTTTGATATTAGATTAATTCTTTTGATTCTTGTGCCAAACACTGTGGTGTTGAGATCAGTAGGCAGATTTTTAAATTAAAAATGTGTAATATAAAGGCATGTATGTTCACCTAGAAATAATTGCCAGGTTGGCTGGATCTGAGACCTAGCTAGGAAAAGTTCATGATCACAAGCAATTTTGGCTTGTTTCTTCCTAGAAAAGCTTGTTCTTCTCATCAAAAGCTTGTTGCACACAGACTGACATCTCAGCATAAACTTCTGGACCCCCAGTAATGAAAATCCTTTTGGTAGTGGAAAGCATTGTTTTATGAGACCCCTGTTCCAAACTCATTTTCCTATATATTTCTAAAAGCCTGATTAAGATAGGTGACTAATGTACATAGTCATAAAATACAGAGATTACACAGTTTGTAGGATCACCTGACTCTGAGTGCCCATCATTGTCTTGTCCAAGAACACAAAAATGGCTCTTGAGTATAACAAAATGCAATATTATTATGTGTCCTGATTCTTGGTCTGAATCTCTTAACACTTTCTCCCCAGTCAAAACTTAGCCACTTACTAAAATTTATGTAATAAATTAAGTTTTCTTAAGTATAAAAGGTATGTAATATATATAGAGTTCCAAAAATATGCATATGTATGTTATACATATATATGTGTATACATAACATATTTATTTATTTATTTCCACAATTGTATGTATCTATATATATACATTTCTACCTAAATACACATATTATTGTATTTTTGGAGTGACTAAGACAAAAATGGAAGGACCTATGAGGAAAATACTCTAGATTCTTAATCAACCCAGTTCCTAATGTCTTCTCTCAAGAGTGGTAAAAATCAAAGTTATATGAAGAGTGGATAAATTTCCTGTCAGCATTGGGCACTGAGTGACCCTGTCTACATGAGTTCTACTAATCCTGTAGAAAATTCAGCCACGCTTTTCTAGTGCACATAGACAGGAATTCTTGAACAATAGCCAAAGCAGGAAAATAAACACATTTTAAATTACATTGCCATGTGTGAGCCTTATTCTAGGGAATTGTGTGAAAGATCTCCTGAATTTCTAAGAAGTCAGTAGAAGATCTGCAAGAAACCATAAGTATAAGGGTACGGCATCAGAACACAAAATTGCCACCAAATCAAGAATTTCTAGCTAAGAGAAGGACCCCTCGGGTGTTTATTTCAAAATATTTGCATTTCTTAGAAAATTAATTTGTCAATATCACAAAGGACTAGACAACTGTTTCACTTTATCTAAGAGATTAATTATGGCAGCTAAATAATTTTTAGATCGTGGAACTAATGTCATTACAATAAATATGTGCATGCATTGAGGTGTACCCTCAGGTCAGCACTCCATCCAGCCTTTCCCAGTCCTCCATCCTTGGGAGATGTGGAACCCAAAGACACTTTTAAGAAAGGGGGATGGGGGGTAGGAAATGGAAGAAGATATTTTAAAATTCACCTCTACAAGGAAGTCAGCAGGAATCCTACTGAAATCAAGTTAGCGATTTCAAGAAAAGGAAAAAAAAAAATGAAATTTTGACTGAGATAAGAGGTGTGGGAAACAGAGTAGAAAGAAACTGAAGTACAATCTAAAGTCTAACACTGAGCAAATTAGTTCATATCAAAGTTTGACCTTGCTTTGACTCTGTTATATACTAGTTCTGAACATCCTGGAATGAAAAAAAAAAAGAAGCTCCTTTTCTAAAGGAAAATGTAGGTATTCTATATCATCTGGCTTTCTTTTTCCCTGAGAACTAGACTTTTCAAATTTTCTACTGCTGACTGATTAAAACAACCTATACAGAAGGTCATTGTCAAAGAATGTGAAACTGATAAATAAAACAAAAAAAAATTCACAGGTTTTACACAGTCATCACTTCTTGATGAATTAGAAGTGAAATATTTAAGGGATAAAAAATAGGCAGCAGAACAAAACTGCGGTGATTCCCTAACATCTGAGGAAAATCATTGGAATGAAAGGTAAAAAAAGAGAACAAAAATCCAATACTGAGATAAATTCATTCATCTATGAATAAAATTGAATATAAAAGTAACCACAACTCTCCTTTCTCCCTTTTGTGCTTCAAGGTTGTAAGGAGAGTATAAATCCTACTTAGTAAGCCCTGTGAAGAAAACTCAGCATGTTGTAAAGCTGAATGCTGGGTATCTTGCTGCCTAGGGAAAGCTTTTTTGTTGCACTTAGGGACTCAGATGAAGGCCAGTTCTTACACTGTTCTGTATTTCAGATGATACAGCTGACTCTAATTTATTTGCAGTAAAACAGATTAATACCTTCTCTCTAATTTTAGTATCACCATTTTTAAAAGATCTTAAATTCTCTGCTGTTTTCCTAATATATAGTAAATAAACTTGTGTTTGAAACTACTTTCATATATTACTGAAGGCCAAATCAAAACTACCATATTTTGTCTTCTAGAATTAACAGTTGGCTGAGGTCTAAAGAGAATGTTTCTATAAGCCTTATTTTGATAGAGTATTTTAAAAGTCTACTGCACAAGTCACAATTAAGGCCATTCGATTTGCTATAATTATTGCTGTGATGTCCTTCAGCCACAAGTACATAATAAATTAGCTGTAGAATGTGATAGTAAACCAATTACTGTTTCACTGTGACTTGGGATTCATATCCAGATTTATTCCCTTTTTTGGTCCTGTATCCTGGCAGTGTTTGTAATTCCAATTTGTAATGATTTTGAATCCCAATTCAGCCTTCCTATCATTCAATCATATTACAGTACCACTAATTGTCAGTTAATGCCTCTGTCATGCAAATCCTATGTGGGAGGACATTCTTAAATAAACTTCTCGCTTTTGTATATGAAGTTTTATCAATCAAAAACCTGTATCTCATCACGGTGAGCTTCTAGTAACATACTTTAATTTTAAAAATTCATTGTTTAATGTTTTTAGGATATTTGCTCCAATTTATCATTTTTCTCTGTCTTATATTTTCTTTGCACTCTGCTTTTCCTTACAGTAAGTAAACTAGAAGTGTCTGAGCAAAAAAATACAAGATTTAGTCCACTGTTTTGGTTAAATGTAGAAAAATATCTTAATTTTTAGCTCATAGCACTCCTTTAGAAAGGTAAGTAAAAAATGTTAACTGTGCTGATAATACTGGGCAATCCAGTTCTTGACATATGCCATTAAGGAGTTTTACTATATACATTGCTAGATTAGAAAAATTAAGTGCAAATATTTTATAATGAGAACGGATATTAAAAAATATTAGAGAAACAGTAAATTTTATGGATCTTGAATGTCAATTTTAAAAAATTCAAGAAATTTCAAAAATTATGAAATCCATAACACTGGGTTTTGATTCTGGCTTCTTTGCAGCTCATTGTGAGGCTAGATGTGAAAGACAAACATCAGTTAAAATTTTACTTATTCCACACAAAGAAATAAATATTTTGTGTGTTCTGAAGAACAGTGTCTAAAGCCCTGTTCAAACAAAAGATGTGAAGTGCTGTAGTGCAAAAGCTTGAGGCTGAGTATTGCACCACTTGCCCACCATAACCCTGAGGTCCTCCACTTGAATTCTGTGAAGTGATGGAGTGAGATCCCTGTGCTGTCTGCAGCATCACCATACAGATGTGCCATAGCTCCAGCCACATCTGGAGAAAGTTCTCTAGACCACACTTTCTCCATTCCCTGGTTCACAGTGCTGCCACACATGACTTTGATGGAACACATTCCCAAGGCTCAACATAGATTATTTTTCACTTTTTCCTCTCTTCATTTCCACTTACAAGTGAATCCTTTTTCTGTACTTCCAGAATAGTTCCTGTTTTGTGAGATGTTTTGTAGTATTCTGGGACAATATTACATTTCCTGTGCTCCATCACAAGCATTCTGACCAACCATACCTATCTCCATCACACAGCATGTGGCTATTCTTATTGCCTACCTCAAGGTTTACCACCTATTTGCTGCAGGCTTTTAGGAAGATGGCCAACATGAAAATTCCTCTGGAGACCTAAGACAGTAAAACATCTTTTTCTCCCCATTTCCAAGGTTTCTTAAGACATACTGCACAGAATTTCTTTGTTGTCCTCTCTTACGTTACACATTTACAAATTGCCACAGCTATTATTCAGAATTTGCATGCCATATTTTAAGCCCTCTGATTGATTGCATCTCTTGTATATTGTGTAATACAGCTTGCCTACCAGTGAGAATGGTTCTAAGTTCCTTGCCATAATTTTTATTAGCTATACATGGTATAGCTGGTAGTAATTGTGTGGGGAGAATGAGATTGATGATCTTCAAGGGCTAGAGTTGTCACTGCTGGACTAATTTTAAGACAAGCTGGTTCTTAGATCTGTCATTTGATGCTTAAGCAAGGTTAAAGCCCAATCTGAAAGGCTTTTTTTTCAGAAGGAATCACTTGTGTTGGTATTTTGTTGCTTTCGACATGCAGCTTAATTAGGTCTTTAATTCCTGAACCATGATCTTTTCTTAAATTAGCAAAGAGGAAAAAAAAACAACAAAACATACAAACAAAAAAAAAGAAAACAAGGCTTTATGCCACCTGGAAGGAATTAAAATAAATGCCTTTTCCCACTAATCTTATTTCAAGTCACAACAATAAATATGCTCTGTATTCAATAGTTTTGTAAGCCTGCAGCTAAGGGGAGTCCTCTGTGCAAATGAGCCCTTTCCAGCACCAATACTTGACAGGAACAAATTAACAAGTCCTGGTAAAATCACCAATGCCTGCGATATATCCCAACTGCTATCAAACTGTGGGCAGTTCTGGGAGATTTATATATATATATATATATAAATTTATATATATATATATATATATATATATATATCCTGGGTATTTTACTGCTGGTTAGGAAGGTATCAAGGGAGTTTAAAAACTATTTCAAGCAGACCATGAGTTTGAAATCAAATTTTAAGTGGTGGACAGGAAAAAGGAAGGAAAAACTGAGTTCTCCTTATACCCTCTGCTCTCTCTACCTGAGAAGTTCTGCTCTAGTACTAGGGAGCAAGGAGAACACAACAGCCTTGCTCGTTCTGACTTCTCCAGTTCAGGTTTCTCCCTGATGCTGACTCCAAATATTCCATATAGCTTTTCTATAGGACAGGGATTCCCAGTAGCTGTGAAGTCAGCTTGTTCCCCATGTCTTCGCATCCCCATGAAGATAAAGAATAAATTTTTTGGTTGACCTGAGGTGTAGTGGATGATATTGATACACATTATTTTCTAGTTCTGCATTTGAAGTCTATAGTATCACCCCTATTTACTTGTGTTCCTTTTTTTCCCTCAGTGCTGTATCACTGGACTCACTCAAACTTCTGCTTTGTACCCCTAATCTGAGTACAAGGGCCTTTCTGGTTCAGGGTTCTCCTCTGACCTTTCTTTTCTTGAGGAAATCAATAGGGACAGACATTTACAGACAAATATATGAGCACTGCATAGTATGAATAAGTTGGTTTATGTCTCCACATTTTTGACAGCTGTATGGTTAAAGCCAACATGTAATGCTTGAAAACACTGAAATGCAAGTGTCTGATCATCAAAATATAAACCTACTATGAAAATTCAGACACTCTTTGCTGGTCTGGGAGCTTGACTGCTTTATAATTTAGGTGTCAGATTCCCCTTAATACCTTTACCTCCCACCTCATGCTCATTAATTCCTTTTATGTAACAATTCATGACCCTCACCATTTCCTCAGAGTTTAATGACTTCAGAGGAAACCTTTCATCCCATTGTCAACCCCCTTCTTTAGCTATTGCCTTTTGCAGAGAGAACTCGGTCTGCTAGAGCAGTGGTGCTCCTGTCCCCCACATGCTCTGAGGGAGGATTCCCTTAGACATAATTGTAGCTGTCTACTTTCCCCCTGTGGACAAATCAGTTCCAAACCAGCCCAAGTACAAAGATGCACAGTTGGACATCCAATTGTGCTCTGAAGTCATTAGCAAGACAAAACACTCTGTGGAATTTAGGCTTTCAGTCTCCTCTCAAGGAGGATTTCTAAGAAAAACCTGGCAGTTCCAACTGGGAGATGAATTCCTTCTGCTAAATAGAAGATAAGGAAAGATTAGTTTAGTGACAGCAAACTTGGAGTTAACGCTCTTCAAGGGGCAATGTGCTCCTTCAGTGACTTCTCCTTCAGAGGACTGAATCAAATTACATAAATATATATACATCCATTTTCAAATATTGGCATTTCCTATTAAATAATATTCTCTTCAACTGGAAACATCTCTTTTAGAAAGCTATACCTGTTGTTCATAATATTTTGAGTTAGCAATACTATTGCCAGCACTATTAATAACTTTATGTCAATATTCCAAACTCAGAGAAAAATAATGAAGTTCCCACATTTGGTATATCATTGAGGACACTGAATTCTCTGTGTGGCTTGGCAAAAAAATATTGATCTTTTCCTTCAGTTTCCAATTTACAGGAAAACCTAAACTTATGGAAAGTCAAAGTTCCTGTCACAAGGCTGAATGCAGCATGTACTGAGAGAGAAAAGCCTCCCAGAGAAAATAAGACAATTCTATCTGAACACCAAACAACTTGCCATCTGGTTTATAAATAAATCAAATTATTCAAAAACAAAATTTGCCCTTGGATCTCATTTGCCTTTGCTGCATAATTCCATCACTAACTGAATGTTACCAATGGA
The DNA here is from genome assembly GCF_963662255.1 of Cinclus cinclus. Taxonomy (NCBI): domain Eukaryota; kingdom Metazoa; phylum Chordata; class Aves; order Passeriformes; family Cinclidae; genus Cinclus; species Cinclus cinclus. Next base: position 142,398,023 of record NC_085046.1, on the reverse strand, counting down.
AGAAATATCTGTACACGTGAAATTATCAGTGCTCATGAATAATTTCATCGCTCAGTTATGCTGATGATTAACTCCAAAAAGAGCCTGTGTTTTCAAAGTTGTTAATGTGGAATGTTGACATAAAGAAGAGGAAAAATATATGCAAAGCAAAAGATTCCTATTTCCCTGGGCTGGGCATCAAAAAGAAACCATCAAAACCATCAAAAAGAAAAAAAAAATCCATGTCTAATACTTTAAACAATTAAAAACCCATTCAAATGATTAATGAAACCATGTCGTGAAAAGGATGAAAGTATAAATATATTTAAGGTTACATTTGCAACAAAAGTTATACTGCAGTTGATGGGGAAGTCATCATTTTGCTTTCGAGCAAAGATTTTTTTCTTAGGAAGAGTCACAGTGGGAGTGTTGAACATGCTTTAAAATGCTAACCTTATGTAAGTTCTTAACTGAGAGTCACTCATTTTTTAGGGGAAGCAAACCAACAAAACCAAACACCACCACCCCCTCACTCTCCTTACTCTAGGTTACAAGAATTTGAGTAAAGAAGAAGTGGAAGCTGAGGCAATTTGAAATCTGGCTCAAGCCACGTTAGAGGACTCTCACAAAGGAACGTGTGCTGGCTCAGGGATTAATTAATACTGTGGTCTCCATTTTCTCGGAACAATGTCGTCCTCTCAATTATATTCCTTTTTTCCAAAATGAAACACTGAAGTATTACTAGATTAGAGGGATAGTTGATGCAGCAACATCCTTATCACTAGTTTATACAATATGTAGATTATACTTCGTATTTGAAGTAACTTACTCTGGGTTTATTAGAATGACTAGGCCATAGCTTTACTTAGACTGGCTGCATTACGTTGGCCCATGTTTAAAAGTTGCAAGTAAACTACTGTTGCTTCATTAAATTGCAGAAATTTTCAGAAAGAGGATTATTGTAATTATTGCTGTTGTTAGTATTATCTTGAGATACCACTTAACTAAGAGAAGAAAATATAGAATAAAACCCAGGTCCTTTTATAAGTAAAGAATTGGTATTTGTTTGGCCAGTTTCTTCCTCTCAGTTCATTTGAGAGAGTTGATTTTAACTACTGTGTGAAAAAAAAAATTGCATCTGTTTCACACAAAATTGCATTTATTTTGGCACAGCTTGCAGAGAGCTACCCAGTAGGGGTCCCCACCCCAGCTGAAGAGATGCTCCTCTGGAACTACAACCCCATTGCAGTGTTTCAGCTTTCCTTGGAGCAAATGAACCATCACAGGCTTTATTTCTGTTGGGGTTTTTTTGTTGTTGTTTTGGGGGGTTTTGGTGTTGTGTTTGTTTTGTTTTTTTTTCTTTAGCTTGAATTAGTGGAAGTTTTCCATTTTCCAGCATCAGCCTACTAACCACAGTGGATCTGCAGCTGCTTCATGAGCAAAAAAAAAAAAAAAAAATACACTTGCATTTGGATGCAGGGTTCCAGAAGGCCCTTAAAATAACCACATGCTGTTGAGTTGGTCCCAGAATTCCAGTGCTTATGGTTCAGAGCTCTTAGAGCTCTGAGGTCCTTGCACTGCAAATACATTCATACAAATTCAGGTGAGTATGAATAAGATAGACTTAAATTAATTTAGATTCTGCCTACCAGTTTAAGTGGCATCTCCTGGCTTGCAGCTGGGCAGTTAAATTGATTTTGGTTATGCTTTTCTGTGTGTTTCTTAGTGTGGAGAAGGTCTGGCATGCTGCTAATTTCTTAAGGTGGAACCATGTCCTGATATAATTAATTAATTAATTAAAGTTGCTCATTCATTATGTTAATACCAACTTGTGTGACAGAAAAAAAAAAGTATGAAAGGACAACTTAAAAATATCAGCAGAGGGGTGGATCTGAAGGGTTTTCAGTGTGAAGCTGCTATCTGTAGATAGTTATCTCACATGGCAGCCCTGTGTTTTAAGAAGCAGAAAAGTTTTCAGTTTGTGATTACATACATATGGTAGCAGAAGAGGCCCTTGGGGCTGCTGCGGAGACCTCACAGGAAGCTCAGAGCTTCAATCCAGGGCATGGGGGAGGAGGAGGGATGCATGGAACTCAAGACTCAGAGATAGGAAACAATTATCATTCAGCTGGCAAAAGGCTAAAAATGTCCCACAGCAACATTCCTGGGATACCCCAGAGCAAGACCTGCCAGTGCAGAGAGGACAAGGAAAACGGAAACTCATTGTTTCACCCAGGCTGAACTTCACATCCTATTACTAACTCTAGCAAACTCTAATTTCAGTGAGTGGGTGCTGCAAAACACAGTTTGAAAGCAACAGAAATTAGCAGCAAATGCTGGCATGTTTTATTTTGGGTGACATGCTTGTTGTGTGGTTAACTTGTGTAGTGTGGGTAAAGAAATAAGCATCATATAGGTTAAAGATATAATTTGCATACACCCATTTCTAGGCAGCTTTTGTAGCTGACCTGCTGCTTTGCAAAGAAAATAGTTAACTGTTTAGCCTCAATAATTTAGAAAATATAGAAAGTATCAAAATATTGAATTAAAATTTGTCATAAAAACAGATAAAGTTTTGAGAAAATAATATTCTTTATTGTTTTACAGTGAATAATGTTTGTCAGCATCGAAAACAATTGTTAATGCAGTTGGAGAATTGAAGAATCTATTATTTGCAGAGTTCATCTATGTATATGTGAGCATGTAAACAGAAAAAAAAAAGGATTGATAATTTGAATTATAATTCCAATATTTCTTTAAAAAAAGTACAAGTGAAAACAAGCCTAAAAATGATGTGTGTCTTGTGGAAGAGCCTGAAATTTCCTGTATGTATATGATTCATGTGGAATATGAAGACAGCCAAACCAGTACATAGATTTCCAGGGACAGCCCCGAATCTTCTCCTGGTCTACATTTTGTAGAATGCATTTCCATATTTTAACAGTAAATTGTGTCTCTTAGTGTTCCTAGAGACTGTTTAAACAAAGATTGCATTTAGCATCATTATCCATTGTTCAACTATAGCAATCTTGAGACTTCAAGGATAAAAGGATTCATCTCCATCTGGGGAAATCTAATACCAGAAGCTCTACAACAGTAGCTGTTAAAATGAGATTACTGCCCACTTATACTTTTTTTTTCTGCCTTAACTGATACAACCATGAGGAGTTAGAATATTCTCCATTTAGTGTCAGAGGCAGATACTGTTGTCAGGTGAACACGAGGTCATAAATTTAAATTAAGCATTAACCTCCTAAGACTGTTGTTTCCTTTCTGACAAAAAATTCTGCCAAATATTATAACAACAGAAAAATGGAATTGGGATGATAATCCATAACTTCCTACCATCAATTAAACCACTGTGCATTCACCTTTCAGGAGTGTTTTTTTTTTAAATCGTTCATTGGACCAGACTGCTTTTGTTTCTCAATGCCCCACCTTATATTTATCTTCCCTTAGCAATAAAAATACTGAAGACTACATGAAGCTTCTAAATAAATGGTCTGTGGGAGACACTACTCTTCTACAGTGGGCTAAGATTTGTCACAGGAAGCTGGAAGATTACGATGCTGTAACATCAATGAACTTAACAAAAAAATTAACAGATTGTGTTCCAGAAGGCTAATGTTCATTAATGCTTCATGTGCCTGCAGATCACCATTTGACATGTTGTGGGTAAGTCTTGGATAACAATTGTCACAAAACTATGTTACATTCTCAGTCATGGAAAAACATGTAGTGAATATATTTATTTTTTACTCCAGTGATGTCAGTCCTACATTAGCAGGATGTGAACTCAGTCCCATGAGCCCACTTCCATCCATGCAATCACTAACATGTTTCAGCAGACAATCTTCAGATGTTCTGATGCAATAGGACACTTTATTTAGAAGCTCTATTAACTCATGGGAAGGACATGTTCTGACTGAGCCTTCTTGACAGAATACTAAAACATTTCTTATATTTTCTCCTCTATCTATTGTGCAATGGCATCACCCCATTTTTATCCTACATTTTATCCACCTTATTGACCAAGAGACGTTTCCTTTGCTGCAATTAACTTTAACATTGGGAACTACCAGTCTTGTTCTCTTTTCTTCCACATAGAATAAGCAGGTCTCCTGCTTTGACTTAGAACATTTAATGCTATCTCTCCAAAAACATTCAACATTATTTTTCCAAAATATAAAATGTACCTGTTGTCTTCCAGAAGATTTAAGTGCTTATATCCAAGTACTGGGATGATGCAATATCAGAAAGTTCTTTATGAGCCAAAGTTTGTGAATCTTTTTAAAGGATTTTACTTCTCTGGAAAATTGAACATTACTGGAAAATAGCCCTGACTATTTAAACTTAGAACTCCCAGCACTCCACAACACCCAAGATCAAGGGTCATGCTCTCTCAAGTTTTTCCCTCCTCTCAGAAATTCCCACTGTTCATTGGCATTTATTTAGAGTTCCTGTTAACTCTTAATATGGCAAATATCTCAGGAAGCACCAGTAAAGACACATAGCAAATAGAGACACCATAAGACTACTTGCATAGCCCTTCCACTTACTTCATCTTTCACTTCAAGAATTACAATTAATAAATGTTAAGCTAAACTACAAATTTTCCATCCAGGATTCCTGTCCCAGATCCACAAGTGCATTATGACACACCTCACTAAACAACATCAAGTCCTGATATGTGAATAAATGTTCACCTTAGGGGAAATGGCCCAAATTGTTAAACTTCATTAAACATTCCTCAGAAGAAAAACTTTGTTCCTTAGAAAGGAAACCATATGATTATTGAAAATCATCTTTTCTGCTTTGTGTTCCAGTTTAAAACATTTCCATAGGTAGAGAGAGAATTCCCCAGAATTTGGCAGAAATAGCAATTCAAGATACTTAATTTCTCTTGTTGGCCCCCACCTTGGAGTTTCTACACCAGTTGAGTGAGTTACATTTACAATTCATACAAACCCTAAACTGTTTTTCTCTTTTAGCTCTGGAGCTGACCGAAAATGTATCAGACATCTCTTATGGGAAACGGCAGTGAGTGATGTTCTCCTACATGGATTCACTCACTCATTAATATTCTGTTATTTTGAGATGAGCTCTATGCTGAGTGCTCTTACACCATCAGTGCAAGGCCTTTTTTGTGTGAGAATGCTTCATGAACTGCATGAAGGACATGGGAATAGTAAATCACTGAGAATATAAATTTAGCATATTTTCCATGAATTCCAGAAAGACCTGAGGGATACTCACAGTAGCTTGGCTTGTTCTTGTGAGCACTGCAAGCATACAACTGCCCTTTGTGCATTTCCTTACCAAATAAGCTAAGACCTTTATGCTGGAAAGTATACTTAAAATGCTTAAAATCTTCGAGTCAACTTCTGGAATTTGGCAGTGTAGAGTTTTGTTTGTGTTTTTTGTTATTATTGTTGTTGTTTGGTTGGGGCTTTCCTTAAGAAAACAGGATTATACAGCTAGGAGGAAGCATTTTAGTTGTCATGAAGTGCTGCTAAGCACAAAAAGCTCAAAGTAAAAGTACAACTAGTAGAAAGTGAAATTAAGACTTCATCTCCAAATCTGGTAATATGATTTTATGACTGCAGGAAGAGAAAATTCCAGAATGTAAAATGTAGGCATACATTTCAACATATCTTCTTTTACCAAAGCTTTTGTGTGTGAAAGGAAAGGCAAAAATGGGTTCACTTTGAGATACTCATCTACATATTTACTTCTTTTGAAATTCTGGGTACTCACAATACGTAGAAAATTAACTTTGTGTTTGCTTTATCTCAGTGTTTCTCCACTAGCTGACAAGAATATTTTCCTACTTTCTGAAGATAATAATCAGACTAGGTTTAATTTGTTTTAACCTGTTTCATTTTCCCACTAAGGCAGCTGGATTCTGGCATGTAAAAAACTTCAATTTCCCCCTATATATGCCACTTATATATATATATATATATATATGTATGTATGTATATGTAAATATATGTATGTATATGCATTCAGGTAGATGTTCCATTTTTAAAGGGGAGAAGTGGGGGTTGTGAGGAAAGAGATCAACAACAAGGAAAAGAGCAGCCACAGAAAAGATCATCTCAATACCAAGAATTTCTGCTTTGTTAGTGACATTCAGAAAAACACATATGAAAGTGAAGGAAAAATTTCTAGTAGAAAAATAGAGAATAATGCCGTAAAACTATTTAGAGATATGGTCACATTTCTATGTTCATTATGCAGATGCCCTCAACTGTTGTGTTACTTAACCACTCCAATATAAGTGACAATTTTTGCATGAAGAAACCTGTCTTCAAACTAGGCCAAGCTGTGATAGAATACAAAACAATTGGCAAGTTAATTATTTTCACAAAGTTCTGGCTGTTTTACAGTGTATCAAGACAGTTTGATCTAAAGCTAATTACTCTTGAATATAGCTTCCCAGCTGTGATTTGTGTATTAATTTATAAATAAATCGATAGAATATGTAGAGATTTAGGGCTTTGCTATACTTGGCCTCCAAATTTGGTCATTTTTGGTACTGATTTATGTGACATCTCACTTATCAGTCATGTCCTTCTAACTATTCAGCTAATAAAATTGCAGTTATTTATTAGGGACTATCTTATATGCATTAAATGTCGCAAACTGGCAGTAAAGGTAAGTAAAACCTATTGGTTAATCAAAACACCAACACACTGAAAACAAGAACTTAGCAACTAGGCTTCAGAATGCACAATGAAGTCTTATACTTGATTTTTAAACAATAAATCTTTGCAGGATTATGGTTTCAAGCATCTGAATAAATCACCTGCTCATTCTACATACTAAACACCTATCAGATCCCAAAGGCATGAAGAAAATTTGTTGAAGGCTAAACATTGTTTTAAAATGAGGAATTTTTTTCACATGCCTAAAATAAAGGTTAAAGAATTAGCTGAAAGGATCCACTATTTCTTTTAGTAGCAACATGTTCTATAAAAATAGTTATTAACTTCAAACTCTGTATATTTTATTTGGGAATGGGATCTTCAGGTATGGTTGATCTATTGGCTTCCACTTAGTTCAAATTAAGCAAGAATAAAAGCTCTTATAAAAAAATATTCAAAATCTCAGTTAAAATACCTTCTTTCACCACCCACACCTCACAGCTTTGCACAGAAATACAGCTGAAGCACAACACATGAAAGCGTGGAAATAGAGTGCACCATTTTCCTACTCAAACTACATGGCAATTTGTCTTTTCTAAGCTAATTAAGCAACTACCTTAAAAGCATCCTGGAAAGAAATGTCAGCCTTTCAGTAGAATGCTGAAGTAGGGAGTTATGCAGTAAGAGGATATCGCTAGTAATTTAATTTTTAAAGTAAAATTTCATTCTTTGTTAGTTTTATTCAAAAATAGGAGTGAAATGTATAGTCAAGACTTTCCATTTTCCCTCTCCCGTCCTCTCTCTCCCTCCCACTCAAGTTCATCCCTTTTCCTAAAAAAACCCACAAGTTACCTGGGACACTGCACACAGATTTTAAGAACCTGATCTGTCAGAAGTACAATTGTCTGTTTAGTGCCCTTAGATTTAGTCAAGGGACAGTAGTACTAACTTGGCTATCAAACAGATAATGGAAGTAAAAATGAGGCAGCCCTGCAGGGATTTGATCTTAATGGATCAATGATTGTAATGGATCTCTTCCCACCTCAGGAGCCCTGTGCTTCTGTAAGCACAGTAATTCCACACACACCACATGGAGGAGGACACTCCTCTCTAAGAAAATTGGTCAGGCAAGTGTGGTCTTACTTTCTACCAGATGGCTGAGCTTCTTCTTGCCATCTTGGTTAGAATCTACAGACTTTCACTAAACTTTGCAAAATCCATACAGATGGAGGAGAAAGGTTTTCCCTGCTTACACCAACATCTTACAGAGCAAAGTGTAACCAAAGCAAGTGTTTTGAATTGCCTTCTGGAAGCATTTCCCTCTTTCCATTTGGGTTTTGGAGGACAAAGGCTTTGACTTTCAGGTACTTTGAGGCACAATCAAGTTAATGGCTTGATTCAGAGCCTGAAATAGCCTGGTAAATATACGCCACATGAGCAACGGGCATGCTTTCCTCACCCAGTTGCACAGACAATTTTTTTTGTACATGTTCTTTGGCTCTCAGTAAAAAACCTTGCCTACTATTGTAAAACACCTAGTCCTGCCCAGCCCAGCCTATGCAAAGTAAAACTTCCTAATTAAGTGACTCTCTAATGAGGAACTTTGTCCCAGAGCACCCTGCAAATCAAAAGCCCTGAAGGCACAGAATGAATATGACAAAATTACACATCAGATAATCAATTAGGGATGATCCCAGTAACTGTCCTTACCTCGAAACTATTATCCCCCACATCCCTCTAGAAACTGAATCCTGCAGTCCTGGCTCTTCAAGCAGGTGTTGTGATGGCAAATGTTCATCTAAAAGGCAGCAAGGAGTGTCTAGCTACCAGTCAACTGGGGTGAGAATCAGGAGATAGTATTGTCTAAGGGATATGTTTTATTTGTTTGTGACTATGAATTGTGTATATTTTACCTTGCTCTATTTTACTCACCTATAAGTGGAGAAGACAATGTGATATCTGTGTTACTAGGAGAGGGAGAAAGCTCTAACTGCAAAGATCAGATAATGTAACAAAGCTGGACACCTCAGAAATTAAGAACAGAGAGAGAAAACTTATCGAAGTTAAATATTTGACTTCCAAAAGACACTGAATTACCTCCAGGGGGATCTTACAGAAGAAAACAAATGGGGACTCAATCAACAGTAAAGGAAAATCTAACAAAATTGAAAGCAAAAATGACATTTTAAGTCTTCCTTAACAAAGATCCAGAGCATTTTCCCTTAACATGGCAATGATTACTAGATGCAGAGCATTCAGCAGTATGTCATGGGAGGATGCTAGTTCATGCTGGACCAGTTACTCCTTCTTTATGTATTTATGCTCTTACTTAGATGGACATGCTTAAGCATGATATGATTTTTTCTGATTTCATACTGTATTTTCAACAAAACAAATTCCTTACTGCTAGCTTCTGGGAAGACAACATAATTTGCCATGATTTTTTCAGAGGAGCTGGACTTGCTGGGCATGTAAGCAATTTTGGAAACAAAAAGGTCCTTTGCTGAGTGCTAATGCAAATGTAGGAATCTGGCCTTTGTTATTTTTTAGCTTTCTGACATTAGTTTTAATAAAGGCAGTGTTCGCACTGGTCTGTTGCCTGTAGCAGAGACAAGATTTCAGGCCTGGAGAACAAATACTTTGGTGAGTCAAGATACTAGGCAATGAAATTTTTGAGCAGCATCTGAAGAGCAGAGAATAAAAAGCAAAAGAGCGAGGATTAGATAAATTTAGAGAAAATATAGTTTCTGTGTGCGCACAGTGCATCTCTGAAGGTACAACATAAGTTTTGAATGTGTGTTGATTATTGCTGAACAAAACGTGCTGGTTTCAGACCATGAAAGGTTCAATGAGTTTTTCCATTGGTTCTAATTGTGATCCTTCATGTCAACAGCAAAGGGAAAGGAAGCTTCAGACATTATTAGAAGCTATGTAATGTCAAACAATGATTTTTAGAAGGACTTGCATTTCAGTGCTTGAAGACACCAAGACCAAGCATATTTTGATGCCAGAGAAGACAGGAAAAAGCAAAAGTGGAACAATGTCTGGGGAAGACGGAAAAGAGGGGAAACACAGAAGATGCACATTTAAAAGGTTCTTCTCTCAGGAAGACTTCCAAACCCCCTCACAATATAGATAAACATATATGTATCTCCTTTTAATTCTAAATTAACTGCTCAGTTGTCTGCTGAAGAAGAACAAAAAGGAAAGGCCTATTAGTGTCAGTGCTGGTAGGATGTCTGAAGTAAAAATGTGAGGTTAGAAAGGGAGGAAGTTTTAGGATAGGGTGAGAGGTAGAAGAGTGGAAAGAGTGAAAAATCATCTCTAGTCCTAGTTGATAAGATAGAAAGGATGTGCGGGGAAAGGAAGTGTGAAGAAAATTGCATAAATTTGTTTCCAGAGGCTATCTAGAAGGTAGAGGTAAGTCCTGGTTAGAAATCAAAGAGGTCCGGAAAATTATGCCAGGTGCTGAAAGACGGGGCATGGGAGGGGAAGAAAAGAGATTGGTAACTGTTGTGGTAAGGATGTTTCCGCTTCTGAATCATGTTACAACTGAGTATGAAGCTTAAGGGAAGGCATAAGAGAAAACATATAGGAAAATGGCTCACAATTTAAAACCCAAAATATCATATCAGTCCACTGCAGTAACACCCTGATTTCCAGTGGGGAGAATCGCTTTGAGAGCTCCTCTCTGAGTCCTCAGAACAATTACGAATTAGCAGATTACTTCCTTCTGTAATTACTTTAATCATATTTGTCCTGTGGTTATCTGTTGTTAATAGAGCTCTTTGATCTTCTTAACTGCCTTCTGTGCAATTAGACAGTGGTGTAAAACACGTGGATAACACTTTGCTAACGATGCACTACTTGCACAGAGGAAGATGTAAGAGCACATGGTAACTCTCTATGAGGTTTTGTCTCAAAATGTTGTGGACATATTTTATCATGTTTGTTTTGTTAACTGAGCATCAGGCATGATTGCTTGTAACATTACTAATTGCTTTGCTTAACAGCCAAGATGTTCAATTAGATCCTGCTAATATTACAGAGTGTTTCTTTGTTCTGAACTGCGTCAGATTCCAGGATGTTTATGGGTTGACCCTGCAGCATTGTTTAAATGCTGAGGTTTTGCAACAGTGATACTTCGATGAATTGCACTCCTTGCAGCAAGAAATAAACCATTCCTATTGATATTTAGTGTCTTCTTTTGGGCCATGTAACCCACCCCTATACTCAGTGCTGCACAGTTTTGAGTGGTCATCTTCCCTGGAATCTTTGGCATAGAAGGTGACTAATTCCTGTTTTCTTTTTCAGAAGTTGTCATCTTCACCTTCTCATCTGGAGTTAAACTACCCAAGCTATCAAGGTACTGTACAATTTCACATTCAAACCACCTTGTCAAGACATTCTAGTCTCTAACTGAAATCTGTAAATGAACTTCAGAAAACTTGCAGATGGATGGAAGAAGTCAAATGTCACCAAAACTTAAAAAAATGTGCTTATGAGTCAGACCTAACAGTGCACCCAGATCAGTATTCTGCTTCCACGTTCTGCACAAATAGATGAATATGCACACTCTCAAGAAAACATGGTCACCAGTGTAATGAAAAAGACAAAGAAGAAGACAAAGGAGAGTATGGAAGAGTCTTATGCTATTAATGTCCAATGTAAGTCTACTGATTACAAGAATTTCTTCCAAGACTGAGCATTATGAAATGATTAATGAGTTACTCTGGAGAACTCTGATTCTGGTAAGGAGGTACCATAAAGTAAGAATTTAATCCTTCCTACACTCCCTATAAGGATTCAATTCATAATTGGCCTGAATACCTTCACAGGCATGTATATCTCCTTGTTGATGAGAGAAGGAACCCATAGTTAGTACAGTTTTGACACTAATGTTTCTGATACATGTTTCAAGCTCCTGGGCTGAAGCTGGTTTACTAGTATTTTACCTATCCGGAATGTTTTCTCTGTCAATAAAACACATAATTACTTAAAAGAAGGAAAAAATACCAAATCAATCTTTTTTTGATTCTATGGGTATTTCTAAATCTGCCTTTATAACAACAAAAAAAAAAATTGCTCAGTGAAAACATGCTCTTTAGCAACATTCTAAGAAAGAGACAACTAGTAAAGCAGTATAATTTGATTTTCAAAAGGCAAGTCTAACTATCTACCAATATAACCACATTTTTCCACAGGAGAGACAAGCAAGATTTTTCTATGCAAGTTAAGGGTAGGCAGACAGTAGTATGAGAAGTACACAATTGTTTGTAAGTTGAACCCGAATGGGCAGAGCAGTGTTTGATCTGAAATGTCTGAAGTAAGATAGCCCTGAATGCAAACTACTGAGTGGAGTTTTTAAGAGCTGATTTTTGTGCTAGATTTGGCATTATAGATGAAGCTGTGGAAAGCATAAATTAATCAGGCCCTTCCCTGAAACAGTCAAGATACACAAATTCCTTGCCTGGATTAGACTGTGGGACAACAGGAAAGAGTGATATTTCAGTATTTTTAATCAATATTTCTATAAAACACCTTTTTTTTTCCATTTCATCCTTCCTTTCCTCCATCTTTTAAACAATACTCCTCCCTTCACTTAGAAGTTTTGTGACCAGGGAAATTTGGATGCTTTTATATTGTAGATGTGCTTCATACCCTATCAGACTGCAGAAGAGGACATCAAATGTGGGAAGTAATTTACTGAGACACAGTGATTTTGATGCCATTTTATCGGTGTTGAACCTGCTTCCTGTTGTGTAGCTAGAACAGATTCCACCAGTATAACTCACATCAATGCCCAATTTCAAAAGGGAGCTCTAATCCAATGGTGTTGTTCTTGAGTGCAAGCTATGACATTGTATAGACATGGCAGAACTAAACTTAATTTACCATCTCTGTGCCTCCATGGTGGGTCCTACTGTGCCTGCTGCTTTGACAGTAGAGAGTTTCAGGGCTTCCATCTGGTATCACACTGTTTGTCGGCAGCTTCTCTTCAACACAAGGCCAGACTAAATTACTGCAAACAAGAGCTCAATTGGACAGAACATCATTGGTTTGCAAAACAATCAAGTCACTGGATTTTCTATTAACATATTTCTTCCAAATGCCATACCATGAAATACACACCATACAGTAACTGGGATTCCAACTGAGCTGATGATTTTGCTAACATTTGAGGATACTCCTACTGCCCAAGCTGTTTTGCAGATCACCATACAGGTGCTGTTCTGATAGACCTGAATCACTGTAGCCAGTGTGTGGAACAAAGTCTCTGAGAACAAAACTTGAAGAGAGATGAAAGCAGGCAGTATAAAAACCTTTATGGGTCTAGTGGGCCTGATGGATTCTGTTTTATTCCACTGGCTACTTCAGCTCCAGGCTGCAGTAAACATGAAGGTGGATATTTTCCTCACCTTGGCCTGTTCTTCAGTGGATAACATAGCATAATTAATTTTAGTATAATTAATTTTGGCAGTAAGAGGGTTCAAAATGAATTTAAGCCTTCAGTTAATCCTAATAGGTGCTGCTGAATCCATTTATCACCACCCTTTGTGAATGGCAGCCAACACAAAACCCTGTAGTAAATGCAAAACTGGCTGCTTGCCCACAGAGCTGGCAGGCTCTGAGACACTGAATGAATGAGAACATGAAGCAAGCAAGACAACTTTGATTTTAGATGCAAGAGACCACTGGAGCTCCAGCAAAACTCTGTTCTGTTTAAATGTCCCTGTTAATATGACACAATAAACTGACAAGAGACAGCAAATCCACTTGACTAAAAATAAAACTGAAATCCCACATGATGTGTTTGCAACTGCAAGATGAGCAATTTTTTCAGCCTAAGAGAAATTCTGTAATTATTACAGGGATAGGATGGAGGCAGAAGTCAGGAAACCTGGGATGGCTGGAGATCATTGCACCTGTTCTACTGTTTGCATTTTTCTTGGTTAATGGTGTGTTCCTTACTTGATAACTCCATAAAGATTTAATTTGAATGGATATTTCCATTTACGTGGAAAAATCAGTAATGATTGTACATTTGCTTGGATTCACAAGTAGCATGCTGAGAAAGGGGAAAGGAATCTTTAAATTTTATTATTTTATTTTATTTTATTTTCAGAAAATAAATGTTTTTATTTTTAGTGTAGCTGAGGAGTATCAAACAGGAGTAGAATTCTATAGCCAGATGTTACACATATAAACATTATATGTGTCTATAAATATAATAAAAGAAAGCTATGAGGTATAGGGTGTTTTCTTTATGCTACACATGATGGGCAGAGAATGTACATGATTTGCTCAAGATCACACTCGAGAAATACATAGTAGAACATAGAACCAGAACCACACACACTAGACAGAAATGAGCCATGATCAGCAGTTGCAATTAATATCCAGTAAATCTAGGTCTGCTGCTCCAGACTTTCAAACACATCTACATGTTGATGTGTAAAATATCTCGGCACCAATCATTAAACTAATCTCAACCTCGGGATGATTCGGTTTAGAGCTTGCAATGCACAAGATAAGTCTGAATTAAGGGTACCTGATGCTTATTTACATCATTTTACCTATTACCAGAAATGAGTAAATGCCCTGAAAAATTCAAGTTTTTCTACTCATACAGACTCAGTCACAAAGAAAATATTCCCAAGAGCATCCTGAAGGTTAAAATAATTGGTATTTTCAGTGTCCAAATAATGGGAGAAAGGAGGGCATAGAGCTGATAACGGAAGGACTGAGTGAAAACTGCTATTATTTGTTGGGATTCAGGAAACATAAGTAAACAAGAAGTGCAGCTTTCTGGGGTAGATGTTCTGTGTTGAAACTCAGCTTTTTGACCTAGAGCTGTCACAATTTATATTTCATTAAGAGTGTCAATGATGCATAACTCATTTCCCTATCTCAAGAAGAAGGAATCATCTAGCTCGGATTTTACTTTCTGCTCCACTTCACTTCCTGGCTATATAACATGCTGAACCTTCTAAAAATAGCCTAATAATTAAAACACATTAGCATTTCCTGACTCACCATCTGTATTTGACCTACTTCTGGGTTAAACTTTGACAGCAGTGGGGATGATGTCCAAGATACCCTCTTGCAAAAAACCCCCTTGCATTTTAAAAGGGAATTACTTAATCTGAGATCCTAACATGAGACAATACACTGGGTTGCTGAGTCAGTTTTCAGCATGGGAAAATGGCTTGATCATCAAAATTCCTTCAAATGCATAAGCAGCAGTATCACCATTGAAGGTGAAATAGTCACTTCAGTCTGTGAGAAAGGTTCAGTTCCACATAGGAAAACACTTCCTGTGCCACTGAAAAATTTCCCTTGTGACATCCTTCTGACTCCAGTGCGGTGCATCTTCAACCTCATAAATAATGAAACAATTCCTGTACCCCAGTAAAGCCTTTATTATAAAGTATAGCACATTCAAGCCTCCAATAAAATGCTTCTGTGATAATGAATGTTTGGTTTCAGCTTCTTAGGCTTCCTGACATCCTGAAGACCATTTAGCATGCTGCTTTTGTCCATGACTCTGTGCCCCAGAGAGCTTAGCAATTAAGCCAGGAGGATTTATTAGGATTTCTTAGGGTGGCCCAGCAGTATATATGAGGTGACAGAGTTTCAGATCAGCTCCAGTCCTCTGAAGCACATATTCAATGCACACACTTCTTTTGATCACAGAGAGATGACAGTACCAGAAATCTGTGTGCCTCCTTCTCTCATTTTGTCTCAAAATTGCTATGGGTACTGGTAGGTCACAGAGAAGCAAACAAAAGTATAGATAAGCAGGTCTAGTTCCTTTCTCTTTAACATAGTAAAACCATCACGTTAGGGCTAAAGAGAGCAGCTCTCCATCATGCAGGAAAACAGCACACATCTGGAAGACACAAAGCTATCTGCTAATTTTTACACCCTGACACTGAATTAAGAGTTCAAATGATGACCGATTGATTAGTGCTTTACAGAACTCAAGCATGTGGTAGAACTTGACTCTCAGGGCACAAGACCAGGGCAACAGAGATGAATGGAACTCTCCTCTTAAAGACCATAACAGGGTATGGATTAGCCACTGATCCTGAGCATCTGAATCTGAGTGATCCAGAAAGAGCTCAGTTCTGATTTAGCCACTACCATTATTGTTTCCTTTCCAAAATAAGGACCAGTGTATTGTATTTGGGTGTTGGCACTTCCCACCATGCTTCCCAGGCATCCCACCTTGCATGGGGCACCCACAATTTCTGGGGTCAATTACACTTCCAGCAAAGGTCAAAAAAATCTCAGTGGGTCTGCTCAGAACCCTCAAGGTGTTTTCATAACTTTCCAACCAGAAGTTTGTAGTGTAACAGCCATTAGTTAGAAGACATGGGGAAAGTACTTCTTTTTTTTTTTTTTTCCCTTTATTCCTTTACTGAATTTCTTTTTGACCACTACTGAAGAGAGGAAAAGATGCCTTTTGCCTACAGAAATACTGACATGGTAAGAGTCTGGGATCTGGAAATGAGTCATGAACATACCAGAGGCTGGAAACAGAAGGTTTTTCGGCAGTGTGGCTGTTCCCTGACTTTTGACAACATATGATACAAAATGACAGGAGTTTTTCTTTGGAAGAACTCTTTACTTTCTTCATCTTGGCAGGGCAGGGAAAACTCAAGATGTCTGGTTGAGGGATACATCAGTGTGGTGAAGTGAAGGATGAAACCTCTGACAAACTTGTCACTTCATGGGACAGCTAGTCATGTACAAACAACAGTCAGTTCACTATTATTTGTGAGCAGTTGTTTCAATTAAAGTCCCCATTTCAAAAAACTGTCCCTGACTGAGGGGTGAATGTTCACTCAGAGATGCAGTCACAGTGCTGTAGTTTGGCTGGCCATGACACAGGCTCCTCGGGGGCTGGGGTCCTCGAGGAGGCCACATCCCTCAGCATGTCCCCAGAGGTGAGAAAGACTTGTGGGAGACCCAGACCTCCACCCTAGGAGGCCCAGCTCTCCTTGGGGGCTGTAGTTTCCTATCCTTGATGGACACAGCTCAGGTTCTGGAGCCACTGATCCCTCACAGTGACACTGAAGCCCCTCTGCTTCCCTTTGCTAGTCCTCCCCAACTCTGGCCTGATCTCTCACACCATCTCAGCATCAGCATTTGCCTCAGGTGGTGCAGCCAGCAAATCAATATGGATCCTCTCCTTGTGTCATCTACAGAGGACCTGCAGGATTTGTCTTGTCTCTGATCTCTACTGAAATAATGTTTGCATTAGGAACAGGAGAACCAGAATGGATGGAAGAGAATCAAATTAATAGTATGGAGAGCTGAAAGAGAGCACGGCCTAGAGAGCTGAAAGACAGCATTCTTCTGGTGAAACCTCTGTGAATATGAGGAGGTCATATAGTTTTTGGTATCTTCACCTCTCTATGAATAAGGGTGACCCACATTCACAGTTGTGCAGTCCATTACCTTCAGACAAAGATACCAAATGATGAGCTTTCAAATTATTTGTATTCTGATCTGTGAGGCTATCCTTCTGACAAGAGTCTTTCAAGTATTTCCTAGCTGTCCAATTGATTTTGTCCACATTTAGGTATTGATTTTGCTTTCTCAGCACACATAGTTCTGTGTGATGCTGAGAGACATGCATGCTCCCCCAGATGTACCCCTTGTGTCTTATAAGAAACTCAGACCTAAGGGAAGAGAAGAATCTAGACCAATAACAACCAAAAGAATGTTATGGTGCTTTTTTGGTGAGTGTGTGAAGCATTGGTGACCAACCTTCCTTTCCATCCTGAACCAAACTTTCTCCCTGCTGCAGCAAATTCACTCTCTCCATTTGCAGCTACCATCACTCTTTGTGCTACTTCCTTCACAGGACATTCTGAGCTGGAAGGCACACTGAAGAAACATGGAGTCCATTCATTCTTAAGTGAATGGCCCAGATGGGGGTTGAACTCACAGGCCACAATTTTGGCATGATTAGCACCATGCTCTACCCTGCTAAGCTAATCTCAGGGTCCAGTATGTAAATTTCACAGAGGCAGTAACTGGGATGGGGACATCCTGGAGTAAGTACTTTTAGTTTATGAGAAGATGCTTAGGTTGGTAAGAAGAGCTGAAATAAGACGGAAATTATTTTCCTCAATCACATTTGTTGCTTCACAGAAATGTCAGATGTGTGCCTACGACCTAAGAAGGACTGAAAAAAACTTTGTTCTTTCTATCTTTACTGCATTGGAGCATTCATATAGTATTTCCACTCAAATACCACTTGAGAGTCTAATTAGCATGTCTTTGTCACAGGAGCTTGCTGTTAATGGACTGACTGGGTTAGAGTCAGAAAGGAATGGTCACCCAAAACAGAGGAACCACTGGGATTTGCCCACTGGCTTTCTGACCTTCCTTTGTAACATGACTTGCTCTCAGGAGTCCTTTGGTAGAGATGGAACCAGTCTGTTTTCCTGCCCTCTATGAATCCAGAAGCTTCAAACTCTACTGAGTTCAGATAGTCCACTGGAAAAGTCTCTGCTTACAAATCTAGTGCCACCTGTCCTCAAGTTCTACAGGCCACTGGAAATTGATGTGATTCTGACATTCAGAGATGATTCTCTATGCAGTTTATGAGCAGTTGGACCCATGATTATTTGGTATCTCTGGTGTCAACAAAATGGATGTGATGAAATGAAAAACCAGCAGCGTTCTGTCAAGACCAGCCTGGTTACTGCATAATATAAATTAGTCCTCAACAAAGAGTTTTGCTTAATGCCCAGGAGACCTTGTGGCTAAGATAAAGCCTAATTTATTTAATAATTTTCATACCCAGAAAGAACAAAGACATGCCCTACCCACACATCATCAATTGGACCTCTGTAAACCTTTGCTTGAAAAGAAAAATTAAAATGCATAATCATCTTTTTGTCACAAGATTTTCCTGCTTCTTCTCTTTTCTCGGGCAGCACTTTGCAGCTAGTAAATCTGTTTGGCAGGTAATCTGCCACCCATAGACCAGATGCTGCCTTGGCAAGGTTAGCTTTCCTGTTGCCATGGCAAAGCTCAGGCAGCCAAATGACAGGGATGCCATGGCATGTTGCCAAGGTAATCTGATGGCACAGGCCTTTGTTAATTGAAAGAGGGAAGCAGGCTGGTGCAGCCTGCTTTTCCCTGCCAATCAAGGCTGAACTTTGAGCAGGGCAAAGGACTAATTAACTGCCTCCACCAGCTGCTGGCTCTAACATGCCAAATCTGACAAGTGTCCAGGGCCATGCATCCTTAACCCTTGCTGTCTATGGAGGAGAGGCAGCAGTGAATGAAGCTCTTGGAACACTTGCAAATTTTGCTTTTCTTTGTAAGACTGGTAGTGAGGAAGAAAAAGTAAAGTGGTTCCTCCTGAAGAACTGCAAACATCATGTTTGGTTGGCTCATGAGTGCCCCTTTGAACTGCTGAAGCTGTAAGGACACAGCAGCACACCACCCATGGACAGGCTCTCCAGGTGCCTTGCAGAATAAAAATGTAATCTGCGCTACAAGTTTCAAGGCTGACTAGTTAAAGGGATCTGATTCAGCAGTTGCAGGGAGAAACATTTCCAATGCTGACTGTGTTTGCCTGCAGATATCTCTAGTTCCCACTGTGCTAGGAGAGCAAAGCAGTTTGTGTTGAAGGCACTGTGAAAAGAAATCTCTGTGAAAGTGACTGGGAATAACTCATGGATCCTGAGGTTTCCTGCTCTTCTCTTGGGCAGACTCTTCCTGCATCCTTTGTTTTTCATAGTGTCTATCCAATGCAGATTACAATAACTGTCTATTCCAGCATTCTGGATATAAATCTTTTCACTTTCCGGTGAATTAATTCAACTTATTTTGATAATAGAAGAATGGTTACCCAAACTGCTTCTTAAATTACAGGCAAATGATTCCTGGCCCAACCAGTTCATTCCTGTAGCTAAACAAAGGGAAGATTTTTTGTCTCTGGGCATCTGACTTTCCTGTCTTATTGCTCAGCAGAAAGGATCAACAAGTTTCAGCCATGAGTCTTACAGCTGTAATGGATAAAATCTCTAAACAAACAGCATCTTTACTCAGGGGTTAATTTTGCCAGTGCATGTCTACACAGGGAGAGAGAGCAAAAAAAAGACTAAGAGCTATAGTATTCTGTTGTTTGAAATACGTCTGTTGCTTAAAAGGCTCTGGGCAGTGTAATTTTTACTTTTATAGGCATGTCTTGGATGTGTTTGACTTTTCAAATCCTCTCTTCAGAGACCCAAAGGGGTCTGTTTATAAAATCTGCCTCTCAGACTCCTTCCTATATGAAGTTCAGAGAGAAATTTCTACATCTATGTATAAATGTGTCCCTGATGTTTTCTCCTTGGAAGAATCTTCTTCCAATTCTAACACTTCCTTTCACAGACAAAAAGGGTGTCTCAGGCTGTGTTTCCTATACAGGCCCCTGCACACGTGTGTGTGTGTGTGTGTGTGTGTGTGTGTACAGAGAGAGATGCTCTGGCTGCTTTGGGAGCCTTTGCACAAAATCTGAAACATTAGCTGTAGAAGCAGCAGAGGGAAATCAGTGCTTCTTCTGATCAGTTCATTTGTCCTGCCGAGTCACTGCCTCTGTCCTTTCCTGTCTCAGGGTGCCCACAACAGTTGTCAAGCTTCAGAGGGACTGAGCTGACTCTCACCTTCTGCTCCCACCAGCATTAGGAATTAATGCACAGCAGCACCACCACCTCCTCTCTTGTGCTTGTCAAGCTAGCGGGAGGTCTACCACAGAAACCAACAGGTCAAGGGCTGAGTAAGGTTGGAAAATACATCATAACATGGAGTCCTGTTTTCAGGAGCCTCCTAGTCTCTGGTGGAACCTTGTGCTTGGGGGTCTCTCTAACTGACCTGAAACATGCCTGCATGCATGTATGTGGGTTTTTCCATTTCCATACCCCATTCTGTACCTGTGCTTGTTACAGTGGATTTGGGTGATGCCATGAGCCCACTGAGGAAAATTACCTGAAGAGAAAGTATGGAAGTTTATTGTGCTTATTTAAGATTTTTATAAGTTACAGTAATAAATACAAATATTTTATCAGCTTTCTGTGTAAGGAGAACATTTTTTCAAGTTTTATGCCATAATAATAGGAATATAACACTTCAAAGAGATTCCACTAGCACTGTGATAGAATAACTACCATTCCTAATACAGCGGGAAAGTCCCTGTTTCCTTTTCTTCTCTTCATTAGAATTAATTAATGGGGTCCTTAAACTTTCTGGCTATCCAGGGATAAATCACTGGAGGAAAAAAGTGAAGAAGTCTCAGTCCCCAAAAATTCGTATGTACTTGGAAGAATACAAATCACACATGAAAAATCACAGCCTCGGGAATAACAATGATGTCTTTTGTCTACAAATGACAGGGGAGATGGATCTGCCTTTTCAAGATGATTAGAGGGACGGAGCACTCCTCCTATGAAGCAAGACTGAGAGAATTGGGATTGCTCAGCCTGGAGAAGAGAAGGCTTTGGGGTGACCCAATTGAGGCCTTCAAGTACCTGAAGGAAGCCTACAGGAAAGATGGAGAGAGACTTCACGAAGACATGTGGTGATAGGACAAGGGGCAATGGCTTCAAAATGAAAGAGAGTAGGTTTCAATTGCATATTACAAAGAAATACTTTTGTGTGAGGTTGATACAGTTGTGGATGCCCCATTGCTGGAAGTCTTCAAGGCCAAATTGGATGGGGCTTTGAGAAATCAGATCTAATGGAAGTTGTCCCCACCCATGGCAGGGGAGGTGGAATTAGATAATCTTAAGAGCCTTCCAACCCAAGTTGATGGTCAAGCACAACCTGACATCAGGAGTAAATGTAAGAGCCAGGACTTCTCTGCTGGAAAAAAATTAATTTACATAGGATATGCCAAAGTTAATGTGTGACATCACATTGAGGTAACTCATGACCTGTGTTGTTATTGCTCACATGGGTGATGAAGAAATGATTAGGCCATTTTCTGCTCCTTTGGGGCTGTAATAGTACAGGAGAATTTCATACAGTATTTGCAACACTTCAGGCTTGCTGTGGATGTACAAACAGCAATTTATACATCATACTTAACAGCAGATCAGGACTTTCACTCTCTCTCTTGAATGCATGCCCCAAGGTTGAATAATTTATCTGCAGTTGCTAAATTATTGGGTCAGTCTCCCATTCTGGTTAGAAACGAAATTTAAGGCTTCATCAATGTCTTGTGTGTTCCTACTTATTGCATGTACAAAGCTATCCTTTCTCACCAGCATATTCACACCTGGAATTCATCCTGGGTTTTTCCAGGGTTATAAGGCAGATTTAATCTGTACTCACTACAATTTCTCTCCCAGATGCAATCACTGTTGCTAAAAAACTCATGCATGCACTGCAGATATTGGGAGCTGGTCAGAAGCCTGTGCAGTGTTTGTGAGCAGTTAATTAAAATAATATATTTAGACATATTAGCACTTACCTCTGTGTGTTAATGTCACCATGGTATCTGTAGAAAGGAAGTACTAATCTATTAGCAGCAGTTGCACCATGTATATAAATGTTATCATTGTGCCATATATAGATCTTCTCATAGTGTCTTCACTTTTACTTTCAGTCTTTTACAGAAAACTTTCAACCCCCTTATTCCTACCAGCCTGAATGACAGCATATATTTTATTCACACAAAAAAAGATCTTTTAAGTGAACCTGCTATTCCTGGTTGATATGACAATTTGTGCATGTGCAAAACTAAAAGCAAATAAACCACATTAGCAGAAATGTAAAAATCTTGTCATGGGCATATTACTGTAGCATTTCTTCATCTTCTTGTGAATTAATATAAATTCAAAGAATTCAAAGAAGATAAAAATTCCATTAAAATAAAACAAAAACAACAACAACAGCAAACAAAAAAACCCAAGCTTTTTTACTTTCTGTGGTGGCTACCACTCAAGATCGCTCAGTATCTCAACAGTTCTGTTTTCATTTGGTTCTTGATGTGTGTCAGTAGACAAAATGGAATGGGTGACAAACTGTTGCTGATGACACATAAGAATCAGAAGTTAATGACAGAGGAATGTTTTTAAGACCAGCAGCCTGTGATACCATTCTCTGGTATTTCAGATCTGAACACAATCCCTTTGAAATGTAATTGAACACAGGTTATTCTACTGAAAGTTGCGATGACAAATCATTAATAAGTTTTGTTCTGAATCACATAAGTTGTTCATAACACAGAGAACAGAGAAGCATTTCCTGGTTTTGAGCTCCAATAGCAACATTTTGCATGGCCTTGGGCTTCAGAGTTGTGTTAAAACTCATTATTGCAGAAAGGGACCATTTATGGAACCTATTTGAAATGGACTTTTTTTGTAAATACAATTTTAATCAACTAGAATAAGTAAAAAAGATAACTTTGGACAAAATAGGTTCTGATAGTCACTACATTTTATCAATGAATACTCAGCTACTACTGACATATTGCGCTTCATTTTTGATCTATTAATTGTTTTTTCTTTCATTTGAAATTTACTATCTGTTATAAATGAAAGCAGACAACTTTTATTCTCTGGAAACCTAAGTATAACTGCCCCAATGTAATACAACAGTCAAGTAATACAAAGTGAAAACATTCTTGGAATAGACCGGAAAGCAGGGCTTGTTCTCTAATAGAATATGATTTTGGTTCTACAGTTGTGGTTTCTTTGCTTTGAAAACTGGTTGCAAACGTGCTTAGAACAGGAAAAGCTAGCGCTGTTCCTTTCTCCACCCAGTATGGTTAAAGCACAAATTTACAGAAGCTGTGAGAGGGTTATAGGTGGCTGGAAATTTAGAGCAAAGAATTTGCTGAAATTTTATTGGTGGAGTAAGTGGAAAATGCATCAGAAATTCCATCTCCTCCTGTAATCATCTTCAGCACTGGGTGCTGTTGACAATAGAACTAGTGATGGGAAAAAATGTCTTGCTAATTCCCATTCCAAACCTCAACACATCATTATCATTCATAGATGAAAACAAATTATTTCTTACAAATAAAAGCTTTCTCCCTCCCCCTCACAAACCTTGATAATTTTAGGATGAAGAAAAGGTCTTTTGTGAGAAACAATTTCTTTTATTGTGAAAGCTGAAGCTCTAGGATCCACTGGGCAGGGGAGAGGTATCTTTCAAGGAAAAATATTACATTGGGAAAAGGGAGAGAAAAGGCCAATGGATATGCCGAAGTTTCTGATCATTTGCTAGAAGTCTTCAGTAGCAAAATATACATGAAATTTTACCATCTCCATGCCATAATCTGTATATAACTGACCAAAGGATAACCAAATCTACCACTGCATGATATGTTGTAAGGATAAGCTATTTTTTGTGAGGTTAGAAACAGGTCTAGGCTGAAAGGAGTTTACAATTACCTGTACTGATTTCAAATAACAATCTATATGACATGGAAGAGCATTTTTTTACCACTGCCATTGACATCTGTCTATTGAGGAGCTAGGAGCTCCCAGAGAAGACCAAATTTAAGTGTATTTTTGTGAGACACTAAATTAATGGTTTTACAATGGATTCCTTATTTAGAATTTAGTGTTTAGAAGAGAAGGACAGGTTTGGCTGTCTGAGTGAGTAATTCCAATATTATAATATTCTAATTCATCAGCTCAAGTAATTTGTAATATTTATATTTCACTATCACTCTCCAGTCAGTAACAAGGAACATATCCACTGCTTAAAGCAAGATGGCATTCTGGAGACAAGAAGCCTTAGCACAGACCTACCATTCTGCCAGGGTGTGATCTTTGCTTATGTTTCCTCTGAGAGATGGAAATCCACTTTCTGTGAGACTGAGTTAGTCAGTAATCCTTGACCATGGAAACAAAAAGTAACTGGATCCCAGGAAAATCTAAAAAAGTGATAGTGTTAAAATAGGTAATGATTTATCTTCTTCTGAGATTAGGGTTGCAGTTTTCTTCTCTGGCCAACAGCACTTAAATAAACAAATATTCTGTTGCTTCGGAAAGCAACAAAGGACTGTACATAAATCCCTCTCAATTTCCTTCCTGCTCCCTATCACAAAAAATAACTTAAAACACCTCTGCCTCACAAGTTTTTCACAGAGACACTGAGCAGATATAAAAGAAAGAAAACAGGAAAAAAAAGAAAAAATAATAAAGACAAAAAAGAGTTTTTACTTTTAGTTACCATTTTTTCAGTTTCCATGTCAATGAAAATGTTCATTCTGTACATGAACACTTTAATTATCTCTTCTTCCTCCTCTCTTCACTCACAGAATCCTTATCCCACTTCTAAGACTTACAATGATCCTCAGAGAGGGTACATTACATTTCACTTCCTTTGCTGAACATCACAGTATCCCTCACTCATTTTATGCCTCCTTCCACACAAGAAGGACCTTTCCCTGAAGAGCTTTTCTGTTCATCAGTCTTTATAACATTAGCAATTCCAGAAGATTTTGATTTCTGCATAAGCAGTATTCAACTAGATAAATATCAGTGGGCAGCATAAAGGCATCCTGACATCATCTAATTCTGCCCTCAGCTTCTAACAATCAAGCAAGATTTGGTTGACTTCTTCAACTTTGCTCTTACATCATAAAAATCCTTGTAACTTTTGCCAAGTTACACATGCACGAATGAAGACTGTGTCAGCACTGCACATGGCAATAATCTCACTCTTTGTTCAGTGAAATTGATTAAGAGAATGGCTCTGAAAATGTGTAAAAGCATCAATGTGCACAGGACTTGAAGGAGGATATTTGCATATACAGACAGCACCTGTGTAGACTTGTCTTACTCAGGCTTTTATATCATAACCATTGTTTTGGTGAGCAACCTCTCAGCCATTATAAGAAACACCTGTTTTCTTCAGGATTTCCCTGTGGAGGTGATGTTTCTACCCTCATTTTTCTGAAGAGGTCTCTGAGAGCTTATGGCTGAGTCTCTTAGGGTCTGTATGGGTTCACTGTGGAGATTTGCTTTGCAAATGTGGCATTGCAAAGAACTGTGTATATTGATCCTGGTCTGAACAAGTTCCATGCAATAAATAAAAGAGGCAAGGTGAGGCTGCAAAAACAAAAATTATTTCAATTTCCCTAAAATCGATAAATGCTTTATAAGGATTGGATGACCATGTGGTTGAAAGGTAACTGGCAGCCAGTAGAAGACTGTATGTGTATCAGACAAAGCAGATTCTTGCTCTAGCTGGTCCAGAATCAGATAAATTGCACCTTGTCACACTCAGGAGCTTTTACCACTCATGTAATGGATATCTTGAAACTTCATTAAAGTGTAGATGTAAAGATGGAAAGACTTAAATGCTTTCCCGCACTGCTTTTGGTGATTATTTGAGAGTTTTGGTATATGTCTTTTGTTGGAAGTATTGATCATTTTGATCTTTTTCGCTAGTTCCTGAGTGATTTCAGACTGGTACATTCCCTACCAGTCAGAATAAGCTCTGTCTATAATGTGTATGTGTAACACAGTGTAGATGGCTTCCTTTGTTTGGGAAGTCATGTATCTAAAGCAGAAAACAACTTTCCACTTCTTTTTGCCTCACTTTCTACAGAAAGGAATCCAAGCATCTGACTTCATGAGAAAAGAAAGGAAAACAGTGTCAGTTGAGACAAATTTGATTTTCTCAGCTCCTGAAGACATAATTAATCTTGTACTATCTCCTGACATAGCCATGGAATGGACAGTTACTTTTCTGAAAGACAATTATTAATATTCCAGGTTATCATATTAAAAAAAAGCTGTGTCTTAAATTAGGTCTGTAGATCTGTACACATAGGAACAGAAATAATTAGTGATCATTTGAAAATAACTCATCCTGTATAATTATCCATCTTTAAAGTCCTGTTTTGTTGGACTTTTCTCTAGTTTTCAGGAACACCAGAAACTTTTCTGAATTATCTCATCAATTTATAACATGTGATTGAGATCTGGGAAAATCTTCAGCCTGAAGAGTTTATAACTCTTCCCTTCTTACTCCTGGCTATTAAGCCCTCTCCTTTCATAACTTGTGACTTCTCAGAGACAGTGATATCCTCACCACCCTATTTCCCCATGACAGAAATCACATGTTAATCATCTATTCTTTTGGTGGGAGAAAACGTTAGAAAAACACCAGGGCTATTGGCTCAGCCACAAAAGGGAAGAACTGTGTGTGTGCATACAGAGAAATACCATTTCACTCTTCTATCTGGGTGCAGAAGTGAAAGGTTCACTTGTGGTGTGTAACTGATGCTGCCTCGGTTGTGTGACAGCTGATCATACCCAGAAAACAAAAATTCCCTCAATAATTCTCACACAGGTGCATAATCTAAGGGAGGAAAGGCTTTTGCCCTAGCTATAATTTAAAGTTTATCTCAGTTTTTTTCCACTCTTCTTCCCACAAATTCAACAGCTCAGAATGTGACAAGTATTTTTAGAAAATAAAGGGTTGATGTAATTGGAAATTTCTGAACTCAGCAGTGTTAGTAAATAAGCTGACAAAGTAGATGGTTTAATGTAGCAGAAATACCATTAATGGAGGACAGGATTTAAAATAAAAATTTAGCACAGGAAATATTTCTCCCATCTCAAATCTTGGACTGAAAATGCTCAAGATGGACGTAAATTCACATATAAGACCTTGAGTCTGGCCAGCTAATCTCAGCTTGCAACCCCAGAGGTCTTCTGAAAAGCTTGTCAACTAGACCATGGTGGGCATCTTCTTGGGAGGCTTAAATTTATTACACTGAGTCTTGTGCCCTCCCTTGAAGATAGGGAGTTACAAAATGAAAAGTTTGGAAACACTGATTTAGACTGTTAGGGGAAAGCCCAACAGAGACTCAGACACTCTGGCTATGTTCTGTTATCCCCAAGAAAGCCTCTCCTGTCCGGAGGACTGAATTGGAGTCAATAAAGGACCATTCACAGCCAGGAGGGGAAAAAAAAGTGGAAGAAAAGTGCTGTTGGTTAGCTGGCAGACTTGAGGCAGCTTTACTGGCACTGAGTACCTTTGTGTGAACATTGCTTTAGCCAAGGAACAGCTCTCAGTCCTTGTTATGCAACTCAGTGAGATGTAATTCTCTTAATACAAAGACAGGAAAACCCCAAAAACACCAACGAATCAGAAAAGTATCTGAGAGCAGCGCTCTGGAATTTATACTAAAATCTGGAATTCATACTAAAAGTCCAATTGTACCTAATGTTTATAAGATGCAGGTCAGCAAAATGTCACACAAACTCTTCACTTTCTTTTTGTATCACTTGAAATTCTGATTGCTGGATAAGAGAGGAAATATTTGCATTAATTAGAGCATAGGCTTGAGGGCCAGTAGTCCTGGGTTGTTTTCCAGCTCTAGCACTGATTTGCTGTTATCCAATCCTTATATTAATATATTAAATATTAATTTATTAAAACCGTGTTTACTGAAATGATTCAAGAGTGCTTAAGCCTACGGTGACTTAAGCACAATTTAGATGGATGGAGTGAAGCATTACTGAAGTTGTGCTCTCTGCCTACTACCAATAACACAGTAACCTTTAAATTGCAGTAAATCAGTAGCAGTAACCTTTAAAACCAAAACTTTTGTAGTTGACTCACCAAAAGGTACACAAGTCCTTGTTCTCTTGAACAAGAGCTTCTGGGTGTGAGTCGCATCCTGTGTGACCCACCTTTTCTACCCTTTCTCATCTACTGAGTCTCAAATTCAACACCCCAAAAGGTTTTTTCTTACTTCAGTTTGTTTCCAGAGAGAGATGAGTTGACCACTGCAGAGCGCTTTTGAAAGTTAAAGCAGTCACTGTGTCTGTACAAAAAAAGTCTCTTTCTATTTGATCTGGTATAATTTATTTCTGTAAAATCATCCAGCCAACAGACATATTACAAATAAGACTTTTGAAAAGCTCGTGTCACTTGACTCTTCCACACCCATTTATGAAAATATTATGCCATATTTTATATTAATGCAGCATGGCATTAGCACAAATTTTCATGTTCTGAGAATTTTGTAGCATTGGAACAAAATGGCAATTTAAAACATACATTCAAAAGCAGTTCAGGAACCATATTCATATATATTGGCAAGACAAAGAACTCTGAGACAACACTGAGATTTGATCAAGTAAAAGGTAAATCAAAATTGTAGTAAGGTGAGATGGTGCAAGTATAGTGCATTTAGTTCATGTGTTTAGTCACAATCACCTCTGCTCATTCCCATTGGAAATAGGTAAAGGGTGGTACTTAGGCAGGGAGAGCTGATGTGTTCCTCCCCCAAATTTCCCAGACAGGTTCAAGTCCTGTGAAAAAAATATACATGCACTAAATTTAATGTTTTGCATCTCTTCAGGCTTGCTGCACACATGCATATCACATATTTAATAGCTGAGCAGTAAGTCTGATATCTCTAGAACCCCAAAATACAGGGGTGACACTTCTGGGAAGTGTTGCAGCAAGTAGATATAAAACTGAGCTCAGCCTGTCCTGCTGAAAGACTTCATATTTTTGGACCCAGTCTGATTTGAGTTAATATACAGTGAATTTAAGCAAGACAGAAATCTTGGACTCGTGTATAAATCCAGAGGGTATTTTTTTTACAGAAATATAGGATATGTTAATGGAAAATCATTAATGAGAGGAAGACAGAGTTTCACTTGTAATAGGAATCTGGAAGTGTTGGCTTGCTTAGTATGTCAAAATTAATGCTGAGAAGGAATGCAGTTTCTGACTCTTTATGCATCAGGGTATATTCCATGAAGATAATCGATTATTAAAGCTTTAGAAACATGTCAGCTTAAGGCTGAATGAGTGAAAAGGTCCCATGCATGACTCAAGGCTGGAAACTGGCTGCAAGATTCTTATTGCCAGGGGAGGGAGTTTCCTGGAATAGTGGGAATAGTGGGAATGAAAGAAAGACTTTTTGTGTTCATAGTGGTGCTTGATCTTCTTGGGAGTGGGACTGGATGCCAAAGGATGAATGTCTGTGATAGTCAGATGAATGCAGTCAAGATCCTGAAGTCACATAGACTGAGAGGTAAGCAGGGATTTGGGTGTGCTGGGGTTCACATCCAAACCATAGAGTAGTACCACACAGATCAGTTTACACACAGCTTTGAGGGTGCCAGACATTTACACGGTGGAATTCCTCTCTTCTTTTACTGGGAACCACAACATTCCATCCATACAGCTTTTCAGCTTGTGAAGTAAATCAATCAAAGACATAACTCCAAGAAGCAACAGGCTGAGCTCAAGTGGTATGACTGTAAAAGTTCGACTGATTTGCATTAAGAATCTGACACTGCAATGCCAGCTCACTTTTCCTTTTTCTTCCTTTCCTTTTTTTTTTTTTTTAATAGTCCTTTGTAGCCAGTCTTACAGGTAAATTTAAAACCAGGGTTGCATGATTTCCATCTTTTTATCTCATGAACTGGTAGACATACAAGTTTAGCAAAAAAAATGAAAGCAAAGCTTACATGGAGATCAAACATTAAAAAGCAAACACTTGTGAAGTATTGTCTGCTGGAAAGGAATGTAAAATGTGATTTCAGACTTGTGAACTATGCATTAAACTTTTCCTAGATTTCTTCCTATACACAGTATTTATTTTTATTTGGCTGAAGGCTGTATTTCTGTAACCAAGCTTGAGGGCCTTGCAGTTTAGAAATGCTGTCTCAAAGCACAAAACAAAGCCTTTCTTCCATCACCTCTCTCCTGGTATTTTCCATAGGACTTTTCCTCTGCATTTTAGATAAAAATAACCTAGCAATGTATAAATCAGTATGGGAGAATGTAGTTACACAGAAAATGGATTTTAGGGTGTATTGGCAATCCAACAGAAAAAAATGTATTCCTCTATTGAATGTTGTTTAGTTCAAACCAGAATATTTCCCCTGGCTGAATCATGGCACCACCATCTCCTGTTACTTTGGATTCACTCTTCTTCCCAGTTTTACAGGATATGGAGTGCAAATCCCTGTTTATTCCCAATTACTGAAATGTCTGTCATGATTATATCATCCCTAGATGGATGACTTTATTCTTTAACCCTTTTTTTATCCTTTCCCTCCTAGTTAAAAATAAAAAAAAAAATGGGGTCAGTGTAATGAAAATTAGCAAGCTGGCTCTTCACTTGTTTCTTCATAGCCAAATCTGAGGAAGGTTGGAAACATCTAGGACTTCAGAACTATTATCTGTATTTCGTTTGCCTCTTTATTTTACAAAAATCTGCCTTGATCTATTCAGAATTTCTTAAGAGTGGTCACTGAAATATTTAAATCTCTAAAAAAAATAGACTGTAGCCTGGAGGCAAAGTTTATCCCAGGTAAACTTAGACACTGAGGTCTTGGCAGACTGTGAAAGAGGAGGACCTAAATGACCTCGTTGTTGAATTCTGGGAGCTAGCAGATGGACCAGCAGCAATCCAGCTGGAAACCATGCCAAGGTACAAAAAACAGAGGCAGGAGGGTTAAACCAAGCAGCTCCTGCACTTGCCAATTTATAATGCAGAGGGATTGCACTTTGCTCCTGGGGCTTGCTGCTGTCCAAGCTCAGATGTGTCTCACCTATTTTACTAATGTCAGGGTACTTCTCCAAGAGTGTGAACTTGCCAGTAGCTGGGAAAGAGTATTGCTGTTTAAAGAGTCTGAGGTACTGGAAATACAAAAAGTTTTATCCCTGGTGAAATGAACACACCAGAAAGTAGGAGCTTGTATTTCTCTAAAGAACTGGTGCCTGATTTCCACTCACCTCCGCTCAGCATGGAAGGCTAAGATCTAGGTTATAACTTGATTCTGTAACTAGAATGATGTGGTGAATTTGATGTGATTTCAAATGTTCACTGTGCTGAGGATTCAGGGAATTTATGACTGTGGACTGTTGTAATGACATGTGTAAACTACCTAAGAGAGCAGCACAAAATTCCTATCATCAACCTTGAAGGAAACATGCCTATTCTAGACACTACTTATGGGAATACCTAAATGCCTTAAATAAGACCAAATGACAGCATTTTTATGAGTCAATGATGTAACACTCTTTCTAAGCCCAAATAATTGCATTAGCTACTGAACATTTCTTTAATAATATATAGTTATCTTTTGGTAACAAGTGTTGGTATTGCTATGACTGCTCCATAAGCATTTGGTCATAAATCCCTTGTTTTGATCTTGATTTATATGATCCATAAACAATATTTAGAAATTACAGTAATCGAAAAGAAATTTCAGTATTGAAAGTTAAAGATCGAAATCTTTTCAGACCTGACAGTTTATCAGCATATGAATGTAATTTATTCCTTACTAATATTGAAAATTTTAGAACTAATGATGGGAAAATAAGTTACTAAACAGCTAGGAAAAAAAAAATAAAAATCTGTCTTATGATTTTAAGTATATTCCTTATCTGTCCCAGGAACAGGGCCACAATGGTTTTGTTGATAATACATTTTAAGAAGAAGTGGTGATTTTCTAGACTACTGTAAGACTGACCTGCAGATTATTAAGTCAGTGGATAGATTCCAGCTGACTTACACATACTGTGGATAAGATTCTCTATCCATTCTATTACCAGCTGTTAAACATCACTGACAAACACTACTTTTCTTCTTTAAAGTTCTTCTCCTGAGAGCAATTTTGAGAGAAAATATCAAATGAGTAAGAGAATATTTTTAAAGTTAGTTTGATCTTATTTTGCAGTGTTGTAGAATAAATATTTAAAATTATGCAAGAGATGTCCCTTGAATTTGCCAAAGACAAATTGAGCCAGAATAGCTCCTTATCTTTTAACAAGGAATGATTTCTAGATTAAGAATTTTTTATTTTAGATTTAATGTATTTTGCTTTCAAGATTATAAATTGTCACATGGAGAGCCATAAATTAAACTGAAAAACTTGTAAAATAATCCTAAAACCAGTAAGGAGCTAGTTGAAACATGAATTGTGTTAAATTGGGAGTTCCTCTAGAAATAGTTTTGAAATACATCTTACTAAGTATTTTTATCAGAAATCTTGGCTAAAATATAATAGTAAGAGACTAGTAACATTTGTTAATGACACCAAGTCTGGAAACAACATGAATAAGAACACTTAAAAGGTGAAAAAAAACCAAACAACAAATGGGAGATTGCATGAAGACAATGAACTGTTTTAGTAAAATATGGAAAATCAGTTGAAAATGACAGAGACAAAAATTAACCTGGTCTTGAACAATGACAGGTCAGTAACAACAAGGTTCCCACTATTCACAGGAGTGAGGTTCTTGAACAGTTTTCCAAAATAAATACAAAGTAATCGAAGGAGATTGAGGGTGGAGTTCTCTCAATTTGTGGAGGGGATTATATGAGTTCTTACTGCCTTCAGTAAAAGGAAACTGGAACAGTGCAGTAGAACCTCATAAAATCTGTTATTTCTAGCATTTCTCTCCTTTTATTTTGCAAAACTGTATGTGCATTTTTTTTCCCCGTCCTCTCCAACAGCTCGGTATTTTATTAAAAACACCAGGAACTCTTGCAAGACAGTGAAAGATGTAGAAAAGTACTGCAGGAAATCACCATTAAAACACACAGCATCATTCTGTTAATTTTCAAGGCTTGCCTGATTTGAAACATTGGAGTGATACTCTGGGGCTGTTTCCATTGCAGCA
Organism: Cinclus cinclus; assembly: GCF_963662255.1. Lineage (NCBI taxonomy): Eukaryota > Metazoa > Chordata > Aves > Passeriformes > Cinclidae > Cinclus > Cinclus cinclus. The sequence goes on along the minus strand of NC_085046.1, from coordinate 142,364,757 downwards.
CATGAGGTGATTACTTTTGGATTTTCTTCTTGGAGAAGACCCAGAAAAGGAGCTCTAATGGAAAGTCCTGCAATCATGATACCCCTGAGACTCTATTAACAAGCACCATGACATCACTGCTCACTTAGAGAAGGACAGCCCACCCTTCCTCATTTTTGCAGAATGCTGTGGGGGTGAGGAGACTGGAGACATACCAACAAGTCTGTCTTGTTGGCTGACTGGTTTTCAGAACCCTTAGAACCATATACCTCAGAACCAGAAGCCATGTGGGTGGAGAGTGGGCAATTTCATTCTGTATGTCAAGGCAGAGATATTTTACCACCTGCAGATAAGTAGATCAAACCATGGGAGCCACTCAGGGGAAGGGTCTGAACTAAATAAAAACAGTAAGAACCATGACAAAACCAGACCAAATGAGTGTGTAGATGTTCTGTATGTTACCTTCTAGCAGAAAAGAGAACTCAAATCATGTTTTTTGGATTAAAAAAAAAACATCCTCAAAACTTCCAGCTCTAATTTTAGGATTCATTTATTTACTTTCTTTCTCTCATTCTTATTTTAAAAACTTGCTGTATTTAAAAGTTTTGGGATTTGTTTTGAACCAAAATTTTCTTCCCTATGTCAAGACCTGCACAAATTATTTAGGTTTTCTCCATCAGTAATACTGTTCTGTCTCAAGGTCTTTTAGATAAACTTCTACCTGAGGAAACTGTAGTTGGTACAAAAAAGTCTGCTTGAGTATTCGGAGAATAGCATAAATTGGAACTATCTCCATGCTTTCCAGTGAGCATTAAGTGAACTCTGGTGATCTCAGGTAAACTATTTCACCCATGGTCAGGATGTGTGGAGAAAAAAAAGCATGAACATCTGTAATGATGAGCACTACTTGCCATGGCTGGTAACTGCTCTGCCAAGCTTGGTTGGGCACTGAGGCCATCCAGTGAAATTTTCCCAAGCTGACTTGGGAGTACCACCCTGGAAGGACTGAGGAAGAACTCTTTAATCATACCTCAAGCACCTGCCCAAACCATGGTGCTTAACACCATGTTTCACCGCTCAGGGTGAGACAGACGGGCTTGCTGAAGGTTTGTCTACAAACTACAAATATTATGCCTGGAAAAATATCAAACCATTTTTAACTCCCCAAGAGTTATAGAATCATAGAATAATTTGGGTTGGAAGGGACCTTTAAAGGTTACCTAATCCAACTCCTCTGCAATGAGCAGGGAGAAAAAAAAAGAAACAGCACAAAATGAGATCTCACCTGAAGAAAGCAAGTATAATATCATGTTTGGGTTGATTGATTTCTTGCAGATGTTTTGGTAGATCTGAATTTTCAAGAGCAGATATATAAAGATGTTTAAGACATAGTATGAACACAGCAGTGATAATAAGACAGTCACAAGTATGCAGGACACCATCTCTGCTGAGGAAAGAAGAGAAATATTTAAGTAGGCCAGAAACAGGTCCTGACAGGTGGAGAAATATTAAAAACATATTCCATAAAAAGGAGAATCCTCCCTTCTGTATGATAATATTCAGCCTCTTGAACCTGACATGAGCTCTTTCTTGAGGCCTTCAACATTTATAATAAAAAACCATCATCAACAACAAATTATTTAACAAGAAGAAAATATTTCAAGAAGTGTGACAAAGTGCTAGACGTTTTGGAAGAGATCATAACTTTAGCAGCCTTTTTTAGGCCTGGACAGGGACTTTCAAACATTGAGACATTATGCTGTTTTAAATAATCTCAGTACATTTTTCAGTCTTTGTGTTTGAATTATGTTCTTTATTTGGCCATATTTTTAAATACAATATGAGAATAACATTTCTAGGAATTATGATTTGCTTAATATTGAGAAATAAAGTACAATCAAACTGTTTTCTAGTTATACAATATGGACTGGGCTGAGAGAGATTTTTGGCCTCGTGTGGAGTTTTGTCTGAAACTGAATAACAAAGTGGAATTTGCTTGGAAGTTCAGTATTTCCAGGTGTTGTATGACTGGAATTATTTCAAGAAAAACATCTGGAATTTCATCTTCAAGAGAAACAAAGCCCTGGAAGCTGCACTGAACTGTCCAAAATAACACAGATTCTCAGAGTAAAACCAGGAGGAAACCCAGCCCCTCTAACCCTGTCATTACATACATCTTGCATTTTCATTCTTACCAATCAGTCACCCAGTCAGCCAAAAGTCTTCCTGGAAGGAAGCAATGACAGAAGTCAGAAGAAATGCAGAGTTTGTCCCAAAACCATTTTAGCCAATAAACAGATGTAAGTAACTTATGGTTTAAAATGTGTCAGTAGCTAAAGATCTGATTTATTGCCAAAAGATCAAGATAGTGGTGTCTTTTCAAACATAAACAATACTCATTTTCCCCAAATTACTTTTATTTGACTTCTTGTTTGGACTCCCACATCTGTAAGATATCATGCCTAGTAAATCCCTGTTGCTGTTGCCCTTCTCTGATCTCTGCACAGCTGTGTACTGTGAGAGAGCTTTTGGGGCAGGGACCAGTCCAACCTACTGAGTGCATGCTCTTGCACAACAGAAATAGTGCAGGTTTGAACAACATTCTTTTAAATTTCCTGTATATATCGAGACTGTATTTTTAAAATTGTAAATCCAGTTCAGATTGAAATTACTGGAATTCCTGCTTTGAAATTTGTTGCTTTTGAACATTTCAGGTGGATTATTTAATCTTGCCATAAAAATTGCTTTTCAGTGTGACAATGTTCATCTTATCTCGCACCCATTTTGTCATGAACAGGTTTTCTAGTTCTCATAATGTTGTTTAAAGAGCTTTACAAGCAACTTCCACAAGACATCTCTACACATTTTTTATTTTCCTAGATAAAAAAGGCTATGGAAGTTGCCATATAGTAGGTGATAGAAATGTAAGGGTTACACTTCCACTCATCCCTTATTTAATGAAATTAGTTTCAAACCACCTGACAGGACTAGGATGCAAGTCAGACACTAAAAGCAGTTTTACCCACTTGTTTTTATTTCCCAAATCCTAAATATTGCATATATTCAGACAATTGGCAAAAAAACAAACTAACTAACTAACTAACTAAAAAATAAAAAAAACCAACTATTTTGGTTTTTGTTTGTTTGCATGTTGTTCTTTTAATCAATAGAAAACAATTCACAAGGTATTTTATCCTAAAGGCATCTATTGGCAATGAAATTATTAGACTTGTTCTGTCCTGCAGTGGGACCTAAACCAACAATTTACTCAATCTCTTTTTTTTCCCCCAATATTTTTCCTTGACAGCAATTGTTCCAATTCCAATTAAGGGAACTTGACTTACAAAAGCAGTCATATAATTTAAATATTTACTGTGGAATTTAGAGGTCTTAAAGGGGTCTGAATACTTGATTCTCATTGACACTGAGGGATATTTGAGAGTTAATAAAGAACAGAAATCACTGGGCTTATTTTGCAGGAATATGTCTACACTAAATTGCATTGAAAATTTATAAATCCACCACAGTTTTATTAATACTTTACAAATATAAAAAAGCTTAAAAATGTTATATATACAAAAAAAACCTATAGGTTGGTTTACATTAGTTCTTTAATTTTTAAATTGAAGTCTGTTAGACAGAGCAACTTACCTAAAACTATAATGTCCTTAAAAATCAGGAATTCCCACTTTAGGAATTTAAGTACCTTTGGAAATCCCACCTTTAACACTGCCCTAGAATATGGTGAGGGAATAAAAGTCTGCAATGTATATACAATTTTTAAAATGCTTAATAAGCAAGCATTGGACAAGTGTATTGTTGCCATGCAATTATATGTAGTGTACATGGGACCTAAATTTTAGGTATGCTTCACAAACTGACTATCATAGGTTTTAGAAAACATTCCTTTTTACAATTCATTAGTAGTTTGGATTTATAACAACTGTTCTCTGTGCCACTATGATTTAATGTTGGGTGCCATAGAGAAAAATAATCTGGGTTAAAAAGAGGCTTTTAAAAAAACAAAGAAAGAACAGATATTACCTCTGGTGAAGAATACCACCCTGGTCAGATCCCACAGTTGAGCAGGTCGCATGTGCACTGCCTACTGCATTTTAGTGAAATGTATTAGCTGGTCTGCTCAGACTGAATAACTTAGTGCTTGCTTCCATTGAGCAACTGCTCCATACAGTGCTGAGAGGACAAGAACCTCTGGCTGGAGGCAGTGACAGGCACCTGAGACAGGTAGGAGAACAAGAACCTCTCCAGCCTATACTGGACTTGCACTGGGAAAACTTTTAGTGATTTACCAGCAAGTTGGCTGGGGAGAGAAGCAAGACATATTGGGCTTATGCTACAAAATAGATGCCTGTCACTGCTTTTGTGTGCACAGGCATTTTTCAGTTGTGAACTCAGTCTGAAATATGGAGCTCACTCATAGTTCCAAACAAGACATTTTAAAACGGGTTTATTTATTCATTTTATTCTCTTCCCCAAACCATATAAACCCCAAACCATGTTTAAAAATCAGAGCTCTTCTTTTTCCTTGTGCCTTCTCCTTCCAGCATCACATCAGTGACCTGATTTCCAGAGGAACAGCTCTCAAAGTCCACAGGAGGTACTCAGCATGTCTGAAAAATCAAGCCATAAATAGACGTGAATCTCTCTTTCTTTTTTCCTCAAAGAACTGAACTGCCAAGTCTCAGCAAACAGCCAAAGAAACCCAGCTTGTTCACAAATGCTAATTTAAAGCTGCATGTGTGTTTGCACAGGCTGGATTGAACTGAATAAGTCTGAGTCACAATAAAAGGGAAATTTATTATTCTGAAAGGAATCTTTAAATTCTTGGAGGTTTAGGAAGAGGGGGGGGGGAGGACTGTCATTTGAGAGATCTGCATCTGTGGTATCTGTGAGTAAGCCTGGAGCGGAAGTAAAGAGGAAATCCCCCATTCTGCTTAATGAAATACTGTTGTGGGATAATCACTGCCAAAAAACTCATCAGTTCAGACTCTGAGCATCTTTGTCTTTTAAAGTGCCTGAACAGAGCAAGAGAAACATGCATTTCCTGTTTGGGGGCCCTTTATGCCAATATTAAGATCTGTATTGTTATTCTGTAGAAAATAGTGTCGTTTATATTGGGGAAAGCAAGGGAGAGATCTGGATGTTGCGTCACCTTTCTCAATGGATTGACTTTCTGTTTGTTTTGAAGCTCCTGAGAACAATAAACTGTTTCCTAGTGCAAAAGTCACACTATCAAGTTCCTCTCATGTCTCTTCTTAAATCTTTGTTTTCTCAGATCAGGACATCATTATGTGGAAAGTAAAATTGTAATGGACGGAGTAAATTCCTTAAATTCTCACCAAATGTACAGAAAGAGGAAAGAGAAGTAATTTGTAGTTAGGGCAAAGGAACTTTAGGAAAATGGAAAGCACTGTTGAGCTAAAATTAACACACTATTGTTTGTCCAAGATGTCACAGGTCCAGAAAATTAGATCTCAAAACTTATTTACCTGAAATAGGAGGGTATAGATATGTTCCAAGCCAACCTATCTGTACTTTACTTTCATTTAGCAAATGATTTGTAAATTGTCCCAGATTTTCCATGAACAGTTATGTGGTTAATGTTAACAATTCCTCTCCTGCATATAAATCAGTATTACTCCACAGATCACAAGAAGCTAAGGCATAATAAAGATATGCATTCTTCAGTGCAAGAAGAGGGCATAGAAAGCCCAAAGGGGCAATTGAATGCACCACTAGCGATCTGGCTGATGATACTAAACTTGGAGGTGGTCCCCCTTGCAGAGGGTGATAGGGAGGTTTGAGCACTGAGCAGTGATTAATGGGATCAAATTTAACAAGATCAAATGCCATATTCGGTATCTGGGATGCAGCAACAGTGGGCATAAGTATGAATTGTGAGAGCAGTGGCTGGAGATCAGCTCTGCAGGCAGGGACCTGGGAGTGCTGGTGGGGCAGCAGCTCTCCAAGAGCCAGCAGTGAGCTTTAACCCCATCCTGGGGTGCACCAAACACAGCATGACCAGATGGGAAAAAGAGATTTCCCCACTTTTCTCAGCCTTGGGTGCAAGGCTGGGACCCACCACTGAAGGATATGAAGGTCCTTGAATACATCCCAAGGGGGCCAACAAAGCCAGTGAGAGGGCTGGAAGTCATGTCCTGTGAGGAGCAGCTGTGGGCTCTGGGTTTGTCTGGTTTGGAGAAGAGGAGGCTGAGGGGTGACCTCGTGGTTCCCTAACAGCTTCCTGAGTTGGGGAAAGGGGAGAGGGAAATGCTGAGTTCTTCCCTCTGGGGTCAAGACATATTTACTGAGAGGGTGAACAAACACTGAAGCAGGGTTCCTAGAGTTGTGATTGATTGAAGCCTGCAGTGTTTAAGAGGCATTTGGGTAATGAAGTTAATAACATGTTTTAACTCCTAGTAATTCTTGAAGTAGCCAGGTAGTTGGACTAGATGGTCATTGTATTTTCCTTCCAGTTTGAATTATCCTAGCCTAGTCTATTCTTTAATTTCCATTCTCTAGCCTCATTATAGCTTTGAATCCATCCATCCTATATCTCTCTCCTACCACTGCAAGGAGTTAACCTTGCTCCATAGGACCATGATTTTCAGTCAACAGTCTCAGATACAAGAATATGTTCTTCCTTCCATAGTATGTCTTTTATCAAATAGGTGTTGGATGTATAATCTTCCAAGTATGAGAATGTCATGTTTGCCTATTCTCAGCTGTTCTCTCACTACTACTCCCTCCCCTGCCCATGCCAAATTCTCATTTGCTTCAAATCTTGTCCATGAATATCTGAGTAATCTATCTCAACAAGAGATATGGAAGGAAATTCTGCTTCTTCTGATTCTCCCAAATATTCAACAGCCTGGTGGTGAAGGCCAGCCCAGGGTGCTGAAGTTACCCATCAACATGCCTGCATGCAAACAGCCTCCTACTTTTAGTAGGTGTTTAGCTACCATGAGAGAAGTGGACACCGGTGTCACATCCCCTTTTACACAGTGGGGATGTTGCTGTGAAGGTTATTTAGCCTCAGAAGAAGATGCAGGGGGCTGCAGGAGCTGAGTGGCGAGTTGTGAGTCACAGGGAAATGCAGTGGGGACACGCTCCTGGCCATTTGCTCTTGGTGACTGAGCAGCTCCCTCTCTACACTTCTAGATATTCAGCCCTGTCTTCCAGAGACAATAATTTCTCTCCATTAAATGTCTAATGAACATAAGCAACTGGTGGAGGTGCTCTGGTTGACTGTGCTGGGATTAATCATCTATACTTTAGGTGCTGTTGTTCTTGACTTCAAAACAAGAAGAAGAAATGTTGTTATAAGTGTTGCAATACAGTATCCTGTATATGGAAGACGTGTAATAAAAGGCCCACATTCAGTATTAAAATACTCCACACTAGTCCTCCACATAGATCTAATCCCTTTCTTTTTGAATCTGTAGCATGAGGAACCCTGTTATTCTTTGAAACAAAAAATGCATCAGTGAATAACTGTAAACATACTGAAAAGTATTCTTAAATGATCTATAAAAAAAATCATTTCATGTCACAAATATTATGACAAAGGGGTTTTTAAAAAGCCTCATTAAGCAGTTGTACTTGGTGACTTAATTGTTTCCTTGCTCACAAATGTCTACACACTACTATGCATTGTACATGAAATCTATTTCTCTTGCAGCAAACTAACATAAATCTCTGTACTGTTTGGGTCATGGTAGCTTTTTTCAATGTTAAAACTGAGGGAATACTTTGAGGTTTATTTAATTTTTGTTTTGAAAACTTCTGACAATTTTGGTTCGAATCACCCTGAAAAAAAATTACAAAGAATAACTTTGTAAAACCAATTTAATTCACTCAATGCAGAACATTTTGTTTCACTGCAGTTTGAAACTGATTGATGCTACTAAGTTTGTTAAAACTTACAAAAAGTTTTATTTCAAAATATTATCAAAATAATATTTTTATTATTATCAAAATTATAAAAATATTGCATAGAGCACCACAATTCTGAAAATCAATTCACTATTTTTCAATGCACGGGTTTTATTGTGGAGTTTTAAGCAAGAGTTCCCTAAAATCCATGCACATTTTTTCCTGTGTTAACAACCTAGTCCTCCATTTTTAATTACAAAATTTTACTCACCTAATTTTAATCAAGCTTTATTTAAACTGCATTGCAGAACTCCCTCACCACAAATTGAGGAAGATTGAAGCCAATATGATGTTAAAGAAAAAAAATACAGACAAATACACATACCTGATTGACTGTCGCAGGTTGTCAATCTGATCTCTCAACATCATGCCATTATTCCACATGGTACATCAGAGATGTTAAAGATCACAGTGAGTCTGTTCTGGTGTTCATAGAACTGATACGCTGTAAAGAGCCAGCATGGTATGGAGTAATAAATGAATACCTTTCAGGCACAACTGCTAGCAAAAATGTTCAATATTCATCAAAACCTAAAATATTCACCTGGAATTCATTGAAGGTCAAATGTAAAACTCAACTTCTATTCCCTAAACAAACAAACAAACAAACAAACAAACAAAAAACTATTCAAGCCACACTGAAATTATAGCCAGTTTGGCATCTTACAGGCAAACTGTTTTTACAAAAAAAAATCAATATCAGTTTCTTTGATCAGTTTGAGAACTCAGAATTTTTTCATGAGGCTTTGTTTGGCTAATACATGAGAGGAGAATGGTGGAACATTTAAAAGAAAAAAAAAAAAGATGGAAATGTCTAATCTAGCTATGAAACTACCATACAAAATAAATCTGAACTTAAAAGGTTTCATATAATTTTGGCTCTCAAAGAGACTATTATCCCGCTGCTTTGAAAGTGAGTTGTATGTTTAGGCTTCCAAAATTCTCTTTTCCTTATTTAGTTGGAATTGAACCATTAGTAGGTCTTTGGCTATACATCTGCAATGTTGGCCACTGTGATGACTCCAGCAACCTGTTTATGCTGATATTCTGTCTTTAAGGGCTGCTGCACACCCATTTTGAATAAGCATGAACTGAAGATTGAAAAGTGAGCACTGTTCCCTGAATACAAAGAGAAAAAAATTGCAGCCCATACTACTTATTCCAATTGTCCATGGGAAGAAGACTGGATCTGAAAACTCAAGCCACTAAGCATAATTTTTCACTTATGGGTTATCATAAATGTGACCTGCTTAGCAATTATGTGGAGCTCTAGCAACTCAGACGACCATTTACGTTGGAAAGATGGGGAAGAAACAAGGAGAATTCCCATTGTCTTTAAGGGATGTTGATAAGCTTTTGTCATTATCTTTTGGCTTCTTACAGAAAGAACAGATGTAGATATGATGCTACAGAAGCAATTTGTGTTGTGATGAAAGATTTGGTGACAGACTGGTTTGAGTAAGAACATAGGGAAACCATTTAGACAGAGAATGAAATTCCAACCAGGAATTTCTTGCAGAGAGAAAACTTGGGTCCAAAGAAGCCTTTGTAGGGTCACTTTCAGAGAAACTGAAATTGAACAAATTCAGAAGAAAAATAGTGGACACTTGAACAGTACTGGTGCTGAACAAATGTATACCTTAACCATGAAATGGTAATTTCTTCTCGACTTAAAGTTTTCAAATAACGGAATTCCCTTCTGAAATGCTTGCTTTTATGTAGAGAGATGCAAAGGAAACGCAATAACACAAAGAGATCAGATTACTAGGTTAAGAGTTTTATCTCCTGATAGACTTGTAAGAAGTCAGTGGCCAGTTTGATAACATTGCATGGGGAATGTACTTTTTGTGTTATTTGGTTAAAAACTGGGTACCTACAGTTGCACCAGCCATGAACCTCTTTAATACATAGCTTTTATAAACTTTTTCTCCAGAAAGTATACTACTTGATCTCACTTGTGGCCTTGTAGCAATCTTGTGTTATGGACAATTTCTTTGCTAGAGCAAATGCAAGAAAGGCCCACAGTGGATATCTAGAGAAGTACATGGGGAACCAAGAACATGGTTTAAAAAACCCTAAATGGGATTTTCATGATCTTTTCATTCTCACATTTGCATAGTAGATGTACAGTTTGATCTGATAACTGGGAATGAATTTGCAGTAACACCATGCAAATTTTCCTGTGTATGAAGCACTAAATATTGAAGAAGAAAGGCATAAAAATAGATCTAACTTTGATGCTTTGAGGTTCCAAGTCAGACTTGGTTTCACTTGCATTTTTAAGAAGATTTCAGTTCTTTTGATACCAAACCTCAAAGTAAGAGAGCAATGTACTAATCTGCTGTCATCCATGTACTTTCACATTTGTAAATGTCACCAGTTATTTCTTTAAAAGTCTGCAGACAGCTACAGATCAGACATCAGGATCAACATTGGCCTGTGTGGGACCTTTCAGTGTTCAGATAGCATGTAGGTGATCAATGCTTATATTTATAAGCACTCAGAATAGTGAGTGCTAGAAATCCTTGCATCAAAAGGAATTTGCAGTGACTTAATCATAATTTAAGTGCATTGTTGACATTAATAACTTGAACTTGAAAAAAAAAAGTAAAAATCTTCATTTTGTCATTCTGGGGGAACAAATACATTAAGATTTAAGTACATGTCAATATCAAGTAGAAAACCTGTAGTTCTTAATCTGCACTGATGTTCTTTATTATTTTAATTCTGATCTTCAAATTCCTGTATCCATGAATTCCTGTAGCCACAAAACCTCATGGAAAGGAAGGGCCTGAGCTTTTGTGAATTCCTTTTTTTACTCTTATCCAACCAACCATTTCCATGTCCAGTAGCAATTGAAAAACTGTTGTTTATACTCATCAAAATTACCTCCAACCCTTTCTTAAATAACATTCTTTTGCCATACCTATGGTTCTGGGTGCAGTGCAGCTCACATCAGAAAATTATACAATTATTCACTTGTCCTAGAAGCTGAGGGGTTGCAGAGACTTTGTGTATTTGCCCTTTTCTTGCTTTCCTCAACAGTTCCTTGCATGGACATTGCTAGCAGGAGGTCAGTGGGGTAGATGGTTATTTGGTATGACCTAGAGCAGATGCAGAATCATAGAATAATTTAGCTTGTAAAAGACCTCTAAGAGCATTAGTAATGCCCTAAACTGAATTACGTGCAATCCTTCAAAGAGCTGTGAACCAATTAATTTCACATTTGAGGGGAGAGGAGTGTGAATTGCAAAATTCTGAATATGCCAGGGTCATTCTTTGCAAAGTTATGAGACCAGAATAAGTCACACAGATGGAGAGGATGCAAAACACAGCAATTTAGAAACTCTTGTGGTCATGAAAGACCACCATTGTACTTGTGCATGACCTATAAGCTCCAGGGCCCATGTGTGAAGTGAAACATGCAAGATGTTACTTTAAAGAGAATATTTACTGCAGGTTCAGCAGCTCTGGCTGAATGCTAGAATATGTAACCTCTTGATAATTCGTAGTACAATTTTTCAAAGAAAGCAGGAAACTGAGGCTTACTGCAGAGGAAAAAAAAAAAGAAAAAAAAAAAGGAGAGAGAAATAAAAAGTCCACTCTTGCTTGAAAGCAGTCTCTATATACAATGTTCCAGAAAGCCTTGAACTACTTATTTTAATCATGTTTGTTGCTAATTTAATTATAATGTAGAGTCTCTTAAAGAAAGAGAAACATGGAAATAAATACAGGGCTGGAAGAGAAAACTTCTGTGTTCTCATTCTAACTTGTTCTTCACGTAAGCCTAGTTTTACAATGATGCTGAGGAAGTAATTTAAGAACTTCTACTTCCCTGTCTGTAAACTGGGTATAAAAATATTTTCCTTTTCTACTCACAGTGGTGCTTTGAGGCTTCTATCCTTAGAAAAACTTCACTGTTACTAGTAGGATTCCATGGGAAGAAAATGTTCAAATGTGGAGAAGAGGCATTAAGAAATTTAAATTTGTAGTTGGTCACACTTGTGCCCCAAGTAAGAAGCCATGGAAAACAGGCCCTGCATTGCAGGGACAAGTTCTGAAGCGGCAAAAGAGGAAATGGTACCACCCCCCACACCCTGGCCTGCATGGGATGAACTTGTCTTCCACTGCCCAGCCCAGAAATATAAGGAACTAAAAGGCAGCTGTGGAGCCATCACATTCAGACTCTAGTTAACAGTGACATGGTAGCCAATTGCTGTTTCTTCCAAGAGTTGAGTTATAGGTAAGAAGAGAACTACTTGACATCTATGGAGATGTCTACATCTGAATTAGGCTGGCCTCTGTTGATTTAGGCAGGATTATATTTATTTATACCAGAATATTTGGGTTCAATTATAGCCATCTTTTCTGTTTCTTTTTTTGGTTGTTGCTTCTTTTTTTCTTTTTTTTTTTCACTTTAGCACTGCCAGTTAAAATCAAAACTAAACGTATCTCTGCTAAAATGGGTCACAAAGCAAAGCCAGGAAGTTGGCCCGTGGCAGCACGTTCCCATTGTGTCCAATTCCACCACAGTATTCTGGTCCCTGCTGTACCCACTCTACTGCCTTCAGTGGCACTGGGATGTCTTTCCTGCAGGACACAGCAATTAGCTGTTTTAAGAAGTGCTCATCCCAGCATTTTCTATGTTGTTGTGATCCACTGATGAGTACCTGAAGATGAGAGATATATTAAAGCATACTTTGAAGTTGTTAAATTCTGTTAAATTTGATTTAGTGCCTAAAGCAAGGATGAGCCAATCCTCAATATTAGAGTTTTCCCATCTCTTCTTGGGAGCTGTAGGAATGGAGCATTGCTGAAGGCACACTCATACAGGTTGCTATTGCAGTGGTCCTATGACTACTTGCAGAGATTTTGGAACACCACACAGAGACTCTTGCAAACAACTTGCTCAGCCTTAATTTTCTGTTGGTGCAAAGAGGTTAAAGAGTTTTGCTAAGAACAGCAGTCTGTGGTATAGAACAAGTACAAAGGGTGGAGTCCAAGTTTCACCTGTGGATAAATCATAGCAGAGGATAGGTTGGGGCTGCCTTTTTCACTCCTTTCCACTGCACCATACTGACCACTAGAGTTTGCTGTATTAACGTTTGAGTGAACAAATCCAAAAGATCTGAAACAGTCCTACAAGTAATTAGCAAAGAAAGCATGAATTCCCTTACCACAAGTGGTAGAAACTACAATGCCCTTCTCCAGCTGTTGAGATGAACTCAACTAGAAATGCAGGAGAAACTGCAGGAAGTGTATGATTAAGTAAATGGCTCTATATTCTCTCTGTTGGTACAGTGCCAATGTTCTAGCAGTGTGCTAAGGGACACTGTGCTATTTTCAGATTAAGTGAGAAATCAAGGTCCTGACTGCCGGTCATTTTAGCTAATTAAAGATCCCTTGGCATTTATTTGCAGAAGTAGGGATATTAGCTTTGATGAGCTGGCAAAACTCCAGCTAAGAGAAGAAAATGTTGCAGACCAGGTTTTCCCTGTAGTTCTGAAGAGTGAAACATCTATTTTCTTCTTTCAGTCTTAAGAGAGTAGCATAGAAAATTAAATATGATGGCAAAAATTAATTTGGGAATTTTGGTCCAAAGTGGGCACTGATTTTGGCAAGTAGATTCTGGATGAATATCCAATGCAGTTGCAATATTTTTGCATTTGAGACTTCCTAGTGAGATTCATCTATTTCCCCTGAAAGAGTTACTGGACAGTTTGTTCTCACCTCTCTAATACCCTTGGTTCAGCTGGACACAGTCCCAGTGGTGGCATCACCAGAGGGAACTCTGAAAGAGCAATCAATCTTTTCTAATTTTCAGTGACTACTGCCACCATAGTCCCAAGGAACAAGATGCAAGGAAGACAAGCTCTAAAGTCTTGCCCCACCTTGCAGCACTGGTAATGGGTGTCCTTGTTCACCATTGGGATGGTGCCTGTTCTGTCAAGACAAGGAACTGATTCCCCTAATCTTAAACAAGGTCTCAACTTGTGGAAAGTGATTCTTTTCAGACACACATGATTTGGCCATGTTTTTACATAGACAGCAAAAAACTCTGCATAGCAAGCCCATCCTTTGCTAAATTTCTATTCCCTGCTTCAATGTCAGTAAGTGCTAAAGCCTCTCTTCACAACGGCTTCCCAATAAAAAACTTCTAGGAGGAAGAAAAAAGCATTGTCCCCATCCTCATACCACACAAACCTTCTCCACATCACGTTGTCAGAGAACCTAAAAGGAAAGAAAAAACAAAATTATCCACAAAGAACCTGAAACAGTCTAAACAATTTTAGTCCAAGTAACTACACTTTAGCAAATTGGTAAGCAAGTGAGAAATGTAGCTAAGCACACCAAGCCAACATATCGTCTACCAGGTACTTGAAACAGTAATGTTTACCAGGCTGATGATACAGGAACAAAAGCAGACCCTGAGATAATAGTCATATACAATTATAATATTGCCTCTTTTAACATCCTGTCCATCTGTTTCAATTACTCACTGCTAGTGTCCCCCCTGAGGTCATAACCCAGTTCACTCATGGTGAGGTAAACAGAGTTTAATGGGACTACTTGTAATGAGTAGGTTACAAGATGCCCTTTACTGAATCACAGTCAGGAGTAAAATTCCAAATATTCATATATTCATTTTCCAAGCCTGAGATCTCCAGTCAAAGGTCTCCTGCATATTCCTGATTTTCATCAAAAATCAGCTTTCTAAGTGCCTAATTATTTTTGAAATAGAGCCTAAGTCATCTAGCAATAGTGTTTTGAAATTGTGACTTTCTGTCTAGTTATCTCTGCAGTGCCATGCACTTAGGGAATTCATAAACAATAAAATCCAGTCATTGTTTTTCCTGAACTGAGCCCCAACCCAACAGATGCAGCTATTAAGGAATTAGTTAAACTAGAAACAAATGCTTTAGGATATGCCCAAACAAGCTAAAAAAAAAAAAATAAAATAAAAGCACATGCCATGCTGCAGAAGTAAAATATTTTGCCTAAAATCCTGAACAACGGTGATCAGAGGCAGCTTGAGAATTTTAGGGCTAGCCAAAGAAACAACAAATTTTTCAGGAGTGACAATTCAAAAACAGTAATCAACTGCTCTCAAATGGGACCCTTGGAAATGCACAAGGCTGGCTGAAGAGGGAAAATTAACTAGGTGGTACATTGGGAAAATAAGGAAATACTCAAGTGCATTTTTCAAAGCAGTTTAGGTGATTGGGAAGATGCAGAAGGATGCTCTATTATTTTTCCTGGTGTTCCTGCAGCAGCAGAGAAATTCAGCTGCTCAACTGTTTTCATCAGCATCATTCTAAGACTTTGTTTGTGCTCTGTCCAGACACCTGGAATTGTTCTGAATTTACAGTCCCTTGTCTTTCTTTCCCCACATGCAAATATAGTTCCTTTAACACCTATCCCTTCTAAATTATAAAGGTGTAAAGTCAATAAACCTTCAAATGTTAGCCTTTGCTTTACCCAGTAAGCAAATATTAGGTGTGTGCCCTTTAAAGTAAGTGGGCAGTAAGACAATGTCTTTCTGTCCATATTTTTGGCAAACATCCTTGAGCACTTCCTAAACTCTAAAGCACATTATATTTTATGTGCAGTTTTAAGTCAACAACAGTGCTTTGCTTTAGAGCTGAGGCCACAACCTCCCTTAGATGATGATTGCTGATGTTCCCAACAGCAAAACACTCAGTGGTTTCAGATGACTTTCCTTGGTCTAACCATTCTGCAGAAGTGATACACTCCTTTAGAGACAGTGATCTTTCTGCTCTTCTCCAGCTCTCACTTGCAAACTGGAAGCAGTGTTTTAGTAATTTCCACATAAAAACTGTGGGGCCAATGAGCGGTTTGTGTCCATTGGTGTCAAAGTGTAAAAGGAGAGTTTCATTACATTTCAAGATAACACAGATCTTTTAAATAAGTCTGCCTGAGCACTTATATGATGCTTGTGAATTGCTGGTTTTGCATGCATTTTAGCATTGTTGGAAGTTTCACCTCGTATGAAACCCTTCAAGAAAAGTAACTTTTCAAGCTGCTTACACAGTCATGGGAATTATTGTAGCCATAGGCACAAACAGGAAGGTATCTTAAAGAGATTGTGGCAAGAGGTATTCACAGGTGCCAAATTATGTAGCCAAGCAGGGCTCAAAGTAAAGTTTAGAGTGAAAAGCTTAAATTAGAAATTCTTTTAGATGCTTTCCTGTGTTGATTTCAAATAAATGATATGCAGACCTCAAATACAACTTAAAGAAAAAGCTTTGCTTTTTAGACATGGTGCACAGATCTTAGATAAAAAAACACAGTGCTAAATTTCTAAGAAAAGTAGCCTATTTATGGACACACTGTCCTGTGTGAACCCCTAAGCCCATGGCAGCCTGTCTTTCTCAGAGTTTTTACACCATTTTTGTGTGATTGCATGAACAGTGTTCAATGAGTAAGGCAAAGGCTGTTGAATGACCGGTTTAGGTTGCAACTTTTTAGGGGTTTATGGGTAAGCAGCAGCAGTAACACTACAATAGTATTTCTGAATCACTTAACCCAGAGCTTAGTGCAGGGGAAGGCACAGATTTAAATGGGATTTAAATGGCTGCTGGCCCATACTGCATTTACATCAAAGCCATTTTAATGGATGCCTAAAAATATCCTCCTGTTGAGTACTCTGAGCATGGGATGTGTACAACTGGTGCAAGACTGACATTGGCTTGGGAGACAGGACATGAGTCTCAGCCTGTCTCTCGGAACAGCCTGAGCTGGAAGAGGACCAGGATGCTCCACTGACACTGCAACAGGCTCGCTGTTTCCTGTAAGTAAAAGGTAGTGCAATCACAACACAGTTCTTCACTGAATTATGAGCTAGGGCTCTGTCTTTGCTTGCAAAGCAGGATGTACCCAAAAGTATGTATTCTATCACCATCTGTTGAGACCAGATGGGGCAGTGCTCTTTATATTTTCCACAACCCATCCTTCCTCCAGGAAGACATCTTCTGTTAATGGGCCATTGAGTCCCACTGCATGATTAATAAAATTACATCATCCCACTGGGAGATGCTCCACCCAGGGGGAGGAGACAAGCATTTCCTACCTAGATATAATCTGAGATTTGGAACATCAGAGCAGCCTTTTTCCACTTGCTTCCAGAGAAAAACAGACCCTTCTATATCATCAATGAACCTTCAGAGGAAAACTGCACCCTTCTACAGGACCACTGTTCCAACGGAACCACATCTGTCACTCCAGGACTGCAGCCACCATTTAACCAGACTGCTAACAACACTGACTGACTGATGGGGTGTTAGGTTGTATTCTGACTCTGTCAGTGTTTTGGGTTTGTTTTTTTCTGTAATACTGTATTTCTGTTTTAATTTTTCCTAGTGAAAAACCATTATTCCTATTCCCATGCCTTTGCCTGAGAGCTCCTTAATTTCAAAATTTTAATAATTTGGAGGGAGGGGGTTTATATTGTCCATTTCAAAAAAGGCTCCTGCTTTTCTTATCAAACACCTGTCTTTCAAACCAAGACAGGCTCCCTTGGACCCCATGAATTATGATGCTTTACAGTGGGTAGGAGATCAAGGAAATGGAGGAGTGTGGATCTCACTGCTTTAAATAGGCCATAAATTGATAAGTCAATTATGACTTAAGTATAAAAGACAATGAGAGGATCACACCAATCTACAAAAACAAGCACTATCTTTTCCTATTTATCATCGCATTAATTGTCTCTCGCATAAGTCATAGCCATTTCCCTACAGAATGCAGAATGTGTCTATGACTATATTGCACTCACCTACATGTCAAACACCTCCTACAGGAATATCAAATATTAGATTTGAATAACGGAGTAACAAGATAGGACAGTATCTGTGGATGAATTCATCAGTCTTTGCTAATATTCTGGCATTTATAAAACAAATGATTTGCATTTTTTTCCAAGGATTTATTGCTAACTGCTGGTGATTGTTTCCTTTCTGGAACATCAGAAGACAGAGATCAGAACAAACTCAGAAATATTATTCCTAGTCTTTCCCTGCTAAAGAGCTGTATGTGTAATAACCTATATGTAAATATGTGTGCATGCCTGTATATGTGTGTACCAGAAAGTGCTTTAAAATCCTATTCTCGCATGTGATAGAGAGACGTCTAAAATAATTTCCATTTATTCTGGAGAGTCTTGAGAAATATTTTTCACTGATTACGCTCAAGTTTGGGCAGATACCGTTTTCAATTTGTTCTGCAAAAATACCTTTTTACTTTTTACAAGCTTCTTGGTGGCTGTGGACCACAGATACATTGTCTAGACTGGTAAATTCCACAGCTGGGTGCAGTTGGCACAGAGGTGCTTTCATTCTTAAGGATCCCAAGCACATCATAAACTGTTCACAGAGCTCACACCCAGCCTTTCATTGAAATATAGCCACTGCTGCAGTGGAATTCAGCAGCTGCTTAATGGCTCATAGATAGCTCTTGTTCCCAATTAGGCCACTAGCAATCTTTCTGCTGCTTTCAATGAGAAGGTTCTTGTGTGCTAAGCCAGGCATGTGCTTAAGTATCTTGTTAAATCACAGTCTAAAGGCTTAAACTTTCTCATATAACATTCATACTAGGTTCACTGGATGCAAATCTGAGCCTTCAGGGAGGAAATAAGTAGGAAGATCAAATGAAAAGACAAGGTGAATTTTAAGTAGAAGGAAAATAGGGTGAAATGGGAGTACACATACTAGTAAAGCAGATGATCCAGATAGTCCCTATCTGCTCTAGCTGGGCACTTGAGATATCAAGAACAGGCCAGTTTCATTCTTAGAGCAGTTTCTAGTTTCATAGAGGGGAATACTTAGAGAGATAAGTAGAAAATGGCTGTTAATCATGAGCTAATGAAAGCAGTTTGAAAACTCCCTCTAAACTGATGTGGATGTCCATGCCCATTGCAGAAAGAAACATTTCATGATTTTCTAGTGGAAATGTCCCTTCCCATGACAGAGGGTTGGAACAAGATGATTTTTCATCCCTTCCAACCCAAACCATTCAATGACTCTATAACCTAGTTCTCATGGTCTCATGCAATAATAACTCCCAGTGTCTCCAGGCACGAGAACAGAGGGAATCAGTTACCTTTATAAGCAAGTTTATAAGCAAGTTTTAGGTATATTTTCACCTATACAACTTTCCCCTGCTTGATCAGGTGCTCATTGTACTTCCTTCTCATTTATTTGATGACAGAGAGAAGATACAATTTAAAATAGCCATTTATTTCAGCAATGAAGGCTCTAACTTTGATAACTAACTGCCACAGGAAAACCCACTATTTCTAATTTCCTCCGTATTTTCCCCTCAATGCTTATTTTTTTTCTTCTTTTTTTAAATGATTTTTGTTGAATGAGTTGAGAAGACAGACCGCAGAATCTCACTGATACAGCACTCAGTTCAATAGACATGATTTAAAAATTCTGGGGATATTTTTCTTCCTGTATGACTACAGAAATTTTTGTAATCCCTTTCACACAAAAAGTAGAACTTCCTGTCAATTATGAAAAAACAGCTGCTTTTGAAAACAGTTTGATTACTCATCCTTCTCAAAACCTTTTGCCACATGAATATCTTAAACCAATAAGCACAATTAACTGATGTGAAATTAAGATGTTACAGTATAGATTAGTGATTCATACAAACTAATGGGAAATTTACTCATGCTTATCGCCAACAGAATGTGCCTCAAATTAAAAACTATCTAGTTAGAGATTGGCATTCATTGTAGTTTATGGCATCTAGAAGAGGGTTTAAGCTGGTTGCAGACCTTTATATGCAGCTAAAAATAATAAAGTTTAACCAGAAAACATTGGAAATACTTGTAGTTTTTTAATTTATGACCACATCACTGTGAAATTATAAATGTGAAAGCACAAAACAAAGAAATTGCCTTCATTAGGAAATTCACAGTACTTTAAATGAGAAAAACTGTTTGAGTAGTAATATGTGGAAGGGTCTAAGCAAATTATTTTGGTCTGGAAATTTTCTAAAGTACATTTTAAGAAATTATTAACTTCAGATACTGGAAAAGCTGGAACTTTTGCTGCAACATGATTTAATTTTATTAAACTGGCCCTTCAAAGAAGGACTCAGTCAGAGAAAATACCTCGTATTGAGGTGCCTGCATGCCAGCTAGGGATGAAATGCATTACAGCTACTGAAGACTTCTGATTTTATTTAATTTCTTCATTGTTTTCTAATTAAGTATCAAGTCAGACTTCCAGGTACAACTTTGGGATCCTGCGCCATCTCAAGGAGATCATGAACCTGCTTGAGTGGGTCCAGAGGAAGACAATAAAGTCAATGAGAGGGCTGGGGCACCTCTGCTTTGAGCACAGGCTGAGGGTCATTCAGTCTAGAGAAATGAAGGTTCCAGAGACCTTACAGTGGCCATCCAGTACTAGAAGGAGGACAGTGGGAGAGGTGGGAAGGGAATTTTTATCAGGGAGTGTGGTAGTAGAACTAGGGGTAAGAGTTTTAAATTGAAATATCATGAAGGATAAAGTTAGATGAGAAAGTTAAAAGAATTCTTTACTGTGAGAGTGGAAAGGTCATGGAATAGGTTGCCCAGAGAAGTGGTGGATGCACCATGCCTGGAAAAGTTTATGGCCAGGTTGGGTGGGGCTCTGGTCTAGTGGAAGGTGCTCCCACTCATGGTTGGAACTAGCTGACCTTTATGGTCCCTTCCAACACAAACCACTCTTCAGCTCCATGACAGGTTTCAAGTGGCATCAAGGGGGCTCTGTCTTCAGCCACATTGCACTGTACTTAACTGCATTGCTAAGGCTTCCTGTATAATGTTTCCAAAGTGCTGCTTTTACATTTTTTCCTGTAAAAGAGGGTATCTGGAGAATGGCAAACATTGCACTTGTGAGAAGGACACAGTAAGTCAGATCAAATCAGTCATGAAAGATTTCCAGCTGTTCAGTACATACTCCCTGAACATCACTGATCCTTGCAAATATTTTAGAATAGCATACAAAGAATAAGTTGAATAAACGTTTTCAAAATTTAAGACTAACAGAAATAACTAAGATATATTGTATTTTTTTTTCTCGTATGTATCTGTCCATTCCAGGCACTGATTACTTTTAAACACTTGTCATATGACAAATTACAAGTCAGATAGGAACTCTACAGCATGTCCCATTGTTATGGATATCTTATTTTTTTTCCCTCTTGCTCTATCCTTGCCCAGCTACATTGCATGGTAAGAAAGATCAGGAACTAAAAATTAAGAAATGTATTGACAAACTTGAGAAGATATTTTCCCTGTGTCTTGACAGCAAAACTTTTGAAATTACCTGTAACTTGGGGGAGAAGGAGAAAACATCACAACTAAAGAACAAGTCTCTCTATTTCATGCTAACAATCTCGTTAGATTTTTAACTTTCTACAAATTTCTGAATCCTAAATTTTCACATGCATCTTAAAATTGGAAAAAGTAGTCTAAAAAGACAGGATGATATGTACTTTAGAAGGTACTTTACTGTGACCCAAGAAGTGTGGGTCACTTCACTGTTCTTTCCTGAAAGAAACATTTTGCCCACATAGACACAGTGATTTGTCATGAGACCTTTGAGGTGCCTGAACAAGGTGTGAGAAAAAAGTCTGCACTATAGGCCAGAAATCCTAAATATGCTAGAAACTTCTCACATTACTTATACTAAGATAAAGGCAGGCATCATATTCAGTGTGACTACCTTAACCAGTTTAATTTTATTCATTCATTCTTTCTTTCTTTCTTTCTTATTATAATATTTCCTGGTTTTCAGATATTTCAACATTTCAATTCTTTGGCTGTGAAGGTATGGAAAGACCAGAGGAGGGCAGGCAGAGTCTGGAAAGGAATAAAGCAGAAGCTAGAAAGAGATGCTTAAAATATGTCAAAGAAATCAATAATCCAACTGCAAGAAGAAAGCTTTTGTAGTGAATCAGAGAATTCACCTTGGCTTTCCACACAGAAAGAACCCTGAAGCTGAATGCTGCCTCTTCTTACAGTTGTGTTCAATTAACAAGTGTGAGGGAAGGTGACAGCCAAGTTCTTCACTTCTCCACTTAATCTTTCTCCTCTTCGGATTCTTATCTTAGAAATATCTAAAAGTTGCCTCTGTGGATTGATTTCTCATCTTAAGGACACAACGTTTATGGTTATTTATTACACTATTGTGGCAGATACTTCAAAGAATGAATCAGGCTCAGACAGCCCTTCTTTCTCATTTTACATATGACAAGACAAGGAGTGGACAAAGAGATCTCTGGGGGAAAGCAAGGTGGGAAGAGTCATTGGGAAAATATGACTATAAATGTTTCCAGTCTTTGCATAACTCCAAGGAAAAAAGGAGGAGAAACCCTTCTCTCTTTCCTGGCATATTTTGAACAGCCCAGGACAAGCAAGGAGAATGCCTTTCTCCTGAGGAACAAAGATATTTCTCAGGGTGGGTTTCGGAGGTCACATGGTGAGAGGTGAGAAGAGACAGCATCTGTTCATCAGCATCTGGACTTACAGCTTGCTTAATTGAGAGGTAAGGAAGGAAGTCACAGTTCTCTTGTGCCCTGAGAATGAAAGATGGGACATAGGAAATCTGCAGGAAATTTGGTGGATGAATCACCAAGACTCTCTAGAGGTAGTGCTACTTTCTGTCTAAAGGTGCCATAATCCTTCAAACTACAGCTAAACCCAGAGGTTCCAGCTGGGGGTCATGACTTTCTTGTGGCAGAAACTCTTCTGCTATTCAATACAGGGAGAAAATCTAAAAGGGACAATGGAAAAACAAAAATGTGACTCCTGATATATAAGGTTAGTATCAATAGGGAAACAGATGTTTAGTCTTTTGATGTCCAAAACCAGAATATGTTACAAAAGGAGTTTGAAAAGAAGACAAGCTGTAGAGTTTCTTGTGTGGTGAAAGCAAAAATACTTAAGATTCTTTTGTGTTGACAGGAATTAATGTGTAGAATTAGTTTCCAAAGTCTGGAAACAAACAAAAAGATAGGACATGGACCAGAATGAGTAGGAACACTCACATATTTATTATGTTTTGGTTGCTTCAGATGAATGTTCAGAACACACTCAAAATAGCATTTTACTCTAAAAAAAAAAAGGCACAATTTTTACTCACATGTCTTTTTCACATAACTTTCTCTTTCTGGCTGAAGCCTCAGTTGAAGTCTACAAGCAAGATTTGACAATTTTGTGTAGCTATGCTAATGTTAGTAGGTAAGTGAGGAATGTCTTGTGATAAGAAGCACAAAATGCTGAAAAGAAGACTCAGAACCAGGGTTCACCTGTATCCTGCATAGCTGGAGACCAAGTTTGCTATTTTTGCATCTGTTCAGAATTCAGTTTTAAGTTGGGATAAAATAAACCTGAGCTGCTAACAGCTGATGAGATCACTGAGAAGACATCAAGATATTCATGTCTATTTAAACTTCATCTCAGCAGGAAGGGGGACAATTGTTAGAACCCAAGTGAATGTCATCTCCATTAGGTGTAGCCATCTCGTGTACCTGGTGTGCACAAATCATTTAGATCAGTCTCTCTATACATTAAGAGGAAAAAATAAACAGCTTTACAGGGAGGGTTAATCCTTCTGTGATACAAACCTGTCCTCTGTGGGAATGTGGCACCCTCTCCACAGATGGAGAAACTGGATTTGTATACATGCATTACTTGTAACCCTACTAAAATGGGTGAAAGAAATCCCACCAATTGTTTTCCTTAATTAACTACAGTTGAATATTATTAGTCATCTTCCAGATACAACTGTAAAATACTGCCCATATACTGTCCAGTTTCTAGACCACCTGGCATGTACAAAAGATCAAAAATTGTCTTTAAATCCTGATCGTCCACTTTCTCATTAATTCACGTGAATTACATCCTATTAAAAGAAAGTATAAGCATTCAGCTAGAAGCACTTGAGTTTATTCCTTCAGAAATGAGAGATTAGCAGCATCTGACTAATAACTATGCACAAAACCAATCATCTGAAAGATGCCATGGCAGAAAACTGTGACAGGAGCTGGATTATACAGTCATAAAAACTTGAGAGATTTGTCAAGGGAGTATATAAACCCATAGTTGTTCTTATTTCTGTTCAATTTAATTTCTTAAGTATGCCTGTTTTTCTTTCTAACATATGATTCTGTCTCATTAAAAAATAGGGAAAGAAGCATTTTATTTTGTCTTTTTCTCCATATGCATATTAATAGACCAACACTCTAATACATGAGTTTCATTTTCTGTAGCTAGCTGTTGAATTTTCACATATATTGCTAATAGAGGTGGCAACGCTGCCTAAATTTGAAGTTTCCCAACACTCCTAATAAATTTTTATTTTCAGTGGCTTAAAATTCTGTCAAACTGTAACCACTCAGGCTAAAACTTTTCAGATTTGTTGTCTGTCTTAGACTGAATTTTTAAAGACACTGTTGCTCAAAAACACCTCACCTATGTCTCAGAAAGACACTCAGGTAACACTCAGTGATTGCCCATTTCAGACAAATAAGAATAAACAACTGGTTTTTGGAGTAACAGTAAACATGTTATTTTGCATGGTAAAGACTCAAAATGTAACTGGTGGGAAGTGAAATCTGGACAGAGGCTATGCTGCATGCCATTTCTGTCTCTCAGCTGTAGCCTTTTAAAAGGCCCCTGAGTTTGTCCATGCTCAGATGAGCTGAGGCAGTGGGCAGCTGCATGCTTAGAAATTCCTTCTGCACTGGTTGTGTTTTCCTGCCTGCTGCCAGCTCTTAAAGCCATGAAGCCCTTTTGTTTACCCCTTTTGTTTACCCCTTTTTTGTTTCTTTCTCACTCTTTGTGTGAACTCAGTGTTTGCCCTGCTGATTGCTAAGCCCAGGTTCTCTGAAGGAGGATACAGCCCAAAGTGTAATGGAGAAAATTCAGCTCTGCAAGAGTTTGGAAGTCAGGTGCGGCATCGTATGGTAGGACAGGCAGCACCTGGAGAAAATTGAACAGATATATCTGAAGCTTCACAGTTCCTAAACCCCCCAGCAAATACTTTGTGCAACTCTACTGGGAAAACATGCATTTTGCTATCTGCTAGTGCTGGTCAGCAGAAAGAATGAGAACATCACCAAGGAATAACAAAACTAACTCAAGAGACAAGAGGTCTCTGCAGTGGATGTAAAGGTTGCTGTGCCTGAACGGGTACCTGTGCATGCCACTCAGTTGCTACCTGAGGGAATTTATGTTTTGTTTTTCTCCTTTTTCCTTTATTAGAAACCTAGGATATCAGCCTCTTTCTCCTCCATGCAGAGACACCCTTTTGAAAGAACCCTGACATTTCAAAGTCATGTACTCAAAACTTAGAATATAGCAACTGAGAAATGCGATGCAGTTAAGTGCATATCATAAAACAAGGCTTTTAATGTACAATTTTAACTACCTTGATTCAAAATAAAAATGTTGCAAGGTATGTGCACATATACAATGGACAAGTTAGACTCTTAACTTGACTCTTAAGTCTCTCTTAAGTTTGTTTTGAATGGTTTCAGGCTCTTCCTTTTCCATGTCTGGCTCAACACCAAAGTTTGGCAAAACTATTTTCTTCAGTCTTGTAGACATGCTTACATTGTAAATCCTACTGTCTTGTAAAGTGAGTCCAAACTTCGGCCAGATTTGCAAGAGGATAAACATATTTTCCATTGTTTGGCTAAAAGCATCCAACAGAATCTCACATAGTGCATAATGGTGGAGTTTTTTTGTTGTATGATACCAATTTTGCCCAGCACCAACCCTAATGACTTTATTTTGATAGTCTTTTCCCCCACAGTTCAGCCAAGAAAATCCACACCAGTAAATACGAAATGTATTTTAGTCATATCATAAACTTAATAAAGTTTCTTCTAGCTATTGTATCATACTTTACTGGAACATCTGTTGAACACATAACAGTGCTTCAGTAACTATTTCTCTTCTTCAGGACCATGGGATAGATTATCTAGGGGTTGGATTCTGACAAATAAACACCATTTAAACTATGACACAAGTCATTGAGATGAACCAGCTCAAAGAAGTAGGTGTGGGAATTGAATCATCTCCTACTTTGCAAATAATCCTTGGAAATTAGCTGTTGCTGAGAAAATTGTCCTAGGGGTCTTGCTGGAGCCCATGCAAGAAACATCTTCCCCTCTGGGAAAGGAAGAAAATGTTGCCTTGATGGAATCTGTGTTGGTTGGTGCAGACTTGAAGACTTTGAAATAATTTATTTTCATGAAAACAATATTTTTCCAGACATTATACACCATAATACAATCAAGGCATCACATCCTCTACTCAAGTTATTTATTTCCCTATGCTTCGGAAAGTGGACACAGCAACTCAAAAAATTGTTATTTGCACAAATAAAAGACTTGAATAATCCTTTCAGCATGTTAAAGGTGATCTGGTCTAAGTCTACAAAATGAACTATGCATAACATCTCTCTCCAGCCGAGAACTTACTAAGAATTTTTGGTACTTCAAGCGGAACAATGTTGAGATATTGGGTATAAATAAATACATTATCTCTTGGACATGTTCTTCACTTGATGTCTAATGGGAACATGCTGGCTTGCAATTCACAAATAAGGAAATTCAAAGACTGTTTTTCTGTAAGAAATATTTTCATGTGGTTTTCAAAATGAAATATGACAGTACTGTAGATAAGAGACTACTGTAACTTACTTGTATATGTTGCCCTAGAGAATGATGCCACAGTTAGTCGATCAAGATCTCATAAGGAAACATAGGTTAAAAAAACCCAAGAAGATCTATCTATTATAAGCAAAATACACTTAATTCCCCAGAAGCACAACAAAATGGCCAAAGCAAGACATAGATACAAGAAATTGTACAGTTTTTTTTTTCTTCTGGTTTAAAACTCTAACTGGTTCCTCCAAGTCTACAGTTTTCTATGAGAATGGCACCTTCCTTTGGCAGATTTTCCAAATAAATTATATTATTCTATTGTACCAGGACACTGTTGCTTGCACACATTACAGTTTGTTACAGAATGTAAAACAATGCTAAAATATTTCTACCATTACCTTTATTTTTTCTTTGTACTTCTAAATCTTCTTTTATTGCATCTAATAGATCTGTAGAGATCAATCCGAAATAAGGTCAGTAATATTTATATTGTGCCTTTAACGAATAAAACTACTCAGTACTATCTCATAACAGCATATTTTTAACCACAGCCTTAAGCATCATTAGATCCAATGTGACTTTACTTCATGTATTTGCATTTTGCTTTATGCAGTATGCAGATCAAGTGCCTCAGTATTTCAAAACCAGACATCCTTTCTGGTGTTAAAGGGTGCGTTTAACTCCACTTACATTTTCTTCCTTTTCCAATTAGAGGTTATTAATCATCAATTGATAGGAAAATTTTTCACCTTGAAAAATACTTAAATAGATGTGTTCATCATCTGAAGCTGATTAGAAGTCAAGGGATAAAATATGCATTTAGGTTACCCAAAACTTTACAGTCTGCAGATGGTGGCTGCCTGGCATCTAGATCCACCCTCTCCAAGTGTATATCCTCTTGCCTGCTGCCAATAACTGGGACAAACATCAAAGGAACAGTGAGGGTACCCACCAGTGATACACAGATACACATCTAGTATTAGAGAAGTTCTTACTGGCTTGTGAGGTAGCTGGATTTTATTTTCCTTTCTCCTTTTTCTTTCTTTTTTTTTTCTTTGTTTGCTTTTGTTGTTGTTGTTGTTTTGTTATTTTGTTTGGGTTTGGGGGTTTTTTTGTGTTTTGTTTTGCTTTGCTTTGTTTTGTTTTGTTTTATTCTGATGTTTCTTCCGTATAATTTTCCCCTAACCCATTTCACAGGGAAGAATAATAATACCCTTTTCCTTGGCTAAGCAGAGCTACATAGGACTTCAATAGTCACTGCACTATACACACATCCCAGCAGGAATGGGAACACAACTCACCTCTTGAAATTGGGCTGTGGGATGCTCTGCATTGACTTTTTAATTGTGGGTTTTTCATTTCATATCTCTCTGTTTTATGCGTTCTCACACCTTTTCTCTTAAGAGAACTGAAGACACAACCAAATGAGATTAAAAGTATGGAAAGTGCTCAACATTAACAAAATAAAGGAATTGCCTTTTCTCCAGTTCTTATACAGATAAAGGTTCTGAGCCTGCAAATGCTTCAATGACTCCTGACACTAGCTGGGATAGAAACCTGGAGCAGTGTCATTTGGAATGCAGGCAGAAAAAATGGGGACTCTTAGAGTGGTAACAAAAATTGTGAATAGCTCAGCAACACAGAGTAACTTTTACTTAACTTCTCATAATAAGTGTTAAACATCCTGAGAAAACATTTCCAACATAATTTAATTTTGCTTTCAACTGTCAGGTTTGCAGCCTGCCTGCAGTACAACTGCTTTTGACTGCCACATGAACGTCTTCCTGCCCCACCATCATGGTGCCAATGTCCCTGTGCTGTCACCACTACTATTAGTAATCACGTCCTTTTTTCTTACTGTTATCATTGTATGTGATCCTAATCATAAAACAGAAATTCAGGAGGGGATTATCTGCTTAAACGTGGATATTTGCAATTTAGGTATCAACATCTGGCTAAACATAATTTGGTCTGTGTCTTTGGTTTTTCAGAACAAACCTGAAACTTGCAAAATCTTTTTGTTGTGATAAACATATAAATTCTGCTAATGCTTTCATCAAAGTTCCTAAAATTCTAATTCAAATGCTATGATACTGTATCAAACAGTTTACAAAGAAGGGAAAACAGGATGAGTAAGGAAAAAAACATGTCACAGGATACTGCCTGGAATATATTCTGCCCTTACAACATCTATATTATCTCCCAGTAACAGTAATGGAAATTTTGCACACATATCAGGGCATAATATATAGCTAAGCCTTTGACAGTTTTGATATGTATTTATGAATGTAGTTATACATTTATTCCCTCAGCCAATTTAAACACCTGTGATTCAGAGTTTAAATTTATTCATTAATACCTTCAAATAGAGAAAACCAGTATGGAGACATATTAAATTAAAGAAAAACAATCTGATTATATAGTGAAATATGTCAGATATAAGGAAATAAATTAAGGTAAATATTTTTTATCCCATTGGGATCAATTGTTTGGGAAAAAAAATTACATACTAGAAATTTATGGTACAATTAGAGATCATTTGTATAAAAAAGGGTACATGTTTTGCATGAACATTAATAGACACAGTTACCTTGAATATGGAATTTTATTACGACGTACCTGCAGAAGTGAACTTTTGATTGAGACACATCATATAAAAAAAAAGCAAGCAAAAGAATGGACATATCTGTTCATTTAAGTGATTGAATCTGTTTAAATTAGTTTATCTAATTGATTTGAATTCACTTTGTGAATTATTGTGAAATTAGTACGTTTGAGAATTAGAACACTTTAGATTAATAAATTAATTGAAAATTGAAGGCAGGCTGTATATCATGTACACAACGACCTTCTCTTAAAATTGCAGGCAAAAAATGCAGCATTCTAATATAGTAACTATTATTTTGTCTTATTTTGAGTATTAAAAGACTTGTACCTATAGGCACTAATTTATAAATAAATAAAAATATGGTAAAAATTGCGGACGCATACCCAAAACAAATCAGAAAGATTCAATATTCAGATTTTAAGGACCTTTAAGGATTTTAAGGATGGTCTTACATCTCTAACTCTGTGTTTGGAAATTTTTTTCGATTTGAAGAATTGCAATTTATCTTCTCTGCAGGCACAACTTCGAAATACAAAAGTTAAGACTTCATTTATAAACATGATTTTTTTTGTTTTGTTTTTTTTGTTTGTTTTGGGGTTTTTTTATGAAGAAAAATAATTCTTTTCCTGGTATGAACAACCAATCCAGACTCTAAAATCCCATTGCTAGATAAAAAGGGGAAGTACTAAGATGTAAAGGCTTTGCTTCTCAATTGGAGTTTCGAGGTCAAATTACAAATTTCATCAAGCCTGGTTCTTTTATGACAGTGTTGATAATATATCCTGATGTTACAGGCATGCCAAAATGCTGAGACACTGTGAAACTGATCAACTCTGCTATCATAAAAGAACTCAAATGTGTGTTTTTAATGTCAGGAAATTATATAATCTCTCTCAGAGCTCTCTCATGATAAACTGACCCAATTTTGAATGTAATAGTCGTGTTCCTGAACTTTGGATGCTTTCTGTTGAAAGGGAATTTCCAGAGTTGATAGCTCTGAAGCTGTTTATGCTGGGCTCAACAGCCCTGTCTAGTTCACAGTCCTCCAAATTGCAACAAATCAAAAAACTACCCAAGCATGACATTGGAACCTGTTGCAAAATATCAATCCCAACTTTCTCAGACATGAAATGGGTTATTAGTTCACAAGACTGACTGTCTTTATTATAAAGATCAGTCTAATTTGACAAGATTTGTCTTAAAGCTTTTTCCAGACCTTGTTCCTTTTAATTCAATGCGAGTTTTATGCATATGTCCACTATGACTTTTCTTCCAGTTCACTTCACCTCTCTTTTTTCCCTTCTAATCCAGTTCATGTGAATAAAACCTCAAGCTGCATCACATTGTTTTATCTGGTTTCATGATGAAGGGAAAATTTTCACAGAAATTAATTTAGCAATTTTCTAACCATACTGATGAACCTAAAAATGAAATGAAAAAGTTTTTTTCATGAGAAGCTGGAGAAATTTGAGAAAATAAAATCTCTGAAAAATAATGCTTTGAAGAAAATGTTTGGAAGGAACAGAAAAAAATATTGTTTTGGGCTGTTTTTTGCCCAGACAAAACAATCTAATTCCTAAGTAATTTTTAAGTTAAAAATGAGAAACTGATTTTTAAACCTGAAATATACAGCCTATGAAGGTTTTGTTGCTAAAATAGGTCAATTTTATAATTAAGAGTTTTACAATAAAAATCAGTTTCATCATAAAAGTGAGAAAGATTTGAGTTTATTTAGCTTTTTGCTTTTTTTTGTTGTTAATTTGTTTTTTTTTCCCTATTGAAAGTGATGGGTTCAGAAGAATTTGCAAGTCCTTTATCTGGTTGGTAATCCTCCCCAGATAAATACATAACTGAAAAATTCCAGCTTGGTACTGGATGGCTTTGAAACATGAACAGGAGTGAATTAGCCAGTTTCAAAAAAACCTGAAGTGTAACATAATTATTGATATAATCATATATCTTACCTTCACTTCCTGATGTAGAAGAGATTCAGATGTAATATTAAAGAATTAGTAGAATTCAGTCATCCCACCCATTCTATTTGAACTGGAGAGAGGAGCATCTTATCACCAGACTGTTGAAACATAGATTTTTTGTTTCACGGACCTGTAGCAAAGATGATGCTTCATGGTTACTCAATTTCTGTGCAGTGTAACTGACTGCAAAAATCAAAGCACAAAAACATAGCATTTAACAGTGGTGCTCTCTTGCTGTGGCCCCCACATATCACGACAACTGCAGAATACACCACTGTCAAAATTGATTAAACACACACTGAACATTTAACTCTGCTTCAGGCAAAATCAACCAGAAAAATACAGGCTTTTCCACTGCTCCTGGGGTGATCAAAATCAGGTAAGAAAGCTCAGTTGGCTTCCAGGTCTCCCTGTAGGGATTAGACAGGGTACTTGTGTAGGATAGCAGCAGAAAGCTGGTTAAGGGCTCTTTGCAGACTAACATCTGCAAGATTAATTGTGTAATCTTTTAAGTGCCAAATACTACATTGGCTGTTGCTACCCAAAGTAAACCCAAGTCAGAAGATATGTGAAAATATATCAGTCAAAACACCACTAAAATAAAATGCTTCATGCATACACACAAGACTTCCTTCTTTGAGCCTTTCTAAGGAAGAGGATGGAACTACCCACACCAGAAGAAAAGGATGCTAAACCACGTACACATGAGGATGTCTAAGCTTTTTCTACTGCTAAATGAGAGGATTTCTACCACTAAAGACCTATACCACACAATATAGAGCATAGGGTCTTTACTCAAAAAGCAAAGAGCATGTAGAGATTTTATTTGAACTGTGAATCATAATAAATTTCTCAATATATTTTTCCAGAAGGAAGATAGAACCTAAAACTTTATTGTCTGAGTGGATTTAGTACATTAAGTGATAGTAAGAATAAATTTATTTTCCTCTTAAAGCTTTAAATTATTTGTATTCACTCCTTTTCTTATAGTTTTCTTTGACATTCACACTAATGTAATTACTTCAACAGCTGACATGTTCAAATAGCAAAGATTTGAATAAGTGTGATGTATAATTAGAAGAGGAATGAGTTTGACCTTGCTGACATAAAGAAAAAGCCAGGAGATCTATGGGTAGATACGTATAGAGAAAATAGACAGACAGGTTGAATATAATTCCTTAGTAGAGTAATAGTTTAAAAATGTAGGTATGTGTTGCTGAAAGACATGTCACGGGTCAAGATCAACCAAATAACATGGAACTCTGAAAGAAACAGGCATCACAATGTCAAGTCAAATTAGTCACTGGAATCAATTCTGCATAATGACTGGCTGTGACAACGGAGCATTTAAAAATGTAAATAAAAAGAAAACCTGCTCCTCTGTAGTTCTTAAAGGTCTTAAGGGCCAAAAGCACCTGTTTACCCAGCTTACAAAAGACAAATTACAGCTAATAAACAAGTTTTAAAATAATTTTTATATAATTAATCAGAGAAACAATATGTTTTTGTCCTAGAAACCTGCACTTCTACTGATTCAAGGAATTTGCATGCAAAGCCAGTCTTCCCTGTGACTCACTGTCATGCTTCATTTGTTCTGTTGTGAACTGTGAGGTCCTGGTTTGTATTCTCCCAAATATACATGCAGAAGTGCAATTTTTTTTATTGCACACACCAAACGGGCCGTTGCAAGTGCAATCACTTGTTGGCACAAAATTGGTTACATTGAGCACAAAACAAATCACAGTTCCTGTGCTATTGCTTTGAAGCACTCATAAGCACACATATGGCATGCAGAAATTAATTTTCAGTAACTTCTTTGGATATTTTTTTCCCTATAGATGTACAAAATCTACTAATAGAGTACATGATGCATGTTCCCCACCAGTTTCCTGGATAGTTGCACAGGAAGGTTGAGATCATATTAAGAAATTAATACAGTTCCTGAATAAATATCTTCTGCTAGACCATGGAGGTTGTCTGGCATGGTTGTGGTAGAGGGTGGCTGCAGGGGTGGCTTCTGTGAGGACCTGGCAGAAGCTTCCCCTACATTTCACAGAGCTAGTGCTGAGCAGGTGGGGGCCCAAAGGAGACTGCCCCCATGGGAAGCCCATGCTGGAGCAGGCTCCTTGCAGGACCTGTGGCCCCATGGAAAGAGGAGCCCATACTGCAGCAGGTTTGCTGGCAGGACCTGTTATCCTGTGGGAGAGCCTGGCTGGAGCAGTTCATTAATAACTAGCCCATTGGAAGGAGACCCACACTGGAGTGTTTGTTGTTTGTCCCTAACCCGAGGAGTGGCAGAGAACACCTGTGATGAACTGGCCAAGGTCCCATAACCCATCCCCTTGCACCTCTAGAGGTAGGAGGGAGAGAAATGAGGGGCGAAGTTGAGCCCAGGAGGATGGGAGCAATGGAGGGAAGGTGTTTTAAGGTTTAATTTCTCATTATCCTGCTCTGATTCGATTGATAATAAATTTGTGTCTCTTTTGCCCAAGGCGGTAGCTGATAAATGAGCTTTCCCTGTTCAACCCATCAGCTTTCTTTAATATTTGTCCTTCCCTGTCCAGCTTTGGTGGGCACTTGGTGTCCAGCCTGGGTCAACCCACCATAGCAATGTATCCAAAAGCTGAAGAAGAGTGAAGGTGTTGATGATTCTGAGTCAGAAATAAATCTTCTAGTAAATGGCCTGCACTAAACACATGACTGCGGAAATGGTAAAATCTTGCTCTCCAACACAGAGGCTAGAAAATATACAAACCAATATCAAACAGTTTACTTTCCAAGAAGTTAATATGAATATTATCTTGATGTGAAGATACAGCAGTTCATACTCAGTGAGTTACACTTGAAAAGCTGAAGTTTCCAATTGAAACTCAGTCAAAGATGATAGTTTATCTGTGGTTTCTTTTCTGTTACACTGTTTCTGTTCATACTGTTACAAAATAAACAGCTCCACCCCAAAAGTGGATAAGTGAGTAAATATTTCCAAAAATTATGTTTGTCTCAATTATTTGCCACTTAAGCAAAGTGCTAATAGGATCTTAATGTCTGTTGCAAATTTTTATCACTCTTACAATGGCAAGTGTGTACAAACATTAAAAGAAATATTAAAATACATATACATTAAGTAGGAAACTAATTCTAAAGACAGAGAAGAAGACCATTTTAGAGTTTCAGTCAACATCGTAGACAGAATGATTTTTACTGGAAAAGGGAGGGAGAAATAAAGAGCAATCTATCAGGGCTTGCCTACATTTCAATTTTTACTTGGCCAGGGTCATGAGCTGCATATATAAGATTGCAAATGCAGCAAGCTACATTCAGAACTCTTCCCCTTCTTTCTCCCAAAAGAGGCTGAAACACATACTGTCATCCATGACCTAGCAGAGCAATGGTCTGAAAAAGAGAGGAATAATTAAAATTGGAGAAATCAAGTAATATTATCCTAACTTCTCTGTATGAGTCAACACACAACAGAAATCTCAGTAATGCAGAAGGTTGTGGAGCCTCATAGAAAATCTTAATAGAAAAGCCTTTGTCCCCAGGCAAGATTATTCGCAGACTTTACAATTATATGCTCCCACAGAGAAGTGAATAATGTCATGAAAATCCAGATCCTTCTGTTTTTGATGCCACAAGATCATGCAAATAATTGACTTTGTAATGGGCAGGAAGAGTCTATGTAAAAATGAGCATGCTTAGCAATGTTGGTAAAGCTGTGTATACAATTAAATTGTACCAGCCTCTCAAACACCATTTTTACCATAGCCACAGCAACATGTGGATTTGAGAAAAACCAGGAACAGGACATAATGTCCTACAATATAAGGGCCTTTCCTTGTTGTCTTCTTTCCCTTCTGTTTAAAGCAATTAAAAACAGCATTGGTCTGCTATGTTTGTTTATGTTGAGGGAGCTGAAACTTCCACCTGAATTTGGTCTGCTTCTTCTGCCTTGTACATTGAGAAAGTCCATATTTAAAACTCAACACCTTCTCTTTGTCAATCTTTGAAACTTTCATAAATTTTAGTGCTGGATTTTTGAATGGGGTATGTTTGTCTTTTGTCTATTAATCCCTTTAAGCCACAACCCCAGGAGACTATTCATTGTCAGCACCATGCAGGACAATGGGAAAAAGAAGCCTTAGTTTTAACCAAATGCTGGTCCATGGAATCAAAAGGGGAGTGAAGCTAGCTATGTGACCCCATGCAGGCTCCTATTGTTGACTCTAACCCTTTGCAAGTTGTCCAGATCCTTTTACAATACAACACACTAGCTAATAGAATAGGTGAAAACTAATCCAGCTATGCTCATGGTCTGAGATAACCTGAGTATCAGTTGTGTGTCTTGGTTCTCTGACTATCCCTGCCTGTTTCATAAATTTCATGACTGTTATTTATTCTTGGTATTCCTTTTGCTGTGAAGAAATAAGTTCCCTTCAGAACAAAGCCTGGGTGTGCCTGGGTGTCCAGACAGTTTGTGGGAGGGACTCTGCTGGAGTGACATTGAACAAGTGTAGCTTTTTCTTCCCCATGCTGTCCTTCAAGTTGTCCCATAAAACTCTGCATGTTGATTCCTGCTCTTATGAAGCACCCCAGGGCATAAAATGCATGCCCTCAGCAGTATGCCATGAAAAGAGAACTCTAGTTGTTTCCAGGAACCAGTTAAAACATTCCTCACAATTTGAATGGAAAAGCATCACAAAATATTGTGAGATTATTACAAGAATAGCAGATGTACTTAGTAGCATTGAATTTAACTACTAATTCCACAGCTTTCCATTATCTCATTAAAAGCTCATGTTTTGTCACTAATGCAGCCTATGCAATGAAGCACCTGCGCAGAAGTGGCCAGTGTCAGAGAACATGATGAGCAAATCCTCACGGTTAACATGAATATGCAGAAATGCTACGCAGATGCCTGGGCTGAAATGTATTTGAATACCTCTGAATTCCTTGAATGACAACAAAAAAGCCCCTCATCAAACTCTGATCTCGTATAATTTTCACTGTTATGAAACTGTGTTGACTCTGCTGGCTTGATCTTCAAATGTATGCCAGTGTAAATAAGAGAAGATTCTGGCCCAGGGCTTTTTGCTCCCTGTGGCTTGGCAAAATTACTAGATAGCTGCTGGAAATGAAGGCTTGAGGAACACTATACCCAGGCTGTATCCTTCCTATTGTCAGGCTCTGCAAGAGACAGAAAAACCCTGAGAATTACAAGTGACATCACAAAAGCAGTAGATCTCTAAAAAAACACATTTTCCCCTGAACTTTTCTCCTACATCACATATTAACAGAAAGGGTTAGACAGGAACATTACTGTGGTGGAGATTTTCAAGATAACTTCCTGGAAAACTCCAAATAAACTACTAAAATATAAGGACAGGACCATGCCAAAATTGCGTACGGGTAAAATCATCTGACCTCATTGAAAGCACAGGGTTTTGTGGGGTGACAGAGGCATTCCCAGGGAGTCAATGAGCTGCAATGAACACAGGCAAAGGAGATGGATTTAACAAACACAACTTTTAGAAGAACACAAGTCTTTGGATTTTAGTCTACTGGAAGCCTTTGAGTGGGATTGGATCTAATCATCCTCTAAATCTGATTTCACCCTTGCCTTCTAAAATTATTGTGTTCATTATACTGGAGTAAAAATTAGAAAAATACATATATACATAGCCATGTTTTAACATGATGCATGTAATTTTAAAACTGACAGAGAAGGGAAAAAGAAAACCTTACTCTTTCTTCAACTCCTAGAGAAAAGGCAGGACTTTGCTTCAAGTGCTACTCAACCACCACAGAGCCTGGCATTCAGAGAAGTCTTTCTAACTTCACAACTTTTTTCTTTGACCCATCATAATAGCCCTTATCATTATCTCTACCAGAACAAGAAGTTATGTCATTATATGTTACCATAGCAGCAGCAACAGGAATAGGCAATTGAATTTTCTGGGAGAAATGTATCTGTCAGCAGGCACTGCTAAGAGCTAAAATGTTGTTGTAAAGAAAAGCTTGGGAAAGGAGGACAGATTTAGATTTTTTTATGGTGGTCATGTCTTAGTGAGAGGTGTCTCTGTCTTCCAAAACCACAATAATATAGATAGAAACAATGTATGAGTCTGGTTAACTTTTTACTACATTAGTCACCAGAGCAGCATGCAAAAATAAGGTTGCAAGACATCTCACATCAAAAGGACAGGAGTGCTGTGTTCTTAAAGTTTTTGTGGAGTTCATTTTAGAATCATATTTCATACTATTTTTCCCTAACTTTCTGCTATTTTGTTGTCTGTAAAACTTAGTCTTACTAAAGACTAAAAACGGTTTTGTTATCACAGTGAAGCTTTCTTAGTGACTGGTTATAAAATAGATGCATTCAGCTGAAACATTTCTAAAAATAAGAAATCAAATAGTAATGATCAGCTGGTCATTTTTTTAAAAATTATTATTTTGTTTTTTATGCAGTATTTTAAGTTGTGAAATAAAATGTATACACATTCAACATATTCTCAAGGTAGACATAAAATATTCATTATTTTTTAAATTAATATATTTAGCACTCTTACCAGTAGTTTATCAACTTCTTCAAGGAATAATTTGTGCAAGGCTTCCCTAAATAAGCAAAAAGGATATTATCAAATCACTTTGGAAAAATGTTGCAGATAAGGGAGGTAACAAAATATTAACCATTTCAATAATCTTTAACCAGGATCATAACTTATTAGTCAATATGGCTCTTGTATTGCACTGATAGGCTGTCCTAGAGATACAGAAGGTACATTCCTCTTTAGTCACGCCACACTTAACATCAGCAGATCTACCCCAGTAATCTTTTTTTTTCCACACCTTAGATACTTAATATCTCCCACAGATATAGACGTGCAGTCCTTGTTGACAGCAGTTCTTCTGTTTTATCACCATGATTTCTCAGAGCTTATTTGAGTGGCCACAAACCACCTGCTGCTGGAGCCAGTGCCTTGGTGCTGTCCATCAGAGCACACAGACAGGATGTTTCTGTGACATGAGGGGGAATAGCTGAACTGAGAAAGTAAATTGCAGCAACACTCACAAAGTGGGTGCATAAAAAATAGCTAGAGACACATTCGGATTTGGCCTCCAGATCTTTCCACCAGATCTGGCCTACTGTGGATGGTGTACTCAAGTCAGAGGCACAGTTTTGTCCCTTATTTATGTAGTATTAAAAATACATATAACAAGTTCAGTTAAGAGCATTCACAGTATAAAGGTATTAATTTTGGAATTTTTTTGACATTGTCATATTGAATATCCAGAACACACTTCATAGTGTAACAGAACCATCTTTTCCCACAATGTCCTTCTATAGTTTTCAGAAAGAGGCGATTTTGGCTTTTCCCAGACTCGTTTGCATTTACAACCTGTGGTCATGTTTCAAACTGAAAACATGTAACACAGCTATAACATGGCTGAGAATACTTGTCTACATTATGTCTCATTCCTTAAAGTTCAAATATTATCTCTCATCTTGTCTGAAAATCTTTCCCCCATAACAGAGATATCATTATCTACATAACTCTTCCCGTTCCAACTACTAAAATATTGTTATTTACGCATATAAAGTCAAAATGTGGTGCTGAGGTTAAAGTTATCTCTTAGGCATTCACAAATGAATAGGACTTCATGTAAATAATAACTGAATTCAGTCTCAAGAAACAGATATTCATCTCAGTCTGGTAAAAGTGCTTATAGTCTTCCTCCAAAGTAACTAGGCTAAACCCGTGAAGGCAAAAGAATATAAAAAGTGGATGGAAAAGCTAGCACTATCCAGTAGATGTCTGACATAGTGAACTTCTCTGGTCTGCATCAAATCATGGTTGACTACACTAAAAACTCAGCTTGCTTTTAACAAAAGATTCATCAGACCAAGCAGGATGTTCTTTGGTTTCCTGTTGCCTCTGCAACTGCTACCCTTTGGAAAAGGAGCTGTCCAGCAAGATCTTGGAATATATTTTAAAACAGTCCAAAAAATTGATAAAAATAAACCAGGGAAAGCTTTAAGCTATGTGCAGACGTTATCAAGATAAGACAAGTGAATACGAGATTCTCGTTTTCCTAGGTGAGGTATCTGTAGCATGCTAAAGGTAAACTGAAGCAATTTGCCTCCTCAGACAGATAGACTGAAAAAGAGAAATTTAAAAAACTCCTTTGAGTAATTTTTTTTTCACATTCACAACAGATATACAGGAAAATTTTAAGTCACGTCCAGTGTTGTTTGTTGTCCGAATGATAATGCAAGGTTAGGGACTCACTGTGGTACATCTGTGGATACAGAACAATAATTATGTTACCAGAGGATTGTAATTTCTTGTTCACTGTCTTAAAAACGGAAATGGAAAACCAGGAACCCGGGTATATGGATATATTAAGGGATTGATTGACATTCTTTAAAGTTAGGAGGGAGGAGATACATTTCACTGGAGCGTGGAATTCTTTATCTAAATTTTGGCCATGAGCTTTCTTCATAATCAATAGAGGAAAGGTCTGTAAACTCAGAAAACTTTAGGTGTAGCACCCCTTATCCTAGAGAAAGCAGAAACTTTTGACCAGATCAGTCACCAGATCAATCACACTCTATTGTCTCTATTGGATTTGACTACAATAGGATAACTATCTCAGACACAAATTTATAGTATACATATTAAAAGATGAATAAGGTAATTTCCACCAGGGGATTTCATGTCATCTACAATGTGCACTGTCAGAATCTTTATTTGGGAAAAAGATGGCAAAAAAAGATGAAGGAATGAGTCAAAGCAAAAGAAATACTAAGATAAGAAGCAAATATCTTAATTATTATCTGCTGTTGAATTTATTTGCTTATTTGGATTGTCTTCTCTTTTACCATCCCTTCTTTTACAAGGCTGTGTTCTAAGATGTAAATCTTATGTCAGGGGAATATTTCTAAGACATATGATGAAAAGCACAGTGACCCAAGTCATAGATAGACACCAGTCTGCAAGATCCTAAAGGCTTCCAGAGCATGTTAAGCCAGCTAAAGCAGCATAGGAACTATTGAAAATAAACATTAGTATAACCTCCTGTTGCTGGTTGATT
The DNA here is from genome assembly GCF_963662255.1 of Cinclus cinclus. Taxonomy (NCBI): domain Eukaryota; kingdom Metazoa; phylum Chordata; class Aves; order Passeriformes; family Cinclidae; genus Cinclus; species Cinclus cinclus. The sequence goes on along the minus strand of NC_085046.1, from coordinate 142,324,458 downwards.
TTTAATTTTTTTTCTTAGCATTGACACTATAGTAATTCCCTTCTCTTCATTTGATTAATCACAAAGGGCAATATTTTCATACCTGGAACCAGGCCATATTTTTAATGTATGTTTTTATGATGTTTACACAGCAGTTGGAATTAGAGAAGATCGTCATTAGAGCTCCATTCCTGCATTCTATCAGATAAACAAAAAATTATCTGGGTTGATTAGGTTCACCTTGACAAAGGGGTCAATGTCTGAGTCTTCATCTGGCAAATTCATAAACACAGACTTCAAGGGGAGTATTTGTTAGTAATTAACTTGAACTAGTTTCTGGAATAGGAATTTAAGGGCTTTACTTTGATATTGTTTATCAGATCAGGCATTTAAATTTCACTGACTTTTCAAAGAAGTGAACATGCAGAATGCACCATGCTACTGCTGTGTTTTCCTTGGGATGTGAACTGTGGGTTTGTGACTGCTAAACAATCAGCTGTATCGATTCCTCAAACCACTATCATGGTTAGTCTGAAATTATTCTCACCCACTATTACCAGCAAAAACATAAATAGTCATGAAATTAAAAACATATATCCATACATAACATGAAAAAAAAGGTAATCCCCCTGAACCTTGCTACATCAATTTAACCAAATAGTAACAGAATTTACTCATATTTTACCAGATCTTAATATGTCAAAAACTTAGTTAGGTGTTCGTCTTTCAGTGGGCAGAAAAGAAAATTCACATGCACTCATATACGTATACACCCACTCTTACATACCTTTTTTTGTACCTTATTTCATTTAGACTTGAGAGTGGGTACCCAAGCCATCATATGAGAGCACCACCAGCTATTTCCAAGTTCCTGTGAAGGTTCATAATATTTTCTGATTGCCTACACTAGAGGGAAGTTCTGCCCTGGAGAGTGAAAGGAAACCAGGAAACAGTTTTGATGATGGATTAGTCTTAAATTCCAAGCTGCCAAAAAAAGCGTGTTGGTTATAGAATTGCATAAGCCTGTATGTGTTTTGAGACCAAGAAACCTGATTTCCTATCTGTGCTGATTTCTCAGCCCACAAGTTGTTTCCTTAGTAAAACTAGTTTATAACAGAACTCTGTTTAAGTATCTCTCAGAACCGACCGTGGGACAGCTTTACACTTGGAGCCATCATGTTACTGTACCTTGGCAGCTGATGGCTTTCATCTCCTGCATTCAGCACCTTCCCAGTCTGAGTTGTTAACAGCTGACTTTCTGTGTGAAATTCTGACAATCATTTGCAAAAACAGCAGAAAAAATTTTGGTTTTTTTTAAGCTGAAGCCTAGCTGGATTTTAAGGCATTCTTATACCTGCCTTCATTGCTGGCCTGAAATTAATTAAGAAACTCAAGTGGAATTACCAAAATTGGAGGATCATTGGATCAAACAAGATTAGAAGGGCCTAGGACACATTTGACTTTCATTATTTCCTAGTACCTTGACCCACATAGTGTGCCTAGGGAACGGTTTCAAAGCTTTGTAAAAATATGGCTTCTTTATCATTCCTGGATTGTCTCCAGCAACAAATATTAGCAGCTCACCATGATCTTTCCTCTTGGCAATATTCACCTAAATGAGTGTCAGCTCTCAGCTCTACTGACATAAATCCAAGGTAATGTCACTAAACCAGAGGGGGATATTTAGTTCTGTTCCTTCAACTCCATTGACTTTGGGGACTTGTATCAGCAACTCAGGGTGTAGACCAAACACTTCTCCATCTTTTCAGGCTTACTCTAGGACCACTGAATTCAAATTTGACCCATAGTGATGTCATCACTTGAAAACCATCCTAGCTGGAGAAACTACATCAAGTTGTTAGTATTGCTTCAAATAATAATCCTTTCTTGAGAATTTTTTTCTTCATATCAATTAGACACATACTCCCTTCTAATGTGTGGACTGCTGAAGGTATTAAATCAAAAGTCAATATAAAGAACAACTTTGGATAAAATATAAAAAATTGCAAAACATAAAGTTTTGGAAACAAAAGCTGGAAGATGGTTTAATATAGGGGACATTAAATGAATACATAAGCAAGGGTCACTCAGACATGATCCCTGCATGGAAAACAGTGCCCATAGTGATTTAAATATGTACAGAAGACACACAGAGAAATGTTGGGTAAGGTAACCTGTAGACAACATCTTTGAAAGAAAAATCAGTGTTTAATTATTAGTGTCTCTAATTTCATTGCCAGATTTCCCACAGAGTTCAGGGCATGCAAGATTTCTGTCCTATCCTCAATGGTCACAGATTGTCACAAACTTAATTTTTCATTATGTCATCCAACCTGGTAATGACAGTATCCAAAAGTTTCTAAAGTTCTTCTTTAAGGCTGCATAAGTAAATAAAAACCTGATAGAGTTTGGAGGAGTAATAATTTTATCACTTTCAGGTAGATTTTTCTGTCACACAAGGGAAGTGTCACAAATCAGTTTCTGTATTAGAAAAGAGTGAATACAAATACAACACAAGGATGAAATCTCAGTATTATTCCCTTTGCTTTGCTCTGAGCAAGCCTCAGGAAGCTATCCACTCTGTTGCAAAGGTTTTTGTGAGAGCCACACAGGTCATCACATCAGAGGGAAAAACCCTCTTTGTGCAATGGATTTTGCTACTGCAGTTCATCTGCCTGCATGTTTGATCTGTAGCTCTGTTTAATTTTCCTGGAATGGTCATGCCAGGAATGTACTCACACTGTTCAGAAATTCATTTCTTCTGGCCTTTTAGATACATGTGACTCATTTCCTTTCCGCAGTGACATCTCTTGTCGGAAGTGTCAGCAGAAATAAAGCAGTTAACTTGGATCATCAGTGATTTGCATACTTCTGTTAATCATTTAACCCCAAAAATCTAGACAAAATATTCAAAATATTAATCAGCTTCAGTGGGATTTGTTGCTCTTTGTTGAACAAAGATGTTTCAATACCTTTGAAAATCAGGCAAATCTGGGGAACTGAACTAAAGACATGAGAGCCCATGTTTGGGTTTCAGTTGTTCAAGTTCTGGCCTTCATTAATTTTAGCAGGAAAAAAACAAACAAACAAACAAGCAAAAAACTAAAACAAACAAAAAACCAACCAGAAAAAAACAATAACAGTGCATTTTGCCCAGGAACGATTGCAATATCAGTTCAGTAATGAGAGACATTGTCAGCAGACCACTAAGCTGACCTAGTATAATTCCAGCTTAGTTGATCGGCATTTAATAGCTTTGATGATCATTTGCTGAAAGTTTGCCATGTTATCTGTGTGCCATGCTGCTCTGTACCCAAGGTGCACAAGTAGTTCTAAGGCTCACCTTCCAGGAGGGGAAAAAAAGAAACCACAGATTTCCTGTGCAATAAATGTAATCTGTGCAAGGCTAAGGGCAGTAAATGCAATCTGTGCTGCTCTGGTCCCAAGACAAGAGGACAAAGACTCAATCTGCCCCAGGGAGTTTGAGGCTGTACAGCAGGAGGAATTTCTTCAGGGAAGGAGTTGTAAGGCGATGGGAATGGGCTGCCTAGGGTGGTGGTGGAGTCACCATTCCTAGAGGTCTTCAAGGAACAATTTAGTGCCATGGTCCAGTTGACAAGGCAGTTACTGGTCAAAGGTTGGCCTCAATGATCTTTTCCAATCTAAATTGTTCTGTGATTCTGTGGTGTAGCAACAATGTTGCTGTTAAGATCCTGATCAAGAATCTTTCATTAAATCCTTTTCCACCCAACATTTCTATTATTCTCATGATCATGATATTTCTGTTTTCCCTTCCAAGCATAAGAAAATCCAGGGAGAAATAAAGTCATGTAAAACTCTTTGGGCTATGTTTTCCCTATGCACATGGAAGTGGAATGAGTATATCATTGCAGTTGGGAGCAGGGTGAGAAAAATTCAGACCCAGGGACGCTCCACATCATATATTCCCATTTGTAAGGATTTGATCAATGTATTCTACATTTGTGTCTACATCACTCTCCAATATGCTCAGGAAGCTCATCTTACCTCTTGCTGTGTCCCTGGTAGCTGACACATGTGATCTAAGACTTCCCCAAAGGGACAGAGAGGATGGAGTAAATCTGATCAGAGCTATGACCCCTGACTTTGTTTTATTCACAGCTAATGCATGATGCAGCTTTGTGGGACTCTCCTTGCTCTCTCCATCTTTTCCCCCAGAGTCCTTTGGTCACACCAATAATTCCAACAGAGGATAAAGGCAGATATATAAAGACACAGTTAGGAAGGAGTAGTGTGCCCCTCCAGCTACTTTGCCCAGACTTATGTTTCCCCACACAGATTTGCTCCTTTAGGCGTGGTGGAATACACTTTGATTTCCCATCCTTTCTGAGCTCATTATCATCTGCAATCAGTGACATTGACACAAATTAACATCTCATATCCATTTCTAATGAAGAGAAAATATACCAGGTGGACATTCAGAAAAATCAATTCCTATGATAAAGCCAAGGATATTAAAAAGAGAGAGAGAAAGAAACACAAAGATTACTAAGCACAGCTCTCCTACAGCAGCAGACAGAATGGCAGCCAGCCATTGTTCCAAAAGGCAGCATCAGCACCAAGAATCAGATGACTAAGCTCCTGATGAATGAAATATTTTTACTATGCTGAAAAAATTCTGGCACTGCAAGAGGACTCAGGATAAAGGATGCAATTTTGAAGAGCCTTTCTGAAGGACACCATCAGATAACCTTCTGGTACAAGAAATTCCAGTATCCTGAAGAGAAATTATGGTTCTGGATTTCCACAGGGGTAAAAGGATACAGGCTTAAATTAAATTAACTTGATGAGAACACACATGAATAGTATTCTCTACTAAATGTCATCAACATTGCTTTGAGAGACAAGATGCAATGCTGGTCAGGATGCAAGCTGGCTCTGAAAAGGCAAGAGAGCCTGGGTATCCTTGAGTCCTGCAAACAAAGAAATGGCTGCAGCATCCTAAAGTGTTAATCCCTGCTCACTGCTCATTACACCTCTGCTGAAGGCTGAGGGGCCTCTGCAGAGCTGGAAGGCAACAGCTCAGCTGCTGTCATTCATGGCTGATCACTCTGCACAAACCCCTTTCGTCACAGAACCGGGGAGCTATGAATTCTCAAAAGCAGGTTCAGCAGTGCTCACATCCTCACTTGTCGGGCTAGCACAGCTGTCTTCTGTGTCTGGCTATCACTGAGCTACCCAGTCCAGAGGTAATGTGGGTATCTGCCTTGCATTGCTGTGTCATGGGTGTACCATTTTTGGGTACTCAATGCATGTGTCATTGCTGGTAGTGGGACCCCATGCCCAGCAAAAAGAAGACAGGGACCAGATGAAGATTGCTGAGGGGGGCATTCATAAGCCAATGTCATTCATAAGTCTCATAGTGTCAGCACCATTTGATTAAATTGGAATTATAGAAAGATACTTCAGCTCGCTGTTACCAAAACGAAAGACAGAAACAGAAGGAAATTAGATTTTCAATGCTCATAGATATGTCTATGCAGAAAAATTAAGTCTTTATATACTCTATTATTAAGAAAATGCTAGCAAAACAAAAGGTTTAATAGTGTGAACTAGGCTTTAAAAGGTTTTGTGGTTTTTCGTGGGTTTTTTTTACTTCTGGAAAATAGTTTCTGAACTAGAACCTCTTCACTGAAATACACAAATTTTCCCTTTAATCTCACATATTTTAATCTGTGAGCTAAAAAGTTTGCTAAGTTACTGAAAAAAAGAGTGTGGTTTGTTTTTTGGGATTTTTTTTAAAGCTTGTTGTACTGCATTCTCTGAGAAGGGTTGTCAGAAATGTTTTGCAAAACAAACCTTCCCTTTGATACAGCCTAGCATGTGGATGGCTTAGGTATCAACTTGGTACTGGAGGAAACAACACGTTTAGGGCTGAGGAACTCATATGTAATTCCAACACAGAGGCCTAATTCCATTCAAAAATCAAACTTAGTCACAACTTTGTCTCCAACCCAAGGTTTGCTCTTGTACCTGAAAACCAGGATATCTCCTCTCCTGATTTAATGAAGCTGTAGGGTAATAGAATCACAGAACGGTTTGGGTTGGAAGGGACCTTGAAGATCATCTAGTTCCAATCCCCCTGCCATGGGCAAGGACATCTTGCACTAGACCAGGCCTCGAACATTGCCAGTGATGGGGCATCCACCACTTCTCTAGGCAGGCTGCTCAGGGTCTCACCACTCTCATGACAAAGAATTTCTTCCTAACCTCTAATCTAAACTTACCCTCACTTTTAGTTTGAAGTAATTTTAAATGGTGTAAACAAAGTTGGGATCAGATCTGGAGGTTTACATTTGTGCTCATTTCCTAGCAATTCTATTCCTTTTCATGAAAACTGGGTAAGTACAAGCAACACTGAGTTTCTTGCATTAAGTACCAAACCCAAAAATCCAAATGTTGGGTGGGTACACAACATCTACAAACCCTTCATTACCAGTGCTGTGAAGCTTTGAAGCTCCGCTGTGCAACTATTAACTGATCTTGTTTAACAAACAGTGCTCCAGGCCTGTGTGGTTTTTGTGGCTGAACAGGTGATGATTTTCTCTTTGCTGCCACCAGTCAAGGACTTTCCACTACCAGGACCCAGGCTCCAGTTCTGGGATCAGAGGTCCAGGCTGTGGCAGGGGAAAACAGAAATGTTATCTCCATTGATTTCTAGTTCAAAGAAAGCTTTTTGCTTTCACACTTTGAAAAACACCGACTATCAGACAATCTCACAGCCAGGTTAATAGTGGGTTTTGTTTTATTTCATGGCTAACATGATTGTTACGTTTTGTGTTTGTAGGACTAGAAACTGCTTAAATGGCAGTTGCCTCTCTGTATATTCTAAATTTCTTTTCAAGTCTGTGGCCTGCTTATAGTGATGGGATTATTTACATTGATTCACAGACTTAAAAACAAACTCTTATGTCCAGTTTTTACTTACAGATGAAAGCAATTGTATACATCAGGCTACTGTATAATGATGAAGGGTAGTAAGTTATTTTGCTTACTTTCAAAGAAGATGTCATAGGTAAGCCTGGGAAGTGTGTCTTGGGTAAGTAGACAGTGAGCTTGATGAAGAACTGGCAGAATGGCAGAGCTCAGAAGGCTGTGATCAGTGGTGCAGAGTCCAGTTGGAGGCCTCGATCTGGAGGTGTCTCCAGGGGTCAGAACTGGGTCCAACCTCATTCATCTCATTCATCAGTGTCTGGACAAAGGGACAAGTGGACTGTCAGCAAGTCTGCTTTGCTGACCGTGGAAGAATGGGAGGAGTGGTCTGGAGCAAGGCCTGGACAGACTGGAGAGCTGGGCAGAGAGCAACATAAGGCAGGTCAACCAAGACATGTGCAGGGTCCTGCACCAGGGGAAGAATAACCCCAGGTACCAGAAGCAGCTCTGTGGAGAAGGACCTGGGGGTCCTGATGGACAAGAAGCTGTCCATGAGCCAGCAGCGCCCTTGTGGCACTCAATGGGATCCTGGGGTGCATTAGAAGGAGCATTGACAGCAGGTTAGGGAGGTGATCCTGTCCCTCTGCTTAGCCCTGGTGAGACCTCAAGTGCTGTGTCCAGTTCTGGACAGTTCAAGACAAGGCAAGGAGCTACTGAAGAAGGTCCAGTGGAGGATAACAAGGACAATTAGAAGACTGCAGCACAATTAGTGGAGTGGAACATCTCTCTTACCAAAAAAAGAAAATCTGAGAGAGCTCAGACTGTTTAGCTGGTAAAGGATCAACTGAGAGGGAACCTCATCCATGCACGCAAATATATAGAGCTGGGTGTCAAGAGGATGGGGCCAGACTCTCCTCAAATGATGTCCAGTGGCAGAAAAAGGAGCGACAGGATCAACTGAAACACAGAAAACTCCATCTGACTATAAGGAAAAGCTTTACTATGAAGATGACAGAGCACTAAGCACACTGTCCAGAGAGGTTATGAAATGTCCTTCTCCAGGGATAGTCAAAACATACCTGTGTGAGGTCCTGCTAAACTTGCTCAGGTGAACATGCTTTAGCAGGGGAGGTAAACCAGACGATCTCCAGCAATCCCTTCCAGCTCCAGCCATTCTGTGATTCTGTATGCTGCATTTTAGAGACCAACTCTAATGCACCAAATAACACATGTGCATCGTTGCTTGGGTCATGAAACTCCATTTTATGGTGATAGTCTTTTGATGGGTAGATGGTAAGACGTATGTATTTGTGCACAGATAAAGTCAGGTGCCAGGATGTATTAAGCGTGGCACTGGTAATGCAGGTACAATTACTCTCAGGTATGCCTGAAGATGACTTTACAGATAGGGCAACAGGAAGACAAACAGGTTACAAGCTAGGAACGGTTAATGGACTGTTGCTCTGATCATAAGCACTGGATTACTTAAAGTGAATGTAGCATCTGGTCTAACCTAAAAGAATCCTAAAAGAAACACAAATAATGGCTAGGATACGTCACCACATTGAGAAACTGTTTGGAAAGAGACGTGTTTTTTGACTGCTCTGTAAATGGTCCCAAGACTTGCATAAAAGCACTAGTTAGCATGACTAAACAAACCCTTTACTGGCAAAAGGCAAACAAGATAAGGACTTTCTGTTCTGCTGCCATTGAGTCTTCAAAGCAGTCATAGTCTTGACAAACCAAGTTTTGCCTAACCTCCTATTACAGATAAAATAAATGTATCTAGAAGGAGAATAGATAAAGTTACTATATTTTAACTATAGGAGGAAAAACAAAGTGAGAAAAAAAGTCCATCACATATAAATGAAAAGGATTTGTATTTTTCAGAGTCTATGGTCTAGCATCTTCTTTCAGGGATTATAACTACTGCAAGGAAACCACTGGCTCATCTTAGAAAGGTGAGAGTGTAAGAAGCAAATGGGTAATACTTTATAGTGAATCCAGGCCTTTGGCATTCCCATCATTGAACTACCAAGTAATATACACCTCTGAAACCATGCCAGCTTGCACTGTAACTACTTATCTAGATGAAATGGAGCATTGTCTTTGTGTTTTTTCTAATGGGAAAAATACCTTTTCATACTTAGATGGCACCTCTTAAACTGATCAGGCAGCAAATGTAACAATGCACTGAATGGTTTGAAAAGAGATTTGGCAGATACGTAAAAGGGAGGCCCAGTGTGGGTCATTAAAGATGATTATTGGGAGACAGATCCCAAGATGCTGACTGTCAGGGAAGGGTCACCTTGCCTAGTAACCAAATTCCTTACATCCTTTCCTAAAATATTCTCCATTGGTCAACAAAAGAGTCATGATACTGGGCTAGTTAAAGCCAGTCTTGTGTGCTTCAGCAGTTTTGCTGCTGCCTTATCTGCTGTTTCTCTTGCAGTTCAGGAAGATGATTTTGAAATTCTGTGTTTCAGTTCAGGGCTTGCCTCTTCCTCTGCTCCTGAAATATTTGCTGTTTTTGTTTCTGTTGGGATTTTTGTATGTTTCCTGATGAGGACTGGTTATATCATAGAACTACACATTTATACAGGACAAAAACACTCCCAAGCTGGCATTCAACATATGCCTGACAGTAAAGCAGAAGAGAGATGGTTTTGACATAGATATGAGGCCAATGAAAAGAAATTACTGAACTCAGAGTTTAGTTTATCTACAATTGAACTTGATTCCAGCAAGGAGGAAAAGATTTTAATATATGTCATAAAACCATGGAAATACCTGAGTTTGCAATGTCTAGCTAGCACTTCAGCAGACCCATCTCCTAGGTTACATAGAAATAACAAAAGTGTTCCACTCTTGTATTTTGCTGCCCTAAAACAAGGTAAACATTGGATTTCGCTTCCACAGTGAAAATGCCTGCAGTAGGAGACCAATCCACATCACTTCATGATTGTGACTTTTTCCCATCTCAAGTCACCAGCTCCTACAAAGGGTTTTGTCCAGGACCTCTCTAAGGGGAAAAAAACCCTCCTCTTATTTTCATATTCATCTGTTTAAAAAAAAAAAAAATAAGCCACTACTACTTCTATATTTACCTTTTCACAGTTTCAGGGTAAGCCTTATTTGTTTATGAGTCAGAAGCTAATAAATATCCTGCTTTTTATCTACTCATAAACTTCCTCAGGACATCTTCATGGCAAAGGTGACAATCTGCTTGTTCAGGGTTGAACTGGGAAGGGAATTAAGCAAGTTGGAACTCTTTCTCAAAAATCCACTGCATTGTAGATGTGCAAATAAATAATTGCAACCTTATCTTTGCTAATAAATACAGAGGAAATTTTCTATATTTTGATATTTTGATTTTTGATATTATCTCCTTTTAATGGAGATAAGGTATCACAGAGGAACTAAATTGGTACTTTTAGTCCAAGATGCAGAGGGTCCAAGTTATATCATACTACCTAAATTGTTCCTTGCACCTTGATCCCACGTCAAATGTGGATGACTGGTGCAACTCTTTTTGATGCTTTAGTCTTGAATTCAGAGTAAAATTATGTTGTCATGCAGCAAAAGTGCTTAGTATAAGGCAAAAACTATCTCAGCACCAGAGACTTCATGGCTCTCTTTCTTGTTTCCAGATGTGAAATTCCTTCAGCTGGGTCCAAAAGGAATGGGGAAATGGAAGAAAAAGAGGAATTGCCTTCATCTTCCTTCTAATTCCTCAGGGAACATCCCATCTTGTGATTTCCTAACAGCCATTATTCTTCTGAAATAATAGAAAAAGAGAGTAAAACCTTCCCTTTCCCTCACTGTGACCCTGGTGCAGTTTTCTTTTCTCCCTCATGCCCAAAGAACATAAAAATATTAATCCTGAAAGTAACATATCTTCCACTCTTTTTCCTACACACTTTTTTGTTCTACTGTTCACTGCTTTGGGGTTTAAAATTAATCCTAGTATAAGAATTATCTCAAGTCTGTGAGACACAAACTTGAAAACTGTGATGCCATGCTGAATTTCACAAATATTTCAAGTGTCGCTGATTGGATTACCTTCCCTACGTGTTGAGGTTTTTTAGTATTTTTGTGAAGTGACAACAGTGACTTGGGCAGCTTGACTCAAAACTCATCTGCTCTACCTTTGTGTCACCATCTTCCATATGTTTTCCCCATCCTGGTGATCAAAAATTCTCTGTGATATGGGACAGCTGACAGCAAGGAAGAAAAAAAAAATACTGAGAAAAAATGTGCATTAACAGAGCCATAATCTGTTGGTCATACACCTCTGTCTTACTATTTTAGCACTTAGCTTTTCTTTTTCCTAGTCACTTCTTCCATTTTTCCTACATTTCCAATTCCCATTATTATGTGGGCTTAAGCCTTTTGGTTTTCAGTTTTTTTCCCTGAATAGTCTGCCATACTCATTTCCCTTATATTATTCTCTTGTCTATCCCTTCTGCAGGAGTGCTTGTGCAGAAGATTGATACTCTTATTTTGGTTAATTACCACACACATTCATATTTGCTTACAGTGCTGCCTCTGATTCATATCCAAAGCACTTCATGCTTTTCCACAGCCTGCCCTCTGCATTATTTCCACTAGTCTTTGTCCCTGCAAATTTTTCTTCATAGTTACTACTTTTTTTTGTTTCTCCTTATCTCAGACATTTTCTGGAGGTAAATGTATGATAGGAATGAGGTGCTTTCATTGCACCCTACATATTTTTAGTAAGATAATTAGGAGTTGTCCCTGCCTGAATAATTCCTATTCTTGTAGCTGGTTGAGCCACTGCTCACACTGCCTCCTGAGGACTACAGACCAAGCTCACCCCTGAGATGCAGGAGAGTCAATTGGGGCTTTGCTTATAGAATCCAAAGCTCCAAATGTGGCTCAGGCAGCTTCTAGAACCTACTTTCTGTAAGGAAGTTGTTCCTGCTGGGGGGTGGAAGCTGGTTAGCTAGGCAGTGAATTTGCTGTTAATGTCAGAGCTCTGCAAGCTTTACATAATTTCAGAGCTCTCCTCCAATGAGGAGATTCTTCAATCAATTGGCAGCTTTGCATCCTAAAGAAGCAACTCCAGGTGAGAATCTCCCCTTATAATTTTTCTATCCCTGTTCATTTCCCAAATCTGAAAAAAATTAGGTTATGCTAATAAAAATGCTTTATGCTGCACACAAGGAAATACCATGTCCTACTTCTCCTTCCCTGAAGGTATTTACCCCACTTCTTCAAACCTCTCCTGCTTTGATCCTTTTCCTTTGCATCTAGTCCTGAGATACAGGATCCACTGCTTATTTTGCAGCATCCTGATCTTCTGCCAGAATCTTTGTGTTTTAATTGATCCTACTGGCAATTGAGCCATTGTAAGGTTTTCTTCAGCTGCAGCTCATGAGCTATGAATCCTTTTTTGCCGTGTGCAGAGTTCATACTTTTGTTTGATTTACTGGCAGTAAATTATTGTCTCATCAGATGTCTTAACACAATGCTATTCTCATCTAAGGATGATATTTTTTACCTTTCAAAGAAAAACAGAGCTTCACTTGAAGATAAAAAGGCAGAGAGCTGAAGAATGTAAACAGAGTCTAGATTCTCTTATCACAGTTTTTTTTTTTTTAAAAAATACCCCAAACTATTTTAAACAGAGACCCTGTATAAGGAAGTCTGCAAAAACACTTCCCATTTCATAGGACAGGATATGCCAAAGAAATTATGCAGCTTGGCACAAATAACAAAGATAATTTCAACTTTATTTAAATACTACAAGGACACATAAAGACATCTCAGGACATAAATCCCATTTTGATTACATTCTTCAGCTTTGCTTTAATGTTCATCTTTTTTTCTGTGTAGAAGGGGAAACTAGAAAGATAGTCAAAACTTGTGGTTTGTAAAAATTATGAGCATCCTGTTAGCAGGTCTGAAAATTAAAACCTTAAATTTCTTCCCCCTACAAGCCTGGAGAAGGAAGCCAGCATGTAATCTTCTCCCCTTTACTTTACTGGAATACTATCACTCATGAGTGACCTGGAAGATGAGAGGTAATTTAAACTCTAATTCTCAAAAAGAGCCAAGCAAAGAAAACAAAACTATATTAAAACAAACAGTCTGCAGCCACTGAATCTATCCTCTGTCAGACTTATCACCCTGGGGACACTGACGGATGGGTCAGAATTCAAACACTGCAGGCAGGGATGCCTGATGAGAACAGGCAGTGCTGGCTGCTGAACAGATGGGCACCCTCCAGCCCCCACATATCCTCAACTGATGGAAATCAGCATTTGTCTGCAGGAGTCAATAAAGACATATCAATATTATACAGCCAGGACTCCAGCCTGTATGATTTTCAATTTGGATTAAGCTCAGGATTCACAAGTGTTGAATCCCAGAACAAGGTATGAGAGGTCCTTCAGGATTTTGCCATTTATACATGCCAGTAAAAACCACACAGGTGTCAAGTAAACCTTCAGCAATACAAAGCCTCATGTCCTGCACACATACAAGGTTCACAAGAGAAAAGTCAATTTAAGAGAGTTGTAAGAATTTAATAGGCGTGCAATCTTATAGGCACTTTGTTCTTCAAGCACTTACACTAGACAGATGAATAATGATATTAAAAGCCAGTAGCTTGTGTCTCACAGGGAGAAAAGTGGGAAATTTTTATTGTTGGGAAAAAATCACCATCTGCTTTCCATTAGGGAATATTTCCTCAGTGTGCCACAAAGAGCTGTGCTTGGTTTAGTTCATCCTTCTATACTGGTTTTAATTCTGCTCCTACAATGAAACTCTTTAGAAATCATTTTCTTAAGAGTAAGGAGAAGCAGTAACAGAAAACTCAAGGTAAAAAGAATGTATACACAAATCACAGGTTCTGCATAAATCTTATGCTCCCAATAATCCACACAGTGGGGAGAATGATTCAAGTTGAGGGGAAAACCCAATTAGGCGCACAGCATACCTGATATACTTTGTTTTTAATAAACCAAGCTGCTTCTTAATTTTTCTTTAATGCCAAAACACAAACTGAATGTAAAGCAGAGAATCAATCTTCCATGTTCCAGAAGATGATAGTAGAAATTTTACCTAGCTTTGCCAGTTTCTGAATGTCAGAGTGGATGGCATCTATCTGAAGGGCCTTCAGACTTCCTACAGAATGCTGACTGAGTCAATTCTAGAAGTTAAGAGTTGGACATTTTAAAGTATTATCCCTTGTGAATATATATTTGTGTATATATACATAGAATTTTTAATATAGATAGATAGAATATAGACATAATAAATCTCCCAAATGTTCCAAAATCTTCCAGAATAATCCACAGAAATATTTGTAAGGCTCAGACACAGAGGGAGGCCTCCACTCATTCATTCCTGCTCTGTGGTGTCATTGGACTTTAAAATGATCCAATGATTTCCTCCCAGTTGTGCACTGTAATGTCTGCAGGGCACGATGTGTACCATGGCTCAGGCAGTACAGATTCTGGTGACATTTTCAAAAGTATCTAACACACGAGTTGGAGCTGAGAATCCAGATTCTCTAGGTAAATCACCTGTCTTCAGGTGTGAGATTATTCCAGACTGCGCCCAAGGGCAAAAAGGAGGAAAAAGTGCTTGAAAAATATGTTCTCCAACATTATGTGTGAACCTGGGCACAATCTCCTTCCAAATTATCTGAAGAGAGAAAGGAATATTTGCCAGAGAAATATTTTCAGGACATAATTATACAACAGCAACTAGAAAGGTCATCACAGGGCATCGTCTGGTGTTTGTTCCTGTGCCTTTCACTGAGTAAGCATAAAAACAAAAAGTTGGTTTCATATAAGCAATAACTCTGCCAATTAAAAAAAGAAAACTGAGAAGAGCCCTGTACACTGTCACCTTATAACATCAGGGAACTGATGCAGAGATTTTATTGCAGTTCACTGATAGCATCTTTGCTCCTTATGAAGCCAGCCAAATGGTAGAAAAAACTGCCAAAAAAAAAAAATAAAAAGGTCCTGTCTCTCCAGGCAAGGACAAAACCCTAACTGGGACAATGTAGGCAGGCTGGAGTGTCTGAAAAGTGAAAGGAAGAGAACAGTAATCAAAACAAGTTTGTTTTGTTCTCAGCCTGGGTGTGTCCTCATTTTGACTGAGGAAGTAACTTGGTTTAACATCCCGATCAGCTGAAAAACCTCAGCTTTACCATAAGGGAAGTTCAGTTTTTCACATCCCATTACTCTTCTCTCACTCTCTGTTGCATTTTCATAATTGACCAGCAGTATCACTTCAGTGCTGTTCAAAGTGGCTCATTTGATGACCAAAGCCACCTTCCTTGTGAAGCAACTGCTGCAAAAAAGGTGTTTCTGCACATGTGCTGGCTGTGCCTGCACATGTTGCCTTCCCATTACTCCTCAAACACCAAATGTGGACAAACATGAAGTACATGCTCTCTGGGAATTTTGAGGGACAAAAGGGCCTTGTAAAGCAAGCCAGGAAAAAGCATTATTACGGTAGGTAAGAAAATAAAAGGCTGCAGAGTCCTTTGCCCTTGTTCCCAGAGCTTTTATATCCAGTCCAAGCACCACTGCACAGGGCACCAGCACTCCAACAGATGCTATGCTGACCTGCCTTCAAATATTTTTCAAATTGTAGACATCATCCTTCCTGCTTTGAATCTGTCAAAAGAAGAAGTTCAAAGAAGTTCAGCTCCAGATACACAAATCTTGCTGGAGCCTGTGATGGTGATGATTCACCAGAATCTGTCTGGAATATTAGGAAGGCTGAAGTTCTACAGGTTTTTCCCCCGGCTATTTCTTCTCAAGGATTTTTGGGAAGAATATCAGCAGGTATAAGAAAGAGATAAAATTTCATCATGTAGTGCTGCTGTAAAGCTTTGCTCTGTCAGTCTCAACTTAAGAGCAGGAGGAAGATGTTACTTTCCTGCTAATATAAAGAAGAAATGAAAAAACAGTCATGTGGAACTGATAGAGCCAACTCTTGACTAATGAATTTGAGACCCTGTAGTCCAAGGGAAACTTCTGGCCACTGTTTGACTGTGGGACCCTTGACAGTTTTGTGACCAGACAAAAAAATCATTGTTTTCTTGTGACAATGGAATGTGTATGGAAAATGTACCCAGCACTTGTAGTTTTCAACTACATCTCCTTAACATTCAACTGTTGACAGCTGCTATAAGGGAGGTAGAATGTTGGCAAATTGTACCTAGAGCTACTAAACTTTTATTTCCCTCTACTTTCCTAGAAGGAAAATCAGTCACTGGACTGGGATGTGATGCCTTTAGATGCCCATTGCTGAACAGGGGATACAGAAAGGGCTTCTCCTGAAAACAGGAGCACATCATGCAACAGCTGTACGTGCAAAACCAAGGGCGGTACCAAACCCAGAAACCAAACACATTTGAAGCACCAGACACACAGGCACCTGAGGCTTTGCTCACTTCTAGATGCTTTTTTAAGGAACAATCAAGGCACTGCGAGTGGCAGAAATAACAGCAGTAATACATTAATCAGAGCTGGATGATTAAAAATAAAACCACCTATTTTGCACAGGTGTTCTGTTTTAAAACAGGATGTAGAGTAAGCTGCAAACATCATCATAAAAGGCTTGTTTTTTGTGTGGAGCTAAGAATATTGACCCTTAAGCAACTTGTCTATTAAACCTGTGTGGTTTCCTGTAGACTGTGCTTTTCTGTGACTTCTGAGAAGAGTGTACAGGTCATAGGATAGTTTTGTTCATGAAGACAGGATTGTCCCCTGTTTAAACTGCACAGCTAATGATGAGGGGCTAAACCACTTCAAGGCTGAGTCCTTCTCCAGCTGCTGTTTCCAGCACTGAGTAGCTTATTTTTCTTGACAGTGGTGCTGATCTGAAGGTTGGATATATTTCCAAATCTAGCCTCCTTTTCTCTCTCAATTAAGGTTTCAAAACTTTAGTTTCCTATTTTTTCACTGTGAATTGTGTATTAAACTTTATCTTCTTCCTCCACCACACAATTCAGGCATTGCAAAATCTCTAACAAGATTGTAGTAGTAATGTAAATGAAAATTCATGTTGATCTTTATAGTCACAGGATCATCCACTGTTACCAGGAAGGAGTAGTCCCTGAATGACACAGTTTATTATTTTAGTTTACTAGCAGTTTTGGTTTAAAATTATTTGACTGTCGTGCAGCAATCACTGACATAAAAACACAAGCCCCTGAGCTTTTGATACTCTACAGCAGGAAATGAAGCCAAACATATCAGCCTTGAGCTTTCTACTTTTCTGCCCTTAATTTGAGCTCAGCAGAACAATGACATCCCTTCTAGAACATCTGACCCATTGTGTCTCTGATCTGAAAGGAATACTTAATAGCAACCTTTATATTGCTTTTATTGAGAACAGAGACACAAGTGGCTGAAAGGGCAGTGAAAATTCATCCTTTGGCACTTCATGCCACCCACCTCCTTTCATATATTCTCTAGAAGATAGAATGAACATAACTGATACCTGAAATGTCTATCAGATGGTATAGTGATATTTTTCCCATCCATGTTGGCTAATCAACTCCATTTCTTCACATGCACAGATATAGGAGATAGCTACTAAAGACTGTCTTGTTATTTCTTACCTTGCCTACATTTTACTCTAAACCCTAGAGTGAATAGGATGCATAGCAAAATATGTATCTCTGGTAGCTGAGAATCTCTGGGATTCTCAGGTCTCAATATTCTGTAGTTTTGAAGAACTGTATAACAATGTTGATTGCATAAGAAGCAACTTTCTGCCCACAGAAAGGGTGTGGTGCTCCACAGCTTCTGGGCCATCGATGCAGAAAAAATGTATGTCTCATTTTTGATCACCACAACCCTGTAAATACTAATCACACACAAAACCAGGAGTTTGTAAACTACTTTACAAACAGCCTAGTGTTTTTTACAGCCAAGTGGATCCCAGAGAATTGTTTCTTTTGTTGTTTGCCCTCAAGGTAAATAGTGTTGCTAATGGCAATGCTATGAAAATTCAATACATTGACAGAACAATTTTCCCTGTGAAGTGTTTTATGACCAAGAAATTTGGCTGTGAAAAGTCTGATATGTCATTATCAAGGTTTCTACAAGGAGTGTGGGATGTGGCTGGTCTGAAGGGAAAAGTTTCTATCAACACCTAATAAGGAGACTTCAGAACAGCAAGTTTCACAAGTTGCTCTGTGACCATTTCAGACAGAAGAAGTGCCAGGCTTTTCTTGCAAACAGTGTTAGGTACTATTAATGATCATAGCTGTGAAGGCCTCAGGCTCCTGTTTCACAGAAGGCATGACACCTTCAAACCAGTCCCTCTCTGTGTCCAGATGAGGCCTGGGTCTGAGAAAGAGTGAGATTTGCTTTTCTACTGACATTGCTTCCAGCAACACTTGCACCCCCTCTGCTCCCTGCTGTCACCCAGAAGTGACCTCTGAGTTCAAATGTAGTGCAGTGTCTCGAAGCAGGGAACCAATTCAGGGAATGGAGTGTGTGATTTTATGAAAGTTTGCATGAGAAACTTAAAGGATGACTAACAACTCACAGAAATTTTCTTGAAATGTTGTCAGGAGTGTTGTCTACCTCAACTTCAGCAAGACTTTTGACACTGTCTCCTATAACATCCTTGTAGATAAGCTCAGGAAATGTGGGTTGGATAAATGGACAACAAGGTGGATGAAGCCCTGGCTGAATGGCAGAGCTCAGAGAGTTGTGATCAGAAAAGTAGGATCCAGTTAGTGACCAGTGACGTTCCCCAGGGATCTATACTGGGTCCTGCACCCAGGGAGGAATAACTCTAATTATCAGTGCAGGCTGGAGGCTGACTCACTAGAGAGCAGCTCTGCAAAGAAGAACATGGGAGCCTCTGTGGGTGACAAGCTAGCTGCCTGCCCTTGCAGCCAGGAGGGTCAATGGTGCCCTGGGTTAATTTGGAAGAGTGTGACCAGCAGGTCAAGGGAGGTGATCCTGCTCCTCTACTTGGCCCTAGTGGGGCACATCTGGAGTGCTGTGTCCAGCTGTGGGGCCCTCAGTACAAGGAAGACAAGGAGCTACTGGAGAGGGTCCAGTGGAGGCCACAGAGATGATGAAGGGACTGGGGCTTCTCTCTTACAAGAAGAGACTGCAGGAGCTGGGACTATTTAGTCTAAAGACTGAGAGGGGACTTCATTAATGCATATAAATATCTCACAGACAGATGTCAAGGTGGTGCCCACAGACAGGAGGAGGAGCAATAGCCATAAACTAAAACACACGATCAATCCCAATATGAAAAAAAGCTTCTTTACATTGAGGGTAGCAGAACCCTGGAACAGGCTGCTCACAGAGGTCATGGAGTCTCCCTCTCTGGATATATTCAAACTCCATATGGATGCATTCCTGTGTAACCTGCTCTAGGTGACCCTGTTGGGGCAGAGGGGTTACACTGGGTGATCCCCAGAGGTCCCTTCCAACCCTATCAATTCTGTGATTCTGTGAAATCAGTGGAGATCTCTGTGGACTGGACTGAGAAATAAGCAAGAAGAGGTCCTTCATATTGTAGAATTTTCTTGATTCTTATTGGCTATAAATTGTTAGGTTTTATATGGTAATGCCTCTCAACACTTGACTATTTACACAGCTCTTGTGTCAACAGATATTTTCCCCAAAGAGTTGCAGTAATTAACATATAATTAAACCATGTCTTTTCAAAGCTGGTAACATATGTTAGCAAGTGTTTGCCAACACAAAGATTAACACAGCAAGTACAGGGAGATTCTATTTCTTCATCTTTTCAGGCAGACTGTTGCTAAGACAGGTCATTAGCAAGTTGTAGAACCTTCACTTGTGATCCAACAGCTATCAGCCACATCCATCCCACCAGCCTAACCAGTACATGGGCAAACATCTTCAGGAATGCATGTTACAAGGTACAAGAAAGCAATACAGAGATGCATCCACAGCTGGTGTAATTTGATATGGCTAAAATCATAGAACCACGGAACCACAGAATCATTTAGGCTGGGAAAGACCCATAATGTCATTGAGTCAAACCATTAAAGCAGCACTAAACCATGTCCCCAGGTGCTACATATACACATCTTTTAAACACCTGATTGTGTCTCCATCACATCCCTGGGCAGCCTGTTCCAAGTCTTGAAAACCATTTATGTGAAGAAATTTTCCCTGATATAAACCTCCCCTGGTGCAACTTCCAGGGGAGTTTCCTGGAAGTTTCCATTTCCTTTTGTCCTATCACTCATTTCTTGAGGGAAAATACAAACCCCCACCTGGCTATCTCTTGTCTATCTCCTTCAGGTAGTTGTAGAAAGCAATAAGGTCTCCCCTGAGACACTTTTTCAAACTCTGTTCTTGATAATGATTCTCTACTTCTCTCCAGTTTTGTTGCAGAGGATTTAGTTCTCACTATTAGCACTGTAACTCTGAAGATTTACATCTGTGTCATGATGGATTAATGCAGATCATGTCACTGAGCCAAGAGCTAGAGATGTCCTGTCTGTCAAACCTAAATCATTCTTGTAAAGAACTACTCCATTGTATAAAATATTGCAGACCTCATTCCCTTGTATGGGAAAATATTTGAAATAATAAGCTAAGATAGTAGAGTAGCAACTTACACTAGATAGATGGATTTCTGCTGTCCCTCTATAGTACAAGACAAGGGTAGAGAGCTTGATTACCAAATCTTCTGATGGAGCTATGGACAAAACCAGAGTAACTAAATAATTAATTAGTTTTCGGTGGACAAAATTTTCATTGGTACACACTTGTGGATATTCCTTCTATCTTAGAGGTCTAGTCTACAAAAACCTGAATACCTCTGGAATAACAACTGCAAAGAAACCTCCCTGAAATAAATGTCCTTCATCTTTGCTCTGTCTACCTGACAGAAACTCATCTCAGGTTAATGGAAAGGTGTCAGGAGATTTCACAAAAACAGAGAGAGTTTTGGGGAATATGACTGCAGGAGCACTGTACTCTGAATATTTTTCCCAGTATTCTTCCCAAGTTAATGAGTATTTTTCATCCACCAGTGGTACTCCTGCCGGTCCCCACATCACATACTCCCAATAGTGAAATGATTAACATTTATAGAAAAAACAACAACAACAAAAGAAAAAAAAAAAAAAAAAAAAAAAAACAACCCTGTCTTAATTCCTTAATTCAGATACAAGCTACAGTTAATTTATTTATCTCATTCTAAACAGAATTGCAGCCAGACTACCTGGTGTGCTCTGCAGCTAGGTTAGCTTGGAACAAGCCAAGTCTGATGTCACAGCATAAGAAAGCTGGACTGGGTTCTCTGATATTGACCATATCCCATCAGGCATCTAAAATCCTCAAATTCTAAAGGACTCACATGGGAATGAGAAATTTTGGGCCTATCTACAGCCTTTCATCTCATGTGCCTGACTGACTGTTCCGTGTCTTGACAGAGCTCACTATCCTGATCTGCCATGGCCACTTACAGAAGCAATATCTGAATGTGCTAGATTATCAGACATTGAAAAAAGAATAAGGAACCTGAAGTACATAGTAAATAGAATTATGGTGCTGATACCATAAAACACTGGCTGATCACTTCTTTGCCTGAGGCATCATGAAAACATATGTTTTTGTCAGAACACTGAAGATACCCTCAGATTCTTCTGTCTTGCTCAGGCTGGGTGGGCTATTGCAAGTGTAATCTTTGCTTGTATTCAGGAACTGAGAGCTAAAGGGGTCACTGGTGAGGCAGGGCTGCGCAAACATGTTGAGAACCTGGTATTGAGACCAAATATCCAGATATGAGCTTTTATTTTAGAGCTACCTGTTTAAAAAACCAAAACCAAACAGCCCCCCACTGAAAACAAACAAAACTAGAAATAATAGTAAAAAGTATATTTTAGGTTTAGCAGTTAAAAACCCTGTAAGGAAAGGGAGAAAATTCAGATCTGTTTATGAATTGTGTCTAATATCTCTTCCTACACCGCAGTTGGGATGTTTTAGCAATGCAGACCAGAATACACCACTTTTGCCCAACAAAAAGCACTCAGCTCTAAATCACAGGGATATTCCCCATCATTCTCTCTTTGCTTCTGGCTCTTTGAATCTTGCCCATTTTTTTCTGCACACCACCACTTTGACAAAGATGGTGAGTAGGAATGTCCTGGTGCTCAGGACCTGACCCTAAAGATGTCAGGCTGCAGTGAGGTGAATGCAGATCTCCCCGTGTCTGAGCACTGAACAATGAAGACAGCCATGACCTCTTCTTCCCCCCACAGGGCAGCTGCTTTTCAAAAGGGGAAAGTGATTCATTTCCTTGGTACTCAGCCTGATCACTTAATACTACATGTTTAGGAAACAGCTTTGGACTGTGAATCACAAAATATTAGAGGTGGAAAGTCTGAGATGCAGAGGTTACTTTTCAGACTCTCCTCTCAAACATGTCCTATAGGAACACTTCATTTAGTTACCCCCCTGCCCTGTGCTGGGATTTCTGGCTTCACAAATACAAATATCTCAGACTGCTGCACGCAGGAAGCAGACTGGGACTATCTGAGGACTTTCTGGTCATTTTAAAAGTGAAACTTTAATGAGAGTATGAGGCACTGCAGAGGATATACATCCGTTTAGGGTTTGGAAAAATGAACTCAGAGGAGCATTGTGGCACAGCCAACTGTGAGGAGAAATAAGTGTTAGTGACTGACAGACTTGTCAGGCAGCCAGGTATAATAAGGTTCTAGCTCCATGTGGAAATAATGGTTTGTGAATGTTTATTTACTTTCCATTACTTTCAATTTTGATATTCTAGGGAGTGTTTTGGATGACAAAATGCTTTAGAGTACACTCTTCCCTGAAAAATATAATGGGTTCAATTGACAGAACAAATAAACTTGAATACTGAGAGCAAAAGAAAACATAAATAGGCAAGACAGAAAAGTGGTGGGAGGCAGAACAGAGAGACAAGGGAGGGAAATTTCATGTCAAGGTCACAGAGCAAGACAGTAGCTAAAACAGAAATAGAATTCAAAAGACTGGCTTGCTTAGGTATTTTTTTAAGGCTTAACAAGTTATATCCTGTTTATTAAGCTTAAACAGATATTTTTTTATTATTTGTTCAGCTGACTGCAATAACAATTGTAAATATGAGTCAGGTTTCTTTTCAGATCCTGAATGTTCCTCTGTGCCAGCTTATTCTAAATTTTCAGCTTATTCTAAATATTCCCATTTATAGTAGGAGCTATGTTTTTACATTCAGAAAGCAGCCAGTAAGAAGTCTCATTCTGCTGCCTCTGAGCCATCAAAATGCCCTGGTTGCATGCAGAGATCCCCTAGCTCCATGGTCTGCAGCATACAGCTTGCTTTGGGGAGGTGGGGCTATTGCATCTTCCCAAACTAATTGGGCAAAACCTGTGAAACTTTGGGCTGAGAGCTGGAGCAACTCCTCTCTGAGTTGATCCAACTCCTTTGCAAAGCTCCAGATCGAGCCAGGGCTCCAGGAGCATTCTGAAGGGCCTAAGTATGGAATGCTGCAAGGCAGGAATGCTGGAGTCCAATGAGAAAGCAAAATAAAAATAGCAACTAGTGACATATAGTTTATTTCAAACTTTACTTTGATCTCAGATGGTCAGAGTTACACTGTGCTGGATCAGCCAGGTGTCTCTCTCACTTGAGAAGGGAACCAGAGAAAAAGGAGGAAGTTCCATCTGTGCATACATCTGATGGAGAGGAAGATGGAATTCCTAGATCCTGTTTATTCAGAGAACAGGGTTAAATCTGCCTTTCAGAAGGTTGTGTCTTACTCATTTAAGA
The DNA here is from genome assembly GCF_963662255.1 of Cinclus cinclus. Classification (NCBI taxonomy): domain Eukaryota; kingdom Metazoa; phylum Chordata; class Aves; order Passeriformes; family Cinclidae; genus Cinclus; species Cinclus cinclus. The sequence continues at coordinate 142,300,768 of NC_085046.1, read as the reverse complement.
AAATTTACCCTGTGTAGAAATAAATAGACAAAAACTGGTCATCAATCTTCACTCAAGCTTTTAAAAATACTTCTCAGGTATCACAGATGGAGTGAGACAAAAACATATCCTGTTAATTTCTTCCACTATACAATATGAAGATATGTGACTCAATTTACTGTGGTCACCAATGCAATTTTTGAATCTTCTTGTACTAGCTAGTTTGGGTTCATGCTTTGCCTGGTAACACCTGCTGGCTTCACAGGTTCAGCTTTGTCTGTATTGCTTTGGGTTTTGCTTTTCTTTTTAAATATCTTCAGTTGAAAAAATAAATCCAAATAACTATGGATCATGGGCATATTTGGATTTAGAGCTGAACTTGATGTCATAGGTGCACCTGCTGAAGATTTCCACACAGACTAGCATTCCTGCACCTCCAAAAGTCCTTGCAGTTTTCCAAGTATTGTGACACCAAGGTCTCAAAAAACAAATTTTTAGTGTTGCTTCAGTGGAACACAGAGGTTTTTCAGTATATGTGAAAAATATCATATTGCATCCCTTCAGTTGTTAAGCCATGAATTTCATGGGTCTAATTTCACATACTCCCACATTAGAAAATGCACTGTATAATCTCTCTTCGTCTCAGCTTCTCCATCAATCAACTCAGAATAATAGCAACTGATTTAGGAGTACTACAGACTTTAATTAATGTGTGTATGGCATGTTGAGATCCCTGAAGAATAAGATGTTTTAGAACATCAAAGAATAAACAATGACATTCTTTGTCCTATGTCCTGGAGTCAAGGTACTTTAACATTAAGCTGCAGACCTATTAAGCGATTCACACAGAATCCCTTTCCAGCACTAAGAAAAATCAAAATGTGCAGCTGCCAACAATAAAAAAAAATCCCAAGCACTTATTTCCTATATTCTCAGTCTGAGAAAACATTTCTGCATGTTTTCCCACTACTTGTTCTATCTGCAATTTTACTACTGCTGAAATTTTCAGCTCCAGACTACCACAGGGTGATCCTCATTAGCTCCATGGTGTTAAGGAGCAGTGCTTGAGGTTCTCACATTAACATCACCAGCACAGGCAATACATCTGATAAATCTCAGCTGATCTCTTGATGTCTGTAAGGCCTGCCCGTGGTCAGAATTGTCAGAATATGGTACATAATGTACCCTTATAGCTGAGCCAGTGCACCCTGCTTTGGAGCTGAGTGGTCACACTGCAATGCCTGCCCAAATTAGCAGTAACGAGTGCCAATCTCCATTCTCACCCTGCTGGTCCTCCATGCAGCAGTGGACTCTGCCAGTGGAGCCAAAGTTTGGCTTCTGACCCTTCTGAAGGTTTGCGAAGATATTGAAAAACCCTAAGACTTTCTGATTACTGTATCCTTACTGCAAAGTGAAGGAGTAACCCTCTTGGAATTGCAGGTCATGGCTTCCTTCTTCCACCCACCCATCCCCAACTCCCTGAAGAGAAGTGTAAGATAAAATGTCATTACACTCTGGAGAGGAGTCTCTCTTTGAGAAATAGGAGGCAGGCAGAAAGCCTGAGGGAGGATCTCTATTATAGCTACAATGAAGCAAACCCAAAGATGAGGTATCACACAGACACAACAACAGTGTGTATGTATATACATCCATAGACACAAAGTGCCACTGTTCCAGAGTTGGGTATTTTTCCTGAACAAATTCTCAGCTATAAGCAGCAAATGATCTTTTAAATTAAGTTGATTATATTCAAGGGTCAAAGATTCAGAAGCTCTAAGTTTTTCCTTTCATCTGCATCATGTAGGAACACCATATAATGATATTGTTCTTGATTCATAAACAAAACTACATTTCCCAAATCCTGTGAATATTAACTAAGATGCCTTATAATTTTCAGTGCTTCCTGAACTTAATTTAGTCATCTTTACAACTTTCCAAATACTTAATAGAAATCACATGTTTTATGATCACTAAAATTGTCATTACCCTTTGAAGTCTATAGCTGAAACAGCAAGTTTCTGGTTTTGTTTTTTTTTTTACAAGCATAGTTTTTTCACTCATACTTCTCCTTAGTTTAGTTTTTCCATCTTTTTTTGCCTCCTTTTTTAGTGTCTGCAGAGGCAGGGAAAGACATCCACAAAGCCAAAGAGACTGCTTGAGGTCACACAGGATTAGCACAGAGCATTTTTGAGTCTCAGGCTGGACTCTGGGCTGGTGCAAGTCAGCAAAGCTTGACTAACCAAGGACATGCAGCTGGAGTTTGCAAGGCAGCAAAAGTCTTGAAGCAGAGTACAAAAATACGCCTGGCACCTATATGGTGGTATTCTTCAGGGGGATAGATCTTGTCTGGAATTTCTGAAGACAGAGGAAAATGCTTTCAAAAGTGAGCCTGTGTTGCACTGTGAGATTCAGTCACTCACAAGACATAAAAAAATGCAGAATAACATTCAGCAGAGTTGAGTTTTCCAATTTTTCACCCAAAGGAAGGATTATAAGTCTGTAGCTTTCCCTTCCCTTTCCTTTCCCTCCTTTTTTTCACTGCAGTGTTGGCTCTTTCCACTCCCAAGCCCTAAAGTCAGTCCTCGCTTTGCCCTGCACAGATTGCTGTGCTGAGAGAGGGCTGTGCTTCATCCCCATCCCTAAACAGTCCCTCTTATACACCACTTCAGATGTACCTAGATTCTATTGGAACATACAAAAACATTAGAGGGAGAGGACAGTTGCTCTCATTTTCCTGGCTATTGCTATTTGTAGTGTGCCAATTTGGATAACCAGCTGTTACCTGCACTCTGGCTGTGCCTCCATGGTGTAAAATCTTCCTCCTGGTGACTGCAAGAAAGATCAAGGACAGGGCTTGTTTTTGCAGTGAAGATGGAAGTCCCTGGAGCCTGAGGGCCCTGAGAAGAGTTTGTGGATAAAAACATTAGTCAGATGTCATGACTGAGGGGAAAAAGGAAGGAACAAGACTCTTCTCTAGGCCATCACACACACATGACAACAAAAAATTTATCTGGATTTTTCCATGGTTTTTACTTTTATCCATGTTGTCCTCCAAAACATCTGGATGCTACCCATAACTCACAGAGTGAGCACTTGAAGCTATGTCCATTGCAGATAATTATGCTGCTGTCTTGTGTAGAAAAGGTTCCCTTGTATATGAGATATTTTGCTGAATGTAAAGCTGAGGGACTGTCTGATATCGAAGCTTTGCTGGAAGAATTTTTAGGACAATTGAATAAAATAGAAGAGACGAGACCCTGGGTCTTGACAGCATTCATTCATTCATGAGTTTTCAGGAATTCAGTTGTCAAATTGCTGAGGTGAAGTACATTTCATTTTGGGTAAATAAGCTTTGTTGTCAAAGTTAGGAAAGATGGGAAATGTTATAATCACCTTTAAAAAGGATTCAGGGATAAATTTTGTCATGATTCACAGTCAAATCAGTAAGAACAAGAAGAGTTGAATTAGTAGGTGAGGGTTGGACAGAGCCACCAGCCTCATAGGGGAAAAGATGTTTTAGCTAAAATAATTAAACTTATTTTAGAAAAGTTTCTCATGAGGCCCTTCAATGCAGTCTTAGAAAAAAAGTAAATTTTCACATTACAAAGGAACAAATCATCCTCACAACTTGATTCAACTTAAAATATGGAAAGGAAAACTTAAGGATAAATATTAAATTTATACAACTGAAGGGAGCTCACAGTGGAAAACAGAGATCAATGCTCTTAAAGCACATAAAAAGCAATAGAAAAAGAGGGTGAAGAGCTATGTGGCAAAGACTGGAAATGAAGTAATGTAATGAAACCTAGAAACAACTGGGAAGGTGTAGGAAAGTCTCATAAGACTGAACAAGAGGGGGAAATGGCAGTTCTAGTACATATGCCAAACAGGATAGATAGAAATCATATTCGCATGGCCAAGGATTGTGCTTTAGCTTTACTCAGTCATGGTAAAGATCTGGGAAATGCTGAGTGCAATGCCCAATAAAACATCCCTCCAGTGCTCAAGGGCAGTCAAAATTTAAGCAGAGAGCTAGCAGAAGGGTACAGGCAAACATAAAGCATCTCTATGCTCTATATAAATTCAGAAGATATGAATTGATGAAAAGCCTCTAAATCTAGTGTCTAGTCCCAATGACCCCGTTTTTTCTTATTTACAGTCATTGTGAGCAATGGGTTATTAAGGTAAATGGACTTTTGTTTTGACCCTGAGGGGTGGCTCTTGTGTTAAGTAACATGACTAACAGCTGTTAGACATTTGTTCGAATTCCATATCCCAAGAAAAATTACACTTAAGAATAAGACAACAATTGGATATTGACAGGCAGGCATGATGATATAAGTTTTGCAGAATGAGTGATTTTTGAGTATTCACAGTAACCTGGTGTTCAAAGGGTAGATTTTTCACTGGTATTAGACCCCCTATCAGGTCCCTCAGGCTGGACAAGCACAGACACTGATTATTTCTGAGCACTTCACTCACTAGATACATTATTACTGACAATACAATCTTTTAAATTGTTTTACAGACCCCTTAATTTTAGGACATTCCGTTTTCTTCCCTGTTGCTAAAAGACATTTCTAATCAATATCCAGGTTTGTTGAATTCTCTTCCACCTCCCATGCTGATTTACTGGCAGCATTTAGAAAATGCAGCTCTCTTCTTCCAGTGATTTACAAGTATAGGGACCATTCTCACCATTCTGAAAGCAGCTCGCTGACATTCTTAAAATCTCAGTAATTTAGTTTCCATTTTATAATAAGGAATGGCCCCAGGCTCACAGTTAACATTTTCTTGAAGGGATACTGGATGTCAAGCCTTTCTGGGAACTCAGAGAGACATCATGCACTGCTGCACCACAGGCTGTCCAGGTGGGAAGTCAGGAGCAATGAGGAGCACAGCCATGGGTACATGGGTCTTTTATCTTCCCTGTGGGGTGGACACAGGATCCCATACAGATAGAGCTCTACCTGTTCTTACACCTCCTCCCCTCTCTGCCAGGAAGGAACGTGGGTGTGGTTGGGTCATGGCTGAGGGCTATGAGAGAGGTGAGGGAGCCATGCACACCACAGAGAGGAACCCACATCTCCAGGGTTTAGGTGACATGAAGGACAACTGACAGCAGAAGCAGTGCAGATGCAGGGCAACATGATCATGTTAGAGGCAGGGGATGGATGCTCAGGGGCACAGACCTGCTTATGCTGTCGTGGCTGCTGAACTAGGGCTGTTCTGCCCACCTTTGGCCAGAGGAGTCTGCAGGTCACTTCAATCAGGTAAGCGTGTGTGGATGGACAGCAAGCTGAGCCTCTGGGAATCTCCCTTCCTGTTTTTCTCCAGGGGAAGCTTGGCCATTGAATGACAGTTTCGAGGGAGTCAGACTAAACCCTTTAAGGTCTGCCCTCACTTTTTGAAGAACAAAATACTGCTGCTGTTATGGTGAAAAGAGCAGACACAGCTTGGCTTCTGTTTTCACACAGACTGCAAACAGCAATTCTGCTGTGCAGAGCATCTGCTCAGTGCTTCTCCCTCTGAACACCTTTCTCCTGGGGCTCACTGGCAGGTGTCAGATCCCTGCCTCCCTGACTGATGCTTAAGAATCCCTGACATGGTCTGGAGTGCTGTAACTGAAAGGGCAGCTCCTCTTGGCTGGGGCAGTCGTGTCAGCCCCAGCCCCCTCACCTCTGGGGCTGAAATTATTTGATAAAAATGCCACTGCAGCAGCTGTGGGCAGACAGCTCTACCCCTCCCTTGTCAGTCACAGCTATCTGCCGGCTGCCTCTGCTCTTTTCATCTCCCTTGCAAGTTGGAGGAAAAGAAATAATACATAGCTCAGCTGTTTCTGTCTGTAGGCATTTAAGCTGGTAAGGCTCAGCTGTATAAATCTTCCCAGCTGTGAGAACCTCAGTGCTTTTATTCCCATGATAAAGCCTTTGGCTCTAAATGTGTTTCAGGGATATTCAAAGTGGAAATCTTTCTCTCCATCTGGGGAATTGCTTGGTGTCGACTGACAAGGAAATGGAAGGTCAGTAGCAGAAAAAAAAAAAAAAGTAGTACCCTGGGTTATAGAATTAACTTTGTACTAAACCTCAGTGTGTGTTTTAGGAAGAGAGGAGTGGGAAGGAGGCGTGGGGGATGGGAGGTTTGACTTGAGCAGAGCCTTTCATTGGAAAACTAATGCAGCCATCCCCAAGGCACTGTGCTGCTAAGATCTGGCATTTTCCTGCTCCAATGGAAAAGGAAGACTGATACTTTCCCTTATAGTAACCTTTGCTGATTAATCAGTGTAGTGACATTGAAGTCAGTTCCAGTGGGAAATAATTGCTGTCGCTCTCAGACACAATATGGAAATAAGACGCCACAGTGACAGCAATGGTTTTGAAGGGCTGGCAAGGAAATACTGATCAAAGATCAATGTCTGGCAGGCAAAGTGTTCACTTAAAGTCAAGGAGAGAATAGTTTAGGTAGGGAGGTTTCTCTTGAAACTGACAGAGTTTGGACAGGGAATGGGAAATCTCAAATAAAAACCTGGATACAGGGAAATTTTAGTTCTGCAAATTGGCTTGAAACCCAGGGCACAGACTTGCAGCTGAGCAAGGGCAGTTCCTAATCTGAAGGGTATTTCAAAGGTTGGCTGTGTAAGATGAGTAAGACAGCACCTTTGCTATAGTGCTAGGATTTGGCTTCCACTCTGGGTTCTGCTGAACTTTTCCTATTGATGACAATGAACATGATCCCAGTTACCTTTTCTGCCTCCGTTTTTTTACCTATAAAAAGAGCAACGAGCCCTTTCCTTTCACCAAGTGTACTATAAAGGTATCAAAATGCCCATTGCTCAGACATTAAAGTAATGAGCTGAGATGGACTCGAGACATTTTTGTTGCCCAGACTTAGGTTACTAAATAAATATGTCCCATTCGTATATAATTATAATTTTCTTTCAAATAAGTTGCAAAGAGCTCTGTTTGTGGAACTGATATATGTCAGTTTATACCTGGAAGAAATTGTGGTCCATCCAGCTAAGTTTTGTTCTTGAGTTCTTGAAAACAGTCAGATTTTCTCCTCTTCAGCACCCCAATTAGACTGAATATCCTGGTGGGATCCATGTCATAAGCTGACAACTGTATGGGAAGGCTAAAGGAGTCTCTGTTTCAGAGATTATAAAGTCCACAACTGTATTAACCTACTGAAAACATTAATTTTAAACATGTAATTGAGAGTTTCCCAAGCATATAATATGCCACAGGACTGGCTTCTTATATAATAATAAATAAATAAATAAATCACCTAAAGAGTGATATATTGTCAACATTAGCAATACCTTAATGATATTTCTCCTCTGGGAATAAATACATGGTTTGAATAATATACAGAGCTATCAACAAAGCAGAAGCAAATACAGCACCTACCATTTCCCCTGACTCTCATATTTCTAGGAAGTAAATGAAAGCAAACCAAAGCAAATCACTGTGATCATGAAAACATATGGCATCAAAAGCAAGGGGCTGCTCCACATGGCTTACATGGGAAACAGAATCTGCCTTCCATCAGCATAATGAGAATTTGTTTCCATGCTGTTCTGATAAAGCAGGCCTCAGCTAGAAGGATAAATATGTTGGTGTCTAGGGATAAATTTAATTATTTTACATTTTTCATTGGTTTTATGTGACCAAGGAATGCAACTTCTCGCAGGCCATTAGCAAGCCTTGGATGGGTCATAGCTGCCTGCAGTAAATGGCTCTAGATAAGCAAGATCTCACAGGATTGAGCCAAAAGAAAGGGAAACCTGAGAATCAGCACACATTGCATTTGCACACAGGAGCACATCATTGTATCACACTCAACAGCCTGCAACAGAACTCCCAGCTGCACAGATCCAAGGAAGGATGAACTGGGAAAAGAGATGGATTCATCTGAGTAGGAAATGGTAATTAATACCTTGACTCAGAGTTTAAGCTTCACTGCTGATGTCTCATTTCCAAGACATTTAGAAAGAAAGATGTGTCTCATGAACTTGTGAGGTGCCTCTTACAGTGCTGCTGTTAATGCCATATGCAGTGCATGAATCTTAAATCTTGGTGCAAAGTCCCAGGCAGATCAGCTGGGAGCCTTAGACAGGTAATTTCACTCACCACAGGGATGTCCTGAGAGTCCAGTAAAGATAAGGCTATTTCCCTCTCTCCAAAGGAAAAAACAAAACAAAACAAAAAAAAATGTAATTCTGTAATAGGACTTGAAAAGCTGTTTCCTCTAGCCCATGAGTTACTTCCATGAGGAACAAACCACTCCACTTCTCAGGGCTTCCCACCCAGCCCTTTGCCTGCCTTGATTTTTAGACTGTATGACCCAAATTCTCAAAGTCATGAGTATACATCACACCTACTGATGTGATTTTTGAAAACTGATTTTAGTGGGAAATGACATCAAAATTCTGATGATGATGGAAGCTAAGCTATTTTTGAGACAAAATATGGTCATTTAGAATATCTACAATGAGACTTTGGTGATGGTTAACACAATACTGAAAGGTAGTCTTTTCACTATAATTTTAATTGTCTTTGACTCAGAGATTCCTATAGCATTTCCTGTGTCCATGTCCTTTTTTTCCTCACCTGTTACGTCAGATGAAAGATGACCATCAATCAATATGAATCATGTGCCAGATCTTGTTTTTGCCAGCTCTGAGGAGTCTGTGCATTAAAATGGGCCGGAAGAAAATTAATGACCTACCAGGCACAAATCACAATTGCAATGTTTCAGAAGTTGTACAGAGAAAAACTAATTAAACTGACTGCCACGAACCCAGGACAAGAAACTGGGAAATATGCCAAAACAGTTCCCAAAATAGCTCCTTTCAAAAATGCAAAATTTTTTCTCTTCTTTCCTCACTTCCCTCCCCTTTTTAGCCACCCTGACATTTATTTCTGCTTAGAACATCCAGGCAGTACCTTTCTTCCATCTAGTCTCCACAGAATTCTGCAGATTAGCGTTAGTGTCCTATGCACAGAACAGCTGTTACTCATTGAAATCCATCACATTTCATAAAAGAGTATAATACAGCTGATAGTATTAAAGAGCCACCCCTCTACCAGCATTCCCTGTGGATGGACCTCAGCCTTGTCCCAGGCTGGCCATCCTTATGTTCTCCTTAAAGAAATAGGCAGCAAGAGGGAGTTTTGCTAGAAACAGACAACAGAAGAGGAGGTGAAAAACTGAAAATACAGCTCTGGAAAACTGGTTGGAGAGAAATGACACACAAAAGAAATTCACGAGGAGAAGGACTCTCCTTGAGGTTGGTGCTGTGCTGGCCTCTGTCCCAGATTTTTACTTGGTGACACTGGAAGAGTCACATTGTCTGTATGTCACTTCACCATGTAGAAAATTATGTTTTCCTTTCCAGTTAGGCCCTATAGCTCTTCAGCATAAGAAAGCATCTCTTATTACCCATATGTCAAGCACCACAAATTCTTTAGGAATATAAATTGTACGTTGTCCTTTTGTGGTTCCACAATTATTTTATTTGCATTGAAAATCAGAGTATCATGGAAAGAACCATCTTTGTTGTATATTAGAGAAACAGATGCATAAACCCTTCTAAATATGACATAAGTGCTTTTGGTTAATTACAACCCAGAACTAGAGCACAGACATGCAATGAAGGGGAAATTCAGGAGTTTCTCCTATATCTCAACTCATTTCCAAGCTCATATATAGATAGGAATTCCATCTCTAAAAACATTTTAGGATGCCAATGTGTTAATTTGTTATTCTGTGATGTTAATATGTAGTAGTGGAAAACTGCATCCCTTTATCTTCAGCAGTCTTAGGCTGATTTATGCTAAAGAAGTCCTACAGATAGGGAGAGATATAAAATGCATGTCACACTCTAATCAAGATTAAAAGGAATAAAGTACTTTTGTTTCTACTATCAAGTTTGGCCAGAGATAAAATATTTTTCAGGAGAGCTGGCAGCCCCATGCTTCTTTTCCCCAGAGCCTGATGATTCTGACACTGATTCATTCACCCAATTCATGATTCCTTCACCCAGTTACTGTGCCATTCTCATGAAGGCACAACACAAAATTCCCCCACGCATGACAAGAAGTTCCTTGAGTATTATCAAGCTATGCTCAAAGTGCCAGGTTGCCAGTGAGCAGCAAACAAATATTGATCACACACAAAAAATATCCAATAGCAATTTTAAACCAATCTTGGCAGAAGGCAGCTGGATTCCAGAGACTGTGACACCAGTTATTTCACCCTTCTGTATCATGCCAGCAGATTTGGGAATCCTTAGGGATGCTTGGTGCCAGTTTTTTAGTCACTACCCAGAAGAGATGCAGCTGGTATTTTTTTCTTGTTGAATCACTCTGTCAGTTCTTTTGGTTTTTATGGAAAAAAAATTTAAGTGTGAAACACTGCCCACTTAAAGATGTGTGTGCAGACTGACAAATAAGATTAAACTCTGATGTTGTTCATCAGTTCCCAGATAAAATTGTCAGAAGAAACTAAGTGACTTAGGATACTGCTTCTCAGTTGTAATTAAAATATTTAAGAATTTACATCGCAGTGGAAGTCTGAGCCAGCCAGGAACCTAGATGACTGTTGGGAGTTAATTTAATTTAGGTTTCAGGGTCACCTAGGCTTTTTTGAAGGTACTCTAGTTATTTTTTTTAATTGGATGAAATCCTGAGAATGGGCTGAGGGAAACTGAGTAGTACTCCATTCATCTATAGTCTGTGCTAAATATTGTGTGGTTTGGTCATTTCTCCAGAAAGTAATAAATTTGTTAGACCAAGATAAACTCACCAATGTCAAAAAAGTTTGCTTATGGGTGAAGAACAGTAGCAGTTTTGAGGATAAAATCCCTAATCCTTTATGCAATAGATTGAGGGCAAAGTGAACTAAATGCCATTTCTCCAAGCTTTAAACATATATGCACTTAAATAAGCCTTCTGGGATATAGGAATGTCTGTGCTGGAAGTTCGCCTGAAGTTTAAAGCGCTAAAATAGCATTTCAGACATAGCAGAAGTCAACTGATTTTAGAGAAATTGTGACCATAGGATTAACTATTGCCCTCCCAGACTTGCAGCAGCACAGTATTCTCCTTTCTTTGTCAGAGAGGAGAGCTCTATTAGGGTTGAGGTGTGCTCAAAACTGCATGGTCAAGACAGCAGTGAATTTAAGATGTCCTTTTGCATCCTAGTTTTTGGCATTAAGGAACAATTGCATCAGCAGTTGGGATCAGTAGGAGGCAGGGATGAAAATGTGTGCCTAGTGCACATCATGGCCTGCATCTTTAGGGATCTGGCATATACTTGCACAGACCCTTGCCTCCTAAGCTGACCCCTATTTCCTTATCCTGTCCTCCTCATATCTGCTGGCTGGGATGGCAGTGGAGAAACCTCCATTCAGTACAGACCAGCAGGGAGACATTGTGCTGTTGCTGACTGTGAGCTGCTAACAGTACATGCTTGGGATATGGTAATTATTATGGCATGCTTGTCTGCTTAATTTTTTTTCTCTATTCCTGGGTTTGCCCAAAATCCAGAGTTGTGAAATGGTGAATAGCTCAGGTCCATTTCTCTTGTGGCTGTGTGTTTCTTGGTGCATCTAGTTACTTTCTAACTGATCAGTCTTGTCAACAAGAAATTTGCAAGTATTTAGCTTCTCATTTCATTGCATATAATGATAGATTCATAGGCATTAAGTGGCTGGTACTTAGAGCCACCTCATATTAGTCTCATACTGTGGCTAAAACACCAAATTTTGATTGTGAGACACAGGATTCAACCTCATGGCTCCAACTGCCATGTCTAACCCAGGTATGTATCTCAAGGGATAAAGACAAAATTAAAACAAATTCTATTTCTAATACTGTGAAATCTGATTAATGCAGAAAGGGCATCTCTGAGCTGATATTTGATATGGTGGTGATCACATTTAACCCCATTAGTCATTCCTGATTTGCTTAGCATGTGCATCATGCTGAACAAAAAAAAATATTCAGAGAACAAATCAATATGTTTCTTTTTACACTGGGTGTGCCCTTGGTTCTTTCAGGTCACAATGACCTCAAAAGCTGACATCCAGATTTGATCCAAGTTTTTATTCTACTTTACAGAGATAAGCAGAATAGAGAACTCCTGATTCCAGGATTAAGGGAAACAGGAGTTACAGCCATTCTGGGAATATAATAAAAGCTATTTTATGCATCATAGTGTATCTAGTGGCACCATTAATTGTTCATTGATCCTCTATACCTAAAAGGTTGCAGCAGGGTTGTTTGCCAGCATCAGTTAAGCAGAACAATGGTTGTGATTGGAAAAATATTGAACATTTTCTATGCTGATGTTTGCTTTGTCACAGTTCTTTTTCTGCTGGGTTACTCTTTCTGATCTGTCATGAAACACCTGCTCTTTAAGTTGTGTCTTTGCATGCTTTCTCTGTTAGTCTCTCTTGAACTCTTTTTCCTCTTTGTGAAAACATAGTTCTGACAGTGACTTTGGAAAACGTCACAGCTGTTTTTCTTATTCTGAAGAAAAGTCACCCTACCACCCACAAAGCAACCCACTTGGCTTTTCCTCATGACACTGCCATTGTGTGGATCTGTAAAGCACCCTACTTTTTAAAGACTATGCAACCAGCCACTGTTGTGTCATTTTTTTTGTCTCTTTGTAATTTTTGTTTTGGGTAAAACTGGATTTTTTTCACTAGGACAATGATGCAGGGGGAGGAAGGGAGCAAAATTTTAAAAAGAGAAAAGCCTGATGGTCAGTAAATAATGAAAAACAATTATGTGGCTGAAAAAACTTCATGAATAAATGAGTCATCTGGACAAAGGAATTCTGTAGAGCTAGGAGTCAGGGAAACATCTAGACATTTGGCAAATCTAATGAGCTCAAACAACAGATATATTTAGCAGTGCTGTGTGACATAAAGGATGAAACTCATAGTCAGGTTAACCCTGCAACAATGGCAGGCATATTGCTAGTCTGAGATATTGGGCAAGAAAAGTCCTGTCTTCTCACGGGGAGAGATTGATGTAAATAGGTGCATAAATAATTATTTTTCTATTCAACCCTTTTTTTTTGTGAGAGTGACATCCACATGAAAAACTGTAGTAAACTACTTGGTACAAGGTTATCCAAGCAGGCTCAGGGGAAAAAACCCTGTTTGTTCTAAGAATGATGATGATGATGATGGTTTTATACCTCTCAGCAGAGTAGGTGCAAGGAGCTCCTTTTCTAATGTCACGCAAAAAGCCCAATCCCAGACCCAAAGGTGTTCATTCCATGGAAACAGGTCAGGATCAGTAACTGCCTGAGCCACTCAAAGGTGTAGAAGGGCAGAGCAGAGTTGTCAAGATCCGGGTTTATCCTCTCCACAAATTGTGAGGACAGTACAGTTCCTGGACAAGTCTATCAGGGAGAGTCTTTCACTGCAGACAGAAAAGTGAACTGTACTGATACAGGAGTCAGGAGACAGAGAGTCAACCTACCAGTAGCACAACAGAGAGGTGGAAGATTGGATTCAAGTATTTCATCTACTTTATCTACCTTAAGAGACTTACCTGTGCCTCTTCTACAGCGAGGAGAACTGCTCTCTGGGGTTAGCTGTCAGTAGGGCAGGCACCTCTCTCCAATGGTATTTCCCAGATTGGTACCTGGTAACTAGCAGTGTCTGGGTTAGAACACGGAATTTTTTCAGAATTTAATTTCAGGGATTTGATTTCCATTCAGTTCCAGAAAGAATTAAGAAAATTAAATAAGAGAAATCCCCTCTTTTTTTCTATCTGAAAACATTTCTCTGTTTTACCTCGAAGTGATATGTCCAGTATGCCTCAAAAGTCCTCAGAGGTTCACTGAGAATATATCTAACTAAACATCATCCTCAGACATTCTGAGGGAGGTGACCCTCTTTTAGGGAGATTAACACAATGCCATTTTACCACAGAGAAGAGGTTAATTCTGATACTGATACTTCTGTTAACTGCTCAATTATTTTCACCCTAGGATAGGAAATGTCTATGACAGACACTACAGAAAGGAGAAAATAGAAAGATTAGGAAACTTAAAACTGAATGGCAGCAAAATCTGTCTCAGTCTCACCAGTATTAATTGAACGGATATTTCCAATAACCTTTGTAAAAGTTAAAGGAGAGCATGGTTTTTCCAGTACTGGATTAGAATTTAGGATTAAGTCCAGCCCTTATCATGACCTTGTTGCAGTCTTGACCATTCGATCATTATGCAGTTTGGGTCCTTTTCAGAAAAAGGGGGGTTCACATTGCTTTCTCAGTGTTTTCTCAGTGATTGTATAGTTTCCCACAAGGCAGAAGCCCAGTGTGGTTGCCTCATCCCCAGAAAGGGTTGATGAGGCCCAAGGTGACAGAGTATTGTAACTGTGTTGTCTCTATTCGTGAGTGGTTTGTAAGTACAGGATAACCAGGATCCAGGAGCTGGTCCAAAAAGCTCTGACAGTAATATTAATATTGCATTTCAGACATAGACTTGCTTTGTACTGCTGCATCTGGCCATCCTATAGCGGCCAGAAAACCACCACGTGGGTAAGGTGGTAACAAGTCTGCCTAAAATTTCAAGCATTTGCAGGGCATTATTTGTAAACACTCTCCAGAGTGAGAATGATGCACTTCATTAGAAAATGCGTTTTCAGACAAATTTACACAGGAGAAACAACTGAAATCACTTGAAAGAATCATTGCAAGTGATTTATGCGGTTTAGGTCAAAATTGACTATGAAAGGTTGTTCGTCCCACAGCTTGTGGAGCAATTTATAGTTCATAAAAATGGTAGCATTCAGGCAGCCAATCTCTATCAATACCAAACAAATTTATTACAGTGTGTCAAAGCTTAATACTTCCTTCACAGAGCAAAACCACAAAATATGTGTAAGTTATGTTAGTGGCATGTGTCAATGGCCAAAAAAGAGAGGTTTTGAGATGGAAGGTATTCCATACAACATGCCTTCTGTGCATTTAGTGAACATCAAAAATCAGCATATTCTAACTACAACATTTCTTATTTCAGTTTTCTGGAAGGACAGCTTATCCAGAAATGTCAGCACACAGAAAGATGGAGGTAGGAGTACAGGACTATCCCACCAGTCCGTTTTCATCCCTGCTTTATAATCCAAACAGTAAAGTAAAGCAGATTTGTGAAGGAAAACAGAAACCTTACTGTTAGTATTTGGAAGTGTCAGGCTTTAAAAAGAAATCAAAATACACATCATAGTTGAGTTATCAGTCCCTAATCTTACTCTGATGATCTATATGTTTTGTTAAAAATCTATGAACCTGAAAGTATAAGTCTTAAAGGCTTGCAGTCTCCAGCAGATGGGATTTTGTTTGTGCATCACTACTGGGCCACATTTGCTCAGCCTAGCATCTATTTATTCCTCTGCCCAAAATATTACTATTATAATTTGTATACTTAAGTGCCAGATTTTCTGATTTTTTCTGAGCTGCTTTCATCACTAAAACAGGCAAAACTGGCTTTAAGCCACTTATATCTTCCCCTGGAGTCTGGAGGCAGCCAGATGTCAGTCCAGTACCTTGCATAAATTACAGCAGCCTCAGGAATGTTCTGCCTGGTTATCCACACACACAAAGGGCTACTCTGGTGCCCAAGAACAGTCAAAAAAGCAGAGTGCTCCAATTAAATTTCTTTTGCTCCTGATATCTCCTTTCCATTAGGGGAACACAAAGCACAGTATGGTTCTTGGAAGCTCCTGCTTTATGTCACTAAGAGATTTAATTTTTACTAGGAGCCATAAGAGGCAAGAGGTACCAATTTTATGACATTGTAGGGCTGGACATAGAGAATGCAGCATCACTGAAATTTTATTACTAAGAATGATATTTTTCTTTCTTCTTGGTATGAAATTATACAGGAGAGTAAGCTGTGTTTTCCATAACATATGAAATACATGCTATGACATCAATGAGGTATTTTTTCACCTAATATATCTTATATCTCAGTAATTTAGGGGGTAGTCTTGCTACCTGTTCCAGGGACCTAAATTACACCAGCTAAGTGCAGATGCAAAATTATATCCACAATTTTACAGTTTTAAAAAACATATTTTGTGTTAAAGACAGACAATTGAATATAATATGTGCATATGAATGCATATAGAGGGTGTAAATTCTGACTGGTTTTCAAGGGAGCATCAGTAAAACATTGTCAAAGGGAGAGAACTGTGTGATATAATCCATCTTAGACATTATTTCATGATCAAGGTAATTTTTCTGTCCCTGTGGCAATATTTTACACAAATAATGCTAAAGAAAACTGTCCCTATTTGTTTCATCATGCTTCTGAATGTAAATCTTCATTTGAAGTCCCTTCTGGAACAGAAGGTGAATGCTGAATTGAAGGGCTTGTGTCTGCAAACATGGTGTGAGAGAGCCAATGCCTGAGTCACCAGGAAAAAGCAATTACATCTTCTGTATAATCACCTCCCATGTAGAGAGAATCTAGAAGAGCAGCAAAGAGATGTGTCTGTGCACAGTGGTGTGTCTCTTTAGCACACAATGCCTATTTTCCTTCTATTTATATCTTCCCATTTCCTGAAACATCTACCCCTATCAGGTGGTTAATATTTTGTATGTCTCCTCTTTATTCCATGCACCAGTCCTTTGGCCTGAATCTTTTCTAGGGATTGTTTTGCTATAAAGTTCTGAGCATAATATTTTATATAATGAATATGACACAATCTTTGGCATGAAAAAAGTGAGGTGTAATGATATCTTTAATTATTGTATCAATATGCATAATAGAATTGAATTAAGATCACTGAGACAGCCTTAAATCTGAATTTTTAATACGTCTTGAAATTGCATCTATATTTCCTTTGTAAATTTCAGAAGAATGCAATTTTCCAAATTTTTAAATTATCAAATGAGGAAAAAGGATAGACTTTGTAGATTTTCTGTTGTATGCAGAAATGCTGATACCCACACAAATCACTGGGGGGGTTAAAGCAGAAACTGATAGTGGTAGCTGATTGCCATCCTTTCTATGAGGAGCTCTGAGGGAGAACCAGAAGCTTTTTCAGAGGGTTTTGCAGATATGTGCTCTATAGCAGACTGATGCATAAAAAAATGAAAATGTGAGCTGCTCTACAGCAGACTGAGGCATAAAAAAATGAAAATGTGAGCTGCTCTTGTGGGCACTGCTAAAGCCTGGCCACGAAACAAATGTTAAGTATTTCTAAAAGTCAAAACCTTATTTTGAACCATGAAACATTAGAAATTTCAAGACCAACTTCTCTACCTTTTTTCTTTCTTTGTTTTTTTTTAACTTCAACAAAAACAAACCAAACCACCTCTGGTTTCTTTGGTTTGGTTTGGTTTTGGTTTCTTTTCCCCAACTTCATTCATGAAACTAGCTTCTCTTTGCAAAAAACCAAACAAACATTTGAAACAGGCACCTAGTGCAGAGTATTAAACACCAGATCATTAAAGATAAGAAAAATTATTGGCAGCTGGAAAGCAAGCCTTTCTACTTTCTAATAGGGTGTATCAGACTGATGTTACCAGCTGGCTTATAGCCTCTGTTTATAGCAGTTGAGGGAGTTCCAGAAATGTTTCAGACTCCAGAAAGACTTCAATATAGAACTGGAAGCATAGTAACCTATTGCTTTTTTTTGGAAAATCATACACATGGCCTGCAATATAAAAAAAAATCCCCCACAAATATTAATAAAGTAAATGAGGTAAATGTTTATCATATGTTATCCTTATTCAAGATACTTTCATCCAAAGTTTGAGATAAATTGGTAACAGAGTATAATAAGGATCCTTCACCCTCTACAGGTGTAGTTTTTGCATTCATGGGGTTCTTGATTATTTTGTTTCTTGTTTTTTTTTCTGAAAAAGACTCATCTGGATTTATTTTTGCCTGTTAGGATTTACTAGAGCTGTTCTTCTTGGCATTGTGACTAGGTCTTGCAAAAGCTTTATATATTTTAAGCTTTATATATTTTTAAGGGAGTCATTTTGTATTTGCAACAGCGTATTTAGAGCTTCTCTCTACAGTCAGCTTCTAAGACTTCTTTTAGTTTTTTGTGGGTATCTGGGACCAGAAAATAAAGAGATGTTAATTAAACATGTTTGTTTTCTAGCTGGGGAACAGATGGCAAAATGCTTTAGTGTTTTAATGGTGACTGAGGCAGGTTTTAGGGTAAAACTTTTGTTTAAGTGCCTGGAGATTGTATAAGCACAGCTCAGTTGCTCCTGTTACGTAGCTGTCTGAGACTGACTGGCTGTCTCAGGACGTAGTCACGCATTCTCTTTCAGCTACAGCTGTTCCAGCTGAGGTATTTACTCCCCACAGCTGTTCATCACTGAATCCAAACTGGAAATCTTTACCACCCATCTGATTTATTGGTGGAGAAGCTCACGCAGGCAATCCCCAGCTTGCTCTAACCAGGTCAACTTCCATGGGGGAAGTGCTGTGCTTGTTTGTCTGCAATGCCAGGGAGAGGCAGAGCCTCCAGATGGGAGGGTAAGAACATTCACTGCTCTGTTTGGGAAGAGGAATGAGGTGAGAGAGATAAAGTCACCTCTTTGGGAAGTGGTATTGGAGACAGGATGAAAGGCATGTCCAGCCTCTGGGAATGACAGCCCACTGCCACTGCAGTGTGCATGCAGAATGTCCAGATGTTTCTGTTTCATTTTTGCCTTGGAAAACATCCAAAATCTACCAGCTAATCTCAAGGCCCTTGCTTTGAATGAGTGTGAAGCTGTCCATATCTATGGAAACTTAATCACATCTCCAGACCACTGCAGGGCAAGCTCTTGAGAATATTTTTCTTTCTGAAGCAGTCTTTTATTGTCATCACAGTGAGTGGAGAAATAATGAAAAGGTGACATTGGAAAAGAAGACTCATTGTCACTAAGTGATTTGACCAGCTCCACCAAGGAAAGACAGGGAGAGAGAGGTTTCAAGGAAAAATACATTTCACACTAGCTATGAGTCTGCTGTATTCCTCTCTTCACTTTCTCCCTACAAAATTTCCCCACAGATATCAAACTCCACTCCTGTTGATTTTAGAAATACTGATGTCTCTAACACAGAGGCCAGTCATTATTTCTTGGATATTGAAAGGTCTACATACTGTAAGTGGCAACTGAGCCCAGAAGCTATAGCTGTGCTCTTAGTGATCCATGAAGGAAGCAAGGATTATAGACTGAAGTAAAATATATTTTTAAAATCATAGAAAAAAATTAGAGACCAGATGTTGATTTTTAGAGTGAATTGTCAGAAAATAGAAAACTGAAACAAAACCAAAAACAACAAACGAAACATATGTACTGCTGCAGTTACTTGGCTGGTAAAGATAAACATTTGTATAGCATAGTATTGCTATCTTCTGGCCTTCTGTCATCTCTTTGCTTTCTCCACCCCTAAGGCACAGGGATTGATTTGATGACTCCTAATTTCTATGACTCTATCATAGCATCTCTCAGCTTTCTAGCTAAAGTGCTTGTCAGTGTGAAATGAAAGATTTAGAAGAGGAAATGTACTACACAGAAGTGAAAGTGCCAGGGTGAGATCTACGCTAAGCTGAAAGTATATTTCACAGAAATTTTTTTCATCAACTATCAAAGAACAAAATAAAGGTTTGAAACTGTGATAACTGAAGGTACTGAGCACCAGGAGGACTGTCCATGGTGATGGTTCTGTGCACAGAATTATCTTTGCCATTATTAGATTTGGAAAGGTCATGGAAAAGTCTGTCGTTCCTGTGGTTCTCACACCACATTATTTGACTTTCCATATCTCCTCAGATCTGTTGGGGTGATCTGAGGCACATGTGGGTGGGGAACTGAGAATTTTTCTTCTTTTTGCAAACAAAAAACTGGGTACTGCTTAAGTGGACAGGAAAAGATTTCGTCCTCAAACATGTTCATAACTTCTTTAAGAGTAGGAGGTTTTTTAAGTAGTAGGAGAATCAAAAGAAAATTTGTTCATACCAACTATTGCACAACGTTTTCCTACTCTTTCACAACACTCTGAAAACAATGTCAGTAGAAAGTACATGAGTTAATACAAATCATATTCTCTTCAAGCTTATCAATATGTACTTGGATCTGTATCATTAAGGTTTCAGAGTCTTTATAGTTTTCCTGATAGTCAATTATGTGTATTTCAGTTAGGGACTGATATAGGTGTTGTTCACATAACTTTTGACACACTTGGATAAGTGTAACATTATTCCAGATGCAGTCATAAAAGAGTTAATAGATTAATGTGCTCTTCTGAAACTGCCCAAACACTGGAAAATAGTTTATGGCTTTTGATATATTTTGACTGTGTTATATTCATGTATCACTCCCCTTTTCAAAGAGTCTCATCCATATTTTTCAGATCAGTTTCCCAAGGGAATTTACTCAGTTTCTGTAAGAGAAATTGGCTGTTAAGGCTAAATCTGGTCAGAACCCAGAGGACCATTTTCCAGCCCAAGCCTATTTAGGAAGGGAATGGCAATTTGTTTTCAATGACTTCATTCACTCTTTCTGCAATATTTCCAGTAAATGCAGGCGTTGCTCTTCTGGTGTGAGCTCAGCACATCATTCCTAACGTGGTCCTAAATGAAATTTTATATTACTTACTGAAATATGCACTTTTCTTTATATGTTCTTTATCTCTCATATTATTATGCTGAATCATTGTAAAATGAAAAAAAAATGTGATGAGTTATCCACAAAAAAACTAAGCGACATTAGATCATCACAACTGGTGGTGCTAAATCAAATGTAAATACCCAGTTATTAGCCATCAGATCTAAAACACTGCCAAATAGTTTTTGGTCACTGTGTTTACACAGTGACAGATTCTCATGTTAGTCATATCCTTCTGAACAAATGTTCTGGATGGACTCTTAAATCAGTGTCCACAAGGAAATAGAGGGAGGCAGCCAAATTCTGTTGAATGTCTGCCATTGACAAAGGTTAAGCATTTACAGTCACTTTCTGCCTAAGTATTCTAAGGAAATAGTAAGGAGTGAAAAACAGAAGGCAAGGATGTCCTGTACTCTTGGCAGCAATGAAGTAAGGGTGACAGAAGCAGTTCCAAAACAGCCAGCTACTGGGCCAGATCCTGTTCCCGTTAGCGTCACTGGTAAAACTCCCTTTAGGTCTAAAGGGACTAGGATGGGGCAACTGGTCCTTCAGGTGACTAAGGAAAAAATAGTGAGGACTTGACTCTTCTCTTTTTGCTTCCACTTCTTGTTCATGGAGAATCCCTATGGGACTGAATAAAACTAAGTCAGGATGTAAAGTATGTGCCTCAACCAGACTGTCAGGAAGGCTAATAACATGCTGCATCCTTTTAATTTCCCTGGAAATCTATGCCCATTTTCCCCATTTCTTTTCTAGACAGTCATAATATTAAATCTATTCTGCCCCAATTAATTTCACACACAAAAAATCAGAAGGATTACAGCAATGGAAATTTTTTTGGGGTGAAAATAAAATTTAAACCAAGGTGGATTTTGCCATTTCAGTCCTCACATCACACAGCTATAAGTCCACATATATCTGGGATGACTTTTTGGTCATTGCCCTGACATTTAAACCTTAACCTTCACATAAACCTTATGCAGGGCAGATGGATGTATGTAATTCACTGACACAATTCTGCTCTGACATCTCTGTAATACGTTGGATATAACTGCAGGTATCTCAAGGAATGGAAAGTCACAGACAACTGCTGCAGGCACACAAGACATGGGGGATATATCTTTCCTCACTAAGGACAATACATTTTTTTATTTTCTTTGTTTTCCTTTGTTTTCTTCATTTTTCAGGTCAAAAATCAAATCTGAAAAATTACAGCAATACTTCTGCAGATATTTTAAAAAATGCAAAGTAGGGAAGATATATTTACTTAAGATTTAGACCCTTACCTGCTTTTAGCAGCACAGGGGCAGTGGACCTGTGAGGCACCTGTGGAAGAGGTGAGGGCAAGGAGCTACAGTGAGACAAGAGTCAGCTGGCATCTCCTGCACCTTCTGGTCTATCAGAGATATCTCTTCTTTAGGAAAAAGAAGATGGGATGGAGTGAGTTAAACATTTCATGTCCAGGCCCAATATTGTCCCAGACATCATGAATTCTCATCACATGTCCATACAAAAGCTGGCTGACAGGAAACTCTGTGGGGCCTTCTGAGAAAGAAGTCTCTTGCAGTCAGAAAGATCTCCCAAAATTTGCCTCTTGCACCATGAGCTTGCAGTCCAATTTCCCCATTTTTGCCATGATTCTGCTCTAGCAAGAAACAGCTACAAGTGATTCCTCAGAGCACAAAAAACCCATCCAAAAGGGAGTGGAAAAATTTGCCTGTCCCTGGCCTTTAGCCTTTACAGAGAACTTCAAAGTTTTTTAGTGAAGCTCTGAGAAACCTGGTCTAGTGGAAGGTATCCCAGCCAGCCCTTGGCAGGGGTTTGGAACTAAATAATCTTTGAGGTCCTTTCCAACCCAAGATGTTCTATGGTTCTATGAATCTGGGCCACAACTTCATCTCTTACAGAAAAAAAAAAAACCTTTCCTCACCAAGACTGAGATGTGACAATCAAGAGTTTTCCTGGTATTGTAGTAGAACTGGCCAGGACACTCCCTTTTTTACCACATTTCTAAGTTCCCTTGAATCAGTAGAGACACCCATGAACAGTAGCAATGAGAGGCAAACTTGCCATATTTTGTTCAAAGTGTAATCCAGAAAAGGATGTGTCTGTTCTGACATGCCAAAGTAAACACTAAAGTTTTCCTTAGTTAAGGACCACTAACTAAATGCACAGCAAGCCCAGATGGGGCTACGTTTCATGTTGAAATGTTGAGTTGCAGAAATACATATCTCAGCCATACAAACTATCCTGAAAACTAAATTCAGGATGATCTTATCCTGGCATTAAATCTGAAGTCAATTAAATATATATATATATTTTAACAACATTGCATTTGTCAGGTTATTGGTTTAAAAATTTTAGAACAAAGGAACAAAGAACTGGAAATCTTCCAGAAGAAGAGATAATTTGATGATTCCCTATATAAATCTAACATTTCTTCATCTTTTATAAATGGAATTTTGCAGGTCATTAGTCCCTTAATGTAGTATAGCTATCAGTTGTATGGTGTGTGTGTGTGTGTGTGTGTGTGTGTGTGTGTGTGTGTGTGTGCGCGCAAAAAAAAAGCATTAAAATGGTTGAGATACAGAGAAAATTGACTGCTGCATAGTCACCACATTTAATAAAGATTTTTACTACACCCTTGGTATTATGGATCTATAATATGCAAATGTGTAGCATCATTAATATGCATTTGCTGCTTACACCCTCCTTAACAGAGTATGTTATGGGAATACAAATTAAAAACAATATACTCGACTCAGCTAAATTTTAATGGCCCATTGTATGAGTGATCCCCAATTGGGAGGTACCTAAACCCTTTGTCTTCAATACTTCCCTTCCTTCCCCACATCCATTTTCTTTATTTGCTCTTTTTTTCACTGACACCTCCACAGCTGAATTAGTTAGGTTTCAGCATAAAAAGTAAAGTAATACGAAGGTTCTTTGTTACCTTCAACGATGGTAGTTGGCACAAGAACTGAAAGCTGAGGCCCAGAAATGAGTTCAGCCAAGTGCCCATAGTGGAATAAGCTGTGCAGCCCAATCTTCTGTGCAAACATACCCTGGGGTTACTTTGCATTGTATCTGCTGTTGAAGGGAGCTAAGGTATCACCTAATGGAGGTGAGTCATTTGAGCATATCCCCTGGCACACTTATCTCCTTGTCTTCCCTTCCTGACTCCCTGTCCAGGGAAAAGAAGCTCCTGATACTCTCCCCTTCATCCAACAAAACCACTCTGGAGGGACAAGATCACCTCATTTGGCAAGCCAGACCAAGAGCTCTCTCACTGACTCACATACACCAGTGGCTTAAATTTTGACAGTGGATGCAGTCACTGGCCCCAAGTTTTCCCTTCCAATTCTCTACCAAGTCAGCACTTGTGCAACAAGGACAGACATAACAATGAAGCATCTTTAAAGCACTGCAAATTATAGCCCAGCATTTTAATGTCAACTGGTGTTGACTGAGGCTTGACCTAAGATGAGCCTCAAAGTGAAGCCTTGAGGGAGACAGTTCACAAGTAAAGCAGACAGGGACGCTGCTGGCATTAGGAAAAGCAGATGCCACCCGAAACGAAGTTACCCATCCTCATTAGCCAGTGCATGCAGTCAAACCTAATAACCAGCTTGCTGTTCTCATCAGTGCATTTTGCCTGCAGGCTTTAAACATCATAGATCAGGTGCACCTCCAACCACACTGTGGGGACAGTGTCATCTGACAGTGGTTGTGAAAAGGATTAGTAGGGAAGGTAATTTTTTCCACTGCCCTAGTTAAACCTAGCAAAGAATTGAGTAAAAGTCCTTAGTGGATGTTAAGGGTTTAACATACTGCCAGTTTATGCTCAAGTATTGAAGGTAAAACGTACATTTATATAAACTGAAGAATTAAAAAAACACACATGCACTTTTACAGTTTCCTTGGTATTATTTATTCAGCAATGGATGCCACTGTTATTTTCCTTTACTTAACAACGACTGTCCCAGAGCTTATTCCTTCCAAAATGCAATAGGGAGAAAAATAGCACAGCAAGATGCACTCTGCAAATTTGGCTTCCAAATATGGTGTGGGGACATTTGTCACTCAGCCTGCTTATTCAGTGCTGCATATTCAAGCTGTTTCAGCAGGTCTAGCTACTCTTGTGGGAAATTAAGCTGCAATCAGATTCTGCAGTCATCCAGGTCTAGACTGTGATATTGATCACAGAGCAGACAAACTGAAGGAACAAGGTTGAAATGGCCACTATGTATAAGAGCACATTTACTTGAGAGAAAGTGATCTTTTGCAGATGCAAATCTGCTATGCAAGGTGTAATGTGGTTGATTCCAAAAGCTGTGGAACAGCTGGGAAGCCACTGCATAGAAAAGATTCCATTTATTCCAATTACTTCTTTCTTATGTCACCTTGTCCATGAATCTGAGTTACACCAAACCTTGGTGTTTGGTGTAATTCAGGATCTCTCTCACATTTCTATTCATTAATCACAATGTCTTTCATGGAAATTCAATCACAGATGTGAAAGAAAAAGCATGCCACCCTCATGCAAAGATTGTAGAATCTTTGATGCAGTTGCTCTCTCCACAAATTCTTTGGTAAGCTCCAGATCCTGCCTACAACAGGAATCACAAAGTTGAAAACATCAGGAAACCAATACAAGTTCCCATTATGTGACAGATTTTCAGCTGAAAGCTTTGTCCATTTTGATTCCTTTATCAATACTTGATAACCACTGAACATGGGTTGTTGAAGTTATTCATGCTTTGAACTAATTTTACCACAGCTATAAATGACATGTTGACCAGTGAAGCAAGAATGGGATGACATAATGGAAACAAACATTTTCATCTGCCAGTTTCAATTAGCTGATGATTAGATGTGGAATGTAATATTGAAAATGTTATAAGTGTTCCTGTCCAAAGATGAGTGGAAGTGAGTATGTAATGTGAAACAACCTTTATTTGTATACAAATTATCTTGGCTAGAAAAAACAAAAAGACTACATAAAAATAAAGATCCTGAACACTGACTTATAAAACACAGATATAAATTCCAGAGGGCAAATGATGACCGAGATAGAAATGACAGTTGTGAACTAGGGTATTATTAGCTCACAACCATAAGTTCTTAACAAAAGCTATAAAATCATTAAAGAAGTTTTTTTATTCTTATCTAATACTTAGTGTGCATTATACAGAAAATGCAAAGAAAACTGCCAGTGAATTGACAGAGTCAGTAAACCTAGGCTGTAAAAAGAATATAGAGAGCTCTACTACAAATGGAAAGAAAAGGACTCTTACTGAGGATAATCATAGCTGTGGATTTAAAGAAACCTCAGAAAAAGTAGCTGTCCAAATAACTTCTAATGGTATCTTACAAACTCTTCTGAGAGCACAATATCCTTTAGATAATGTTTTCATTTGTGAAAAGGACAACCAAATTTACATACCTGCTTAAATAAAACATATACAAAATAGGCACCTTTTGAAATTATGATTTCCTTCACTATCTTGTTTTTGATAAACCCCAGAGAGTAAACCAAATTATTTATTAATTTGAAAAAAATTCAAAATTATTTTAAGTGCACTTGCATCCTACTTCTAGAAATATTTGATCCATTACTTCCTTCTCTGTGAAGTAATGTCTGTGAAGAAAACCCTTGTTAAATTTTTGAACAAAGACTGGAAATTTCTCAGAAGTTATTCCCTTTTCATACCCTCACAGTGCCTAGCAGCAACAAGTACCCTGTTGTCTTCATAGCTGGAACTGCTAAAGGGGAGTCCCAGGATGACAGAGACCACCTCACTTCGGTGGGTTCAACAGGCATTGCTGACAACAGCTCCTGGTGTTTGAACTACTTTCTAGCCTACAACAAAAAGACTTTGTGCCAAAATACTTTCCTAGGACATAACTGGTGACAAAGATCTTTCCCTCAAAACCAGTAGCTGGTGAGTGTTCTACCAGAGACCATAAGAGAGGAGAAATGGCTTGCACATCTGAGAACCATGAGTTTCTACACTTTGCCTAAGCAGAAGTTTAAAAGTTCATATGAACATCATATTCTTCTCAGAATAAAAGGAGCAAAATGAGAAGTATTGAAGAGCAAACCTAAGAAACCAAAAAGTTCATTGCAATATCCACCAGAATGTCAGTTTAAGTCCTGCAGCTTGCAGCAAAATAGACTTTTAGCAGAGAGATATTTTCTTTAGAGAGTTAAAAATCACCAAATCCAAGCTGAAGGAGAATGGTTCACAGAAAATGATTGAAAATCACCCATGCTCTGATCTAGAGTCAATTTACCTTATTGCTGTAAAATAAAATAAACCATCATTTCATAGGATAACCCTTTTTAATAATACAGTCTTCTACTCAGAAGAGGAAGATGGCAGGTCACAGATTGTCACTAATGGCAAAAATAGCTTATTCTGTGTATACAGAATTTTTGTTCAAAAGATGATAAAAAAATCATGTGAAAAACAGTGCAAAGGGAGACTCAGCCTGGTCTGGCTGAATTGGCTTTGAAGCACTAGTCTCTGAACCACTTGCTACAATTAACAGGTCCCTTTCCTCATTAATATTGGACCCAGCTGGTTCAGGCCCTGTAAGAATGGCTCATCTGGCACCCTGATGAGATCAGTGGAGGAACATAAATACAGCAGAAGCCACTGCCATCAAAAAAAGCTGCTTTTTCAGCATGACTAATTTACATTAAAAAAAAGATATTTAATTTTCTCATTCTATGATCATTAAAATAAGCTGGGTATTTTCTTAATATTCAGGGGGGGAAAAAAAGGGAAAAAAGCCAGAAGGTGTGGCACAGGAATACTGAGGATCAAATAAGACAGAAGGAAAACTAGTT
The DNA here is from genome assembly GCF_963662255.1 of Cinclus cinclus. Lineage (NCBI taxonomy): Eukaryota > Metazoa > Chordata > Aves > Passeriformes > Cinclidae > Cinclus > Cinclus cinclus. The sequence continues at coordinate 142,273,285 of NC_085046.1, read as the reverse complement.
CAAGCTCAAACTCAATTTTTTTTTTTCAGATAGGATGTTCTTGCTTTTATTTTTGCCAAGATGCAAATATATTGAGCCAGAAAGGTGTACAGACACAAAGTTTCAGAAATTATAGATTTGGTATTTGAATCAGATACTGTTTCCCATCCAAGGGTGTTCAGATATTTTTATAAAAAATTATTAGATTCCAGTGCATCTGAAAATGCTATCTAACTCATCTGACAGAGAAAAGAGAATGATATTAATTGCTACTGGCAGAAAACAAGTCTGTATCAAAGCTTGGGCTAAATCACCAAAATCTTGGCCTCTTCTTGTAAGAGAATGCTACAGTCCACTCCAATGACTCTGGATGTTGAAAATACTTTCTTTTCATATTCTAAGCATATACACATATCTATTTAAAAACAAAACAAAAAACCACCAACTTTTTAAATCAGCTACTGGCTTCCTTGGGAAGTTTTGACTGCTTTAAAAATTGGTTATTAAAAGACTTACAGTAGGTTTCTTTTTTCAGCATATTTCTTTTTGAAACAGAAACAGAGATGAAGACAATTCTTTTTTCACTAAGTTGACAGCCACTGCAGCATTGGTGCCTTCAAAACAATCAAGTTTTCCATTTCTATAAATCAGTGAAGGGGCACCTCAGTGTGCTCACTCATGTTTCACACAGACCTGTTGAGTAGTGACTGTACTTGTGAGTTTACAATGCTTGTTCTTCCTGTGGATGATGGTGCCTCTCCTGCCACAGCCGTAAAAGGATTTCCAAAGCTGTTCAAAACGTTTATCATGGGGGGGGAAAAAAAAAAATTGTTATGCTGAGTGAAATCTTACATGTTGAAAAAGTCCAATTCTTCAGAAGCCTGTGTTCAGCCAACTTGACAGGCTGTGAGGGTATTTGTCCTGAGGCAAATGATACACTGTCAGCCCAAGGGAGCCTGCTCTCCTGAAATTTATCTGGAATACCACAGCAGATGAATCACTCTTCTGGTAAAAGCGTCCTTGTGTGTGCTATTAAGAAAGAAAACGGGACTCTGAGCACATTTAGCAGATCTGTAACTGGAGTTGAGTTATGCAGCCAAGTCCCAGATTTCAGCAACACATGCTACTCTGCCCTCACACCACTCATAAACAACTTCTTCCCTTGCTGCTTTCCAGCAGCTCACTTCCCTTTCTAATCCCAGGAAGTCGCTGCCCACCCTTAAATGCTGAAAGATACATTTTAATCAAGCTGAGAGCTGAACAGTAGCATAATTTTACTTAAAGCACACACCAAGCCACACTTTAGAGCTATTTGGGGAAGGAGCCGACCGCAGCCAGGCAGCCCCCCTTGCAGAGTTCAGGCTGGGTGGTCATTTGAGCCAGGGACAACACAGTCAATTCAGAGAGATGGCCACTAAGTCAGCACAGCACATTTGGGGAATATCCAAGGCGTTAAGAAGGAGATGCACACCTTCAACTCCCTGCAGCTCGAGTAGCCTAGACCTGCAGGAAGAAATGTATCTTTTTTACTCTTCAGTAACTCATCTGGGGGAAAAATGCTTCGGGAAAAAATGCAGTTCAGGCTAAACAGATTTTCTTCTGCCAAAATGTATTTTTGTGTGTGTGTGTGTGTGTGTGTGTGTGTGATGAGACTGTCAACATTTTAAAAATTCTGTCCAGTTATTTGGACCCAATATCATCTAGTGAATTCAGTTTATATTCACAAGAAGCTTAATAACTCCATTCTATTTCAAATTCATCATTCTTCATTACTCCCTCTACTTGCTCTACCCTTTAGTCCATTTTTTTTTTTCAGATTTCACACATTCTCTAGGGTCTGTGTGCCATGTTTCTTGGTATGTTAATTGCTGTCTAATCAGAAGGAGTTGGGACAAACTCTACAGTACTCAACAGCCATTTCAGAAGATGGAGAATGAGGAAAATTTGCTTTGATCTGTTTAAGGCATACTGCGGCACCCAGGATATTTGGTGAAGAGGGAAAAGATCATCATATGCTGATGAAGACCCATAATTCAAAGAAAGATTGTCTCCCATGCTCACAGAACGCAAGGAGCAGATAAGGAACATGAAGAAACGACACTGCATTAAAGACGGAACATCAAAAGCTGAAAAAAGCTTTAGCAATTTGTGTGGGGTAATGTTTATCATTAATATTGTATCTGGCCTTAGCTCTGGGCTCCCAATAGATTAAGAATTGTAAGCAAGCCTTTTACCCTGGGTCAGGGTGAAGGAACATGAAGATATCAGAAAACACATTGCTTCCTACTTTTCATTTCATCTTATTTCCTTCCTCTTCCTTGTTTTCTTCCCCTTGTGTAAGTGGCTGAGTATGTTATCCTGTACTGCATCATCCATGACCTCCAGATGATGTCCATCCACAAGCCAGGGGAAGGAAATGACACATTTAAAAGACATAGATGCACATTGCAACTAATGTCCAATAAAGACACAGAGAGATGTGACAAAGTCCCCATTACACTTTGTCCTTGCATGCATGTTATCTCAAGGTCAGTAACTCCCAATACTTGCTAGCTGCAGCCACTGAAATTAAAATGAGTAAGCTTTGGGTCCCTTTAAATATCACAGAGGGAGGCCCAAACCTCTTTAACCATAAAGATAACATCTGTCTCAGAAATGGAAAGCCAAAGAAAAAAGCCCAGACAAAACCAGTTGCATAAAAGGCATAAACTTTGGGCTACTCATTAAATACAAAACACATTCATGTGAGAAAAGCTTGTAACAGAAATTTTTAAAGCCCTGAAAGTACAGTAATTTTTGTATCTGCAATCTCTGTATGTTATATTTTTACAGGTCTGTAAAAAATAGTTATCTCTAACATAAGTAGAAATGCCACAGATTTAACAGGGTCACTTGCAAAGTTAGCAGAAAGAGGTCACGCTTCCAATCACATTCATATACTAACGTGCCCAGCAGTAGATTATGATAATTTTTAATGTAATTTTTAAGATTTGTAATGCAACACATTACTCAATAGGATTTCTAAGCCTTCTTGGAGCATATTAGTCCGCCTTTATAAACCAAATGCCAGCTTTATCAAAGTCAAACATTAATTATTAGTGATAGGTGAACCTCAAAACGTTCAGAGGTTTGTTCTAGTTTGACTAGACAGGCATGAGACCAGCTGCTTGTGCAGATCATTTTGATGGCAGATTGCACTTCTGATACCGCAAATGTTACACAATTATTGCCATGTAAGCACCCAGACAGAGCCTGCTGCCTTCTAGAGGATACTGGAGTGTCTTGAGCTCAGCAAGTGTGGGGCTGCCTGGCTCATCATTGTCTGGCTGCACCACCACAAACTTCCACAGCATCTACTGCAGTGGGTGTGACAGAGTGCAACGTATAAAAGTGCACCATAATAAAATATCTACAGGAAGCTGGGAGTAGAACTATAAAGAGGAGAGGAGAGGGAGAGGGAAGGAGACATGCTATGATATGCTGAGGTATTCTACTAATGAGTCAGAGAAATCTTACAAATTTTCCAGGACAGACCTGTATAGATTTGTATACACTGAATGACACATTAGGAGCTGCAAACCCATGAGCCTGAACAAAAATCAGTACATTTGCAAGGGCTGTGCTTGAGCTGAGGAGCCCAGCCTCTTCTTAGGACTTACTGGCTCAGCTGGGGTGACTTATTACTCTAGCAGAGCTCGCCAACATGGCTCTATGACTCTTGGGTCAAAGCTTGCAATAAAGAATATTGGGTGTGCCAGCATATGTCAGTGGAGACAGGCCTGAGGGGGACATATGTGAGGAGCCAAGCTTTTACCCTGGAAGTATGATTACTTACAAGAAAATGAGAAAGTTCAATTTGTTTCTGTAATTCTGTGGCTAACCAGGTGAGTTTTACTGCATGGCAGAGATTTAATGGGAAAACCTGTGAATACATTTAATAACCAGCAATAGGATTTCACCAGCTAATGCTTTTCCCTGTTCCGTAACAATAGTCCTTCAAAGTAGTGCTACAATGCTAGTTCTTTTCCTCTCTCTCTCTCTCTCTCTTTATTTTTTTTTTTAACCTAAAGCTGTTGTTTCACATAGCTATCCCTGTTACTACTTGTGGGACCCACAGCAGATGGGAAACATCCCAGGTTCTTCTTCACTGCCTGATGGTGGTCCATCCCTTTCCACTGACACCTGTTGAATTTTTAAGCACTGCATGCAGAGGCTGTAGATGAGAAAGTTCCCTACCTACACCTTATTGATTTTGAGGCAGTCTTCTGGTGGAGAAGGGATGAGAAGGCATTCTTTCAAACTGACAACCAAAACTCACTGAAGTCTCATCTTTCTCTTACTTTCTCCCAGTGCTGCCATTGCATTCAGAGGGGAAAGTGAGCACTCGTATGTCAGCTGTTGTTTGAGAAAGAAGGACTGAGTCCTCCTGCATTTTGAAAAGAAACAGGCACATCCCTCCAGGGGTTAGCTTTACCTACATAAAAGAAGCTGCCCATGACATTTCCACTTCCTGTGGGGAAGGCTTTTCTCAGTGCTGCATTTTTTGAGAAAATTCCTGATGTTCTTTTATCTTTCCTCATCCATTGCATGGGAAACTTTAAGACAAAGACATTTAGATTTCTCATCATAGTGGAATCCAACCACTGGAAAATGGGCACTGATGACATGAAATGTAAAACTCCACAATAGATCTATGCATAAATAATAGAATAATTGGTTGTGAAGCAGAATCTGAGCCTAGCTCTCTCAAATTCCAGCTTACTCTATAGCTGCTGCAGCAACTACAGGAGTAAGGAAAGATCAGCATCAATCTTCCCACATCTACTTATTGTAGAGTGCCTACATCTTCCCCCTTAGTATGTGGAGATGGCCAGTGGTAGAGAAACATGGGTTTAGACAAATCTTTAGTTCACATCAGCCCAGCTCGTGTCCTCAAGTTAGCACAAGAACAAGAGGTTTTAACTGTGTCAAACCCTGAGTCAGATGCCTGTGACATTACAGCAGTAACAGCAGCAGAAAGCACAAGAGTGTGTGACATTGCAGCCATAATGAGAGCAGCAGTCAGTGGAGGAGCAGATGGGATTTCAATCATATCAGTAACAGAGACAGGCAGTGTGAACACAGATGGCTTCTGACCATGCAAAGGCAGCCAGCTGAAAGATGGAAGATGCTGTTGCAAAGCTGGTGAGACAGATGTTACTGTGGTTGCATTAGGACTGCAGCAAAACCTGCAGCAGCAAGACCTGCAGCAGATGCTGCAGCTGCCTCAGAGCAGTGGGCAGGCAGTGTTTAAAATGCAGCCACAGGTGCTCTTTGCTTCTGAATTCCTAGTGGTCACCATTTGCTGAATGGGGACAAACTTTTACACCATAATTTCTGCAAATTATTGGGGCTTGGCAATGCATAGCACTAAGATGAGACCAGGATTACATTTCTAAGTGATGATCAGCCTTCACAACAGCATTTACAGGCCATTCAGTGGGGTGAAAAAGACTATGAAGAGTTGCTCTGAAAAATCCTACCTGTACCTCTTAAGCTATCCTGTAACTGAGAGTATTTTATACCCCAGCCTTCTCTGTGAATGTAGACTCTTCTCAGCTGGAGGAGAAAGTGTCTGTGACACTCACTGAAACCTTCTCCATAGATTGGATTGCTCCTAGGTTTTCACCAGCTGAATGTCTCTGTGCCCAGCCTAGGTCCCTTCTCAGCCTTGTGACCAGAGACTATTTTATCAGATAAGTAGTAGAAATTATGCAAGCCTTTCCCAAACATGGCACAACATTCTGACAGTTTGGGACATATCAAGCAAAAAAAGGCAATATTCAAAGCCTGAAATTTTGTCATGAAGTAGTTTTTGTTCAATGTCCTTTCTTAGAAGCTATGCATTCAATATGAGCATCTGGACTTGCCCAGTGAATGCATATTATTTTTGTAGAAGAAAAGCTTCAACACTAAAATTCAAAGATTTTTGAAATTGGAAGGTAAAGAGAGAAATAATGGTCTCCATGGCCTTGAGGTTGTGGTAAAGGAAGAATGGACACTACAGTCATGGTCAGTTACAAAGACGTGCTTTGTTCACTTAAGAAGGGGAGTCTCAGCTCTCTTTGAAAAAAAAAGGTGATGTTTTCATTCACTATCCATTAGAACTATTCGAACATTTCTTAAACTTATTTATAAGTCATTCTAGGCAAACATTTCCAAACTGTGTGTGCAGATGAGCCCTTGAGAAGTAACTTGATTCCTCTTAGTTACACGGTAATAATTGATATGACAAGCTCCACATTTCTTCCTTTCCCTCTTCGTTTTTTTCCCCTTTTCATTTCTAACTGTAATTTCTATTCAAATGAAATCTTAAATATTCTGCCCTGACCTTTGCTGGAAGGAATTTAATTACCTATGGAGTTTACATAAATTATACGGCCTGTTTGTTTAAGATTAATATTACACAGAGATCAATAGAGCCATGGAACATCAGTATAAAATGGCTTCTTGCAAATGCCACCAAAGGTCACAAAATTCTTTCCGGGAAGAGGGGACAAGAGATGGTGTGGCACATTCCTGTCGTCAGTCCAGTGTATGTCACTGCTGCTGCCTCTGCACCCACTCAGGGATGATTTATCAGCTGTTAGAGGACACTTAGTACACACTATAAGAACCAGCTGAGGAAAAATTAATTGAATGCAGTGATGACTATAATTCATCACTCTCAAAAAAAATGGCTACAAAGTGAGAGAAGGATGATACATTGACCACAGATCAGATAAACTGCTTTTCATAATACTCTTTGAAAACAACCTCTTGCTCCTTCTTGCTCAGGAAACTAAAATGCCAGTTTCCTTGTGGAAAAGGCTGCTCAAATTCTTGGCTTATGAGATGGAGAGCACACACAGAGTATGCACAGTCAAAAGACTCATTGGAAATTACATGCTTGTAGCTTGGTAGAGCTGCCTTCTTTGTGCCCTAGGTATGTTTATCAGAAAATTTGAGTTTATTCTCATATAAGGTTGACAGATTTAATGCAGTGAAAGTGCAACACAGTCAACACTTCCTGGCTGACCAAGACTAGGAGGAGTGCCAAGAAGATTTTTCCCCATGTTAAAAAGAAAATGGGTTGAAAGAACAGAGAAGAAAGCAGTAGACAGTATTCTACTGTTAGAGCAGTGATGTGAAATGGGGTATTGGGCTTGTGTGGCCAGGTTTTGGTAGTGGGGGGCTACAGGGGTGGCTTTTGTGAGAAGCTGCCAGAAGCTTCCCCTGTGTGTGCTGCTACTCAAGGCTGGACCAGTTAGAAATGATGAAAACACCTCTGTCACAACACAGAGCAAAAAGGTATTGTGCAAATGTAATTGCAGCCAGAGAAGATGGAGGTGAGAACATGTGAGAAGAACAGCCTGGCAGACACCCAGGTCAGTGCAGAGGGAGGGGCAGGAGGTGCTCCAGGCACTGCAGTTGAGATTCTCCTGCAGCCCATGGTGAGACCATGGTGAGGCAGCTGTGCCCCTACAGCCCACAGTGATCCATGGGGATGCAGAGATCCACCTGCAGCCCATGAAGGAGATCCACACCAGAACAGGTGCATGTCTGAGAGGAGACTGTGACCCCATGGGATGCCCATGGCAGGGACCTGCAGACAAATTGAGAGAGGAGCCCATGCTGGAGCAGGTCTCCTGGTAGGACTTGTGACCTTGTGGTGGCCCACAGTGAAGCATCCTGTTCCTGCAGGACTGCACCCCATGGAAGAGTGACCCATATTGCAGAAGTTTGTGGAGAACTGTCTCACATAAGAGGAACCCCACACTGGAGCAGGGGATAGACTCTTCTCCCTATGCACCAGCAGGAAAATCCTGTGACAAACTGACTGTAAATCTTATTCCTATCTCCCTGTGCTGCTGGGGCAGGAGGTTGGGAAGGAAGGAGGGATGGAGGGAAGGAGTTTTTAAAGCCTTATTTTACTTCTCATTATCCTGCTTTGATTTTGTTAGTGATAAATTCAATTAATATCTCCAATTCAAGCTGGTTTGCCTGTGATGGTGTTTAGTGAGTGATCTCTCACGATCCTTATCTTAACCCCTGAACCCTTTGTTATATTTTCTCTCCCCTGTCCAGTTGCAGAGGCAAGTGATAGTGGTACCTAGCTTATAGACAGTGTCAACCCACTACAACCTCCAAAGACTGTACTACACCTGAGTCAAACCACAGAGGTCAACTGTAGTTTTCCACTGAGAAACCTCTAATTTTGATATTAAATGGCCATATTCAGACCCTCACCAGAGTTAAGCAGCAGATGAAAAACCTTTTGCTAGTATTGCTAATGTGAGGGGAGATTTTCTCAAGTGTTCACAAACTAGCAGCTCCCACTGTGACATATTTTGAAAGAGACCAGTAATCAGTGTACACAGTTCATAGGACTTCTAACCAATTAGCTCTGTGCCAAAATAGGAACTGGGCTTTTATGAAAATCATTTCCTCACTGTGGTAATTAGCAGTTTGTTTTTATTGTTTTTTTTTTTTTTTTTTTTAATCTGCAAGAGGTGGGCCCATTGATTTTACTTGCCTTTGAGACCTGCAGGCTGTATTTCCTATCTCTGAAAGAAGGAAAAAGCTAAGTCGTGCCCTCATTTGTGGACTGTGATGGAATTCACTGGTCACAACTGTATTTTGGGTCATGGTGTGAAAGTGTTCCTCAGCTCTACTTGGGATAAACTTCTATTGGGAAGTTACCAGCTTTATCTCCAGGGTATTAATTTTTGGGGCTATAATAAACTGGGTTTTTATAAACTGACTGGAAAAGTTGGTTTTATTGCATTTTTACATAGTAGAGCACAAAAGCACTTGACCAAGGACTTCTGCTCTACAAAGCAGTACAGCATGCAATTTCATACATAGGAAGATGACTTGAAGCTATACAATCTGGAGCTTCATTCAGAGTATGGTTGGATCCAGGCCCTTGGTTTGATCCACTGTGGAGAGGAGGCTCAGAAGCTGAATTGAAGTGGGATAAAACTTGGATTTTAAACAAGGCTCCAAAAGCCAAGCAGAGTTTTGATGTGGAATTATGCTTTGAACAGCATTAGCAATATTAGCAATCTTTTAATTACTATGTGAGCCTCTTACAGCAAGCCTGGAGTCAGAGTACCATGCTGAGGGAGCATTCAAACAGAAATTATACATTCAGGGTAATAAAACTCCCATTGTTTCTATGTCCTATAATAAAGCCTGTAAACCACAGATACGATCAAGACCATATTTTGCAGGGCACTGCACATAGAAGCAGGATGAGACAGGCTTGCCTCTGCTCACAGACCACAGGAGAGGGAGGGAGAAGGATGAGGATGAGGGAAAGGGACATGTTTCCATGCCCAGCTTGGCAGCAGCAGAGCCCAGCTCTGCCTTCTCACTCACAGCCCTGCAGAGTAGAAAGTACTTCCCACAAGCACCAACTGCAGCTCAGATGGGTGTTCTAGGGTCCAGTTACAAAGGAGGCCTGGATGGGCAGCCCTCTTTGCTGGCTTGGAGCCTAGAGGTGCCAGAAGAGGTCTGTCCATTCACATGAGCAGATGTGCACACTTACAATGTGGCTGGGATTTTACCAACCAGGATGGGCTGCACCCGGTCCCTTGTACAGAGACAACTGGAAATTATCTACCAAGTGTCTGTCAAGCAACAGGGGGCACTGATTTCTGGTATAAAACTGCAATTCATATAATTAACTAATGAGAACATCTTTAAGTTTTTCACCTATGTCTCATTTGGTGTTGCTGATGGTTTAGGTTAAGCAGAACGTGAAAACTTCTATGTAAATTCCGTGTCACTGCCAAACTCCTACTGGTAATCACCAGCCCTGAGGCAAGCTGCTAACACTCAGGCTTCACAACAGATTTGTGTGGATTTCTACCTTTTTTGACAACTGACAGTTGTATCAATACCACCCCATTTGGGCACAGATAGAGGTGAAATCTCCCAGAAGCCCGGAGATAAGTGTCATTTGGTGAGTGGACTTGTGTTAGAGCATCCCATTGACTGGCCTGGAGGCATGTCCTTACCTTCAGTATCATCTCTGAAGACCTCGTGGCCACTGAATTTCACTGAATTTTGAGTGAGGTTTAAGCTTGTTTTGTGCTTTAAGGGAGGGGGTGGGGATATAGGATAAGAATCATCATGTTTGCTATAACAGCAAAGCATCATAACTCAGCCCCTTTTTTTTTTTTCTTCCTAAGGCAAGACCATGATGGGAAGCAAAATGTCTTATCAATAGATTGTAGTGGTAGTGACACAGAACTTCAATTCAGGAGGGTGCATTGGGTGTATCTACATCCCTTTTATTTCCATATGGACTGTATTGTATTCTAATGTGAAAAATCCAGTAAAGGTCCACATAACTGTATTAAACACTGTTTCCAGTACAACTTTAAACTGAAAGTTTGATTATGCGATTACATGATGACCTATAAGAGAGGAGTAAGAGGGGGTTACTGATTCTTTTCTCTTGTGGGTCAGAATACCACCACCAGAGATATTAAAGCAGCTTATAGGCTGTATGATTCATTCTACAAAGGAAGGAGCACACTTGAAAATAAAATTAAAGAGATGATGTAAACTGAGTTTTTATCTGTGCATGTTACATCAGTGTAAATCTATGCAAAAAAACCTATAACTCAGTTTGTCCCCTTTAGCCATTTCTAAATATTCTCAATTAATACATAATAATTGAAAATCTTAAATACTGAAAAATGTATTACAGACATTATCATTCTTGGCATAGTAAAAATTAAAAGCAACATTGAACATAAAGCATATTTTTCCACATCTAGCCTTAGCTATGATTATGAAGTCTCGTCATTCCTTCACCAATAATTTCAAGTATTAGCCCAAGGCAAAACCTTTTCGGTATTCTCCTTATATTACCTATCACAGAATATGTCAATTTTTGTACCTAAGTCCTTTTGTGTATCTTTCCTTGAGGTGAAATCCTTAGCTATGAAGGGGCTATGGCACTTCACCCAGTTTTCCAATGGTCTTCATGCAGTTCCAGCCTGTAACCAAGCAGAGGAAATGTTTATGCACAGACCTGAAACAGATCAGCACTGATGCCACCACTGAGAACTGAGTGACCTTTGGCAGAGGAACCCTGCTTCCAAGGTTCAGCAGGCAATGAGGATTAATTTTATGGTCTGGACAGAGTCCTGAATTCCAAGCATAGAAATTGGATGTTTGGAATAAGCTATTTACAGTTGCAGTTCTATTATTTTTATTGGTCCTCAAGGACCCACAAACAATGCTGCACATTTTGGTCACCATCTCCTAACTCATTGTGTATTCACTGTCTCCATAAATAGATATTGCTTGTTGGACAGCATCCTCCATATCACTCTCTCTCAAAGCAAGGAGCCATTGGGCTAAGAATTGCAAAGGCTGAGAGTGAAAGAAGAAACAGTCTTCTCAGCTCCCATATGGAGTGGCTATAACTCTGTCACCGGGGGAAAAATTGGGAACTATAGGAACAACCACAGCATTTTTAGTAACACATATTTGCAGAACGTGCAAAAGAGGAAAATTCTGTCAGAACTTAGAGGATAAAACACTCTGATGAAATCTTTTCATAGTGTTGCTATCAAAGCCTTTAATCACTTCTCTCTGGTACCTGAATGCCACAGACACAATATTCAGTGCATTTTATCTTTGCTTGCAGTTTTCATCTAATGTATGAAGCCCAGGCAAAGCTCTGTGGAAAACTCATTCTAGACAGACATATAAAGTATGCTGGTGTATGAGGTAAGAGTAATTTTTCTGCACACCCAGCCTAAAAGCTGCAGACTGAGGGCCTGCAGAGGCACAGCTCTGGAGTCTTGGCTGAAGTTGACATTGTAAACCTGCACTCTGCCAGGCAACACTTCACGATCGTTCAGCTTTTCTTCTTCCATGAATCTATAGATTCTTCCAAATACTCAGTACAGGCAGTACAGATTTATCAAGCATGAGGTTGGGAAACTTCAAATACAAGGAATGTCTTTCATCCACTGCAGTTCGAGCAGCAAATTTGGTCTATATACTGCTCTTTGAAGCTTTTTTTATGAACCAGTCTCACAAAGTGAGTGATAGATGTATTTTACTGTAATAATGTTAACTATATATTAAAGAAAAATTAACAAGAACTGCAGCAAACACCAGCAAAGTAATCGGAGATTAAATTAGAAAGGTAATATGTTTTTTTTTTTTAGATTTTCCAATTAAATCACAAGGGACACTAAGCAGGGATGGGATGGGATGGGATGGGATGGGATGGGATGGGATGGGATGGGATGGGATGGGATGGGATGGGATGGGATGGGATGGGATGCATAGAGGAGTTGCTATATGCTCCAATCCAAACTTGTGTCATCATTATACCGATATTATCAGTATATCTTCTTGGAAAATTAAAGGAGTGAAAGGAAAGAAGCAGCATGGGAAGAGTCCAGACACTCAGTCAGTAGTGTTCAGAGGACCAGAGAGAGAAACCCATAGTCAATTATTAACCAAGGTCAATATTTATGGCACAGGGAATCATTTTAAGTGTACATTATTCATGTAGAGACTTGTAACGAGCACTTCATGCTTGAATAGACAATGTATATGCTGGGATAATTTTAATAAGAAAACTCATATGAAGCAGGATATATCTGCTCGGAAATGGCCTATGTGTCTGTCTGTCTCTCCCTCTTGCTCCCATTGAATCAGTCAATACTTTCCACCATTATAATTCATGATCAGAAATATCCTTCAGCTGGAAGTTGGTAAGAATGGAATGAGATGTTTTAGACTTTGGTTTTGAAGCTCCTATTTATTCAAACTAAATCCAGACTGTGGATTTTTCTTGAAAAATGTTAATGTAACCTAAATTATGTGAGGAACTCCAGCTATCCATTCCACATACCCAAACAGAAAGGCCATGGCTGGGAGCATTTTCATTGCTCAGTTTGATGAAGTTTCTGAATCACACTTCCACTTGCTTCGTGGATCCTTCCTCCTCCCAGAGTGTGTATCAAGGATAAGAATGTGATAAATGACAGCTTTGCTGTGACAACTGTTGAAGAAACAAGTGACTGGCTTATATGACTGTAACATATGAGCCCTTGCATTTGGGATTTGGCTTGTATTCCAAACATTCAAACAACATCAGTCATTCACTGAGAACCTGCTCTTTGTGCTGCTGCTTTCTCACACACTGAAGAGTATCACAGTATGCTGAGTCAGGCTTTAAAGGAACTTAGGCATATAAAGATACTGAATGGCTTCTAATAGGATTTCCAAATATGCCTAAGCACACAACTTCTGAAAGGCACCTCTGAAAACCCCATAAAGCAGCTATGTGCACCTTAAAGTGCTTGAAAATCTTATAATTGAAGGCAAGTAAATTTCTTGCACTCGTTGCACCTGTGATTTTCAGCAGGGCTTGGAGAGCTTTAAGTGCTCTGGACTCTTTAGTTTTGTGTCCTTTGAAAATCCCAGCCTAAGACCATATCCATTGCCACAACATCAAAGAGAGGAAGCTCACCAAAGTGATTTAGAAGTTGATACTAACAAGCACTCTAAATCAATCCAAAACATGTCTCATGCTGGGTGACGTCTGCTATTGATCACAGGGACAGGACAAGTCAAGTCAAGGAAACATGATTGGGAAAATAATAAAACAGCCCCAGTGAATGTTTCAAGGTTTTTTTAGCTTGAACAATGGCATTAAAGTGCACTGCAGTCTGAGAGGTGATCATCTGTGGCATACTCCCTAGACAAAGAGGAGACATGGTACATTAGAGGGACAGTAAAAATGAATTTCCCGCCTCACCACCCTTTTTTTTCAATCTATAGTTTATTTATGTTCTTAACATTAAGACTATACACAACTAATTCCCTTCTGACAGATGATGCATTGCTTACACAGCACAGTAGATTGGTATTTTGTAAGGACCTGGCAAAGCAGTTGGTGTGCCTGTAGAAAAGCTGTGGGAGACACTGTCAGCTCACAGACCTGCTGATGAAGTCAGACAGCCTGGAAAGTGCAGAGAAGTTGAGAGACCGTCTTCCAGGACAGGGCTCTTCTCAAAAAGAATAATCTATAGGGATCCATTTTACCTAGATGACATTTTTTTCCCTGAGGTCACTGAAGACACCTTCTCTCTCAAAGGAAGGCCAACTATTATTTTATGCATTCTGGGTAAAGTTGTGTTGCTGCTTCTTAATCTATCAGAACTGAAAATCTGGTTGAGAAACATCTTACTGGCAGCATTTCTGAAGGCCACCCTCACATCCCTGTAACTTAAACCTCTGTACTTAACATAGGGGTAACATGTCTCCCCAGAGAAAAGGGGGGAAGGTTAAAGTTGTGGAGGTACAAACATCTGCAGAGAAGGAAGCGCATGAAGCATGTAAGTTTTTCAGAAGGATCTCAGGAGATGGGGAGAGAGAAGCTCTTTGTTGCCTGGAAGGATGGATCTTCATGCTCCAGGGGCACATGAGGAAGGGGATACAAGGTCATGACTGAAAAAGATGAGATGAATAAGGGCTGAAAATCTCCTGATACGGTGTGACTGTAGGGCTGTCCTGGAGATTCCACCCCTCTAAAAGGGCTGTGGGATGAAAAACATTATCCTGAACTGGGACACACTGTGAGTGAGGCCAAACCTGCAGGCCCCCTGCCTCAAGTCAGTGTCTTCTCCTTGGATGCAGACTGTAGCCAAACTGATCAGTTTGCACAATTGCTGCCTTTTTTCTTTCTTATTTTTGTCTTTTTTAAAATAATATAAAGTAGTTAATGAATTTTAAAATAACAACCTTAAAGCTGATCCAAGCTACTCCACTGCTGCTGTAAGAAAAACTACACTGATCCAGCTGGCCTGCTGCAGAATAACTCAAGACAGCTGGAGACATGGTTAAAGGAACCTAGTCCTCCACAGCTGGAATGTCTAATGAAAAAGTCTCATGTGATGATCCCAGAGAATTGCTACTACAGAGGAGAGAAACCCTGGAGACAAGGGAAAGATAGTCTTTGAGAGGTGCAAAATTCTCACAGTCAGCCAGAGAAAGTAGTTGTGTGTGCAGGAGAGCCAGCTCAGCCTGGCTTCCTATGGATTTGCCTGTGGTGGATTCGTGGCTGTCTGATCTGAAACAGATGCCAAGCGAAGCTTTTATCAAAGCCAGAGAATTAAAAATCTCTCTCTCCCAGAAGGATTCTCTTCTGAGTCTTTCCCCCAGTGAATGGATTAATACTCTCCATCTCTCTTCTACCTGCCTGCCTGAGACTTGCAGGAATTTTCTACTGCTCTGTGTGACTGAAATAAAAAGAGTAAGTGGGTTAAAAATGCATCAGAGAGAGGAAGACACACAAAGGTAGAACATGATCCACTTGCTTAGGAATACATGCTGAAAATACAGCTGATGTGGAATATGCCATCTCCTCAACATATTATCTCTTTAGCTCCTGAATTTTCTTCCTGGTCTGGAAGATTTTTTTTTTTTCTTGTATAAGGAGTGAAAGAGGAAGGACAGAGCTGTGCATTAAGGGCACTGAGGGCTTACAGCTGGCAAAAACAAACCCATTACTTTCAGCTACTTTAAAGAGCTCTGGATAAGTGCAATCCTGCAAGCTGCCTGCCTGCCTTCCCTAAGTAACAGGAGTTTCACTGGCTTGCATCAGCCAGCCTCTGGCTCTTCTTATGCTAACCAGGCCAGCATTATTGTATTACATTTAATGGAGCTCCTTATGTCATTCCAGCCTTGCTTCCTTTTTCTGATCCATGTGTTTTCCCTCCCTCCCATCACCTCTCCCTCATCTCAGCTGGAGTATGCATACGTGTTCCTCTTCCCCTGTACCAGACACCACTGCAGTGCAGTGCTTATGATTACAAATCATCTCATTAAAGCCAGACAGCCACTCAGCTGGATGCAAATTACTGACCTCCCCATTTATGAATGTCAGATTTTTCAGGGTGGGAAGGGAGGGAGAAACAAGGTAGAAAGCGTTCCATTAAATAGTATCCATCAACCCTATCAAATTTATAAGCTAATAAAAAGGCTAAAATGAAGTTCATTGGGACTGGCTGGATCTAGTAGTACCAGCTGGTTCTATAAAATATTAATAGAAACAAGACATGTCTCTGTGTTGGAGTCAGGTGAAAGGATGATACTCTTATTGATAAGTTACTGCCCTGTCCATTCTGAGTGACATCTTCAATTTTCCTTCTGGTAGTGTTAATCCTCCTCTGCATATGACAAGACAAGGCTAAAACACAGGAGATTCTACTACTAAAGAATAAAGACACATATTTTACAGGGGATCAAATAGACAGCCTCAGCTTGCAGGTCACACCTACTATTTTGACCTTTTTCCAGCATCTGTGAATTTTACTGCCTTTCTGTAATTCAAAGGCAGAGCTTTGGTTTTAACTGGTATAGAAATATGTCAGGGAAGGCGTTGAACCTGAACCCTGAGGAAAAAATGCAAACTGTAATGAGGAGTTGAGAGAATGAAAATTCTGCTTAACAGCATGGCAGAAGAGCTTGATTCAGGCTTGATCAGGCTTGAGGAAGGTTTTCCCATTTTGGTGGCTTCTCAGTTCAGAAGGTTCTTAGACTTCCTTTGAATTAGGAATAAATGTGTGCTAAAAAAAATCTGCTGTTTGCTGGGATACCTAGGCAACCTGGACATTCATATATCAAGGCAATTAGCTCAGCAGATCCAGACAGGTAGGGCCAAACAGCTTGAACAGAAAAGCCAAATAATAAACAGGCCTGCACTAATCTCAAAGATCTACAGATGGTCCTTTCAGGTTGCATGAGCACTATAGCAGTAGAGGAAAGGAAATTGTACCAAATGACGTCTGTCCTACAGCTGAGCAGATCATCTCCATCCATGTTAATATCTATTAAGCACTTCTCACCAACACTGAGAAACATTCTCATTGAGCCTGGGCCAACCAGCCAGGGGGTCTCTGCAATTACTGAGAGGTATCTACTGTAAAAGAGAATGAAAACAACTAAAGGAGGAAATCTCTTTGAGTCACTGCAAATGAGACACAAAATATGCACCATAAAATTTTTGTTCTACGAATGTCTCCCCCCCAAGATAATGACCAGTCATAAGTTTTTAGAGACGAGAATAAATGCACTAGAACATATCCCTTGGCAGAGCCAACCAGATGCAATGATAAATTATCTGGCGAGTGGAAGACTACCTACTGTGCGGAGAACAGGTTGTCAAACAGATTCATTTATGGCTGTGAGAGTGATCAGTTGGGTTCTGAGCGGTTAGTGGAAATAATTATATCACATACAAACAGCATGTTTCTTACAAAGAACAGATATGCCATTGACTAAGTAGCAGAAGCACAACTTGTCACTGAGCAAACATACACACGATAAATTTGAAGCTTAAAATCAAATCCTTTAGATTTCCCCAAAAGAGTTCAGTTCAGAGGAGAGCTCAAGTATAAGCAATGTCAGTCAAATAGGGAGCAGTTGCAATGAAAGGTTGGTGAGAGGTTTATAGCAATATATTTATATGTTTGTTTCACCCAGAGGGGACAAGAGCCAAATGAGTCTTCAAAAAACAGTAGCTATTGCACACAGAGACATCCATTCGCCAAGTGTCATGCTGCATAACTGCTTACAGCCAAAAAAATATCCATTACTACACTGAACAGATGTGAGCAAGAATAACAGAAAAGGAGAGCTGCTAAGAGAAGTTCTGCAGTGATATTCAGAATAATTCAAAGTACAGTAATACAGGCAGGGAATCTCTCCAGGCAACAGTAAACCAGCCGTATCTTCACAAAGCGTTTTTATTATTCCCACGGTTTTTGACAACTGCTGGCATTTTGAACTATCATCAGGAGCAGATTGATGGCGTTGGTACCCCTGCAAAGATGAACACAGGCAGAGGAAGGAGATAAACATCCCTTGAGCTGTATGAAGGGTAGACAGCAGATAACATGGCAATCTGCACTGCCTTACGATTCTGGCCTGACTTGGTGAGCTGGCCTCAAGGCAAACAGTCAGTTTGAGAAGAAGAAAAAACGGATAGGGAAGCATATAACTGGTAGATCATAAACATTCTGGTGTTTGGCAGTGATGGAGCACCTGATTTTTTTGAGAAGACAGCGGATTTATTTGTCTAGGTTAGGCACAGGAATCCCACAACCCTATTTGGTCTTCAAAATCTCTTATCTAAGAAAAAAAAAGAGATAAAAATTGAAAATTAGGCCTGTGCAAAAAAGATTTATGTGAAGAACTGCTGGTTTGAGAGAGCCTGTGGAAGTGGTTGAAGAGTTTTCTCCTCTTAAGACTTAGCAAGTTATTTTCACAACAGAAAATTAAGGTTAAAATGTAATGCAAATAATCATATGAATAAGTGTGTAGTCTAGCAAGTGTTCACTGTCTGCTTTGTTTTTTCTCCAAGGACAGTCAAAGAAGTCAGACTCAACCTAAGCTACTATCTGGCCCCATCAGCAGAGTATGTGTGCTATATCCAGTGACTGTGTCAAGGAAAATCTATTAAACTGACAATGACAAATAACCAAATCTCCCCCTTCCAAGGAGACTATAGTCTGTCTTTCTGGTGTTCTCTTTTGTCCCAGAAATTCTTGAGTCCTATGCTAGAGCTGCACAGCTTCAGCAGGAGCTCCGGAGGATAGCCTAAATCCAGCTTGGTAATTGGGAATAATTAAGAGCATTTCCCCAGTCAGAGGAGGGACTTTTAACCAGGACCATTGACATCCTGGATGAGTGTTTCAGCCACTGACTGCTGTACAAAGTGCAGCTGAGGAAAGAAGGTTGTGGAGTGATAATAAGATATTGGCCACTATTTCAGAGGAAACACGCAGGTCTTACTAGGGTCTCATAAAAATGAATTCATGCATTTACCTTTGGGGTAGTGTCCCAGCTTTGGAAAGGGAGTGAGGACCCTGGAGACATGCATCTTGCCCCAGATGTGTCCTGAGCTGCAGTGTTTGCCTTATGGTACAACACTGGCCAGACAAGCTGGTAACTGGACCTTACCAGGCTACTGAAAGTGGTCTCTGATGACAAATCAAATTGAGCCGTGTCCAACAGAGGTCCAGAGTTTGAACGACTAGTGTGGTCTACAAGTGTACACCCATGCATTCTTTTATGAGACAAAACCTTTTTATTTTAACTCTTCTTCAGCAAATGTCTCTAGATAAAAGGGAGCATTCCCACCAAATGCTGACCTAATAAAAGATGTGGTCCCTGACTGAATAACTTTGCAGAGGGAAGAAACTCATAAAATTACAGAGTGCTCACTTTGCCCCAAAATTTTTGGTGCTTTGTCAGTCATTTACTGTTCATTACCAGGGCAGTTCTCCCACTGAAGCCAATGAACTAGAAAAGAACATGCTCTCAATGAGCATGTAGATTACATTTAACCAAGGACAGACAAAATAAGAGAGGGGGGAATCTACATATTTTCTAAATGGTTTGAATGAACATACACCTGAAAAGGCTGTGATAGATATATTGATGTGTGTACTGATCCACCAGGCTTATCCAGACTTATACTGATTGCCAGAATTTTGAGCCAGCAGAGGAGAAATGCATTGATTTGCTGAGAAGTTACTGGAGCCTGTGTATCATGATGAATATCTGCACAGGGAATCATAACCTAATTTGGGTCTGAGCCCAGCTCCAGGATGCTTTTCAGGTGCATTTCATCCAAGAAGGACTTGTACAAATATACACCTGGTAGGGTACTCTATTTTTGTCTCTGCCTTTGCTTAGCTGTACAGAATGTGCTTGGCTGATGCAAAACCTGCTGAAAACTCTGCCCAGGGTAAAGTAATGTTCCTGCAGCAGACATTTCCCTTTCTGCCTTTATTTTCTGCAGCCTCTCCACTTTTTATTTGGGCTATGCCCTTCCCCCCTCTTTCTCCTCAGTGAGGTAATGTTTATCTGAATTTGTTTGCACTTTAGTATCAGATGATGACCCTCTCTCCTTCACATCATCAGCTGACTGCCCATGATGCCAAGTGACACAAGGGGTGAGAGCAGAGCAGTTACCAGCAGTTGCATCAGAAAGTGCATGTGACACCTGCTCTCAGGAATGAAAAAAGAGTAAGCTCACACTGAAGGTGACTCAGCAATGCTTCTTTGCTGCTTGTTACAAGAGAGTCAGGCAAATTTTTATCAATCCTACAGCCCTTTACTGTAAGAGGATTTGAAGAATCTTTACATGAGCCAAATGGCAGAAGCAACCTCAGCTTATACAGACTCAGGGTATTTCTGTCTGCACATTTTTATAACCCCATGCTTGATGAGACTTGCAGTTTCACTCCCTGATGAGTAAGAATCTGAAAGAGCATGAAACAGCTGAATCTTTATTCATCTTCCCAGTTAAAGAATACGTAGAGCAGGTGAGAAGGAAGACGCTACTAAAGGCCAGCTACACATTTCTGTTCCAAACAGAACATTGCTATCCAGTTGCTTGAGATTTGAGAATTAAACATAGGCAGTGGATATTTTTTCACATTTCTTCTTATCTTGATACAACAAAATGAAGAAATCATCTCAGTGATTGCTTCATGTACAGCATATACACTCCTGCACTTAATGAAGTTTGCATAAATGAAAATTATATGAGCTGACACTGTACTTTACTCTATCTAGACATTTACAATATATAAATTTAGCCCTGAAGAGAAGAACTCATGGATATTGGTGGATGAAAAATTGGACATGAGCCAGCAGTGTACACCTGCAGCCCAGAAAGACAACCCTATCCTGGACTGCTTCTTCAGCAGTGTGGGCAGCAGATCGAGGGAGGTGATCCTGCTCCTCTGCAGTGAGACTCCCCCTGCAGTGTCACATCCAGCTCTGGGGCCCCGAGATAAGAAGGACATGGAACTGCTGGAACAAGTCCAGAGAAGGACCTTGAAGATGATCAAAGAGCTGGAGCACCTCTCCTATGAAGACAGGCTGAGAAGGTTGGGGTTCAGTCTGGAGAAGTGAAGGCTCTGGGGAGACCTATGAACACCTTCCAGTACCCAAAGGCAGCTTATAAGAAAGAGGGGTAGACTTTTAGTGGAGTCTGTAGTGATAGGACAAGGGACAACAATTTTAAACTGAGAAGGTAGATTTAGGAATTTTTTACAATGAGGGTGGTCAGACACTGGAAAATGTTGCCCAAAGAAGCAGTGGATGCCCTATCCCAGGAAGGTTGGATGGGGCTTTGAGCAACCTTGTACAGCAGAAGGTGTCACTGTCCATGGTAAGAGAATAGAACCAGATGATCTTTAAAGATCTCCTCCAACACAAACCTTTTTTTGATTCATAGTTTCTATGATTGTTTTATATTAATTAATATAATTTAATTTATATTATATTAAATATTAATCCTTTTTATTAATCCTTTATCTGATCTCACGGGGGACTGTTCTACCACTGGTGCAACAGAGTCCAGACTAAAGTGTCTCTTTTGATCACAGTGCTTATCACCCTCACTTCCACCTCTCACAGAATGGGGAAGACCATGGCATGTTGCTTAATCATGATAGTTGAAGATTGACATCTTAACTGGGTGAAAAGTGTGGGAAGTCTGCCTCATACACTGTCTCCAAGTACTGTCTACCTTCATAAGGACGAGACAGCACTAATTTTGCCTCATTTTAGTCTTCATGTAGAAGAAATGGATACTACCCTCCTACCTTATTCTTTACTATGACTTACACCTTTTTATGTTTCATTGTCCAAATTAGTAAAATGAGGATGAATTAGAATTAATTGAAGTCTCAATTTCTGCAGCTGTAGCCTAGTGCTATAGGTTAATAATAGCTGAGTTCTCAGAAAAGTCCTTAAAGCTTCTAAAATACTCCCACCCTTACATACTAACCAGACAAAACTGAAATGACAAGGCAAGACAAAAAAATTCCAAGCCTCCTCATATCTCCATGACTAATGTTACTTCTGTTGTGGAAAGATCAGGGGGAAAGTGAATAAAAAATATAAATTATATTTATGCTTTTCATCCATGTCTTGTTTGTTTTCTCTCCATCGTGCATTGTATTAATGAGGAGGATAATCGTTATTTAATATCCTCTTCCAAAAAAGGCACTCAACCAAGGCATATGAGGGCTTGAAATAATTAGGACGATATAATTGGGTACATTATAAAGGGCATGAAATTAACTGTAGTTAAATTAACTCTTCTTTGTCACATGAGCATAAAGAAGAAATTGCCAAGAACACATCTTTTTCATACTAATTGGAAGCAGAGTCATGTAGTATTTTATCTGCCTGAGTTTTAACTCTGAACCACAGTTGTGCTTGTACATTCTTCTGTTGAACACTACCTCTAATTGTGGTCAGCCTTTGTTAAAATCTCCTGGACTCTCTTCTGCCTACAGGCAATACTGAAATTAAAGATTGCTGCATAGTGCTATAATCTCATTTAGGTCAACAACTGGATCGGAGTCTTCCAAGAATATTTAAATATGTCAATTATTCATTAAACCAGGACTAGAGCAGCATTCCTGTTTCATGAGAGGGAGCACTAATGACCTTTTTTCACAGTAGAAACACTGGTATTTGATGTCCTGTTAATTTTCTCCCCATGGACCTGCTGAGCCCCCCTGGCATGTATCTGAGCCTGATTCTGACCCCAGCAGCAGGCAGATGCTCTGGTGTGAGCTCAGCCTGCCTCCACTCCCTTGGCCATGCCCAGTGCCTGGGGCTGTCTGGGGCTGCCCCTGCCTGCCCTGCTCCTGCCCTGCTCCCTGGCCAGGGGCACTGGGGTGGGCCCTGGCTGTGAGACCCCTGTGCTGCCACCACAGCCCAAGGAGGGCTCAGCCCCTACTGCACCTTGACAACTTCCATCTGCCAAAACAGAAATCCTCATTGAAAGCCAGATGCAAACATGCTTATAACAATTCTGTCCCTTCCAGTAGCCACAATTTAATATCTTGTTAAGAGCCTCATTCTATCCAAAAAGTAGCGATGGAGCTGCTGCAAAAAAATTGCAAATTTCAGTTGAATTATTTTCAGCCAAAAAAGAAAATGGAAAAACGGTGAAAATAGTTAAAGGCTTCTGTGAGATTTCAAGAATGAAATGTTTTAACTTTTATTTCAAAGAGACATTTCTTTAAAACAAAAAAATTCTTATTTTATCATTACTTTTTAAAACTTTTCCTTTCAGAACTTGACTAATTGAAGACTCTTCTCCCTAAAAGTAACAGGGGTGTTTCTCAGAGATGTCTGTGCCCAGATGCATGTGTAGGTGTAGCTCTACATCTTATTTTTTGGACAGGAAAGCAGAGATATACTGAGCCTATAACAGTCCCACAGAGGCCTGAAAGACCTCTAGGAGTTTGGGAAAACCCTGCTTCCAGAACTAATAATCACAAAATGACAACTTGAACTGGTTTTTTTGTACTTTTTTACCCTGCGAAATTTCAAACCATTGAAACATTTTTTTTTTATTACTGTAAGGGATACAGCTGGTCCAAACGTAGGTTAACATCAGAAATGACAATTTAAAATTTAAAAGTGAAGCCTTATTTGCTGTGCAGATAGGGAGCTGGAAGCAGCTGTTTTTTATGAAAGCACTTATTACCTCATTTGTAATCAGTATCATTGAGAACAACATGCTGTGGTTGTCCAGGAAGGCTCAAAACATAAGCCAGAGCAAGTGCTTGAAATCCAGCCACTCTGGACCCATCCCTTTCCCAAGAGGAATTTAACATTAAGAGCTAGAGTGCTGGTTTGTAAACAGGCAGAAATGCCTTCAGTGAGGAAACAGTGAACACGGGGGAAGCCCAGAGTGCTCCAGCCTGATGTGATGCAATTTTCACCCTATTAAGTGAAGCAGTGTTGTTGCTGGATATGAGGATGAAAACCAGGTAACCTAGTCTTGTACTCTCCAGTAACTCAGATAATTGTTTCATTCTTACACACAGTTCAGACAAGAAGGGTAAAGATGCCATTGACACTCTCCACCTCCTATTACCCTCCTTCCTCCTGGGTGGCACCAGCATCCTACAAGGTATGGTAATGTGCAGGCTTTCTCCCTCTCCCTCTCTCATTTAAAGTCAAATTGTTTTCTCATTCTCTGAACTTCTGTTCCTTCTTTTTCTTCTTACTGAAGGTATATATTCCTGGAATCTTAGTAAGCCATGGTACTGCAGAGGTGTCTGAAAACTGTATTCAAGTCCTTCCTCCTCAGTGACACTACTAAAAATGGTCTAAAGTTAACCAAACAGCAATAGTATCCAAAATAACTCAGAGGAGCAGGAAAAAAAATTAAATAAATCCAGGCCAGAAGTTCAAATAACATAAAGTCTAGATTACAAGACAAGGGCACACATGGAAAGGAAAAGACAGCAGTAAAACACATGCATTTCCAAAGATGAGACTTCAGTGAGTCAATCTGTATTCTAAGTCATTCAAACATTAATGGTTTTACTGTACTTTTTTTCCCAATGAATGGTGCAGGATGTCACAACAGATCTTCAGATGTTGTAGATTGGTGTCGGTCTCCCCCACGACAATGGAGAACCAATGACTGTCATCAACTCGAAACCTGCTGCTCATTTTGGAAGGGGCTGCAGCTGTGTGTACCTGGAGCCATTGAGGGTTTCAGTCAGGCTGGCTGAAGACAATCTTCCATGCTCAGACTTTGGGATGTGGAAAAAGCAGCTGACTTTCAAAAGCATTTTGCCAAGTCAGAAAAGAGGCAAATGAGAAGTAGAATCAATGGGAAGCATTAGAAAAAGAGATCAGGGACAGGAGCTAATGGTGAAGCATGGCAACTGTTGGAGTTAACACAAGTATGTGAAGAAACACAGAGGAAATCCTGAAAGAAGAAGATATGAAGGGACAAAATTAGAAACTTGAGCATCCATCACAGCAGCAGTGCTGAATGCATGAGGAGGGCAGAAAGGAAGGAGGGAAACATGGGCAATTCATCAGCTTCCCTTTGCTTTTTGAAACTGTAATTTTGCGAAGGTGTCTTAGTATCCAGTACTAAGTGCAAAAGTATGACAACAGGTTCTGTTTGGCCCATCTGCTACTTTTCTTTCCGGGCTTTTTAGAAGATGCACTGTACCTTGCCTCACTCAGATGACATGAAAAGTGTTTCCTTTATGTCTTGGGTTTTAGTTTTTTAAAGGGTAAGTTGAGATGAAAAGGGGGTGTATTATTATAACTCAACCTCAGATCCTGAGGAAGTCAATACCAAGCATCTGCCCCAGTCCTTGCTAGCTAGCTGCAGTGTGAGTAAATATTTCAACTTTTCTCTCCTCTGGGATGAAGCTCTAATTTCTTTACATCTTGGAGGGGCTCCCCATTTCCTTTTCCTAAGCCAAAAACATCAACATAGAAGTGCCTGGCAGTGGTAGATCTAAGACATATATGGCAGCATTACAGTTTACAGTCAACTGGCGACACAGAAATCAAAATAGAATTTCAGTCCTT
Source organism: Cinclus cinclus (assembly GCF_963662255.1). Lineage (NCBI taxonomy): Eukaryota > Metazoa > Chordata > Aves > Passeriformes > Cinclidae > Cinclus > Cinclus cinclus. Next base: position 142,247,854 of record NC_085046.1, on the reverse strand, counting down.
CCCAAGACATAAGATGGGGGCATATTAAAATAACCTACATCATCACAAATACACATGCACAAATCTACTTTACAATGTCTGAGCACAAAATCGCTTGAAAACGTTTAACCTCTCCCTCAAGACAACGCAATATTTGATTTGATGATCCATGGGTTATCTAAATATAATCATCTCTTCTAAAAGTCAGAGATCTACAGTAGGCAAACAGAAAGCTGCATAGTGTCTTCAACAATAAGACTGATGCCATGCTGACTTTTATTTTTGCAGAACCTGACCTGGCTATGAAGATCATCATCTTTCGGGATTCTCTTTGCATTCACTTGATTTAGGCAAGACCCCTGAAAATCAAAAGGTATTTGAGTCTGGAGATCAAAATGTTTTTCTCTTTAATGTGTTTGAGCATTTTTTTAGGATAATTTTTATCATGCTCACATATGACAGAAAAGCTTTTTCTTTATCCTGCACTGTGACCATTTAGAGTGAATCTAATTGTAAGGCAAAATGGTGAAGTGCAATGTGAAGAAGTAAGAAATCCCAGTTACATGCTCTCCACTTTAACGTTTCCTTTGCCTGTAATAAACCTATACATCACTCCTAGTAGACCTAAATTCTTCAGCATAAGTCACTGCTAAACTGTCCTTCTTTTCATATTTAAACCTCAGAATGTGTTAGAACCTTATAATCACCATTTTCCAGGAAGAAAGCGTAAAGCACAGGACTATGAAAGGAGAAAAGTAAAGTTAACTGGAGAAGACAGAACCACTGAAAAAGAGGTATTTGAATCTTGGTTCAGCATCAGTACAGCAACATTTAGCCTTGTGGAAAGAGTCTATAGCCAGACAATATGATACAATATGTTGATTATAATCACTCGTATTCCAACACCAAACCTGAGAATGAAATTATGCTTTGCTGGAGAACTATCACAGTTTACAAACAAAACTGTTATGTTTCACAAATAATTTGATTGCTAGAAGATGAATGGACACCAACTGTTCATGAGCTAGAGAAGCTCCATGACTTTGCAATGAAGTAGGGGGAAAAGCACTTCAGATTGGAGTACTCACCTCACCCACACAGAGCAGGTACATTGATGTCTGACTGAAAGGCCAAACCCTTCTCTTTTCTCCCAGGGACGGTTGTTAAAATAGTCAGTTACAAGTTGTAGTAATTTTTGAAATTGAAACAATAATTGACCAATTTTCTGGTATTGAAAGTTTATAGAGCTGATATAGAGGCAGCAGTTACAGCTCCACAAGCAGTTTCTTGCCCTTTCAAACATGCACTAAGACACCTCATGTTTGCATGTTATCCTGTTTCAGGACAGTGTTGATTTTTGCAGTATCCAGGAAGGGTATGGCCAGGACCTGCACCACCTCACCTCATTTTACAGGCGTGGGGGAAGGGGTCCCTTCCAGGTCAGTCCAGGGTAGCGTGGTGGTAGTCAGGTATTATTGGGCTTCTTTTGCTAGAGTGGTGAGGATATGAACCCCTTACCTCTCTTGCACACATTTGTTATTAAAACGGTTGCTGTCGGATTAATATTGCTGCTAACAGAAAACTGTTTTCTTATCTCATTGCTGTTTCCAGTAAATTGTTCTTATCACAGTCTGCAATCTTTAACTTTTGTGCCTCCAATTCTATTCTCCATCCCATCACAGGAGAGGAGGAGGAGGGAGTGAGCAAGAAGTGCATGGTTTGGAGTAGTTTCAGAGGGAATACTGAATTGTAGAACACCATTTCTAAATCACAGCACCTATAAAGGTATCTAAAAGTCTTTTGGTGAGTACATGGGCTGAATCCATCCACTCTGGAAAAACAAAGCCAGTTCTCAAGACTAAAAACCACACAATGCACACAAACCTGTACACAGGCACTAAGTCACCAAGAACTACCAAAACACAAATCAACACATAATAATTTTAATATAATCCTGGGGAAAACGTCTGTTAATTTATACTAATCCTATTAAATTCACTATTAACTAACTGCATAAGACTTTATGGGACATACATACCTTCCACCTTTCATGACACTGAACTGGGTCAATTAATTTTCAGATGCCCACCACAGACATTAAGAGAAGACATCCCAAACTCAAAGTCCAAATAAAAGATTCAAGAGAGAAAGAAAGAAAGAAAGAAAGAAACACAAATATATTGATATATATATTGCTAGATATTTTGATAATTGTTTGAGGTTCCCAGGCTTCATGACAATTTAAGAGGAAGTCACATTTCCATAGAACAAAAAGCATCCATGGACGGCTTTCCATAGATGGTAGAGTGATGTGTTACATATAGATTTATTTTTCATGGAAGTTGAAAGCACATTCATCTAAGTCATTTCTGTTATATTCTCTGACAGCTTTTGAAAATTGCCAGGCTAGTTTTTTGTATTTGATCTTTCAACATTATTGGAGATTTTATAAACAGGAAGCAATGTATAGTTTCAGCATCAATTAAGATAATTCTAAACAAACACACTGTCACAGTGCTGTCAGTTCCCTGTGGTGGGCATGCTCATGGACTAAGATCACACTGCAAATCCACTTTAAGTGGAAATAGAGTCCTGGTGTTCCTCCACTTATCTGCAGCTCTGGTTTATTAGTAACCCAAGCACATCCATACCATGGACTTCAATAGTGCATAGTGTGGTTCATACAGATCAATAGCTGTTACATTACCTGGGGATGGTGGGAAGAGGTGTCTAGCCCATGTGGATGCTGTTCTGTTTGCCCTTAGGGCCAGAGAACATGACTTGACCTGCTTTATTTAACAGTAGCCTGCGGCTCTTTGTCTGCTACCAGTCACCATAGGATGGACCACATAAAGGAGATGGGCAGAGGACAAAGCATGCCAAGCTTCAGGAATTCTCTGGGCCTTCCTCAGCTTATCAGTGCGTGTTCAATAATGAAAAGGAAAGGGAAGTCAGGTTGGGATGGAAGTTGGTAGTCATTAGTCCAATGTCATGAAGTGGCACATTCATTTAAAAATGCACTTTTTGAACTCCCTTGAAGAAGTAAGTTGCATAGACAGACTGAGGATTGATCTCCCAAATAAAAATGTATAAATGGAGTATCAAAAGACTCAACTGGGGAAGCAGACTCCATTACATTTCTGTACAGAAGCTACAAACCCTTCTCTAGCCATTAATTCCTTCCATCGTTTTAGACGAGAAATAAATTAAATATTTCAACACTGAAGCTGGTAGGAAGTTTCCCATAGCATTCAATTAGCTTTTGATTAGACAATTCTTTTAGCTGTTCAGGTACTGTACATTTACTATGACTGCAAGGGTGTAACATTGGCTTCTCATATATCTCTGGAGGAGAGATGTCTTTCCTGGCATTAATTATAAATGTCAGACTAAAGCTCTTTATGCCTTCCCCCACTAGGCCTTTACAAATTGGTTGAATATGATTATATCAATAATTTCCACAGCACAGGTCTCAACAAGATTCTGCAGGGGGCCTTCATAAGTGATTGCTTTCCAAGAAAACCATGAGGCCTTCTAATCTAAATAGATGACTGGAAAAGAGCTCCATTTATTCTATGTGGGTGCTTCCCGAAAGACTTGGGTGGACAGGAAGAGACAGAGTGTGATTTCTCCCAGCCATAAATCTTGTGCAGACAGGATTCTTCTTTCATACCTCTTGCAATGAGCAGTCTGGAAAGGCACAAAGGACTGTCTTGTAAGCACGAGACTGCAGAGATGCTCAGACTGCCCAGATTTGCACTTATGTTTTCTGAGATCAGGGACAGTTCACTAAGGGTTTATGTGTGTCATATATGTGCATTGTACACAGGCACAGATGAGTAAAGACACTTCATACAATGCTTTTATCCAGGGAGGCAAAGGTAATACTTCAGCCCACCTTAGAATAGAAACTTGAAAGCAGGAAGCTTTTCCTAAACAGTTTCTATTGTCTGTTTTCTCTTCTTAACCTACTGAGTCAAACTCCAACTACAAGAGAGGAACATAGTGTGTAACCAGGTCACAGTGAAAGAGAGCTTGAAAAATATTGTCCAGAAGGAAATTGATTTTCATTTCTTCCCTAAAAGTACTTTTATAGATTTTTGATGATGGTACTTGATGGTACTTCATAGTACTTGATGATTAAAAATGATGCAACATGTCATATGTGGATATGTCTGGGTAATGTATTTCTCCAGAAACACACAAAAGGGATGCCCACACTCTGAGCCAACCAGAAACCATTCAAACCGGGTCATTCCAGCTCTGGCCATTACTTAATGCACTCCCCTTTTCAGGAGAACAAATCAGCTCAGGTCCAGCACTGAAATAATTTGTGTGTATAGAGCTTTTGGTTGCTCTACTTAGAGCACAGGCAAAACTGACTTAGCTCTGCTGACTGTGCACCATGTATCCCTGCCCACAACAGGGCCGTTTGTTGAATAGAAAAATTGCTTGGACCAGGGTAAGGGATGTTTTTACTTATAGGGGATATGAAGAAGACTGTTTCATAGTTTAGATTATTTTTTTTTCTAGTAGTGACACATTCATCAGGAAAAACACTACAGTGAAAAAGACGTCCTTTTTTTTATTCTGTGTTCCTTACACCATAAAGGATGTCATTAATTGAAAATGGAAATTTGAAAATATTATTAAATGTCTAATGTCTTTAACCTAGCTTTGGCAACAGTCAGGGTTTCAAGGGCAATTGCTTTGAAGATTGCCCTTACAGTGTGGTTTAAGACTTCTCAAATAAGTGTGTATGGACATGCATGAGCAGCTTTCTGAGTAACTGTTTAGCAGGATGTAGAATACAGATATGTTAGGAGTTAATTTGGCAAGTAGAGACTGTGCACTAAGTGTCCCAATGGTGAAGAGTGGAACAGAAAGTTAACCCTCCATTTCAGCCTCATATTTTCCTTCCAAAAGCCATGTACATCATCTGGAAAGTCTGTATACACCTGTGGTCAAACAAACTTGTTGCAGCTTGAAACTTATGTGGACTTCAGAGCTCATCGGCTCAGTCTAATATCTCATCACAAGTTCTTTTTTAAAAGTTTTGTGATAATCTCATAATACAAGTAAATATTACTGGACTTGAAGAGTGCTTCAGTACAAATACAGCTTTCATTTAAATTTGATGCTTCTGTTTATCTTTTAGCTCCTTGAAAACAGCATCAAAATGTAAAACTGTTAGAAACTGAAGGAAAAAAGCTCTGGTATGAATGACCTAGGTATAAAATCTAGAGTGACAAATCCAACCTGGGATGAGAGAGTTCATGAAGCCCTGGACTAAATACCAGGCAATCTGTGTTTGTTTTCCCTGGCTTCCAGTGGAAACCTAAGCAGCAGTCACTTGAATCAAGAACTTACCAACACAAACATGTTTGCATGCATACTTACATGATTACTATCTTTGAATTCAGTAGACAGCCACAGGAATTAACTGTTTGCTGGATCAGCACCTTCACTAAGGTTTACAACTTACCCATGTTTCACTACTACTGTAGAAAAAAAGGCAGTAGTCATTTGAGGTGACACATTGCCCTACAGACACAAAACAAAAATATGTCATCTGTGACAAAGACATTAAGGATAGACTATACTTAAATTGCTGATTTGCTAGATTCTGCCATTTAAATTAACATGCAAAATTTTCCCAACTTTTCTCCCTGATTATATGCTCTCTGTGTTTTGCTCTGTGGGAAGAATAGAAACCCACACTGTTTACCTTGTGCAGCTTCTTCATGAACACATGATCTGGGTTTTGTTGGCAGTATCACAGCAGTTCCCAAGGGAATGTTTGTATGCGTAATAGTATTTATCTATAATCCCCATAGCATTTTTTTATCAGATCAGTGCTGAGCATTTCCCTAAGATCTCTAGTATAACACGATCAATATCATTACATAGTTCTATGTAAGGAAGACTTTTTCTTCTTTAGATTAAAAGAAAAAGCATTTTTGCATTCTGAGCCATATAATCTTGTTACAATGAGAAAAAATTTATGCATCAAAATCTCATTAATGTGACTGAGCAGAACACAAATAAATGCTCATGTATCAATCATTACTATAATTGTTATTATTATTCAGGCTGATTTATAGAGGACTATTGCTTTTGTGTAAGAACTTAATAATCAATCAGATTTTCCAGCCAAATAAAAGGACTCCAGCCTTGGTGATTAGTGGACAAATTCTCCTACCATGGACATGAAAAGATATGGTAATGGAATGTATTTGTACAAGTGGTTGACATGGTTTTTTAACCATGAACCAAATCCTATGGTGTCTGTTTATTATTTATAAATATCCTGAAGCTCCCAAACCCACACAGATTTGGGCTGCCAGAGACAAAAGTGTGTAAGACTGCTTAGCAGTTGAGATATGAAGAACTTCAACAGAAATATACAGATTGAAACAAAAATCATTATTTCTCTCTTTTAGCAAATGGCAAAGAATTCAAGGTTTCTGAGGAAGGAAAAGAAATTCAGCCCACTTCAGTCATCACCTTAACTACTTCCCAATTCTTATTTCTGTAAAAAAGAGTAGCAAAATTTGGTCTGGTACATTAAAATATGCTGAAAATTACCAGAATTATCAAAGATGAGGGTATGTTCCTACAAAGAATAGAAGTGAATGCATGATGCTGTTTGTAGTCACCAGCATCATTGTAATTATTGCAATTAACTTGACACAAAATGGGCTTGTGTGAGTATGCAGGGCAAAAAAAATGTACTATGATGTATAACCAGAAAAAAAATTGAATAGCATCCGCTCCAAATCCTGGTATTGATTTTCTAGTAGTTCCATTAACATGATACTTCACATAAACACTCTGACACTCTGAACATTTTGGGAGTGTAAATAATTTTACAGCTGTAATCCTGGTTGACAAATCTCACATGTTTCCTGCATGGCCATGAGTCAGTACATCTCAATCAAAACTGTTGTGTATTTTGACATGGGAGGCTCTTAGACACAGCACATCTTCCTTGTGTTTACTGCCACCACATTCTGAAACATGATAATGGCCATTTGAATCAATCCTGGGTGCAGACGTGGGCCATGAACCACAGCATTCCTTCATGCTGCCACACAGTTCCTGATACACATCAACAATCCATACCTCAACATGGACAGAGTTGTTTTGAACAATTGATTGCCTTGTTCTCTCATGGTTGCAAAACCTTGTAATTTTTTTTACACTGTAGATATCTTTCACCTGGTGGCACAATAAAATTGATACAGTCTGCATTTGAAAGTTATAAAGGCTTAGAGCATATGATTATAAAGAGGAAAAGGACAAATCTCAGGTCCAGGAATCAGGCAAGACTCCCAATTCTCTCAACACTACCAGTGACTTCATGCCTGACCGCAAAGAAAGCTTGGTCTAGATAAATGAGAATAGAAAGAGTCTTATCCAACTGCATGTCAGAGATTTTCAGGTGAACATGATCTCAGCACCACTGAAGGTATTTGATAGTCTGAAAAGTCTAAAGGGAGGTTGTTTTGTTGACTATATAAATCTCAAGAATTATCTGAACAAAAACATTCTTCCAAAACAGTAAAATTCCTTGCTTTAAACAAATTAAATTCCATGGGATCATTCCAAGTGAAATAGTCTCTGGCCTCTGTCTTCAGAGAGACAGCCGTAAATAAATGGTAGGTAATTTCTGAATGAACAAGAACCAAAAAGCCTTGGAGACTAAGGCCTGAATTTACAGACAAGCTCATTCCCTGCCAAGAGCTAAGGCATCACTCCCAGCAGCTGGTGCTGTCCCATAGGTTGTCCACAGAAGCTGTGGCTGTCCCTTTCCTGGCAGTGTTCAGGACCAGATGGGGCAGGGCCCTGAACAACCTGGTCTAGGAGAAGGTGTCCCTGCCCATGGCAGGAGGTTTGGAACTGGATGGTCTTTATGATCTCTCCCAACCCACCCATTCTGGGATTCTGTAATCACATCATGAAGTATGGCTATCACCAGTCCTAGGCATCAGTCCTTTAGGGTCAAGTGATACAAATTTGAAGCTGCTTTTCATGTTTACACATTTACTGAGATTATTTTCTTACTACCATAGTCACTGAATCTACTCAGTTTTATGTAAAATGGATCAATCTTTCTCTTCCAAAGCTGAACGAGAAATGTCCATTTTTCCTTGTGGTTAGGACACATGCAGGAAACTCTAGATAGTTCAAAGTAAGCAGAGAAAGGATATAAAAATTGAGTCCATATATTAGACAGGCAGTCTCACAATGGGGCACTGAAATACGACCCAGACTATAATTCCAGTGCCAGCTATCAAATTAATAAGCTTGAGAAAATGAGGGATTGGGACTCGGGTCGCCTTCAGCAACAGGTTCCCTTCTGTAGCCTCATCGTTTTTTGCAGAGCTCTAACAGGAAGGGTACAAAATGGCCTTTTTCCACTACTCCCCTGGCAAGTCATCACAACCAATTTGAGCCCTGGCAAGGTGATCTTGCCCACACCACCTGCCACAACATGGATGGATTTCCCATGAGGAAAACAGGCAAAGGATAGAGGACTCCAGCATCCCTGCCTCCAGCATTCCCTCTGTTCTTCTCAAAGGGGCACAACAGCTTCTGGGCTTCACACTGTGGCTGCAGGTGGGTGACAGCTGCCAGAGGAGCCCCTGATGGATTGTTCATCTCCAGGGATTGGTAAGGAATCTGATTTTCAGTCTTCACCACTCTGAATTGACAGCTGAGTTCAGGAAGAAATAGGAAACTTCACTGTTCAGCCCAGGATGCTGCCAGTGAACTTCGGTTTTGGCAGATGGGGAACTAAGAGGGAAGAAGAACAGAAACACTGATTGATTTTAGGAATTTCAAGGGTTAGCTCCTACTGGAAAGAAGACTGTCAGAATTGTTCTGCTGGATTTAAACCTTTAATCCTGCAATGTGAATCTCAGCCTCTAACCTCCTTTTTATATATATATATATATATAAAAATTCACAAAATCGCTGGTTACAAGTAAAGTAATACCACATTAAATTTTTGGTTTGTCAGAAAATCTTTACCTGAAATACAGTTGAATCCACTTAAATCAATATGTTTGAATAGAACACACCTATTAAAAACAGAAGGTAAATTACAAGTATAACTCAAGTTTACAAAAGGAGTAAAATCTCTAGAAGAATTTTAGTTTAAGTCAGTAATCATGATGATGATGATAGCCATATCAAACTCTTCTGACCTATGAATACTTAATAGCAAAAAAAAATTTAAAATATACTTTCAGCGAACAAAGGTTAAGCACTCAGCCAATTTTAAATGTGTTCTTGATGGCTGGAAATCAATGTGTACCTTCGGGCAGATATTGTGTATAAACATACATAAAAGCAATGACTAACACAATATTATAACTTGAAAGTGCCCAGTAGGTGTGTCTTATCTACAATGTTATCCTACTGCAAAATCACAGGCACAATTTGTTGACTAGGCATTGACTGTTGAGCAGCAGAATTTCTCAACAGAGAGGTGTTAAACAAGGTTCAAACCCTGAAGGCTTTGAACAAAAAAACTGCCACTGAAGTCAGCATGAAAAGATGCTGGCCGGGGGGAGGGGGTAGTTCTATCTCCAACCTCTGCATACACATAAAAATACTGACCTTTCTCCACTCTCTCCCAGTAACACTGGACTCAACAACATTTTTCCTTCCCTGATTTCAAAGGTTTTCATAGTATTTTCATAATACTCTCCTTTTCAGGAGTACACACCATCAGCTTCCTGAGAGGGAAAATCTCTGAAGGACAAGAAAGGTAAATTTTCTCTTAGGAACTTCTCAGGGCAGGAGAACTGCCTAGATGCTAGGAGATCCCAGGACTTCTCCTCTCCTCAAATGCAGTCCAGACTTGCAGTTCTCCCTGACAGGAATGAGATCTTAGGGGAATTAAGTCCTGAGTTACTTCAACTATATAGTCTCGATGAGAACCATCCTAGGAAGGAGGGATATCAGACATTTGTATCTCTTTAACAGCTTACTATTCCTGCCATGAATAGAAAGTAAAATTTTCCTCCTTGTCTTCAGAGAGATTAGAAACTGTCTGGTTTAATTGGTGCAGTCACACTCACTTGCAGTTGAAGCTTCAGAATGGCTGCTGGACCTGCTAAGGTGAACTGGGTTGTACTGGTGGGGCAAATGGTTTCAGAACAGGAAGGGCAGGCAGGGAAGAAATGAAATGTCTGAAAATATGAAGAAATGCCCATTTTACTTAAGAAAGTAGGACTCTTCTGTGGGGGAAATGGACGCTTGAGAGCAGCTGTGCTGTTTCTGAAGTGGAGGAAATGTTAGTGGTGCTTTAACATCTCTCTCACTTGACTGACTCATGATCATGGGTCATTTCTTACATCAGTGAATAAATTGGACTCTAAAGCTCATGGTGCCTCTGGGAAAAGAATTATCATGGGAGCTCCTGCTACTACTCCCAAGGCCACATCTAACAAGTTTTTAAATGGTGATGGCTCTGTCATACAGAAAATGGATTTAAGCGTCAATCTTCTTGTTTTCTTGTCCTTTAAAATCATTCTTTGCAAATCACCAAAAAAAAGTAATCACAAAAAAAAAATTCCCCAAATACCTCTCCTGGCCTTTATTTTCTATCATTAAATCCAATTTTATAGGCAACAATATGTTATTCAACTAAGTACTTAAAATACTCAGGCAATCAAATAAGGCAAGTTCTTCATTAGTAGCACTGAGACCAGCTATAAAACTTTGTTGTATATTTTCAGTTGCTGGCATGTGATTTTATAAATGTGCAGTGAACACAACATTACTGCTGAAGTAGTTGAGTGAGTTAAGTTACAACCACTAAAAAACACCACAGTAAAATGCACCTATCACTAGAACATATGAAGAAGACTGCCTAACAATAGAAAGATAGGAAGTAAAGAAGTAAATGCCCATTATACTGGTATCTGCTAGTCAGGTAGGTCCATGAGATACGGAAAATATACAAGACATGGTGGCTGACAGCAGTGTTCCCACTCAGACACAGCTGGACAGAAATTCTCTCCAAGAGTGATGCCTTATGTGGCCTAATGGGATAAGCTAGCAAGAGCATCTGACAAACTTGTCAGGTGCCAAATCCACAACTGGTGTGAAAGTGGAGAAAATTACGTTTCCTTCTTCTGCCTTGTACGTTTGTATCACTAATCAATCTCCTGTAGGCCTGCTGACACCTACTCCATCACTGCACAAGGGAGCATAAATGGGTGCAATTTAAATATCAAGGCTTCAAAAAGGGGTGTAGGCAGAAGCAGGCTGGAAACATCTCTGTCATCTGTGGTCTCACAAATTATCTACCGTCTTCTCAAGATAGAAGTCATGTTTGTTTTGTACTTCCCTGTGCAGTGATAGAGTAGGGGTGAGGGAATTTTAAGAACTAGACAATTAGGAAGTCATAAGTCAGATGAAATACATCAAACTTACACTCACCTCTCTTTCTTTGCTGGGAGAGGATTTAACTTTCCACACTTTCAGCACTGAGAACTTGGAAAGCATACAGCTAACTAGGCACTGGGGAGAGCAGAGGTATTTTGATTTGTTTATAAAAACTGTCAAGCACCACCCACACTCTGTCCTCAAGTGACCCAAATATATTCTTCTGCCTGAAGATGAAGCATTGAGATATCTACCAGCACACAGAGTGCAAAGTGTGTTTTATGCTCCAGCAGGATAGATGAGCAACCAGCACAGAATAACAAAAATAAACACATTATCCATAATAAAACTCTTGAAGTCCTTTTCTCCTGAATAGGAATAAGCCTTGTTTAACATTCTAAAATATTTGCACAATGCGGCTTGGGTTTCAAGGCTTTTGATTTTTTTTTTTTCCAGGCTTATTTTGGCTAAGATTCAAAGCAGAAGAGCCAAAATAATACAACACACAAATACAAAAGGGTAACAGTGAGCTAAAAATAGATCAGAACATAAAAGAGACAGATGGGCTGGTCTTTAGGCATTTCTAGATATCTAGATTTTTCCAGATATTCTTATTCAGTGTATTTGTAGCACAACCTTGCACAAGGCTGTGCACCTATTTTAGTGAAAATATTTAAATCATCTGTTTTATTTCATTGTTTCAAAAAAATATAGTGAAAATTCCATTTTTCTTTCTGCTTTTGTGTCTCAGATCTGCACTTTTTTTTTCTCATTGTTCCATAAGAGCAACCTTGTCTTCTGTTTGACATAAAATGAGCCTCCTGAGAACCAAAAGATATATGGTAGGAAACAAAACAAAACAAAACAAAGCAAAAAAACAAAAAGAAAAAAAGAAAAAAAAGAAAAACAAAGAGACAGGAGCTGAAGACCATGTTCAGGCCTGTGTGGCAGTTGTTTCCATTCTTTAGTCACAACAGAGGCAAGGTGAGACCAGGTGATAACAGCATTAAAAGGGCTGCCTGAAACAGTGAACAAGGGAAAACATATGTGGGCATCAAATTCCATGCAAGAAAAGTCTATTGGCTTTGTTGGCCAAAAGTCAATCGGGAACATTTTGTTGGAGCTTGCCAAAATGCTGAGCAAATTCTGCACCAGAAAAGTAAACAGTTTACAGAGCACTGGCAGACCAGAGCTGAGGGAGGGAGCTTAGTACGTATGGAGTAAAGCAGGTCACAGAGCAGTGATTAATGGGTGCAGGAATTTCAAATACAATCATACACCTGCACAGCATGGCCTGGAAAGATGGATTGCCAAATGGCCTGTGAAAAATTAGAGCAGGGGAAATATGTTTCAATGTGATGCATTTGTTACAATGCAGGAGAAAGTGGATTCAGAATTCCACATTCAGACACAATCCAAACTACAGAGGGGGCAAAGAAAGAGTTCTTTAAGGGAACACAAGAGCTTGGGTCTTACTTCTCTTCCAATGGTATCTTCTTCCCAACTGCCTTTTATTGTGAATGATGAAAAATCACTAACTTCAATTCTTGGTAGCAATAATTTAATAACAAGGATGGGTAGAACTTGAGTTGCACATGGAAAAGTGATGGATTTTTCTTCTGGTTTGGCTGGAAAACTCATTTTTAAAGCTACTCAAAGCATAGGCTGCATATAACCCTATGAAAAGCTTTGCCTTTATCCAAGTTCTAAGGCAACTTAAGCTAATAAACCTTATTGTTGTTTAGAACTCTATAGTGACAGGCATGACAATTCAGATGGGCTTCTTACCAAATTTAACATCTTATTCCATGGCATAGGTAAAGAGATTTGAAAGAGGATATCCACATGCTAGCCTTTTTATTTTTTTTTTTTCCAAGAGAACTAAGATAACTAGAAATAGTCCACAAAGCCTTGGGAAAATGCAGTATTACCTGTATTTTTTAAGGTCATAAAAATGGTCTGTGCTTTTGGACAACAGTACAACCCATGCTTATCCTAGTCAAAGGCAACTGGACTAAAGCCAGAACACATCAAAACTGACTTCTGGTGTCAAGGAATAAATTCAGAATCTCAGCCTTTGTTTTTTTCCCCTAATGAAAACCTCTCCATCATTTATTTGTAGCCATTATAGTCACAAAGAAAATTAATGAAGCTGTAATTGAAAAAATTATGCCTGAAAAGATCAGGAGGCATCTAAAATTATGCTCCTGGGAGGCGTGAACATCTGCTTTTAATTCTGCAACCTGTTGATCTTGTGAACAACAATGATACAAAAGCACTTGGTGTTTCCATGTGTGTGCACACAAGAAGGTAAAGGGCAGATAAAAGGCTCTAAAGGAAGCCCTTTCCTCTGCAGACAAAGTAGAATGGAAAAAGAAAATCTCAGTGGCTAAAGGAAGACAATTACACCCACTTTGACACAAGGCAAAGCAGAGTGCATAAGGAACATTTGGGCTTGAACAAGAAGGAGCCTGCTGTGGACTTAGCCAGAACCCTGAGTTGCCTTAGTGTGATTCTGTGTATAAAAACTATTTTCCCTATGTTTGAAGGGGTTTAAGTGATTTATAAGCCTCTATGAACTCCGTTGACCTGCCCAGACATCTCCTGATGAGAACACAGAAAAATCCTAGTTTTTTTTTCACACACAGAAATCTTATACAGGTTCTCTCAAAGCTGAAAAAGCTGACAGGCATATGAACCAGTTTCCCAACAAGGCCACCAGTGTAACACCAGTAGCTTTTCCTGCTCCCCTACAAGCCAGCAGAAAAGGGATGTGAGCCAACTCCTTGGTCCCAGCACCATTGTAGGCAGGACCCTGATGGTGCTTTCATGGCTATGGCTTCCCCTTGTCACGTCCCTGCCCGTGGCAGCCTTGGACACTCCTGATCTCTTTCTGCCTCTAGTCAGGAGCAGCATGACTCATGTTATCGGCAGCACCACTCATGTTCCTTCCTTTCCAACAAGCCCAATTAATAAGGCACCAATTTTCAGCTTTCTTTTCCAGAGCAGGGATCCAGACCAAAAACCTATGAAGCATGTAGCACCTGAAGGCCAAAAGATGTTCCTATGCTCTGTGTTTAGGGAGAACAGATGCTGCATGGAAAAAGGGTAAAGAGAACAGAGAAATGGAGCTGAAGGAGCTCAACAACTTAGAAAATTTAATTTTCCTACACATTTAAATTGATAAATGCAGGCAGCCAAGACTGAAAAATTTGCTTTGTGCAAGTTGAAGAATTTAATGTTCCATTTTGCCAGTTGTGCAGACAGAGGCACATGCAGTATTTCCTACAGGGTTTGTCTGGCTTTTTTTTTCCCTCCTTCTTTAACAATCCATTTTACAGGGTGATTTCAAGAGATGGCTGTGAGCAGCCAGAGAGGTGCTATATCAAAACAAAGTACACCAGATTAATTATCTAACAAGGGAGATGTTTGCACAGCCAGTACCATTCATTTTTCATGTGACAATGCAGGCTTTAAGTGTTAGCAACCACTAAACCAACACTGCCAGAAGGATGTAGTTGCCATCCACACAATCTTTCCATTCTGTTGCACACACATCAGCGTTCTGTCAGGGATGTCCCAAGTTCCACCCCGAATATCTCCTTTGTACCTGTTTCAGTGACTTGTGGGCCATTTCAAACAAGGATGTAAATTTTAGAACTGTTGTTAAATTGTGGTTCAAGAAGATTTAGTAAAACCATTTTAAAATATTGCTAAATTATTACATTAGGGAACAAATTCCCTTTTCTCACATGTTGATCAGATTCACTCTCCACTAATGAATCCAAAGAATGAATCTCCAAGGAATTTATATTTGAGGTTTAAAGGAGGTTCAACATTTGGATTTGGCTATAACTTCAATTTCCTTTCATGAATATTTTATTTAAATCCTGTATTAATCACAGAGTCACAAAGATACCCTGCCTCCTGCTTCTGCTTGTTCTCATTGTCTGTCACAGAAGCACTTTCTCTCAACCTTAAATATCGCTAATTAAAAATTTCCCTGAAGCCAACTGATACCTGTGTGATTAATGGGCTGGCTAATAAATAAAATGCACCATGCTACTTTAAGACCATTGTACCATAAAAGCATAGAAAGTGTGCCAGTGGCCTCATCATCTTGAAATATGTTTATTAAAGCAACAACACAGAAGTCCTAAGGGTCCTGAATTGCTCCACATCATTAATAACCAGATAAACCATACATTGAGAAACCTACTTCAGTTCATTATTGCAAGTATGGAAACTATGAAAACAAGGGGGGGGGGGGGGGGGAAATGAGAAGAGTGAAGAGAAGCACTGAGTTTTTTTTCTCATCTGAATAAACCAGGATTTCATCCTTGGTGTTAACTAGTAAAGGACTGGATGTTACTGGGACAAAGCCTTTCACTCCCAGATTTCAGTTTCAAATGCACACCAGGTTGCTGAACACAGTGCCTATCTGATGGGTCTTGTTTGGTTAAACTGTCTAGGCAGCAGTTTGAGACAGCTTGAGGTTCATATCCAAAACCAGGGCAGCTTCTATAGAGAGGGTCATGAGGGCTCAATTACAGCTTCATCAGTGCTTAGAGAAAATCTATCTCAGTGAAAGGAGCTCAGACCAGGTAACTGCGCCGATTTCAGCTTAGTCTGAAGTGGTGCACAGATGTTTCCCCACAGTAATGTAGTATCCACCTTATGGTAATAAATATGGCAACGCTGACAGTGCATCTTGGGTTCGTCTATAACACGTCAACAAGATCTACCCAGGAGCAGGTCAGAGAGAAGCGATGCAACCCTTAACAATGCCTCTGCCACTCTGATGGGATAAGTCCACTGTAAGGTAACTCTCAGGCTGACCCAACCACCTTGCAGGGCAGGCAGAGGTGGTAGAACCAGGCTCACATCTCCTGCCTAGAATTTTCTGTGCATTTCAGTACAGAGAGAAGCAGCTGGGTGAAACCAGATGGAAACACACACTCATGCTCTGAAAAAGAGGAGAGCTCAGTACTGAACTAAAGCTTGGTATAGCTGACCCATGCTGCACCAGTGGAAGGTTGAGAGTTTGTAAGAAATAATGGGCATCAGCCCTTGCATCTCAACATCCTCCAAGACAAGCAGTCAGGCCTTGGTTCTATCACATTCAAGAGTACCTTCCCTGGTCAATCTGATGAGTCTGCCTCCATGACCCAGGTGCTTAGCACTCTGAACCTAATGCTGAAATTACATTTATTCATGCGTAGTTTTCCTTTCCCCTCTGTCATTTCTTTCACAATAAGCACTGATTAATAAGTAGGTTCCTCTCTCTTTGTTTAGCTTAGGCCTCTCACAAGAGTTGCTTAACTCACTAATACACACCACAAAAACACACCTGTATTACAGATCCATAGGAAAACCACCAAAATCCTCTACGTCTTTCTCACCAAGGATATATTCAGCTTGTTTTCCTTCACTCACGGCTAGGAAGTGAGTTAGGCAAGGAATGGTCTCAATCTCATGCTCTGCTCTGTGGTTTGGCACTGATTAGTAAACAAAAATAGGAGAATCTGGAGCTGACTCCACTCTTTAAATAGAAATCTTTCCCTCTGCCATGGTTTTAACTGAGCACAGCAGCCACCTAAGTATCTGTTGAAATAATTCAGCATCTCAGAACCCGCAAAAGCAGTTTCCATCATAATTTTCATTCTTGACCAAAAGAGAACCCTTGTGGACATCAACAGTAGCAAGAGATCAGGTAGTATCTGTAGTCATTCCTGGTTGTCTGTAACTGTTGAAGTGAAGGTCACTTTCTTCAAAACAGCAAAATAAGTGTCATCAATCCATACATGCACATCCATATGACATGCCAGCCTACTATCAGCACCAAAACTAGACACTGTCCCTGCCTGTGTCAATGAAGTGGACCCCATGACCACTCTTCATTGAATACAATTTGCTGTCTTATCCCTAGTTTCCTCTGACCCCTTGAAATATTTTTGTTTTCAAATCTTAAGTCTCCTTAGTGAGGTCAGAGTGGCCAAATTCATCCATAGCTTCTTAAACACACAGTGAGCTGGCTTAAGTCCTACAAAACAAATAAAATTTGCCTTAAATTAGGTTCAGCCATCCAAGGCCTGGGATACCTCTCCCAGGGTCCCCACAGTGTAAACATCTGTATCTGAGGCAGCTGTCTGGGTCCCTCCTGTAGCCAGAGGAGACCAAACCAGCAGAGCAAATGGTCTCGGGGAGAAATACTTCACACTGGATAGAAATTACATCTTTTGGCTAAAACAGAGTAGTCCTCTAGCTGATTCAGACTCTCCTGTAGCTACAAAGAGAGACTGAGGTGAGCAGTTCAGCTGTGGATGCCCGTGTTCTCAAAATGTATACCCACATCAACAAACTCTGCCCCAGAGTATTTACTTATTTAATTTATGTAGCTGTTCCACTGAAATGACCAGCAATAATCATAGTCAAGCTCATAGCACATAGACTGATGAGTTATTTAAAATCTAGCATGTTTTCTCCATCCAAAGCTGTTCAAAACCATAATAAAAATAACTCCCACCTGTTTGCACTTGTGTAGGAGGCCTCTGGTTGCACATGAACCACACATACATTTTTACTGACCTCATCTTGGTTACGTTACCAAGGCTTCCAACATCAGCCACATTTCACCAGCCTGACACACATAATTGCATGAGATGCATCTGTAAATACAAGTCATTTATTCTGCATAAGCATAAGTTTCAACTGAAGCCCATTTGATATTCATACAGCAGATTTATGTCCTCTCAGTGGTTATGTCCTCTCTGTGTGGAGCTAATAATATAATGATATAATGCACCTGCATGTTGGGACAGCTGTAGTTAAATAAGGCAGAGGTTTTCCTCAGCTCCTCAGAGTGGTTAAGGTGATACCAGCTTCACAAGAGGGAAAAGAGGGAATGTTATATATGTATTGCCATAATCTGGGCCCTCCTCAGAGGATTTTGAGTTTTCAGTGGAAAAGAACATGTTTAAAAATTGTGTTGTGAAAAAGCAATAAGAATTTATTCATACCTGCTTTGAAAATAAATAAATAATCAGCTGTGTAAAACTAAGAGTGCCAAGTCAGAAGAGGCTTGGTAAAAAACCTGATGTTATGAAAAAAGTCATAGGAAGCTTGAAAGTCCCTTTAGCATTTCCATGGCAAACATAGAAAGTGATCTGGAGCAGCAACAGAGCACATTTCAGAAATGCTTTAAATCATCCTAACAAAAATAGTTTACTACGGATCTGCTTGTTTTCATCTACATGTTAGCAACATCAACTTCCAGCTACTGAAAGGATTGCATAGAAAAAGAATATAGAGGGCAAGGTAAAATCATTATTTAAATGATTCTGTCTTCTTACTGATGCACTTTAGTGCACAAAATATTAAGAAACTTATTCTAGAACTCACATGTTCTAAAACTATTTTAAAACAAACAAACAAACAAAAATATGGCAGCAGCTCCAGGGATCAAGTTGCAGATAAATACTGACTGTTAGAGGAATGTATACCTGTGGCATTACACCAATTCACTTTTGCCAGAAAATTTAGTTCCAGGACAACTGAAACACTGCAGGAAATCTCATCAACTTTTGGTGTTTATTTTACAGAACAGGAAAAAGTTTTTAATAAAACAAGATTTGTGATACTTGAAAATAATATTTTTAATGTCATAATTGATATTATATGTTTTCAATAAGCCAAAACCTAAAGAAATTAATTTGGTATTTTTTTAACCATCTCAATACAGTTGGAATTTGTACAGGAGCTACCTCTGGAGACAATGCTGATTTTATTCTGTTCTCCAAATCAAAAGGAAACCCTAGCTCACCAGCTCAGATGTATTTCTGCTGTTTTCTCATCTCAGCTCCCAACACTCAAATATCAGAATCTGTTCCACTTTGCACAATGTAATGGCATACACTTTCATCTTCAAGTGCTACTACCTTGCCTGTGCTTAAATTTAAAAATCTATTTTGCCTCTACAAGGCAAAAATCATCAGTCATCACTGATACCTCTATACAATAACAGAACCCTTAATGTTGTGTGGTTTCAGCATGTACATGACTTAGTTATTCCAGATGATAGAATTAGAAGAGGTATGAGATATGTGTAAAATTTAGAGGTTTGAGATTTATTCTGAGAATCATTGTTGCCAAATCCCACTCTTTTATGTTGCCACTCCATTGCTTATAGGAATTTCAGGAGGGAAATGCATTTTTGGTGCTGCCAAGAGAAGTGATCACTTCACTTTCTGACATGCAATGGTTGCACAAAATACCTCAGATTGCATTTAACAAATGAATGACAACATAAAGTTGAATCAGGCACGGCTGGGAGCTCAGCAGAGTTTTTTCTTATGATACCTCAATAGCAGTTGCTAAATAGGAACATTTGTATTGGAGTCACATTGTGGCTTTTGTAATACTCAAGACTTTGGAGCAAGGCAGTGAAAAGCTATTCACACACATTGTGTTAGGCTCACTATTCCACAAAGTATTTTAGCTATAATCCACAGACTAATGTTCCTGCAGTTTCTGAAATAAAAATCTCCTACTCCTGTCATCTGAGGCACTACTGCATTCAGATGATAAAACTGACTTTGTTTTCATTTTTCTCTGTTTAAAAGTGTAAATTTCTTTGTGAATTTCTCATGATGTAGATCATGAGGGAATATCTTTGTTGTAGATAATGGAGAGAATAAGTTTTCTGCTAAAATATTAGTAATTTTAATTCCTTATTTTTTTCTCTCACTACACTTTTAGTTCAGATGCTATAAAGATCTTTTCAGGGTACTGTATATAAATCCCAAAGGAATCACCCTCAGACACGACTATGAGCAGAAACAAGAATTTTAACACCATTTTTACTCATTATAAAACACTTCTGTAAGAGCTTGCTTCAATCTTCTTTGTTGAAAGTGCAATAATTAATTTAATTAATAATTGCAATAATACAATTGCAACAATTAAATCATGTTTCTAGCTTTGCGTTGGTTCTCATGGAACAGTGGGATTCTCCAGCACAGAGGTGATACGAACAGCTGTCACAGAGGAGAAAAGGAAATAACATGTCTTAGTAGTGAATTGCCTCTATAATCCAGGGGGTCTAGAACAACCACGAATAAGGAAAACCCTAGTTAAAATCCTTAATCTAATAAATAGGGGTTTTGCACAAAGACCAAACTGAGAGTAGCTAGGATTTGAAATCTGAGTCCCAAACACCTACATCCCTAAAGAACATGTACTGGACTAACGATTTTTCATGACAAGATCATCCTTCAGCCCTAGTCTCCCACTTGCTTTTCTTTAACTTCTCAAATATTATCATGAACCTGAGAGGTTTTCCCTAAGAAATGGATATTAAGACATTTCCCAGTAGAAGCCTGATTTGTCAGATATTATCAAGCAAACACTAGTTAGTTGCAAATGTATCACGTGGCCAGATTCAGCAGCTGCCATCCATGATATGGTGCCAACAGCACTCAAACCAGTAAATGAGTAGAAGATTGCAGGTCTGACTGACCATTTTCTCTGGCCAGCATCATAAGCCCATTTTCTCACAGCTGCTCAGACATGATACAAGTAACCAGAGTGGACTACTAACAACTCCTGCTACATTTTCCATCCCTGTTCCGCATATTGTAGTGCAAGGGAAGAGCCTTGCACAGGAAGACTGTAAAACAATGACTGTGGGTAATTCCTGAGTCTTCTCCATGTCCAGACAATCCATAGATGAATGCAGAGCAGATGACCAAGTGACCTACATTTATTGCTCTTTCCAGTTGTAGTTAATTGAAGGTTTTCCATCAGATATCTGTATCTGGAAATTCTTTACATTCTTGTATAGAAAGTTAGCCCTTCCTTGAACAGCAGAGTATGATGCTGTCTGGTCTCTGGAGTTTGTGTAGGCTCCAGATTTTCCCCTGGATGCTCTCAATGAGGAGTTGACTGGACTTTACCACAGCTACTTTCTGACCTGCAAAGCCACATTCATTCACTTCATATCCAGAGTACAGATTTAGAAGAAATACACACATACATCTATCTCTGTGCACTTGCATCTTGTTCTAATAAGGCATCAGACCCACTATATATATAAAATATTTCAGTGTAGCTACTTATTCTGTCACTACCAGCACTTACATTGTTATTTGGATATAATTGTCAGAACAACTGCCTGTGCTCTTCAGCCTGATTAACAGCAGCCAATTAGGAAGCTGACAAGAGAGGAGATGCTAAGATACTACAGCAGGACATCAGAGCAGAGAGCTATCAGTGCTATCTCTCAGAGATAAAGCTAAAGGAATAAGCTGGTACTGGAATACACTTGCATTGTGTTGCATTTTTGAAAAAATAGAAGTTTAAAAAATAGAAAAAAAAATCCTCCCTAGAGGGTTTATAATCTATAGAGACAAACAGATGTTATCCAAATTTATGGATCAGGAAACTTGAGTTATAATTGCCATGAAACTAATTCACTATCTTTAGCAAAGGAAGGAGGGAAAAGAGAAAACTAAAAGCAATGTATTTCAAGAAGGCAGACTTCAATAAACACTGTAAATTGGTGGGTGAGATCTCCTCGGAAACAAGTTGAAGTGACAAAAGAGTCCAGAAGAGTTGGCAATTCTTTAAAGAAATGACAGTGAGAGCACAATCAGAAGCCATGCCAACATGAACGAAGGATAGGAAGTGTAATCAGAAAACAATTTGGCTAAACCATGAGCTCTTCAATGACCTGGAGCTAAATAAAATGTACAGGAAGTGAAAACTACATTGAACTACTAAAGACAAATGTGAATGAATGACATAAATATGTGGGGAAAAATTCAGAAAGGCAAAGGTACAAAAAGAGAGGAAATCTGCAAAGGAAGCAAAAAGCTTTCTGTAAACACATTTGCAGTGAAAAGAACTCTGAGGGAAAACAGTGGTTTACTGCTCAAAGGAGAGAACAAATTCCTGCCAGATGAGTCCCAGAAAAGTTAAATGTTTGGCACCTTTTCTATGTCAGCCCTCACTGGAAAGGTTAACTATGACTAGACAACTGATAAAACCAAGGGGCAAGAACTCAGGTTGCAAAAGGAGAAGATCAGATTAAAGAATACTTAGGGCTCCAATTGGTCAGTTCAGTGGGGCTTTTGGACATTTATGCCAAGATACTTAAAGAATTTAAGAACTTAAAGAACAGGCAGAAACAATGTTACCAGCATTAACAAATCTCTTAGAGAATTAATGCAAGATCTGTAGGGTCAGATAAGTAAAGAAGAGCCAGCAGTCCACAAATCTGTAGGAAAGAATAAAGGAGGAGACAGGGAATTACCAGAGTGACAGACTAACTTGATTCCTGGAAGAGCACTGGAACAAATAATCCAACTACTTCTAAGTACCTAGGTAGTAACAAGGAGAGAAGTAGCAGCCAGCATGTATATGTCATGAAGAAATCATGTCAAATCCACCTAATTCCACTCTACATCAGAGTAACAAGCCTTGTGGGTAGAAGAGGAAAAGAAAATGTCATGCATCTTGACTAAAGTGAGGCTTTTGACACAGTTTCACATAATATTCTCACAGGTAAGCTAAGGAAACATGGTCAAGATTAAACTACAGAGAAAAAGTGTGCTAAGATATCTGGAAATCTGGATTTTAAGAGTAATTTATCAATGACTGGGTGTCAAACTGGTAGGATTGTACCAGGTGGAAATCACAGAGTTCTGTCCTATGTCTGGTGAAGTTAAGTATTTTTATGAATTAATAAGAAGAATGGATAATAAATAATGTGTTTATTGAATTTACAGATGAAATCACGCTCAGGCAAATAGTCTGTAAACACACTGAATGGTAGAACAGGAATCAGAAAAATTGTGGCAAATTAGAGAGGGGGTGAGGAAAGATGAGGCCAAATTCAACAGTAAAAAATGAAATGTACTCACAGAGGTGAGAATAACAATTGGTTCCAATACAGGACAAAGAACTGTTGTAGAAATAAAGGGTTTAAGGAATCCCAAACTGAATATAAATCAACAATGTTACATTGTTTTTGAAAAGACAAATATGACACTGGTGTGTGCAAGTAAAAATGTCACCTGCGAGTCCTCTGAAAGATCCTCCTGCCCCATTCAGCCCTTCAAGGCTGCATCTAGCTTCAGGAAGCACTGACCAAGCAGAAAGAATGCAATGTGGAGAAAAATGTGACACGGGAGGAAAGAACTGGGATTCCCTTGGAATAGGGAAAGTCTGAGAGGAGACATGAACACTTTCATGAAGTGCTTGAGAGAAAAAAGGAGTAAGCTCTTCTTATGCGCTGAGGACAGGATGAAGCACATGGATTTTAATTGTAGCAAGAAATCCAATATTAAAAAATTAATTTGACAGACATTTGTCAGAAGTTGTTTAGGTAGAGGTGATCCCAACACTGAATAGACAGATAGCCTAAAAGGTTTCAAAATGTTCATTTTATCCATCTTTTCTTTTCATGACACACTGTGGATTTCAGGGACACAGGTCACAGATGATTAACCAAAGTTCACAGGGGCCGTCTAAAATCAAGCAGAAAATTGAAGGCTGACCTTAACAAAATCAGTTCAACAGTCCTTACCTCAGAATATCTTTTCTCTCACTTCCTCTGCCTAAACAAATAGATTGTGCATGTAAAGTAGTCAATAAATGGCACATTATTTTTTTTTTTTTACTTAGCAAATAAAATCGCATTTTTGTTGATTTTTTTTTCATTTCTGGTTTTGCTGCCTCTCTTATGATAATATGAGTAAAAGGAAGGTGGTACAAAGCACAGTTGTCTGGTGGAAAATATATTGCAGATACACAAATATGTCATTAGACTTCAGCATAATTGGATACTATCTGATTAAAGGTCACCGACAAAAAGCCTTTTGACACAGCCCCCAAAAAAGCTCAGCTCCCTCATATAGAACATGTCAGTGCAGAACAGAAAAATGACACATCCAGTTTATTATATCACATTTACAATTTAGAATGAATTATTAGTGACAATATTTCTTTTACAGAAATAGCAGATGCCATCTTTTTTTATTAGAAATGCTGTGAATAATAATTAATAGCCTCCTTTGCTGTGTTAATAATATACTCATGCCCAGTAAATATTGGCTAAATAATTAAGTAAAGGGTTTTTTTTCTTTCCAATCCCCAAGCAATTTGCCTAATTTGATAAATTTTAATTGGAACAGTGAAGACTTGGTTAATATTTAAAAAACAAATAGTTAATCATGTTCTTTTGCACAGCCTGTATCAGCTCCATCAGAAGCACCATGCTGTTCTAGAGGGACAGACAAACCAGAATTGAGACACCAGAGATACCAAATGCTATCTTTGAAAAATGGACTTTTAAAAAACATGTAAGTGCTTTCCTCTTTCTGGAATGAATTGGGGCCTAAAATACTCTCACATCCCAGCCCATTCCTTGAGTGTATTCTTGGCACATATATTCTCTGAAAGTTGTGGGAATTGAATATCCAACTGTTTAGATGCCTTTTTCTGTTCCACTGTGTATTAAAATAACTTTAATAACTGCTGATTGTGCCTCAAGTGGATAAAGGAAATCAGCTACAGAATGCCATACATATGCATATTATCCTTACATGTTTCCTGCACAATTTAGTATTCTCCTACACTTTTAATCTAAAGTAATTCAGTTTTAATCAGAAATAGGAGTTATCAGTAGAATACATAAACCATTTTCTACAAACAATGGCAGCAGGGAAAGGTGTTTTTAGTCCTCTGCAGGTCTGTCAAAATATTTGTAGAAGTAATTCACACTTGCAATAACCAAACCTATGAACATTTTGCAATTCACTTCAAATAAAACCTCTATATGTGAAAGACGAATTTGTACCCTCATTTAATTTTTTTTCTTGATCAGGGTGGTTGGAGGCAGGAGGTTTCATGAGACAGTAAGACTAAATCTAATTCGTTATTATGAACTCCATGTTTTTTAACAATTACCCGAGCTTTGGACACTTTGTTCCCATTAAAGGTAAGAAAAACTGGCTGTTTAAAATCCTTGATGACTTTGAAATTTCTAGCCAACTTGTCTAAATTCTGCTGAGGAGCTGGCTCCATGTATGTTCATGCAAATCCTATTAAAGTCGGTGAGAGTCGCAAGCACGTCTCTGGGGCAGAGTGGGACCCCCTGCTATCTAGTCAGTGCAAATTAACAGCTGACAGTGGAAGGAATGTAAAAAAGCAAAATCTCTTCACAGGGCCACATTGATATGCAAGGGATTTGCTTGTCAGGGTGAGATGTGTGATATGAAGTGAATGTTTATTGCACGCTGCAGGGAGCATCCAATAGTAGCCAAAAGGAGATATCTACAGTAGATCTGGATCGGAAGCTGTCTCAAAGCCAAAGGAGAGTGAAAAGCCTTTTGATAGAGAATACCTTTGTGATCCTACTTATTCCTTGTTAGAGGAGAAAACAATTGCCAGAATTTGCAAATTGAGGAAATAGTGAATCCTGATATTTTACCATCACGTGTAGCAACTATTTTGCAGTAATTTAAAGCATGCTTATCTATAGGTGTGGGTGGATGCAAAAAACTCCATACATTCCAGCAATGTTCCCACAGGAACTCAGGGAGAGGGGAGAGAATTTTCAGAAGTGATGTGGACATTATTCTGATAAGTCAGGTAAACTGTCGTGGCCCCTGGCTACAAACACCAGTTGGGCTGATACAGACGTTCCCCTCCCCTTTTTGAAGGACTAAAATTCTTTTGTTCACCTGATTCCTGGAAGAACACAGTAAGGATTTTTTTTTTTATCTGTGTTGTGTTTAGGGTGTCCTATTAGAGTCTTTCTTCTAGAAATATGGAACAGGACATTATTTCCTTTTCTGACAAGAACCACAGGCATCTAACCAACCTCTGCTTCCATCCACTCCATTCTGCTGCTGATCTCCATCTGTGTGTGGTATAAAAAAAAGCTGCTGCTTGCTGCTGCTAATGCTACTGAGCCCCCACCCTCTGATGGGGGACCAGTCCAAGGGTGCTTGGTTGGAGAAGGAGACATCAATTACAGATTACCTAAGGATTCTTTTCTCTGCCACAGTTCCTTTCTTCAGAGCAAGCAACCATTCAGATGACCAGCACTGCTCCAAAAGCTTTTTCTGGAATCAGCTATACTACTTGGTTGGAATTCAGATGCTTTGAGTCCTTAAGTTAGTTACATATTTTGGTAAGTTACACATGTTACTGCACAAATCAGGTCTTCAAGGTTAACACGAACTAAAATTTGAATGATCCCCTACAGATAAAAGTTACTTTCCAAAAGAAGTTTGCAAATTACATTTGCTAATGGCCACATCAGGGAATTTTGCACTATGTTCATTAACCATTTGTGAACAGAAAATGGGGAGCTTCATCAAGCAAATCACTCATTTTGAGTTATTGCCATGCTCTTGCTGGTTGCAGTACTAAATCCAAAAGCAACACCCACACACCTCCCAGCTGGCCCAGAAGACAACGCAAATCAAAGCCAGTGGGAGAAGTGCAAATAATCACAACTGAGACAAAATAAACTGTCACACACAGCAAAGGTGATAGACATAGAAGCTGAGGATTTTTCTAGAGTTTGGCCATAGGAGGAGGTTGACTGTTAAGTCCAGCTATGGTGCAGGACCTCAAGCTCTGACTGACAAGTGGGAACGGCTCCACACTGCCCAGCAGCAGAGGTGACAGAGGTGACACAGCCAGCTGTTCTCACTGCCCAGACAGCTGGGACATTGCACCTGATTATCAAGTAGCAGGCAACCACCAGTTTCTAACGTGGCGTTTTGAAATGAGATGTCACACTTTGTTTCAGGACCTCTCCTATGCAGCAGACCAGCCATGAGGAGATGGTGCTGCTGAGCACTGTGGCCTCACTGGTCATCTGGTTTGCCAGCACTAGTTAGAAATCACAGGGCTCTGATGCAGAAAAACTTCAGTGGATCCAGGTCTGTGACCTTAAAGAGTGAGGTGTGCATCATCCCATATGCCACACAGTATCAAATGAAGGCTTGATTAGAAACCAATTGGAAAGCTCATAACGTCATTAAAAAATGTCTGCAAAAGCCATTCAGGAATGAATGTGTGGGCATATGTGAAGAGTTGTGTGTATACAGCCCAGAATCAGGTGCCTCGTGTTTGCCAGCCCTGCAGCCCCTTGAGTCTGTCTGAGTCCTGCTGGCTGAAGTCTACCTCTTCTAGTGCAATTATCTGCTAACACTAACAGGAATTAAAGGAGATAGCTACCCAAATACCACTAAGGATCAGAACATACAGGCTGTGGTTTGCTCCCTAACTCCTGTAAGGAAACCAGAGTATTTGTCTCCTCTAAACGCACTGTCTTTCTCTTCTTCCAGACTGAAAATTCAAATTTTTCCAGCCAATGCTGGTGTTATACCAGTATATATTATCAACTCAGATTTAATCCTAATTATTTCTTTCCCACTGAACATCTGCATTTGGGCTTCTTCCCTCCAGTAATGCTGGCAGTAATTCTAGCTAACGTGTCTCTGCAGTCTACCTCAGTTTAGATGTGTGTTTGCGAAGGTGGAGAGGGGTGATAGAAACCTTGAGCATCAGCATGATTTTTTCTCCCAATCTCAATAGCAGGTATGACTTGGAAAGCAGAACCTGCCAGAAGATGCTGACCAACAGCACCATATTTTTTCTACTTTCCTTTAGTACTAAGTTCAAAGTGAAACAGTGAGAAATTGCAGCAGTGTCCTTTGAGCCTTGTTACACAGCACCAGCACCACAGCCTTGCACGTGGGGAAATGTGTGCACAAAAAATACTTTCTCGGAGTTTTCTGCCTAATGCTGGGAAGGACTGATGCACTCTGGCTCCAGGGAGAGGTAAAAGATTGTTTGCCACCCACTCAATAACCATTTCCTTCTGGGTGATCGATGGAGCATCATCAGAGCCCCGTCCTGGTGACAGGTCCCTGTTAGCTATTGGAGCCAGAGGATGGGAATGGCTCTGTGAGAGACACTCATGGAGAGGGAAGCAGTAAAGAGCATGGCAGCAGTAAAGGGAATGAAACAGGCTTCCTGCTGAATGGGACAGCAGGCACTAGGATAACGGAAGGGACATTGAATCAGAACATTTCTTTATACTTGGAGCCTTGACTGCAGCACTCTCATCACACCATGTAAAGTTTCTTCCCGTGCATGCTTGGTGACATCTTGACACACTGATTTTAGCATTGCTCACTCTGTAATCCCCGGGGGAAGATATCTGAGCCCTGAAAAGTGTTTTTGAGTAATATCTTCCAACTAAACCCATTTTCCACTTCCTTCCCTGGCAAGGTCACTGCGTTTCTGATCTCAAAAGCAAAAGCTTTACAGGAAAGGTGAGTGGAAGGAGGAATAAAGGCTTGGGCTGCTCCTTAGGGGCAGCAGCTGTCACAGCTCAGCCTGTGCAGTTTGCAGGCAGCATTAGCTAACATCAGGCTAAAGCTTTCCCATCTAGGCAGAGTAGGAGCACGGCAGGGAGCCAGGCTTTCCTGAGAGACACAGCCTGCCTTTGTCTTGCTCTGGGGATTGCACAGTGAGACAATATTCTCACAGGGCTGTAAACTAAAGCCCAGTGTTAGATCTACAAGGGAGACTGGGGCAGCCCTAATGAAGTGGAGTTATTGGTGGCAGGGAAAGAGGCTGGGTGTGGGACATGTCTATCCCCACCCTGGCTGCCACCTGGAGTGGGGCAGGGAGGAAACCTCTCCTCTTGTCCTGGGTGAAGAACCTGCTTCTCCTCTCATCACTGAAAATTAGGAGATGAGAGAGCTCCCAAAGCAAGAATATTCAGGTACTTATAAGAAGGTCTTTCTTTTCCCTGCACCAACTAAGCAAGATGTTTTCTTACAGTAGCTCTTTAAATATCATAGAATGGTTTGGGGTCAAAGGGACCTTAGAGACCACCAAGTTCCAACCGCTGTTCTGTGAGCAGGGACACCACAATATCCCCCCATCCCAGTCTGAGATGCTGTCACACCAACCTGTCCCCAAACACGAGCCAGGCTGACTGCAGGAACAGTTCTCCCACACGCATACCTGCATGTACGTGGGCACGGGGTGACTGAAGTTAATCAGCTTCAAAGCATGCGACACAGTAATCAGAGGTTCAGATCAGGACGAGGAAAGAACAGCAGGGCATTGCATGCACAAATAAATGACCTTTGAGTCCTGTGTTCTCTGTGTGTTCAGACACAGACCAGACTCTGTTACCAATGCCTCGGTGCAGGCACGTTCCCCTGGAAGAACAGGCAGGGTGGTGGTACCTGGGCCCCTCTGCCATCAAAGCCAACCCACTCCCAGCTCCTTCCAGGGCAGTTGGTGCAATTTTATGGCTCATCTCTCATTATGTTGCCTCCTCCACAAAGTGTGAAGATCTGCGTTTTGGTGCTTATCCGTAGCATGTTCACAGGGACAGGAAACACTGGGGCAATAGTTTGCTTTTACACATATTTCATCAAGCCATCAGACAGCAGAAACAACTAGGAAAGATGAAACCACCTGAATTGTGACCAGGACCCCAAAGAGGAATTTTGACTAAGGAGCCTGAGGGAATAAGAAAGGCTACTGTTCCACAAGCACACAAAAAAACCAGAAACAATTGTGAAACAACCAAATAAAATAAACTATCCTTCAATCTGTAAATATTTGGGAAAGTCATGTGCCAACCTAAGGCACAAATTTCCTCCATGCAAAAATATGATAAAATGCATCCACAGATTAATCCTCATCACATACATATCCAGGGATAATGTGAAGGTACAGACTAATGTACTTGTAAAACACAAAAAATCTATGCCTTATTGCACTCATAATTTGAATTTTTCACATGAATTTCTCAAATATTTTTGTACATCTGCTAAACTGCTTTGGGAGTAACATGAGAGTACACTATGCCTAATAACTTAAGGAAAATTTTGAAGCTTCATCTCCCAGATTTTTACTCAAGGAAGTGTTAGTCATTAAACTTGGGCATTTTTTATCTTTTCCAGAGAAGTGGTGACAGTATTTCCCACTTTAATCAATCCAAAAGAAAAAAAACTCCAAACCTCTCTGAAAAGAACTTCTTTGCATTAATCACAAAAATGTTTATTTAAAGTGAAATATTTTTTTTGCATTATCTCCCCTCTTTCACAGTTCTTTTCAGGGTTAATTTCTAAACAGAAACACCACATTCAACTGAAAAGTCAAAATGTTTGCAATAGATAACTCCTAGAAAAAAAATGTTGCAATACTTAAAGGAAATTCTTTCTGCTTGATTCCATAAATTTGACTCAAGTTGTTAAACTGTTTTATTCTGACCAATTTTTCTTGTTTCCATGAAGGAAAATTGCTCATGGACATTTCCTAATGACTGTCTTTCATAACTGCAAAATTTAGCAGTATATGGAAGTAAAAGAATGGGCCCAACCCAAACACGCTAAATAACTGGATGTGTTGTCTAACTCTGCAGTGATTCAGGATCTTATCAAAAGGGATTTCTGAGCACAGTTTGCAACAACTACCTCCACTGCCAGTGCAGAATCCTTCCAGTGAGGAATATATATATAAATAAATTTTAATTATACATACGTGTATACTTGCAGGTGCATTTTAAAGGAGATTTTGAATAATTACTTTGTTTCCTTTAAAATTAATTTGAAAGAAAACTGTATTTTGATTACCAATGTAATATATATTGCCACAGGCTTATAGACTATATCTAGCCATGCACCTCATGAATTTTTTACTGCCTGTCTTAAATAAAGTGAATCTACTGTAAGCAGAGAGCTTTGAAGATTATTATTATGATTATGATTATGATTATGATTATTATTGATAACTTTGGAAGATTCAGAAGATGTTGAGATATTAAGGGAATATCAGAAAGTTTAACTGTATAGTTTTTTTGGTTTGGTTTTTTTGGTAGGTTTTTTTTTTTTTTTTGTGCTACCTAAAAGGTTTCTTCAAAAGCCTGGGACATGTTACCTTGCCTGGCTGAATTGGGAGCATATTTTCATGACCTTCACACATTGTCAGCCAAATCTGGGAGTGAAGGACTGCAAAGGACGCAACAGTTTCAGCAAGGTGATTTGGGACTGGTGGGCTGTAGTGGGTGTACAACCACCAGCCCTGTTGTGGGAGCCCTGGGCCAGCCTGGACACAGCAAAGCAAGGCAGGGAGCCCAAGAACCCAGTGACTGCCTTGTTTCTGTCTAATACAGAGAGCTGAGGCAAGAAGAAAGGAGGGGGAAAAAGAGAAAAAAATGTTAGAAATATTTATTTGAAGTTACACTATCGTTCTTCTTTATGCACAAAATCCACTAAAAATTCCAGAAGAAAAAGGAAAATGTATTATTTCAGCAGGATAACCTTAAGCCCGGAGGCCAGATCATCGGCTGGTATAAACATCCACATCGACTTTGGTGGAGCCAGGTGATTTATTTCAGGATCCTGCTCCTCACTGGGTACAAGAGACCCACAACAATACCTGCACCCAGCCTGGCTTCCATCATGTCACAAAAGCCCCATAAAAACTGGGTTTTGCAAACACCACCACCCTGGGCCAGCCACGGGCAGGAGATAGGGCACTCCTTTCCCCCAGGGTCATGGCCTTCGAGATCCTGTCTCTCTCTTCTAAAAAGCCATAAAATTAAGACATTCACTGAAGTATTGCAGGCCCTGCCTGGGAAGGAAGATTCAGAGCCTGCCTCTGGGATGCAACCACCCCCAAAATTAGCTCTTGGAAAAGGCTCAGGCAACCTGTGCTTAAAGGAGTTTGTCAGATGAGGGCAATAGGAAAGTGCACAGCCCTGGAAAAACTCTTCTTGTGTGATTCTGGCCATCCCTTTGCAAGAAAGTTGAAATCACAAGGGAAGTAGGTGCAGAGGAAGCTACTGAACTGACTAGAGAGCCCCTTTAATGAGAGGAAACAAGGTGTACAAGTTTTGTTTATCTTCGCTGGACAGAGGCTGACCCAGAATGTGTTTGCTGTGTCTAAATATCCCACACTGATAAACTCCATGGAAAAATTACTCAAGCAATGGGATGATTTTTGGCTCAATAAAAGAAGCAGGCTGCCTGTGAATACCCTTAAGGGAGAATAGGGGTTCTCTAACCATCAAGTTTTTGACAGCATTACAAAAGCTATGAGATTTTTCCTAGTAAGTTGTGGAAATTTGTGACTTGAGCAGAGGGACTGCACGCAGCAACCTTCCAATCCTCTCTAGACCTACATCATGCAAAAAACAAACAGATTTTTGTGACATATTTAATTGGGCTCACTCTGAAATATTAATCCTATGAATGTATACATGTGGCCTAATCAATTTTGGGCCTTTAAATGATTTACCTCAATTTTACAGAGCAGATATGGCCTTAAAGTAAATGAATGTGTAAATTGTATCTTCAGGGGCAGGTACACAGATCTCTGTGCACAGAATAAACTGTGGTGGCCACAGATACAGTTTATTAATCAATTATCTCTGTTTACTGGAGAGCAGGATCTTCCTGCAGCTGCTAAACCAAATGACATGCAATGACAATTATGTAAACTTTCATGGAACTCCAAAAAAGCTATCAGCAGTTTCCTGGCTGTTATTTTTGAGCTGATCTAATCTGACATATGGCGATTCCTTGAGTCATTTGATAGTGTAGAGAGCTAAGTAAACCCCTCTCCAAACACCCATAAAAAGTGGCCCAGCAGTTTTTGCTCCTTTTGGAAACCCAGAAGCACATTGCTGCAAAGAGTCAAACATGAGAAAGGATAAAATCTTATAGCGGACCTTGACCTTGGGTGCATCAAACCTTTTTAAAACAAAAATACATTTTCAGGTAAACAGCCTACTTTTATAAAAGGAAACAGCCTTCTGCAGAAGAGCATGACCCTTCATCAGAAAGTGCAAAATCTAACAGACTAAAAGTTTCCATCCTAACATAGGAATTTTGACAACAGTACACTTGCTAAAAAAGCTCAGTTTTCTGCTGTTGAAGATCAAAACATTTTAGTTGACTTTTCAGTGAAAAAGTGACATTAGTGACCCTTCTGCAAATGCTAGAAATTTATTCTTCAAATAAATTCCATCCAGACATCTTCCAGGGCCATATATTTATTTCTGTCTTAACCGGACTTTGGTTTCTTGTTTTAGGTTATGTCATTTAATCCTCTAAGAACTGTTTAATTCCATAAGTCAGCCATGTATACATGTAAAAACCCTAACTTTTACACTTCAAAACAGGATTGCATATCCAGACCTGTTTCTTGAATATCCTGGAAACACAAACCAAGAGAATACCTGTCCAAGAACATCAGTTCTGCAGCTGATACCTACAGAATGAAACTGAGATTAGCTTAAAAAAATTGTATTAGCTAATGCTAAACGTCATACCTTGCTTACTAGTAATGCCACATCAAAGTTTAGTAGAAAGAAAACACTTTTAGAACTCTGGAACACATAACACAGAAGTGTTATGTCACAGTGATGCAGCAGCTCCTGGACAGAACTGAACTCATCCTGCTTCACTTCCTTCAGCATCTTAAAAATTCTCTGTGATTAGATGCAATTCTTTGCACCCACAAAAGCAATATTTCTTAAATATTCTGATACTGACTTACAAGCCATTGACCCCAGTTGGAATTATAAGGGAATGTGCTGGGATGTGAAGGGATTTGGTTCCACCAGCAGCTGCAGCTGCTGACTGTGTCCTGTAGCAGTGGACACATGGTTAAAAGTGAGGTGAAGAAAAAGGCCAAACCAAAGAGCAGAGAAATGGACAGTGCTGTGAAGCTGATTTTGTGCCTGTAGTTGAGATGCAGAGAATATCAAATGTCAGAAGGAAGCTTATCCTCTAAAGGTTTTCAGCTCCATTTTGCACAACAAAGAGATCTGGCTAGCTCAGATAAGGGGTGGTTATGAACATCCCAACTTTCAGTTGCTTATTTATCTGAGGCACTCCACCCTTCACTTGGCATCTCCTTTCCTAGAATGATTCAAGTTCCTTGATTAAAATACTGTGGCACATTACCAGAACACCACTCAGTCCACTGTGCTTTGTTTGTCCCACCCCCAGAGAAGGATCACAAAACCTGATTCTGTCCTCCCAAGCCAGAAAAACTCCCACCAACCTCAGTGGCACCAGGACTAAGCCTGGGTAAATATTTTCTATCCATACATAGGTTGTCTTATCTAGTCATTCTCAACATGGGAGGATATTCACACACACAGACACACACAGACACACACACACACACACACACATACACATGCACACACATCTTTCTTAAATGAGGTTTTTGTTTGCACAGCTGTGCTAACACCTTACATGGAAGAGACTTTTATTCTGGAACAAAAACTTATCACAGTAATAGCTAAGAGTGTGTATCAATAGGCCCTGTGAAAGGAAGAAAGGACAACCTTGTCAAGGCATAGATCTTCCTTTCCCTTTGAAATGACTCAGTCAAGTTCTTGCCTCTCTCCTCCTGTGTGCTCAACCAGTTTTAATTTGCTGATTTAGGAGACCCTGCCTGATGAAAGAGCCTATCCCTGTATAGCCAGTGTGAGTCTCTAAAGAGCACGCTCATTCTTCTTAGGTGTCTTCTACCAATCCACTGGAAGTGCTTCCTAGACTTTCCTCAATGATCCACGTGGAAAATCTTTCCCACTCACTAGCCTTGAAGAGACCTTCTGAAAAACAACCTTGAGTTAGTGACATGTTATTTATCCATCCATCACAGTAGATGAAGCTGCTCTCAGGAGGGTCAAGCTGCCAAACTGTTGCTCAAGTCTCAGTACACTAATATTGCTGTTCTGTGCATGGCTAATAATACAGAGTATTATTATTATTATTATTATTATGGATAGTAATACAAATTATTATCCATAGGTGAAAAATTCTTCCCAGATTTACCCCATCATATGTCACCCTGAAGATGGCAGACCCTTACTATCTCCTCATCTGGCATCTGGGTCCTGCCAGGTCCCAACACTATTAAAGAGCTCTCATTTATTTTCAATTCTAAGTGAATTAGTTAATAGTTTCTTACCACATTTCCACATCTTTGGATATTTCAACCTAATATATCATTTAGTGTCTATTTCTATGTCTTTCACTTGGCTGTTATCCAACCAATTTAGCTTAAATAATAATTTAGTTTGATTTTTCCATATGCAAATCAATTTGTTCTATTGCTTGTTTGTAAGATGTTACACATTATTAAGTTTCATTCTATGGCATGAACACAGTTAAACTTCTCATCTAGTTTGTCTCCCTCACAATTCAAATTTGTCTTCTAATGAACTAAGACTTAACCAGATAGATAAGGGTCATTAGAAATGTGTATTCATTTTTAGCAAGGCCAAATTGCACAGCTGCAGTAGAACACATTGTTTTGTACATTGCAGTAGAAAACTACATGGCTCCAGGAATTTCAGACATTAACTGGAATTTTCTAAGACTGATAATTATCACAGCATGCAACATACAGAATTCCCCTAGACATTGTCTGCAGATAATCTACCACTGTGGATCTTTGCACAACCTTAAGACCTGACCTGAATATGGTTCCCTGTTTTCTCTACACACACATATACAAACCTGTAATTTCAGCAGTTTGCAGCTGATCAATTAATAGGTCACTCAGACTGTGATGAAGTCAAATATTAACATGAGATCACAGTGACTTACCTCCTCCTGTCACAGCAAAACCCTTTCAGGGGTGACTTAAATGGGTGAAAAAAATTAACCAGTTTTGCTGGGATCTCCATGAGTGAACATCCCACTCTCAAACAGTAAAACTTCACTCGTCCTCTGGAATATCACAGCATCAATCTGTCACATATTAGGGATTTCTTCTTCATGCTATTAACCTCAGACTCAGGGGTAAAAAAAAAAAAAACAGTAATTAACAGGCTTGTTGAGGAAAGAGAAACAGCTTACTCAGTACTTGTCTATATATGGAATTATTTTGATACCATTGAGAACAATCCTTTTCTTGAACCTGTGCTCATTCTAAGCTTACTTTGCACTAAGAGGCAGAAATGTGAATCCAGTGTGTAGTCATGGTTCTTTCCCTCAGAGACTGGACTTTGAGAAGATTTGCTCAGGTTTCTTCCCCTCAGGCCATATTGATTTAAACTCCAACATTGTTGGTTTTCAGGAAGCCAGACTGTTCTGAGTCTGGATCTGTCCCAATTAAAAAAAAAAAAAAAAAAAAAAAAAAAAAAAAAAAAAAAAAAAAAAAAAAGAAGCTGTAGGTCATGGATTGTGCTACAAAACTGGTGCCAGTGGTTTCGTGGCAGATAGTCACACATCTGAGTCAGATCTAAACAAATGTGGCTAGATCATGTCAGAAGGGCTCAGAATGACCAGAAGTGCTGTCTTTTAGATTAATCATAAAAGCAAAATTCAATGCTTGCCTCTGCAGGTACATTAAAGCTAGTCCCTCTGTGTGCTCTTTGTTGGTTACTAACTAATGCTCTTCCTAAGTCTAAGACTGGTGAAAAAGGCCAGATTCCCCAAAAGATGTTGGTAGGATAAAGGTATTTTTTCATTTCCTAAGCACCTGAAGCCTTGTTGTTCTCTGTTTTTTTGTGGGCCTTTTTTCAGCAAAGAGAGATTTCTTTTTCTTGCAGAGTAAAATTTCCCCTCAAAAATTTCTCAGGTTTTTCATCTCTCTTTATCATTTGTTTCTTGTGGAAAAACTTAGCATAACACTGTCTGGAAAAAAGCCACCAACTTTCTTGTTCATGAAAGCTCAGTATCTAAAAGCCTATGAATCATTTTAATGAAAAAAAGGAAAAATGTACCTTCCAAAAGAGCCACCAGGAAAAAAAAAAAAATCAGCTACTTGTGTCTGTGGAGGGACCAAGGCCATCTTTCGCCTCACAGACTTTCAAGAACTACTCCAAGTTTCTTCCTCAGTTCACCATTTTCATTGCAGATGAAGCTCTGGGACATCAGACCTGGTCTTTCAATTCCTTTTGAACTGATATAGCTACCATTTCATGCTGATCTAGATATCTTTTTTAAGCTGATGCAGGCAAGATGGGCTTCAAAATGCCCATTGGAGCTTACTGACACTCCTGAAGTCCTCCTGTTCTTTGTGAAATTATTGCTTTATGTGGAAGTGGTGAAAATTTAGAGACAAAAAAACAGGTAGAAAGAATTCGGTAATGCTGCTGGGTGAGAATGGGGAGTCTTTATTTTTTCTGGAGGCTACAATATCTTTACAACCAAATTTGTGAACATGAAGGGCAGTTTGGATCAGTCATTTTTTCTACGAGAGTTAATAAACTCAAGTCCACAACAACATGCCTCCCCAGAGAAATTCAGTTATCTTCCCAAAGCCTTCTAGCTTCCAGGGCCATGTACAAAGTCAGTAATCATGGCTGTGACAGACAGAGCATGTAATGAATGATAGAAATTAGTCAGAATGCATAAAAGACAAAGCAACACCCTCCCAGCTCAGCATTCATCCAGTGACTGTGGCCATCGAGAGGTAAGAGTGAAGATAGCAATCCAAGCTGTAAAGTTCCCTTCCCTATTTCCCACTCCATGGTATCAGTGGAAGGCAAATTGGGCACAAGGGACAGAAGGGAGTTGCAAACAGATTCTTCTAACTCATTCTCAGCCAGGAGTGCATGAACAGAGATGAAGAGGAGGCATCAGCCTGTGTAACATCTCTGATGGCTGTGGAAGGTGGCAGAAAGGAGCAAGACCTGGTGACTACTAATTTTTCATGTTGTAGGCAGGGAAGGCAGAGTGCAGCTCAGATAATCATAGTAAAAGCTACTTTAAGAAATTTTGCAGACTTCAGCCTAGGAAGTTAACAGGTATATTAGGACAAAAAGAAGGTACCATGTTTTAACACATAATAAGGAAAGACATCCTGGGTTTTCTGTGGAGACAATGCCTGTGAAGATTACCTCTAGTCATCCTGAATGATAATAAACCACATGCAGTAGTGGTCTCTGAAGAGAGTCTGCAAAAGATGCTGCACTTGGGTACTCAGGCTGGTCTCCATTCATGGTGGAAATAAAAAAACCATTTGCTCTGTTACAGTAGTCAGCTGGGTGGAAGCTGGCCTTGGAGTAATGATGAAAACCTCTGTAACACTGGCAACAAATTCACTTTCTTAAAGTAACTAGGCAGCTCTAAAACAGCAAGTTTGGAAATGAAATTTTTTTTTAAGTAAAAGAAAGGTCAAAACTCCTTCAGTATTATTCACTTTTTTGAGTTACACCCTTCTTATTCCCACAATAACAGTCCAAAAATTGTCCAATCCTCTCCTCTTTGTAAATTAAATCCCATGAAGAAAACACTTTTTCCTTTTCATCACAAAAACATAGGTATGTAAAAAAGTTCTGACCCTATGAATTAGGGGTCAATTATTATTTCTAAATGTGTGCTTGCAGACAGGCAAGTAGACACTGGACAGACCCCAAAAAGCTGTGGATTGTGTTCTGGCTGCCTATTACAGTCATTAAGTAGGTGATTCATGGCCTAGCATTTAGTACTGCCAGACTGTGCCTTTCTGTGCAATAAAGAGGGAGAAAGAGTTCCAACATCAAAGTCAGGCACTCACAGTCAGCCATCTGCCCAACACTTTGACTTACGTCCCTTTATTGTGCATGGATCAGGGTCTATGGTGGTGTACTCTGATCTCCTACAACATCAAGACTGTTCTAGATGCTTGGGTTCATACTATGGGCCCTGCTTGGCAGTAAAATCAGCCTTATCTAAGCTTGGCCAAGCACAGAAAGTCATTTCAAACAATATACGAAGGAAGGATGGCAAAGCTTCATTAGTTTTTTTTAGGTTTCATGGCATAAGCAGGGGCTGCCAGCCCACAGCAATGTGTGGCACTTCCCACTCCCCCACATGGACTGACCTCAAGATGCTTTGCTTAAGTGAGTGAATGTTATTTATCCCCTTTTTCTGGAGAAAACAGAAACACTGTAATGTCACCAAGATTTTGCAGTGACAGACAAACCCAAATGGTTGCTCCTCAGAGTCCTGCCTAACACCCGGAGGAAGAATTGTAAGCTGCCCTGCTACCACTCTCTGAAGCAAAATTTGGTGCCAAGACTGCGCCCCTAACCTGTGCTTCCTCCATCCCAGCGCAGTGCAGTAGCAGTAGCAGTAGCAGTAGCAGTAGCAGTAGCAGTAGCAGTAGCAGTAGCAGTAGCAGTAGTACATCTCCTGCCACTCATGCAGGACTGTCAGAGCCACGGGTCTGCTGTGATCCTTTAGGTTCAGACGAGGCATTAACCCTGGAATGGAAGCAGCAGGTGGAGGTGCTTGCCAAAACCAAGGTGTTTGGCAAAGCCACTCTTCCCCCGGGAGTCAGAGTGCATTGTTTCCTGAACAAGCCTAGCCGTGTTTGCTCACTTAATTGTACAGCTCCAGGTTTGCTCCCAGCTCTCGCTGTTGTCACCAGACTGCGTAAGACCTGCCAGGCTTCACATGCCAGACATGAGACCTGCGTGCTTGACTCCTGTCTCTGCCTCTGGTACGTCAGGCAGTGATGGGGCAGTGCCACAGGTGACACCAGCAGAGCCACTGCGGTGCAAAAAAGCTTTCATGCATCACTGAAGACGTAAGTGGCACAGCCAGGCCAGGAGGCAAATAGTGGCAACACACTGTGTGCCTCAGGATCGTTCCTGCACACTTGATTCAGATTTCCTATTGCTAAGATCCAGATGAGGCCATGCTCTGGCAGCAGGAAGAGATGTACCTGTCAGGAACAGTTACAGAAAATAGGGGTAGGCTCTGGGGACGAGGGGGCCATGGTGACTTGACTCATTCTTGTGCAGCAGAGCCTCTGCATAAAACTTCCCTGCATGCATCCACTCCTGCCAATGTGAAATGACAACTCTGTGCAATGTCTGGGCAACTCATTGAGCAGCTGCTTGTGAAGGTAAAAGGACCAGTGGTTTTCAACTGACCTGATCAGCTTCATACAACCTGAAATATTCACATAGCTGAATAATCCACTCATCTGAGTATTTAGTCTGTGGTTTATGAGAACATTCTAGGAAATATTGTTACAACAATAATGTATTTATTCCTATTTGCTGATTTGGAAACTTTGAGCCTCACCTGGCTTCTCATTTCTCATTTCTCTTGTGAAAAGACACACCTAGTGAAGTAATTGGTCATGCTCACACAACTCTTTGTGTTCTGCTGTGTTTATTTGCGAATCACACATGCACACACACTTGAGAGGAAGATAAAATCACTCCGGCTGAGAGGCTTTATCTTGCCTATCTGTTCCTCAAATAGGTCCATTTGACTCGGAAAGGAAGATGATAATTTGATTCCTAACAGAAAGCCTCCTCCTTTGATCTGATGTTTTTGCAGTTAGCCATTCTCCAACAGATCTTTTCTGTGTGATGTTTTCCTTTTGTTTTCTTTCATTCCTGTCTTATTTTACAATAACATATTTGAAAGAACCCACCCTTCTCCCGGGGAAACATCATATCTAACCCATTCGCAGTCAAGCCGAACTCCAAAATTCACAGCACTGCCTCCTCTACCGTCCTGTGTCTTTAGATGGTCCTGTGTCTTTCACTATCTGGCTGTGCTTGCATTTAAGACAGCAGATGCTAGTATTACTACATTTCAAAGGACCCAAATCAATCCACTTCCTTCATTGTCCCACTCTCGCAAAAACCTAGACAGAGAAGCCTGAGGCTTTATAGTTTTTGAAGTGCTCTAATCTGGACAGATCTTACCATTGCTGTCATAATTGATTAAGCTGTTGCCAGCACCCCCTGCATCTCCAGAGAGCTGTCATGGTTCACATTCATCAGGGCATGCTCCAAAGTTCACACACTTCCACAAGGCACAGCTCAGTGAGAGTCGGACATCATTAGAATAATAATACTTAGCACTTGCATCTCGCTTTTCATCACAGGCTCCCAAGGCACAGCACAAATACTCAGATATTTCAGAAATATTTGAGTATTTCTCAAATACTCAGAAGTATTTCTGCTACCCATTGTCACACCCTGTGATAAGGTACAGCAACCCTCTCTCCATCTAACAATGATCCGCAGAGCCGTTTGCGGAGCAAGATACGCCAAGGACAAGTGAATCCTTATCAAAGAAGTGACATGATACTTTTGAGAGAAAAGTGTCACTCCTGTTTTAAATTAATGGAAAAACTGAATGGTTTGCACTGGTCTCCAAAGGGCAACTGAAAGTTGTCCCTCAGACCAGGCTTGCTGGTTTCCCACAATGAATTTTTGTGAATCATAAATATAGGCTTTGTCTGCTTGCGGACAGACAGTGAAGGAGCCATGCAGATGGGAGTGGATGCATTGGGGAGCATACTAATGTTGAAAACATTTACAGGTGAGTTGGAGCATCTTCTTTCACTCCTCCACGTGCTGTAACAAAGAGGATGCAGATGACTCATTGTGGGAGTTAACACAGAGCACTGTGTTCCCAAATTCCTGCTCAGCATCTAGTCGCTACAAATTCCCTTTTTTTGCTAGCCCATGGAATTAATTGTCTATTTAATTATTTATTTCCTTACTTACTGACTTCAACAAAAGCACATATTAAATGCAGTTTAATAATATCCTAAAATGTTAATTTTCTATGTTCCAAACAAATAGGATACTCATCCAATCTGTGTGCACAGCCACAGATGTAGTGGATACATAACTTTTATAGGTATATTAAATATATCTCTTCCAATTTCTGGGATGCTTCTTAACATGTAAACTTTACACCTCTACTTAACTGTTCTCTCCTTTTCTTCTGACCAGACATAAACAGTAGGAAGACATTACAAGACTAAAATAAAATAGCTCACTTAAGAAAGGGCAAGCTGACTTAGAAAACCAGGAGCCATCTCTACTCCTACCAGCTGGAGTTTCTCCCCCTTCTACAACCATTAAAGTTATGAAATGTTTGGATGTTTTACTAATTCCATTAAGAACCAGAAAGGCTGTTCCCACCATGACCAGAAAAAGAAACAGCAGCAATCACACGGGAAAATGCTCAACTTTCCAGACTCAGCAGTTTTATTGGTGCAAATATCCTCCAGATAGACAGAAACACATTTGCCTGCTTCCTTACTCTGAA
This sequence comes from Cinclus cinclus, assembly GCF_963662255.1. Taxonomy (NCBI): domain Eukaryota; kingdom Metazoa; phylum Chordata; class Aves; order Passeriformes; family Cinclidae; genus Cinclus; species Cinclus cinclus. The sequence goes on along the minus strand of NC_085046.1, from coordinate 142,205,381 downwards.
CCCTAACTCAGCCTGGGGTGGCTAAGCTAGTTCTACTAACCAGCTCATTTCACCTGCAAGAATGAATGGCGCATTGATGAGGATTTTGACCAAGGATTCTGACACGTTTGTTGGGTTTTTTATTTTCTCTCTCTCTCTCTCTTTTGTGGATTGCCTGAGCAACTTTGGGCAAGTTGTTCATTCTGTCTGTGCTCAAGCTCTTCAGCTATGAAATGGAAATAATAGCACTTGCATGCTGCAAAATAGCATTAAGAAAGTTAATTTTGATATGTCTGGTATATGATGCTAATAAAAACTTTGGAAACACCATTTCCCAGGTTCCATCGCTAGCCTTGGTCTAATTCTTTCCTAGGACTTCTCTAGCAGCAGCAAATGCTGATGTGACAAGGATGGGATTTTTTTTTTGTGGTTTTGTGTACGCTTTTTCCTTCATCACTAAGCTCCTCGATCCATGTGATTCTTCATAACCTGACACCCCATTAAAATAAAGCCTAAAGTTTCATAATCAGGAAATTGGAGGGAGCGGGAAACGAAAGAAATTCATGCCAAAAAGCATGAATGCAAAAGGGCATCACCTGGAACAGCCCAACATAAGTTATTTTAAAGTATCAAGATTTCTAAGCAGATAAAGGTTTAATTAAGAATTAAAAAGAAACAAAAAATTAAGTGCAGGGCTGACAATACCAAGGTTCGTTCTTCCTGTTCCTTTCCCTTCAGGTGCTATTGCAGTAAAGATCAGATCAGCACAATTCACTCCAATTCACCAGTACAGGCACCTAAATTACAGCCCCAGCACCCCCCGAGACTTTGAGAAAGTGAGACAGAGCTCCTGCTGTTCTGAAGCCAGCTCACACCAGGGCAGTCTCACTCGCTGGGCAGCAGTGTGATGTGTGCAGTAGCATTTAGCAAAGGTATATAAAGTCATGGTCCCTGCCTCGAGGAGCTGACAACACTGCAACACAGAGGGACAAGAACAGAAAGCCACATAAAAAGAAAAAGAATTAAGCAGACATGTTGGTGATGCATTCTTGCAACCGCATCAAGCCTGGTCACCGGGGAGGAAGCTGTTGTGCCCTTGAATGCAATTCCCACTGCTGAATGCAATTCCCACTGCTGAATAGGGGCCCTGGCAGTCAGGGCAGGCCGGCACAGACGGGCACGGCTTCCCAGCAACTCCTCCAGAGCCAGCCCGCCTCCCGCACAGGGCTGCTCGGAATGCGGCACACAGGCATGCATAAGTTAGCTGTGAGCCACACATGTAATTAAATCACTGCCTGGTTCAGCTAGTGAAAGCAGGCACGAGCTACTACAATCTGCTAACATTTCCAAATCTTCTCATTAAAAATTCCTCGCTGCGGCCTGTGCCAAATGGGCTGAGGAAAGCCTGCGGGTCCCAGGGCCCTGGTGCCCCCATCACAAACCTCCTTCTCCCTACAGCAGCCTTATTCCTGGCACAGCTGCACAGAGCTCAGCCTGCCCTACACCCCTGCACCCAGAAGTGCTAAGGTCCTCCTGCTAAGTGTCCTACCCGGGGCTGGGGTGAATCGTGTGTAGTCTCAGCCCAAAAGGAGGAACAGCTATGTCTGGCCTTGCCCTCGCCAGAGAAGGGTTGTCTTTTATTCCTAGAAAGCTGTAAAATCCCCAGGCAATAACACGAAGGAAAGAAAATCTTCTTAAGAGCCAAGGAGGAAAGTTGGACATGCAGGACTGTCCAGGGACTTGCTCAAGGTCACACTGCAAGTCACTGCTGGGGCTGGAGTGAGACACAAGCCCCCAGTCCCCAGGCTGTATGTACTGTGCTCCCTTCCCTTAGGCCAACTCAGACCAAGGCAAACCAGGATAAGATAATGATCAGACTAAGGGAACTTTCCCTAGTATTAGGAATACCAGCACTTCCAGACAATTATTCTGGTAGCAAGAATCTGTTCCTAAAACTGTACAGAAAGTGATTTTTCCTTGATTGCTTGGTGAAGTTTATAACTAACACCACTCCAGTTTCTTTGGGCATTTCAAGTCCAAAACAGCAAATTTCACAGTGTAAGCCAACTCATAGAGGCAGGGCAATATAACCTGATCTTATGCAGCAGAAGTGGTCACTATCTCTCAGGTATTCAGCATTCTTCTGCAGAATCCCATCATGTGCCTTGTGGAGCACTGCACATCCTGGTCTCCCTCTGTATACTTTATTGCTTTCCCAAAGACAAAAAGTAAATGGGCCAGATCTGCAGCTGACGTAAATCATGATTCCCTCCTGAAGTCAATGAAGCTACACCAGCGGGCACTAGCTAAAGATCTGGCCCAGTGAGTTTAGTGCCATGAGGTTATGAATCACTGTTATTATGTGGCACTGCATGTAATTGCCTGATCCCTTCTCCCCATCTCCCCAAGGGGTCCAGAGCAGCTCTCCTCCTAATGCTGCCAGCAGCAGGGGGAGAAGAGAGTGTAATGTTCAATTATCTTTTGCATGTTTTTCCAATAGTAAATCACAGCAGGGGATGTGACCTCCTGCTAATTGGAAGTCATGTCCTGTGGGGTTCTCTTCTACCCTTTTGCTCCAATGTGTATCTATGTGTATTAAATACTGATAAATGGCACAAGTGCAAAGAGGTGGTAGATTTTGTGTGGTTGAGGGTCTAATGATGATTTCTGCTGCAGGTCTGTTTTTTTCTCTAGTTTCAAAAATGTTCAATCATTTTTATGCCAGGTTTTAGCATATGAGACTAAAGCTGATGAAAATTCCTTCCGCCAAACCTGATTTAAGTCAACTGAGTGCTCCCCCTGTTATTAGGAGGATAGTGTTTCTTTCAGTACCCTCTACCACAGGGTCTGAAATCCCTCCATGGAGGCTTTGTGTTTCAGAAAGGGAAAGACTCAGAGATGGTAATGCAGGAGACAGGAAGTGTTTCTGTGTAGCTCATCAGCCAGCCAGTTTAAGTTTTCAAAGGGATTTAATCCGGGCGAAATTCAACCCCGCGGTCAATGAAGCACTTACATTCCTTCCAAAGCTCAGCAATAAGGTGCAGGCACCGAGGGGTGGTATGGACCGGCAGAGGATTCCTGAGGGGAATGGCAGGCTGTGACACCCTTCCAGCAGTGCAGGGTGATGGGTGTGCTCTGTGTCACCCCAGCCTGGCAGCACAGCACACTCTCTCTGCTTCAGAGCAGAGCCACCAGAACCCTGGTGCTGTGGAGCTGCTGCTTCACGCATTGTGCAGAGGCACCACTGCCCTCCCTGTGCTCCCCTCATGCCTTGGGTCTGCTTCTCAGGCTTTTATAGGTCAGCCCATGGGACACAAGTATTCATCCAACCTGTTCTGCATCGTGGCCCCAGCAGTGGGGTGGCTGCTCTGGAAAGAGCACTGGACCATAACCCTGCTTGGCCTCCCAGCAGCATTACCACCAACCCCTTCCTCCACCCAGCTCCAACATATCAGATATGCTCTCATCCCATAAACCAACCCAGCCCTGTCTCATGCATGGAAGGATGATACCTGAGAAGCCTCTTACATCACAATGCTCTGAGACACAATTACACACCTTTGAAATGTACCCAGCACGTATTGCATCATGACAGATGTACCAAGAATATGATTAGAGAAGGATAAAAGGTGTTTCTTTAATAACACATTAGCCAATGTGTTTAATGAATGTGTTTTAAATGCCAGCTATAGACAGAACAAGGTGTATTTCAACACACATTTGCTGATCAAGGGAAATGTCAGGAGGAAGTCTAAAGGGAACAAATGAACTTGGCAAACTGGAGAATCCAGCCCATGGAGAGTTCAGTGGGAATTAAGGCCCTAATTCAGCAAAGTATTTAAAGACAGATTTTTAAAGATATTTAATGAGTTAAACATTTAAATACCTTTAAAAATCTCATCCACTAATATGTAATGATCTCTAAGTCTGTGTTCAGATCCATCCCTATTCATCTAACAAAGTAAGGAGTACTAAAATGCTTTGCTGAATCAGGACGCAAATCAAATTCAATGGGCTAATCCAGAAATTATCTAAATCCTATACAAACTACTAAAGGACAATTCATCCCCCCATTTTCTGATTCTGGAACCCTATTTTGAAGTGTCTTCTCGATATTTTATTAAATTCAGTGGGTTAGATGGACAAATAAACATCCATAGCTAAGTAATCATATTGTGTCAAAATTTGTCAGGCTTTCTGAGAAGTTTCAAATTTCAAAGAGCAAAATCAATAATCAACTACTGTACAATAATTTGGGATTTACAACACAGAAGTACCCACATGACACATAAAAATTCTGTTCTATAGGCATCTCTTCTTCCATTTGATATTTGATTAGGAATACAAGTATTCCTAGTACTTGTAGTTGCTTCTCAAAACTAACCCAAAGGGAATCTTAGAGAAGGAGGAAGTGAGAGGAAGCTCAAGTACCACAGGGATGGGCACTGTGTAAGAGTACAAATCAAATCTAGTCAGTCCTACCCTGGCAAAGAATTCGGGCAAGTAAGAGATTTAAGTATTTGTCTCATTTGACTGGGCAGAGAGTGAAGAATTCCCCCACTGCAACTGGCTGGTCATAAAAAGAATTTACAAACCCATTTTAAGAGGGAGCAAAAGGCATTGATAAGGTGAAGAGACCCTTGACACTCCTTAGTTCTTCACCCCTGCAGTGAAAGCAAAAGCAATCTTGATGGTATCTTGAGACAGTGAGAAGATCAGATACTGGTGATACTATTTTAAAGTATCTCCAGAGAAGTGGCTGACAACCCACACTGCAATGAAAATCTGATAAGCATCAAGTACTGAGCAAAGCTTCAAATATGAAAGTTTGAAGTGTAATGAGCTTCTTTTCACCAAGGAGTCTCTGCCCACATCTGCAGAGCATGAAATGACGTGACTGCTAGTCATGCTGCATAAGCACCATAGCTTTGTCAGGTCCCCAGTCCACTCTTGTCAAAAAGTAAGCACATGGAGGTGGCTGCTGAAGCAAGGTGTGATGGTGTGATGGCATCCTGTCCCCTGACACCTCTGTAGCATCCACGAGTAACAAGCTCCACCACTGCCCTGCATTCCCTCCTTGCAGCTCCCACCCTGCACTGGCAAGTGTTACCCTCAAACCTGAGAGTGTTTGTTTCAATAAAGGCAATACAGGAAATATTTGGTCTGTTCTGCAAAAATAACCACTTGACACATAAGAGCAGCCTCACATTTGTCAAGAGCCCCAGAGGTGCTACTCTCAGTATGCACAAGCGTAAGAAATGAGACTACACATCTTTTTCTCACCTTACTATGATGGGGAAGGTTGGAGAGTAATGGAGATTTTGGTGAAAACTGTAGTTCTTTCACAAAGGCATTTTAAGCTATGTTTTTTACTGCAAATCATCATATGCTTTTGGCCTATCCTGAGAAAAAGATCAAGCACAGCTAGTTGATTAGATGTGCAAAAGCACCATGTTCCTGAACAAAACTGCACTGCTAAAAATAACCTGCAGTGCTGTGAATTATGCTCAATCCACTCATCAGGCAGCAGAGGGTTGTTGATGTGATTGTGTTTTTGCTGCTGCTGCTGCCTTCACAGTGAATGAGAGTGAGTTATATTGGTGGTATAACTGGTATTACAAAACATTTTAGGCTGAGGCTCACTAAGCAGCAACAACATCATGATATACTGTTGAAATTTCATTACTTTTACAAAAAAAAAAAAAAAAAAGCTTCTGTCCAGAAGTTCTGGCTATTTCACTTCAGGAAAAGTCACCCACGGTCATTCCTGCAAGGGGCTGGAGTGGGGGGCAGGGAAAGTTGGACATGGGATGCTCTGTGCAGGATCAATAACCTGCTGATGGGCAGGGCTTCAGTCCACTCAAATGCATCAGGAAGATATTTACAACTTCTTTGAGAGCATATCTTGGACCAGAAAAACTTTGCCCTTGCTGTCTAGCCTTTCTCAACAGCCAGGCCAAATCAGACAGGCATCACTTGAGATTTTCATCATACTTACCATATTCCCAGCCACCACGACAAAGGTCCAGGGTGGTTTTGTGGCCTCATTCTACATTCACGTGTGGAATACTATGGATGCCGATACACAATTATAATTTTTAATGTAAATTTTACCTTGCAGGCAGAGAAGTGTGATTTTTGTCCACACCCTGCTCAAGAGATCTCTTGTGGCTTAACTTCTGCGCAGTGACATGAAACCCAAAGAAGTTGAGACTGCCAGTGACCTCCCTACCATCTCCAGACATGCTGTGTGCAGCTTGACCTGGACTGTCTATGATAGTCCTTCTTCATCTGGATTTGGCTCTGCTTGATTGCCTGTGCTCAAGAACTGCAAGTGACCATCCCTCAGCTCCACTGCTGCAGCAGAACATGTTACTTCTTCCTCCTCCAATTCAGGACCATCAGCAGACCTGTTTCAAAACAAGTACTTGGACTGTTTTGAATAACCTGACACAAACTAGGCAGTGTCAGACCCCTCCACTGGCAGTCTTTGCTGGAGACTGTCTTTGGCAGAGGGTTGGTGACAGACAGGCAGAGGACTCCCATGAGTTAAACCACAAATTTGCAACCATCTGTGGCTGGCGGGATGCTGGTGGCTTGTTTCTGTGTTTAGCAGAAACTCTTGTGGAAACCCATCAAAGAAAACTTGCCCTGGTCTTCAGTGATCAGCATCAGAAGCTTCTCGCCCTGGACTGCCCATTGTGACTTGTTCCAAATGTGTATATGTGAAATAACATTAAGAGCAGAACTATTAGTAGCTTGGCAGAATCCAGTGGTACAGTTACAATGGGCTAAAACACAATAAAAATCCAGGGAAATCTCAAAGTTTAGGGGAAAAATAAAAATGTTCCAGCTCAAATGAGAAGCAGAAACACAAAAAAAAAAAATCTGTGGGGCATGTAAATGATGAGGAGAAAAAGAAGGAACCATGAATAAGCAAATGTTTGAATATTGCCAGCTACTTAAAGAGGGCTCTAATGCATCTTCATATGGAAATTCTAACATCTTTGAAGGCCTGTCCAAATGCAGACTTTCAGAGTTGGAGAACAGCAACTGTTGAGTTTTGAGAGCCTGGAAGAAAAACTGGCACTGTCAGTGCCCCAGTTTAAACTGAGATGTTCAAATTTGCCAAACTACCAAGGGCACAGTGATGGGATGAACAGTGGCTCCAGAGCCTGGTGTCCCACTAGCTCCATTTCACTGCATCCCTGATGGTGTGGTGTCAAAGACTCTTTAATCTCTAAAAAGCACAGCCCTCCAGCCTGCCTGAACGAGAGAAGTGCTCTAGGTCTGGAACTTCTGGAAGCCCTTGCTCCCTGATAAAATTCAGGAAGCAGAGAAGAAACACACAGGTTTTCACAGAAGTCTCCTCGGCCAAGCCTGTGAAGTGAGTGTGCATTTTTTCCTATGTTTCTTCCTGAGGATCCTGTGAAGACCTGGAGAAAGCAAGGAGTCCCCTGTTGTAAAACTCTATGTACTTGTTGAGTCAAAGGAAAACCCAGAGTCAAGTACTGGGAATGCCAGGATCAAACCCTGTCTCCACTATTGACTGTGACCTTGGAGGGTAATGTCACCATTTGCTTAAGTTACTGCAAAACACTAAAATGTCTGAATTGTCATTTCTGAAGCACCTTGGTGATATAAAGTACCATGTAAAGTTATTCCCACAAGTTAAGCATTACAAAGGTGGACTTATAAGTAACTGATTGCTGCCAACTTTGGTTTTTAAGTGGGTTTCACGTTTGTTTTCCTACAGAAATGTTCCTTTTAGTGGCCATGTGTAACTAAAAACTGTCAGGTTCAATTTCATGTCTTGGGCAGAAATTAGGAATAGATTGTTTGTGTGCTGTGAATCTTACAAGAAATCTAAACTGCCCATTAAGACAGTATATGAAACTGTGTACACTGGAGTAGGCATTTCCCCTGGTTTTCTATTGAGGAAGTGGAGGAAAATACCTGTTGTTCTCTGGTGAGGTTTAGTTTTTTGTGCAAACTCTTTGGTCTTCCTGTGATTGGGAAACCAAACATGATGATGTGAAAAAGAAACTACAAACAAACAAACAAACAAACAAACAAACAAACAAAACACCAAAAAAAACCCCAACCCAAACACACGCACTCCCTGAATATAAAAGAAAGAACTTTGATTATTGTCAAAGCACATCACATTTCTGGTGCTTTCTAGCAGCACATATTTGATTAATAACTCAGCAAATCAAAGTGAAGAGGCAAATTCAATAATGCAAACAGATCACAAAAATATATTGCAAATGGAACAGGCCTGCAGGAAGGATTAAGAAACAGAGTCACTAGTATAGGCCTAAAGGTTTGTAAGCAGCTACTAATTTCAGATCATTAAGAGGAGATTCCTGAAAAGGCCATCTCTTCCTGCAAGCAGCAAGTTGCAAAGGATTTCTGTAAGATGAGCCACTTTAAAGACAGGCATGCAGGAGCTCAAAAGGTAAGTTAAAAACCACGAGAATTTTTTTAATATAAATAATTTTGTGATTTTCATATTATTTACTCCAGATCTCGGTGTCCCAATACTTTTGAGATAAAACATAGACCTGCTTCCCACAGAAAAGTCTTCTGGAAGTATAATCCAGGGGCTCTAAATACATCCTGACACTCCTGCCACTGGAACTGGTACCTGGGAGTACAGGGATATCCTCTTCAGTACCAACACTATTTAAAAACCAATCCAAGCTGTGCAGCAGTGAATGAAAATTCCATGTTAAAGAACCTCAGCAGAAGCAGATATTTGTTATCTTTTCAGCATCTCAAGTTAATGATTTCTTTGCAAGATGATGGCATTAACAGCTATGAATTGCATTTTTTCTATCAAGTTCTCACGCACTCTGAGCCATGCATTTCTCTTGCATTCACAACTAATAAATAAACAAGAAATACGTATTCTCAATCCTTCTGTGTTTAAAATGTTTAGCAACCCTAAGACACTTTCTTCTCCTAAGACACCAGTCCTCCTTTTGGTTGAAGATTATATTAGGCTTAATGCATAACATCTCTGTTGTATGCACCAGAGCTACCTGTGTCAAACACATTTGCTATCCAACGTTGACTGGAGGTAGTGGAAAGGCTGGTCATGGTCCCATGTTGGGCTTTTCTATTGGTGAGCAGCAATCCTGGAGTCCAGTCAGTGGATGGAGTAATTTGTTTGTGGGTTTCAAGTTTCTAGATCTAATTTCTTCCTCTAGCATCCCCTTCTTATCACTGTGGTTACAAAAAGGGCAGGCTTTCTTGCAACTTCTACCACAGATGTATATGAGAGACAGAACATGCTTGCTTCCCTTCTTTTAGTATTTAAGCATCATTTCAAGGCCTTTGTCTTTTTTCACATACTTTGTGCCTCGTATCACATTGAAGGTACAAGGAAGCAGCAAATCTGGGAGCTAGAGATGATAGAAGAGTTAAATAGACAGAGAGGCAGAGACAAAACATCACATTGCACTTATCCAGAGTTGGAGCAGACACCAAGAAAAGCCAGCCAGGTCTTGCCCCTTCCCACCAAGCAGCACTCCTCGTGTCAGGTCTACCATCACTTTGAACAAATGGGTCTGTTTGCTAAACCAGCAGAAAATAAATCTCCTTTTTCTTGCATGGGGTTGATTTCCACATCAACTCACTGTGCATTCACAAGACACTGTGCGAGGGAAGGGCAGGAATATGTGAGTGGGGGCAGAGAGGAGAAAGTAGGCTATATCAGGTTAAACTGCACCCCAAATCCCCAGTGACACATCTAAATTCATCATGGCAGTCATCAGAAGTCTTAATGGGAGGCTGAATTACTTAAGAATCCATAAAGATTTTCAGCATAAACAGAGCAACCTAAAGGTTTGAGGAACTTGAACAAAAATTTTCAGACTCCATATCACATCAGAAAATTCAACAGTGAAATTAGTGTTTAGTGGTTTATTTTAATATAACAAAGATAATTTAATTCCAAGCATAATAACAATCAACCTGCAGTATATTAATATTTAAAGACTGAAATGGTGTTTAAATGGGGAGCAAGAATGTGTTAGCAGAAATAGTTCTTGTAAGTTAACCCTATCATTAAGATTTGTTTTTCATTAACCTTTTAATGTTTGATAACTCTATGATACCATAATAAAGTAAGTACTACTTATACCAATTACAGGAAATGTACCACATTACATAGGGTACCTAGCCCCTGGGCCTACTTCCTGCAGCACATATAATTTGGATGATTTATGGATTTAAAAAAAAAATAAGGTTTGTGCTTGAATTGGACAAAAATGTAAAAAGAAATCTCTAAATACTGCTACTAGAGATCATGGTTTTTATTATATGATAACAAACCATTAAAATCTCTATGTATGAAGCTTGCAATGAAGAGTAATGAAGAGCATTTATCTTGTAAGTTGTATTTTATGCTGTATAAGCAAACAGTATTTTTACCCTCTGAATAACTTTCATACAATTGCAGAAAGCTGAACCTTACTAAAGGATATGCATTTGAATATCCTAGATTTGTCTCCGTCTTCACTAAAAATGTGCAATATAAAGTAGAACTTGAAAAGTACTTTCTAATATATACAACATTACTGATAACTTTGCCAGAATATAAGTTCCAGTCATCATGTACATTTTCAAGAAGTATTTTGATAATGTAAGTTCGGAAAAGAGCCACAAGGATAATGTGTTTTATCAGCAAGATCAGTCAGAAATATGACTATAACACACAGAGAGTTTGAACTAATTTTAGAAATTAGTTCAGGTATTGATGTTGAAGCTTATGCTGAAACATGCAAATTTCTGCCTGTGCCTATGGTAGCCCTATTAAGGACAGCTTGAGAGTCTCTGTCTACTCCTGCACTCTAGACTAAGCCAGTGTGACTTTTGAAGCTAAGGTTAGGAAGAGCTCCAAAACATAACCTCAGCTCAACAGTAAACTGCAAATATTGAATTCAACGAGACAGGAGCAGAAGTGCAAAAGTAAAGATGTACTTTTCAGAATTACAGCCACAAGAGGAACTAGAGCTATTAAATACTCCAGAAGACCATCAGTTATTTGGGAACTGACCCACTGAGTGTGTCTTCTTTTATGACTCTGTGGCCAAACAACATCCAGTCACATACTGAATTTTTTAAGTTCTGAATCTGCCAGAAGGGAAGAATATTGCCCCAAATGTTTGTGTTGCAAAACTGCACATCCTTTCCCATACACACAGACAGTAATGTGAGACATAAACTCACCGTATTTATGCCATTACTCAGATAGGACCTTGATGTCTGAACCAAATGTTCCTTTACTGAAAACTGGGCCACTCTTGCTGAATCTGATAGAGAAAATATTTATGAAAGGTGTGAGGAGCCCATTTGTTTAAGATATGACTGGTGTTAGCAAAGCAGCTCTGACTGACATGAGTAATTAATTAAAAATACACTGAACTGTCTCACACAGGCAGAATTCAGATGGTACTGGAATCCTGTTGAGGGAAGACCACATCCCCTCTCCTCTAATTTTCACCTTTGTGGCTCTGTTCTGAAAAACCCAGAATTGCCATGGTAGGGGAAAAAAAAAAAAACAGCATTTTTGCTTTTGCAATAGATTTATAACAAAGTGCTAGTTCAGCAGAGCAGGAGAAGGAACTGGTTGACTGTAATGGTTTGACAGTAGAAACCAGTTTCCACACTGACTAGTTGTTTCATTTATCAGAATTATGCATATTCAAAAGATAAAATATTAACCAAGGTTTCTAAAAATTAGGAAAGTCCAGTGAGAACAAAAAGCTGTCTACAAACCATGTATTTGTTGGAAGAAAGGGTCCACTGTGTTTAAAATGAGGATGAGGTCCATGGCCATCCATGTCACTGTTGTATCTGCAGTTCTTAGCAGTTCTATAACCTTTACTGAATGAGTAAAGCAGAGGAATGAAAACATGAAGAAATTTGGCTGGGGGAAGTAAGAATTTGGCAGCAACGCTGACATGTAGGTGAAGTCTACACAAGACAACTGTGCTGCTCCCTGTTAACTAACAGTGGCAATTCTTTGTTACCAGCCCCATGTTCCCACCTTTCTCCTTCCTTAGCCTCACCTTTCCCTTTCCTTCCCTTTCTCTTCCCCAGAGGAGAAGCAGTACATGGAGTGGCTGAAGGCTCCGGGCTTGTTCAGCCTGGAGAAGAGGAGGCTGAGGGAGGACTTCATCAAAGTGCACAACTTCCTCAGGAGGGGAAGCAGAGGGACAGGCACTGATCTCCTCTCTGGTGACCAGTAACAGAACCCAAGGGAAAGGCCAGAATTGTGTCAGGGGAGGTTTAGGCTGGATATTAGGAAAAGGTTCTTCACCCAGAGGATGGTTGGGCACTGGAACAGGCTCCCCAGGGACATGGTCACAGCACCAAGCCTGACAGAGCAAGAAGCAAGAAGCATTTGGACAATGATCTCAGGCATATGGTGTTAGTCTTGGGGATGGTCCTGTGCAGGGATGTGAGCTGGACTTGATAATCATTTGAGTCCCTTCTAATTCAGAACATTCTATGATTCTGTGATTTTGACATTTATTTCTCTGGATAGAGCAAAAGCACACTTTGAAACCTGCCAACTGTACCTCCAGTAGGAGAAGCTACTGCTGTATCTGGTCCAAAAGTCCTGTCTGCATTATAAGGTTTTCTTGGTATGAATCTGTATAAGCATTTATAGTCTTGTCTGCTTATAGGCATAACTCCCAACAAGTTCTGAGGATTTAATCCTATGGCCTTTAGCTTTTGGACATGTAAAGCTGAAATTACAATCTTTTTCTTCTTCACTTGAACACTATGATTTTTTCCTTAGTGTGATACTATAAATTAAGTGGCACCAAGGATTAACTGTGAAGTTCTTAGGCACCATCTATTCTAATGAGTTAAATAGTGCCAGGGTAATTCCCAGAAAAGAGAGATTGATTGTCACCACTGTTGGTAGTCCCTAGCACAGTTTGGTTCTGTGCCAGGTTGTATTCCCTGATAAAAAAACCCAAAGCACAATTTAGAAGCTTGCATGGACCAAAGACCATTTCCAATAGGTACTTTGGATTCAGCCAACCCATCTGGTATGATAAAACAGATTAGTTGTAGGAGATGGGGCAGTTGGGCCCAGTGCCAGAGAATAGGTACACTGCATACAATTTCTTGCCTGACTGTCTACTCAAGGTATGAGTGAGGGAAGAACAAAGTCATTTTTAGTGGCTCTGAAACTGTATTTATCACTGCCATAGTCAGACACCTAAATAGATGCACAAGATGTTGCTATTCTTAAGTATCCTGATGCCATATCTCTGTGATTATGTTTTTATTAAGTGAAAAAAGGCCAGAACCTGTCCCTGGATGGGATGGCTGATGCCCAGACAGCTGGACCACCCCTTCCCTCCCAGACCAGTCTCCCAGGTGCTGAGCCATCAGCCCAGACTGCCCCCAAACCATGCCAGAAAACCACCCAGGTGATTGTGGGAGTGAGCTTTATCCCATGTTCTGACTCTTCATTTCAGCTGCTGATAAGTAGCTCTGTGTTTGGAAACCCTTTGCAAATGTAGGCAGTGAAGAGAGCTTTTACTGAGCACACTATTCTACATTGCCTATTTTCTTTGCCTTCAAGACATGTATCAATTCAGTGAGGTGACATGTGGTCCTTGCATCTTCATCTCATTATGAGACTCCTCAGCCAGTGAATGATGAAGGTGGAAAGAGTCCAGGGTTCCAGAAGGAAAATCTCTTTTGAGGGAAGCAGGAGGCAGAGGTCCCCAGCCACAGACTGTGTTTTTGTTGATTCAGCACTATGAAAACTCCTTCTGTCCTCATTCAAGAGATGCAGAAATCTTTTCAACATCTTAAAGTGCAGAGCTGGAAAATAGGTCAGGTAGAATAAGTGTGACAAGACAGGCCACTCACAGGGAGGTGGAAAGTTCAGCTATTATAAGTACTGTTGTGACAAGTTTAGATTTGGCACTTGCTGATCAGGATCTCTCAAACCTCTAATAACTTCAACCTTCTCCTGAAAGGACGGTGTGCTTGTACTTGTCCTTAAAACATTTTGTGAAGTTAATGATAGAAAGAAAGGATTTATTTCAGGGGCTGAATATTCCATTAAATAAGCAATTCCAAGGTACTTATAACAGCATAATATGGTAGTTTCAGAAATTACATTTAACATTACACAGTCAGTTTTAGGGCACTTCATTCTTAACTACAGTGTGTTAATGAGAAAGATCTGATTAACAATAAAGCTAACAACTGTGTGTGATGATCCATGCCTATTAAGACTTATTAACATAATGTAATGGAACATTTTCAAAACATAACATTATTTATTATGTACAAACTTCTTTAACTTAATTTGGTACAGAATTGAGCAATACTAGTGTTGGTTATTTTACTTATAAAACAGTCCTCAGCTTTTAGACAGATGTCAAAAAATAATTATAGTAAGTCCATACTTTTAAATGTGTCCCCTTAATATTCATACCAGTAAAGCTGGAAATCTTGTATAATCTAAATATCTATAAAAGCCAGTTAAACCTGCAAATTCCAACCATTGCAGTTACAAACCTGATCACTTATGAACTAATAGATGGTAAAATAGAGTTCATATATTTCTACAGTCTTTGTATCAGACCCCACCACACGTCCACAAAGCCACACTCATCCAGCTCAGCTCATGCTCATCTCAGAGATCGCCAGCAACAAGATTGGTCTGATACTGCCATTGCATCACAGAAGTTCGTAACAACTTTGTCACCAAGTCTGGTTATAGGAACAGGACACTTAACACAGAATTTTGGAGATGTCAGTTCTAGTCCCTCCTGAGTCACATGAATCAGAGACCATTTATATTTCAGAATCCCAGAAAGATAATTGCTCCTTTTCCCACTGGAGTATGCAGGAAGGAACAAGTGATGCTCCACGGTGCTCAGGTTTTGAGGGTCACGAAGCACCTTCAGTGCTATAGCATTTTTCATTGTCAGCACCCCAACTCCCCATTCAACATTCGTACACTTAAGATTTACCCTAATGCTAACAAATGTGCTCGTCTTGAAAGATGGAGAGGGACTTTTTACAAGGGTATGTAGCGGTAGGACAAAGGGGAATGGCTTTCAACTGCAAAAAATATTAATTCAGATTAGATGTTAGGAAGAAATTCTTTACCACGAGTATTCCAGACACTGGAAGAGGTTGCCTGGAGACAAGGTGCATACTCCATCCATGGAAGTGTTCAGAGGCAGATTGGATAGGGCTTTTAGCAACCTGCTGTAGTGTAAGGTGTCCTTGCCCATGGCAGGGTGGGTGGAACTAGATAATATTTAAGGCCTTTTCCAAACCAACCTATTCCATAATTGCATGATCTAGGAGGTTTGGGTGCTCTCAAAGTAGTCTGAGAATTCATTCCAAATGCTGTAATTTGCATATTTTATGTACTCAAGTCTACTAACCCTGAACCCCGGCAAGAATTTTTTTCCTCCTTCCCAAAATTGCCAGAAACCTGTCTGTTTAAAAAAAGAGACACTCCACATGCTCTGAGATTTTCATTATAAACATGTGGATGGTCTGCTAGTACCCCCATACTGTAGAAAACCCTACTCCAACATAGAACAGAATCATAGAATCATCAAGGTTGGAAGAGACCTTTAAGATCATCCAGTCCAACCCTCAGACCAACACCAGTGTAACCCCTAAACCACTAAACTGTGTTGCCTAATGCCAAATTCAGACACCTCTTAAACACCTCCAGGAATGGGGACTCCACCACATTCCTGAGCAAACTATTCCAAAGCCTGGCCATCCTAGCAGTGGAAAATAAAATCTATTATGTAATCTGAATCTCCCCTGTCTCAGTTTCCTCTGGTTATCTCACTGCAGGTATGGTAAAAAGGACCAATCCCCACTTAACTACACCCTCCTGTCAGGTGGTTGTAGAGAGCAGTGAGGTCCCCCCTGAGCCTGCTCTTCCTGGGACTAAACAAACCCATCTGCCTCAGCCACTCCTTGTAAGAAATGTTCTCTGGTCCTCTCATGAGCCTTGCTGCCCTTCTCTGGACACACTCCAGCCTCTCAATGTCCTTTTTTAAAGTGAGGGCTCCAGAACTGAGCACAGCACTCGAGGTGCAGCCTCATCAGTGCGGACCACAGAGGGACAATCACTTCCCTGGTCCTGCTGGCCACACTACCCTTCTTACAAGCCATGATGCCATTGGCCTTCTTGGCCACCTGGGCACACTGCTGGCTCATCCTACCTCTAACTCCAGTTTGCATACTACCATTTACTTCTCTGAAGCACCAAATTAATCTAGGACTAGCAGCATTTTTTGTGTGGTCATGCTCAAGCCAGGCAAAGCTTCAGAGATCAAAACAAACTTCCAATCTCACTTAAACATCTACAGGGATTTTGAAACTCTCTTGGGAATAGACTTTTGGTACAAAATTCACCGCATGTCTGTTGTTTACACAGGAAACAATGGGTATGACAAGTAACACAGTTAATATATTAATAAGGGTTTTTAGATTTACTTGGGCATTTCTTTGCAGGGTTTTGTATCTGGGGAAGTAACAGCAGAGTAAAGTAAGTGTAAAACACTTTTCAAATTAGAAAGGCTACATTTTGCATTTCAAAATCACTCTGCTGCACTTTGTATTCTTTGCGCTTTTAGTGTACATTAGTAATAGATTAATATTGAATTAATTCATGATAAAAATCAAATATTCTGAGTTAGAAGGAAAATTTGATGCATTATTACAGACATGAAAAATTTTGTGAGGCACCATAACTTTTAGTGGTTCCTGGTTTTTCAACACTTCATCTCACATGCATCAGACTGTGAAAATGATGGGGGATTTTAAGAGCGACAGGAGGTAAGGGGATTCTGGTTTTGTTTTGGCCTCTTCTTTTGAGGTGGGGACTTGTTAATTCTTGTTTTGCACGTAATTTATTAGGTATTTTAAAGGAGTAAATAAGGAAATAAGAAAATCTAGTGCAGTGTCTAAGTTTTACCTATTCTCACACTTTTTGAAATCTTTATTCCATACAAGCCCTATGGGTAAGTTTCTCCCTGTGGATCTCCTCAGCTCTTGCCTGGCATCCATCATGCATGGAGTGTTTTACCTTTCCTTACATCTATTTGTACCTCACAGCCTCTACTGTGATTGAACTTTCCCAGAGTTTGATTCCTCTTTGAGATGACCAGCACACCTGGAGGTCATGCACACGAGTCACTGTGTATTACAAGTTCACATATGAAAATCAAGTAAAGCCCACATGATATCAGTGTGCACCACACCACAATCCAGTGGGGCATCACATGCACAAGCACATATTTGTCCATTTATGCATGTGTTTAAGAACATGCATGTGCAGTATCTGGTCCTTAACCTGCAAAATGGAAATGCTGCTCTTTTCTGTGCACCATCACTTAATGGCCATTCAGCCACCCATCATTTCTTCGGGGGGCAATTGTCAAATGGGCCATGTTTGGACAAGAGTGAAATCAAGGCAAAGTGAAGGTCTATAACAAGACCTCAGAGATGTCAGGGGTCCCTTCTGCTAGTTCTTGGCTAGCACCATTTGGTGTCTAATCGTTGCAATGGTTTTTGAAAAGCCCGCCATTCTTCACCATGTCCCCAGCATGAGATAAAAAACAGCACAGAGACACCTGAAAGGATAGAGACACCACACAGCATTTACTGATTTGTAGAAAAAATCTGTTCCCAAGACATTTTAGGCTTGGTACAGAAGGCATTTGCAACCAGATTCAGAAACATTAAGGCATTTACATTTAACCCATTCCTGGGTTGCTGAGGCTGCCACAGAATTGTGTCACACCAAGTGGCTATGCTGGCTTGATCTTTGCACATTCCCTTCTCACCCAAGGGCAAATGCATCCACAGCCGTATGATTATAGCTTTCCAAAGTAAGTGTACTACTGTGGAACATGAACTGCTTTGATGTTCAGGTCTGCAACCTGGCCCAGAAGGAGGACACCTCACAGGAGGTGTCAGGCACACTCGTCAGCAAAAGTTTGGAAAACTCTTGCTTATAAGTACTGGTATTAAGATCATCTTCTGGGCAAGATCATTTCCCATCTCAGGAAGTCTGATGCCCAGAGGGGAATGTCCTAGATGGCTGCATGCTTATGAACAAAAGTGAGCCTTTTTGAAGGGTCTCTCAATAGCGTCTTCTCCTGGGCAGTTGTTTCTATCTCCTCTTTCAAGCAAGGGTGTGGGGTTGTGAGGTTTGTTTGGTTTTTTGGTTGGGTTTTTTAGTTTGGTCGCTGGGGTTTGGTTTTTTATTTTTGATAGGTTGTTGTTTTCTTTTTTTTTTTTGGCCACTGACAGCATGTGACTTCATTAGACATGTGAGTAAAATTGTGAGTTTTGTGTCTTCCTCCTGTGAACACCTCTCCCACTTACTCCACTGCTTACGAGAAAAAGAACCTGAAAAAGGCTGCTTGAGATTTTTCTTTCTGTCGAACTGAAAGTGAGAGAAAAGCTGAGAATTTCTGAAAGTACAGCTGTACTTTCCCAATCAATAAGAGCTGATTGAGAGCCCAAAATGCTCTGCACACAGCTACAGCCCTGCATTTCCTGTCACTGCCCGAGGTGAAACCTTCCATTGCCTGCTGTGATGATTCATTTCCAAAACTTCAGTTAAATTATCACAACGGCAGGTGACCTCTGATTTTCACCCAAGTCTTTTCCCCACCCTTGCATTCTTTTATTGTTTCTCAATTAAAATATGACTCACTGTGGTGGAATTTTGTCAGAGCCCATCAACACTGATCCTCTTCCTCTCCAAACCTTGCTCCTAATACATCTGTCACAGATTTTATTTTAAGCCTCAGTATTTGGTGCTGTCATTTTGTTGGATGTGTCTACAGCTCAAAAACTGAATTCAGAAGGGCTCTGTTGTGCCAGGTGCTGCACAAACATAATGAGACCTGTCCCCAGGAGCTACTTTAAAAAGTCCCTTCTGTCCTTTAAAGATAGGCTTTCTCTTTGTGTGTTTTCTTCTGTTTCTTTTGCTGGTTCTCTGTTGAAAGCAGAAGCTTGGCTGCAAACTTATCTTTTGCTACCATTGCAGCAAACTGGATTGCCTCACTGGAGATAGCAGAACTGCTCCGTATTTCTGCTTTGAGTATCAGACATCAGGACATGTTCCCATATCCCAGCCTTTAAAAATTAGTAATGATAAAATGGCATGATAGATTCAATACAAAAATCTTTTAAGGATAGAGATCCAATAAACCTTCTTTTTTTTTTTTTCCAATTCAGTGCATTCCTACCTGTTTTAAGAGACTTTAATTACTGTTCATTTGCTGTTCATTTGCTTCACTGTATTCATCCCTGCTTTCTTCTGGGATTTCAGCCTCTGTTAGCGAAGAAACCTTGGAAGAAAGCCAAAAAAAGCATGGTTAAAGGTGTTAGTGGTGATCTTTTCAAGTCAGAACTGGAACTAGGGACACCATTTGATGGTAGTTACCCCACCGTGTTACTGTCTTCGATCACATCCTGGGAACGTGGTGCACCATGTTCTCATCAGAGCTTAGGAGTCTAACACACTGCAGCACATTAAGTAAAATTCAACCGATTAAAGGAAAATTATTTTTTTCTTTTAAGCACTATCTTATAAATTGCCCACTCTGATTAAGACACTACAGAGGAGCTCTTAAATTGAGCACCCTTGGGTGAACTCATCCTCGTAAGCAAAAGCCTCCCACTTTCTCTATGAAAAATTATCTCCACTTCAAGAGATAATAGGCAACAGCCTAGCCTACAGGCAGCCACATGCTGGTCCTGGAGTTAATTGATGCAAATGGCTCCAGGGTGTTTTGCAGAGTATCTCCAGGGGATATTCACTCCACCATCCACATTGCAGCACAGCTTTCTTAAAGAAATAGGTTACTTTCACAAGATATTCCCCAAGAAGGAGAGTCTAAACAAGGGTGAGATAGTCGTCACCAAATTCTAGTACTCAGTATTTGAGATGTGAAGCTAGGTGTCATTATTGTTAGTCTCCTACACATTTCAGTCAAGCTCTAATAATATGTTTTCCCACATAAAAGTTCAAATGCTCCTGTGTGTCAGAGCTTACATTTTCACTTCTGAATTAGCTCAGGTAAAGCTGTTCTGTCTTCCTCCTTCATAGGGAAACCCCAAATCTGGGGGTGTATTTTTCATTCAGAGCAGGATTACCAATTGATGCTCAGAATCTCTTTGTGAGGGCTGGCACCCTCAGTGCTGAAAATGCAGTCACAGCATTTGAATGCTGTGAGTTCCCCAGTGTTTTCCCACACCTCTCTGACCCCAGAAAATCCCTCCAATTTACATACACTTACCTGGGCGGGGGTATGTCTACACCATCATCTCACTCCCCACAGCACGCCTGTTCTGGATTCACTGATCCTCCATATTGCACAAACATTAATGCATCCTCATGCTATTTTTGGAAAGTACCAGGTAGGACCTTTGAAAGAAAAATCAAAGTGTTTTGTCTTATCTATTCTGCTCTGGGAATATCTCCCAGCAGGAAATATGGATGAGAATGTACCAGACTGTCTTTCTTCTGCTCTGCAGAATCCTCCAGTAACTTCCTACAGGCTTTGCAAACTCAAAAACTCCAAACTTGCCATGTCATATGTACAAGACCAAAATGTAGAATCTCAGCTTCATTCCATGAGCACACCAAACATCAAGACTGCAGCACAGCTCAGAATTTGAACTGAGAAGGGACCCAAGATGACAGTTATGTCTTAGGGGAGGAAGGACCACAAGAAGGACATAAGGCCAAGTGTGGTAAGGAAAGAACAGAGCTACTCTGCTGTCAAGAAGGCCAGCCAGTCTACTGGGGTTGTAGCCACTAGTGGATGTGTTCAGCAGGGTAGATGTAGCCAGAGAACATCACTCAATGCAGTAAAAATAATTATGGGATATTACTTTGATGGCTTCAGAGATGCACATGGGTATATGCACTCCGTTTGGGGAAAAAACAAATATGGGATATGGCCAAGGTTTGCTAAACAGAGTTTAGATCCACATGGAATTCAACTACATTTCTGTACTAAGACCTTAGTACGTGATTGATAAGGGTTCTTTTAATGGATTCCCAAACTGGAATTTTGTCAAGTAAAAATAAGGCAGATTCCTTAGAAGATGATTTTGTGGAGGGGAAATGCCATTGGTACTCCCTTGTGATTCAGAAATTTTGTGATACTGTTGTTCAGCTGTGATTTTTTTTTCTGTTGCATTATATAGACCATCAGTTTTGGAGACAGCAGAAGCCAGAGAGCTCTCTTACATGGATAGCTGCCCCCAGTATTGTTTTGAATGTGGATTTCCTTCTGTGTTGCTCTTACAATCAGAAAGGATTATATGCATTGTGGGTCCACTAACATTGCAACTGGAAACCTGCTGTAGTGAAAACACAACCTGAAACAGCTGTCAGTCCACCTTTTCAGAAATTACCTGCATGTGCCATTCCATAACCTCCTGGGCTTTCATGCCCAGGAGTTCCCCAGCTGGTGCTGAGAACCTGACTCAAGAAGAACCATTAAATTCAAACCTGGGGAAAACACTATGAGTTTGCTGTTGGTCACAATAGAGGGGAAACTCTCTGCTGTGACATAAGATGAAGAGGTTGCAGTAATTACTCCAGTTTAAGAATGCAGATTAGTCCCGTGTGTATCTATAGAGATGGGAAGGAGTGGAAAATCCTCTCCATGCTCATCCCAGCTGAGGATCGTGTAGGCAAAAGGTGTATGCAAGATACCGTGGCCACACTATTTCTGAGGACTTTCTACAGTCTGGATTTTTGTCTGTGGACACACTTAAGGGTTAAGGTGAGGAATTTTCTCAGGAACTCAGTGTACTTTATGTACTCACTGTCTGCTTTATCTAAACCTCTTATATCTGCATATTTGGCTTGGATGTCTCAGAAGGACAAATATTTGCATGAGATTTCTTCCGATTTTTACTTCCAGAAAAGCCAGAAATAGTATAAGAATTTCAAGTATGGCCTCTTTACTTCTGCTTTGGGTTCTCTGTAGAAGGAGGAAGTACAAATCTCCTAATATGTTTAATTCAACATTTTCTTTTCTAGGTATTTTTGTTCTTCTTCTTCATGGAGAAGCTACAAAACCTGCAAGAGGACAGCATAGGCATCAGAAGTGTTGGGTGGAAAGGCAATAATTCAACTATCCTACCACTATGCAGAGGGAGTGTGATCTTGGTGGGAGACTCAAGGCTTTCTTATACTCTGGAATCACTAGATTACACTGACAGATATTTCCTGTGTGGTAGTTATTGCTGGGGACAGAAGAGAGATGAAAAAATCTCTTCCTAAGTCTGCCTTCAATAGACTCCAAAAGTCCTGTTCAATAGCAGAATGTTGATCTATGTGATCATCTTGTTAAAGTTCTCCCAGACCACTCCAAGCCATGTGGAGCAAAATATCAGTGTAATTGGCAGCTCTGTGCCTCCAGGAGGCCTGTCCCACCAGCATGGTCCCTGAATGAGCACAGGCACCAGAGGGGCCAGGATTTTCGTTTAGGACAAAGAATCATTTACAGCTGCTTTCCTCAGTGGTGTGTCTCAGCTTTCTGATGTCAGTGGCTTTTTTTTCCCTTTCTCTCCTTTCACCAGAGAAGCAGTAAAATCTGCATCAGGGACAGCATTACCAAAATGTAACTTGTTAGAGCCAGAGGTATTGCACTGCAAATAGGATGGCAGATAAGGAACTTCTTCACATCTGGGGTGGGCTGCATATCTCCTTCACACTGACAGAGTAAGCAAATGGCTTTGCTAAATGACAGTTGTTGGATCCAACAAACTGTTGGCTCTGTCCCTTTCCACATACTGTAAATATCCATACCAGAAAGCCTATAACTAACCCATACTGAATTCTTGGCAGATAAAAATCAAAGGAGAGATACTGAAGTCTGATGTCTTCATCCAAGCTGACTGAAGTCAATCTCCTTAAAAGATTTGGCATTTGAAGCAATCCCTAAATTACCCTTTCATCCTGGGGATGTTAGGGAGGCAGAAGTCTTTCCAAAGAAACTTTGAGGAGCAAGAGCATGACATTATATGAAACTGATGTTGCCTTTCTGAGATTGTGCCTTCAGAATCCATAAGACAAGCTGGAACCTACACATCTACTGTCAGCCACATAAATCCAGGCTTATTATAAAATAAATAAATAAAATTAAAAGCCTCCCTAGTTAAACTGCCCTTTTCAAATTCTCACTGGCAACAGAAACGTCATTACCAATCACACACTGATGGGAGCACTGCAGATAATTTCTAACATGAGTTACTGCCCACTTTCAATGGCTTGTGCAATCAGTGGGTTTTCTAATTGCTTTGGGGATTAATAACACAATAGGAGGCCATTTCACATTGGTTGACAATTATCCAACTGTATAAAGAACAGGTGATAAATTAATAAATTATAATCAGCCAGTTATTAAAGCTTAATGGCAGATGGCTGTAACAAGAATAAAGAGAGACTGAGCCTCACAAAATGGTATTTTGATAGTATTTTTCAATGCATTTTTAATGAGAGACATATAAAATGCATAAAACTTATAAATCATTTATAGAAGAACAAACTACGGAGTTGAATGGTCCAGTTATAATGCTATCATTATATTATTAATATCACAAGATCACACAGCAAATCTGACTGGCAGCCTATTGTGTCCAGTGCTGTACAGAGAGAGCTACACCAGTGCTGAGGAGCTGCACGGCCACTGCTGGGTGCTGGAGGGCTGCCAATGTCATGGGAAGGTCCCAGGAATAAAGCTCACTCACCAGCACAGGTTCTGCACTGAAGTCCTTTGTGGCTGTTGAACCCAGTCTAGGACTCTGAAATTTTAATCCAGACTTGTGTGTGTTTTTAAGGGATTTTAGTGTGCAAAGAGCACTGTGCTGTGAGACCAGGAAACATCCTGCATGCAGGTGGGGGAATGAATGTGCATTGTTTGTCTATTTGTTTGCAGGCATATGACGTTTCACAGCACAAATTACTGTGTATGTGGTATTTCTTGAATGCTATTTTTTGGTTTGTTAGTCTCAAAATACAGACAATCAAATCAGTCTAGGACATCCCTTGTTTTCCTGTCTCCTTTTGCTTCCTCTGGGGTACTGAATATTCTATTGTTTGCATTTTATAATCTCTGTATACTTTGATGAAATTCTCAACCTTTTTAGATCAGTAGTAAAACACTTATTGAGTATAGTTGAGCTGTAATTTCAAAAATTGTCTTTATACGCTGGGTTACAGATCTGCAGAATACAATTTCTTCCCTTGTACTCATACAGCACTCAGCTAAGTAACACCTTGGAGTCCTGGTCCAAATCCTATTAAAAACAGATAATAGCCTCAAAAGCCTGGCTGGTTAGTGACTGGCTCAAATTAACCCCAGTCAATTGCAAGTTAGGGTTTTCCCTATGGAAAATTTGGTGCTAGGACACGGCTTACGGGACATAGATACACATCAGTGCACACAAAACTTCAAGCTCCTCCACCTCAAAACCCACCTCAAACAAAGTCTTCCTTTATCCCTCCCTGCTAAATGTTAGCCAGTGATTTAGTAAGGTGTAGTGAATATTCCAGCTCCCTAGAACCAGATGCATTGCTCACAAAATACTTATCAAGGGTAATATCCTGCCTGGCTATATTAAACCAGAGATCAAGAACTGAATAACCTCTGGAAAACGAAGTCATGCTTCTTATCCTGAATGTAAATGCTTTGTCACTGCAAGATTTTAAAAATGCAGCTAACAGCCAAGTAGTCAGCCCCAAACATGGTCTGCCAGTGGAACTGACACTGTCTCTCCGTATGCCCCAGCTACTTCCCCTCCCCTCTCTCACTAACATCGTTGGCTGCTTCCTTCTATGTCCCTCCTATACCTGAAGTTCTGTAGAAGGAGGATATCTTTGGTTTTGGTGCTTGTGCAGCCCTTACAGTCATGAGGATTTGCTGGTACTTGAAAAGGAGCTCTTCCCACAGAACAAATCAGAAACTAAGGACAAATACTCAGGAATTATCTTGGGAGCATCTTCCCTGCACACAGGAACACCAGTCTGGCACCTTTTCCCAGCAATGCCACTCACACTATTTTTTCCTCAGGCAAGCAAGAGTGGCTCTTCTACACTCACACTGGTAGAGTCTTTTGGGGAGTAGCAGACAAGAGAGAGACTCTTTATGAGGTCTGTTGGGGCAGGAACAGTCCACAGGCTGTGGACAGTCCACAGGATCCTGGCTGTGAGCAGATGTTAGGGGGGTGTGGATAAAGGGTGATGCTCAAGGTGCATTTGACCCCGAGTGATCACCCTCCAGCAGAGCTATGCTTCTTCTCATGCCTGCTGTGTGGTGCTTCCCTCAGCCAGGTACTCACTGCCTCCGGACCTCCACCTCTGTGTGTCCATCCTGTCCCTCCACCTCTATTTGTCCTTTCTCTCTCATCAAAGTGAAAAGTGATGTGTGTCCAGCCTCATGCTAAATTGAAAAGGAGCCTCATCAACAGAGACATATAGGCAAGAATCTTTCAATGTGCTTAAAATTTCATGGTTATTAAAAGAAACACAAGGATTGCTCCATTTCCTTCCCTTCTAACACCTGTTTTCCATCTTCTAATAATGGTCCCTTTGCTCAAAAGGAAATAAAATCTTCACTGAGTCACAGGACTGTTTCTCAGACCCTTCAATGAGCTCTCGGGGTCCAGTTGTCTCTTGCAAGCAAAAGAAAGTACCTGGCTTTCCCAAGAAATCATGGAAGGACTGCCCATGTAGAAAATGGGTCAAGGGGCTGCACCTGAGTGAAGGTGCTACAGCTGGGTAGGGAACCTGACCCCATCCCTGCAGTCTGGGGGATGAACAGATCCAGAGCAGCCCTGATGAGACTTGGGGGTGCTGGTGAAAGTGGCTGGACATGACCCAGCAATGGGCACTTGCAGCCCAGAAAGCCAAACCTGTCCTGAGCTGAATCCAAAGCACTGTAAGCAGAAAGGTGAGGGAGGGGATTGTGTCCCTCTACCATGCTCTTGTGAGACCCCACCTCTAGTACTATATCCAGCTTTAGGGTCCCCAATACAGAAAGGACATTCACCTGCTGGAGCGAGTGCAGTGGCCACCAAGATGGTTAGAAGAATGAAGAACTTTCCTATTAGGAAAGGCTAAGACAATTAGGATTGTGCAGGCTAGGGGTAACCAAATTGCAGCCTTCCAGTACCTGAAGGGAGCCTACAAGAAAGATGGAGAGGTACATTTTACAGGAACATGTAGTGACAGAACAAGGGAGAATGGCTTTAAAATTCAAGGGGGTAGGTTTAGATTAGATATTAAAAAATACTAGGAACAAATTCATTCCTGTGAGGATGGTGATGCACTGGAACAGGTTGCCCAGACAAGTTGTGGATGCTCCATCCCTGGAAGTGGTCAAACCCAGGCTGAATGGGACTTTGAGCAACCTGGTCTAATGGAACATGTCCCTGCCCATGGCAGGGGGCTGAACTAGATGTTGTTTAAGGTCCTTTCCAAAGCAAGCCATTCTATGATTCTATGAAAAGAATGGCAATTGGTCTTTTGAAAGCTCTGAGGAGCACAATGGAATCAAAACCATGCAGTTTCCCTGGCTCTGAAGGAATTTCCAGGTGGTGGAGAGCTTATGATGACAGCACCCTTACTCCCAGCAGACAGACATGCAACAGGGTTCTGTAGGATTAGAAGTGGACAGCACTGCACTCAGCCCTTGGGATGGCCAGGCAACCAGGTGAGTGGCCAAACTGGCCACATGCCACCCTCAGGTGAGAAGAGCTCAAAATGCTTCTCTGTTTCCACATCCCTACTGACCTCAATCCCACACCCCAATCAACCCTCCCTCCCCCCTGAGCTCTTGCTGTCCCTCAGCTGCAAGCCCTGCTCCTGCAGCATTGGGCAGGTTCATGCAAAACTCTACTTTTCCTCTGTCAAAATGTGCATTTATGAGTAATTTCTCTCTCCTAAGTGTAACTTCAAGCATTTTTAGATTCTCTTTCTGCAAAGATGTGGGAAAACTGCATCTCCTGCTATTCCCACATTAAACTGGTCAATATACAGAGAAACCCTCCATCCACCTCATTCTCTCTCCTGATTCTAGGCTCTTTGACTTATAAGCATGATGCTACATTTATCTGACCTTTATTGACACCATCTGCCATGGTAGAAACTTTAAAAAGCATTTAACTCTGCCTGTATCTAATTGCAATTTTCCTCATTGCTCTCCAAATTTAGCACAAGATCATTTGGAAACCCTGCACCTTTCATTTCAGCTGAATCACAAAAGCCAATTAGATCAATAATAATAATAATAATTTTATTTTTTTCAAGAAATAAAATATTAAAAATAATAAAATATTAAAAGACATAATGCAGCTATGATTTCAAGAACTAAGAGTTACACTCCCCGCAGGTTTAAATACTGGGTAATTTAGTGTTATATTTTTACCCACTCTGCAAATGTAAGTATCAACCCCAGGACTTCCTAAATGTGTTTTATTCTCTCCCAGCCCACTGAGATACACAATGGTCACAGTGAGTTGCCTTTTTTTGGTCTCCCTGAGCTGCAATATCCTCAAAGAATTCCAGCCAGTTAATGAGGCATGCCCTTCTCTTCCTGAAACCATATTAGATATCCTTAATTAGGCCATGCTTTTCTAACTGTTCCTCCCTTAGTATCTCAAAAGAGGAGCTGAAGACTTTCAACTGCACAGATCTGCAGCTTCCTGGTGCATCCCCAGGCCCTTTATAAAAATAGAAAAAGAGATCACATTACCTCCCCCTCAACCCTAAGATATCTCTCCCCTGAAGGAAGCAAACTTGTAAAAATAGTAACTACAACTTCTCCAGTTTCCTAACCAGAGCAATAGCAGCCTAAATAGATGTGTATTTTTCTTTCCTCAGCAAGGATGAGCCTTAGAAAGGTTGGAAATGTATTTCGGATGAGCTTGAGAAAGCAAGGGAGCACACTCCCCTGCTCATCCAGAGCTCATATTTCTATTGTTTATTCTGTTCACCTGAAACTTTACAAGATAATTTTATGGTTTTCTAAGATAGAAGTTTCTTCTGTTTTTCTTGGTTAGGGTTCTCAGTGGTAACCAGAACTGAAACGTATCTCTTTAGATCATGCAAAATTTGGCCTTGTACTGGAAATACCAGAAGCTTCTGGAATTTCTTGTTTTCCTTTTTCTAAAGTTTGACCCAACACAGATGCTTGAAAGCCTCATGATTTGTACTAGCTGAGTTTAGAATTGAGGTTTGCAAACCATGGGCTAACTGATAAACTCTACCAAAACAAAGTGATCATATTTTACCAATCCTCCCTGGAATAAGCCCAAATCTGGCCCTTCTCTGCCTGCAGTGACAGTACTGCCCACACCTTCCCCATCACTCTTGAAAAAAAAAAATCTGATTTTCAAGCAAAACAATTTCCTATAAAGATCACTTTCTTGTCTCACCCCATCATTACACATTTTAGTGTAGCAGCATTTTATTTTATGGTTTTCTCCTCTTTATTTTCCTGACGAAGGTATATTTTTTTTCTCTTGGTGGAACTAAAGATGAACATAACATTAATTCTATACAGGCCAACCCAAAAGGGAGAAAAAAAAACTGAAGTCCAACATGAAGCAACCATGCAAGGTGTGCGCAGGACCCAAGTGGAGCCCAAGTCTTTCACTGTGGTCAGACATGGACTGAGCTCAATCTCCCCCCAAAGTGTGGAAGCTGTTACATCTGACTTCAAAACTTTACAGGCTCCACAGCAGCAGCTGCAGGAATGAACATCTGGCACACAGAGATGGCCACACAGATCTGTGGGATTGGGGATTAGGAGGTGTGAAAGTCTGTGCTAGTGGCCTGAACAAGATGCTGAAGGGAAGCTGAGTTCAACATTGAGAATGTGATACTAGAGGAGAGGTGGGAGCAAGACAGCTGCTGCTGGGGCAGGGCAGGGTTTCTGCCAAAATCAGCTTCCTGTTTATTGATGACTAACATTATTTTATTCAAATTACACCAGACTGAAAGAGTAATTTCAGTGGCCAATACCTGCGCCATAAACATTATTGCCCCAGAGAGCTCTGGATTTTGCCAATGGGTGAAAAAAATTGACCTAGAGATAATCTTGGATGTGTCTCATCTTAGCAAATATTTGACTTCAGTGACAGAAGCTACTTCCAGTATTCTGAAAAATAAAATTATTTATTTATTCTTCAAAAAGCCTTGCAAATAACCTTGATTTCATGTAGCACTGGTGATTGTCCTGCTGCAAGCAACAGGTGAAATGGGAAATACCCAGAGATTGCAGCCTTTCAACATTTTTACAGACCTCTGAAGTTCAGGTAGAGCTCTACAATCCCATAGAATAAGAAAATATAGTTAATAATTGCTTTTATAATGATGGTCCACTGACAAAGACATAGTTTGTGACCTTTGAGAAATAACCAGTATGTCTGAAGCCACTGAATATACACCAAAATTAAAGGCAGACAAAAACGTGTGACTGTTTCTGTGGGAGACATTCACATTTACCCCTATTTCTTACAATCACTGCCATCAAAAATATCTTTCAATTATGTTTGCTCATAAAGAATAATGCTTGCCCCCTTGACATTTCTTCAGATCAGTGTGAGAGAAATTTAAAAACTTTCTGCAAACAAAATGCCTCTCTTATCTCTGGCTTGCTTCTTTGTTTCTTTGTTTCTTCTTTGCTGAGGACAATGCTTGGCTTATCTTCTTATCTCTTCTATTTCTCTCTTATATCTAATAACAAGTCATGCTTTTCTTTAGGAAAACACAGACAAGGCATCATAATTTAAAAATACAGCACCATCAAAACATTCCAGTTTTACCTCGAGGTAAATTTGTAAAGGTCAACGTCCAATGTGGGTACAAAACCTGACCCTGGGTAAGGTGAAGAGCCTTTTATGTGCACATATGCTGCGTGTCCGAGTGGTGCAGGGTGTCCATCTCTGTGAGACTGCCTGCCCTCCAGCTCGCTGTTCAAACCCCTGCACTGCAGCCCTTTGCAGAGGAATTTCCCTGAGTTTTGTGTCAGAGAAAGCCCCCTGCCAATATCTGGAGGTTTCAAGTATGTGTGCACAGCTGGGGCTGATCCTTGGTCCTTGCAGCTGTACCCCCACATCCCTTGTTGCCATTTTGGGATAGTTGGGTGCAGATAATCTCCTCTTCACTGTTTGGGTTTGGCTGTGGCTTGGGGAGAGCTTTTCCACTCACATTCTGTGAGTTGCACTTTAACTTCTGTCATTGTTCGTTCTCATTTTATTGCCACAGAAGGAGGTTTGTTTCACTTCAGCATCTGCTCACATCAGAAACAGATAACGCTGTGGGAGGCTGTGGGAGGCAGAACTTGTCCTCGGAGTTCACCCCTCTTTGCAGGGAGGGGGCATTATTGTCTCACCTTCCTCCTTGAATTCAGCATCCCTGCTGTGCCAAGCAGTGCTGACTGTCAGTTCCCCTGCCCTCCCCTTCGCTTCTCTGCCATCAGTGCTCCTGCTCCCTGCTTTCCTTCTTCCAGGGAGGGCATCAGAGGTCAAAAGGACCCTCAATACCAAATTCAAAGCAGGACTTACTTTGGTGAATCGCTTGTGGGTCAGCTGGCCACCCTGTGCTTGCCACAGACTTGAAGCCTCTGAGCCCTGTCCATTCACACATCAGATATAAATAGTCCTCCTGTCCTTGGTACCTGTGGATTTATCACCACAAGACTTTGCAGTATTAAGAAAAGGTTATTCCCTCTTTTTCACAAATAAATACTGAGAATCATAATTCATACCTTAGAAATGTTAGCTTTACTATATCATACTGTTTTTACTGCACCATTGTTAAATGGGAAGCCCCAAAAACACGTAGAAAATCAACACTCTCTGAATGCAGCCCAGGTCTGATTTCCTGAATTACGAATTACTTGCTAGTAGGTCACAAATAGGAGTCAGGTCTCCACACCACTTCCTTCCCATCCCACTCTTCCTCTTCACCTCAAGTGTTAAAAAAACTGCAAGAATGGGAGCAGTAAAACTTAACCAGTTTAAAGGAGTCACTGTGGCATGTAGCAGGCACTCTGCGCTGGAGCCCTGAAAATCTCATAAGCCATTCATTAAGTGGGAGTGAAGCTATTCCAGTGATAAGCATTTATAAAAAATCCACCCTTAAAATCAAGTTGGTAAAAGCATTATGCTTCCCTTCCTGCTCTGCTCTGGAAATACAAATGTCTCCTTTGATATGTCACAGGCATTTCCTTGGAAAAATTTTAGTGGGAGTGAGGAATTCCCAGAAATATTTCACTTCAGACCAAAAATGTATCAGAACAAATAGCTTTCTAAGGTCAATTTACATCATGAAACACACTTGAATTTCTAGATCACAGAGCAGTATGAATATTGCATCAAATGTGGATCTATTCCCTAAGTTTACCCTTAAAGAGACTTGTTTAAAAACAAAAAAGAGAGACATCCCTTACATACAGTATTATTAATAATATAATTAAAAGCTGATGCAGAATATTAAAAGCAAGGTGCATCCTTCTAAGAAATTACCCAACAGAAGTAATTCTATGGGAATTCAATTACCAAGCCTTGGAGTTGATGTTGCGGCTGAGGTGAAGGTTGCTCAGACTCATTTTTGTTAAGCCTTTTATGTTGTGAAGACATCAGTTTGAGATGTCTAAACATGTAAAGACATCACAGGAGTTTAGACTGTCACATTCAGCCACAGTACAGCACCAGTGTAAGGGTGTTAGATGCTTGTGCAATGGTCTGAGGACAGACAGGATTCTATGCAATTTATGTCACACCAGGGCTCACTGTGTCACTGCTGATGCACCATTGACCCTTATACCTGTAGAAGATAACCTTCTGGGGAAGAAGCCACACCAAATAAAACAAGTACACTAAAGCAGCCAGCTTGCCCCACAAAAAGCAAAGTTTGTGCCTGAAAAGACAGTGGCTAAAGCTTAAAGTGTGGCTGAGGGTTACTCCTCTTCGCAGCAGAGCCCTTTCTCTCTTGCTCAGCTCCCACTTGGGTCACATTTCCTTTTGCAAAAAGTGCAAAATTAGAATGCTAAAATCATACCCGGGTTTTTTTACATTTTCTTGTAAAATTATTTGACTAATATAAGAAATGGGCCAAATATCTCTTTCTGTGGAGAAGGTTGAAATTCCTGGCAATCCACATGAACAAATAAGACAAGCACATAATTTTTTACATTAGTTGAAAATAGACCTTCTGACGTTTTCCTGTTTTCCTTTTAACTGAAGAACTTTCCAAACAGATGATATCCAGCTACCACATAGCTAATCTTATGATGTCATTTTAATTACAAAGGCAAAACAACAACAGTTACCCTCTGTCTCCCTTGGTATGAAATCCAAAGAGCAAAATAAAAAAATCCATTGAAGTAATATTTTTTCCTGTTTTGTGTTTGAAACAACCTCCAGTTACACACACAATGACCAAGGAATTGCTTCTCATTTGCACTTTTTCTCTCTGTAAACCATAAACTGCCTTTTAATTCATTCAAAAGGTGGGTAAGGATTAGCAGAATCAAAGTCACATAGGAGGGGGGAGGTGCTTTTAAAGACTTCCAGTCTTAATACAGAGAAAGGGGTAATGCAAACACAATTAAACTCTTGATGCAAAGGAAGCAAATACTCACATTGTGACTTGCAAGAGAATGACTCAAGAAATGAAGACAATCAAGCTATGTCATGTTTTAGCTCACAGTCACTGTAAAGTCTGGGGTTATAAACTCCTTCCTTTCAGACAGGCAAACAGTGAGAGCTCTGTTCTGTTTTCAAGGGATGGTTGCTATCACTTAGACAAGATCCTAACTCCCAGTGGGTGATAAAAGCTTATCACCCCCGTGAACAACACAGCCCAGTAACTGGTGGGTGCCTCTATCTTGCAGCCCCAGCTGCTGACTTCCTCTGCCTTGAAGTAAAGGAAACATAAATAAAATAATCACCATATAGATATTGCATTATATAAAATGCAGTGGTTGTAAGAAATGCAGTTTCATATGGTATTGGCAAAGAACTGAATTCATCACCAACATTTTGAGGTCGGTTGAGCAGAAAGAAATGTTTCTTGGGCACGTTCCTCCAGTGGCAAGGGACAACTGAGCATTATCTGCAGGACACAGTCTTCCTGGCTAGCTGACATGGGGACCATGTTGGAAATGAATAGTTGGTGGCTGAGAACAGATGGCTCAAACAACTGACTGAAATGAGCAAGACTGTGCCAGCAGAAGAATGTGCTGCCCCTTTTTTCTAGCTGCATTACATGTAACATCACCTTCCAGCTCGCTAGTGCAGCAAAGAGTGGTTTGGGACAAAGAGCTCCAGGAAACATCACCCTGGGCCTGATTCTCTCGCCTGGTTAAAATCAGCAATGTATCACTGAAAGATAAAATACAATGATGCAGTGTGACTCCTGGATTGCAGTAGGAGGGACTTTTATGTTTTGCTTTAGCATGAGAAAAGGCTTTTCAAAGCCTTGCTCCGTCTCAGCAGGGCTGTGATGTGCTGGGGCTGATTTGCTGCTCCCATCCATTTCCAGCTGAAGTCTGTTATTCAGTTAAACCAATGCAAATCAGGAGCAGCCCCAAATGAAGCTAATGAGGTATCCTCTGTCTAGCAGGGGTGTATCCACCAGGAGATTTCAGCCCTCTGTGGTGAGTGTTTATTACTGTAAGCAAGGAGTTGTTCAGCCCTGGATGGAGGGCCAGGACCAGGCTGATTTACAAGTCAGTCACTGAAGTAGACCATGAGCAAATCCCCTGAAGGACAGCCAAGGACATAAGTTAAGACCTCAGACAATTTTTAATGGTTTCAGTGTTGGCCTTGAATCATTGCTAGCCACCAAGAAACAGGTCAGAATTTAGGAATATAACTGATTCTGACTGAAGCTGAACATCAGTGCCAAGTTCCCAGACTAAGAGCAGTAGCCCCGTACTCTCCTTTCCTTAACTTTCTTCGAAATACCTGTGGCACACAGGCATTTACTTTTGTGCAGGCAACCAGTCCTAGGCTGGATTCATGCTCTGCAGAGTTAGGACTGTTCCTAGCCCAGGAGTCTGGTCCATGGAACATGTCCAGCACATCCTTAGAGGTAAATGGCTGATCAATTTTAAATTCCATTCCATGACCCAAAAACAAGGAATTGCAGAGTCCTATGCTTTTTACCAGACCCAACCCTTCATCGCTCTGCCAGGCTTTTGGTACAGGTGTGATTTTCAGCCTCAAACAGCTTGAGAAACTTCATTTAAATAAGCCATCAGTCTGAGTTCTCTTTAATCTCAGAGATAGGGGATTTTTTTTCATGTATGTTCTGTGGTTGTAAGAATGAAAAATGGGTGGTCAGACCGGTAGTTTGCAGTTATATTGGCTGTTTCCTTTTCCAAAGATAATGATTTTTTTCTTTTAGTCAATGAGTCGGTTTTCTTAATGACTTGCAGTAAGGTGTTTTTTACTGGTGTTTTTTTTTTTTTTTTTTTTTTTTACTTTCATTGTTAATAATAACGCTGGAGTAGTCTTAAAGTAGAGCACACAGTTTTACAGAAGTGTGAATGCTCTGCTGTGAACCCCATGCAAACAGACCACAACCCTTAGGTCATACACACAAGCCTTAAAACCAACAGAGTAAAATGAGTAAACCTGCTTACACAAACCTCCACGTAGTCTAAGAGACAACAATTGTTCATTATCCTTTTATTATACTTAAGCAGAGGAATTTTTAACAAAGCAATAGGCTCGTAAAAGTTCCCACCAGCTCAGAGCCTCTCAGAAAGCCGCTCCTGCCATTCAGTGCAGAAAAACTCTCTTCTGACACTGTTAGGAATACACAGAAATAATGGCAGCCATTCAGGGATTTTAGAGATAAATAGATTTCTGGGATCCTTCTCATGAATTACAAACCAGTGTTACTAAAAATACTTTTTCATTTACAGTTTTACTCATTATGAGCCACTTATGAACATTCACATTTATCTCTCCTCCAGCAAAGTCAGATACTGACAAACTTGAGATCAGCAGAAAAAGCAGGGCCTCAGCTATCTGTACAATCCTAATACCTTTTGTTCTTTGTAGTTGGATATGTTGTCCTGAAGATTGGGGATACAAGAAAAAAAAAAATCCTGTAATCCTCAGGACACTCCTAACACCAGTAACACGGTGATTCCTTTAGCAAATCCACAGAAGATAAGGAGCCTTCAACCATCCAGGTATGTACAGGCTACCTCAACACAGGGAAGAGAGGCAAGCCTCTGAGATAGTTTATTGAATTGCACCCATGCAAAGGTGCTTGGGAAGCATTTCTATACATGAAAATGTGAACCCGGAAAAACATTTGACACCTAGAAGTATTTTCTGATTGTTGGGATTGATCCAGTGTTTGCAGTTCATATTTTCAACATCCCCTTTTGGTCAATAGAACACAGAAACAACTTTTGAAGATGAAATTGAATCTTTCTGCTCAGCAAAGTTTGACTGGATCTGCATGCCTGCAGCCAGCTAGACTTATGGGGTCACCTAAGTATGAAAACAGATCACTTTTTTCAATGTTATTACATCCTTTTCTGTCCCATGGATCATCTCTAGCTTTAATTGAATCAGACCAAGATTTTCTTTGCCTCCAGTTCTTACAAAGGTCATTATCTTGGAACATCACCCTGCCTTTTGGATTAAAATTTGCAAGATGCATATAGCTTGCATAATTTTCTGCAGTACCCATAGGCCCTTTGAAGTGATGCCTATCCAGAGATTTAGCAATTTAGCATTTGTTGATACGCCCACGGAAGAGCTGCCTCCTTCCTACACAGGCTACTTTTTTCTCTTGCCAACTCTTGCACTTTCTCTTCCATAAGCAGGAACATGGTTCCTGGATTACTCACAAGGTATGTCTGAGCTGCAGTCATTATTCATTGCAGAGACACACAGCACAGAATTAATTTCAGGATTCAGACTGGCCTGAGCAGAATAAATACCCATGTTACAATATCTACGTCACTTGAGTACATGAACCAGCCTTACTCAAGCAAACTCAGAGGTGCCAACAGAGTGATCAGAGAAACAGGGTGTTTACTAAAACTAAATTCTGACTTACTAGAAAGATCCACAGGGCTTGGATGCTCTTGTGTTAGACACAATAGGGTAAACATATTTTTAGTCCTGATCTCTGCAGCAAGTGGGAGAACACCATGGTCACAACAGAGACAGGAGTTCACCACCATGGCTACAGGAAGGACCCATAATTTCCTGCCTTGATGTTTAGCACTATTTCAGTTTTTGAACCCTATAGCAGTTGCAGTGCTTTCATTTCAACATCAGGAAGAACTTCCAGAAAACTTCATAGGTTGTCTGTCCTCAGCTATTGCCACAGGCTGCTGAGCATACAAAACCTTGCAGTTACTCTTTAATTCATTGGCAGAAGGATGAATTAAAACAACCATTGAATTTCTTCCCATTTATGTCTCAAAGCTGACTGAATATTTTTAATTCTTTGTATATTTAGGGCAATGCATGAAATCTTGAGTGGAAAGCAGCAGACAATTAGGAAACAATTATTCATTCTTTCCCCTAAAACAAAAACTAGAAAGCAAGCAATGAGTTATCAGTAGAGGATTTAATCCAAAAGGAAGTACCTTTTATGTGATGCATACCTAAACAAATGGAACCCATTGTTACAGGATATTGTAGGTGCCAGAAGTTTAGATGTATTTTAAAAGCTGTTAAAAAAGTGTATTAAATGAAAATCCATTAGCAAATATGAAAAATATACACCTCCTTTACCACATATTGCTGGGAGGAGATGCTGGGGGAAGTGAAGTGAAGGCTTGATTCATTTTTATAACTCATCTTTAAACATTTATAGCAAATCAATGTCAGAGACAGAAATCCTGGAGTACCTGGATCTTGGCTGTGGAGCTGCGCTTGCATTTCTGTATTTAAGGGACATTACATTTCCTCAGCTGTTGTCAATACCCATTTCTTCTTGGGACAATTCTTCTAACACCTGTCATTAAAACAAAGAATTACCCATTTAATAAGCAATAGTTTGCATTTGTTTCTTCTGTGATGTAATCTCATTTGTTAGCAGTCCCCTTTTTGCCAGAAGTGGCTGCCATTTTTATTTAGATATTATTAGAACATTTACAGAGCTGTGGGGCATGCTTGCCCTCTACCATTTCTTATTTTTATATTTTCAGCTACCGTAAATTGAAAGTTTGAATGAAAATGTATCATTGTGCATTGTGTGTCACGCCACTATCTGCGGAATAGCTAATTATACACAGTATTTCTAAAGTCACTGGGCTTCATTCTACCATTGAATCATAGAATGGTTTGGATTGGAAGGGACCTCTAAAGGTCATCTAGTCCAATCCCACTGCAATGAGCAGGGACATCTTCAACCCAATCAGGTTGCTCAGAGCCCCATCGAAACTGGCTTGGAATGTTTTCCAGGGATGGGGCCCCTACCACCTCTCTGAGGAACCAGTTCCAGATTTTTTACACCTTTGTCAATGTCCTTGTGCTGTTGAAATGCTGTTCTCCACTACTTGCAGAATACCAGGATGTTCACTCTCACAGTTTTTCCTAATTGGTCTCATGTGAGCACCTCATGAAATCACTCTGTAAAAGACCGACAGACAATGACTTCCTGGCAGCCTTGTGTGTTTTAGCATTTCTTGTTGCTTTGGGCCATTGCCCAAAAGCAAAAGCTGGTCATGACATGAAACATCTACCCTTGAAATCTCTCCTCACAGGTGGGAGTTTTTTCCCTTTATCTTCCAAATCTGTTTCAGAAGTACCTGGAAGAGATGGAAAGATGCACTGGCAAACAGAAATATGTGATAATTGTGGCCACAAACTCCCACCTCCCAGACCCTGGTAAAAAATAAAGATCATGTTCTTTCAGTATGTCCTCAGAAACACTGGTATTTATTTAAGGAGCCTTCCCGGAAAAATCAGTTAAAGATTAGACAGAGTGGGGATTAACTACAGAGATACAGAAGACAGCTGCTAATTGGCTGTCAGTGAAAATAATTTTGTTCTTAAAGGAGAAAATATTAAGCACAGAAGTTCCACACAGCATTTTAGATTGAGGGCCTCAGCCTGCAGCCACATTTGTTTTCTAGGCAGTGTAATCTTCCTGAGGGATGCTCTCTGGAGAGCTGGGTATAAGTCAGCAGTGCCCAAAGTCACTGGGCAGCCCACAAATGCTGATTTAACTCTGGAGCTGGCTGCTCTGCACAGGTGCAAATTTTGCCCTTAGCAAATAAAAGCAACATAAGTGACACAGAAGCAATGACTTCTGTGACCTCTCTTAGATGATTTGCATCTGAAAAGAGACAGTTTTGGAAATAGAACAGTTTTGTCTCAATGTCTCCAAAATAAAATGACTTTACTCTTTGATTCAAATTGACTTTTAATTCTGAAACTTCCCTCAATGCTCAGCTATTAAAGTCTTGCCTTTTTTAAAAAAAGGTTGGATTCCAGAAGGATCTTTTTCTTTTGATTTTGACCCACCTCACATTTAAGAGCACATTGCCAGAAGGGAATCAATCAAACTGAGTTATTAACAGTTGTGTCAAAGTGAAACAAGGGAGAGCTTATTGCAAAAGGTGTTGCCCACAAAATTTCCAGAGTCTTGCTCAAAATATGGGGGCCTTTTTTGCTGTTTTGGGGCTATTCTTTAAATGTGTGGACAGCAACACTGGCATATAAAGAATTAGCAGCTGAGTCTACAAAGAGATCTGTGTGCCTACAGAATTCTGTCTCAGGGACCTCACTGTAGTACTGGGCTTTTGATATCCATGGAAATGTGGATTCTCAGGAATTGTAAGTAACCCTGTGGGCAAATTTATCTTATAACACTTGGGAAAAATAAAAGGCATCCAGCATGAGGTCATCAGTTCCTACTGGGGGGAACAACTGAGAAAATGTGGTTTAAAGAGGCAGAATTCACTTGAAATCCCTCTACATCTGGACCTTACTTCTCGTGTTACAGGAGTCCCAAATGTTCAAAATAGCAAACCATTAGTGACTGAAGCAGCAGCAAAACATCTGTATAATGCATGAAATGTCTGGAAGTGTCTGACTCTCTGGGAATCAGCTGAAGCTTTCAATTGATGCTTTAATGGTGGTAATTGAAGTTTGCAGCAGTGGCACATCCTAGCTCAGTAATTAGATGGATTACAATCTTTCTTGTTTGGCAGCATTCTTTAAACAAGCTTCAGCTTTTCATATAGTCAACACTCTAGCAGAGATAAATGTCACATCAGTTCAGAGTGAAAAGTAATTTAAGGAAAGACTCAAATTTATCTTCACTGAGTACCAAACAGGAGATATTTCAAAGACAGGACAATGGCCCTTTCTCTCTTAAAAGAATGGCCCATTTCTCCCATAAAGGCTAGCTTGTGAGGGGGAATCTATGGGTGTGCCTTCCCTGAAATCACTGAAGCTAAACCTACTTACAATATTTCAGTACTCAGTGTATGTATTAATGAATGGATGAAATTCTGGCAAATAGATTTCTGTAGGGGAAAGAAAAAAAGGAGAATTCCAAGGGATAAAAATTATATTGCCTATCACTTAGCAAGATAGAATTTGTCATGGTGATTGGCAACTGAATGGCCAGTGGAAAATAAAGTTTTAAAATGAAGGCATGAGAAAAAGCTCTATGCTGGGATTATTTGAAGTCAAATTAAATAAAAGCAGTTGAGATCAAGAAACAACCTCCATCTATAGTGGAAATGGGTGACAAGCTTTTCAGTCAGTTACAACCAAACATTAATTCTGTAAATCATTTTCACTCTTAGCTTTAAAATGGCAGCATCTAGCTGGTGCTTGTTTTAAAACTCCTAACAAATGTGCTACGTTTACCTATTTTATCTTACAGGCAACCTTTGCTATTTTAGAAGCAACGTTTTGAAACAGGCTCTGTATTTCATATTTAGATTTTATCCTACCTGGATATTTTAGTTGAGTGAAATGAAAATTTCTAAATATCAGTGAATTGGTTCACCTAAAGAACTGAACAGACTGAGGATTTCACTGGGCAAATCCTCGTATCCGTGTCCTGGGAAATGGATTGCATGGTTGTGTCACCGCTGTGATGGGAACAGACCTCCAAAGAAGAGCAGACAGATAGAGATGATCCTGTGGTCACACTATTGCCTCACTTTCCTCTGCAGCATCACCCATCCCTTCATCTCCTTCATTCCTGCTTTTGCACTATCCTACCACAGAGAGTATCAAAATATTTAATGTCTGGGGCAAATCAGGCTGTCATCATTCCAAAGGAGAAAAAGGGGTTTGAGAAAGGAACACCACATCCTCTTCCAGTTTTTATTCATGTCCTTCCAGTCCTGTATATTACATTTGGAGGAAATTTAGTACCTGCCACCATCATTATTCCCTTGTTACAGATTTTGCATCATGTTTGATTCCCCCATGACTGAACAGAGTTTCACAGTAAAACTTCTTCCCACACTTTTGTTTTAGTAACTTGAAACAAGAAGAGTCTGTGACCTCCCCATGTGAGATGGCATGTCCTGTTTTGGTAAAATTTATTAAGTATATAGCTATGGAAATCTGAATCACCAAGTCATTGTCCTAGTACCCACTGCCATCAGTGAAGGATCCTGCTAACAGTAATAGCCAGGATCCCCTTCAGTCTTCAGCAAAGGTTTCCAAGAAAAAGACATCATAAAGGACATGCTTCATTTTCTCTATAATTTTCAAGGTGCACACGCACCTAAGTGGTCAAAATGAATAGGCAGGATGACTGACAGACAGATGACTGATAGAGACTTTTTCTGACTGCAGCAAATCACTCAGTCCAGGTTGCATTTCATACTTTGCCATGAGCTGTTGTCTCTTGAAGGACATTTCCAGACTGAAAGCCACCAACTTGAAGGTGACAACTTACTCAGCAGATCTACTTTCTTGAAAAGTCATAGTGTCTTCATTTCATGTTAAAAAGGTAAAAATTAAAGGGCTGCTGTTTTTTCTTTTTCAAAGAACTGAGCTCAGCTATAGGCTGCCTTCTGTTTACTCAACAGAAGTAAAATAGTCATGTCCCTGCAACCTCAACATTACAGGCAGTTCAAGCAAGGTCCCTGTGGACTTGCTGGTTTGCACAATGTCTGGTGCAAAATCTGCTTGTATTTTCAAGAACAAATGAGTGTAAATTGATTTTGATGAAAGACTGCAGAACTTCTAAACATCAGGGCAGTAGTTTACTAGAAAAAGCTTCATGTGAGAACATTTCCGCATAAAACATATTAACCACTTTTAAGTCTGAGTTTAATCAGTTCATAAAAGGGATTATATAATTTGTTTGGCTACACACAGGAGAACCCTTTCAGGCCTGCAGTCTTTAACTGCACAATATATCTTAAGGCTAAGAGATTAATCGATGGTAAGGACCCTTCCGAGATTTGACCATGTACAAGAGGTATAGCTTAAATGAAAGTGCTTTAGTTGTACATTCCTTCCTGTCCTACAGCACATTCAGTAATGTAGCACATAGGAGGATTATGAGAAATTGCTAGTGTAATGATAAGGCAGGGATACCCTGGGTGGAAGTAAACCCTGGGTAATGATGCTGGCAGGAGTGGTTCAAGTGTCACAGTCCTTATACATTGTGGAGGCCTTCAATCCAACATGGTGCAAAAGAAGAACTTCAGTGGAGGTACAACATGAAGCACTGAACCATAACAAGCTTCTTTTTGAGAAGCATGAGCTTCATTTTTGAGCCTCCCATAACAGCTCTGAAGGACCACCCCCACATTCAGCAAGGGGCACATAAAACCTCTGATTGTCACAGGCTGGTTGCCACACACCTCTGCTGCTTATGAGCCAGTGCATAATAGGGACCTCAAGATCTAATTTAAAGCAATGGGACTTATCAACAGGCTCAGTGTCACATAAATTGAAGTATAGCAACACTATTTTGAGACCAGAACTGGTTCTGAGAGCAGCACAGGCACATGCACATGGCACTGTGCCTGCACTAGTAAATGAGGGCTTGGGTGGTTCAGGTCTGGATCTCTCAACACTTACTGCATGGCTTATAGGCAAAATCTGCCCATGGATAATGGTGAATTGACTGTACAGCTAAATAACTTCCTCTCCCATATGCACTGCATCAAACCAATGGCCACACACACACATAAGGAAACTGAAATCTCCATGGGAAGCCAAGATAGAATTGCAGGGGCTGCAGGAATTACTACTGTCCAATGTAGAGGAATTGCCAACAGCTGTCATTCACACATCCATAGTCATCTGTTGCTAAG
Source organism: Cinclus cinclus (assembly GCF_963662255.1). NCBI lineage: Eukaryota > Metazoa > Chordata > Aves > Passeriformes > Cinclidae > Cinclus > Cinclus cinclus. Next base: position 142,163,043 of record NC_085046.1, on the reverse strand, counting down.
CTTTACAAAGCCCTTATCAACAGCTCAAGTGTATCATTCACAAGCACATTTTCCCTCCTTCTCCAGGGTGGATCTTTGAGCAACCTAATTTGAAAAAGACCATTTCAAAATTCCTTCACAAAACATAGCATCTCATCACCCAGGAACATGGCTAGGAATTCTTCAAGGTGACAGTGAATACCTGCAGCATACACAAAGTACCAGGTATAAAGAGTTGGAACAACTGCATCAAGTGAGGAACAAAACTAGATGTTGAATTGTTACCACTGCCATCTGATTTGTGGAATTTGGCACAGGTGAGATATAGAGGTTGATAATCCTGTTTTGCTGAACTTTTCTATGGAAATACATTATAAAGCATGTTCTCCAAAACCTTCAGCTTTCAATGACCCACTCAGGTGGCATAAAAACTGTATAGACTGTGTGTACCTTGGAGATCAGACCTGCAGCCTTTGGGAGGTCTATAAATGGCATGGAATTGATACAGCATGATTGTAGACAAAGAGATGATGCTCACTGTGGAACCATGGCCAACTGGTTCTACTTTTCTACTGAAGGGTGGCTGGAGGTCAGACTGCTGGCACCCCAATGCAGCTTCATACTTCCTTTACATTAGAGTGTGCTCTAGCAGTTCCTTTTTCCTTCAGACCTTGCTTCTTATTATCTCATAAGTAGCTTGCAAGTTGCATATACATGCATATAGGAGTTGGACTTCCATGATCCTTCCAGCTCAGGATATTTTAAGATCCTTAATATGTATTGTTTTGGATGGGACTGTAGCATTTCTTTGTGCATAAGATAATATCCGTAGACTTCATTCATGCACAGGTATGACTGTGATCAAGCCAGGACAGAATGTTAGTTTTAGCTTTAGCTGAAATAAATTCAAGAAAAGCAAAAAATATATTGAATTTTCAACCAGACAAGTTTTATTCATTGCTATCTGTGGAATCCAAGTGAATAAGGTCATTCACACAGCAAGAAACTAACCATGGTGGGCAGAATTCATTTTATGTGAGATTAGCCATCTAAGAGGCAACCATCCAACAAACCTAAGGCAGTTTTCTGGGCTTTGTACTCTATGGACAGAGAAGGCAACATGCCTGGGTAGGACCAGTGACCAGAGGACCACTCTTTCTGCTACATACAGAGGAACCTCGAATTAATTACTGCTATGTTTAAAATGTTTGACTCTAATGAGGTTGAGGTTGCAAGGGACAACAGTCCTTCAAAATATTTAACACTTGCAATATTCAAGAGCCATGTGCAGCATGCCATTCTGCCTGGGTTCCCCCCCCCTCCATTTCTGATAATTTTTTTTGCTGCTGTTAGAATATACCAGATCATAGAGGAGTAAAGAGTAGCACCTTTGTGGTTCTCTGAATAACACGCAGAGGCTGGATGTCCTTTCCCTTAATCTGTTAGAAACTTGGGTCATTACTGGATTCAAGAGGGGGAACCAGTCCTGAATTCCAACAGGATACTCAAAAGTACCTGGTACTGCAATGGGTGAGAAATCTACTGTTGGGTCTAAGTGCTGCTTAACAGAGTAGGGATAAAAACCATAAAGCAACTGGAACCTCGTGGATTCTTTTATCCTCAGAAGTGTTTGGAAAGCAGTGACTGGTTCACTGCACTATTGTTCAAAGATTAAGACAAGCAGAGAAAAAAAAGCAGCAAGGTCATCCAGTCCAGGACAGAAGACACATTTTCCACACTGTGTTTCTGAGTGTTTTGTCTGATCTCCTTTTAAAAATCTGATGAAGTGGGGGCTACACCAGATCTTCGGGGAGTTTTACTAGTCCAATAATAGATTTTGATGTTTGTTCTGTAGTTGCCCTGTTATTCTTTGAATGGCATTACTACATTGCTACATTTAACTCTTGAATATTTCCAATAAGTTGGGGGTTTTTTTGCAAATTTGTGAGTTTCATATGCCTATACACAGGCTTCACTTCTTCATCTTATGGATAATATTTCAAAACTTTGCTGCTAAGTACAGCAAAGGCAAAGAAAGTCTAGACACTCAAGATGTAAATTCAACCTCATGTAAATACAATAGATACATGGATTTCTGTTCTGGTCAGTATCAAAGGCTTCTTGCCATCTGTGTAGCTACATATAAATGTGAGCTGGAGAAGTAAAAGGCAGTTTCTCAGGAGCCTCCAGCTACAGAAATCTTATATGATTTATCTGACATTCTAGTTCCCAGTACTCAGGATGTTTTTTTCTGTAGTTGGCCTCACATTTCTTTATGGACTTTCTGTTTGCTAGCACTGTTTTGATGTAACAAGTGCTCAGCACTGAATATTTTGTCATAGGTATAGCTATGGAAAACCAAAGCTTCTGTTTCTGTGAGCATCACTGATGTTTCTTTAGCACCTAGGGGCATTGATGCCATTGTACATATTGCAAATGAAAAACATGTTCTCTGTCTCATAATTAAATGGTTCATTTTTGCAAGGGAGCCTAAAACATGCTTGATTTCACTAACCCATTGATGACTTCCTCAATGTGGCTGCATTTTCTGATCAGACATCAATTAACTCACTATTTTCAATTGAGAAACACCCAGTTTTTGATTCATTTTTCAGTACTAATTTAAAGGGAATGGTGTCAATACATTTGCTATTTCCCAATAAACCAAATATTCAATGATGGTTGAGGGATTTGTTAAAACTACAACTACAGTTAATAGCAGAGATGATATTCAAGATGGAGAAAAGAAAAATAAACTGTTTTTTACTAATAAAATCAAATTAGCTCTAAGTGGAAGTGTGTGAAAGCAAGCCTCAGGAAGAGGGCTACAATATATCAGAGCACAATGAAAAAGATACAGAAATGTAAGTGGAGAAATAAAAATATAACATTTTAAATTTGAGACTGGTGCTATTCCCAATATATTTAGCATAATTCTTACCACCATGTAAGTTCTAACTTATGAAAAAAAGTTGCCACTGGTAGGGAAAATAATCACAGGAGAAAGTATACAGTAGATTTAGAAATTCACACACCCACATACTCTTCTTCTGCCCCTCCACCCCAATTGTGTCTGTCATTTTTCTCACAGAACTTAGCTTATTTTGCTTTCTTGATCAGTATCTGGTCATGGTCTTGGCTGGGGCAAATTTCATGTTTCAGCTTCATAGCCCCTGCACTGAGAGCAGATGTGTCCCACTCAGTAGCTCAGTAGGATAAAATTGCTTAACTAACTTATCCTAAATCTATTGACTCTTCTTATGAGTAGAATTTTTTTGTCCTGCAATGCACCACAACTTGCTTTTCTATTTCCACCACATGAACTATTTTTGCTTTTTTATTCTTCTGACTCTGAACAGGCTTTCATGCAGTCAAAGCATCAGTGTCTTCCTTTTATACTGCTTTTATTGACAATTGAGCCTGGTGCACTCTTCCGTGATATGGGGGAGATAAAGCTCTTGATGCCAATCAGTCACTCTACACAGGAGATACAGCATTCCTCTAACAAATATTTGACTAACCTTTCTGCCAGCCACATATATCTGAGTGAAACTCTATAAAATTCTGTGACCTACCAGATCCATGTGATTATTCAGGGAGAGGATTTACTGGAAGTTTTAAGGTGAGGAAAGGGGCGATGAAAAAAAATCAAATTAATGACCTAAAATTTCAGCTGGTATGAATTAACAAAGCTTCACTGAAATTAGGAGCTATGTCATTTTACTTTGGTTAAGAATTAGATTACAGAAGTTTATATTCCCAGAACCTCTCCTGGTATAAATCTTAGAATTAAAAATTGTTTCAGTCAGACAATGATTAGGCACCAAGTTCAGCCACTTAATAGTTTCAGTATAGAAAAAGTCATATATAAAAGGCCAGATGAAATCAATGCATAGTGATGTTTCCAGTGGTTTTAGAGTAATTCTTTCATCTTTGGAGAAGACCAGACTTTTAAAAGATCACCTCTTCACTGACTTCATATGAATGTCTTACTCTCAGCTTGACTGCCAATCTTTTGTAAAAGGATCACTCTTCAAGCATGAAAGCAAAGGAAAAATTTCTTCAGAAGCCAAAAGAGGTGGGCAGGAAGTCAGCTGGTGGGAAAGTCTGAGAGAATAACTTAAATGGATGTTGTTTGAATAGGACTGCAGAGCAGCCCACAGTGATCAGTGCATAGAGGGACACACCAGCTCAGGCTACTGAAATTCCATATAAACCCGGTTAAAACTCTGACAGGGATGAAGATCTCTTTCACAATGATAGACTATTAATGTTGGAATGGGAAGCAAGACTTGAGATTTAGGCAATTAGGTTCCCAAGTCTGAAACGTGCATGCAGAGCTTGCTACCAAGGAGTGGCCAAAAGGTATCAAACACATGGATGTGCTTCAGGATCCAGCTGCCCTCATCACACTTTGACATGTTCCAATGTCTGGGTTGTGATGACAATGCAAATTTAAAATGTGAGGCACTATTCAGAATTGGAGAGAAGGAACTGACTAATGGGAAGATGACAATGGCCTGTGCAAAAAGTGGAACTTCTGGGCTAGAAAGGATATTTTTGGAGTTCCTCAAGGACTGGTCTCAAGACTGATGTGACAGTAATTTCATTAATAGCATTACTAAAAAAATTAAAATCCTGTTGTAAATGGAAATTGCTGATAGGAAGTTTAAAATATCCAGCATTATCAATAAAGTAACAGAAGTACGAAGAAATCATACAAAAAAGCAGCAGATAATGTCAGTGATGGGCATAAGAGAATGACTTTCAAGAGGCAGAATAAATTTGGCCTTTCCCTTACAAGTCAATGCAAAAAAGGATATGTGGATCAATGGTATGGGTATATTAATGCAAATCTGCAACAATAGGGATGGATCCTGTTAAGTTTCTTGCTCACCAGTCAGAAGGAAGAGATTAACTGATCAGATAAGTTGGCCTCAGCACAAGTACCTCAATTAAGGGTTCACCTGAATGGCAAAGTCACCATTATCAAAAATAACTGGGGCAGTGGTGCCCTCTGTGCAGCCAAACATTTCTCAACTTTCTCCATTTTATATGGAGAGGTATTTTCAGTGACATGAAGTGTAAATCATTACCTTGTAGAGAGAGGTTGTAGTGCAACTCAGCAAGGACTGGGACTCATCTTTGTGCTGATGACTTTTCAGCCTTAGTGTCATTGTGTAATATTTCCTTCCTTTTTCACCATCTCCTCAGTGAGAAGGAAGCAATAGGCACAGGGCAGGGTCCGTCTGCTGGGAACTTAGCAGGAGTCCCAGGGACACTGCAGCCAATGGTCTGCACTCCTCATTCAGTCTGGGACAGCCAGGTGGGTATGGCAGAAGGAACAAACCAGACAGATCAGCATCCCTGACTTAGGCTGTCTGGTGGCCCCCAGGGTGTGAAAGCACAGCCAGTGAGTCAGAGAGGAGAAAACGATGCTCCAGAACCAGGTGGATGCAAATCAGATTTTCTGCCTTTGAGGGTGGGTCCCAAAGCCACTGCTGGTGCTGCCAAAAGGCTGAATGCAAAAACATCACCCAGGTGTCCACCACTAATCCCTGCTGTCTGAGCTACTGGCAGTCTCACAGGGGTCAAAAATCAAAAATCTGGCTGAGAAGACAGCAAATCCCAAGGCACCCACTTGACCAATTTATCCTGCAAGTCTAGCACACACACGCTGTAGGGCTGGGCATCTTGGAAATGCTGGCTAATATCACCCAACATCTTCATTTGGGATGCAGGAGGCACACACACAGATAAATGCACTATGTGGGAGAAAAGCAGCTCTGACAGGTGTACAGAAGCCTCTGCCCTGGGACAGAAACACAAAACCACACCTGCAGGCTTCCATCAGGCTGAATAAATTGCAGTTTTGGATCATGACCCTTGGGCATTAGTGCAAGCCAGCAGGTCCAACCCTGAAGTGTTTCCCCTTAAGGGATAAAATACAGTCGGCTTGAGTTTTGTCCTACAAACTGTATTTTTGGCTGTCCATTGGATCTGTTTTTAAGTAAATCATTTTAAATGTGATTTTCTTTCTTGGGGGGGGAGGGGCTGTTGATTCACACCAGGTTTTTCATCTGTGACAATATGTCTAATGTAAGAAATTGTAGGTACCAAGATTTACAGCTGAATATTATAGAAGCAAAGGAAGAAAAAAACCCAAAACACTATCATTTCAACTCCAGGGAAATTAAGTCAAGGTCCATAGATTTCCCACTCGCCACTGCTTCTTGCAAACAAGACAAATGTGCCTGGGCAGTTAACAACTTACTACTCCAGTAAGTGAAATTGCCCCTTATAAGCCTAATGCTTCCACTGAAAAAGAACCTCTAAAACTACTGCTGAGCATAACTGCTAAGACTCATTCGGCTCAGAATTTTCAGTCAATCCATTAAACCAACAGTGACACACTTGCAAGTCCCTGTTTAGCCACAGCCCCCCAGTCTTAAGTTATTCAAACAAAAAAGTTTGGTTCAGGCCCATTCCCAGTGAAGATGTTATCAAAACTGAAGATGTCTTACACTGCTGGTAAATCTGTTACTCAGAAAATCTACTTGTCTGGTTTCTTGTCAGCCTACAGAGGTTTTTTGTTGTCTTTTCTTTTGACAGCGTAGTAACATTTTCTTTCTTCAATGCTTCATTAGCTTGTCTTACTCATGCAATTTTCCCCATTTTGCTTCATGTAAATCAAACTACTCATCAGCTCTGTAATGTCATTAGTGTACAAAGAGCCCTCTATTAAAAAAATAATCACATAGTAAAAAATTTGGAAAAAAAAATCTTAAACTTATGCAGGTAATATAAGTTGTTGGAGAACTATCCATAAGAGGTATATAAAGCTAAAGGCTCTAATGAGGCTAGAAGAACATGAGAAGAATTTTAACAGGATTAGATTCTCTACTATGTGGCTGAGGTAGGATGGTCAGGAAATATTTTACATACTACAGGATTTTTGCCTTACTATACCTGTTTTTTCTTTCTTTTAGTAAGTGTGCTCATGCTTCAGTGCCTTAATCCACCTGCTAAATATCTCCCTCTTAAAAGGATGTGTCATAAGCAGAATACTCTGTTTTTTCACCAGCAGAGACAGGTGAACAGCAAGCAGTTTACAGCTTTGCATGGGAGTATTTTCTCTTCTCTTGAAAGATCTGAAATGAGAGCAGAACTGAGCAGTGGGGCCGTCAGTGCAGAGCTGGGTCTGGCTGTGAGACAGAGGCTTGCATGTGAGCCTGGACTCCCCCACAGTGGAAATGGAGATGCACAGGTCGGGTAAAAGAGGGGGTGAAAGCAGGGTGTGTGCTAGGACAGGACATGAGATGCCCTGCCAGAGATCCTTCTCATGCCTGGCTATCTCCTCACTGTGGACAAGCTCCTCCTCACACGTGTAGGATGCAGGGCAGAGAGGTAGAAAGCAGAGGGAAGGGTTGTGAGGATCACTGCCCTAAACACCCTTGTATACCACAGACTGAAAAAAATCAGCTCAACTAGGAAAAAAAACAAAACCGTTTTTCATTTATTAATCCTGTTATACATCTGATGACTGATATTCAGATGCACAGACATATGTGCATGTGCACACAATTCAGTATTTTTGTCCCATTTAACCAGTCTTTTTATCCTAGCATTAAGATACAGTCAAATACTAAGCAAAACTCACACCATTGAAGCAATAAGAAAGTAAATGTCTAAAGGCTGAGTGAGCAGGTTAGAAAACTGTGTAAATCATACCTAGCAAACCCTTGAGGGTCTTTGCCAAGCATTATCAATAACAAGTCAGTCTTTTGAGCAGAAGGAATTTCTTCTAGGACAGACAGGCAACAGCACCTGATGTTTGTTTTTCATAAATAGTATATATAGGAAAAAATGTACAGATATCACTATTTGGAATACAAGAAACACAAGCAAAAATGGTGACTGGTAGGATTGTCTCATATATACTGAAAGTGGGGAGAGAGTGTTCCAACAACATACAGGTTAACCCAGAGACCAAACAGTGAAGAGGTATCAGTATGATGAGACACAAGAAGGAACACCTGTAAGAATTTTTTTTTTTTTTAATTAAAATATACACAGAACAGCTGTTCAAAATCTCAGGGAGAAACCTGGTGTCAATTTAATTAAAAAGAAACTTTCACTTGCAACTAATGCCCTTGCTTGCAAAACCCTTTTTGGTTTTAACAGAAAAAGAAAGCTGGACTTTGAAAAGATCACTGCTCATAGCAAGAGAGCACTAATTAGCTGGTGAGGACCCTGGGGAGTAGATCTTGTGCATAGTTGAGAGGCTCAACATTTCTGGCTAAATTTCCTGTCAGTCTGCAGTGAGGCAGGATGCATAGCCAGATGCAGTCTTTTCTGACAGTATCACTGCTTTCAGCCCTGTCTGAAGCTGAGAAGTGTACCAGTTTGTGAGAGGTAAAAAAATATCAGCCAGTTTTTCACCACAGATTTCGGTTTTCCCTCTCATTCTGGATTGCACTTCCAACAATTTAGCCAGCAATGAAAACAGCTGCAGATAGCATACCAGCTGGGGCTAGTGAGCCTTCAACATGGTTTACACTCCAGCTTCCATTCCCAAGGACTTCTCTGGGTCAATCAAGGAAGGAAATGATGGGGAGATTTCAACATCTATCCCAGTTCTTGCCTGTCATTTGGCCCTGAAATGCCCACAGCAGCATAACAACAATCCAGAGCCAGCACCTGACATATCTCTAATTAGCACTGTTCTTACAGTTTTACTTTGTATTTTTCCCCTGTGAAATCATTATTATTTTTTTTTCAATCAGGACACTCACTGCAGTTTAAAGCTCTTTCTGCTGCATTTGTTTGAGATCATTTTTTCCTACCTGATCACATCTAAACACTCTTGGAATGGATGGCTGTGGCTATGTTTGCAATCCAGAGGAAATATTCAGATAACCAACAATTTAGTGCAAAAATGTTGTCCTTCATTCCATTTATTCATTCTTTTACATGATTGCAGCTAACTGGGGTGGAAATTTGCAGAAGGTAAATGCTGAGCAAAGCTGTCTCTTTGCACTAACCTCATTTTCACAAGAGAAATCTTTCTGAACTTTTCACAGACTTACTTCATGATTTTTGATGTTCATTCTTCATACCGAAGCAGGTCAAATCCTTACCTCTAAAAACTTCATCCTGTGTCACTCTTGGCTATTTGGAATCACATTCACCCCAGGTGCCCCATTTTTAGTAGGAATGGGACATAACTGAACTGTTGTTTCCAACAGCTTGGTGAAATAAAAGTACCTTATCAATATAGGGCATGGATTACCCCATGAACTTTTTGTGTTTCGTTTGTTTTTGTTTTCTTTTTTTTTAAGCTCTGACAGTTCCAAGGTTTTTACATACAGGAAACCCTGAAGCAAGGGATAAAGGACAGAGAGGTTCAGGTGGTCTTAGTGTCAGCATCACTAGCAGGCTGGGAGGAAAGTGGGGGTATAGGAAGGGGTGAAGACATGGCCAATCTGCACAAAAGGTTCTTGGCTGTTTAAAGGTCAGGAGCTGCCCATATTGATACACTGCTGCCAGGTCCTGCTCCGCTCCTGGAACAGAGAAAAAAGTCAATTTGTACTTATTCACCCCCAATTAAAGAAAGAATTTTTAGCTGTTCTACTTGTATTTGTCAAAAAGTTGAGGGGATGGAGAGTGTAAGAGCTCTTGTTGAGTGATGAAATTAATATTAGGGCTCAGAGAGCCTCATTAAGGGCTTGCTGCTGAGTGATGCTCAAAACCTGTTTGATAGGTGGGACAGAGGGAACTTGCAGACCCAGCTGCCTTGCTGCACCATGTGATGGTGGCTGGGTTGCAATCCTGGGAAAGTTGGGGTCCTACAAAGAAATCCTACAAGGATCACAGGTTCCTATGGAGTCTATAAAAGAAACCAAAGGAAATTTTGCCTAGGATAGAATATCCTACATGGGGGATCCCCCCTTGCCAAAATAAGAGGATTCATTATGTGCAAATGAACTGAAACCTGCAGAGAAACATGGTAGCATGAAATGCAGGACAAGAGAACTTTTTACATTTTCCATACATGCTCTACTGGAGGGGCACAGCATTTTCACAGCAACTTACAGAGCCTCAGTTGAAGTTTCACTCTTGCCTGCCGGCTTTCCACCCCCACCTTGACATCGCCTCCAGCTGTGTCTGCTGCATTTCCCTTGCCACTGTTGAAGAGATAGCAGCTGGTCAAAGGAAGCCAGGGGGCCAAGGACAGCATCTCTGAATACAGATTACACAGTTGAATTCACAGGGGGAAGCTTACACAGGCAATCCTCCCCCATCAGGAAAAGCAGGCACTTGCACTGGCCTCAGGTGGTTCAGGAGCCTGTATGAGGGTGCTGGTGCCTGTCCCTAGATAGTTTTAATTTGACTTTGAGCAAGAGTGGATAATAAAATTTTGGGAAAATAGACAGTACAGGGCTATTGCAAAAGGGCCCTCGGTCCATTTTTGTCAGAGGAGAGCCACATCTTTCCTTCTGCCTCTCCATGTTCTCCTGGACTGCATAGCTATGAACAGGGGTAAGACCCAAGAACATCACAGCCCAAATTTGGTGCTGCGGTTTGCAACTGCTGTGGGGCAGCCTTTGTGAGATTTCCCAATGGCAGGAGGACATCCAGTATTGCACCATTCCAAACAATCCCTCACTCCAGGAATGCATTGGGAGTACACACGTCACAGCTTCATGAGGTTCACTGAAACAAGAGTGCTCTGATTTGTTGCATTGAATCAAAATATCCATCTGGTGCAGGGATCTGGAAAACACAGGCTTGTGAGCTTCACCAAGCTACTCAGTCTTCATAAATATCACCAAAGTGAGCTTTCTGAATCCTCAGGTCCTATGGGTGTTGTAAAGAATATTTCAAACTCCTTTTGAACTCGTGACAGGAGTATGTTTTGAGGAGGAAGATATTGAGATTTTTTCCCCTCTTTCTTGGAGGCCTGTAGATTGTCTGTGGAGGGCAGGAAAACTCCCCTGTCTCTCAAAGAACTGGGAAACCAGAGGTGTTGCTGTTCCCAACCTCCCTTGCCTGCCTGCCCTGACATCAAATTTCTGTGTTGTACCTTCAGCAGAGGTATGCCCTCAGGTTTGCCCTCATTGGCAGCTGCTTCATTCATAATCCTCCCAGGAGGTTTCTCCAGCAAGTTTCAGGTTCCTCATAATAATTCAATGACACATATTAATGGTGCTCAGGAGAGAGGACACACTCATTCCTCTGCTCAGTGCCAGTGGCCTCTGGTGCAACCTACACAGAAACTGCATCTCTAGGGCAAAGGAGACACAACTTCCCCAGTCCACAGAAAGTAAAAGTATTCAATTTCCATAATACACCAAATATATGCAAGATACAAGCTGTTTCATGCCTCTCATATTTTCTTATATAAAGCCTGAAGTAACATCAGAATAGTAATTTTCTTATTCCACATGACTACATCATCTCCAAAGCACTAGCAAGAGGTGCAAGTGGTTCCCTGAGCAAGTGCAGTGCAGTTATAAACAACATTAAATGCACCTGGAATTGAAAATATCACAGGCAACTAGAGGACTACAACTCTGGCTGCTTTCTTCAGCAGATGGTGGAAGAAAGGCTGCTCATGTCCTTTGTAATACAAGCACCAAAGGTGAGCTTTGACACCAGTTACAGCTCTTTCTCCTGTGCCCATGGTGGGAATAAGCAGTCATTCTAAAACCAGTGGTCCTTGGGTTTCATGAAGACTTGAGATTTAAAATGTCATCCATGATACAGAAAACAAAACCAGATAAGAAGTGTTAGATCAGTCTGTACCTTCCCTTTCTATGGTGGGGGCCTTCCCTAATGTTCATCATATAGCGGTCCTCTCATTTGATTTTTTGACCTTTTTAAAGATCAAATTAAACTTGAATCTAGCAATTTATAGGTGGCTCTGGCATTTTCACTGCATTTGTTACCTTTCTGATATAACCTACCCTCCCGCCACTCACCCCTACTTAATGTGTTGGTAAGATGTTTAGGTATTTAACATCTCCACTTGTAGCATGGGCCCCTTGGTTTGGTAACTTAAAAGACTGATGAAGTGATTTGTGGGCAGGACTGACTTCACCATCCACATAGTGCACAACAGTCAACTCTGATAGGAATTTTAATTATTCACATCATTCAGTTTCCCTGACTCAGACAACACATTTTTGGCACCACAAGTCTCAGAACAGCATGATGCTTGCAAGACTGAGGCTCACCTTTGCCAGGCAGAGATGGCCTGTCAAGTCTGCAACCTCTGCCGAAGTGGCCGCCGAGTCACAAGGTCATTAGCAAGAGTTTGCCAGCAGCCACACAGTGAGTCATACTTAATAGCCCATCTGCTGTCACACTTCATAAAATATTTTCCTATTATTCCTCCTTCCTGTTCTATTTCTAAGGAGCAAATCAATCCTCAGTGGATGTGTAACTGCCAGAACCTGTTTTTGCAAATAAAAGAGAAGAAACAGTGGTTGCCTTTCCTGCTATCCCCAAATATCTGATACTTCTTATCATTCTTGCTGACATTTTAACAGTGGCCACTGCTGTTTGGGATAAGCATTAGGATTCCTAGACACAAGCCAGTGACCCATTTTACCGCAGACTGTAAAGACATTGCACAAAAGCTGCACCCCAAACCAGACTAAAGCCATTCAGAGGGCAATTGCCCTCTCTCTCAGCATGGATTCCCCTTTGGGAGCAGCCTCCTCATTCTTGCTGCTGACTTTAACCAGCCTTTATGGAGACTCTTTCTGAATACCTAATTCCTCATTCTTTTCCTTTATTTGCATGCTCAAATCTTAGTTAAGGGAACATTTCGGTAGGTGTGGTATTTTATTGTTGTCTCTCTTTTTTTTAAAAAAAGAAAAAAAAAATGAAACTCACCTGTATTTCTAAAATTATCTAAGTAGCAACGACCTTCAAAGAAACTGTGTCTTTATCCTGACATTTTACACTATGTAAATGTCCCATTAGCCATCCTGAATTTTAGTGACTCCATTTTGCTGTCTGTTGGGGTTTGTTTCCTAGAGGATCTGAAGGGGGCAGGCAGAAGAGATTATTGTGAATGAACTGATAATTTTCTGAACTCATTAAATATGCCATCCATTATCAATAATTAATGACAACAGGGTATATTCCCCTTCTTCCCATGAAGCCAAAAATGCTCTTTAATAGCTGTACAGCAAAACTTTGAACAAAAAAGACAATGAATATGCTCCTTAGGGGTAACAGTAAATGATCTGGATTGATGCTTTCCATTCCTCTTCCACTGCATTTTGTATTTAACATGAACTTTAAAGAGAAAGGATTTGCTTTCTAGTCAGTTAATATTATGTTTACTTCACCTCTGCAAATGCCTCAAAGTCTAAGCAGCAGATGTCACAGAGCAGCCTTTGGAATCCTTTATACTACTTCAGCTCTGTGATGGAGCTCCACTCTGCAAAATGCCAATAGCTTTCTGCTGAGGAAGCCTTCAGAGACATCAGCTCCTGAAACCCTGCAGCAAACAAGGCACCCTTCCCCTGCCATGGAGGAGAGTGATGAAGCACAAAGAGTGACTCCCAGGAGCCTCAAAGCCAGAGAACAAGAAGGAAAAGTGAGGGTGAGCAGATTCCTGAGGCTGGCAGCTGGGCTGTCCTCGTGAAGCCCAGGCAGCATTGATCCTGGAGGCAATGGTCACGTACTCCAGCCTCCTCTTGCCAGTCTGGACCAAACCAGTGGAATGATGCTGGGAGAAGCACGTGCAATTTTATTTCGCCAGTGGGTGATACAGCTACAGCAGAGGAGGAATCTGAAGGGGACGATGAAGCAATCTCACTCTGAATGCATGAGGCTCAGAAGAGCTGCTTGTGTTTTCATTGCAATGTATATTGTTTGTTTCAATCTTATACAACTTAGCTGTTCACCCACAGGCAAAAGGCTGATGTCTTCTGGTCATGAAAATAAAAGTAAAGCAACTGAGAGAAGAAAACAAAAGGAAAAATTAACTAATGATGAGCATATTTTTACAGAAATTCAGAGGTTTATGTAAGGATTAGTTTGTCTTTATGTCAAAGGGAAGAATAAGATTGCAGGTTAGTAACGTCAGTGAAATTTAACTGATTTTTAATGTAACACAGGCAGAATCTCTTCATCCTTCCAATTCTAGTAACAGAGGATGCACTTATGCAAAAATTTAAGGACATGGACCAGAAACACAGTACCTTGTGACTGGATCAATCATGCATCAACCATGCATAAATTGTCCTTTGCACCCTGGACTGCATTTTACCCCTTTTAAAAATAAACACATAAATTAGTCTTTCCTTATTCCTGTGCAAAACAAATGCAAAACTGGAACATTGCAACCATACAGAGGGGGAAAAAAAGCAATCCAAAGCAAACAAACAAAAACAAAACAAAAAAACCTATTTAAAGACAGAATAACATTTCATAGATTTGTTTGGCAGAAAAACTTATGGTTTCACTTGTAAATAAAGAGGAAGAACAGGCTGATTTGTCTTAACCGAAAATAAGGAGACTTGTAGTTTCAGTATTTCCATCTAAAACACAGGTTCATTTCCGATAGCTGATGAAAAACGAAGCACTTTTTACCCTAATTATTTTATTTTTAGGAGATAAGATAGTGAGATTGCCTGTATGGGTCTGTCAAAGGATGTGTTACTGATCTTGACAGCAATTTTAGTCAATTGCATAAACTGACAAAGAGGAAAGAAACGTTCATGTAAAAGAGTAATAACAATGAAAAATTCAGGTTCTTCCTAGCATGAAGAAATAAAAAGACAGTGTGAAGGTAGTTGTAGTCCTATATACTGAGGTAAATTATACTTGGAAGTTGGTGTCATGTTAAGTTTCACAGAAGCAGAAGAGATCTGGGGTGTTCTGAAGGACAAATAAGAGGTAGAAGCATTCAGCAATGTTTGGTGTCCATGCTTGGGTCTGCAGGGAGCAAATTAGGGAAAAGTCTCAGGTTGGTACCTTGGAAGTGGTCCTGAAGTCTGCGAGAGGCCAGACTGGACACGACCCTGAGCAACCTGGTCTAGGGGAAGGTGTTCCTGCCCATGGCAGGGGGATTGGAACTGGATGATCTTTAAGGTCCCTTACAATCCAAACCTATGAGAAGGTTCTTCTCAATTCTATGAGAAGGTTGAAATCAGCTGCCAACCAGCTCAATTCTCACATTGTCATGACTTCTGCAAAGCTGAGGAAATGAGCCCTGTGGCAGATCTGTGAGAATTAGTTTTCCCAAACCACTTCCACATCTGAGATTTCTCTAATTTCCCACCAGGACACTTTTGTGACATCTATAAGATTTTCTTGGACTTCTGAGAGGTACCCATCTCAGCTGGGTCAGTAATGTCATGGGCAGGGCCTTCATGCTGGACAGAGATGGCCAAAGTTCAAAGTCCCTTGTTTTTCACAATCATGGGCTGGAGCTCAGATTTTTCATGTGCCAAGCAAGTCCCATAATACCTGTCCTGTGCAAGGCAAGGTTAGTTAACTAAAAGAATACAACCTCATATCAAGACACCCTAAGAAAATCACAGATTAAAACCTTAGAGAACTATCAGGAAAATTAGTGCAGCTAGGAAAGATTTCAGTCTGGGGAGACTTTCTTTCATGGACTGAAACAATTTGCACTTACACAGCCCACATGAGCTTCAGGGGGAAGAAACAGTTCTGTGTGAACAAAAACAGACATTAAATTGACTGTGAGAAAAGAAAGACATTGACTTCTGTAGTAGGCAGCCCCAGTAAAATGGAAAGACAGGAAAAGAATATGAGCTATACACTGGAAAACTCCAGAGTGAAGGGAAATAGCAGGAGAGAAACCAAAGGGAATAATAAGTTTTAAAATCAGTGGGAGAAGTAAAATTATGAAAGAGGTCTCCACAGGAAAACAAGCAGAGGTGGTGACTTAGGGGAAGTTCGGAGGGTTTCATCTGTAAACAAATGTAAGAGATTTCAGAAAAAAAATAAGGAACTAATAGTAGCAGCAGGAGGTAACACAGAGGAGAATGTTTCAACATCATGGGCATAACCAAATCAGAGTGAGGAAGTGAAAGTCTGAGAGGAGGGGTTTGAGATCAGGGAAGGCAGTGATGTAGCAGGTAATGATACAAAGCTTTCAGATTTTAGTCTAGCAAAATTGAGATATTTTGTTTTGCAGTGACTTTTGAGCTTATCTGCATGGCAGAGCTGCACTTCAGTCAGCTTCACCTTCTTTGCTAGCAAAAAACTGCCCTCAGAATGCTAAGGATTTGGCATATATGCCCTACCTGGGAAAACTACTGTCAATTTAAAGGACAAAGTTACAACTAAAATCAACAGTTGGAAGGTACCTTAGAAGGCTTCCCAATTTATCTCCATGCTCAAGACCAAATTATCAGAGCCTTTTCAACCCTGACAGATGTTTCTCTAACATATTTGCATCCAAATTTAGTCATTGATGTAAGACTGCATCAATTTTTAATAAACTGTTTAAAACGTGAATCTACTTCTGCCCAGAAAGTTGTCATCTGTACAGACTGAATGAGAAGCCAGGTCTCTCAAGGGGCTGCAGGAGCTGACCTTCTTTCTTTGTGAATGGGAATGAAGTTGCATGTATGGAACAGTGCTGTGCTATGTACAGTTTTGTTCCTTGATGCACATATCTAACTCGCTCACATACACACACTCAGCATACAAAGAATAATCTGAAAAAGAGATCTTTTCTCAAAAAACAAACAAACAAAAAGGTAAACATTGTTTTAAAGTGCTCCACTTTAATCTGAATGTGAAAGTGGGTGATGTCACGCTGCTCAGTGCTGGAGAACAACCAGCAGCTACAGACCAGCCTTGGGTAAAGCAAACAACCATAGCACCATGCAGCCTCTCCTCCAGCCTCTGCCAGATGCACTGTTCACACCTCACCTGCTTTGGACCACTGGCATTTTTAAGTCGCTCCAAATCCTCTATTTCCAACTTGTGGGGACTGCAAAACAGATTCCTATGTGACGCCACAGCTGAAAAGGGTCTGGATGGTTGGTGTGGAGTCAGGCAAGGTTGATGGCATGAGTCAGCCTAGCTGGTGTGGCCACCCCAACTCACTGCACTTTCACCAGCACTGTCCCACAGCAGCAGCCTCTCAACTGGCCCAGCTTTGGTCTTGTGTAAGCAACTGCAGCACAGAAAGTTCACACTGAACAACACCACACTGCCAGTTGCCAAATATTTATTGTACAAGCCTGGCTAACCATAATAGGAACTTAGCTTGACCAAAACCAAAAGAAAAATATAATTTTCTTTGGATGGAAGCCAAGTCAATTATTTCATAAACAAGCTCAGTGCTCTTCCTAAGAATGGAGATCAGATCCTCATTTGGGTGTAAGTGGGTATGGCTTAAACTGGTCTCAAAGAGCAAGCCAGAAGAAGTAGCCAGGCAACACAAGTCATCTTATAATGCCTGTCCTGCTCTTTGATGTTCTTCAAATGGTCAAGCACAACCTCCCCCTGCTCTCCACTTCCGCTCTCCTGCATGGGACACCTGCACTGCCATCCCTGATGCTGTCTGGAACACCAAGCTATCAATGGCAGTGTATCAGCAGCTGAATAGCAAAATGCTTTAAAAGGCTCCAGACCTCTGGTATGGGAGGAATGCCTCCACAGGTGATCTATACCCCTCTGTGTAGTTTTCAGCTTTGCCTACAGCAGTAGAAAATCAATGTAGGAGGTCATCTCGATGGGATGAATTGACCCTCCCTCGAGTTACTCCTGGAGGCCACCAGGGAGGTGGCAGAAGAAGGATAGAAGCTTGGATGCCTGTGAGATGGCAGGCAGAGGACAGAGTGAGTAGAAGAGGAAAGCCGTTCTGCTGTGACTCATTAATTTTCCACTTGAGTTTGTGTCTATTCTTATGGGGGGAAAAAAAAATCAAGGCTGCTTTGGGGTCTTATTTTAAATCTTTCTGAGACAAACAGACTTTCTGCTTTTTTCTGTTTTTCACCTGGCATTTCATTTCTTAGTATGAGAAATAGGATGTTATTTTTCTGTGTTACCCCATTTGATAGCTACAGATGATGTGGTAACATTTGTTCACATTTATAAAAAACATCATGATTTTTTTCTTATTATGCAACAAGTTTGGAATTTGAGCTAAATCTGATTCTGAATGGAAGACTATCTCAAATTCTTGCTTTTCTAACTCATATTTAGGGAATCTGAATATATTTACTAGTGTTCAAATAGTTAGTCTTAAGCGCTCTATTCTTTTTTTTCCTGACTAAAGATTTATATGGTTTTTTTTACTGCAGCCATGCAACACAACCCTTTATACACTTTTTTTTCAAACACATGATGACATACTTTTCTTTAAAGGGCGATCTGAATCTTTATGAAAGGAAAAATGGCAAAGAACCACTTCCCTGCGCGCGCACACACACACACACACCCACCCCAATGGATTAATTTCAGCAAGAGCAGAGGGAAAACCTGGCAGATGAAGTTTTCCTTCCTCTGAGGCATTTTGGCTAATTTACATCCTCATTTCAGAGCTAAAGGCTCCCACTGAAAGGCAACCATGTGTTCCTTTTAAACAGGTAGATTTGATTAAAGGCTGGACTTCTGGAGCATGATCCTGCTGCCTCTGTACAATCAGTCCTACCAAGGATAATGAGATTACTCACAGGAGTAAAACACTGCAGAACAGAACCCTGGAGTCTCACCAATTAATAGGAGAATTTTCTTCTCTTTTTCCATCCACCCCTTTCTTTATTGCTCTTAAAATGCCAGGGGAGCTTCAGAGTTATAGCAATTATTGTTATGGAGGACGGGACATAAAATGAACTGTTATTGCCTTTAAAAGAGCTGGAATATCTTTACCTTTCAAGAACAGGGCACAAAAATCTGTATGCAAATGAATAAATATAAATGCAAATATAATCTACACCAGGAAAAGCTGTTTTTCCCTGAGCTAAAGAAGCATAACGATAATCAGGCTCCCAACTGTAAATGGTACTCAGTGTTTTGTTAAGAGCTGTGGAAAAACGAGGCAAGGGTTTAATCCACCTTCTCCTCTGGTTGGAGGAAACAGGTGTGTCTCCATTTCCAGGTAGCTTATTATTTTTCATGAATATATTAGAGGCACTCTCTGCATATTTCAAGTGGTAGGAGATTTTGCTGCTCCTGCTCAGGAGCATTCACTGGAGACAGAACAATACAGACTGAGAGGTTTAACTGTGCTGCTTTGCCCAACTTCAATGGTTTATGAGGATTTGAAGAGACAGTGAAACATCCTTTGGCAAACAAAGGCTTCCAAGTGGATTGAAGATCAAGCATGCTTTGTTTATCAATGGACAAACAAGAGTGGAATAAACCAGCAGAATTTCTTCTCAAACACCCCACCTTGCAACATATATCCCATGTGGGAATCCTCCAGGCGGTGCCTTCCGCCAGCCCATGTGGGGCAACTGGCATCACATGGCTGAGATCTTGCTGCCAGCAGAGCTCCCTGAAGAAATATTTGCATCAATTCACAATTAAACACCTAGACAAGTGGTGAAAGAATGAGGAGGTCATAGAATATGTATCTGGGCTGAGGCACACAGGTGAAAACACAGACACCCGAGTGAGTGCTGAACCCCTGAGAGCCATGTTATTCCAGCACAACTGGAGGAAAAGAGTTGGTGTGAGCACTTCAATTTTCTATGCTTATGGCTCCCATGGCCCAGAGAAACTGTGTTGAAATAAACCCACTCAATACCACTAATCACTGTGGTTTCAGCACTAGAAGGAAAAGAAATTAGGTACAGTGTGCTCTGGTCTCAGTCAGAAGGATTCGGAGCACTTTGGAGGAAACTTGATGGTGTCAAGGGAGGAGATAGGAGGGGAGGGAAGCATTAGTGACCCCCAGTGCGTATTGTGTCCCAAAATTTAGCTTGGTGCATGTGGCAAGTTGGTGGGAATGAAGTCCATTTAATGAAGAAGACAGCAATGAAAGCAAGAAATCTGAAAAATAAAGTCTGTAGGTCATGGGGAAGGAAAGAAACCAATAAGACTCAAAGAATACCTTTTCAAAGGAAATCTTCTTAAAATGCTAAATGAAAAGATCAGTAAAACTCAGATGCAGACAACAATCTGGGAGAAACTAAGAGTTCAGCAAAGGAGACAGGTTTAAATCCTCTCAGGATGTGACACAATTTATTGCCAGAACAGAGAAGACGTTAAAAAGTCCCTAGTGAAACAAAAATTAAAGGGCACTATTTTGCTGCAACACTCAAAAAAAAGACAACGAAACAAACATACATTTTCCACGGGGTCTGAAGGTCAGAATAGACGGGAAAAAAATCGAAACTGCTAAAGATTTGATTGTAGTGATAGGATTGTTGCCAGCACTGGGAAGAATTACAAACTTCTAAAGAGAATTTGGCAATAAAATAATGAGTCAGGAGACAGCAATGAAAATAGGACAAATGATGACCTTAACTTCTGTATTAGTGGAGAAGAAAAGAAAGGCACAAGACATTTTTATCTGGTATAGGATAATGTACCATTGAGACAATAGGTAATGTAGGAAGAAAAGGAAACAACAAACAAAGTTACGAGTCAAGAAGAAAACCCCAGGAAGTTTCTTCAGATTTGATGGAAACTTTAGCAGAGACATATTATCACAGAATCATGGAATAGTTTGGGTCAGAAGCAACCTTAAAATTCACCTAGTTCCAAACCTCCTGTCATGGGGAGGGACACCTTCCACTGGACCAGGCTGCTCAGAGCCCCAGCAAATCTGGCCTTGAGCACTTCTAGAGAAGGGACATCCATAACTGCCCTGAGCAATCCCTTTCAACCTCATTGTAAATAATTTCTAATGTCCAGTATAAATTACCCTCTTTGAAACTTTCACTCCTTACCTTGTCACTGCAGGCCTTGTTAAAACATTTTTGTCCATATTTCTTCTTTCTAAGAAAGACAGGAAGGGAAGTTGGTGCTGAATGAAAGAAAATACTCCTGATGCCAACTGGCTCTACTGCATCCCAGCTGGAAGGGTGGCAGGGAACCAGCAGGGTGACTGCCAGGAAAAAATCATGGTATCAGGGAGAAGGGTCCCCAGGAAAACCATGCCTGGGTGGGAGGCATACCACTGGCCTGAAAAGAGCATCTGTAAAAGAAAGGTTGGAGAGAATGCACAATGGAGAAATGTCCAGGGAGCCAAAGTGTCTCAGTATGGCTCTCTGCACACATTGATAAGTCTCTTGTGTCCAAAGCAGGTGGAGAACAGTGTATGTCCATAGCAAGGGAACCAGATGGGACATAACAGGCAGGGTGCATTGGCAAGGGGACCCATTTCAAGGCACAGAGGAAACCCTTACAAAAACACACACACATCAGGCATAAAGCTCTTGTGTGAAACTGGACATAAACAGCCTGCAAGAAACAAATAATGAATGAGGTCAAGAAGAACATAATCAAGAACAAGATAGAAAAAGAGGTCCTAATGCTGTGAGTTGTTCTGCCTGGGCAGGCCCCAAAACTTGTTCAAAATTATTTCAATGATCTCTGCTGGCATCAGTCAGAAAAAAGCACCAGGATAAGCTGAAAGGTGCTGACACACTTCAGTACCTCATTTTTCCCTGCAACAGGCCAAGACCCACAACAAGAAAAGTAGCCCCTCCATGGGCCTTCATTTGAAAACATGGCCAGGGTAGAGATGAATCACTGGGAATGGAGGAAATCATAGTGAAAGCCCCAAAATGATCAGCAGAGTTTTTAACAGCAGTTGGAGTATTACTCACTGGTGATTCACATATTCTATGCTCAGAAGGGGCTGGTGATCATACCCTCTGGTCTCCTCCACAACAGGCAACTAAAACCACACTTTCCTTCAGGCTCCTTATCACTAGCAGGTCTAGAGAATGTAATTTGGGCTTCAGAGACTTAGCCTTCAGAGACAGAAATAACCCACCTGCATCTAGGTGTCTGTCATATCACCTGGTGGTCCTTCTACATCTGGTGAGGATAAGGTCAATATATCCACTGGAGCTTCAAAACTTTGTTTCATCTTAAATTAAGTGACTGTCTTTAGTTGGTTGAATCATATCCTGGTGATGACTGGATCCTCACACAAAATAAACAAGACAGAGTTCTGAGAAATGGAAGTAAATGCATCACAGGCATCCAGAACTGGGTGAGATATGTCCCAGGCCAAGAGTCCCAGGGTCCAAAGCATCCTTGCATTTATTACAATTGTTAATCTCATCCATTCTAAGTGTATAGATAAATCATATTAGAAATTAGGAATAATTTTTCTGGCTTCAGCTTCTAACTACTGACTTTTTAATGTCATTTTCTACCTAACTGAAGAGCTACTCGCAATTAAATTACTCTGCTATTATACTCTCATTTTCTCTGGATCAACAGAGTTCATTATGGTCTAGATCTGCTATCACTGAAGACTAGATAATGACATTGGATCAGATCAAATACTTCCATTAACCAGAAAAGAAGGATCTAAAAGAATTTGCAAACCAAATGCCCTATAAATGGAATTTGGTTTACCACTATTTCATATTTTCCTGCTAAAAAACAAAACAAAACAAAACAAAATGCAATAACAACTCCCACAAATTCGCCCAAACTCTTTTACTTCTAAAGCAAATCAATTGTACACATAGATAAGTGTGGATATTGATAGATAAAATAGAATTTCCTTTCATGGGGAAGAAATATGTTAGGAACAAAAAAACAAGGTAAAGGAATTTCTCCTACTTGTTTGGGCTGGTGGGTTTCCTCTTGAATTGCATAAGTGCTCACAGGGTAAAGGCTTTGCCTTCAGCAACCAAAGTGAAGAGTCATCAGGTTTTATTTTTCTCTCAATCAAAAAATAGTTTCTTCCTAAAGGCCAAAGATGAGATTTAAATGAGCAAAACCCACTGCATATGGATCACAGAAGAAATTCTGAAATCCACCTGTGAAACTGGCAATCAGTTATTACAAACTACTGAATGTTTGAGTAGGAAGCTGCCACTCTGAATGTTGTATTAATGTATAACTTATCTGTAAGGGCACAGCTTTCTTTTTTATTTGTGTATTCTTTTTTCACTAAAAGTCTTTTTTTTCCAAAAACAGTTTTTCTCTTCTTTTTGTTTCACAAGCAGAACCCCAAGCCAGAGGGGAAGAATAGAAACCAAACAACATATGCTGCGAGAAAAGTAATATATCATATTTTACAGTGCTAAAGGATAAATGGAGCAGCTGAGAAAGCACCAGGTTAGATTTGGAGCATCTGCACTGTTTGCTTAATGAAAACTGATGCTTGCTTTGCTGTTTCTCTTCCCACATTCCAGTTAGCTGGAGCACAGACCAGCCTTTCTCAGAGCAGGATACTGGTGTTAATGATAACTACTGAAATAAAGTGTTGGCAAAGATTTCAAGAGACATCCAGATCAGTTCAGCAGAATCAGGAGCAGCTAAACCATCTCTGAAGAATTCTGATGAATTCATCATTCATCATAGCAGATGACTCTGAGGTGTTTTGATGCTGCCTGGAGGATGTGGGAGATCTGTGCACATACTGACAACCCAACTCAGACAGCAGGCACTGGGTCGCACACAAATTTGGAAGATGCTTTTCCCACCAGCCCTGAGGACTCTGGAAATTTTGTAACAACATTCACAGCCCAAGGGATTACCTTACCTTCAACATCTTATCTGCTCCAAGAGGTCTAAAGGAAAGGGAAGCCAACCACAGCTCCCCAGAGGGGGTTCCCAGCCTACACAAGGTCCACAGACAGAGAGGAACCCAAGCAACCCTGACCACTCTTGCAGATGCAAAGTTGGAAGAAAGTGAGGATGGAGACCTCAGTAATTTCACAGAGGACACCAATTTGGGTGTGAGTGCTGATCTGCCAGAGGTCAGGAAAACTCTGCAGAGGGATCTGGACAGGCTGGGTTGATGCGCCTAGGTCAGTTGTGTAATGTTCAACAAGGCCAAGTGCCAGGTCCTGCACCTGGGTCACAACAAACCCCTGCAGTGATGCACGTGGTGGCAGAGTGGCTGGAAAGCTCCTTGAAAGAAAATGATCTGGGGATCTTGACTGGCAGTGGCTGAACCTGAGCCAGTATGTGTGCCCAGGTGGCCAAGAAGGTCAATGGCATCCTGAACTGCATCAACTGTATCAATGGTGTCACCAGCAGGACCAGGACAGTGATTGTCTCTCTGTACTCAGCACTGGTGAGACCACACCTCAAATCCTGGGTTCAGTTTTAGGCCCCTCACCACTACAAATACATTGAGGGGCTGGAGCGTGTCCAGAGAAGGGCAGTGCAGCCAGGAAAGGGTCTGGAGAGTGAGTCACATTAGGAGTGGCTGAGGGAGATGGAGATGTTTACCCTGGAGTAAAGGAGGCTCAGGGAGAACTCTACAATTCCTTGGAAGGAGATAGTAGCAAGGTGGAGGTTGTTCTCCGCTCCCAGGCAGCAAGTGACAGGGCAAGAGGCAATGGCATCTCATTGCACCAGGGGAGGTTCAGGTTGGACATCAGGAAGAATTTCTTCACTGGTTAGAGACTGGAATGGGCTGTCCAGGGAATTGGTGGAATCACCATCCGTGGAAATGTTCAACAAGTGTGGCCCTCAGTGCTCTGGTCTAATTGACATGGTGGTGTTTGGTCAAAGGCTGGACTCGAGGAGGTCTTTCCCAACTGTAATGAATGATTCTATGAATGATTATGTGAGGGAAGGGTGTATGCCTGAGGGACCACTGGCTGACAGATACTTCTTTCAAGCTCTTTCGAGTTATTTCCATATTTTCTGTTACTCCTTTTCTGCCTGATGTCCTGGGGGACACAATTATTATAACATCAAGGCAAGACTGCTGCATTTTCAAGACCTGTGCCCCAGAGTGCTGAAGCCTCTCTGATGCCACCTTGCTCCTCTCCCTTCTACATAAAATACCTTAGGTATTTTAAACCTAATGTTCTTAGGTATGCCCAGGATGTCCATGTGACACTACCAAGCAACAGCAGATTCCAGCCTTCCTTCTAACTTAACATCCCCATCTCCTTATCAACTGGATCTCTAGCAAAAGACTACAAAGAACTTCCCAAGCTTTGAGAATTTAATGTGTTAAAAATTCAATGCCCTTCAAATTCAAGTCATATGGTAGTTCTCACTGCAGAAAGACATCTGATGCTTGTAGAAAGAATTAATAGATAGAAAGCAGTAGCAGAGAGGTGAAGACTGGAAATCAAAGTCATCAAGGAAAAAAGTAAAAACTACAAAAATCAGAGACAAAACCTCTCAGATATTAATAATAATAATAATAATAATAATAATAATAATAACAGGATGGGTTCATTTCATGGCAACATCATAGAAATTGCTCTGAAAAGAAACAAACCAAACATAATTTTGTACCTCAGGTCTGGATTGCACCAGCCATATTTAAACAAAACCAAAGAAAATAAAGAAAATAAATTTAAAAGCTCTTCCCCCCTCTCTCTCAAAAAAAAAAAAAACAACAAACAAAATATCTCACAAAATTAATCCCAGAACCTTAACAAAAAAAAAGAAAAAAAAAGGGGTTAAAATCTCACAAAAATAGTTTCAAATTAATGACTATTGACAATCTGTATGGATTTATATGCAAGAAAACAGTGACCAAAGTCTCCCAGTAACTTGTTGGCTTTTTTTAATATAATCATCTGTGCAGAGAGATGAGCTCTTTTTATCTTCGCACATGTCAGTTCTGTTCTCTGTTCTCTTGGCAGAGCAAAAGCAATGTCTGACATTCTTCTAAAGCTGCTTTCACCTATTCTTTTTCCCAGTTCTTTCTCAAAACCAAATTGTTTTCTTGAACAGTGAAATTAAGACATTATTTCTGCAGCAGGATCCCACTAAAGTGTTCTAGATACCACTAGATACCATCTTTCCTGCCCTACTTTCTTTTCAACAGTTCAAACGGCCTCTACTTAAGCTGGGACATTCTGTGAATAATTCTTGTCTGAAAAATGCTCTTACCCATTTAGAGCTCCTTCTTGTCCCAAATACTAGTGTAATTGTTGGCATGACCTCCCTTTAGTTGCCTGTGAAGCTCACCAGGAGAAGTGATCTGGCAGATATGTGAGTGTGGAAGCTGGTTTGGGAAGCAGACAGGCACCCAATTTACATGATCTGGCAGAATTTCTTTCTGCTTAGTGGTATCTCAAACTTCCTAAGCAACACAGGGTCTTCCTCTGATTAAAAGCCAAAGTTATTTTAATTCAGTTATTTGTATTCAGCTATAGCCTTTGTTCTGGGAACACAGCCAAGTGAACTACTGAATACTTAGTGAATATAATTAGAAAGGTAAGCACCTCTAAAAGGAATGAAATCAACACACACACACACACACACACACACACACACACACACACACACAGAGTCATACATGATGCATGAGGAGAAAGTTGAAGAGTAGGGGCAAAGACTTGGACACACATACACACAATAAAACTCCCCACACCCTAAGTGATCTGTCTCTACCAAACTGACATCTCTGTCAAATGAACTCCATTCCCCTGATAATTTGGAGAAATGTTTGTTTGTGGAGTGGGTGGGTTGGACTCATGACCTGTTTGCTGAGGCAACAAAACCTCTTGAAAAAGAACCTTCCTAAGATCTGACAGGCTTTGGCCTTTAGCAAACATGTTCAAAATAAGCAAATAATGAGCAACCTTCATTGATGAACTGCCAGCTCAGAATGCCTTCAGATCTCCTGGAGCAGTTGCTGCCTGGCTGTTCTTCAGGCCTTTTCTCATGGTCCCATGTGATGATGTGTCTCTTCTGCTCCTCAGCTTTGTTTCCAGAATTTGAGTCATTGCTGTGTTTAACATTCAGTGCACTTCATAAAGAAACCAGCTTATCTCTGTCAGATTGTTACAGGTATTGACATGCTACCTGGATCATGAGAAAATCAATGGGAATCAAGTACCAAAATATCCCTGAGAATACAGACTGCTGTTCCTCCTCTAATGCCCATCCACCTCCTGTCCCTGCAGTAGAGTAAAAGCACTGCTTTTCAGCTAGTGGACACAACCTTCCCATTCACACACAAAAGTGTCCTCTGAGGAGCAGAGGTTTTGCACTTAACTGGAGCAGGCTGCAGTGACTAAAACTGGAAAAATACTATCAAAACAAGTGGCTGCAGTCACTTAATTGCTCCTGGGTGATTTATGAACATGCATTTGTTCAGAGGAGTCTTTTTGAGCAGGTTAGGCTCTGCCTGAACACATTGTGCCATCCCTCAAACATCAGACTGTCATCCACAGAGCTGCTACCAATTACTGAGAAGAATCAAAGTTCAAGCCTGACAGAGAAACTACTGGAAGGTCTGCAAAGATTTCCACTAGCTTAAAAATCTCATCAGTTCCTAACTAGTGTCTGACTGCCCATCTTAGTGGGGAAGTCAAGCAGCAACTACACAGGGTGTGTAAAAAGAAGTCCCTCTCCTATGAAAAATCATGGTTGAAACCTGCAGGAAAAGGACTACAGTATGAAGATACTCACAATACTCTTTATACTATTTAGTGTAACAGCAACCCAAGAATATGGACCTCGGGCTCTCTCAGTGCAAGACACGCACCCCTATGAACTTCTGCAACCTGCTCAGCTCTGCCCTGGTTTCCAGAGTAGAAGCTGTTTCACAGAGCCCACCATAAATCATCTTCTTCTCCCAGCAGTGAAACATACATTTCAGAGGCAAAATTCTGGATCCAGCCTATGTTCTCATTAGAAATCTCACATCTGACTTTGCAACCAGGAGGCTTCAGCACCTAAGAGAGTAAAGAGGGTGAGATGATGTAATCTGAGGTCAGAGTAAGGCTACTAAATGTTGCCATCCCAACTTTTTGGCATAGCTGTGCTCACTCCAGAAGCATGAAAGAAGCTTCAGTGCTCTTGCTTATATAATTTGCTTTGCTGGTGATCAGATGATGGAAATGAGAGGCCTAAATCACAAGGAAAAGCAGAGCCTGACCAGGATAAACGGCATTCCCAGTAGGAGATTTGGTCTGAATATTTCAGAGAAATTCAGGTGTTAGTTTAATTTGTAATGTGGGTTTAGTTTCTCTGCCTCAGAGCTCATTCTGCCCTGGTCTTAAACCACTGCCTGTGTCATGGCATCACAATTGCTTGTTTGCTTTTACCTCCACCCATAAATAGTTTTTCCCAAACTGAAATTCCCCTCCTCCAAACCTAGTTTTAGCTTTTATTTTAACTGATTCCCATGACAGACCATTGACTCAAGCCTGGAATGAAGCATTACAGCTGGGCCAAACTCCAACAAGCCCAAGGCAGCCTCACTGAGTGTGGTGACATACCCACAGCTAGCGAAGGATCAGACTCAGGAACAGCTCCTTCAGCTTCACAAGCATTTCTACAGTCAAGCCATTCCCCATTCAATATTCCTGCCTTTACTTCAGCCTTCCTTGCAAGCCCAGTGTTTTAAAGGGGGGGGTGTGTTTCACCTCCCTCAGTGCCTACGGGATAGGTATAACAAGTGTGACTGGCAAACTCAGGACAAATATCCCCATGCAAGCACATAATCAATATACATGGTGCATTTTAGGCCTCACGGAGTCAATTTTCACACTCTGAATTTCCATTTGGCCAGTCTGGACCAGGGGCTAATCTCGTAGTCAGTCTCACTGCTGTTGTCACATTGTGCCAAAACACTTGAAGTAAAATCAACAAAATATCTAACACTAAGGGAGATTTCATGCACCACTGACTTCGATCAGATATTTTCAATTTCCTACAGTGTTCATCTGTATTACAAGAGACTGGAAAATGCAGTTTTGTTATGTCAGTTTTCTGGCTAATATTTTAATCACTTAACTATCCCTCTGCCCTTCAACTGGAAGGGTAAGTCTTCACTTCCTGGCCTGGTATTTCTGCACATTTCTAATTCCTGCTTCATTTTTATTCCAGAGAGGGCTGGTTTTCAGCTGCGGACAAAATGACCTTTGAATATATGTCTACAAAGAGATTTGAGATCTTTCGACTGATGGTGACAGCGTGTATCTGCCATCACTACCAATGCCCTGATTTAAGTCAGAGTTTGACTTTATTACCAAGATTAAAAAAAAAAAAATACTACAGCACTCACACTGCATACAGAAATCTTGTCCAGATTGTACAGAGCAGTACATCTAAACTCACTGTGCCTTTGCTATGCTGTGGCATTACTGCTATTCATTGCCATTCTCTGTGAGCCTGTGATCATGTCTTCCTGGTTAATTGCAATATTTGCTGGCATTTTTCTACTTATGAAGATGCTTTTTCTCAAACTAGGGTCAGGTTTTCATCATTTTCAGTAAATAAGTTTTGACCAAAGAGCACAGTTTGTGCTGGCTTCCTTATGTGGCCAACATTTCCCTGATGAAAAGCATGTCATGAAGATGCAACTCCCAATAACTTGCTCACAGTTTTGGCCTTGTCTGTGTTGCCGACAAAGTATATTTTTTCACACAGGGATTAATTAAGGAACATTAGTCATCTCCTGAAAGCTAACAACAGGGAGATATAGTGCTAACACAATAGGTCTTCTCAACTGCTTGGCAGTGCTGCACTTAAAACTGTGACTGACCTGAACCTTGCTTCCTATGGGACCATGTGGGCTCTGGCTGCACATTTCATTTCTGCTTCAGAAAAGCTCCTTTTCTGAGCAATGAAGAGGCAACGATAACTTTTAATTTTTTTTCCAGTAAGTGAGTGTGAAAGTGACAGAACATGAGTGTTCAGTGGAGGAACCATAGCATTCTACAGCGTGAGCTTTATATGTGATATGAGGTGATGTTAAGGCATTTATCCAACCACAGATGATGCAACAGCCCTACTGGCAGGCAGACAGGTTTTGGTCTGAGCCATTGTGATTACCCCATCTCAAACTCAGCTCTGCTTTTGCCCTTAGTTAACAAATGACAGTGAAAACCCATAAAGCTGGAATGCAACAACTTCAGCAAGGCAACCTTAATAAATACAAACACATCAAAAGCACTTTCTCCTTGCTGGGAAGAATGACCAGAGAAAAACTGTGACTGCTGCTTGGCTGAATCTACTGAAATCCACTGAATCCACTGAAATTTAGATACCATCAGGATTCAGGTCACTGATGCTCAATTCGACACTGAGCACTCTGTACAATCAGAGATTCTGTGTGGGTAAGTAGGTGCATACAAAGCAGCTTCATCAGGCAGCTTGAGACTTCTGACTGTGGTGGTTTGTTAAATGTCACTAAAATTGAAATGCAGAATTTTGGGGAAAACCCACAGACTGTCAGGACCTTCGGCACAGATTGTCTCCTGTCCAGAGGTTACAGAAAGCAAAGGGGAAGTAATTTCTTTATGACAGTCCTCTTCCTGAAGTGTAGGAAAGAAAAACAAATACATGAATAGGAAAAGGCACCCAGTACAGACTGTCCAAAAGAAGGAAGGGCTAAAAAGTAGAAAAGTCCCCAGTCATAAAAAAACAGACTTTAATTTGTGAAAGAACAGTGCTCAGCACCTAGGGAAGTTTGAGGTAGAGATGAGCCAGATGACTCAGTTGCTTAGCGGAAGACAGCCTGTGAGACCAGACAGAAAGGAAAAAGTCTGCATGGTAAAGAGAGATGCTTTGTGATCAGACTCCAAACATAGGAAAGAAAGAAAAAAATGAAATAAATATGTACAGAACATTGACAAATGTGAAGAGTTCATGCTAATTTTTTCATAGTCTTTGGGAAATAAATCCCACAGCTTGATTCAAGACCATTTTATTATTGAAGGTTTCTTTGAAGGGCTGGCTTCATTATCCATTGCCATCTTAGGTGCTTCTTCAAGTATTAACTATTGGATGAAGACCTGAGGAATGAAGAACAGAAGTTTGCATGTAGGCAATAAAAGAACTAGCACAGGAAAAAGACAAAACAAGTGGTTTGAAGAAAATTAAAGCAAATCCAGTAGTTTAAAAGAGGAAAGGCCCTGGCTTTAGCTCATTGAAATGTATGTTTCCAGCTTCAGCCTCCAGCTTCCTCTAAGAAAGACAAATAAAATTCTGTGGATTTTTTGAAAGTGCCTGTTTGCCTTAGAAAGAACCCTTGGAAGCTGAGCAATGACTTGCCCTGTCAAATGTGTAACACTCACTAGGTTATAAATATGCAAAACTAATATAACACAGGCATGGTGCTCCGTTGCCATCTGAAAACTCAGCCGTACTCAAGGGCGATTCAATCTGCATTCATTGCTTCTGCAGGAACAATCCATTTGTCGGATGTTTTCCATGTTCAGGATAACCTCTGAGAAGCTCAAAATGAATTGCCATCGAACAGAGGTGACTTCTCAGGAAGGTTTGCCAGTTTAGCTGTAATCATATAAGCAAAACAGAATCATTGACCCTTCAAGAATCAATACAGCTATGCTAGTGCAAAAATATTTACAATAGTTGTCTTTAAACCATGTCTGCAATATAGACTTGGGAAAGCATCAGTTATGGGGGTGCCAGACTGTGATGTGTGACAGACAGTGAGTACCCAGCCCCCACAGATTTCCAAATGGCTGTGCCTTAACCCAGGGAGAGTATTCCACTAAGCCACAGAGGTGAAAGAGGAGTTTTGCCCATGTAACCTGTACCCCATTTTTCCATGCCAGAAATATGTTCATTGGAGAAAACTGACATTATTTGGGTGTAAACCAGGTTTTTTACCAGTATAGGTCTCATTTGGGCTAATAAAAAAAAATAAGATACAACACTGGAGAAGCAAGTCCTTTTAGATTTCCCATGTGCAGGGCAATGACTTGTGTCTTCAGTTCCCTCCCTCTACCCCATCAGGTCACCTAAAGTAGGGCATCCCTCAAAACACCTGCTGATACTCTACTGGCACTTCTGCATTAAGTAGTGTCCACCAGGGTAGATGAAACAGCCTCAACTCTGTGTTGAGATTAACACATCTGATTTTATAAGAAATAATTTAGAACAAGACCCCTGAGAGGGTGGTCATTGTCCAGTCTTGGATATTTCCAAATCTTGCTGAATGAAAGCCAAGGAAATCTGACCTACTTCCAGAGTCAGACCTTTTCTGACCATGACGCTGGATTAGACACCTCATGGTGTCTAAGGGCATGGGTTGGACTTGATGATCTTAAAGGTCTCTTCCAACCTTTTCTGTGATTCTGTGATTTTGTAAAGGGGACTCTTCCCACCTAAATCATAGTATGTGACTCATCTATCATTAGACACCAGAGACACCACATAAAAATACAACCTCAAGGTAGAAATCTGTAGGAAATGAAACTTCCTTGGCTTTCCTACTCATGGAACTATCTGGGCTTTTTAGCAATAGTTTGCCTTTATTTAGAGGAAGTTGTATTAAAGCAGTAGTGTGGAAAATAAAAAATGGAAATACGTGCTAACTTTCCCTTCACTAGGCACAAAAAGAAAATGCAACTTTATTCATAGTGAAAATCCGCTGCTAAAAAGTTTGAAGTAATTTTGCTATGCAGCTTCAAGTCCTGGAGACAAGTAAGCCTATGGGAAGTTAGGAGCATGTGCCTTCATTTCCAGTGCAGGGAAGGAAACAGAAAGGTAGCAGACATCACTAGTGCCCTTTGCCCAGGTTTTTCTCTCTGTCTCATCAGATGTGTCCACTGTCTGAGTTTCAGCTAAGAAATCAGTGCCCTGAGCTCTGGGTGATCTGAAATGGGAGGCTTTGGATGAGCTGTATGATGCTGCTTTTGCCCCAGGAAAAAGTTGTTGAAGAGAAACAGTAAATAAACCAGTAAATAAACCTCCCCCAGGAAGGTAGACCTCTGCACACAGTAGGATGTCAGGCCCCAACCCCTGGGCAGAGAGCAGAAGGGAGGCAAATCCATCGTCCCCTCTTGGCACACACAGGGGAACATAACTGCATTCAGCATCTCATGGGCTCTCATACAGTATCCAAAACCTCAGGGGTAAAGCTCTGAGCAGCCCAACCTCAGCACTGCCCCTGCTTGGAGGGAGTCTGGACCACAGACCTCTTAAGGTCCCCTCCAACCCAATTCATCTTATGATCATGCTAATATTTACTCAAGAGCTTTATAAGTCAACTGATGCCAATTTAGTTGTCTTGCAAATCTCTATTCACTAGCCCCAGAAGAAAAGATAAATAAAAATTTCAACTAAATGTGGTTTTGAGGTGGTGGTGGAGTTTGTTGGTTTTTTTTAACCAGAAAAAATATAAATTGGGGTTGGCAGCTCATTTTTTTCACAAGTCTCTATCTAACCCATTGAATTGCTTTAGTTTAAAAAATTACACTCTTCATTGTACTCTGGAGGCATTTCACTTCGAGTTTTTGGTTTTTGTGGTCTGTTTTCTTTTATTTTTTTTTTTTTTAAATCCCCCAACATCTTTAGACTGGATTTTTAACAGCCTTTAATTATTTTTAATTATGAATGATTCAAAATTGCTTTGCTCCATTTCTTTGTTCCTAACAAGACATTTTAGTTTGCTCACAAATGTTGTTTATATAGAGACAAGGACTCCAGTCTCAACTTTTCAAGGTGCATGTTGGGGCTGCTCATTATCTCAGGAAAAGTATATTTTAACATAGTTTAGTCAGTGTGAAACAAATGTTGATTGCAGACTTTGAAAGAACAGCCCAACCAAGCAGTGGTTCCTCCTGTGCCCTGAGAGGGCTTTTGCTTTCCTCTGTCTCCTGACCTTTTCCAGCTCACCATGGCTCCTTCTCTCCACCTTGGCTGTTACACCAGAGCAGTGCTCCTGCAGCTCTGTGTCTTCCCCCTTTTCTGACAAAGTTTCCCCTTGTAAGTTATCTGGACTATCTTCTATGGCTCCAGATTTGCTGTCCCAGGAAAGGTCTTGGTGAGGAAAAGAAGGCTGTTGCTATTGCACACCACGCCCCAGCTCCTGCACTAACAGCAGGACCAGTCATGCTGGGCTGTTATTCCTCTGAAGGGACCAAATCCTGAGCTAGGAAGGGATGATGGGACCACTCATGAACAAGCAGCCCACTAGGACATTGTATGTACCTACAACACTTCCATAACCTCCCCAGAGGACATAGAGTTTGTCAGCCTGGGAGAGGTCTCTAAAACAGGAAGACAAAAGAAAGTGGCTGGAACTCATTAAAAGAAAGATACTCATGTCAATTCTCATGCACTGAGTGAGATGTTTGCATTAGGTGAGGGACTGGCCATACCTATGCAGTTTGGAAGGGACAGCTCCTAGGCAAGACATCCAACTCCTTAAAATTTTGCTGAAATAGCCACACGTTGAAACCCTGTCAGCTGCTGTGCCTTCCCACCTAGAAAACAAACGTGAGCAATCTTATATAATTATAATAATTAGCATTTGTAGTATGATGATGCTTTGATGCAACCCATTTTATGTGGCTTTTTTATCATTGTTCTTTAATTAAAAAGATGTCCAGCTACTGAGATCAGCACGAGTGTGTCACACCTAAATGAGTGAGAAAGCAACTTTACCCCAGATCCTAAAAATAAGGGTTATTCAGAATTTGGATACTCCTGAATCTGGCAGTGCTTGTAGCTGCAGTTTGGTTGGCACTTGTGCCTTTAGGTACCAGCCTATGTTTGGTGGATAAGGAAAAGAAGCAGAGCCAGCAAGTTTCCTAAAGTCACAGCTGGAGCTGAAATCTGCCATGCTGGGTCTCAGTGCTCTCCCAGAACCAACACACTCTGCACCTTTCCTACTGTAAAAGTTTCAGATGTGAAAAACAGGCCATGAAACAAGCCAGAATTCCTTTTGTTTCCCCTTAACTTTTTTAACAAAGAGAATCCATTAAAGGAATGTGGCACATTCCAAAATGTATGGATTTTACAGCTTGCAAAGTACAGTCATGGAACTGCAGCATACAACAAATGTTTGAAAGTCCTTAACATTCATTCCATCTTTGTTCTTATTTAATTAGTAAACATCTTCAAAGAGAACTGCCTGACTGCTCAGGCAAAGGGCACAAGCAGTCCAGCACTGCAACAGGCAAATAAATGTTTAAAGGAAGATATTTGGAACACAGAAGAGGCTGGATTTTTTCATACAAAAAGGAGAAACAAAACCTTTCTGTGACTCACAATCCTAGTTAAAGACAAGGCAAAGCTGTTCCTGTTCTGAACACTACTGTGGCACTAGGGCATTCCTTGACAAAGAATTGTGTCTATATACAGATTTGTGCCAAAATGTACTTGGGATTTGCAACTACATGAACTACATCAGTACTGTTTTCCATGTAAACAGGGGGGTTTTTTGTCACTGGTTATCGTAACAATCTCAGAAATATTGACCTTTTGGAAAATAGTGCTCCCTGACTCATGGTGAGCTGTTTTCATGCTTCTGCAGGGTATTGCTGTGCACATCTCAGCATTAAGCTGGTTGCAGAAAGGACTGGAGAAAGTCCTGCTTGTGTAAACCAGAGACCTCTTGAAACCAAAAGGTATCTACATAGACACTAATAGCTCTTACAGGCAGACAGGATCAAGATTTGATCTTTGCAGTTGAATAACAGTCTGCTCTCCTTCAAGTGCCTCTGAGAAGTCTGTTTTGCAGCCTTGGTGACCAGGTCCCTGATGCTCGTGGAGACAGGTGGAAGTCAGGCACATAAGCATCCCTGTGGTCCCTGCTGCTGGCCTGCACTGGCAGAGCCATGCAGTACATGCTCTGCTCTCATGCGGGGCTGGGATGGACAAGGCTGGGATGGAATCTAGGGTATGAATAGGAGAGGCAGAAAGGCACGTGTCTTCATCCTTCACTGTTCTGATAGGACTAGAGAGGAAATGGGTGACAATTTCTTGAACAATGTCAGAAACCTTCAGCAGAGGTCTTTCCATCACCACACTGAATGAGATCAAAGGCACTGCCAAAGAACCATGGGCAAAATGAGTTAAAAGCCCCTCTACCACATGCTATAGTTCAAGATGATATATGAAGAAAAAATATTGGAGACAAAAAGGACAGCTGTTACTATGTCACTGACTGTCATGTAAATTCAGTTCTGGATGACCACAAATTTTCCCTAGGCTTTTTAAACCTTTCAGTGCAATATGGATTCACTCTGTAATCCATATTCTACAATCCTTCCTCTTTGCCATCTGTCAATCACCTGCAGTTTGAATGTGAGTTCTTTTTGGCAAAAAACATTGTTTACAGCATAGAAAAGTTCAGTCTAGCACCACAGAGTTACTTCTCCAGGCTGGAACATCTGTAGATCCTTGAAACACCATTTTAAAAACCAGTGAATTTGTAAATCCTATAAAAAGAATATTTAAGCGCCCACAAGGCATTTTAGGACTCTTAGATACTGATGACTCAAAGATTAATCATTGCTGATTAAGAGAATTTTATGAGACAAAATAATGGAGTAATAAATATCCAAAGATTCTTTTCTTTAAAATTATTATCATGCAGCCTTATTTTGTAATCATAAAGCATAAAACTTAGAGCATATACATAAAGCACATAACCAATACAGAATTTGAGAGTAGGGCTTATGTCTGTAATTAAATAACATGAGCAAATCTAGTCAGGAGGTTGTCTTAAAATTAAAAGCCACAAATAATTGTAGGGAATTTTTCAATACCTTCTCTCCTGAGATAGACCTATAGCAAAAATAGGAATTTCAAATATTAAAAATACGGAAAAAAAAGCAGATTTGGGGTTTGATTTTGCTGCTTTTTTTTTTATTGGTAGGCTTTATTCTTTTAATGGAACTTTCCCATGATCAAAGGAAAATGAAAAACAGAACTGTTGCAAAAAGTTTCCATAGGAAGTACTTATCATTTCCCAAACAGCTCTCATCTTCTTTCTCTTGATTCATGCTTTAGATTGAAGCTGTCTAAACCCCGAGTCCCAAAATAGTACTCAAGCACCATGAAAAAAAGGGGAATAATAAAATAATGCTTGGTGGACTATATATAACACTACATTACTTATGGGCTAATACCTGTCCTGTTATTATTTCTCTGCTACTGTTAAGCAGATGACCCCAGGACAGCAGGGAATCCACTAAAATAATCCTTTCCTCTCCAAGAGTTAAAACTCCCTTCTTGAACATATGAACCAGAAGTGAAATGAACTTTTGCAGCCTTCTCTTTGCCATAAAAGGACTCCTCTCTCAGCAGCCACCACAGTCCATTAGCTGGGAAAGCAGGCAGGTGTAAAAGAAGTTCATGTTTAACCTCACTGGGTTTGAAAGCCAGCACTGAAGTTTATCAGCTCACAAGCCCCTGAAGGGAGGAAAGGCAGAGAATGGGATTTAGTCAAAGACTTACTCAGAGTTAACACAGGCCACTGGCGCTAATAAACAAACATTGCCAGACATCAAAAGGAAGTAAGTAAATCTGGGAAGGTTTAGTCCAAACAATGGAAGGGCAAGCTAAGCCTGTTGCAGGGTGGGCAGTAGAGCGGGTGGCTTCGAGATGTTAACCCTTACTTGGGCCACAGAAGCATCACAAAGGGAGGATTGAACCCCAAATTTGTCCTAGAAAAGCAAGAAATTTTTACCCCAAAAGGCAGAAAAATCCTACCTTCTGAAACTCAAATGTCTTTGGTTTTCCACCTTAAATTAATCATGTCATGTAAGCTTGGGAGTCAGCCCAGTGCAAAGATTAATGAACAAAATGTGATTTCAGGAGCTGAAATCTGTCAATTTTCACACAGTACCCAGGCAATCAGTGGGTGATGGCCTTACAGCAGAGGCCATGGCTGCTTGGCAGACCAGAGCATGGAGTTTTCTGTTTGGGAGACAATTTCCACTGCAAACAAGCAGTGCAACTGCAGCACATGGAGCTTGGTGATAGGGAAGCTGTGAAGATGTAGCAGCACTGCCTTTTGCAAGAATGTCTCTGAGGTCTTCAACAGCTTTTTGAGGAACACGCAGTTTCCAAATCTTCCTTGTTTGAAGGGCATCTCCTCATGTTAGGTCTCTGCCCAAGGTAGGTTTCATTGACTACAACCAAATTGTGTACTTGATGCTTTTCTTGAGTATTATTTTCAGGTTCAGAAAAAGGCACCATACTTAAGAGACACAATTCAGCAGAGGGCAAAAATGTCATTCACTCATCTAAGGCTTCCTGACCTGTGTAACTCCCTTAGTCATTTTTCTTCTTCCAATTTGAAATATCAGTTCTGCTCTGCCCATAACATAGTGCCTTGGGAGCACAGCTCCAACAATGACTCTATGGAGGACATGTACACCTCTCCTCTGAAAAAGACTGTTCCTGAAGGTAAAGGTTTTGAGGATGCAGCCAGAAGCTGGGAGAAAGGAAATCTCTTCAGGTGACAGGGCTCATTTTGTTGTGAGTGAACTGAGAACTATGGGTGGTCATCCATATTCAGAAGGGTCATCTGAACCAGCAGAGTTCAGATGGACTCCACCAGGCTCAGCCAAGGGTCTCCTTCCAAGCCCAAGAAGCAGGGGCTAACACCTTGCACTGGATGCCCTTGGACAGACCTCCCTTCTGCAGAGCCAAACCTTCTCCTGAGCACTTGGAAAAGCTGGGCCATGCTTCCTCTCACTGAACCACAATCTCATTTTTTGGAGGCTGAAGTGGAACTAGAGGTACTAGGGTGAGTAGAGTATTGCTTGCAGAGATCAGAGCCCACACCTCTGTGCTCACTGGGGGCAGACCTCTCATGGACTCCTGCTGTGCATCTCCCAAAGGTTTTGTGTCACCTTGTTCCTGAAAGAAAGGACCACATGGTGATAACTTTAAGGAATGGAAAGTTGCCCTCGGCTCTGTACTTCAAGTGGGAAGATAAAGAGATGAACAGGAGGCATTACACAGCTTCTTTCCCTTTTGCCCAGGAAAATAAACAAAAGAGAAAATCCATAGCTCCTTCCTAGCAGCTGGATGCCTTTGATGCATACTTGCCCTTGTGATGGGAATTCCTCTGTTTGGAAGCACAAGCACTGCCTCCAACAGGCTGCCTGCAACTTATCCCCCAGGAAGGGGCAAGTGTGTAGAAGGAGACCAGGGAGAGAGACTGAAGGATGCAGAGAGCACAGAGGACCCAAGCAGGACAGATGGGTGCGGTCAGGTAGGTTTTGTTGATCACCGTGGTATTGTATCTGCAGGACTTAGGGCTCCTCTCATGTTGCTCCCTCTGCCATTTCACAGCAAGGACAGCCAATCCAGAAGTGTCTTGCTCCAAACGCAGGTGATACATTAAAAAAGAACATCAAGAAAGGGCCCCTGTAGAAACCACAATCAACATAGAGGTTTAAATAACACCATGCATAATACATTGCAAACTTCCACCTCCAAGACAGGGGGAGTTGGCTGAAAAGGAATGTAAACTGAGCCAAAAAGCAAGCAAGGATTTTTCCAAAAGGCAAAGGCTAGCAAATCTGCAAAGGCTTGCAATCTGCTGTAGAACAGGCTGTTTGAAGGCTGGGGTGAAAAATAGCAAGCCAAAAAGGCTCCAGAGCCTGAGGATTATTAACATTTTTTTATCTTCAGTTTTTCCTTTGTGTTATTTCTGCTTAGTCAAGGCTCGTTTTGGCACCTCACAAGCTCACATCTGTCACTGGGAGCACAGGCACAGACCACCCAACACTAAGGAACCAGCAAGTGCTGAGCCACAGCTCCAGGTGGCTCCAGCCTCACCTCCTTCCCACCCTGCCCACATCCCAGCTCCCTTTCCATCAGCCAGGATGTCTTGTCAGGCACCGTGTCACCTCAGATCTCTTTCAGATCACGGTGTGCCACCTTCCTTTGTCAGGCAAGGTAATGCAATGACAGGATGATGTGCAATGGGTCCATGTTTCTTTTATTAGGATCGTGTACCTGCTGTCACTTTGGATAAGGACTATCTATTTCAAGTGGCTTCCTGCAAAGTCAACAGGGCTGAGTTTCTCTGAGAGGTTGTAAGAATTATCTGGAACTCCCAGGTGTGTCTGTTCAGACCTGCATTCTCTATCACAGCATGGCCAGCTTTGCTACTTCAAGATCCCATCAGGTACATAAGCCCTAAAGCAGACACCAGAAGCCTAAAGAACATAAGCACATATTTAACTTTGAGCTAAAGGGTTCCTTTAGATGTCAGTTTTATTACCCCTATGCTTAAAGCTATGCACGTGTCTTGTGGATCCTTACAGCATCAATAATTTACATTGTGGAAGCAGCTAGAGGCCCCATTTATGTTGATACTGTTTTACAAACAAAATAATTGACAGTCTCTGCCCTAAAAATCTTTCAGACTGGAAAGTGAATCTGCAATTCCCTTTGTAGCTTGCTCTTGCCAGATTTATTTTTCTCTTATATTTAAACCAACTTAAACACTTCCGTGCAGCAACGTCAGCATGTTATTTTTAAATTCAGCTTTTACTGACTAATGAGAAGTGACCCTCATCTTTATTGTTGGAAAGAGCAGAAGCAGCTGAGCTCAAATGCTGAAAGATTTAGTGTAGAGCAACCAGTAATGTGGAGGCACAAACCGAGATATAAGCCATGAATTAAGATGCTTCTGCAATACTTTTGTGAACTTTCAGCACTGCCACAGGCTTCTTGTCAGATCAGCTGTTTGCCAGTCAAGACAATAAAAATGCAC
Source organism: Cinclus cinclus (assembly GCF_963662255.1). Taxonomy (NCBI): domain Eukaryota; kingdom Metazoa; phylum Chordata; class Aves; order Passeriformes; family Cinclidae; genus Cinclus; species Cinclus cinclus. The sequence continues at coordinate 142,122,491 of NC_085046.1, read as the reverse complement.
CCTTCAGATTAATTCTTCCTCAAGAATTTGGGCTTAAACCGCACAGGATGCTTTGCTGACTGTATTTGGCTATATAGGAATTGGTATCAGCCTTCTTGCAAAATGGAACAGATGCAAAAGCAAGAACCAGAACAAAGCAGTTGGGTCTTAATTTTTGCACTGAGATGGTCTCATGCTGTTCTATTTGCTTTTTCTTTGCAGTTCTAATCCCATACAGAGCAGGGTACTGGAGACAGAGCACCTCTGATGATCAGGTGTCTTGCTGCAGAGTCTGAGTGTTTATGTGTGTGATTGTCATGAGGTGCCCTTGTTCACTTCTCTTCCCGTCAGGGAACCACCCTCCTCTGCAAAAATACTGATTCTCATTTTCCACAGCTGCTGTGGTCTCAGCTCTAGACTGTCACTTGTCCAATTCTATAACATGAAGCCCTAAACTGCATCCCATGGCCCAGTCACTGCTGAAGAAAGTGGAAAATTGAATGTCTGGGAAGTTTTTATTTAGTATTTGAAGTACACCCCACACTATCTGCAGTACAGTAGACCAGATTCCTTTAGCACAATGTTGCCCCACTGACTCACTGTCAATTTATAATCCTCTAAAATCCCCCAATCCTATTTCATGATAGGAAAATACTGGTTAGGAAACACCAAGTTTCCTCTTTTTCAGGAGACTGACAGAACTATTTAAGGGTTCTTACAGTGTCCATTGTTTTCATCACATCCTTAGTGTGCACAAAGCTGACCACATTCAATATTCTTCCCAATTAAATCTCTGTAGATGCAATATAATAAGACCTGAAAGTACGCCAAGATAAAACAATAAATAAACATTTTTATTAGATTTCAGGTTTTCTGTGGAAAAGGACTGGAGTACCCACAACTTTGTTACCAGTTCCCAATCATTCCGGTGTTAAATTCAGTGATCTCCCAGGCAGACACAGATGTCATTTCCAAAAGGTAACACCCAACTCAGCACAAGGAGATGAAAAGAAGCCCTTGTTGTTGTTGTTATATGTAAGCATTTCAGTAGGCTCCAGCAAGGTCTTCAAAACCAAGACACAATTCACCTGTAACATCTCTGCCAAGCCTCAAAGGGTCAGGTTTAGCCTCCAAAGGTCTCTGTTGAAAAGCAGCAGTAAAATCAGCACTAGTCCCAGCCCAGGAGAACAGCTGAGATTGCCTCTGACACAGGCAAGATAAATTTTATAAAGTACCAAATTAAAGACATGAAACCCTTTCTTTAGAGAAAGGAGGGGAACGCCAAGCCACACTCTCTATCACACTACTTTCTACTCCTCAAACCTGCCACCCACCCCATACAGTTGCCCTCTTTGAATTGTTTTTTCAACCCAAGCAGAAACTGTTCGCAGCTTTCTCAGCTTGCCCTCTTCCAGTGAAGGCTCCCAGGTGGTCTTGGAAAACCCCATCTGATCCAAGGACCAGAACCACTCTGTGCACATGGCCCACCTGGCACCAAGAAGTGCAGCTCAGATGGAGAACAGCAGGAGTTCTAGGGATCCCCATTTCCAGCTCAGGTGCTCCCTCAGCAGCTGATCCCATCTGCCTGGAGGGACTGGTGGTAGCTGACCCTTTTCCAGATGTGCTTGGCCAGGAGCTCTCCCATGCTGTCCTCTTCAATGATGTTTTACTCCAAAGTTGGGGTATAGTGGCACTCTGACCCCTGCACAAACTCTGACACGGAGGAGACACCACGGAGATTGCTCCTTGGGGGCTTTCTCTGTGCTTTTCCTGTTCTCCATGAAGCCGCCAACAAGAGCCCTTTGCCCTTGTGCTCTTCCATAACTTTGGGACTTCTGAAAATCAGACACTCTTTTAATATTGACTTCACACCAGTAGGCCAGAAATAAGCAATATTTCTATTTCCATAAAAGACTCCTCCTCAGTGATAAAGGTAATAATAATAATAATACCAAAATAAAACCAAAACAAACAAAAAACAAAATTCCAAAACAAAAATCCACATTTGTTGCTGATTCTGGGGTAGGGTTTGCAGCCCATTTCCTTAGTTCCTACAGATATTTGACAGTACTGATTTAGACTTTTGGTCCATTTCACCCTGTTGGCATATATGAAATGGTGAGATCTGACTGTGTTTTCAGGTCTTTTATAATATCAGTGTTTCAGTTAGGGGTGTAAGAAGTTGATCCTGTGGAATTTGTCTGTGGGGCAGAGGAAGCAAGCTGCACAAAGATTTCTTTCTCTTTTATATTTTCTATTGGATTGTATTTCAAGGAAAATATTAGAAACCATACTATAGTCAGGAGAAAATCCTTCCTATGTTATCTCTTTCTTCGGGGTGAGCAACCCACTGAGCAACCCTCAGATCTGTTTCAAGCAGAACATTGAGGTGCTACACCTCAATGTATCTGAGGTGCTACACCTCAGTTATTTGATTTCTACCTTCCTGAGACCAGCTTTCTAAGAAGTCAAACGTGTGCCTCTGATTTACTAAAGAGCAGTGCAAGCGATGGAGAAGATCCAAAGCCAGCCAACAGCATTAGGAAGACTTCCCTCAAACTGAGTGGGGTCTGGATCAGAACCAAAGACAGCTGGTCTGAAGAAAAAGAAAAGAAGAGCAAAATTTGAATATTCCCTAAGTGTCGGAGACATAAGCAAGGCTGCATGTAATGGAAATAAGGAAAGGCTGACTGATAGAGATAGTGCAGAAGTTTACTTACAAGCTTTTCTTTGTTCCTATGATTTAGGACAAGCCAATTTCTGACAGATTAACCAAGGACATATTTTCCTTTCAGGAGAAGCCGTGGTGAGCATAAGTAAAGGCTGAATATACCACAGTGCTACAGAACCACTGCTGCTTGAGGTAACAGCCTTCAGCAAGGAGCCCAAGCAGCTGGTCTGAACAGGGGCAGCCACACAGGCAGCACTGCCAGACACGCAGCTGTATTTGCAGTACACAGGCACCTGCAGTACCAGACAAGGGGGACAGTGAAATTTCTCTCACCCAAATGCTGATCAAAGAGCACTGAGATATTCCAGACCAAGGTAATGATAATCCAGCAATATGTTACCACTGTTGGTACAGAAGCATTAACCCCAAAACAATCCAAAGATGACAAGTAGCAATAGGACATTGGGAAATGACCCAAAGTTGCACTAAAGGAGGGCCAGGTTAGGAAATATAAGGAAATATCAGGAAAAGATTAGGGATATTAGTAAAACTTTATTTACTGAAAGAGTGGTCAGGCATTGGAAGGCTCCCTAGGGGAAGTGGGGGAGTTACCATGCCTGGGTAGACATGGAATATCATGATTTGGTTTACTGGGCATGGTGGTATTCTGTCAAAGGTTGGACTTGATGATCTTGTGGGTCTTCTCCAACCTCAATAATACTGTAATTCTATGCTGGTGCTACACAGACCAACAGGTACAGACCCCTAAAAAATCCCATACCACTTTTAGAAGCATGAATACGAAGTTATGATAAAATGCAGGGTTTTTTTTAAGATTTCGTGCTGCCTACATACACCTTTGCCATTGATATCCCCTAGAAAAACCCAAGATATTCCTCATCCTTGGTGGTGGCTGCATATATGTAGAAGGAAAGCATGAACCAATTACTGTTCACAAAATGTTTGATTCCTAAAAGACTTTAACTCCATATAAACATATCACATGACTAAAGTTTTTGGTTGGACTCAAATGACTGATGAATTTTCAGGCCAAAAAAGCCATTTTGATTCAACTAAGTCAAAACTGGGCACAAGAGAGGCCAGAGAATTTCCTGCAGCAAGTCTCATAATCAGATTAAAACTGTGGTTACATCTTAAACTCATAGAATTCTTAAGGGTAGAAGAGACCACTAAGATCATTTAATCCAATCATTAACTCAGCACTTCCAAGTCCACCACTAAACCCTGTCTCTAAAGTGCAATATCTGCACATCTTTTAAATCTTTCTAGGGACTGTGACTTCGCCAATTCCCTGGGCAGCCTGTTCTAATGCTTGAACAGCCTTTCAATGAAAAAATTAATAAACTATTCCTAATATCCAATTTAAACCTCCTCTGGGGCAATATGAGGTCATTTTCTCTTGTCCTATTACTTGTTACTTAGGAGAAGAGACTGACCCCCACCTGGTGACAACTTTCTTTCACAGAATTGTAGAGAGTGATAAGGTCTCTCCTGAGCCTCCTTTTTCTCCAGGCAAAACATCCCCAGCTCCCTCAGCTGCTCCTCATAGGACTTGTGCTCCAGACCCTTCCTCAGCTCCAGTGCCCTTCTCTGGACATGTTCCAGCACCTCAAAGCCTTTCTTGTAGTGAGGGGCCAAAAAGTGGACACAGAACTCAAGGTGTGGCCTCAGCAGTGCCCAGCACAGGGGAACAATCCCTGCCCTGGTTGTGCTGGCCACACCATTGCTGATAGAGGCCAGGTGCCATTGGCCTTCTTGGCCACCTGGGCACACCCTGGCTCATGTTGAGCCACTGCTGATCAGAGGTCCTTTTCCAGCCACTCTGCCCCTATCCTGCAGGGGGTTGTGACCCAAGTACAGGACCTGGCACTTGGCCTTGTTGAACCTCAGACAATTGGCCCTGGCCCATCAACCCAGCCTGTTCAGATCCCTTTGCAGAGCCCTCCCACGCTTTGGCAGATCAACAGTCCCAGCTTAACGTTGTCCACAAACTTACTGGGTGCCCTCAATCCTCTCATCAATATCCTTGATAAAGAGATTAAGCAGAATGGGCCCCAGTACTGAGCCCTGGGGAACGCCACTGGAGACTGGCTGCCAGTTGAATTCAACTAAATTTGCTTGTGCAACAGAGATATCAAACAAAAAAAAAAGGAGTGTTTCTTTTTTTTTTTCCCCAGAGAAAGAAGAGCTGATAACTGAAAGAGTTTTAGCACAAATTTCTCAGTGATTTTAATAATGAAAAACATTTTAAGAGCCCTATACTAAGTTTTCATTTAGGAAACATAGATCTGTTCTGCCTGTCGTATCTGTTACTGTTTAAGGTAGAAGGTTTTTATCCTTCTTCTTCTTCTTCTTCTTCCTCATCCCTGGCCCAAGAACCACAAAATGGCTTTTCCTGGAATGGTTCAATTGCAGGTAAATATAAGTTAAAGATGAGCTATCTCTGTCCTGAAGCCCTGTTCAAGACCCACATTAAAACTTGTCTGTTCCACATTTACAACATGCATATTTGCTTCGTGTTACAAAAACTGACATTTGCAAGTGGCTGTGTGCTTTGTCCTGCACTGAAAAAACAAGCTTTAGCTGTGGTTTGTGAAAGGTGGGCTTCCCTCACCAGAGGCACATACTTTCCCAGGAAAGGAAGCACTGGTCTCATTAAGATCCAGCTGAGGTTGAATTGCCCTGCCAAGAGGAATGTTTTGCAAGTTTGGTATCTAAACAATGAAGAAAAAACAGAGAACACTCAAAATAATAAGACCTGACATTCATGCAGAAGTTTAAGCTGGAAGGCTGAAGCATGATAGGTAGGAAAAAATGAAAAGCATTTCAAAGTGCCAGGCAAAACTCTTAATCTATCTTCCCACAGTGACATATGCCCACCCCTTACCATAATGGAAAGTGTGTCTCAATCATATCAATATTTTCCCCATGCCCTCTTTGCTTACATATCAAACACTATAGGAAAAAAGAGTAATGCAAATAAACATACTGAAAATGAAATTCAGAACTTTTAAAATCAATGGCGGTTTTGCCACTGGTTTCAGCAGAGCCAGATTTCACAGATAACAAAGCAGGTCACCAATGTCCACGTCAGACCACTCCCAGACTCTATGAATGGAAGCTCCTCTTGGCAAAGGGAGCTTGACTTTTACCTTTCTAAGTCCTAATTCAACGTAGTACTTAAAGCTCTTGAAAGAGAGATCATTCAGTATTATACTAAGTAAGCACTAATCCAACTGCAACCTGAGTTTGTATCTTCAGGGAAAACACACAAGTGAAAAGAAGGGAGATATCCTTGCTGGGAGGAGGGCAAGACTGAGTTCCCCCTAACCCTTGCTCTCCAATGCATTGTTTTTTGTCAGAGGTGGCACATTCAAAGCTCAGCAGCAGTCTTCATGATTTGGGAATCTCAAAGACAAGGAAAATCCTCTGAAACCCAAGGCTTGCAAGGTACCACCACAGGCCAGATGAGGTTCAGACTGGCATCATCCAGCCTTGACCATTCTTCCCATGCTGAAGCAGCCATCAGCTATTCAGTCTCTGAGGATACCTGAATTAAATCTCCATGACAGTGTTAAAACCTGATCTCTTCATAATCCCCATCCACCAGAAGGAAAAATGTGTCCAAAAAAGCACACTTCTGGTTGAAAGCACCTTCCTGAATAAGATAGCACATATTCTACCTTTTGAAGTCAGGTTGTATAGAAAGGGTTAACCAACATTCAATAAACGGGCAAACTGCTCTTTATCAGTGCTTCCAGTTTTAGAAAGTCCCAGTCAGTTCTCTGGATAGAGCACATTTTTAAAGAAAATGGGCCAGAAAGTCCTCTACAGATGAGTCACACTGACAATATCGGAACAGAACAACGGAGTTGTTGTCCTATCCGGGCTAAGCCAAAAATAGTTGTTTTCATAAGCCTTTTACCTGATTCTCATTCCTCATTTGCACTGAGGTCCAGTGGGGATGGGAGAACCAGTTTAACACTAAACTCTTTCAAGGTGTGTAGCAAAAATATATTACTGAAAAGAATTCAGCAAATCAGATTGGTGGCAAATTACTCCAATATTGGCAGAAGAGGCAACTGCGACCTTAGAAGGTAGTAGGCAGGTCATGGTATCATTCTGGGTTTCTGCTATCTAATAAAATCTTTCTTGTGCATCGTAAGTATTCCTCTGTTCATGTCAATACCCCAACACGTTTATGAGTGTATATGAAAGGTAGGCCTACTCTGGTTATTATTACTGACCCTAGCACTCACATCACTCTTGAAATAAAAGTCCATAATGACTGCAAAATCATTCTCAGTCATCGTTTTATTTCCAGCATTTAATGCTTATACAAGCCTTTCATACAGCACAATCCACACCGCCTGCCTTGGAGGGACATAAGGGCATGCTACAACTAATGTACACAGACAAAACTTTGTTATAACCTTGCAGCCTAGGTATCTTTTTATCAACCTCACCTCAAAACTCATCTGTGCAGAGTTGTGTGCCCAACCAAGAGAAAACTGTGTCATGTCATGGGAGAGCTGTTTGGCCTAAATTCAAAGTGGGCCATGATTTTAGATGCCTGAATTAAGACATGATGAAAGGAGTAAATTTTCAAAAGTATTAAATATCTGCCTATGAAGAGAGACATAAATAGAGAAAGAGAGAAAAAAACCCAACTAATTCTTTTTCATTTAGAACACTAGGAAAAAAACCCAAAACACTAAAACCTGTATTAAGTCTCTGACATGAAAAACCTTTCAGTAAGCCACAGAAAACTCAAAGATGTCTGACATACAGTAGAGTAACTGGCTGGCATAGAGAAATCAAACAAAGTCTTTAAAACTGCAGTGGAGAAGATGGCAGAGCTCAGAAGTTGAATATTTCAAGTGGTTACACATATCCCTCCCTGGAAGCTGGCAGCTAACCCCGTACACATTTTCTAAAAACCATTATGGAAATTGTCACGTTCTGTGACATGTTGATCAAGGTTCCCCACCAAGCAAGGGGCTTTACTTAACCTCAGACCTGCTTTTGAGTTGTGCACACATCCCAGCACAAACATACAAACACAAGTCAACAGACCTACAGTGTCATGGAGCCAACGATATTCTTTCAAAGCATCAGGCTGGGAGAGGGGGCCAGAAGCTTTTGGCAAAGCTCAGACCTCCCAGCCTGAGAGGAGAGGCTCTCAGGTTGCTCAGTGCAGATTCTGTCAACTCATTTCAGGCCTTGGAAACACGACAAGAGTTTTGTAACCCCCCTGTAAGGATCCCCTTCACTTGCCTTGGTGAGCACAGTGGAAGGATGGGGGGTGAGAGGATGCAAGGCAAGGAGAGGGGGCATTTTTCCCTCGTCCCCTCAATCCATTACAGAGCCTTCATTTTCAGCACTTTAGGGCTATTCATTTTTAATCTTCATTTTACCATGCTGCAAACATGTTGCAAACACTTAGGCAGGTCCACTAACCAGAGCAGTTCAGCTATACATGGACCCTAAGTCAAGTTTCATGTCCCCTCAGGTCTAGTTTTATTAAAAAGCAGGAGATAAAAAAGACTGAGTAAACACAGAAATAGGTTCAAAGAGTATTCAGGACAGAGAAAAATCTATACACTAAGCCCTCTGAGATACCAAAATAGTCCCTGTTGCCTCATTCTTTGTTTAGAGAATGTGTCTTATGCTCATGGGGACCCCATTTTAACAGGACACAAAGATACACCAGTATGGTACAAACAGGCAGGACCAAGGTCCACCTTCTACTTTTCAAGGCAGGCAGATTTCTAAACTTAATGCCCTAGCCAAAGACACACCAGCTCCTCTGTAGACAACCTATCACATCGGTATAGACAAGCAGAGTGCTGCTGAACTCTTGACTGACCAACCAGGCTACCTCCTATGGTGAGACAACTGTGTAAGTTGATGTGAAAGAAGTTTTAATTCCCATTTATCTGACACTTGAGATTGCATCTGGAGCATTGTGTTAAATTTTGGGCTCCCCAGTACAAGCAATGCATTGACTTAACAGGCAAAAATATGTTTCATCTACAATTCATCTGTGCTGGATTCCAGGACTGCTGGTTTACGAAGGGCGAGCTTTACAGCATTGAATCAGATTAATTTCAGCTGGAATTTTAAAACCAGAAAAATAATAATTTTTTCAACAACAAGCATGACCAGTTTGACTACAGTGGATGCCTTTTATTATTCCTAACAATAAAACAGACACTAGTACAGATGTGTACAGATATAGCATAGACACTATTATGTGACAAGCAAGGCACTGCACATCAGGTTGCATACCATTTGTGTTTAATATTCCCATACTTTTGAACTGACGTTCCTTCTGTACCTTCTTCTTCTTCTCTCAACTAGGAAAATACACCACAGGTTCTAATTGTATCATCAGCAATCTAGGAATCTCCTATAGCTTGTCTGTAGACCAGAACAAAACTCCTCCCCAGTTATTTAACATTTCTTCCACATTATTTTATGTCTACTATCTGAAGTCCAAGGGTTTCTTCCCTTTCTTGCCATGTGAGAGCAGTAATAGAAATTTAGCAAGCATAGGATTTTCAAAAGAGACAGTATCTGAAAACAGCACTTGAAAGTTTAACAGAATTTGCAAAATTCATATCTTTCTACCTCACCATTGCTGTATTCCATAACCTTAATCTTGTCCATACATGTAAATAAGACAAGTTGGTTCCATCCCTTGGCACTGGAACCAACTGCCCAGCAGCTCATATCCAGACAGCCAAGCCCTTTCACTTGCCCAGAACAAGGTGCCTGCTGCCTAATTACTACTGGTGATGGCCTCTGGCCAGTGTGCATCCACAGATGGTGCCCAGACACTGTCTGGAGAAGCTCTAGCTGGGACTGGAGCTGGAGCCGTGCTAACAGCTCACAGAACAGACAGGTATACACCAGTGCCCAGGGTTATGCTTTGTCCCTGTTTAACCTGCTGGGATAAACCTGGCCATAACCTCTGACAGCTCTTCCATTTGCAGACTTTTCCTCTCCCTCTTGGTCATCACAGAAGAATAGTGTCTGCTAAGGCAAAGCTCAAGAAATTCTTGAAAGAACTGCACTTCAAGAATTTTGTCAGCATGAGCTGAAAAACAGCTGGTCAGTACATAAACTTTTCCAATGTATTGTTATTATTTATCACACCTGGCTGTTTAAGGTGTCTTTAAAGGGCTAAAACTGTTGGTTTTTCAGGAAACAGACTGGTAGTCACATGGGGAGGAATAGGGGGTAAAACCTGAAGTATGTGTCAAGTTCTGGAAATAAAATATTAGACAAGATGTGACATCAAATACTGCATGTCTGTCACAATCTGGTCTCTAAAGCTCCAAAAGACACAGGTCTTATTCTAAGGTCATGTTTCCACACCCTCCTACAGTATCTTTGCACAATTTGATTGAGACACAAGCCTGAGGGGCTACCTTGTACACACTGGCCCTGCCTGCCATTTATCATTGTGCTGGAAGCTCTCATGAATTACTCTCCACATATACTGGTTTATTTAGAGATAATTTGAGTTGCTGCATGTGTGAACAGGGCCTTTCATTGAAAAACCTGCAAGCAGCCAGACAGAGGGAGGGAGAACTTGTTGGGAGGGCGTGGCAAAGTGCTTCAAGCAAATGACACCCCAAACTGTTCCACCTCTACAAAGCCAGCAGGTAGCCCACAGTACAGGGGAAACACCAGTGCAAACAGCTGCCACTTCTTGCTGGGCCAAAATGAGGCATTCTGCATGTTTATTTAGACTCAGATGGCTATTAATGCATACACACATAATACTGACCATGGGTGCTGCAATGACATGTTTCAGCATTCCAATGGAATCTTGTTTTCTATTGACCCTTTCCAGACAGACCAGAAACAGGTAATTCTAGTGAGGAGGAAAAAAAAATAATTAAAAAAAAAGAAAGAGCAGAAAAATTAGGAATAAAAGAACACTTTCCTTCTTAGAATTTTGAAATAACTTGGTATTAACAGAGCCTGGATGGATGCTGGGTTTCCACTCTCCTAAAGGGAAGACACATAGCTACCTGCTCTGTGAATATTAGTAACAGTGCTAAGCAATGTCATGTCAATTGCCTTACAATTAAAACTGTAAGTACAATTACACCTTAAAATTTTAATCCATTGGTGCAGAAGGACACCCATGTGCAGCCGAATGTTAACAAATCTCTGCCTAGGAAGACAGTCTTATTCAGACACCTCACATTAATCTCCCTGGTCTTTTGACAACCTCCTATTCAGCCCTTGCTATCCTCCTCTTGCTCTTCCCAGAAACCTGACTGTGAACCACCAACAACTGATTTATGAAGGACTTGGGAACTTGTTGAGCTGGAGCAGAAAAACCCATCCTTTGGCAGTGGAGAGAAGGCATTTCCTATTTAATCTCGTGATTAAAATGCAAAACTCAGGTTACAATGCAACTACTATGGTATCATTGGATAACTCCTAATATTTAAACACTGGAAGGTCTGAGTTAAAAATGTATATCTTGTTTTGGAACATGGAAGAAGCATGCAAGTCTGAGAGTGTATGTTGCTGTATATTGGGGTAATCATGCCAAGTAACTGCATTGACTAAACAATATATATATTGATATATATGTATTTATTGAAATCAGTGTAAGTCCAAAACTAGGCCACTTACTGCTCTGGTGTGTGTAAACTTTACAAATACCTTTCATCTAACTCTAGCTACATCTCACGAGGTGACAACTCCATCTAAGGACCCCATCATCATGGTACCACTCTGCAGCATGCAATATCACAACAGTCCCTTGAAAACAAGCTCACTCCTTGGAGAGACCTGGCTTCAAGCTACTGGCAGAGAGGCCAAAATCCTGACTGCTGAATGAATGCAAGACCAAAGATCAGCCCCTGCTAAATTAAACTTACGAGAGTAATATTAAAGATAGCTCAAGCTACATAGAACTGCTCTGTAGTTCACCTAGATCTGCAGATAGGATTACTTCACCATCAACAAGAGCACCATCAACAAGAGCGCCTTTAGAATTTAGGTGATGACCAAATATCACCATAAAGTATTGTCCTTTCCAGCCCAGATTTTGTTATGTTTAACTAATTTGCACTGGTATCCACACAAACATGGATCTTCAGTTTCATGCATGTTGACATCCATAGAGCTTTATGCCGTTTGTCTGGTGTCAAACACAGTATTTCCCCAGGCAGGGGAAGTGAAAAACAAAGGAATAAACATGTTTGTGGAGAGATATCTTCCAGTCCGGAGACTGTCTACCTACAGAAAGGGCCAGAAGGAAGATCCAGAAAACTGTAGACCAGTCAGCCTTGTTTCAGTCCCTGAGAGAACTATGGAGCAGGTCCTTACAAAAGCTATTTCCATGTAAACACATTTCAAGAACCTGACTGTGAAAAGCCAACATGGAAGAACTGAAGGGTCAATCCTGCTTGATCAAAAAAATGTGTTCAGTGGATGAAAGGAAGGTAGTGGATATCATCATCAACTCGATTTTCACAAAGTGCTTGACACAGGCTCCCTCGAAATCCTTTTTGACAAGTCAGTAAGATATGGTCTAGGCAAATGAAACACAAAATGTCTGAGGAACTGACTAAACTGTCAGAGGCTCAGAAGTTAAAAGGCTCAAAGTCATGCTGGCAGCTGAGCACAAATTAATTTCTTCTGGAGTCAATGCAATTCAGCTATATAAGTGGTATGGAAGGTAGGCTTGAATGCACTGTCACCAAATTTGAGAATGAGCCTAAGTTGGGTGAAGAGGTAGCAGTGCTGGAAGAAAGAGCAACCATATAGAGACCTCAATGGACTGTTGAGATTTGGCCAGGAAGAATGAAGTTTAACATGAGGTTCAGCAGAGATAAATGTCAAATCCTGAACCTGTGATGGAATAATCCCAAGCAGGAGCACCAGCTGGGCACTGGCTGGCTGGACAGTTGCTTTGATGAAAAGGCACACGGTGTCTTGGCAGACAGCAAGAGGAACATGAGCCAGCCAAGTATCCTGGCAGCAACAACAGCCAACAGCATCCTGGGCTGAATTAGTGAGACTGTTGCTGGTAGATGAAGAGATGTGATTTTTTTACTCAGCTCAGCACCTGTTAGGTCATATCTGGAACACACTGTCCAGTTTCTCTCTTCCCAACTCAAGAGACATTGAAAGCCTGCAGATGGTCCAGAGGGGACCAAGAAGATTAGGGGAGTGGAGAACTTTACAACTGAATGAATTGTGCTTGCTCGGACTTCAGCAGGGAAGGCTAAGTGTGGGGAAATCAGACCACTGCCTTTCAAAACCAAAAAAATTAGTTCTGGAGGAGACACATCTCTTCACAAGGATGCACTATGACAGGAGAAGAAGCAGTGGGTGCAATTGGCTTCTAGGAAGTTCTAGGGAAGTTCCACCGGAATATTAAAAAAAAATCTTTTCTGTGAGAACAACAAAACATTAGGATCAGTTCCCTGAACAGAGTGGAATCTTCCTCACTAGAAATAATAAAGATGCAAATTGATTTGGCCTCAACTAACCTAATCTAAGACTCTGTTTTTAATATAAAGTTGGATCAGATGGTGTCAGGAGGCCCCTTCTAACCTGTCCTTGTCTCTGTTTCTATGATTCCTTCCCATAGCTTCTCAATAGTGTATTTGTTATGCATTTATGTCAGGGGAAAATTTGTCCTGAGCTTTTCAATTTGGAGCAGAAAGCTGTAAGGATCCAACAGCAATTTCTTCCCATGGATGTCCAACACACAAAGAACTTTAAGATCTCTTACTAACTCAGACAGCAGCTCCAGCTCTCACATACCCAGACTTTTAATGCCCTGGGTTGCACCCTAACCTGGACACCTGGCAGACACTCTCTCTGCCAGGTGTCTGCCCAGTCTAACCCTGCCCAGAGGGGCTGTGAGTCTTGTGCTTCTTGCTAGCCATGCCTCCCCAACTACAGTTTTGTTTTATGCTCCACATCATGCCAGCCTGAAGCATGAGCCCTGCCCTTCATCTCATGGGCATGGTCAGGCATGCATGGCCAGCCTCTCACTGGGAGCAGCAACCTCTCATGAAAGAGGAAAAAAAAGGCAACTGCTACCAGTAAAGGCAGAACTGGCTGCAACCATAGGTCTTGCCCAGTAGAAACACCTCCCATGGCTTGAGCCATGAGCCCCAGAGATGACAAAGCCTCACAGATACCCTACTCCAGGGCCAGCAGCCAAAGGGTTAATTGTGATAGCAAAAATTAAGGCAAATGATTGAGCTGTCTAACCTTTTGGTTTGCCACCTTTAAACTCTCCATCCCAGCCACTGCCTCCCTGCTAGGATCCATACCAAGATGAACATGATAAGGAGGATTTGGTTATCAGTCACAGCAACATTTTCTTGTCTTGCATGTGGCAGGCGAGCAATGCAGCAAGTAGGCTGGCAATGAGCTGGAGCAGTGCCAGGAGCATGTGCCTGGGGAGGTGTTGAGGCCACCAAGTGCTGTCACACACTGGGATGGCTTCCACCAGTATGAAATTATCTCCATGACGGAAGCCACACCTGAAATACCTCTCCAAAATTGCTTATGATTAGCAGACAATCCTACCCCAAGGAGTTGGAGGCATGTCTGACTCCAAACTCCTCCCTTCCTGGCCCCAGTCACTAGCTTGCTGTAAATGAGGGTGATACAGAGACGCTATTAAGTACAATGAGATGTCTGAGACAATGGGAACCTACTCGGTGCAGCGGTCTTTGAGGTACTTGGGATGGTGCCCAGCTGTGTTTTACTTGGCCCATCCACAGGCTTCCAGGAGACCCTGCGTCACTGCTCCCTGTCCCAGCAACATGCCAGGGCAGCCACATAAGCTGGGGAGAAAAACAGGAACATTAGCAGCAGGGCAGGCAGAAGCCAAGCAGCCACCATGGAGCCACTTGGAAACTGGAAAATAGGCAGAGTAGGCACCTATTTTTATGAAAATTATCTGCAATTAGATATTAACTGATTCAGACCATGCACAGGAAGACAACATAGGCTTGAAAACAGGTATGAAGCACAACTTTACAAAAGCAGGAAACTGATGTATACTCATCTTTACACCACTTTACCACATAAAAATATCCAGGAATTCACTGTCTGTCCATCCTCCCTCTGCTGAATACACTGGCTGGAAGTAACCAAACATGTCAGAGAACTGAAAGATGGTAAGGTTTCAAAGCATTTTGTGAAAACAGCTGAGCAGAGGAGAGAAATCTCAAAAGTCGCCAGCCTAGCTTGGGGTGAGTTCATGCGCCATCATAAATCAGAGGCCTTGTATGAGGACCAGCTGTGGCCCCAGGCCTCTGAGTACAGATAATCTCTGGATATGTGAAATGGTGGTGTGAAGGTGTCTGGCCAGGTGTCTCTGCAGGTGATCGACTCAAGTGAAGATGGGACATGGGCCTCCCATGTCAAAGAAGTTGTCAGTGCTGGTCTCTGCAAGCTCTTGTGCTTGGCAAAACATGGGAAAAATAAACACCCAAAGAAACTGAAGTTTGGTTAAAAAAGCAGTAAATTTTCCTCCTTACACTGACCTACAGCCCCAGTTTTCATCCACTGGTTTCTCAACTCCTGAACACTTCCAGTATCTCAAAAGTTTTCCCATGTTTTGTAAAATCAGGAATCTTCAGCACAAACACAAGCAAAGAGAAATGTGGGACGGCCAGAATGCTCAGTGCTGAGGCAGGGGCTCAGGCAAGGTTCACAGACGTGGCCAGCACAGAGCTGGCCACGAGCAGCAGGGATGTCCTTGGGTCACCTGAGGAGGGGGCAGCCCCAGCTCCCGATTCCTTCCTTCCCTGAACAAAAGCAGCTGTAGCTGCTGAATCACCTGGGTTTTCAGTAGAAGCAATTTGAGGTAAGTTGCTATGGATCTGGGGGTTCTCCACCAGAGAACAGAGAGCAGATAGTGATTTGAGAATGGCTTAATGCCCTTGGGTGTGGACACTCAAAATTTAGCTCTGTGTACATCCAGACATTTTAGAGTCTTCACTCCTAATTTTCCAAAGCTCTTTTGAATGACCATTCACCACCTGCTCACAGGTTATGCTTGATTTTTATTGAAATACCACCCTGACATACACAAATCACACAAAAGAGGACATCATCCCAGAAGGATCAAGTGTGGATAGACAGGTGCGACAATGAGCATGACAAACAATGCAGTCCTGGCTGTAAAGAAAATATAGTGGGCAATGCAGCCATGTTCATGTCCCCCAGCTGGTTCAAGGTTCAACGACAGAACCCAAAGCATGATGGAGGGGCAAAATAAGGAAGACAAATGGTGTGCTGGTGTGGGAATGGTAAGAAACTGTGGGGAATCTACCTCTTACTTAAGCAAATCTTCCTGTGTCCTGTCATAGGAAATGATTTCAAGTATTTCACCTATGATAAAAAGGGGATATTCTAATTGAGGGTTCAAAATGCAAATTCCTATGGCTGAAAGAAGGAACATCCATCACAAGGAGATGCCACCTGCACACTGAGAGAAAAAAGTTTCACAATAGTTGAGACTACTCCAAATGTGCTGTATTCTAAAGCTTTTCTAGGACTTAGCAGACCCTGAGGTCCTTATCAGTGCTGGAAGTTGAGATGACTTGGCAATCTTCCTGAATATTTTCTTTAAAATGAATAAACCTGACAAGCACAATATTAGTTACAAACTGCCTTGACTTCCAGGAATAAGAGGATGGTTCAAAGAACATAAGCCTGGAGCCCGATGGAAAAAGAGCGTATCTTACAGCAGAGCCTTCCCATCCCCACCCACATTTTTTCAGTCAATTTTCTACCCCCTGCACTTTCATTACCAGGCAGTTGGGATGTCTCTGTGCAGCAAGACTCATTCCAACTGGCAGCTCTGGATCAAAGAACACTGGAAGCATTAATCAGTGTGCCTAATCACTTCCAATCACAAGAAACTTTTCTCTGTGACCTGGCATATAAACACCAAGTCATTTCACTCACTGGTCGATGCACCAGAAACCAAACAATCCTTATCATGCCTAATTCATCTTACTCCTGTGGGTTATAGATGGATCAGCCTGCAATCGTCCAGCAGCAGTGGCACAGTTTAGGTGCTTTATTTAATCAAACTGATTAGAAACCTGTCTGTAGTGCATTTTATCTGTTGGTGGCAAAGTAGTTTGCCAGCATTAAGTGCACCTAATTTTGTGATAGCAAAGCAAGACACGGTGACTATATTTAAAAGCATCTCCAGTAAATGTGGGGGAGTTCTTGTTTTAAGGGGGTGGGGAGGTTCAAGGCAGCAAGTTTTGCTGATGCATGAAAACCACTTTGAAAATTAAATGAGTGAATGGCGGAGTCAGGGAGGGAGCCCAGGAATTCTGATTACCAGATATCTGTGCTGCCCATAGTACCATATGGTTTGTTGCAAAAGGAAAGGAATAATCAAACCAGACATCTGTGCCTAGAGCCTTATCTATTTGGGCACCATCCTCTGGACAGCCACACTCTGAGCACAAACAAAAGAGTAATGAGATCTCTCCTCTACCCCTGGCAGATCCGCAGGGGGACGTGGTGCCTCCTGCACTGGTTCAGGTTAATATGTGTGTGATCGCCACCTGTTTGGGAGTTTGCTCCCATGGTAACACTGATTTCTTATTTAATGCCAAGAGCAGAACAACAGGCCTGTCACTGTTGCAAGGAAAGCTGTCAAAAAGCTGAGGTGGCTTTAGCTTTCCTCAGCTTTCACTCGGGTGCCCCTGACTTGGGGGAAAAAAACAGCAGAAATAATTATGCCTAAGATCAGCCTGTTCCAGGGCAGTTTGTTCCCACTTTGAAGGAGAGAGATGTGACGGGTGGCAGAGAAACCTGCTGCTACACCTGACAGGCTCTCATGGATAAGAGCCGGTGATGGTGCCCTGCAGAAGCTGTTTGCAAACTTGCATGACCTGCCTCGAACCTTGCCCAAAACTATTCCATTCTTCAGTGCATGGTGCCAGAGGCAGTCCAGCTCCCTTTCTGCTCTCTTCTGGACAGCAAGCAGTATTTCTTCCCCTTGAGAGAAGATGCCTTCAGGGAGAAGTGTGGGGAGGTGAAGAAGGACGGGAAGAAATGCACGAGCGCATGGAGACTTCCCTCCTACATTGATGTAACTCCATCTGCGGCGCTGGAAAGTTAAACGAAGGATTTCCTGGTGGAAAGGCTGCCAACTCGAAGGTTGGGAGACCTGGTTTTCAACACCTGCTCAGCCACAAGCTTGCTGCCTAGCCTTGCACAAGCCGCTCAAGACCCACACGTATAATGGTACTGACATATCTGGCTCCTGGAAGGAAGTCCTCGACACTGAGCTGGTTGGCTGCAAAGGATTAAGCATCTATGAATAAGTTTGGCATAAGGCACCATATCCAATGATGGCTGCCAACCAGGGCAAGAGGAGGTGCCAAAAGTCAGGAGAAATTCCCCCTGCCCCCTCAAAGGTCTCTGCTGTTTGAATTGCACATCTCTGTGGGAGCCTGCTGGTGGGAGGGCAGCAAGGGGCTGGATCACCCTCTGCTGATCCAGCACCTGCAGTGGCTTAGCACATTATCACTTGCTCCCATCTCCCTGCCTCAGGTTTCTGCAACCATTCACAGACCCCAAACTGTGCTTTATCCCTTTGATTCCCAATCTGCTGCAGAGGTTTAATAAACATAACTGGACATGCAGGGGACAGGCAGGACATCTGGAAGCAGTAGTATTTCCACAAGCATCAGGGAGCAGTGCCAGGGCTGGTCCCTGGATAACTCCTCTCTCTGCAGATGGCTGGGGACAGGGATTTTATACCTCTGCTTGTCACCTGGTGGTCAGGCACCAGGAAAAGGGAGGCTTTGGATATGGAGTTGTGCACAAACTCTAGGCAGCTCTCAAGAAGCCAAGCAGAGCCATATCTCCCTCCAGTTATGAGCAGAGAGTGCTATTTCTTTATTGACCTGGCTGACCCAGTCTTAAATTTTGGTAGTAACTCATACCCTGGGGCTACAAGGTCCCAGGCAAGCAAAAGAGAGCCACACCAAGGGTGTCACTGCCATGCTTACCTGAGCCTGGGCACTCCCAGCAGCAGCACTCTGAACACTGGGGAGCTGTATCAGCACCCCACGTCTCGTGCGCTTGCTGTCTTTTCTGCAGCTGCTCAGCCAGCCTGTTTCCTATCACCAAATGGGAATAAGGACAGAAGACAGAGTTGGTGCCTCAATCTCACAATCAGAAAAGAAGACAGGCAGAGAATGGAATATTCCCACATATTGATCCTTCAAAAACCATTCTTTTCCTAGATAACCAGCTCTTATTGCATCTTTCCTAGGCACTGGCTAAGGATAACAGTGAGGAAGGTCTCAGGAGATGCAACACCAAGATCACCCTTCCCTACACTTGTTTTTCTGACAAGTGCCAGAAAAAAATCAGGGACTCATGGAAGAAAAAGCACTGCTGCTTCTGCTGTAAGGCGAAAGCTTGGAATTTTGAAGTTATCAGTGAACTGTTTTGATAGTGATTAAGAAATGCCACTGATCTCTTCTGAGCCAAACATAAACCATGCAGCCTAGATCCATTAGAAGCAGAAACACTAATTTCATAAGGTAAATTCAATGTGCTTCTCCAGGAAGAGAGTAATTGTGGAGTTGACTTTTTCAAACTCAGAGGAAGCTTCTGGCATGCCATCCCTGCAAAGGCAGACCTAATGTGGAGAAGAGCAGCACCCTCTTGCAGTTACCTGCACTGATGGGCTCTACACAAGAACAAAGCGCTCAATGCAGCTGCAGTGACTGTGGCTGCATGCTGCTGATACCTGAAAGGGAGCCAAGGAAAATGGGGAGAGCACTGGGGGTTCCTTCTTCCTTATCTCCTTCCAATCACTGGAAATTTGTTATTGGTGACCAAAAAATGTTTTAAGACACACTAAAACATCCCAGTATGGGCAGATGGTCAGAGCAGGATTGCTGTTGTTCTCTCCTGTCCTGCTGCATTTTTGAAGTTCACACGATTATCCTTCCCATTCTGTATTCATTTGCTAATGTGATTTGAAAGTGGGTCAAAATTAAAGAATTGCCATTTTGCTGAAGCTTAAAAGGAAAAAAATAGGAGATAACTAAAACCCAATGTTTGGCCCCTCTTCATCCTCACTTTTCTTTTGACACTAACTTGTTTATGAGAAACCATTTAACTTGTGGAGTAAATATTTTGATTAAAAAAAAAACCTAAACAAAACCAACAACTCCCCCCAAAAAACCCAAGAACAACAACAAAAATACCAAACACCAAAAGAAGGGGGAAAATCACAGCCTTCTCAGTCCCATGAAATACATCTCATTCATTCAAAACTTAGTTTAAAATTCAGGCAAAGAAGTTTATTCCAGAACGGGCACCACTCTCATGTTTTCTGTAAAAACTCACACTTTTCACATGGTTCAAAGATACATAATGGATGTGAAGCTTGTAATTGCATCATCACTCTTTCAGTTAAAAAACCCTAACATGAAACCTTCTGCCATCCATTAGTAAATTAATTCAAACACGTGTAAGAGGTTTGTACTTCAATTTTTCAGACAGCCAAAAGAAAGAACAAGAAAAAACACCAGGAAACCAATGTGGTTTGTGTCCAGGGAGGAAGTAGTTTTCCCTCACTATTCTGGACAGCCATTCAAAGGCCCTGGAGCATCACTGCCCAGGTAGTCCAGCCAGGCATCAGCAGCCCAGGGAGTGCCAGAGCCTTGCATCCTCCAGGGTCCAGCAAGGGCTGCAGCCAGCAGGACACGTGCACAAGGAAAGGGAAAGCTTGGTGCTTGTCTGGCAGCTCAGCAGCCCTTCTGAAGAGCACAAGGGAATCATCTTCTCAGCAACATCTACCTGGGAAGGGGAGATAGGTTATACTTTGCTACAAATAGTCCACTGCTATGGTCCTCTCAAAGCCCAGAGGTTTTGGATTTGATTTTTACCCATTGCTGTTTATCTATTCAGATGCCCTCATCTGAAGCCATGGCAAAGGGGTAACATCTCTGGGGAGCTTAGGGAGGGGAGGCTGGCCTCATGATGAGCCATCATGGGAGGCCATCCTGACAGCAAACTGGGACAATTGGCAAAAGAGTCACGCTGCTCCTTGCCAGTGGCAAGGGCCCTCCCTCCCTCCCTGCAAAGCAGCCTATCCCAGGACAGCTATCAGGTTAGAACTCAGCCCTGAGGATGAGCTCACAGCTGCTTCCCAACATGGCATGGCTGGGATGGGACGAGCTGGGGTGCAGGAAAAGAACTGGGAAAACAATTCCATCAGGTTGAAAACAAACCTCTGCAAACACCTCCCTCCTTTCTGAGCACCTCACAAAGAGAAATGCTGCAGAAGATAGATTTGCTTTTAATAATGAACAAAATACCCCAGCTCTTTCTTAATGAAGACTTACCACTGATTGCTGTCCCCTGTACTCATCTCTTTTCATACTGCTGTCCTTTCATTCTTCTGAAGGCAGGCAGAGGAGTGCCCAGTGCAGCACTGCTGGGGTTCAGCAAGTGGGTCAGGTTTGGTACAAGACCTCCAGAGACTGCTCAGCTGAAGAGAGCTGATTAAAGTTTCCATATTATTTTCATCTCAGGTGGTGTTAGAGAGTTCTTTGTTAGGTTCTTTTGTTCCACTAACTTCTCATCACACACAGGCAGCAAAAGGGGCACTTGCCTTGTGCAGCTTCAGACATCCAAAGCACAGGAATTCACATCTCAGACAGATTTCTGGTCTCCCACATAGCTGCTGGAGGACAACAGCCCTTACCAGAGGGAAAGCCAGATATCTTAAGACACCTGTCTTAAGATGAGATGGCCCCAAAGCGTTTTATCCTGACAGTTTACACTATGACCAGTATTGTGGCAGAACTTCCCTACCCCAGGGAGGGGTAGAAGGTGCTTCCCTTCTTTGAGGGAGAAGATGCTGGGAAGTACCAGAGTTCTGAGAATGAAGGTAGTAAGACCCAAATAATCCATCCTGCCTTCACTACACTGCGTATCAGTCTCTTTCACCCAAGACCTCTACACAGTAAATCCAGTATTTTAGACTAAACTTGCAATGCTAGACAGACATTTCCTCTAAAATCTGGAAAAGGACATAGAAATTATAAGGGTTCCTCCTTACCCCAATCCTGCTGATCAAAAATTTCTTCCTCTAAATGTGGCAATCAAGTCACCCCCTTGCCAGCCTTCATCCCAATTAACCAAATACACTGCACTCCTCAAACCTGAAGTCAAAGCAAACCCAAGTCATCTGTGGCTTTCCATGAATTCTTCCTGGCACTTCCCCACCCTTCTTCAAGTACAGACACCAGGCAGTGTCCCCCTTTACAAGGACAATGTCACAAGTCACATCCCTGCTCCTACATGCTCTCCAGAGTTGTGGGGTTCCTTTTGGTCTCACAGCTCCACCACAAGCTCACTTTCACATGATTACACACAAGGCTCCCATGGACTGTCTCCCTGACACTGTGCTCCCCAGATGGGCTCACACACACTTCAGACAGAACCTGAATTCTTTGTTCCAAACTACACACATTCAACTGCCATAAATGACTGTGAGGTTGGCTCTTTTTCCACACTGTGCTGTTTAATCAGATACCAGCCTACAAGGGTTGACTACATCCTTACTGCTAAAGAGTGTGAGGAGATATTCCCAGACACTACCTTGCTGCAGGATCCCATGGCACACAATTCCCACGGGCTATGCTGCAGCGATGAGTCGGTCCTCAGGTGTTTGTTAAATCAGGGTTGGCATAAGGCACCATCCATTCCTGTAGTCACAGGAGGCCCATAATAACCAAGGTAGAGTTGCTTTGGCCACCCATACTGAAATTTAAATAACAAGCCCAATTTCATCCTCCTCCTGGAACAATTCGAAAGCAACACAGCATGATGAAAGGACAAGAGAACAGATGGGTTTTGTTGTCTGCATGCTACCAAAGCAAACTGTTCATGGAAACTCAACCCCTCCCCCCAGAACACCCTGACTATGTGATTCATAAATTCTAAGAGCTGAGAGAAACCAGCAAAATTATTTTGTCTGTCAGCCTGCCTAATAAAGACCACAGAATTTTACAGAGTGATTTCTGCCCAAAGCCCAGCAATTTGTGGTTCAAACAGAGTATCTCAAGCAGCCCACTGTCCAGCTTTGATGTGAGGATGTCCAATGAGGCGCTAACCACTTCCCATGCTGTCAAAAACTGGCTCTTCTACAGGCTGGTGCATCTCTTCACCACTGCATAACTTTTGTAGCCTTCCCAGGGACATTAGAACTTTTAAGCATTTTTGACCTCTCTGTCAAAACTCTCAAACCATCAACAAGAGGGAAAACAGAGATTCTGAGGCACAAACCACTAAGCAAATGCACAGAAAAAGAATAATAACAGGGAATCTCTATGTATCACTCTGCTGTAATTAAATGCATGAAATCTATATTAAAATGCAACTCAGGGTCCACTCATTTTCCCACTCCAGATTACACAGTGGAAAAATTATTTTGGTACAGAACAAAAAATTTCCAAATCTACACCTGTGTGACTTCTAAGGAAAGTACATTTGTTTGGTCACTAAAGTAGTTTTCCCTGCCACTTACAAAGCTTGCTACAGTTTCACAGCAATAAATATTTCCACAGCAGAGACCTCGAGTGGACAGAACAAAATCTACTTCAAAACCAGCTCCTGAAAGATCAGCCCAGAAAAAAGACAGCTAACTGTTGAACACCCCTTCTGACTTTTTGTTTCCAAATTTCTGTGGTTGGTGGCATTGATGGGGAAAGAACTTTTTTTTTTTCCTTTTTTTAAGGGAAAAATCCCAAAAGGGTTTTTAAGAAAAAAAAGAAAAAAAAATGGCAGCAGTCCAGAAGGCTACAAGACCAGACTCCTCTAAGATTAAAAATATTTATGTTGAGCACAGAATTAATACGAGCACTTCTTCCTTGTATCTTGTAAGTGCAGCATTTGATGACAACCTGGTGATTAAGTTCCTCCACCCACAGACCCACAAAAGCCCAAGCAACAGCCTTGAGATTTCCCTGTAACATCCTCCTGTGTTGGAGGATGGGAGGGGGTCCTCAAAAACCATCTCCTAAATCCACTCCAGTTTCTGTTCACCACTAAGTAACCATATCCACATTTAACAAAACCAGGCCAGAAGGTTCATTCCAACAGTATCTCTTTTACTGCCACTTTCAAAGAGATACTTTCTCACCCTCTGTCTGCATTTGTGCTTCTTCCAAACTTGGGCTGAAAACAAATTCTCAGGATGGATATCTATGGTCCTGTGGTTCAGACTCTGCTGGGATGAGCCTGGCTCCATTTTCTGCTCCCCCCACAGAGGGGCTAGTCTCACCTGCAGAGCAGGTAAAGATGCAGCTCCAGCTCATGAAGGTGCTGTCTGTGGTCAGTGTGTGCTGCTAATAAAGGTACTGAGTTTTTGTGTATGGTGTCTCGGGGGGGTTGAGCTCACATTTAATTGCACATGGTTACAGCCATACTTTTTGTGAGGTGATAGCAGTCACACCTCTGGCCATGGCTTTCCCAGCTATCCATGAGGTTCTGCTACACCAGACACAGGACTATGGCAAGAGGAGCAGCACCCATGTGGAGAAGAACAGGACACGTAGGCTTATGAATTAGACACTCATCTAACAAGGCAGCTCTACACAAAACATTTGGTGTTTTAATGCACGTGAAATTTCAGACTTAAAGACTCTGTTTTAAGGCAGAGTGAAGGTGTTCTTTAAGATTTCAGGCACCACAACTTTGTGCATTGAAACTCTTACACCAATTAAAACTCTGTGTTAACATGTACGGATACAATCCAAACTGGCACAACCTGTGTGAAACAGAAGTGCACCTGGAGCAGGAACAGCTGGTCCCAATTTCTGTCACACAGACCTGCAGAAACCAACACATAAAGATGCTGTATGGCCATATAACTGCACTGACACTGAAAGAACTCAGACTTGACAGTGGCTCAGCTGAAAGCTATTGGTTCTGAAAAAACCAAAAGCACTGTTTTTTGAGTTCCTGGGTAACTAACAGTTAAAGCTCTGCTTTCAAATTGTCCATCCTGAAGTGGTCATAGCAGGTGGAAGTAGCAATCCTCACAGTGCAACAGTGCAAAAGATGGAGTGAAACCCCATAGCCAGTTTAAGGATAAGCCTCACAGTTTCCATTACTGCTACTGTAATGATTTTGCAACTCTCATTTATTTTTCACCATTTCAGCTGCTAGTTTGTGGCAAATATTTGGGGGAAAAAAAAAATATAACCCAAAACCCCAGAGACTGCCCATCCTTGACAGGAACAGTCCTGGCATGCCTGGAATGTGTAAAACCACAAAAGAGCCATTTCTGTTCATATTACACCTTATGAAATCCCCTTTTAAAGACGACTCAGCACTGGAGGCTTTAGGCACTCAGCAGAGCCCTTATAGGATTGCCTTTTACTTTGAAATGTGACTTATCAGCCAAAACCCAGGCGGGTTTGGGTATCTGACTGTTGTGCCTTTTGCTTTGAACTCCGGGACCGTTATGTGCACGGCCGCCAAACTGGTCAAGCCATTTTCCTCCCCTCCTTTGTTCCGAGGTTCAGGATAGATAAAAGCTGCACCAGGCTTGCTGCCTCACCAATGCCAACTTGACTGTTAATTTTACATTTAAGGAAAAAAGCAAATAATAAAACCCAAGGCCACCCGCAATGATTATCACTGTTACCCACACAAAGGCCAGAACAACCACAGCATGATTCAACAAGGCCTGGGCTGCAGTGGCTATCTCTGGACACGCATGAGAATGTTATTTGGCAATGCCATTCTGCAGCTCTCTGACATGTCCTTTTCTGTTTCTGAGTCTTTTTCTTCACCCACACTGCCTGTTGAAACATCAGCACAGTGGCAGCCTGGTGAGAGCAAGGCTTTGATCAGCCCCATCTGCTTATAGGGCACCTATAGGGCACAAGCTGAGCAGATGCCCAGGGAAGCTGTGGATGCCCAACCCCTGGAAGTGCTCAAGGCCAGGTTGGAAGGGGCCCTGAGCAACCTGGCCTGATAGAAGATGTCCCTGCCCATGGCAAGGGAGTTCAACTAGATGATGTTTAATCACTTCCCACCCAAACCAGTCTGTGATTCTATATGAGTTTGCTTTGCTGGAGCAATGAGGTGATCAACTTGTGTTTACTGCATTAGTGAAGTGCTTCCCATACCATCTCCTGAAGTGCCTCAGGTCAAACCCTGCTCCTGTTTAAGTTACCAGGTAATCTTTATGCTGGCTTCTTTTTGCTTTTTATCTCTCTTTTTTTCATTTCTGAGGTTTCCAGGATCACCCTTCCAGGCAGATCATCACTACAGGCATGTGGCAATCTGTAGTGTGAGGCTCATGTCTGGCTTGAACTTCAGCACCAGCTCAGTGCAAAATCAAGCTGAAACAGGGAATGTTAACCCAAATTTCCAGCACTTACTGCCTTTCGTTTGTGAAGACAAGGAGCCCTGAAAAATGCAAACATTGTAGTTCATAAGCAAGAGGTGTGCAGGACAAACATTAAAGACTGTAAGAAAGCACAGGCAAAGTAGTATCTTGTACAGAACTGAAAAAAGAAAATATAAATGATAAGCAGGAATTCCCCAGTGGGCTGAGTATATCAGTGTGATTGCTTTCAGGACTTTTTTTCTTGTTGTACCACCTTGATTTGCATACAAAGCATCTCTAACAGGAAATAGCATCTGTCCTGGGAAAAAAAAAAGAAGGATAAGGATTTTTACTGCCAAGACAAAAATGTCTTTCAGCACCATATGACATGCCAGAAAGCCCCTCTCCTCACAAAAGCAACTTGCATTGGCAGAGCTGCTTGCATTGCAGCTCTTCTTCACTCCTTGCTCTGCGTCCCATCCCGGGGGCAGAAGTGCATAACTCAGCTCCTCAGGAGAGCTTCCATAGTTAGAAAATCTGAAAATGAAAGAAAAAAACAAGCAGGTGAGTTGATTTGCATTCCAGATTCACAATTAACACTGCACCAAATTAGTTTGTAGGAAGTGAAAGAGTAAAAAGGAAAAGCGTCAACTTGAAAATGCAAATCTTACCCTACTACAATCACAAGCCACAGCCAGGATTCCTATAGGATAGGAAGGCACCAGTAAGAACCCATTTTTCATTACTTTTTCAATGTGATCACTTCATGAACTTGACAGTGGCTTTTGATATGTGTTTTCAATCCTGTACCATATATAGCCAGTTTTATTCCCTGGAAAGAACATGAACGGAAAAGCAAAAACCCTTTAAAATTATTGTACAGGGCTTGCTGTCTTTTCTTTCTCCTTTTTGTCTTTTATTGAAACCTTCCTACACTAAAAAAAGACTTTTATTAAATTAGTACAGTATAAAAAACTGATCTTTTCCCAAGGCTCTTGGATCGTCAAGAATATAGGTTGCTGCTTTGAAACTCACACACCAACTTGGCAGCACAGCATGGAATCACAGCATTGTGTTTGAGTATGGTATACATACATGGATACATACTATTCCTCTGCACACGGTTCCCAGGGGCCGTGGCTCAAGCCCAGCAGTGAGCACAGTGAGGTATGTTCCACAGCCCTGTGCTCTGGTATTGCAGGACTTCAGCTGTCTGTGGCCATCCACAGCCACAGCACCAGGGGAAGCACAGCAGTGAGTAAAATCGTGCTTTCCAGATGAGTGAGACAATGCTAGTTATGACACTACATCTCTTTGCTTTGTTCTGCAGAACTTAGGTCATCCCCTCATCTGGCTGGGCTCTGTGTCTCTTCCTATGGGAGCCCACACCATTAGCAGGGAGAAGTCTTTGCCACCCCAGGGATCCTCTACGCTCCTCTTCCCTCCTGGCTGCTGAGAAACACTCAGGCTTTCCACGTAAGTGATCATCTGGGCACAGCCCTGTGTCCCAGCAGCTCTGCCACTCCTTAGGGGCTGGGACAGTTGCTGGGACCAGAGACCAACTGGACCTTAGAAAAGAAACTGCAGCAAAGACCAGCAGCATACTGGGCTGCAGGAGCAGAAAGAACCAAGAGATCTCAGCAGTCATGAGACCCCATCTAGACACTGCATCTTGTTTTGGTACAAGAAACACTTGGACAAATTACAGCAAGTGCAGTGGAGGAGCACAGGTGGACTTGCCTGAAGAGAAGAGGCTGTGGGAGCTGGGCTTGTTCACCCAGGGCAAGATACAGCTTTGAGGGATGCAGCAGCAGCCCCAACACCTGCAGGGAGGTGACTGGGAACACAGCTGAGTTCACCTAAAGCAGGACTTGACCAAACAAAGTCATGAATAACCTGGTCTGAACTCACAGCTGACCCACCCAAGATCCCTTTCAGCCTAGATTATCCTACATCTAACTGCCTCCAGTGCAGACTTTGGAGGAAACGGTCAGAATCACTCAGCACTCCCCCAAGTGAAAAGAGTTAGAGAAACAACCACATCCCAAGACCATGAAGGCCCAGAAGGCACCCCTGGGCACTGTGTTCTTCTCAGGACAAGACAAACCCCAGTCCTGCATGCAGTCCCACAGTAACTCACATGCAACTGTTCATCTCAGTTGGGGTGTCAGTGGCCAAGGAACCTTTGTCCATGTCCCATGTGCAGCACATGCATGTCCATCTTTCTCCCCTGTGTATGTCCATAAATACACACCACACATAGTTACAGAACAAGCAGGATTCCCTAAGCCCCATGGCTTAGAATTCCCTTAGCCAGTCACAAAAGGGCTCTCCAGACATTGCCTGAGGTGGCAGCCTCTATTCCATAGGATGGATATAACTCAAGAAGCCTTCCCTCTGCCCCACAAACTGCACAGCTCTGGTGCAGCATGACCCAGCTACACTGTTAACATAGCCATACCATCCTCTCCATCCCTTGTGTCATAAACACTGTTGGAAAAATGCCTTTCTTTCAGTCAAAATAGCTTATGTTACTAAGGGACAGGAAACGTTCACAACTGAGAAGATGAAAAGGGACTTTACAGATAGCACTACCAAACTGCAGATTTTTAGAAGGACCCATACAAACCACAAGACCACTGTCACATGTGCTGGGTGGGCAGAAGAGGAGGAGGTGGAAAAGGAGAGGTTCATTTTCTCACCCCAGGTCACCAAGAAAATCACTGGCTGAGACATAAATCAACTTCTTCCCCACTACCCTTGAGTCTGGATGCTCCCTGTCCTCTTCATGCATCTGCTTGATAGCCAAGCTGTGTGTGCTCCTCATGTGGCACATAACCACACTTCTTTTTGGAGACCATTGCTGAAGCAAATGCCAGCTCCCCACCAGAAGTCAGTCCTGACCAAATATCATCTTTCAAAAATGCAAACTTGCATCCTCATTAAAAACCTGTCCAGCTTTGATAATATGCCCACCAAAGTGTTCTGAGATGTGGCCTTGTCTCACAGGAGCTTTAGAGACTCTAAGGGTTCATCCACATGTGAGTTACTTGTATTTGGAAGTGAGACCAGCAAGCCTTTTTACACTTACCTATTCAAAGAGTTTTATTTTCAGTAGAAAGAGGGTATCAGACCACTCAGTTTCAACTGCTGCTGAAACTCCTGTGTGACCCAGGACAGCTCAACACAAGCAGTTATGAATCTCATAGTGATTTGTGGTAAACTAAATTTCTGTAAGTGCACCCATACCAATGTCTGCATAAATCAGCAAGAAAACCACAGCTTCAGTCAAAATTAGTATCTTTGTACAGAAATAAAGACTGAAAATCCCCATATCCAGCTCCTTGTTGATAGGTAAGCTCTTGAAGCCAGATATATCTTCAGAAGCAGCCTCCTCCTCTTCCCACCCTCCCATTTCTCCAATCTTTGAGCTAGGCCTCAGAGCAATACTTTGCAAACTTGTTTGCCAAAGGAGAAGGATGCTTTCTGTCTGGGAAGCCAGGAAGACTGTGCTGGAGCAGAGCAGACCCTGGACATGCAATTACCCAGGCAGCAGCAACAATATGTTAATTCACTGGATCACTCTGAAATGAAGCACAGTGCAAGTCCCTGGAAAAAGTGAAAAGGAGCCTGTTAAGGAAACTGTGTGAAGGCCTTGTGCTCAGCAGCCCCTTGGAGTCCAGACAAGGATGGACTTTGCACAGACATCATTTTTAGACCTGAACTGGCAGCCAGCACGCCTGCTCTTCCCACCGCAGGGCATCCAGCAGCAATGACGGGAACCATGCTCAAGGCTGACAGGGGACACTGAGCAACATCCATATTTTTAAGAGCTGCAGAGACATGCATTAGCCCCTGCAAGGGGCATCTGTGGAGCACTCATCCAGGGTAGATCACAGCCAAAATGTCATGCACTCTGTCAGTGTCCAGAGATTTCTCACACTGTCAAGAGAGCAGTCTCCTCCTTGGTGTCTGCAGCTGCCAAGTCCATATCCCAAGCTCAGCTCCTCTATTCAGTCACCCAGAGCTCCTTAGGTAACTCCTGTCTTCCAACAACAAACAACAAACAACAAAGGCAACATAGCAAGGATAGGAGAAGTAGACTGAAAAAGTAGACAGAGGAAGAGTCACAAAAATCTCTGCTACCTCCCTATGTTGGACAGACCTGCGCCCATCTGCACACCATGAATGCAGATTCCAGGTATCACAAATCTCCTTGAGGAGCAAGCAATGATTTCATCACAGGCAAGGGCAGCTTTAAACCTGCACAGCCTCTTATAGAGAAATTTCTGCTGTAATACCTACATAGATTAAACTCACCAAGTGGAAGAGTTGCACACCAAAGCTCTTTCTGCATAAGGCTGTTGACCTGAGCTGATATATTGAGGTCAGAGGCTCACCTGTGCCGACACACTCCTTGAGGAAAGAGAGTGTTGCTTTCATGCATAAATACAGCTGTTACCCTGAGGAGCAGGGGGTGACCAGTTTAATGCCAAGAAGTTTAAATTCAGTTCTTACATTGCATCAAAACTCCTGGGTTGCTGCAGAAACAGGATCAACAGCAGCAAACATCTGGAGAAAGTCTTCTGCTAGCTTCTGCTATGCACTGGCTTTTTCTGGAGACAGTTTTTTGAGCGTAAGACTAAGACAAATCTTGTTTAAAAATGTATCTGTTTCCCACATATTGAGTTTTTCTCTCCAAGGAGATGGGAAAAGTAAACCACAAAATTAAGCTGCAAAGACAACAGTGCCTAGCCATGAGCCCTGGCCTTTGCAGCATTCCTGATGGCTGACCGTAAATGGGAGCACTTCACTGCCAGATGATGTGTCCCACATGAGATGAGTTTCCTGAAAAGCACTGACAACATGCAGTTAAAAGCCCAGTTCAGACAAGCAGCGAAACAAGTCTGTTTTCTGGTTTTTGAGCTGAATATTCAACACTTTCCATGTTTGCTCTCTCACAGGTTATCTGGACTGCACAATCAGCAAAGTTGCAAAAACACTTGCTGGGGCTCAGCTACCAGGCAGTCTGTAATGGAGCTGTTCTGGAGGAAAACAGAAGTGTTATTGTGCTCACGGCTGTCCCAATACAATTAGTCATACGTGATGGAGAGATACGCGTCCTCACAGAGCTCTTACTGCCTTGTCAACAGATGAAGTCAAAATGAAAACATCCTAACTATCAACAACCAACCTGAAAGCTGAATCATGAACCCTGAAAGCAGCCTCAATGCTACAGAGATTTCTTCCCTGCAGAAGAAGACAGCTGGATTCCTTCCATCTGTCCTTTTTTTCTTCTTCCCATATAATTTCTTGACACTGCTCAATGAAATGAAGTTTCTTCTTTCAGCTCCCCACTCAAGCAACCCTTCTCTCCTCCAGCTGAGTGATGCTGTAGGGCCAGGAGAAGAAACCACATTTGAGGCAAGAAGAGGAAAAGGCCAGTGCTTGGATGGTGGGAAGCAACATCCCAATTGTCTTCTCTGTGTGACTTCAGAAAACTTCCCCAACGTTGCTTTGTCTCATTTCCCCACTGAAATAGCAAGTTCCTCACCATACTGGGTGACTACCTGGCCTGGTATTACCAATCTGGGCTTAATACTGACAATAATCAGAGGCTGATGGTGTGCCTAAACCTCCCTTACATTGTCAACATCTCATTGGATCATACAGCAACATTCAGCACAACCCAGACCATGGTTTCATGCAGCACTTCTACATTTGTGCACTTCACAAACGTCTCTGTCCGTGTCTTCAACTTCCAAAGCAAACACTCCCTATCACAACAGCACCACTTCTATACTGGAAGCTTAGGAAATTCACATTCTCTCTTCACCACTTAACTGACATGGTTTGACAGGACATACTTTTGCAGCTGCTCTAGTGACAGATGTAGAAGACTGTCAAACAGAAGTGTGGAGTTTGGGTCATGGCTGGTAGCAGGGGCAGAACATCACAATGCCACTCAGTTGTTGGGACCCCTCTAGAGGGAATGTTACCTGTCCAGGAGGCACAACACTGATCTCTAAGGGATCCTGTGGTCACCTCAGGGAGGACACTGGATCTACACATGCACTGCACAATGGCAGACCTGGGAGCAGAAATCCAGCAGTTCCTCTTGATAACCATTACAAAATTCATTAGGAAACAAATTTCTCTTTTGGAAGCCTCTTTCCTGGTACTGACTTTTGAGATGCAATTTGCAATTCCAGGGCTCCAGCAAGGTACAAGGGGAAGCATGCTCTGCTCCATGCTGAGGGTGGCCAGCAAGACAAGGAGCTGTTCAGTGGCTCCACATCCATGTCAGAGCTCATAACAGAAAACAAATCCTCCAGATTCAGGTGATTCCCAGGCCAAGTCTCAACCAAACCCACACATGTGCGCTCATACCAAAGAGCAGACAAAAAGAGCAGACACATCAAGACCGAAGAGCAATTGCAGTAGGTTGCCATGGCAGTGTGCATGGGTGATTTTATCACCCTTATCAGCTGCAACAGCATTTAAGCCCATTATCAGAGAACACTGGCATTTTTTTAAGGGTGCACTGGGTGGAAGAAGCAGAAAATCAGTGTCAGGCAGAAGACAGAAGTCAGCACACAAAGCAGGATCCCTTGCTTTAAGCGAGCTGCCTCCCAAGGGCACAGGGACATCTACCCAGCCCCGGGCTCATGCTGGAGATGATTGGCAATGCTGGGCTGCCCAGCAGCCCCCAGCCCAGTGAGCTCTCCCCTGTACAGAGGGATGCACAGCCCTCCAGGGAGCACGGCAGCAGCAAGTGGAGGGCACTCGCCTGTGCTCTCCATGGAGCTGAGGGAAGTAGGTCAATCCTTCTGCTTTGCTGAGCCTTTTGGCAGGTCGGTGCCACGCTGCCATCGCTGCTCACAGCTCGTCACTTGTGCTGCATGACAGCCACGTCGTTCAGAAGTTAACAAATTCAATACATTAATTAAATCAACCTTGGCATCCATTCAAAACTCATCTCGTGGCTTTTTTGTTCTGCCTTTTTATTCCTTACTGTTGGTAGTAAAGAGACCAAGAGAGGAGAGATGCAAGAAAAGGTTGCTAAGGAGCGAGCCAGTTTTTATCTCTTTCTTTATCTCAGTTTTTTATCTCTTCTTTATTTCAGTTTTTATTTTCCTGCTGCTCTCCTGTCACAGAATCACAGAATCATTAAGGTTGAAAAAGATCTCCAAGATCATCAAGTTGTTGCAGAGATGCTTTGTTTTCCTCAAGGGAATGAAACAAATCCACATGGCACCACTCCTCATGCCTCTTTCCTCCTCCCCTGCCCTGGACAAAATGACCTTTTCTACCTCCTTGCAGGCTTTGCAAACAGAATCTGACACACCCTGGCAATCCTTTGGCTCTGCTGCAGATACTTGCTGCACTGAACATGGACTTGGCAAGCAAGCTAAGCTGGCATAGCTGGCAAAGGGAGGGCATATCAAAGTGTGATCTGCAGCCTCTGGGCCAGGCTAGACACACTGCAAGGTGGGAACACATCTTCCACCACCAGACTGAGCAAAGCCAGAAAGCAGCAGGGAGACCACTGGAAATGGCTCGTGCCAGCCAGGGTCTCCTCTGGTCACTCTTCCATGCAGTTCCTGACTTACACCATATGCCAGCACTGCTTGATAGGTGTGGTCATGAACATGGGATCACACTGGAGAAGCCATCCAAGACAGGTTAGTGGATGGTCACAGAGCTCTAGATAAAGACCACAGGATGAGGAGCTGCCATTTGCATGGCATCCTCAGTGACATCAGGACACGCAGGTGAGCTGCTCACACCTGCCCTCTTCCACAGACTGACAAGGACACTGGGATCACTCTGTCTAATCTCCCATGTCTCTTCACTACAGCAGATCTTCCCTCTTCCACCAAATCTTCTATTTCTGCTGAGGCCTCCCTGCCCTGTGACTATCACCTGGAAGTCAGGATGGTGACACAACCTGCTGCCTTTCTGTGCTGTGACTAACAGATGCCAAGAAAACTGCCATTCTCAGTTGCAGGAGTTTAGTTAAAGACATTGGGATCATCCCAGAAGAACACTCTTCTGGCTTGGATCCTAGGAGAAAGTTTATTGTTTTTCCATATTCTTCATGTTTTCTATAGCCTTGCTGTCCTGGGGAACCAGGACTAGGGAATATGCCAGGTGCCACCAGACCAAGCCCATGCTATTTCTTCCAACCAAGCATTGTTTCCTCCTTAGATTGATATGAAAGATCTCTTTGTCAAAGAGAGAGGTGTT
This sequence comes from Cinclus cinclus, assembly GCF_963662255.1. NCBI lineage: Eukaryota > Metazoa > Chordata > Aves > Passeriformes > Cinclidae > Cinclus > Cinclus cinclus. Next base: position 142,088,163 of record NC_085046.1, on the reverse strand, counting down.
TTGTATCTGTATGGTGGTATTATGCACAGAAAGTCATCTGCAGTCTGTTCCCTGCTATCACCTCAAAGCCATACTTGTCCTGCCTGCTCAAAATGCAGCTGTTTACTTTCCACGTCAGCACTACTGCCTCTCCTTTTATCCACTCTCCTTCAAAACAGCTTCTAAAATACTGAAAACAGTTCTGGGTAGCTCTTCCTCCAGACTCCTGAAATGACACCCTGCTGTGGTGCTGCTTTGCTGGCCAGCAGAAGTCAGTACATTGGAAAATCTGGCTCCCAGCACTTGCAGGTGCTGCAGTTGGGTGCTGCTCTCCAAGAAGAAAAGGACATTTCATGCAAAACCTACTGCTCATCCCTTACTCAGGGCTATGAAAATAGTCTTAAAAGCACTTTGAGCTCCTCTGATATGAAAGGCACCAGAAGAACACAAAATATCCCTTTCCCCCATGGCACAGGCTGTCACAGAGTCTCTTTGCAAGTGCAGGAAGTCATTTCTTTGCAAGAAAGCTGCCCCTCTTCACACAGGAAAGATGATGTGTGATGCTCTGCCAGGCTGAGGATCAACAGTCCCCTCTGATGCTTTCCTTGCCTTTTGTATGTTGGCCATGCACACCCCAGGCTGCACACCAGCAGAGGAGTGCTCCTGGGTTGGAGGAAAGTAATGGCAGTAGAGGATACCAATTCAGGGCAAATACCTTGACTGCTGTGAAAAAGCACATCTTCCCCAACAGCACCACTGCCTGTGAGTGTCTCTCCCATGTGCTAACTATTTGCTCTGTGAAAAATACATTTACATTTCTACTTACATTTCCTTCAAACTAATCAGATTTGAGCAGGGCAGTTATGTGACCTTGTACAACAGAAGCCTTCTCAGCCATGCCAGTGGCACTGGGTGCTACATGAATGCAGAGGAAGGGAAACAGTCTTGGAGGAGATGCAGATGACCCCAAGAGAAGGCAGGAAGAGCAAAAGCCAAGTTTCAAGCAGTGGTCGCTCGTGCTGCCCAATTACGCAGTAATTCTCTTTCGCAGAGCAAAAGTTACTGAGAGATTCTGGTGGGTTTAAGAGGTGTGGGTAATGGGAGCTGCTCTGACTTTCAAAAACAGAGAGAAATGGGGTAACCACTAAGTGCAGAGTAAACACCATGGTCTCTGGGGCTCTGGGTCTTTGCAGTAGGTTTTGCAACGGGCTTTCTTCAAAGGATGAAGTGTAAGAAAGTCCCATCTCTGTGTTGCACATCCCTGCTCTGATAAGCAACGATACAGTTTACAATGATGTGATTTGGACTGCTGAAACACATCAGGTTCTACAACACAGACCTAGGAGCTGCTGGAGCACAGACAGGAGAGCAGTGATTTGCACTACCAGGGTGAAAAAGAAACCAGAAGCTGTCTTTGACACTCATACCCATAGAGCAAATGTTAGTAAGTTCAAATGGAACAGTGTCCTTAGAAGAAGAGCCATCAGCTCAGCATCATCTTTGCACTCTATTTGTCATGTTTTCTCTTGAATGAACTTCTGATGCAAGAAGTCCAAAAAGATAAACTAATTCTAATGTGTTTTCTCTTTCACAACATTTAGGTACAGGAGGAATCAAACAGTAGGGCAGGTGGACAACCCATGTGCCCTTGGAACAAGCATCATAAGCTAGGGAGCTTCACCATCCCTTTAACAGCAATTTCTCCTTCTTCCATCTTCCTCTCTCCCAGTCCTAAATGGTGGGTCCAAGGAAAATTACTGGCAGAGATAGGAGAAAAAAATCCAGAGGACCACTGTTCCCAGTGTTCCCAAATCCTGTACACTCTTTCATGTCTTCTAGGTAACACAAAGCAACAAACATCAGCCTGCTTCAGGGCTGGCCTGGGTCTTACCACAGTTGGGGTTCCTACCCCAACTCAGCCAGGACCAGCCTGCACAGACTTCTTACCCTTCCCCCTTCCTAAAAAGGATCCTCATTGTCCCCTTGAGCTCAGCCAAACCAACACGTACAAAGCACTGAGACAAGTGAGCAGTGCAGGGCAGTGTGAGTGCTCAGCCAGCCCAAGGCAGAAGGCTGAGACATTTCACACCACTGCTGCCAATGTCTCCACTGCCGGCAGCAACACCGCAGGGCCACGACAGGAAATTGGGTCTTAATCACCATCTCACTTTTCATTCCTCACTTCAGCTCTGCTATTTTAGCAGCTGCTCGAGCTGTCTCCGCACTTTCAGATGAGCAGTCGTTGGGGCACAGGGCTTAGCTTGAGCGATTTCAGGCTGCAACTCCAAATGCAAAGAGAAAAATGAAGCTGGGGGAGGCTCGGGGTACTGTAGTGATCCGGCAGCAATCAAGGCTTTTGGACACAACCAAACAAGCACCAGTCTCTTGCACAAGCTGACGCTGCCTGGGACAGGCAGCAAGGCTGGTGAAACCATATGGGCAGGACACAGGCATTGTGCAGACCTACTGACTGGGCTTGCTGCCCACTTAGGACAGCTGTGTGACATGGTCCAATGCAGATGTGTCTCCAGGTGCTTCCCCTCCTCCTTGTTCATAGCACATCTACAGATCTGCTGCAATAGCAGGTGTAGCAGCTCCCTGTTCAAGCTCTGCAGTGGCCAGGGAGAACCCCTTTTTCAGGGGGGAAATCTGCTGCCACCATAACCAGTGCAGATGGCAGAGCCAGCCCCGTACACCTGCACCCATCTAAAAGGTGATGGGTCTTGGAAAGAGACACAGCCAGAGCTCAATGGCACCCCTGTGCACCAGCATAAGAATGTTCACCAAGCACCCATCAGCCTGCACTCCCCATGCTCTCATGGCCTGTGGACCTCCAGAAGGCAAGTGTTAAAATTATGAAAGCAATCGTTGTCACAAAACTAATTAAATCTTTGAGGAATTTACTGTCCCCGTACTGCCTCAAACAACACTGGAATTATTCCTGGAAAGATTCCACACTGCTCTTATGCCATGCCCTGCCCTCAAGTCCTACTTTTCCTCCCCTTCACATCCCTGGGTCACATATGCAGTGGGTACACAGACTGTGGGTGATTCAGTCACTGCCAAACTGCAAGTGACCTACAGGAGTTTTCCCTTCTCCAAGCTGGCTTTGATCTGACCATCATCTTCTTCAGAAATGGATGGAAAGTCAGACTCGCTGCAAGAAGGATCTACTAAACTTGCTTTAACACCCCCCTCTTCCCCAGCAGCCCGCCAGAGCCTGGGGCATGAGCACTGCTACAGCAGGTGTAGGAGCAGGTGTAGGATTCATCTCACCCACCCTAGAGCCATCTGAAGGATTGTATCTAGTCAGAGTGAGCTGGCTGGGGCACGCCACATCTCATCAAAGAAAGGTGTTTGCAGCCTTGGCATCTGCATCCAAACAAGTCAGCATGGGGTGTCTTTGCAGGTGATGAAGAATCTGCCATACAGCCAGGGAAGATGAAGGTGCAATCTTTTCATCAGGGGTCCACCACACCTCAAACCCCATGGACAATGTTGACTAGATCATCCCTGGCTGCACTGCTGACCTACATGGGGGGAGGGAGTGCCATGAGAGGACTCCCACCTTGGCAACCAGTCTAATATAAAAAAGCAGACATTTCCAGAGGGCAAAACTGCTTTCAAAGCCTAACTTCAGCACCTGACATGTCACTGCGTCCACCTCAGTGCATTTCCACCCTTTAATCCTCCACTGCTCCAGCAAGGGGAGGCAGAATAGCTATGTCACATTTCAGCTTCCCGCCTGGTGCTCCAGTTCTCCCAGTTAGCAAAGATGGGTTTGTGCTCATACAGAGCAAGGGACCAGGTATAGATGCACATTAGCTCATCCCTAGCCTTGCCTCTGTGGGTAGCAGCTTTTGGCAACCAAGCAGGTTGGGAACTAGGAGCAGCAACATCTCAAACAGCTCCACAGGGATTCATTTCACATGAGGATGGTTATCAGAGCATACAGATGAGTAGTACCTTCAGCACAGCTGTATTAACACATCTCAGTAAAACTCCCTGAGACTCCAAGACAGAAAATGCCACATGGGCAGCTAATTTCTACCTAATAGCACATTTTCCTCTGGCAGAAGTTATAGACTGCAAGTGCTTCATGAGCCATTGCAGGAACATTTGTAGGCACTACTGAGGAGCTCAGAAATTTAATTATCTCTTTTTAAATCACCTGTGTGACTTAAAGACCTATTTGGACTTCAGGTGCCCTGGGATCTGTTATCCCTGATCTAGTTGCTCGACTGGCATAATCTTGAAGTTACCACGCAGGCCAATCACGTTGCTATAAATTGTTCTACCTAATCACCAAACCCTCAAACATGCCCATAAAATCCACCATCCCAAACTGACAGGGAGAGAAGAAAAACCCCAACAACCACTTCCTTATTCTAATTCACTACTTGCCTGAACTTCCCAAATGATGGTAAGAGTACAAATCCCCTCTACTGGGGTCAGCAAATTTTTAGCATGAACAAATGGCCAAGCATCTTTAAACATTATATATATATACATACATATATATTTATTTAGGGAAGTTATTATGCTTCTCGGAAACTTTTTGCAATACAATTACCAAGGCTCAACAGCAGTTTTTAGAGCGCAGTGGCAGTTCACAACCTGAACCAAAAGACATACCAGGAACAAACCCTCTTACTAATAATGGCCTGCAGGGCTGGAAAGCCCCAGTGCCTCTCTCAGCCTGTGCTTCACTGAGGCGACATGCCTGGGTGCTCAATTTGAATATGTATAGCTGAGACCACCCACGGGGAAGCACAGATACTGCCTCTGAGCTGCCATCCTGACCTCAGTGATGCAAGGTGAATGGGGCAGGGGCAAGTGTTCTCATTTCTCTACTCCAAAAATATTTCCACCAAGTGATGGTTAAGAGCAATCATCAAGAGTTTTGGGGCTTTTTTAGGCATGCCAATGCAGGAGGATATGCCCAAAGTGGAAGATCACACTGGTAAAGTTCCTGATGCCCGACCCTTGCTGTCACTGACTGATGCTACATAATCCCCAAAAGCCAAACTCCCATCCTTTCTACCAAGAGCAACATCAGATTATCAGTCAAAAAAAATTTAGTCCTGAGGTAGTTTCATAGCATGTGAATATCTCTGATGCAGAGCCTAAATGGAGGAAGCCTTAAAGGCATTTCCTACTCTAGAAGGCAGGGACCTAACTGAGACTATGTTACAAGCCATCATGCAGGGGTTTCTGTTGTAGCCAGATGCAATATGTTTTTGGTTTTTTTTATTTTACACATGAGCAGCACGCAGTTCTTTACTCCAAAGACTTTTAATCCAAGGAGTTCTTTACTCTTCTGCCTGAAGAACAGAAACTCCAATGAATGTAGCTAAGTATCAAAACCATAGAATCACAAAATGGTTTGGGTTGTAAGGGACCTTCAAGGATCATCTAGTACAACTCCCCCTGCTATGGGCAGGGACATCTCTCACTAGATCAGGTTGCTTAGAGCTCTGTCCAGCCTAACCTTGAACGCTTCCAGGGATGGGGCGTACACAGCTACTCTTGGTAACCTGCTCTAGTGTCTCACCACCCTCACATTAAATGCTGAGACCCAAATCATGCTGTTGGGACACAGCACAGATCCTCAGACCAGATTTTTCTTCCTGGGCTATGGCTCATGTTTGCTGAGAAATCAGGTGCAGCACCTGACACACTTCCACTGCCCCACTGGAAGGTCCTGCCCCAGGCTACTGCTGGTGAAAGGGACACACTGCTCAAGCCACAGCTTCTCAGTCATGGCCCAACACCTTTTGGGAATCCAAAGATCCTCAGCAGTTTAAGGATGGTGTGAACCACAGGTGATGCCCAAGAGTGGTCCAGGTGGAGTCCCAGCCATCCCCAGTGACACCACCCACACACACGTAGGAACATCAGGCAGAGCCATCACTGTCAGCATGGCCCTCGCTGCAACGCTCCCTTGAAAAGTTTCTCCTTTTAACTCCAATTTTCCCTCACTGCTGTATGGCTAAAGTCTCCTCAGTCCCCTGCCATCCACGTGGGTTAACAACTAGCCAGCAGCTCCTGCCATCCTGTACATACTCCCCACCTTCACAGCTCTGTTCCTTTTGCATCTCCCCCAAGGGCAGGGTCCTTTCTCTTGCCCATCACTTCTTAAATCTCACACAGCCTTGAGGCCAGGGGTTTTGGAAGCAGAGGGAGGTTCAGACCCACACTCTCAGGTAGCCTGCAAATTTGTGCCTGAATGTAGTAATTCCAGGGCCTCTCACAGAGCTGAGTACATTCAGTACAACTTCCACTTGCCATTGAGTCGACGTGGTCTTTTTTTTTCGCACTTTACTGCAGCCAGTATTTTGCCCCTAATGATTCAAAAGTTACATGCTGCAACAGCAGTTGCCTTACCTGTTTCTGCACCTTCTGGTTTGTTCTGCTGCAGAAGAGGTATAATGGCTCTGAAAAAACACAAACAAAACAAAAAAACCCCAAAGAATCGAGGAAAGACACTAAAAGCATCTGTTAAAAAGACAAATATTGCACATCTTAAAGAACAGCCATAAAGCTGCAGCCTTTCAACACTAGCTTTCATTTCAAGGTGACATGAGATGCCCCATACCCTGTACCCCACTCAGGGATGCAAAACCCCCCCTGTGAACCCTTTAGATGGACAAACCAAGGAGAAAAGGTGCCAGAGACCCAAAGCACATTCACAGAAAAGCATGGAGAGTTAAATTAAGGTTCCTGGCTCTTGGCATCATGCTACAGCTGTTATAAAACAGGATATCCATCTCAGCAGCACAGCTATCAATATTCCAGCATGAGTCATCTGCAATACTTATCTAATGGTGAGTAAGCTGCTCCTGTTGGTCATACTTTCCAGAAAAATCTGTGAAGAAAACAAGAAGGAAGAAAAAAACCCTATCAGAACATGTTATCAAAGAAATAAAATGTAGGGGATGGTATCTGGTCAGCAAGACAGCACCCAAAGTGGCAGAGGAAAAGGTGATTTGGGGGTCATTGGATGAAACAAGCACACCAGGAGCCCCAAGACAAATATTAGGGTCCATATGGAGTATGAGTGAAGTACCACTAGATCAACCATAATGTGACCCTTCCTGCTGGTGGATACTTCAACCACCACCTGTGACAGGGGCTGTACATGACACAGCTTTTGGGACTGGGACTCCAACCTGTCAGTCTGAGGGATTGTGCTCATCACTTCCTTGCTTGGCAGTGAGTGATCATCCAAGTGAGGACACAGTGCTCAGGAAGAGCTGCTTGGGGTTAGTGTCTTTAACATCCCCAGCAGCAGGGAAACCCCAATACAGCCATGCACTGGGTGCAAAACAATCCTGAACATGGGGGATGCTTCCCCACCTGCCCGTGTTTTAACTAAAGCACAACAACTAAATTGCAAATAATTCAATGGTGAAAATAATGAAGAAAAAGATAAAGACACCACCTTTCAAGTCTTTCATCAAGTTTGATGAAAGCAACCCTGAATGACTGCACAGGCTCATTTGTACCCAGCCATACATGACCTTTGTGTTCACTACCTGCCTGCACCTTGTAGAATCTGCTGAGCTACAGCAGCTGAGGTCAAGCCTTAGAGAACTTTCTCACAGAGAAATCGCTGCTGGGAAGGTGGAGGAAATACCCCAGGGGTCTCCCAAGGGGGTATGGGTGCCTCACAGAGATTTCAGAGAGGAGCTGGGGAGCGGGGACTGTGAGGGAAGAAAACCCCAAACACCTCCACAACTTCACGTGCCAGAAAGTGAGAGAAAACCCCATGTATGAATCACCCTAAGCTAATTCTCAGAAGTGTTTCACACAGGCTGCCATGCAGGCTCCTGCCAGAGCAGAGGAGCCCATTTGCTGTTCTTGCAGCCCAGCTGTGAGGCTTTGTGGGCAAGGGGATCCCATGCTGGGCACAATGCTTCTGTCATCTCGCCTGCAAGCGGGAGAGGCACAATGGCATGGCTGTGGGGACCAACACAGATCCACCAAACCCCAAGACCTCCACACCCAAGAGTGAAGCCTGAGATGGCCACCTTTGTCTCCTCCTATGTCGAAAGGACTGGAAAATAAGAGCTCTTGTCACAGCTAGCATATTATAGAATCACAGAATGGTTTGGATTGGAAGCTGACCTTAAAGATCATCTTCTCCAAATCAACTGTCATGGGCAGGGACAGTTTCCTGGCACAGTAGACCATGTTGCTTAAAGCCTCATCCTGGTCTTGAATGGCTCCAGGCATGGGGCACCTACAACTTCTGTGGGCAAACTGCTATATCATCTTACCACCCTCATCATAAAATAATTCCTTCCTCATGTCCAAACTAACCTCTTTCAGTATGAAGGCACTCTCCCTTGTCCTATCTCTCCATGTCCTTGTCAAAAGTCCCTCTTCAGACCTCTTGTAACCCCTTTAGAACATGTATTCTAAGGTCTCTCCAGAGCCTTCTCTTCTCCAGTCTGAACAATCCCAGCTCTCTCAGCCTTTCCTCACATGTGGAGCCTTTCCTCCAGCCCTCTGATCATCCCCATGATGGTCATGATCATCTCCTCCTCTGGACCTGCGAAAACAGATCCATGTTCCTCTCATACTGGGGAGCCACTGCTGGGCCCATTTCACACTGCCCCCCCCAGCACTGCTCAGGGTGACCTCTGTTTTCCCTGTCTGCTCTGGGGACAAAGGCTCTTGTCAGACAAGTGCAGGAACTGACACAATCAAGAACGAGCTAGACTGTTGTTTTTCCTCTGGGTTAAATTTTGTTCAATCGGTGCTGTAGTGCAGCAAGATCCCATGCACCCAGGCACCACCAGCAGGGATGGGACAGAAATCAGTTTGAGAGAATAAAGAGAGCAGGATCAACCCCTGTGCATGGGCACACTCACACCAGGTGAAAAGGGCCACATAACCACACTCTCACACAGCCATTCTCAGCATTTAAGCCTTGGAATAAAACTGATTCCTTCACTGGAGCACAGGCTCTTTATGGGGACAGCCATTTAGAATTAAAACCAAGCCAACTTAATCTCTCCTGAAACCTCAAACTTATTTTCATATACACCTTCTTCTTCCCCCCCCCCCCCTTTTTTTTTAATAGGATTAAGAAGGGTCTCCCTGAAGCATAAACACCATAAGCATCCACCTCAGGCAAACACATAATCCTGCCCAGAAACAAAACAAGCACCTTAATCCCAACACTCTTGTTTAAAAGCTTCTCTAAAATTTAGAAAATTTATTTTTATGTTCACCCTAATTACCACCATAACAGGTGAGATCCATTTGCTACGAAAGCATCAGCATCCTTCTGTCTCAGCAGGTCACCATCTCCTCCCTGATACACCTGTACTGAGCTGACCAAGCAACTTGCTGCTCCAGACTTTCCCACCCCAGCTCTTCCTGTCCACCTCTTTCCATTTGAATTTATCTGAAGCACACGAGAACTGGACCCAGTAAGCACTCTTGGGAAGACAACTTTCCTCTGAGAAACCCTCCTACTTTTCTAGGTTCTCCTCTGAGATGTTCCTACTAGAGTTTTTTAATTCTGGGTTTGGGGCTTGATTTGGTATTTTTTTGTTTCAGTTATGCTGTATGATCAAAATTACCTTTAAAATGTAGACAGGGTAGAGGGGGGGAAATAGTAATATTTTCTTGCCAAGATGCAAATAAAGTGCTGAGTAGGAAGTGAACTGGCCACAGATGTAATCTAGCCCTGTCAGTGCTTTGGAGCATGTGTGATGAAATATTAGACACAAATTAGGAGATTCCTGCAAATGAAAAGACCGTTTTCAATTTTTGGTGAACAAAAAAAAAAAAAAGAAAAGAAAAAAAAGAAGAGAGGTCTATTTGGTCTAATATAGCATTTAGCCTAGCCAGTTTTGCAGGAATAAAAAGAACAAAATCAATAATAACCTCTGCAGCAACCTATCACAGCTCTGCACATTTCTACTGGTAAATAAAGGTAGCTGTATTACAAGGATTGCCCATCTGTACTACAATACAAAGGCAAACAAATGTGCACTACCAGCTTTGGACCAAGGCTCTGGAATTTACAGAAGCAAGGAAAAATCAACAGGGGCTTTGCCTGAATAAAGAGTGCTGGTTTAAGCACACATGGCTTGTGCCAGTGTTCAGCTTGGCTTGCATGCGTGTGTGCACAGTTAAAGATAACTATCTCGATATATTTATATCAAAGAGGGAGAGCGACAAAAAAACCTCGCATGCAAAACACGGTGACGTTCACACAGATCTTGCAGATCTGGAGGCAACTGAGGCCTCCCACAAGAGGTCAAAGCTCTCGAGTTAATAACCCTCTGACGTGGGCCTTTTCTGAAAGGGGAGCTCATTTGGCTGCCCCTACAACTGCTGTTGTACACAAAGCTGGTGCAAAAGTCACATAGCAAGTATGCAGTGAGGTGATGCAGCACTGCAGTCATCCAGCTCCTCATTTTCTGCATACTAGAGAACATTCCTGGGTTCCTTACTCTGGGCTTGGAAATCTGGAGATTGGATTTTTTAAAAAAGCTGTGTGAAAACACTCTGTTCTTCCTAACTACTAACATGTCTGCTTGCTTAGGTAGCACCTTTGTGTTGGTACTGGTGAAGCGATTATGTTTTTAATGGAGCAAAATTGCAGTCAGTGGTGGTATTCAAGAGAGCTGCAGCTTAGAATCATTTCCTCTGCAGTCATCTGCTGGATTTGCATCTGGTTTGATCATTCAGCTCCATGCAGCTGCTCCAAGTGCACCTCCCAATCCCTACAGTAACTAGTAATTCTCTTGGGGTGTAAATACAGTCATCACCTAAGAGGTTTGCAGCCATTAATTAAATTTCCAGCTCTAGGTGCTTCAAGATGCTACCTCTCTTCGAAAGCAGCAGCCCTGACTCAGCACACGCCGGAGAGAGGGAGAGACCTTGCTTCTTCACTTTCTTGAAAGGTCAGCAAGGGAACGCCCCGGAAACCCTGAGTAGCAACACCTTGTCCTTAACCCAAGTACAGGAGCTGTATTTAGGCAGCTGACTGATCACAAGAGCTACAAGGACACGTGTCTGCTCAGCAGCAACCAACTGGAAATGCGGATGCCTTTTATTAGCCACCTCTGTATTTGGCTTGGCTCAGAAAAGCGTGCTGCTCCACTGGTGGGTCCTGCAGCGTATGGAAGAGCAGTTATTAGGTAAGCTAATTGCAAACAACATGGCTACTTAGAGGGCTAAAAATAGTGTGGTGTATTAATAGATGGAGTGAAAACTGGGACACGGAGGATGACGATTCTGATCTTGAGTGCAGCAGCATCCGACATGATCTCAGGTAATTCTCCTCATCTGTGTATTTTGTTTTCACAGTTTACAAAGCAGGCAGGAAAACCTCTTTTCAGAAAGGCTGAGAGGCTGAATTCCTCAGCATCCAGGAGCACTGACAGGTCCTCTCTTGTATCTCCACACAAGTGGAAAACGTTCCTGTGTCAGCTGAACTGGCTCTGTGACAATAATTTCACGCCATTTATGTGGCAACTCAACTGACAGTTCCCAGAAAGCTGTAACATTTACCTTAAATACCTGAGTTCACTAGTCACTGATCAAAGGAATGTAGCCTTTGGAAATGATTTCCAGTTGACCTGGAGCTGCTGGAGCAGAGTGGCAAGTGAAGCCCTCAGTGCTCGCCACTGATCTGCAGACAAGAAGACCATTGGAAAGGGGGGAGTGTCTGACTCACTTATTCCAAGCAAACCTTAGCCAATCTAAAAATCTCATCATTTGCATCTAGCTAATGACCAGAGACACAAAGACTTGTAATGACACCATAAACCCCTCTGCCTCCCCACCAGACAAGCATAGTTCTCAGCCAAGCACCTGAGAGCACACACATGAGAAATCAAACTCTTCCTTCCCCCAGTCTGCAACCTCCCAGTCAATCTAATAACAAAAGCAAACAAGACCCCGACTACTCCTCCAGGCTGGACAAATCACTCCTATGCTGGAGAACATCTCAAAACAGCAGACCACATCAGAAGGAAGCCATCAGAAGGAAGGGACACAAGCCAGCCATGAGAAGGTAGGCAAACGAGGAGCCACAGCTTGTGTCCCAAATCCCTTATGTCCCAGAGAAGCTCCAGTGCCAAACCTGGCCAATCTTGCAGGCACCACGTAGGCTCCATCCCCCCAGTTTCCAGCTTTTCTTGAAACATAACAGTGCTCCTAGCTAGCAGGGTAGCCAGATGTGTACAACCCCTGGTCCATACGTGCAAAGCTGTATTTGTGTGGATCAATGCACTGCTCCAGGATGCCAAATTAACCCTTCTACAGCTATCCCTCTGATACAGCTGTTTCTATGAAGAATAAAAGCAAAAGGTCCTTCATAATAATGGAACTGCTGTGTTACAAGAGATCTGCATGATTCCTAATAACTACAATGCACCATACCTTACTGAGTAAGAAAAGGGAGTGGATAATTAATGTGTATTTGCATAGGGATTCATCTATTTATTTAAAACAGAGGGCATGCCTCTGAAATGAAACAATGCAATCCCATGGTCAGTGACAGTTCTACCTACACATTGATGCAGAAGAGATAAGACTCTGCCCTTTAGTGTTTTTGTTATTTTCTGCTCAGGAGTTCAAGATGATTTAAAAAAAACAAAATACCAACAACAAACCAAAAAAAAAAAACACTGCAAGAAAACATAAAAGTCACAAACCATACCAATTTCAATACAAACAGGAGTGTTTTCTTTAGCCTTTTCTACCATGGAAGCTGTGAGATAAGTGGACCTTTCATATGAGTGTTGTGAAAACAGCTGCAGGAAGGTAACAAAAATTGAAATATATGTCAGACGCAACTGTCAGCTACTGACATCTCAGGCAGCAACTGTTCCCACGCTTAATCTCCAAGATGAGTGAACAAAAACATCTAACAGGGCGTCTATAAATCAGCATCTCTCAGCTGCACAACTGGCTTCCTGACCAGGAGGGATGGTGGCACCTCTTGAAATGGAGGCTGAGTCCCAGAGGCAGAGTGACAAGCAGGAAGAAGAAGGATGGAGAGGGGAAGGAAGAGACACAGGAAGGAGGAGCAGTCTTATTCCTCCTTGCTCTCATGGCACCAAATTTCTCAAGGCTTCTGCCACCTGTTGTGTATTCTAGCAGACATAAATTCCTTTACCACCCTCAAGAGCAGAAGCTCAATGCAACTCAAAGATGCTTCAAGAGCCAAGCATGGCCCAGTGCAGCCCAAGTTACCCACTAAGCTCCAGAAGCCCCAGGAGAAGACCAAGCCCAAGGCTGAGGAGCTGGAACTTCAGCAGGGCTTCAAGCTCCAGCTTTACCATGCTGTAACACTCCTTGGGTTTGAGTGAAGCGTTTTATCTCCCATAGAACTCCACAGCAGAAGAAGGGATGACCCACTCTTCTGCATTTTGCTCCTCACAGGAACTCAGCTGCAGGCCTGCTGCAGCCCAGGACCTGGGCAGACACACAAGGACTGCCCAGCACTGAGGGTCTGTGCTGCTGATGGGTGCTAGGGGTGGAACTCCACAAACCACCAATGGAATCATGAAAAGAAAGTGGCAACAAGTTATGACCATGGGGAAAAAAGAACAGACACACCTGGTGCATCCTTCTTTTTCAAGCACACTTCTTTTTTTTCTAACCTATGACCTATTTTTTTCTAAAATATCCCTTTACATTGGGATAAAGCAATTTGTGGAGATTGAGATGCTCTCTAAAGCCAATATCCACTGCACCTGTGACAGACCAAAAGATTTCCATCTACTTAAAAGTAGAGTAAGATGTGTCAAACTGAAAAAAAAAATACATAAACTGTCAAAAAAAGTGGTTTTCTTTCTTTTCTTAAATCATCACCTAAATCACAAGCAAAGTGAAATTAAATTAGGAAAGGGGAAACTTCTGCCAGACATTGGGAAGTATTTAACAACCTCATGCATCTTCCTGTTGGGAAAAGCTTCCCATGAGGAGGTCAGTGGCGGGGGAGTGAAGTCACCACCGGCTTCTGAGCTCAGGGCTGCGCTGCCGAATCCGGTGCTGGCAGCGTCCTGAGCGACAGATGAGGGATGAGGACAAGGGATGAGGAACAGGGATAAGGGATGAGGGGTGAGGGGTCCTTCCCAGCACCCCTTCCCCCGCAGGACACAGTCCAGCTGACTTCATCGGAAGTGAATCCCCCCTTTCCCTGCTCCCCCTCCGGCCCCCCATTCATGTTGGGAAGGAGCCTGGCAAACCCTGGGGGGATTACAAGGCAGGGGAAGCAGGAGGTTAAAATGCTCTGAGGCCCCTTTCAGTCTAAAAGACAAAGTAATCGTGAAGCTAAAACAGATGCTTTGCTGAAAATAAAGAGTGGTTTACACAATTCTCAAAGAGAAGCCAAAAAATGAAAATACTGTACAGTCCCAGGAAACTGAGAGCATCCTGTTCTTATAAATAGCTACAATATTTATGTCTACAATAACATTATTGCAGCATTTTGAAATGAAGCTAAAAAATTAAGTGTGTTATTTGAAGGATAAATTTGAGATGGTACAAAAAGGAGGCTATATTGCTGAATATGATGTAATGAAAGCCCTGAGTTTAAAATATATATATTTACAATTTACTTCCATGAGTGACATGAGGAGGACTGACAAGACCAGCCACGCAGGCACAGGGACAAGCAACTACCCATTTAAATGAGCTTTCCATAAACAGAGCAAGAGATGCCAAGCTAAAGCCATGGAGAGATTAAGTCACCAAATACCCTGTATAAATGTAACTATTGTTGACTTCTGTCGCATTTGGTAGGCTGACCTGTTTCCCTGGAGAATCAGAGAGGAGTAATATTCTGAGAGAATATTCCTATGGGTTCACTAACATTTGTCTAGGGCATTTTATGGTGCTTTGATCCAGCTCACTTGGGTAGGTGAAGGGATGCTACACTCAGGCTCTGGGCTCTGCCATTCCTCCACCTTTCTACCGGACCCGCCACCTCTGAGTTGCAGCAGTTGCCAGTGTTGTCTTGGCACAAGCATGTCTCTGCTGCTGAATGGACTAAAAATATCATGTTTCTTCCCTCTCAAATAATGCAAATGGATCAACTGAAATAGAAGATCACAACTTGCAGGATTTCCAGAATCACAAAGTGGTTTGGGTAGGAAGGGAGCTTCAAAGATCATTTAGTTCTGATCCTCCCTGCCACGGGCAGGGACACCTTCCACTAGACCAGGCTGCTCAAAGCCCCATCCATTCTAGCCTTGAACCCTTCCAGCCACGGGGCATCAACAGCTTCTCTGGGCAACCTGTTGCCAGTGCCTCACCACCTCACAGTAGAAAGTTGCTTCCTTATGTCCAACCTAAACCTGCCATTTTTCAGTCTGAAGCCATTCCCCTTTGTCCTGTCACTCCATGCCCTTGTAAAAAGTCCCTTTCCAGCTTTCTTGTAGCCCCCTTTAGGTACTGGCAGGTGCTCTAACATCTTCCTAGAACCTTCTTTTCTCCATGCTGAACAACCTAAACTGCATGTTTTACCTCACAGCAGAGGTGCTCCATCAGGACACCAGAGTTGATAAAAGCAGCTCTCCTGGAAAGTGAGCCCATCTCTGGAATTTGGGCTCTATTTATCTATTTGATCCAGACCTCTGGCTGCTGCTTCAGAATGGGCTCTGATTTGTCTTCCATCAATCTCTGGAGCTCCAGGTGAGCAGCAAGTCTGCCAAGTGAGGGAACAACACAATCAGCAAGATTTATCTCTACATTGTGTTGCTTTCCAGAAAGTTTGAAACACCTGTGCAACTGTCCCAGGACCTGCCAGTGAAACTGTGCTGCAGTTGTTCTGCAGCTATTCACACCCTGCCTCACAGGTTTGACATTCACTGCCTACTTAGGCTGAATTCAAGGGTCATGAACTTGGGCTCTCCAAGTCATGCCTCAGCCCATGACAAGCACAGCTTTCCACAGACTTCCACTCTTTGTCCACAGGTGATTTCTCATCCCCAGGTTGAAGCCAGACTAATAAAGAAGTGACAAGTCCTTCGTTTAGTTCTTATGTGGTCAGAATACCCACAGCTCAATTATAGCCAAAAACAACTACCTGGAAAACAGAGATGCTGACTTTTCATAGACAGGATAGTGGTAAACAGTGGAGAAGAGGAGGGAAAAACAGCAGAGAAAGAAAAGGAAGAAGGAATGAAAAAAAAAAACAGAAAAGGGAAAATAAGGGTGGGGGGTGTGTGGGAGGTAAGGAGACATGGAAAAAGGGATACAAAGAACAAAAGGACTGTGTGGAATGAGTCTAGTAGCGTTCAGGCACTAATCCAGCACTTGTTCACTGGCATACTGCCCATGGAGAACAGGCACTGCATTAGGTACCAGGTCTCCTGCACACTGCTGGCCCCAGGCTTTAATCTTCCTCCTGCACAGACGGCCCCATGATCACGTTTCGAGCCTTATAAATTATTTACATCAGATATGAGGAAGCAGAGACATTAGAGATGGAAAAGATGCACCAGCCCATCCCTTGGGAAAGAGAGCTGGATCCCTCCCCATGTCACATGAGCAAAGCAGTGATGCTCTGTCTCTCCTTAAGGTGTTTTGCTGCTCCATGCCCTCATCAGGCTGAATTTCTTCATGAAACCTTTGCATAAATTGCTTTTATTTTGACCTCTAATCCTTTCCTTCTGGCATTACCACCTGCCTGCATCCTCTGCAGCCCTCTGGAGTTGTACAGCATCACTAAGACACTTCCTTCTTGAAAATTTGCCAAAGACATGAAATATCCTGCAAAGCCCAGTTAAAGATACCTCAAAGAATAACCCAGCAATCAAGTACTTAAAAAAATAAAAATCAGATTAATTTTGAGAAAGGAGGACTTTCAGCTAGAACTTTGCTCTTCCTGCCTTCACTCCCAGAGTGGGAGGGCAGTTGCTAGCTAGGGATGTGGTCAGCAGGAAAATATTTCCTGAGCTATGGACTGACTGCTTTGCAAAGTTACTCCTGCAGCACCAAAGTAAATAAAAAACTCCAGGGCAGCATCATCCTTCCTCCCACAGTGCTCAGCCAGTTGGAGTTTGTGGGATGGGGCAGCACCCATTCTCCTGAATGCTTGGCAAAGTCCAAAACACAAAAGCAAGCACAAAATAACTCAGTCCCCATCCCCAGCACCACATTTTTAGAGCTAACTCCCTTCTGACAACTAAGATAGAGTACATAAAGGAGCGTGTCATGCTTTGAACTCCACAGTAATTCACCTCCTTGCCAGGATTTACACATTCTTTCTGTTGGCTCCAAGAGTTGCCAATGCTTCCTTCACTTACAGAGCTTCATGAGATGAAAGACTCCTGCTGAGAGTAGTCAAGATTTACTGCAGTTTTGGTTCAGATCAGGGAAGCACTTATACATGCTCTTAAATACTGCTGAAGTCAAGGGCACCTGTCTGCACGCTCCCATACTCAAAAGCAATCAAGAAGAACCCCTTTTTTTTTTCATTGGAATAAAAAGGCATGTAGAATCTTAATTAGAGCTAGATGGAAATTACCTAAATGAGCTGCTTGTTACTGTAACAAATCAGATGGGAAGATAATCAAGTACAAGACATAAGGACAGAAACTGGATGGGGAAAAGTTGGCACTGAGGGTTTGCTTGAGCAAGCACAAGGTTCAGGAGACAGGGCTTGACCACAGCACCTCTGAAAACAGGCTCTGTTTTCAAGACAGGTACCCAAGTCAGAAAGGATATGTTCCCAGGTACTTTTACTGAAGACTCTCCTTCTAAAAGATGTATTCTGGCTTTCTCAAAATGGTAGGGAACAAGCCAGTCTGCTTTTCCACTGGCTTGTCCTGCTCTGCTTGCACAAGCCCATGCTGGTACTGGGAAGCCCTGAGCATGGAGAAGTTTTGGAAACTCTTCTACACTCCACAATTCATACCTGGCTGGCAGCATCTATGATGAACAGATTTATGGATATGAGTATTTGGGAATATTTGGAAGTTCAGCCTGTTCAGTCCCCATTTCCATGCTCCCAGAGCTACATGTGGGACATCTGGCAGTCACCACTAACTGCAGCCCCAACAAGAGAGCTGTAGCTTCTCCACAGGCCTCTGCCACTCCATCACCCACGGCTGCATCAGAGCAGGATCAACACTGGGCACTAACAATGTTCCAGCCACATATTAGAGCTACTTCAACCTTCCCATTATGTGTGTCAGTCTAACCCAGATAATGGTTTCTAGTAAGAGCACTGCGGGTTCCAGGTTGACTGTGCCTTAGCAACTTCTAGAAAAAAAATTACCTCAGCTGACAAATAAAATGACAGGTTTTGCTTTTTTTTTCCAACGGCAAACTCAGTCCGGGCAAAAAGCAGAAAGCAAAGATGTGAGTTCTCGTCACCTCAAGCATTGCCACCCAGCGTGTAATCTCGACAAGCTTGCAGTGTGCATGGAACTGGGTGTGCTGGGTATGTGGGGTACATGCCATGATGCTATGGATGCATGGTCTGCATGTCCTGGGTGTGCAGCATGCTTAGTGTGAGTGTGTAGGGTGCATGCTGTGCACATAGAGGGCACACCCCATGGGCATCTGAGGTGAACTCCATGGGTATGCAAGGTGCACACTGTGGGTATGCCGCCAGAGTCCAACTCACCAAGGTTATCTGCAACAATGCAGAGGTCACAGCCAGACATGATGCCGGAGACAATGGTGAGACCATGCAGCTGGAGGGAAACTCCTCTGCTCTTTCTTTTAACAAACCAAACTTGATCCTGCAATTTTATTAAAAGCAGGCACTTACTGAACAGGCCAGGCTTACAACTGGGAGTTACCAGCTGGTCACCTCAGATGGTCACTAGCCCTAAACACAGCATGTTCCCATAACATCCCCAAACCCCCACCGAGACAACCACCTATTCCCACAGGACAGGAGAGCACTGCATCCAAGGCAAGCAGGCAATAAACAGCCACCTCAGCAGGAGCCAGGTAACGGGAAAAGCATGACTGTGGTGTGATGGCATGCAGACACTGCTGGGGAAAGAAGCCCAAGGACTAGCTGATCATCCACTGCCCTGGAGACCTCCATCGCAGCATGACCTCAGGGCAGTGGTTGCTCAACTGCTGGTGCAGGGCCAGAGGCTGAGGTTGCTCCACTGAGGTCAGGGTGACTCAGCATGATTCAAGGGAAAAATGGTGAAGAGAAAAGGCCTGAAGGAAGGAGGACCCAGCCCACATGTGACAGCACCTGCAGGTGCCTGGGACCCCCATGATGCAAGCTGTGATAGACACAGGGCTGAACCATCATAACACAGGAGGAAGGACATAGGAAAACCTGAAAATCAGGCTGTGGATGCTGTTTCAAGAGGAGGAAGATGACTACATAACCCCAGAGGTGCCATTCATGAGAAGAGTGCTCTCTGACTCCTGTCACCCCACCTGGGAGATGGGGTACCCTGGGGATGTTGCATCCATCAGCCCCAGCATTTCTTGACAGCTGCTGCAGATGGCAGAGGAGCCTCCCCAAGGAGTCACTCAGAGCACAACCTTGGCCTACTGCCACACCACAGAGGGCTCTTATCTCTGGGCATCTCATGGGGCACTGCAGAAAGCAGTGCTGGTGGTTTAGCTCTGAAATAAAGTGGTCTTCCCTGGGCAGCACTGCTCAAAGATGTGCCCCATGCTTCCAAGAGCATGCTAGGATTGAGCCAGGAAGGGTGCAGGTAGTGGGACAATGTCCCACCATTCTGCCACAATGTCTTCACAGTACTGGGCAGAGTACCACTCTTATACTGACCTAAAGAATGGCTTCTGCTGGACACCTGGGACTTGACCTCCTGCTGTGCATTACATGGCTGCCACAGGCCAGCTTGAAGATACTTGTAATTAAAGAGGAAGTGAAGTACCTTGCCATCATCACAGACAAACTGAAAAACTCCTTTGAGACCACTTAGCAGAAGAAATTGATGTTGCACGTTAAGTCTCTCTCCATCACAGATGGTGTTTTACCAGATTTATTTTCATCTGAGAAGATGACCCTGCCCTTAGTACAACACTACAAGAGTATTGTCCGTGCGAGACACTCTCCTGCAAGGAAAAAAACATGCTAATTCAGAGATTCCTAATTACTAAGAACCTCTTATGGGAAGTTTGACCATGCTTGAGTGGCTGTGAGTGGGTAGCTAGACTTGCTTCCTTCCCAGGAGGACTCCTAGGAACAAACTTGCCTTTGTGGACAGTGCTCAGTTAGGGGAGTTCACCAAGGCCACTGGAGAGTCTCTCCACTCCCCATCCACAGCTCTGCCCAGATGCATTGCCGAAGCTCAATATCCCATGCTGTCAGTTCTGCTCTAAGAGGCAAAGACAAGGCAAAAAGAAGGTGCTTGGGCTTGGTGGGAGAAGCTTCTCTGTCCTTCTCCTACCTGCTAAACACCCAGACAACCCCTTGATTCATCAGTGGCTACCAGGTAACCTCCAGAAATAGAAATGGAAAGAGAGGAAGGAAAATAACCTGCCCTTAAAGAGGTGGGAGGACGGAGAGATGCAAGCTCTAAGTTTGGAGAAAAGGTGTTGCTGTCAATAGGAGGGGATGGCTTTTTACCCCACAGGACTGGAAGAAAAGCCTTTGTCTCTTTGGGAAAAAAGAGTCCCTGGATGTGAAGCCTGTGCATACAAGGACTTCTCAGTGAAGATATATTTGCACAGCTCCATGATGGCCTGTTTTAGTCACATGAACAGTCTCACTTCCCCTCCTCAATTCCACATCCTCCCAGGCACATGGACAATACTCAGAGCTTCGATCTGCAACAAAACCTTGACACAAGCACCTTTGACATACAGACACAAATCCATTTATTGCTGGGCTGGGAGGCTGGACAAAGAGAAGTGTCTCAGAGCTTGGTGCCAGGACCACTCTCTGATTCAGCAGAGCCCTTGATAAGAAATGTCATCCTCCGTTCAGTAATTTTAGCCCATGAGATAAGAATCTCTATCAGCCTCAAACATATGGCTGGCTGTAGTGTATGCAGCAAAATGAGACGAGTAATTTATGTGCTTGTGCTAAGAGCACTCCCAGATCCAGAAATGCTGATGCAATGAAATAATAAGTGCCAAATTGCACTCTATTCTTCTTTGGAGACCTGGAAGAGGCTCCTGTGAGATACAATGGGTTGTATCTTTCCTTTAAGCACCAAGCCACCAAGACAACAACGTTCCTACACACCACTAACTGAAGACTGAGCTGCACAGGTTTTTCTAAGGTCTATTCTTCTCATTAAATCCTACTTGTTACACAGGAATTCACACCCACAGGTATGACTGGTGCTCTCTATGAAGTGCCAGTGGATGCTTCTCAGCGGAAGGACTGGAGGGGTTAAATGAGAGAATTGCACAGGACTGAGGGTGAACTCTATCTCCTGGTCATTAGAGCAGGACCATCAGCTCACCACAGGTGCTGTAATGTCCCCTGGCTGAATCCCACTTAGTAATTTAGGTGGCTAATCCATATAAACACAATAGTGGGACAGACTGCATGGCTTAGGTTGGTCAGAGTAATGGAGTAATGACCATAACCTGAGCATGACAGGAACATCTGATCCATGGGGACAAACGGATATAAAGGACACTCCCAAGAAACACTTAGCACATTTAACCACTGGATTCTGCAAGGATCTGCTGAGGAAAGCTTATTCCTAGAGCACTCTTTCTTATACTCTTTCTTCTCTTAGCTATCACCAAGGGAGCTATCAAACTAGGTGGTCTCATTCTGCTCTGTACAGCCGCTTCTACTCCCCTTCATCTTCAATGGTGTGGCTGCTGTTCTATATGTATCATACATTTTCTCACCTCACCTTTAAATGGGGAAATTTCAAATGCAAGATTAAAATCTAAACATCCACTCTGAAACAGAAACTTAGGCTTAACGAACAAATACTTAAATTTGGGTCTTCCAAGGAACTGGGGCAGACCCCGACTTTGAGTCTTTTCTCCCTCTGATTCAAATCTGCTTTAGAAAGGTAGCAGCTACACACTTAGTCATAGTCCCTTCATAGACATGAAACCAATGTTGCTTCCTAGACAGTGATATCTTCCCATCACCATATCTACCCATATCACTGGCATTCTAACTGGAAAAATCAGCAGTTAAACCGTCAACTAAATGAGTCACAGAGGCTAAAAACCTCTAATACAAACTGATGGTACTTCCAGCTCATTGCTGAGACAAAAGGGTGAGGGACAGCCAGGAATTCTCTGTTCTGAAGAAAAGGGGGAGATTTTTACCTCAGTGGAGTTCAGTTCAGCATTTTACATCACTGCCAAATTTATTAGGGAATATTGTCATTACAATATAGGTCCCCATACACACATACACATAGCATGGCATTCGTGGCAATATCATGCATACCACACATACTAAGAGCAAGAGTCTGATGAACCCTTTCCACCCTCACTACCATACAGCCTCCAGAGAGCACGGAGTGCAGGAAGTGCAGCAGAGGAAAGCTGTACATCCCCTGTGCCCATGGAGTTCTGTCACTAGAACAGATCAACCCTGACACCCCTCTGTCATCTTGGCTAGCCTTCTCCTCCAAGGAATGCTTCCAGCACTCCAGAGCCCAAGGTCCAACATGGGAGGAGCCATGCATGTTTATGAGTAAAAACATTTGCAGCAGGAAAGAAGCTAAAAACTAAATCAAGCTTTAACTTTCTTTTCCACAACCAGTATTTTTCAGTTCTCCAAAGGCAGTAAATTGAAAACAGGTAATTTTGCTCTATTTTCTGTCTTTCTCCTCTTGTGGCTTTGGACAAAGTAATGTGATAAGCGCATACATTTCAGTTCTCTCTGTATCTCATCAGTTTGAAAAACACATCACTGTCCTGCTCTGGAGCCACAAAAGAATGCAGTGCAAACAGTGTGAGGGACTTTCACTCTCACTGCCAACATCAGAGCAGCAAGTTCCTCAGGCATAAAGGCACAAGTATCCTCCAGAACATGTTTTCTGTGTGTGTGTGAGAGCAGAGATGCTTGAAAAATTAAGTCTTGGATATGTGGACAACTAAGGCAGCTGAGATTTTCTGAAGATTTTTCCACAAAGCCTGCTCAAGGCATGGGTGATGCAGGACACAGGAAGTGGCTAGGGGAACAGGACAGAGACTGGGAGCAACAGGAGAAACTACTCAATGCATGGACTCATTATTCATCTCATTTCTTGTCTGATGGATATTTCAGTGAGGTAGGAAGAATTTTACTTTTTTTTTACCTTGTTACAAAGTTTCAGTCCCACTCTGGAGGTCAGGAAGCTGGCTTGTAGCATCACCTCTTCTTCTTCCTGTGCCTTCCCCCAGGCACGCTCTTCCCAGGCAAAATCTGTCTCTAAACCAAGATCTATATGCCAGGCTTTTCTCCTTTCGTCCAAGAGCAACAAAGCATTGATTTTCATTACTTGTGCAAAGCAGCCAACTCTGTTCTTTCTCCTTGTGTGACACTGGAAATATAAATTTAAGCTCCTCTGTCCCCGAAGCCTAGGGGGAGGGTTGCCCGGCAAGTTCAGAAAGTCTTCTGAAATACTGTAATCCTGTAATCCAAGCTAAACTGCAGCTCACCAAGATTCATCATCCAAACAGTGGATACACCTATAAAGGAAACACAGTTTTAATATCTGGATCAGGACAGATTGACAAACCTTCAGGTTTTATACATGGCTTCTATTAGTATCAAGAAAGTGATGTCTGCCTCACCCTTCAAAGGACACCCTGACCTTGCAGTACTGATAAAATAACATCTTGCTGCCTCAAGATTTAACCAACAGAAGATGACTAAGAGATGTTAAAGAAAGGTGAAAAATCCAGTTCTATCATCCTTGTGGGATTTAAAGATTTTCCATTGTGAATAAGTGGAAAGAAATGTAAAAAAACTTGATATTTTGAAGGTTGATGTATTGAAACTCATTTTGACTTGAAGCACTTTGTTTCAACAGTTGAAAAATTTCCCTTTGGAGTAACAAACTTTTACATTATGTATTATAACTTTCACTAGAAACAAAGACTCCTTTCAAATACAAACCAAAATGGAGATGGAGTCAGAAAGTTTAATTGCACTGTCAGTAGCCAACCCTCTCCAAATTTTTGCTATACTTTTCCCAAAAAGGAGGATTTACTGAAGCTGACTGTCTCCTGAGAGTGCATTCAACTGCAGCAGGGCACCAGATTAGTGACAAAGTAACAGTCAGTTGAAATGCAGACAAAGGAAACATTAAGCTACTTCAATCAAATTAGGTGGATTTCAATACAGAATACAATATAGTTAGCTTTACATGTAAATTCTACCCTAAGACAATATAAGTGTTCAACTAGAGACTCTCACATACTAGTAAAACGACTACACTGTGTTAATACTGATGCAGAGATTGCTCTGTCTGCTGGGTATAACATACTGCTCCACTGAGGAGGCAGGAACAACTCCAGAAATCATACCTAGATTAAATTCTAAGTTTTATCAAAAAATTTTTTTTGTGTGTGCAGAGAGAAATGGAAACACAGCATTTAGGTACTTTATCTAAACTGAAGACTTCCATGATGTTCATGGAAGGAAGGAAGGGAGGAAGGGAGGAAGAAAGGGAGAAAGAAAGGGAGAAAGAAAGGGATGAGAGGGAGAAAAAAAGGGAGAAAGAAAGAGAGAAAGAGAGAAAGAAGGAAAGAAAGAAGGAAAAAAGGAAAGAAAGAAAGAAAGAAAGAAAGAACCTTCATCTTCGTTCAAGGGACATTTGAAAGAGATGGAAAATAATCACAATGGAGATATCTACAAGATTTCTTTGGGAGGGAAGAGCTGCAGAAAAGAGGCCAAGCAGCCCTATCCCATTAGGGAGGACCTGCAAACTAACTCCAACCCAGCATCTGAAAAGGATTGCAAGGGTGGGCCAGCGACAGAGAAAGTAACTCGGGTTTAGGAGGCAGCTGGAAATAACTTGTAATTTATCCTCATAAAAGAAGAGCTTTCGTACAACCGTGGAAGCTTGGTCCTACCCAGATTTAATGTTCCTAGTTACAGAGACCAACAGTGAAGTGGGGCCCCTGCCCACTGCAGAGGGGCTGGAATAGATGATCTCTGCAGTCTCTTCCAGCCCAGGCCTTTCTATGGTATCATTCTAAGAGAAGCAGCAAAGCTGGTCTATGCTGCTGAGGAAACCTCTTCCTTGGGTGCAGGATGTGGCACAGGAGGTACAAAGGCAGTGATGCTCAAACACACCTTTGCTAGGGAAGCCAAGCAGCACGGTTCATTGCCAGAAGAAACAAGATCACAGCTGGTGTGGTGGAAGCAAATGACTGGGGCATGCCCCAGGAGCATGGGAGGTACAGCTAAGAAGATGGCTACTGGAAACAAGATGGGCCCCAAGCCATGAGGGTGGTAATGTCATCCACAGCTCCAGAAACGTACCTCTCTGACCACATCTTGCTGCTTTCTCTGTTCATGTGACATACATGCTCCTGCTTCAAGACCTGCAGTGCCCTTGCAGGGTCTTTACTCTCTGAAGGAGCACACACACAAACCAAGGTGCTGCAGGCTCCTCTGGGGTTGTACAATGTCCACCTCCATCCCGTGAATCACCCAGCTGGGCTGGGAGCTCTCTGACACAGAACCAAGAGCACTTGATGGCCCATCCTTGGCCAGCTCACGGCGCTCAGCTCAGCTGCGTCACTCAGTAGAGGAAGAGACAGCAGCAGGATGAGATCTGTGCCTTTGGGCCATTCATCTCTGAGGGACCTACCACACCAACACCTCCTCACAGAAGGTCTCTGACACACCCCAGCCACAAGTTTCCACCTTCTTCCCCCATTTTAACCTGCATAAGCTCCATCACCCCGCCATCCCTGGAGGGAGGTGACACACTAGCCTTCAAATGGAGAGATGAGATTATTTTCTTCTTCAAAGACCTTGTGGCTGCCATCACCTTTCAAGACCAGGTGTCCACGTCAGTACTTTGCAGTGAACACCACAAACTGGTCTGCTCTTGCTCTCTGTGAGACTGAAAACCAGTCACCAGCAGAAGTCACTGAGGAAGAGGGAGGAAGAGCAGTGTGGTGTAAGGAGCTGCAGTGCTCACCAGATCTGAGTCCATGTCAGAAGGGCTGTGACCCAGGGCTTGGAGTGTGTAGCCTAGAAAGGCACTGCATAGCTCAAGGCATTGGGAATTATGGAATGCTGTCCTCAGGCTGCAGGCAATATTCCCTTGGGCAGAGCACAATGCTGACACAGTAACATTAAAAGCACAGCTCCCAGTATCATCCTGGCTGCCCAAAGCCCTGGCATGAGGGAGCTGAGCTGTCCCAAAGCTGACCCTCCCTGGAGGAACACTGCATGCTGACAACCCTGGCACAGGGATTAGCAAGGCAGTGTTGAAGTGCTAACCAGATACAATCAGGGAGAGAAACAGCTTCCCACTAATGAGGGGACAGGCAGGAGTATCTTTTCACACATCAGCCGCTGCACAAGGAGGGCTTGCCCTGCTCTCAGCTGAAGTCAATGTTCAGACAGACAAATGTCTTGCCCACATGGCTGAGTTGCAACAGCACAGGTACACAGTGACCTGTAACCAGGCAAACCTGGGGCACAGTACTTACAATTACATGCAAGAGTACTTCCAAACACCCTACACAAATGGTAAAAGCAAGAATAATTTGAGTTATAGTCTGGATTGCTTTCCTTTCCCACGCTTCCTTGGCAGCTGGTTGTCCTTTTTTCTGCTGCTAAACTTCCCCCTCCTCCATTTCTGCATTACTCATAAATTAGCATCACACACAACAGCAGGCAGTAAAACACACCAGCAGCACTGCTGAAGGCATTGACTTCAACAGTGGCTTAAGCAGATGTGCTAAGGAAACATCTGGATGTTATTACCAAAAAGCTTTCTAGGTTCCCCATCAGATCAACACCTCTGTTTCCTCTGAATCATTATACATAAGAAACAACATAGAAGCAATAATAAAAACACCTCAGTTGGAAATAGTTAACTCTCTGTGTCTAGTATCTAGAAATTCACCAGCACTGACTCAAACCCCCAGTGGGAGCAGCCAGTCCATGACCCCCAGGCAAGAAGCTCGGTGGTACATTAGACAGCCAGCAATGACAGATCTGATTGGCACAGGGCTTGCAGGTTAACCATCTCCATGGTTAATTTTCATGGAAGAAACAATCCATCAAGATCTGAAGAGGTCAAAAAAGCCTGCAGGACTTTGGAGCCACTGGTACCCATCTGTCCTGTCCCACCCTGCACTGGAGATACATCTCAGTGTTGTTTCCCTCTTGTGAATTACCTTCCTTACCCCAGCTCTGTAAACCACACTCCTAGCAGCTCTCAGCTTTGAAAAGATTTTTGATGCGTGGCTGGTACAGGGAGAAAGGTTGGACTAAAACTCCTTTCAGAATACAAACCAAGGAAAAAAAAAAACATCAAAAAGATTAAAGAGACACTTGGCATATTAAAGAAATGGGTGAATGGAAACATTTTAAACATACAGGACTGGCTTAGGTAAGAGTCATAATTAACCCAACGTGAGCTCACAAGGCAGGTCCATGGTGCCCAGCTCCACAGAGGAGAGATGTCACGTACCAGCAGAGGTCCTGTTATCTTCAAGCCTTGGACTGGCACAGCTGATGGGAGTGTGAGGTTTCATACTCGTACCCACACTTCAAGAATACTGCTGGAAAAACTGGAGAGAGTTCAGAGGACAACCACAAGAACAAACCCAGGCTTGTAGTAAGGAGCTCAAGGAAGTCAATCAAAGAGAAAGTTAAAAGGCACCTCGCAGCCTGTAGGTACCTGTCAGAAGAGTGCTCTCAACCTGCCAGACAAAGGCGTAACAAGACCAAAGGTTGAAAGTTGAAGCTCAACAGAAAACAAACCAGAAACAACTATACCATTTTTCAACACTGCAGGTAATTAACAGCAAGAAAAGTCCTCCAATTGGCATGGCCAAGGATCCAGCATTGGTAATTTTTAAAATAAGATGGGATGCTTCCATGTTGCTTGCTTCCAGAAAAACATATGCTTTGTTCCATTCACAACTGCTGACTGCAGACTGGAAATTAATTCAAGAAATCTCTGTTATACAGGAGGTCAGACTAAACGATGACCTTAAAGAAATCAATGAGGAGGCTCAATTACTGGTGACACAAAGAACAAGATGCCCCATTATCAGCAGTCGGGCTTGTCCAGCCCCAGACATCCCTGCCCCATCCAAAGGTCCTCTGCATCCCATCAGTACCCAGATGTGGATTTTGAAGAGCAGTAAAAGTGCCAGATCCATGCCACAAATAAAGCAAATATAAAATGCTCTTAAACCAAGAAACCCACCCTGATGGTCTTTTCCCAGCTAAAAAAAACAGGAAAAAATCATATCCAGACAAAAGTGAGTAAAAAAAAAAATTACACTCACAGGGCAGAAACAAAGCATAATGTAAGAAATAAGCATTTTACAGAGAGAAAAAAAATCACTCATTGGAATAACCTCCTCAGGGAAATGGTGGAGTCTCCACCACTGGAGGTCTTCAACTGGAGGCCTGCAACTGGACAAGGTTGCTACAACCACCTTGGCTCCCTTTCCCACAAAAGACTGTACAATCCTTTCCAGTCTGGGCCACTCTGTGGCTCTACAGAAGGCACACAAAACTTTCCTGACTACAAGCACTTGAGCCACAGGAATGAAGCTCCCAGCTCTGACCCTCTGAAACTGCCCATTGATGTTTATCATAATTATGCTTGCAGGTTCCCTTTGTGCTTCTTGATTCCAGGATCTTCACATCTGCTGGGTTCCTCTAAGCCTCAAAAGCATATCCCAAGACATAGTCCCTGAGTGCATTCTCTCTAAAAGAGTTGGAAAGCCCTCCCTGCAAACATCAGCTCCTGCCTGGTTTGTTTGCAGACTTCATCATCATGGTACTGGTTCCCGGTTGTGCATTTGCAATACCTTCCCTCACTCCTGCCTCTTCTTCCTTTAGGGCTTAAAAATATGACAGCTCACTGTAACAGCCATAGGATTAAAAGGGTAACTAACCTGTGGCACAAAAATCAAGGAGCTGCTATTGCTCCCTAGGAAACCTGGAGGCTGAAGTCAAAATCCAGCCTCCACCAACCCTAAACCTGCACTTGATAGCTGGAAAATACAGGGGCAACTGGGGATGAGCATGAACTTTTGGGTCTGCAAAGCACAGCAATTGCTCCCAAAGGCTTTAGGACCATTGGGTCACCCAGTCTGAATCTTGCATAAGAGAGGTCATAAGTTTCACTCCTACCTTTGATTTGAGCAGTACTGCCAATGTTTGCCTAAGCCCCACCTTCCATGGAGGCATGCTGGCTCCATGCAAAGAGCTCAAGATATGGAGATGGTAAGTCACCTTTTTGATGGCTGGCTCAAATACTTAAAAGCCTTTGGTATTTAAAAAAGGCACTTTAACTCTGATTTATCTTCACTGCATTTCTGGCCAGGGGTGCTTGTGATACAGCTGATATCTGCAGGAGGTGCTTTGCCTGATTTCCTCAGCTGTTTACAAAATCCATCTCCAGGAGAAACCCTGGGGCCTCTCTGCTCTCTTCCCCTGCAGACAGCCTGTCTTCTGCCTCCACCCTTTTTTCTGTATTTATAATTGCCAGAAGAGAAGAGGAGCTTTCAAAGGATTTAGTACAAGTGCCTGGCAGAGGATTTTCTTTTGCAGGTAGCTGGTAAGTAGAACAGGGGAGGAAAGGAAAGGCAGAGCTAGCAATTTCATCCCCATTGTTTCCATTCAAAGGTGAATCCACACATTTCTCCAGACCCATTTCTCCCCACCCCCCAAACATCTCAGCTTTTCCATATACTTACACATATAAGGTTGCCCTTCCCCAAATATCCTCCTCAGATGCCTCACAACCACAGACTCCTGTGATCCTGTGCCACTCTCCCACAGTCTCGTTAACAATAATTATTACCCAAGGTACTAAACCTGCTTCTCAGTGCTCACCTCTCAGAGGACAATTCTAACCTGGCTGGCTAAGCAGCACTCACCACCAAGCAGGGAAACCCGGGCTAAAGAAGATGCTCACAGTAAATACCTCTGATAGAAACAGGGATGGCATTCCACTACCCAGAGCTGCATCTGCACAGGGATCTCCTCTTGCCTACCCTAGCTGCTGTCTGCAGCACCCTCATCCCATTTGCAAGGGCATAAGTTTCAACATCCTTGTACTGAAACTTCAGCACTTCCACAGAGTCTTTGGTATTCAAAAGGTTTATTTTAAAATTGAGTTTGTTTATCTCTAAGCACAGATTCATTTCCAATTTATGTCAGCAAAATAAAGACCAAAATACAAAACAAAAATGAAAAAAGAGCTCTCCTGACTAGGAAGCCTAAAAATAGACCTGTGTATTGCAAAGAGTGAACTGTCAGGTAAAGGCTGTGGATTGAAGGTTCAAATGAATAATGTGTTTGTTTTTCCTGCTTCAATACTTTCCTGCTGTTATCACTGTACAAATAAGTCAGCACACGCTAATTACTCTGATGGCAATTTCCTGGGAGCTGGTACTTAAGTATCAGGCCAAATTTATTGCCAAGCATCACAAAGTAGCCCTCCCCCTGCACTGCACTGCACTGCACAAACAAACAAACAAACAAGCCCAGCTGCCAAATCCCCCTGTCTTTTCCTTCATCACTGCAGACCCACCACTGCCAGCATAGTACCACTCCTGATTCCAACCTAAGCTGCAGGATCTCCCCTGAGGAACAAGTGTTTCCCAACAAGTCTGGTTAAAGATAAATGCTAGTGTAGAACACAGATCTGGCAGTGGCAGAACCTGGACTTATATCCTTCAAGGCATTCAACGTACGAATAAACTGTGGATCCCAAGCAGTATTTGTGCATTAAAAGGGGTTCAATCTTGGGAGCTGAGAGTACAAGCACCTTTTCTGCAAGGCACACACAAGAGAGAAAGGACGGGAAGTGAAAGGTCTGTGAAGTGATTTTATAAGGTACCCAACAAACCAGTCTCAAGCCCCTTTTAGCCCAAAACCATCCCACAAGGCTAACAGTTTATATTCACGGGTGAAATACATCAAAGAACCACCTAAACAATGCCTGTGGTTTCTGCTGCTGCGTTTTTTTCTCTCCCACTTGGTATTTATACAGCCATGGATTTGCACTGTAATTCAGTCAAACGCATTAGAGCGAAGATGAAGAGAGGAGAGAGAAGAGGAAAAAAAAACCACTATTACCTGTGTTACATCCCAAATGGCATTGAATTTCTATATAAACCTTCACTGCAACCTCAACCCAGAAGCAGGCTGTTTGCTGAATAAGCAGTATAAACCCAGTATCCTCCTTTGTGGGCTTTTTCAGCTTTCAGGGTCTTTTTTTTTTTTTTCCTGGAGGATAGCTGGATTGCTTTGGATTTATTGTATTATCATTTCTTTCTGCTTTCACTGTGAGGCAAAGGGTTAAGTGACCTTTCAGATCCTCCCTGGATGCAACTCCATGCATAACAAGAAAGCTTCCAGCCCAGTGGAAACAACTTGAAAGAAGGGCAGTGACCCAGCCACAGGCTTAAGTTTCAGGTCATAACACCCCTGCTCAAAATCATCCATCTTCCTCTGGCCACAAGTCTGCAGCCAGTCACCTCCCATCAGCTCGATTTGTCTCCAGGATTTACAGGAAAACACCTTTTGGGGACCCAGCTGTTGTTAGCATCCTCTCTTGCACAGCTCTCTTGAGATAAGAGCTGTGAGCTAACAAGGGATGCTGCAAGTACACACTGATGCAGCACCCCCTCGCATCCAGTAATAAGTGTTACAAACACATGGACCATTAGGAAAAATAATTAAATAAATAAATAAACCAAACTGCAATTGTGAGCTTGGTTTCATTTACTCTCAACTTCTGCAAGGAAATGGGTTGTTTGCAGCCCCTGTCAGCCTGGACACATGCACACCACATTGCATGGAAGAATCAAAGCTATTTGGCTAGCACAGGAGCATCACGCTGCTCTGTTAAAAGCCCTGGATCAGAGCAAAGAGAGGGTTTGGTGTTACCGCACACTGAGAAAGGGAAATAGCGCATCTCAGCACTGCTACACACTGGACAAGGGCTGCAGAGAGGAGGGATATGCCTGTTCTCCCCTTCTCCAAAAAGAGTTCCCTCAGGCCAATTAGTAATATTCACCTGCTGGACAACAGAACTGGGGATCATAGAATCACAGAAGCGTTTGGGCTGAAAGGGATCTTTAAAGGTCATGTAGTTCAAGGCCTCTGACATGAGCACAGACACCAGTGGTTACATCTCCACACTGCAGCAAGGATGCTGGCAAGCAACCCACTGCTGACAATAGTCAGGAGAAGGTTCAAAACCCAGCTCCACACAAGCCAAACAGAAACATGGCTCCTGGGAGGGGGATCTTGGATCATCTGGGGTAAGAAGGACAAAAAAAGTAAGTGTGGCAACCAGTCCCAAGCCTGGCACTCAGCCCAGCTCTTCCCAACCTCACATCTACCAGGGGTGGCCTTGCTCTGAACCGATGCTAATAGAGAGCATCAGGATAGGAAGCAAATATAGAAAAAGATGAGAATGTGAAAAGAATTATCAAATGCTCTCCCAACCTCTACCATTTTGTGCTGTTAACTCTAAAAGCAAGAGCACAAAGGAACAACCTGTGTGTGCAGGGAACTGGACACTAAAACTTCCCTATTTATCATCATCAACCAAACTGCCCTGGGAAGTAGGGCAGCCACAAAGGCCGAGGAGGTTCCCAGCTCATCTGCAACTCCCAAGGTTTTGATGTGATTAGGCTAGTGACTCTCCCCCACATGCTTTCTGGAACTGGGACCAACCCATGATATTGTTTCCATTCATTCCTCCCTCCCAGCCATGCCAGTGCATGCCAGTTTGCCATGTGAGACTGCGAAGTGGACTGGGGAACCAAATCAACAGAACAACCCAGGGGAGAGAAAAAATGTCAGCTGGATGTGCTCCCTGCTGCGAGTGTTCGGCAATGTCCTTTGCTGTTGGCAACCTGAGATTGGTTTTGGGTGTAGCAGTGCAGAAGGACAGCCAGATATTACAGTAACACTGCTCATCTGAAGGAATGAACCACCAAATGTCACCTCAGGCTTTTTGTTTTTTAGTGACTAGCTGTATTTATGTGTGCTACCAAAAAAAATGGACTGAATTTGGTGAAGTGATCCCATTTCTCAGCTGACTGGCTTACTGTGCAATCCTGCAGCACCAGAGGAACCAGCCAGAACATCAACTGCAAACCCAAGACAAGCTGTTTCTGACTAGGTGCTGAAGAGAGAAGCCCATACCTGAAGCTTCGTTTACACCAGGGACAATACAGGTATGAGCTGAAACACTCTCAAAAGGATATGACAACTTCACTGGGATCCCTGACCAACAAGCTATGCAGGAGTAACAAGATGCTGAGCCCTTCAAGTGCAGTTACCTTCTACTGCCTTGTATATACTCATGCGGGATGGATATGTGTATTTATTTTAGTATTTGCTGAAAGTATTCACACTATGTCCCAAAAAATGCAAATATGTCCTTCGGTGCTCAGAAAGGCATGTTGTGGGAAGATTAAAAAAACCCAAAACTTGTTTTGCCTCTCCAGCCTGCTTTCAGACTGACATACCCTGCTGTTGAAGAGCAAGCACAGGTAGGGTCTGTATTAATTAGCAATAGCTTTTAAAAGGGCTCTGAGACACTCATTTAAGGAGGAATTTGTAAGAGCAATGTGAGTGCTTAGATCTCCCCTCAATGCATGCAACTATCCCTTTGTTGCTCTGTCCACCCCTGAAGGTCTGCAACAAGGTCAGGGGGATGCCCTGCAGCCCACTTGCCCATCTGGGTTAGCCAGGCTGGGGATTGCCCTCATTGAATCGTTTGGGTTGCAAGAGACCTTTAAAAACCATCTAGTCCAAACCCCTCAAGTGAGCAGGGACATCCACTCAATCAGGTTGCTCAGAGCCCAGTCCCACCTGACCTTTAATGCTTCCAGGAATTGCCCATCTACCACCTCTCTGGACAACCTGTTCCTTCCCACCCCCCTGCTCCACCTCCTCCTCCTCCTCCTCCTCCTCCTCCTCCAAGGAGATGAGCTAGCACCCAAGCTGTATCAGTCACTGCACCCTGATAAAGCTGAAGTATAAATGATGACACAGTCTGGGAAGACACAGTGACAAGATCATGGTGTTTGAGCCAGTAACTCCAGTAACACTGGGTACTGCCAAGATGGGAACCACCTCTGGGGAGATTCTGAAGCCCAGATCTCTTCACTTGGTTTGAAGAGGGCACAACAACTCACTCCTTGTCTTTGGCACACATCACTACTCCTCTTTCACTAGCGGAACACCCAGTTTGGGTTTTTGAGCTACACCAGGGCCACCAGCTCTGGAAGAACCCAGGGAAACAGCAGCACCAGAACTGGGGACTGTGACATTTTCCTACAGGATTCCTTTCACCACCACAGAGTACATGGGGAAACTCATGCAAGGGATGAGATACCCGCCCCAAACCAGGGCATGGCTCTGATGGGGCACCTGCTCAGGGTCCAGCAGAACAGCCCAACACACCCAGGAAGGGCTCAGGCACCCAGGCACTGCCGCAGTGCCAGCGTTAATTGCCATGGCACGGCTGACAGGGATGCCAGCCACAGCCATTGCCAGTGAGAACAAGCCCCGGGGAAGAAACACAGCTCTGACTCCTGGCTTTGCAGCCTGGCTCTTATGTGCAGAAACGAAACAGAGGGTACAGCTCACCCTCTCCAAGGAATACGCCCTTCCTAATGAGAGTCGACCCAGGAGCTATGTGGGAGTGACGCCCATTCCCAGGCAGGCTTCAACGCCACTGAAAGCCAGCAACGGAGACAGGCAGCCTCCAAGAAAAGAGACACCAGTGGGAAATTTTGCTTTGATGCCGGCTCGCCAGCTAGCTCTGGCACCAGGGAGGAGGAGGAAGGACTGCCGGCTCTCGCGATGCAACCCTGCATGTGCGTACACGCACAGCTGAGCTCAGCCGGAGATCCTGGGAGAGGGTTGCAACAACGGCAGAACAAGTCACCAGCTGTGCCCTGCCTGACTGGGCAACACACAGCTGGCACAGCCCGAGCCCCACAGTGGCAGCCACCCACCCACCACCATCACACAAGGGTGCCCATGGAGAAGAGTTGGCACTGCAAGGACGCTACGAAAGGACCGTGTCGAACAACCGTCCATCGTCCCAAGATGTCGGTAGGAAAAACTCCATTATCTGTAGCTAAATCTGGGCAGACTGCAGTGCCAGGACCTCTGCTCATCCCAAAGAGGTTATGTTCCAGGAGACACAAATACTTTTTATCAGCCTTGCTGCTGTAGCTGGCGCTGTAAAGATGTCAAGCATAACCCAGCGGCAACAGCAAGGTTCAGGGTCTAGGATTCACCACAGTCTTGACCTAGCTCTAGAAAGCCAACAGTAGCACTGGGAACAGAATAAATACAAAGGTGATACAAGGAAAAAATTTCCTAATTAACTTCCTGATACTTGTATCCCTTCCCCCACCTCCTCTCCTTTTAATTCCCTACCACAGATCTTAAAGCACTTAACAACTACTTAAGTGCTATAAGCACCCCTCATCCCGATGGAGAAACTTCCATTGGATTGAGCAATCCTTAAATTGCCCAACAACCCACTGGGCGAGGAGAAAGCAGAACTGGTTGAGCACAAGTCTATCCATTCCTCTTCGCTGTCTTGCTGCAGGGTATGAGTTACCAGGAGGAGGGCAGGGCAGTTACATGGCACAGCCATTTCCCAGGATAGGGTGTGCCCCACCTTTACAGGTGCTGGAAAGCACTGGACACTGTCCCTGCTAAGAGGGTAGTCTGAAATACATCACTGTTTTCTTTTGTTTCTTGTTTGCTGCTTTCCTCATTAGAAATATTCTGAGTTTAAAGCTCAGGAGCGCAGATTTTCTGCAGCAAGCAAGGGCTCTCAGGGCAGGTAGCACATGTGGTGGTTTACTTTCTCCAATAATGAATAAGATTGATTCCTGCAGGTGTTTACTAGCAAAAGAACACCAAAAAATCACCAAGAACTTTTGTTCTGTTCTTACTGTCCCAAACCCTCTGTGTCCAAGGTCTGAGTTATACAACTACACCTTAAGGAGACTGGGAGAGGGCATTTCAGACAACCAGGAGCTACCAGTGTGTGGACTTGCCAATGAGAGTCCCTATCAAACAGGACCTCAGAGTTGCCCAAAGGTAGCAAAACTGGATCACTCCAGCAGCAGCAGACACAATGCCAGGGGCTATGGCTGTGACAGTGCTTGACTTTTCGAATCACTTGTACAGGCGGCCATGGAGGACACCCCATGGTCAGCAGGTTAACTCTGACTGGAGGATCACCAAGACAGAAGATGATGCAAAGTATTTCCATTTGGTATATATATTCTCCAGTGTGCTGTCAAGCAGCTGCTTCTTCTCAGCCCAGGGCAGTGAGTGTGTTAGGTGGAGAAAGCAGACAAAAAACTCCCTCACCCTGCCACAGAATTATTTGCTCTTCTTTAATTCCCTCACTTGCTCTAGTGGACCCATTTTGTCCATCCCATCCTCTCATCTTCCTAACATTAATTCATTTGGCCTTCTTTTAAACATAAAATCACTGTACAAATGAACAACTAAGGGATTATCATTGCAGCAATTGAGGATAATGTGTCCAAAAGTCACACCTTCAGACAGGTCCAACTTAACCAAGAAGAAACTGGACAGGAACTATCTACTGATGATACCCATAACTGAGTCTCCAAACTGAGGCTGATACAGAGCATGGAAGACCATTTCTGCCCTAGCTCATGCTGTACAACTGTGGACCATGGGCATGAAGCAGTACAGTGACTTCACCAAAATCCTGCAGTTGAGTACCAAAGCACTGCACCTGAGGATCCCAAACACAGGAATGCGGGGGGGGGGGGGGGTGGGGGGGTGGGGGGAGGTGGTTTGCCGCTAAGGAAACCTCTTTGACACTTAACGATCCATCACCCAGTCCTACCAAGAGAGAGGGTTTAATTAATGTTTCAAGTAAAAGTGCAATTAATAGAGTCTGTCCAAATGCATCCCAGCTGCCGAAGCACAATTAGTTTCATCTCAGCTTCTAGGAACAGGCTGTCTCCTCTTTGGCACTGTGCAGCAGGTGAAACCTTGGGGTGCCCAGTTGACGGCTGGACCCCAGCTAATGAACTGAATTAGGCTGTTTCCATTCTCATTACAGACCCTTCAAAACAGTGTCCTTTAAACAGAGACCTTGAAGCTACCTTCAATAAAACCTTCTCCATGTCTCTGTACCTCAAATTCAACTGTACCAGCTTCTATTAGGTCGACAGTGCTATTGTATCCATGGCACTCACTTCTGCTGACAAATTCTCCAGCTGCCCAGCCTGTGCATCCGCTGCTCACACACAGTACTTGTCTTGTCATTAGTGATCCAGCACTACCAGTTCCCTCAGCTTCCCAGGCCCTTTATGGGAAACTCCAGCAGCACAGCCAAAAGCAGTGACGGCAGCAGCTGCTGCAAGCAGCCAGGTTATGCAGAGCACCACATTCCTCCTCTGGGAACAGGCAGCACAAATAAACCCAAAATCCGATTTTACTGCATCTCTCAAATTACTGCTGCCTTTTTTTTTTTGTATTATTATTTCCCATTTTTAAAGTGACAAGGCTTTTAAAATCAATAGTTAAATTTTAGATGCTAGGATACTGTTAGATGCATTTGGGGATGGTTAAGAAGAGGTACTAAAGAAATAATAGTAATAATAATAACAACAACAACATGAATTCCCCAGCAGGGTATGTAAGAGTGAGGGAGTGACTGTCACCCTCTTCCCTGCCCAGAGTCAAGAGCAATAGAACATCCATGAGTCTCTCTGCCTCTACTGGAACTGGGGCAGTCCCACAAAGGCAGGGTGGCCCAGGACATGCAGAACAGGTGCTTTGGAAAGGTAGGACCATTCAAACCTCAGCACAGTCATTAGCAGAGCTGAAGGCTTGTCAGGGAGAAAGCAAAGCCTTTTTCTGAATCAGTCAGCTGCCCACAGCAGGGGAGTCTGGGAAAAGGTGTGAGTAGGATGGGATGCAAGATGGGATGCAGAGCAGGATGCAGGATGAGATGCAGGGCAGGATGCAAAGCAGTGGTGGAGCGCATCCCAGTGGGAAGGACAGCCCTGCTCCAAAGCATTAATCTAAGCTTTCCTGGCTCCAGCCTTCCTTCCCAGCACCATGCCACACACATCTGTGTGGGGAGGGCCATGTGGCAGAGAGCCAACTCAACAACTCAAGAGGTGCAATTATCATTAAAGCCAAACAGGCTGGAGCAGGGGAGAGGAGATGCCTCCCTGCCAAATGAATAGGTTTAATGCTGCTCACATTCCTGCATTCCTCCGCTGAAGAGTAATGAATAAACCCTCACAAACTGCTAAAAATGAGGCGGTTTTGGTTAAGCTTTTCGAGTGTGTGTTTTGTAATCTTACACCTTTGCAGACAGAGAGCCCTGCTATGCTAGTAATCTAGGAGCTGAGGTTTTCCAGAGCTGGCTTGTGTAGCCAGGCAGAGACATCAGCACATGCCTGTTTTAAGGCAACAACATCCCCATCACAAGTGGGGAGATGGGACAGAAAGCACTGGAGCCAGGCAGATCCCTTCCCAGGCAGGAGTGCAGCAGGAGTCCCTGACCAAAGCACACACACACACAGAGACACTTCTGATGACAGAACAGGACAGGACAGCATAGCACTGGACAGGATAGGATTAGAATGGAATTGAACAAAATAGAATAAAACAGAACTGACCATTTCATTTGGAAGGCACCTGCAACAACCATGTAGTCCAAATGTCTGACTGCTTCAGGAGTGATCAACAGTTAAAAAATGTAATCAAAAGGCACTGTCCAAATACCTCTTTAACACTGGCAGGCTCGAAGCACTGACCATTTCTTTAGGAAGCCTGTTCCAGGCTGTTTGACCACCCTGTTGGCAAAGAAATTATTCATATTGTCCAGTCTGAGCCTTCCCTGATGTAGCTTTGGACACATCCTGCTACTGGATCCCAGGGAGAGGAGCTCAGCACTGCCCTCCTCCCTTCCCCCTCCTCAAGAAGCTGTTAGAGGGCAATGAAGTCACCCCTCAAGCTCCTCTTCTCCAAACTAGACAAGTGCAGAGCCTACAGCTGCTCCTCACAGAAGATGACTTCCATCAATTACACCAACTTTGTTGCCCTCCTTGGGATGCATTCAAGGACCTTCACAACCTTTATAACTGGTGGTGCCTAGAACTGCACACAGAGCTCCAGGTGAGGCCACACCAATGCTGGCCAGAGAGGGATAATCACCTCTTTTGCCCATCTGGTTCTGCTGTATTTGATCCACCCCAGGATGGTGCTACACGTAAAGCTTTTCCCTGTCTGCACTGGTTAATCTGCAGAGGATCCCGTCTACGTCTGGAAGCAATAATATTATATATTCATGATTCTACTGAAAAAAGTAGTGGCTCCTTAGCCAAAGGTCAAAATCCATATGTCCCTCTGCATGTCCTTGGCTTCTCCAACCTGCCTCTGTCAGCACAATCTCTCATCTCTCCCTTCCTGACTTTTCATCATCCTCCAGTTCAACTTCAGATTTCCCTCCCCACGGGCCCTGTGGTTCAACCCATGCTCCCATCCTCCTCTACCTCCCTTGCACCTCCACCAGAAATTTGTATTGTTATGATGATCTGTGCCCTCCTCCATGCAGACTCTCCTTATGTTTGAAATTAAGTCTCCCTGAATGCTCCTTCATCCAGTATCCAAATCTGCTATTGTCATTGAAGCTCTTGCTTTCCCACATCACAGCCAATACCCACCCTTCCTTGAGACACCTAACTTCTCCTGACCAGCAAGAATACTACCACATGGGTCACGGCTTCTATCCCACTGTATCTTCTCAAGGACAGCCCCTTTCCCTGTCTCATCACAAAAGAGCTCTGTAACTCTCAAGGCTTACCCCACACCCTACAGTACTTACGGTCTGTTGTTGACTCTTATAATGTTGACTATGACTTAGGAACTTTGTCTCCTGGGCCAGTCAATGGAAAATGCCTTTGATATTGAATGACATTTTTCCCCTTCTTGCCCCTTGTCTGGTAGAAATTCATCTCAAATGTCTGCCAAACCACCTCAGCGACTTCATCAAAACTCTCCTTTGTGTGACATTTACAAGAAAACTCAATAACTGTGAGGCTGCTGGTGTTCTGAGGAATGTCTGTCAAGATGATCAATAGTGTCCTGGCATTTTTATTTTACTCTCTCATATGCATGTACCAGTCACAACCTCCTGTCATTGATCCAGACCATGAGCTCCCTGGGGGGTGGACAGCCTTTGATTCAACATTTGTACAAAGGACAATAGGCTCTGGGCCACGATTAGTGCTCCTACTGTCACAATGGGGAAAACAACAATTTTAAACACCCATCAAGGTCAAGAGATATCTGCTTGCATTAGGTATGATAACCAGACTTACAGCAGAGAATACAACCAACAAGTCCACTTGCATAATGCTGTCAGAAAGGCACAAGTTACCTGAGGACAATTCCCAGTGCACCAAGACCCAGGTGTCCTGTTGATGCATCTACTTACAACAACATCCTATTTGCTCCCAAACAAATCACAGCACAAGGTGCTCCCACCAATTACTACCAGCACCTCTTGATACACCACTCTAGGTAGCATGGAAGGCATCCCACAATGATTTCTTGTATATCAATGGCCACAGCATTACCCTTGTTTGCAAGCACAAGCTCCATGCTGACTACTCAACTATGACTGCACTGCAGTGATGTTCTCTCAACCAGATTGGAAACTGTGAAATAGAGTGGATTGGAAGAGACCTTCAACGGTCACCCAGTCCAACTCTCCTGCAATGAGCAGGGACATCAACTCGATCATCTTGCTCAGAGCCCCATCCTTGAATGTTTCCAGAGACTGGGCATCTACTCCATCTACTCTACTCTGGACAACCTGTTCCACCATCTCACTACAAAAATTGTAAAAAATTGTTTGAATTGAGTCTGAATTTACCCTCTTTAGTTTAAAGCCATTACCCTTCATCATTACAGACCCTGCTAAAAAGTCTGTCCCCAACTTTCTTATAAGCCCCCTTTAAATACTGAAAGGACACAATGAGGTCTCCCAGAAGCCTTCCCTTCTCTGTGCTGAACAGCCCCAGCTCTCTCAGCCTGTCCTCGTCAGGGTCACTGTGAGACCAGATGAGGTGGTCTGGATCCCTGAATCTTTACCATCCCTTCACTTCTGTCATCTAAAGGTGACCAATACCAAGCACCCTTTGCTACAGTTTGGCCCCAGGAGCAGGAGCAGCCTTGACCAAGATCTCAAAGTGTTCTGGTCCAAATTCTGCCAGTAGATCCAACCTCCACATGTGCACTGGCATCTCTGCTATCCAGTCAAGGAGATGCCCAAATGGCCAGGAAGACAACCTGTGAATATCACACCTCACACCGCTGACACCGAGCTTCTATCAAATTGAAAGACACGGGGGGTGGGGGGAAGCAGGCCCATATGGAGGTGACTCTCCCTCCACTGCCCAGGAGAGACTGGAACTTGCCCAGGCAAGTTCTTCCATCAGGCTCCAGAGCTGGCCATGCTGTGGGCAGGGCTGAGCCTGTCCTG
Source organism: Cinclus cinclus (assembly GCF_963662255.1). Lineage (NCBI taxonomy): Eukaryota > Metazoa > Chordata > Aves > Passeriformes > Cinclidae > Cinclus > Cinclus cinclus. The sequence goes on along the minus strand of NC_085046.1, from coordinate 142,046,527 downwards.
CCTGGCCACCAGTGTCAGCAGCCCCAAGCAGGACTGATGAGAATCCAAGAGCCACACGGGACCTGTGCACGGCAGCACAGAACAGAGTTGCAAACACAGCAAGGATGGGTTTGCTCTCCCTTTACACTCACCCATTAGATGAACTTGACCTGAACTAACACTGCAGTGACAGAAGCCAGGCATAAACCACAGACCTGGCAGACTTCAGACACACAGGGAGAACTCCCCTACCTCCTTCAGTGCTTCTCACTGGGGCTAAGTTGCATCTGTGCAGATTTGGGATTGATTTCTCCTTTACAGAGGGACACCACAGCACCTGCACTGCTCAACACAGGCCCTGCCTTCCCTGCTGGGAAGCACTGCCTATGCTCACATAAGACATTTTGCACATGTGCATGTGAAAAAATTTCTTGGGCAAGACCTTGTGCCTGCCACCTTGCAATCACCTGTGCTGCAGGTCAGAAACAGCACTTTTGATCAGGGTTTCTCCAAGGACTGCAAGGCTGAAAACACTGTTCTCTAAGAAACAGGCAGGACTCTGCTTGGTTGAACACAAACAATTCTTTTGTTTTTATTAATGTTACAATTTCACATCACAGGCACTTTCAGTCTCCCTGTGATTATTTTGTATCCAGTGCTACACAGTTCACAGGCACAGCCAAAGGCGAGAAGGTCCCTCCAAGGATCCTATGAGTAGGGATTTCACATGACCTAAGTGGGATGTGTCCACCCAGACATGTGCAGACAGACCTGGGCTTGCTCTGCTTGTGCCTAAAGCTGACTGGGACTCAATCCAGCTTAAGACAAAAGCCACAGAGGCACATTAGCACAGCACTCTGCCCAAGCTCATATGACCAAAGTGCTGCCCTGGGCAAACACCAAGACCTTTGATTTTGATGTCCACAACAGTTATATGAGAATGGAAGGGTTATAAATCACCAACAGCATACAAAATTCCTAATAACCATAACTGGCAACTATTACAACAGATTTAAGTGAACAAGTGTGCTACTCTACCCTGGATGAATGATAGATTTCAAGCCATCTGGTCCTTGGGGAACAATGTTCTACAATGTATGGGTCTGTGGAAAATAACACAAGAAATGCAACTATTCTCAGAAGGCTTCAATTTCTTTGAAAGGATCCTACATCCTCATTTAAAAAGGACAAAAAAACCAACATCTTTAGAAACTCACAAGGTGAGAATGTCTTGGAAAACCAGTTAGAAGTGCATAATGAAAGGAAATCCACCCTTGGGTGGAAAGAACTATTAAAAACCCAATCACCCAAACCTCTCACAACATCAGGGACCTTACCGGTATGGTTTGTGAGGAGCAGTTTATACAACAAAAAGAAAACTGCTCAGAAGGAAGAAAGTGAATTGAAATTTAGCTGATACAAAGATACTGTGAATGTACAGAGAAAAGCTTTAATATCCCGAATGATCATTAAAAGGCACCTCCAATAACAAGTGTCTCACAGAGGTGGGAGAACAACCACTCCCTGCATCACCAGTATCCTTATGTACAAATGGCACCTGGAAGAGCCCTATACCACCCTAGCAGCCACCAGGCTCAATCATGTTTAGCTTGAATGCACCAGTGAACATGAGCACAAAGCATACTTCTACATGTGTGTGGGTGACAAGACAACCCTGCACTGAAATGAAAGGAGCTGATGGGTCTACCAGGCTCTTCCCTTCCATTGAAATACAATTTTATCCTATGCTACAATTATCTGCAGAGGACTTAGAAAACTTTTAAAGCAGTTTAGAGGAGAAAAAAAATCAATGACCATCTATCTGTATCTCAGCACTTTCAGGACTCTCAAAGCAGCTGACCTTTCTGGAGAGAGGAAAAAAAATACACAAAACTTTTACATCTCTCAGTGATGTGGATGCAACCTTGATGGGCAAGGTGAACTGGGCTGAAAGCTCCACAATGTGTGCATGTCTAACACTTGATCACTAAAAAAGACCAGTAACCTTTCCTCACTTCCTAAAGACACTGCTGGCCCTGGTGCTTTACCAAACCTCTCCAGTTGCTAAGGGAAAGGAGGACACCTGCTTAGTCCAGGAGAAGAGAATCAGGATATGCACACAATGCTTTGAAAATCGCAAAAAAAAAAAAAAAACCTCAGCTGGGAAAGAAAAGTAAGTGAAAGTAAGTGAAACAGGGAAGTTGCTCTTGTCCCTGGCACTAGCTATGGTATCGTGAAGTTCTGATTGCTCCTGGAGGTACCTGCAGCTGTTAACTCCTGTCTTGCAACCTGTCTGTGCCCAAAGCTGGGCTTCCTCTTCTGTTCATTACACAGCACTCAAACACCCTTTTTGAAGGGATTTCCCAGAAAAGGCTCTGACATATTTGAGCTGTGGCTCCAACACTGATCTGTCAATCCAAACCAGGGGTGCTGCCTCCTGATTCAAATCCAAATGAGGTTTCATGTGTAAAAGGTGATGCTTAGGTTTCAGAGGACTCTTCTGGCTGTCTCATGCAGGGTGGGAAACACACCCCATGAAGAAGGATTGCACTGAGAGGGGTATTGCTGGGTGAGAGTAGGTATCTATCACCACTGCTATCCCTATCCCTCAGGAAATCACTGAGGGAAATCAGCATGGTAGAACAAGGCTGATATGCTGCACAGAAGCCTATGATGCTCCTATCCAGTTGCAGCACTGGGAAATGGAAAGCAATCTAGAAGGAGGAGAGCTTGCACAGAGGAAAGGTACAGCAAGTGGGAAATTTGGACCTATTCTCAGTTTCCAAAGGAGAGGGTTCAGCCACATGGAGTACATGCATCCCCTGCAGAGCTTCACCAAACTCCCAGCCTCTGCTGCTGATCTCCCCAAGAGCTGCCACTTCCACACTCAACACTGCAGTGCCCTGACAAGCAGCAACACTTTGGGGCTCACATGCATGCCCCAGAGTCCCTGCACCCACCACCAAGTAGTGTGCTGGGCATCCCACTGCAAAAGTATCAAAGTGACATATGAGCCATAAAAATAGCTGAAATTGGTATTCCTACCCCTTTAATCAGCTTTTAACTGCCAAGGTAAGACAGCACACATGCTGAACAGGAGTCGTGCTTTAATGCATCAGAGGTGTGATAGGCTTTTTTGAAAAATCTTCCATTTTTCAACAAGTATCTTTGAAATCAAAAGCAGCCTGTGGGAAGATTTGGGAAAACCCTTAATAACAGCAATGACCCCATCAGCATGCACTGCACAACACAGCAAAGGCAAAAGCACTGACACTCAGTGAAGTTAAACAGCACACCTTGGAGGTTTGTAAACAAACAAAAAGTTAAAGAAGTACAAAGCAGAAAAAAATCAAAATTATCACAAGAGATGAGCAGGAAAGAGAAGCAGAAATGGAGAGAAGGTAAATCTTTCCTGACCATACCAGCTTTTTGTATGGGGTCATGGGTTATCATTTCAGTAACTTCCATCAAACAACCCTATTTCATGAATGCATCCAAGCACACTGGCACAGCCCTGCTACCACTAAAACTTTTCATAAACCTCTATTTTACCACACTAAATACCAGAAATTTATGGGCAAACGTCCTGGCAGGCTCCTGCCCAGAGAGCAGCAGACTCAGCACCTTGTCCAGGGAGCTCTGGGAGATGCTCCAGCTGTGGGTCACTATCCTGACTTCAGACTCTTGGAAAGACATTAACTGGTGTAAGTGGAGTGTTGTGAAAAAAGCTGAGCTCATCCAGGGATGATGAAGCCCTTTCGAGTCTGGGAAGTCTCCCACTGCATATTTTTAAACCACAGTCATGTAAGGGGAGAAACCCAGGCAGAGGGCTGGAGCACCAGCTCCATGGCTGAGTATCGTGGGGAATGAGCAACAGCCTCATCAGCCTCATAAACAACACCAGGTTGGTTATGTTCTTAACTAAAATGGTAAAAACAGAGGTGGGGCAGGACAGATTCACATCAAACTAAGGTATTAGCCAGCCAGAAAGAAGGTACACTGTAGCTGCCTCCTCCACAGTACATATCATGCCAAACTCACATAGTTGGATAAGTGGTGAACTCTCTATGGAAGTCCATAAAGGAGCAGGAGGAGGTGCTCCAGGCATATGCAGCTGGTGGTGCAGCCCATGGTGAGGCAGCTGTGCCCCTCAGCTCATGGAGGACCACAGGGATGCAGAAATCCACCTGCAGCCTGTGGAGAAAACCCACACCAGTGCTGGTGGATGACTGAAACAGGGCTGTGAGCCTGTGCTGGAGCTGGCTCCTCATGGAGAGGAGTCTACACTTTAGAGCAGGTTTCCTGGTGGGATTTGTGACCCTGTAGGGGACCCACGCTGGAGCAGCCGTCCCTGAAGGACTGCACCCTTTGGATGTGTGACCCACATTGCAGCAGCTCGTGAAGAACTGCAGCCCATGGGAAGCACTCACACTGGAGAAGTTTGTGGAGAACTGACTCCCGTGGGAGGAACCCCATGCTGGAGCAGGGGAAGGACTCCTCTCCCTGAGTAGTGACAGAAACAACCTGTGATGAACTGACTGTAAACTCCCTGTGCTGCTCAAGGGGAAGGAGGCAGAGCCTGGCAAGGAGGAATGGGTGGGTGGAAGGTCTTTATAAGATTCATTTTACTTCTCATTATCCTGCTCTGATTTTGATTGGTATATTTTCACTGGCAATAAATTCAACTAATTTCCCCTAGTCGAATTTGTTTGGCCAGTGACAGTTATCAGGCGATGATCTCTCCCTGCCTTTATCTCAAATCATTAGCCTTTTGTTACTATCTTCTCTCCCCTCTCCCATTGCAGAGAAGATCGACAGAGTGGCTTTTGGCATCCCGCCAGTGTCAGCTCACCACAATAATGAAGGTTGGATGGGAGATTCTGAGATGCTCTTCACCAAGGCACCCAAGCACCTCTGTGACAGCCGTGTCACTTAATTTACCCACCATGCAGCACTGGCCGTGGGCATTTGAAATGCAGTGCTGCAACATCCAACATGGGATGGATGAGCCCTCTCTTAGCTCTGTCATGCTCAGAAAACAGCTCTGTTCTAGCAAAACTTATCAGTCAAAAGTTTGTCCCAGGACTCTACTTTTTACCACAGATTTCCTTCTTTCTCTCCCAAAGCAGAATCACAAAGGCAGGGGTTAAGTCCAGCCTGGGATGCTGAGCCCCTGCAGATGGGCAGAGTGAAGGATAAGGAGGAGAAGCATTTCCCTGATCCACCTGAACCCAGAGAGAATCTCCTGCACTGCTACACTCCTGCTACTCCTCTCAACAACTTTATTCACCAACTGTAAGTAAAGCTCCAGAGGGATTGTGAGCACTGATTCAGAAGCCTGTGAGGTATTTCCACATGATTTTATTTTTTACTGGCTGTGAATTTCTGGCTAAGTCAACAAATCCAGTAATTGCTGTTACACATTGTCCTCTGTCTGACATTTATTTTTGCTCATGGTAAAAGACACTGTACTTCTTTCTGATTAATGCCACAGAAATGCCTATTACTCAGATAGGAGTCTGAAAGTTAGCTTGAACTAAACAGCAAAATGGTTTAAAACAATTAGGTTTTGAGGATGAGCAACCTCTGGCATCCAAAATGCAATTCTGAGGGGTTTAACTGCTTCTAATGTTATTTTTTTGTCTTACCGTCCCTATCAGGTTAATCCCAGAGAGGACAGAAACATCATCAAACCCATCCAGCCCATTGTGGTATAACCCAAAATAGCACAATTAGCTTCCAAAAGGGCTTCTCTACAGAAGCAACATACCCTGTTGCAGTCTTGGCTCTCTATATGCCTTGTGATTCAATTTTGACAGGAAGAAGTTCACAAAGAAGCTGCATGAGTTAGTGCAAACCCCAGAACAGCATCCTGCAAAAAGCAGTAGAGATGACCCTAAAGGAGATGGCACAAGTCAATGCTTTTTCATAGAAATAAAGAATCATTAACTGTCTTGAGCTCCAGGGGACCCACAGGGATCGTCGAGTCCAACTCCTGGCCCTACCCAGGACAACTCCAGGAGCCCCACCAATGCCTGAGAGCACTGTCCAAACACTTCCTGAACTCCAGTAGGCTTGGTGCCATGACCACATCTCAGGGGAGCCTATTCCAGTGCCAAACCAACCTCTGGGTGAAGAACTTTTTCCTAATAACCAATCCATCCTCCTCCCCCTCTTACTGCCCCGACTCAGCTTCATGCCATTCTCTCAAGTCCTACCACTGCTCACCAGAGAGAAGAGATCAGTGCCTGACCCTCTGCTTCCTCAGACTTGCAGCAGGCTTGGCCAGCTGGCCAAGCACGGCTGTTTGCTGGTGGTCCAGTACAGGACAACTCATCCCTTAAAACAAGATGAACGAGTTTCAGCAAGTAAGCACAGCCTGCCTGACAGAGGGACACAAAAATGCCCTAAGAAAGACTTACAGCACATAAAAAAAGCCAAGGCTGTCAAGCCAGAGTTGCAGTGCCCTTTGGTACACCATTCCCCAAGTCTGACAACAGAGGAACATGAGGCTGCAGCTGGGCTTTCATGGGAGCACAGTGCCTGTGCTCATGGTTTCAAGTTGGCTCAGGGTCAGTGCAGCTTCTCAGTGGGAAAACAGCCCTGAAGGACTCAACACAAAGCACAAGTGACTCTCTTCTCCTTTCCCTGTTGTCAAAGCATCACTCAAAGCAAAAGCCTGAAAATGCGTTACCTGGGAAAGCAAAGTAACCACATTAGGGAGTGAGAGCACAAAGCACACCATGACATTTACAAGTGAGCTTGAGCTCACTCATTTGTATTTCAAAGGCTAGGTTGACACAAGATATTTTTCTTGTTCTAGTTTTGGCTGTGAAGGGAATAATACACAATTTTGAGTGCTACTGCCACTGTGTCAGCTTTCCTGCAGAGTCAGATACAACTACATTCAGCCTGCTTCGTTTGGAGAACATAAGGAGCAATCTTGGAAAATCCCCCTCTGGCTGACATAAACAAAATCAATTTAGGAGGCTTTCTCATGACCATACACTCACCAACCCATGCTCAACTTCCTATGCCTCAAGTGAATGAAGCCAATCATGTTGTCTCCTCTCCTTCAGTAACTTCACACTATGAAAGTTTTCCATCTTCAGAGCTCTTGCTGACTGATGGTGACATTTAATGACAAAACAGGCTCAACAGTTTAACACCTTTGTGGCCTCCATCACACTGTAAGATGTGTAAGCTCTCCTTTTACAGGAAAGGATCAGTATTTCTGATCCTACCACCAGTAGCAACCCCACCAGCACTAACCAGGCACAGCACTCTTGGTGACAAGCACAATGCTCCTTAGACCAAGAGCTGCCTCTTCAGCCCAGAAACCCAGTGTAATACTGAGTAGAAATCCAGTCTACAGCCTTCCCTGTCATGCCAGACCCACCAAGACCCTTGTTGGAGGTGACAATACCCTGCTCTGGCATAACACCTGCTTCAGCTGACAACACTGAAACTGGCAGCCAAAGTACACAGTGAACTTACCTGCAATAACTTCAGCTTCACATCCTCTTCCTAAAAGACACACAAGTGTCTCAAAGGAACAACCCATCCTCCCCACTTTTCACCTCACGTATTTTATGCCTTTTTTCAGGCCATCAGTCCAGGAACTCCAGAGCTTCCTGGAAACCTTTACATGCCTACAACAAAGCCCATCACAATTCAGCTGGGCAAGTATGTAAAACTGAAAAAGTCACAATGCGACAGGTCTCCATCCCATTGGTAGATACCATCATGACAGTGTGGAGGTCTTAAAGAGATGCCATCATATAACAAAGACCATGAATGTCCAAGCAATAGAGATCACCCTCTTCTAAGCAGGACCAAAAGACAGGAACTTTAAGTGTAATTTTGCTCCATTTGTTCCCTCAGATTAGAGTTGACAACAAAGTTTCACTCTACCTCTGTGACTGGATGCCACAGTTAACTCTGTGTCCTTTCCCATCTCCAAATATATTGTACTGTCACAGTCCTTCTACTCAGTTTTCGGTCCACTCACATGACCCAAGCAGGCACACTAGGAAAGCAAAATAGCAAAGTAAGGTAGGCGTTCAAGAAACTATGGGGAAATCAATTTTCCCAATTAATGATCTTCATATCGGAATCAGAATCTTCCTTTCAGGTTTTCCATCCAGGGCAGTTTCTCACACTGATCTCCACCCACCCACATGCTCCACCTCTGCCCTGGCTGCTGCTTCCAGCCTTCATTCCTGCCTGTGACACTCTAGTTATGGCCCAACATGTCTCCCCCTCTATTTCAGGGCAGTTTTATCCCCATTTTTAAAGCCATTTTCTCCATATACACTTTGACCACATTTGCAGACCCACGCTCATTTGCACACACACAGCTCACGAGTGTGTGTAACTCAGGGATCTGGAGACTTCCACCAGCAGCTCCAAAGCCCCCACATCCCTCACCTTCAGACACCTGAAATGGTGCTTGATAGTTTGTGTTTTCCCTTGCCTGGGTGGAGCAATAGTCTTGTTTGGAGATGAAGGGAAGCAAGACAGAGACTTGGCAATGGTCTGGTTGGACACAACATGTCCAAGCCAAGACCCCAGAGCAAAAGTGAGAGTCATTTCCTTGTGACAGCACAGACAAGACAAACTTTATATAAATCACATTCAGTAATGCATGCTCACACAGAGCTATACGTAAGATATATATAAAGTACACACCAAAATAACACCAAGGAGTATGGATGCCAAAGAAGGGGTAAAATTAGCATATTAGAGAAGTGGCAAAATCTTATAAGAGAATGGAAAAAAAGCCTATTTTGAACAGTAATGAACACATTTCAAAAATATTGGATATTCTTGGCTTGGAACCCTACATACCATAACATATGACAATCACATCAGATTGAAGAATGAGAAAAATCAGCCAGAAGGTCCACGGGAGATATACCAAGAAAAACAAGGATTGCATGTGGTAGGGCACTGCAGCAAATTATTTCCCGGGCATCACAGAGTGCACCAGTGCTCTGTCAGCCTGCTGCTGAAATGCAACTTTGTGAAAGTCACACAGCCCTTACATGGCAAAGAGTAGCATAACCTCAGAAATATTTTTTTCAAAATCTATTCCTTGAAGGTTAGTCCAACATTAAGGAGACAAATAGCAATGTTGGCAGGGAATACCAGGATGCCATCCTTAAGACTTAACCCTGAGAAAGCTCAAATGTCAATAATGTAAATTGAAACCAAATAATACTGTTGTTAGCTCAATGACTTCACAACAATCAAGTTAAGGAGGAAAAAGGAGATGGAAAATAAATGAAAATGGGCCAGACAGTTTTTACCACAATTGGATAATGTGTCCAAGGGCACTGAAAGGGGCAGACAAGCATCCTAAGGTTAGGAATCAACCCTGGGAAGACTTAACAGATCCTCTGGAATGGAAAAACTAATAAATGCAAGGTAGTACTAATCTGTAATAAAGCCTACTATAATACTAAACAAGAACTAATTAAATTCAAATGAAGGCACTACATATATTGATCAATAATAACTGCAAAATGTAATCAGAATCACAGCACTCAAAAATTAAGACCTACTACCGAGATGGGGGCAAGCACGGTGCATTTGAAGACACATCCATTCCCCTCCACATCTTAAGGACATCAGGACTTCAATGCAATACCTTGGGCAAACCCCCCCCCCAGCACTTTCTGAGGAGAAATCTGTGCCCGAGACACCAACACAGCTCTGAGCATCATTTGCCCAGCTCAACTTACAGCAGAAAGTTTTCCTAACTTTCCCATCCTTTTTGACGCCGTTTTACTGGATTGCTTGGTTATAGGCATGAGGGATGAATTGCAGGCAGAGGGTAACTCAATCCCTCTCTCCCTGGAGGAGTTCTACTGGCAGCTTGAAGTGAGGTGCTGACCTTGGTTACTTTACCCTGGTTTTTCTCTCCTGCAAGCAACCACAACAGAAACCTCAAGCAAAATTGTCCTAAACTCTCCTGGAGATCTGGAATTTAGTCCAACATGGGTGCTATTTGAACTCCATGAAATGAACAACTTGAATAAAAAGGTTTGCGGTGGTGTGCAGCAGTAAAATTGATTTTAAAGTCTTAACAGGCCATCTAATCAAGAGAAATACAAGCACATTCATTAACTCCCAACATGCTGGCAGTTTCAAAGATGCTACCCACAGCCAAGATCAGCCTGTTATCCCAAACACAAGCATTCATTCGCTGCTGTAGCCAGGAAACAGCTCCAAGTTTATATTTATTCTCTGTTTCACGGAAACAAGGACTTAATACTAAACTCATTTTACACACAAGCAACAGAAACATCAAGAAAATACAAGGTGGGACAGCTCTCTCCCTAATTTTAGCTGTCTGGAAATTGGGCATCTAACATAAGCCAAATGTTCAGAAAATTTCCATGATCCATAGACGATCCTGGCCCAAAGCATTATTTGTTACCACTCTCCCCACAGAATGTAAGTGGTGTTTACACTGGGAAACCTTTTTCTTTTTTTTTAATTTCACACCCAACCTCACCTGACTCTGAACCACAGCCATTCAGGAGCCGTGAAGTCCACCAAACAGCAGTTCAGACTGGCACAGTAATGCTGGCACTACAAGTCCAAGTGGGTCAGCATTTTGGATGCCTAGTCACGCTTTTAGACATTTCTAGTCCAGCTGTCTGACCTGCCCAAGGTCACTTGGGAAGTATGCTGCAACACCAGGGCCTTTCACACTGAGGCTTGAGCTCTTCTTCATTTTGGAAAATCAAACTGCTTTTATAGGCTTTATTTGTGATCTCAGGAAACACACAAAAATTAATCCCAAGAAGAATCAAGCTTTTTGGAGGTTTTATTTTTTTTTTAGCACAACTGTTATAGGAATACAAAAATTCAATCAAAGAAAAAGACTATTTTCCTCCATCATTGAGACATGTCTTCATGGATAACCTATGTGGTATGGGATTTGCCAGCAAACACAAGGAATGCCTTTCTGCCATTTCCCACCTGGTTCTGCACAACTGCCCAGCACCCCTGCCCACACCAGTGGCACCATCACAGCAGAGCACTTGGAAAGGGCTGCAGCCTCAGATGTTCCTCCAAAACACCAAGGCATTGAGAATAAGACAGAAGAGTCAGAACCACTCAATTCATGCTCTTTGGGGCTATGCCCAGTTAGGAAATCTTCTCAGGAAAAGATCATTTATAAAGCACTATCTATACAGTAAGGTCTGTTAATCCCCATCACAATGTATAGCTGATACCTTCCCACAGAAGAATGCATTCCAGCAAGGATTCCTGGCATGTCACTACACATTCTCAATTAGAACAAACACCAGCTCTCCCTGTCATGACCACAAGGAAAGACAAGATGGAAAACCACCACTCATCTCATCCCAAGTCAGCAGCTCCCAGTCTGTCTGCTTGGTGAAATAAGGGCAATCCTTTCCTCTACAGATGAGCTCCCTTTATTGCTGTTAAACACCTCTCAAGTCCTCTTTCTTTTGAGGAATCCAGTTGACAAATTCAAGCAAACAGACCCAAACAAAAGAGAATGAAAAAAAAGCAAACCCAACACAAAAGAGAAGGAAAAAAAAAGCAAACCCAACACATGCAGACATTTGGCCTCAACATGGACTCTGTGTTTTCCTACCCATTTTAATCCCCCTTTCCACGGGGGTATATTGGCATCATGTACCCAGCAGCCCCCTCAGTGTGGACCCCTCAAGCCTCCAGGCTCCAGTTTCCATTCTAACTTCTCTCTAATGTGACACTGCTTTGGTTGGAATTCACACTGGGGTGGGCAATTATGAATCAGGGTTACAGCACAGAAGCATTACCCCTGGGGCACTTGGATGTTAGCAGAATACACCCCAGTTTTCAAAACTAACCTTTCTTGACCTCAGCCCCTTTACTCCATATTGGTTTGCAATACACAACTTCATAATTCAGAAAACGGACACAGTTTTCTTCAAAGTGGTCAAATTATTAAGGAAAAGCATCCACACAAGGACAACATCTCCCCAAAGGAGCCATCTCTGCAGGACATGCTGCAGATCAGCCATTCAAGACAAAAATACAGGCAATATAAACCACCACTGAGAGCACCTTTTTCATGCATGTGAATAAACCACCCATAGACACCGTTAACTATAGGAGGAAACAGCAGAACCAAAAAAACCATTGATGCAAGACCTAAAATATAAGACCAGAAAACACCTGGTTCAACTAAATATATTCAGTCTGCAACTGGATGTCCTCCATGAACAGAGAATCACACAGAATGACAGAGTGGGTGAGGCTGGAAGGGACCACACAGCCATACACACCATGCAGTTTGCAAAGGAGACCGTACAGATCCGTAGTGATGCTGTGCTCTCTCTAGACACAGACATGTCACCACTGAACCTGGCAAGCTGCCGGCTGCCCCGGACAACCACAGGAGCTGCTGATGAAAAGCAGCTGGATCTTGAAGAGAAGTCTGCAAGGAGCTGAGGGAAGACCAGACTGAACAATGACACAATTTCCACCCCCCCCCCCAGATTTGTAACAGTGGATCTACGAAGATATAACAGCTCAAAACCTTTGTTCAAACGCCTGGGTGCAAAGATGGAGCATTCAGAGAGCACAGGGCTGCCCAGCCTGCTGCTCCCTGCCCACCCTCCCACCCGTCCCATGAAACTACTTTAAAGAAGCAAAAATGTCTGAAACAGGACACAGCTCAAACAGATTTTTATCACCACATCCTGCACATATCAAGTGAAATCAGAAAGAGGGAGGTGCAGTCCACAAAGTAAATAAGGAATTAATCCTCACGGTGAAAGAGTCAACGTCTTGGCTTTGGGGAAGGGGGGGGTGGCAGCTGGGGAAAAACTCATTAACACCGGGAAAATGGGTGAAACAATCAATGACATGAAGCAGCTCACCTACACAGGACAGGAGAGCACAGGTGAGGGGGTGGGGAGAGCCATCTGAGCCTACAGCTGAGACACACGTGCAGGTCCAAATTGCAGCAAAAAAATAACTTCATTAAAAGCTCTCTAGGCTGTAAAACCCGACTGAGGAAGAATCGAGGCAGGATGAGCAGAGCAGCAGCTCAGCACTGCTCCGCCCCACTCTCAGCACCGCCAGGCTGGCCACGGAGGGTCCCAAATCCACCCCAATTTCGAGCTGAAGCATTGTCCCCACTTGGGCAGCCACCCCCCGAGCTGCAGGACCCGGCTGGATTAATGTATTGCTACTGCATCAAACCCGAAACGAACACGGGCCAGAAGGTGTTCCAGGCGGGGTTAAAACAAGCAGTCCCACGTGGAACCTTTCGGGCAGAAGCTCCGAGGGCTCTGCTCAGTGTGTTCCTCACACTGCCTGCATCCAGGAGGGATTCGCACACCCGCACTGGGATGGGCACTGACCCAGCTGGGCCACTGTGAAACCTGGAGGAAAGCAGGGACCTCACCAGTGCCAACCAGGGGACCCAGCTCCCCACCAAGACACAGCCCACCCTCTTCTCTCCGCATCTCCTGCCTCTGGGCTTTGCTTTTTTTTGCCTCTTTGCAAGGTCGTTAGGTTTGACTAAGTTATCTTCTGTTGGACCGAACTTCTTTTTCTCAGGGTTGATCAACTTGTGTCATGCAAATTACCCAGGGTGGAGGTAAACCAAGAAAAGGGGCATTCAGATGGTTCCTTTTATGTTTCACAGATCATTTGCATCCTTATTCTCTGCCTTTAGGGCAACTCTCAGTTGACTGAACACCTGCTTTTAGCTGCCGGGAAGCACGTAACAAACCTCCTTCTCCACCCACCCCCAATTCACACCCTTTCCGAGTACTTAACTGGTGTCACTGAGGCATGCAAAACCCTCCTCACTTCAGGCAGGCTGCTCTTTTCACATTAGTCAAGATGGAGATGACAACATTCTCCTGCTTACCATGTCCCAGAATCCCAAAGCATCCCAGTTCAAGGAAATCCCAAATTCAAAGAAAGCAGAAAGACTCACACCAAGCCACCAGTTTCGTGGCTTTGCATCCATGAGTCCTGAATACCCTCGCTGATACCCACGGTGTCAGCCCAGCACAAAAATGCTTAAAAAACCAAAAACAAAACAAAAAAAGCCCAAACAAAAAACAAAACAAAATAAACAAAAGAAAAAAAAAAGAAGCCGGAGTGATAGAGAAAGCAAGCCAGATGGAGTGAACTTAATTGTGAAAAATCCAGAGAGATGTCCATCAGCCAAGTCAAAATGAGGCTGTTCCCTGGGAATCACTGATACTACAAAAAGCATCCCCCTCCTTAGACACAGCCCTTGCATCCCCTGTTAAATTGCTCACCCTTAACGTTAATTCTCACGGCAACTCCAAGTTTATTCCTGCTCTCCAGATGGAGAATCGAGGCATGGATTCAGAGAAAAGAGACCAGTGGCAGAAGCAAGCATCAAATGCAAGGGCACCGTGAGTCCCTACATCTTCTGGTCGCCAAGGCAGACAGACAGAAGGCAGGAGATGTATGTGTCAGGCTCAGGCAAAGGGCAGTGACCACATCATTTCACTGCGACAGCCTCCCTTGCTATAAAAAGGAGAGATTCCTCTCTCCAGGGTGACAGTGAAAACACTCCAATTATTAGTAATACAGAAAAGCTAGCAGCAAATTGAAAAGAAAACATTAAATAAATAAAGAATAACACACACACACACACACTTCTTTTGCCCACTTACAACTAAACAAGAGTGATGTACTACAGCAAATTATACTGTTCTTAAAGTGACAATGTTGACAATGTACCATCATCATTAATCCCTATTTCTGAACAGACTGCCGTCAGAGAACAAACATATTGAGGGCATTGGCAGAGGCATAAGCATACCAAAAATCTTCCAGAGTTACCTCTGCTTAAGTACGGCACCTTGTACATCTAAATTTTAACCAGTGTCAATATTTATCCTCACTGCAGTAGGGATGAGCCAGCACAGGCTGAGCATTCTGCAAACACAAGCAGAAAACATTTCTACCTCTCAAAGAACTAGGAGAGGAAGCAGAGGAGGCGGCCTAGCAAAGTCAGGCAGATATCTGTGGTGGGATTTCTCCTGGCTGAGAGATTCAGTGATGTGCACAAAAGCTCTGGATGGAGACTCTAATCAACAGAAAGCTGACAATCAGGCCCCAGTTCTTCACTGAACCACACCTGGGGGATTCTGCACTTTAGCCAAGGTACCAGGATGTGGATGTTCCCTCTACAGGTGTCAGGTTCCCATGGGGAGATGGCAAACATTGTTCCAAACTTTCCCGTGGCTGAAAAGCCACAAGCCACATCACTCAAAAAGACAAAGAGCAGAGCTGCTCCAGGGCTGGTTCCCAGGAGGTTACAGCCAGGAGCTTACAGTACAGCCCGAGAAGCCTCACAGGATCTTAGTGCAGCAGCACATGGGGCTGGAATAAACTCCTGAGGCTGGAAGCATCTTGCTGATTCTCACTGGGGCTGCAACAGCCAGTGTGAGATGACCCAGTTGGACTGAAACCTCCTCAGCAATCATACTCTATCCTTCAGGAATGTACGTATGCTGCCAGTGAGGGTGTATAAATGCTGAGAGCAGGCTCAGACAAGTGGCTCACAGATTTAAGCTGTGTCCAAACCTTGAAGAAAATTTAAGGGCAGCTTAGGAGAGGCCAAGCTTTCATGCAGTGGCTTTGGACACCCAAAGCCACAAGCAAGCACCCTGAACTTGAGTCCTCCTACACAGGGTACAGACATTACACATGCCTAGCAGACCCTACAACCAAACAAGCTGCCCCAGCTGTGCTGACAGTGCAGAGAAACAGGTATTCTAGGGAATGATTCAATCCATTCATATGCCATGGGCAGGTCAGGGTCAATCACTTCCTAAAAATAACCATTTCCCTCCAGCAACCGTAAAAGGATGCTGGGGGGAGGCCTGGATCAGTAGCAGGTAATTGTAGCAGAGTTCCCTAAACACAGAGGAGTAAAGTCCCCTGCTGTGAAGACCAAATACAGCCAGAAACAAGACCTGTGTGATGCACAAACCTCAACATATTCCAGACGGTCTCCAGCCCTTCTGAGACTCCCAAGCACAACAGCACTCTATAATCTTTCCAATCAGCCCTGAAGAGCCAAAATAAATACAGCCAAACCAAAAGGAAAATCCAAAAGGCAATCTGGAGGATCAACAGAAGAGGTCTCACACAAAGGGTGCAGGGAAGACCACAAGGGTTTCTATCTCCAGGCTTATGCTCACTGAAAGACATCACCACTCACCTCATTTCCCAGGAAACCCTGGCAGGATCTGACCTCCCCTTGACATGCTCCTCCCTTCTTTCTGCACTCAACCAAGACCTATACAACATTACAACAAAAGACATGTCAGCAAGCTCAATCTTGTCCCCTCCCTCCAACCAAAAACCTTCCATTTCCTTAATTTTTCAACATATGGCTGCAATGGAAACCAGCTATGTATAAATTTCAGCTTATATAAATTGCAGCTTATGTATAAATTTAGATATTTATGTATCTATTTTATATTTATTACTTATTTAAATACATACATATATATATAACATATAAATTGGGACAGGGCCCCATGCAAGTGACTGAAGCAGCAGCACATTCCTCTACAGCCACCAAAGTTCAGGGATCAATGATGGAGCCCTACAACCTGTCCCACACTGGACTCCCACAGTGACCCAGAAATGTGGCATAAAAATGCATGTCAAGGTCCTCCTGAGATGTTCACTGCCAGCTCTATAGAGCAATCCCTCAAACACTCCTAAGAAGCAGTGGCAGGAAACACTGACAGGAGTACCAGGGAGCCTGGGTGGCCCAGAGTTGCGAGGAAAAGGAATGGAGGCAGCATGACTCCTGCTCCAGAGCATCCCAGTGTCATCATGGAGAGGACGTGGGCTTTTCCTCCTGGTGACCTCCAGACATTGCTGACTCCTCTCATGACAGCCCAAGGGTCACACAGGACAGCCAGGTGGACATCAGGCTGTTGTTCATGTTCTCAGTGCTCTGCTGGGTGGTGGTTCTCACAGACTGTTTTCACCCACCCTCCAGTCCCCATCCTCTCCTTCTCAAGCCACAGAGTCCCTTGTTGGCACAACTATAAATCACACAACTATATATCAAACAGCTTCCTATTGCACATGTTGCTGGCAGGGTGAGTGTGAGGCAGAAGAGGGAAGGGGACCTTTATCACCATCAAAATCTCATCACTCAGCCTACTTAAAACCAGCCACATCTGCATTGCTAAATTTGGGAGAGTATGAGAAGCATTCCCTCATAAGGGAGGTGGGGGAGGGACAGGCGAGCTTCTGGCCTTCTTTAACTCCTGCCAAGTGCTCTGTAATTCAAAGTCCATGCCAGGGAAGCCAACCCTGGCTAGACCCAGCAAACCTGGAGATCGGTGCCTTAACCCCTTCCAGTCAGCATCTGAGCTTGCCTGCTATAAAAAAAATGATTAAGTCAGGCTTTGGGAAACAGCTCCCACTGAAATAGCAGGAGATACGTGGAGGGAATTCTGGACACCTCAACACATCAGCTTCAGACAGTGAGTTTGAACATCCTGCCCTGAAGGGAGGCAGTGCTCAGCAAGGTATCAGCTAGCAGCAATCTTCTCCTTCAAACTGATTTAAGAAGCTTCAAAATTACTGTTTTGGGCACAAAATAAATTAACTACCCTGGAAAGACAGCATCACTATCTGCAGTAGGAAGGGGTCACCATCCCTGCCAGCACCTAGAAGCATTATCCTGACCTGCAGCACAGACACCTATAAACAGTTACCACCAGGCTTTGCTTTTGAGGTCATCAGAGCAAATTAAACCTCTCTTTGTTGCTGGCATGTACAGGAAGGAAACACAGGTTACAGTAACCTTTCTGGGTCTGTTCTCCAGAAGCACCATCAGCATGGCACCCTTCTGCAGATGCCCAGGGAAATCTGCCCGTGGAAACACAATCCGTGGAACATCTGGTGGGGGCGGTGGGGGGGGGCAAATATATTGCTGCCCACACCCAACAAATAAACATTTTAATTAATCCCAGAGGGTGCCAAGTCCAGTGCTGTACAAGGTGAGCCAAAAAAATTTTCCTCAGCATCCACTCTGAGACATTTGAGGGAGCTTTGAGGAATCCAGGCATGAGCCTGGGCACATGACCGGAGACATTTCCCAAACAATTCACATGCACACACACACACACCAAAAAAAAAAAAAAAAAAAAAATCTAGGTTTCTTTTCCACTAAAGTGGGCATCAAACGTTCTGACATCAGGAAGTATGATTAAAGACAGCTGAGGTGCAGGAAAGATTAAAAGAACTAAATATGCCCAACCTGGCTAAGCAATGAGTAAGAGGAGACGTGATAAAAGACTCCAGGCATTTGAATGAAGGGAGTGGCATGGCATTAAAGGACTGAATAAAATATCTTTCTGAGAAATGAATCCATCAATGATCTCTCAAGAGATAAGGTACAAGCCTCATTTTTTAGGCATTTATAAAACCGGTCGCCAGAACTGAGGTTTTGGAGCAGAAATCCACATTGCCCCGAAGGGAACATACACCAAAGCTTTTTATCTCTGCCATGGGGTGCTGCAAAGGACCTCGATGCTACCAGGGAGCAGAGGAAACTTGGGATGGGGCAAGCGTTTCATACCAGCTCACCCAAGAAGCAGAGATATGCCTTTCCACTGTAAAATTAAAATTAAGAAATATACTTGATTTTTCACTCATAATTTTTATTCAGCAGCCCTAATCCATAATGTTTCAGGTTTAGGTGTGAAAAAAAGGAAGGAAAAAAAAGGAAAAATTGAAGGAAATAACCACCAACCTATTAAAAATGAACAGATACGGGGATCTAACAAGTAGTAGATTTTTTTCCCCCTGCAATAAATAAAGATACATGGCACAGTGCCAAGGAAGCAAGAGCCTGGACTGAGATAGGCAGCAGTGTTCCTGGCAACTGCCAGCCCAGCAGCTCTCCAGACATGGCACACACATGGGCAAGGTGACAAAATCCTGGGAAGTTTTTCAATACCTGGCTCTGATGAGATCATACCCTTCAGTCAAAGTACTCTCTGACCCTCTGAAACCCAGGGACCTGATACATCTTAAAAAGATCAGAAATGAGCCCTAAGGCCTGATTAAACCACCCAGGAAGAGAGATAAATCTGTTAGGCTGGCTTTGCCCCAAAAAGCCATGTAAAGAACACCTAACTATCAACTCCGTGAAGCTAAAACAGTGGATTCTGTGTAATTTCACATGATGTCCAGCCATATGAGGGTCTTCTGAACATTCCCCCCTGGCACAGAGTGGTGCACACTAGAGAAGGAGCTTGACCTAGCCAAAACTATTTAAGGAATGCATGGTGAGGTTTCTACCAACACCTGCTTATCAGTTCATCTGATGTGCCTGAGAATAGCAGTTGACCCCAAAATGTTCTTTCAGGTGCTTTTGCCCCGATATTGCTGATGCAACTCAGCCACCAGGGCTAGGACTTAAAAAGATCAGTAGTATCCCAGATTTGGGTACCTAGAGGCTCCTTCCCCATCTGGGAAAAGCCAGCAGACTTTCGCCTGTGGTGTAATTTTAAATCACAGTTAAATTCACACAATGGCCACATATCCTGTTCCAGCTGCCCCTGACCCCCAAACTAGTGAGCCAAGGCAGGGCAGTTGAATCTAAGAGGAAACTAGATAGGAAAAAACACAAAAGGTGAGTAATTTTCTTCTAATTAATTTCCTAAACCAGTTCAGTGGGGTTCAGGCAAGTACTAGAAATCTTTCCCCTTTTGGCATGAGCGAGATCAGCTGAACTGCAACATGTGACTGCAATCCAAGGCAACCTTTGTTTGCAAGACCAAGACTGGATCTTTTTGATTTTATTTTTTCCCCCTTTCCCACAGCAATCTCTTAAGTCTGCAACTTCCCTTCTCCATGGGAACAGGAGATCCACCATTAATTGACCAGTGAGTTTTATTGCAGGGTTGAAACAGAATGTTCACAGAGAATTTTACTGTAGGTTTTTTAATAAGTGGGACATTTTAGTAGGCAGTGTATCTTCTTGCTTTATGCTTGCTTGTTTCTTTGGGAGGCTGAAGTACAAAACCAGACTGCCAGATTCATTTTATATACTGAAGAAACATGATTTTGTTCTACGCAATTATAAAAAGAGAACATAAAAAGACTCGTTCAAAGTGGAGGAAACTCTGCTCCTTATGTTTGGGATGAAAAGAGAAAATTAAAATCTAAGATAGATTATTATACCTTCCATCAAACCTTCGTCTTCCCACAGAATCAGCTGCTTCCATCACTGCAGCAACACTGATGCTGGAGATTACTTGGCTCAGGGTATCACTGTCACACAGAATTAAAGGTTTGCAGGCTGTATTTGGACAACTCCCTCTTTTCCTTTTGATGTTAATTTTGGGTATCCCTGCTCAGGCCATGACTGCAGTTTTACTCTGCTCTCATCATGCATTCAGACTGACAGCCAGACCTGGCAGCTCTCACAGCAGGTGTGGCAGGAGGGCACAGCCCCTCTCTGACCCACAACTCATCCTTCCAGGAATGACTTTGGAGTGTGGACAAGGGAATGTAAAATTTTGACTTGTGCAATTCCCACTATAGGGAGTAGAGGTTATATTTTCCCCATTCAGAGAGTTAATAAGAAACAACTCTCTCCCAAAACACAGAGTAATTTCTACTCTGAAGAGTGGACTGAGGATATTCCATGTGTTTTAAAAAAAATGCAGAGAGCTCCCACAGGATGAGCCCCAGGAGGGAGCTGTGTGCTGGGAAGCAGCCAGTTCTCCATGTCCTTCCCAAGAAATGCATCCCTCATCCTGACACATACATTTTGGTACATCCACTCCCACTCAGCAGAGCCTTTGTCGGCATCCACTTCCCCTGGATATTTTACAAATGCTTATCCAGAGCCTCCCATTCTACTCTCTCATATGGCAGTAACTGCTATTCTATTTTTGCTCCAGTTTTGGAAAGGTGTGAGAGAGAAATTAGTGTTTTTCATGTTTCAGACGATGGGCACCTCTGTCTGAGCTGGCAGCAGCTCCTCTGCTGAGGGAGAGGGGATGCACTTGTCCTATGCACAAAGTTCTTGGAGAAGGAATGGAGAAGGGTGTAAGTGACTGGACTGCTGCTGGTAGTCTGGAAAGAGTTACTGCTGGGCTGGGGTGAAGAATCCAAGTGACGAAGCAGCATCCTGCAGGGACAGAAAGGAAAATGTGAAAAAAAATAGAAAAAAAAAGAGCGCCTTACAAAACCTCCAGCTCTTTGGCTGAGGTTCAGGATGACTACACTTTTACTGTAAGTGTTTAGTAACTCAGACTCACATAACCCTCTCTGCCCACTTGGGACCATGAGATGCAGCTTACAAGCTACAAGAAATGCTACACACAAACACACACACATGCTCAGCTGAATCCCAGTCCAAGGGAGGACAAAAAGCCTTTAACAAATTAAGCTGCATTTCCCATTTAAGCAGAGCTCCATCTCTATTTATTGAACAATTTTAAAGTGCTATTTTAGCCTTCCTGGTTTGTGTGTGTTGAGAGATTGTTCCTGGGACAGGAGCCAAAGTTGCTTAGAGCAACCCAGCAGCCGGAGAGGGAGGGAAAGGCAGGATAGAAGAGAGGAGGAAGATGCCAGGGCAAGGCTTCACTGTGGTCACAGCAGCCCCCAGCCACAGAACTGGAGGGAGATGAATAGAAAACTGGGGACAATGATGAGGAAAAAGAGCTGGGGTGGAGAGCTCTGTGTGCTTTGTCACCATTCCGTGCACTTGAGGCCCCCTGTTGAAAGCGTCCTGAGCAAGTGTGTAGAGAGATGAGCAGGTGAAAGCAAAGCTCTGGCAGTCCTGCACACACCAGCATCCACCCCAGGAAATGCCACACAGCTCTCCGTGGGTACCATCCAGGGAGGTGCTTATCCTGCCTGAGAGATGCTCTTACAGGAAAGCTGACCAGAGGATGGATGACCCATCTGGTCACAAATGCTGTTTGGTATCCACCTGCCCAGAATGCCCTGCACTACCAACAGCCCTTGAACAAATGCATCAAGGGAAAAACATTAAACATCTCCTGTGGCTACTCCTCCTGCCGTGACTATACTTCCAGATTGGCTTCCAAGAACATCTCGTTGCATGAAGTACTAGTCCTGTGAAGTCATCAAAGCCAAGATTCCATCCTTACATATAATTATATTCACCGCTGTTATTAACATAACAGATCTGTTCCTTGAAAAGAGACTTCTAAAGAGGAAGTTAGCTGTTATTAGTTTTCTTCCTTAAGAACACTTTAAAAACCCTTTTTGCCATGTCTTTGTAGTCTTACCTTTTACCCTGTCCTCTGAAGTCCATCAGTTGCTAGACTCAGCACTTCCTCATTTAGAGTTGGTGCTGTTGAGTCACCTGTACAGCACCCTGGGGTTTCAGGAATGCAGTTCAGAGCCTTCAGCATCACCCAAAGTACCTACTGCGTTTTACAAAAGATAGGTTTTCTGTGTGTCCAAAGACACATCCCTGAGATGCCACTACAACTTTGCTGACCCTGCTGAAGAGCTCTGCAGCTCCACTATCGGAAGTCCTGCCACACCAGCCCTGACTCCAGTAAGATTCATGTGGTGGTCACTCCTTCATCTGGTGATATTATATGGAAGTGTCTGGGGATTTGACTTCTTCCCAGAGTAAGCACCATCTTATCAGCCTGGAAAAGGCAATGATTAGTAAACTACTAGTTCTCTTCATCACTTTCGCTGTACACTTTTTAAGACAAATTACCATGGTTCTTTTATTTTTGTAAGCAACCAAGATCAGCACAAGTCAGATTCAGCACCAATACGTCAAACATGTCACAAGTAAACATAGTAAGCTTTATTTTCTTTTTTTTTTTCCCCCAGGGGAATTTTAGCATTAACAGGACCGGAACTGAAGCATAGATCTTCCTAGCACAGCTCACATCTATATCCTCCAAGATATCCATGGACACAGATGCTATGCTTTCAGCTGTGCACAGATGCTCCCTTGCATTGAAGCAATGCAGTAAGGCAAGGGAACTCTGCAAACAACACGGGAAAGCTCTGCAGCCTACAAAAAAATCAACCAGGCATATCCTGTAGGTCTGCCTATCTATGATCTTCCTCTTCAAGGCACTTCTATATCCTGCAGTGATTTCAAAACCCAGCACATACTGTTTCAGCTTTGATGCTCTGTGCTCTCATTATCAACCAACCAGTACCAGAATATCCTTTCTTCTTGCACCAAACCCCCTTTTTTCCCCTAGGGGTAGAGCTGGTTGGACAGAACAGACCAGGCATTTAGCATTTCATCATAAACTTAAGCATCAGCTTGAATCACTAAGGCTTGCACAGCTCCAGCACATTCCCATCAGCTGCAAACACCAGCCCAGTAACATCTCTGTCAGACAGCACTTACAGGGGTATTTGGTTTAGCATCCACAGCAGAGGAAATCATCAGCTTACATCACAGCACAGAGTGACCAATTTGTGGTCAACCAAACTACTCCCAAGAACCAAAAAGCCAAGTGCAATGCAGTAAAGACAGAAATTTGGATTCAAAACATCAGAAGGTGTTGAGACACTCAGCCTCAGCAGGACTGACAGGGGCAGAAACCATGCCAAAATCTGGATGCAAGAACTGCAGAAATGCTGGGCCGGGAAGGAAGTCAAACAGCCATCAAGTCCTGAACCCTCTCTTGGCATGTCTTTGTGCTGCTCTCCAAGGCAACACCAGCACAGCCCTGCCAAGAGCAAAGACGGGGCTGCAGCTCCCAGTGACGAGCACCACTTGCTCCACCACCCAGGAAGGGCTGCTGTGCTGCTAACAAAGAGGTTTCTAATGCTTTTTGGGTCAGCTCCAGCATCACTCATTCTCCTTTACCACCACCACCACCACCACCACCAGGAGCTGGAACCCACACTTTGAGAAATGCCAGCCTACCCTGCTGCTACTAGGCATGATGGAGACGATGCACTGGAAGACCGTGCCCAGAGAAGGAACTCCCTGTGTGCAATTTTTGTCTAGTCCTGTTTTCAGACACGGACAGACATTGTGTGCTGCACTCTTCACACCACATTCCTGGACATCTCTAATCTGCTGTGGTCCCTTTAATTCTCAATTCTACCAGGTGCTCATAATCCCCAGTTCCTCTCCTTGCCCTCCTTCGTCTTGCATGACATCTGTTGTCTGTGTGGCCATACCTTGAAATAAATTTGGAGACACTTCAGCTTTTTCTATACTAAGAGAAGTTCCTTGTCCCAGCTCACAGTGTGGACACAAGTTGTGGCTACACAACTGATCACACAATGAGCTGCAGCACAGTCAATACCAGGACAGCAGAGATACTTAGCCCCAAAACTACTGCTGAAGACAGCATACCATCAAACCACAGCCTGACACCGGTGGGCTGTAGGGTTTTTTATTTCCCCTAGGTTTAGCATAGGCAAATCTTCCAGCTATTCCTTGTAAGTAAATTTTACCAAACAGAAGCTTCATCTTCCCAAGCTGCCTGCTTTCCTATTTAAAATAGAGAGGCTGAGACTGGATGCTGCGTTCCAAACAGGGTTTTAGAGGACAACAAAGATTGAAGAGCTGAAATTATTACCTTTGCCATTTTTGTCTGAGCTATTCAAGATCTACCTGTCTTGTAACAGCATCTGACTGCAATTCACAACCAGCCTGTGATTCACTGCAGTTCACAGATCCCTTTCTGTAGTTAAACTGCTGATTTTTGAGTTACTGTTCATTTTGGGTACATGCATCTGCTTTCCAAGAGTGCTGCTTTGCACTTGTCTTCATTGAATTTATTTTTCTTATCTTTAAAACAACCCTTGCAGCTTACTAAGGCAACTGAATGAGAAGATGTTATGACCTGAAGTGCTTGCAATGCCCCTGGCTGCATTTCATCTTCTGTATCATCTGCAGTTTACTATCTGATCTGCTACTGACCCTGAAAATGACTTCCTGATCCAACAGAGAACTATTTCTTTTAGCTTCTTAAGTACCAACTTACAATGATTCCATCTTCAGCACATTTCCCAAGCTTGCTTCCTGAGCTGTTGGGATTTCCTCAAGAACTACTCTACAGTCACTAAAGTCACTGAAATACCAGATTTGGTATAAGACTGCCTAGCAGTTCTGCAGGCTCTCCATCCTTCAAGAGAACTTGGCACATCAGGAGGTATCACAGATAAGGTCTGGCAGCTCTAAACAATATGAGTTCTAAAGTTACTTGAAATTTTCTTTAAAGTCAGATCAAGCAAATCATCCATTTCCCATTTAGGATCAGCATCACAGTTTTTCAAGTCTTACTTATCCGACTCACTGTTGCTATTTCCCATAGCTAAGACTTTAGGGCTGCAGGCACTTACAGAGAAAAGTTCATGCCCAGTGGGTTAAAAGTTGTTATTAACTTTAAATCATAAATATGATTTCCACTTGAAAAGGGAACATTTAATTTAACAGACACAGTGGCTCTGATGGGTAAGGAAGGGGTTTGAAGGAAATTTAAAAAAAAACAAGGAAGCAAGGGGAAAAAGAAAAATAACACTTCCAGAAAGTTTTCCAAAGGAAATGAGTAACCACTTGTTATTAAATGATAAATCACAATCCTCGGGAAGTGGCATTGTCTGTGGTCTATTTTTAATGAGAAAATACTTGTCACTGGCACAAGGGCTATATGGGACACATCTGTGGACAGTGGGAGTGTTCACTGGGAGCCATCATCTCACTGCTGCTATTCCCATCACTTATCAGCAACAAAAACAGGATGAAAAGAACATGGCTTGGAGAAAAAAAAAATGCATCCAGAGCAACAAACAAGGGCTACTGTTCTCCATGGATGGAAGACAGGAGGAAACACTAGAGATCAAGTCGAGGCTGAGTGTAGTCTTAGGCTTTGCTTGTCTTCCATGTGTGAGGGATGCACATGAAGCCACCAGGAAGCAAATCTGTGCTGACCAAATGTCTCTGTAGGTGGTTAGGTGACCCCACACATGCACTAGCATCCTCTTTGTCCCTGAGATGGGGACACAGGCACACAGCCACAAGAAACCTCTGGACCTCTTTTCCCCAAGGTTTGCCACCAAAACAGAGTTTTCCAGGGAAGCACCTGATGCTGCAGCACACTGATGCTAAACACTTCAAAGGCATAATTAGCCTCATTTTATGCTGATAAATGAGTCCCAGATTCCTGTGGCAAAATGACTCGCCAGCTGGGAATAGGCACACAGTGTCAAGGGAAGGGAAGCAAAAGACAGCAGAACTGACTGAAGGCTCAGCTATAAGCACAGCCTCAAAACCAAATCAGAGGGACCACAAGCTCCCAGACCTGGCCATCAGACAGCAAGACTCCCTGCACACAGCTGAAGGGACCATTTCTGGCATCTTATGCCAAGCCCAACTATCCCAAGTCCCAGCCAAGCACTGCCAAGCCCAAGCCATGGGGTTCAGCTGCAGCCCAGGATCCCCATGCACTCAACACATTGTGTCCCAACACCACAAACCCCCACAAACTTTCCAGACTGAACAGCAATGAGCAGGAGCCTATGGCCAATGTGCTGAAGTACCATGCACTATGCCTCATTTTACTGTGAGGGTGACCAAGTTTGTTCAGGAAGGTTGTCGACTCCCCATCTGTGGAGATATGCAAAAGCCATCTGGACACGGTCCTGGCTGTAGCTACCTGCCACCTGCACAGGTCCCTTCCAGTTTCTACCATCCTGTGACTTTTGAATTGCAAAGCCAACTGCATCGCAGTACTTCACTCTCACTGACCCACAAAAAACACTAATTATTGTTTCTCAACTATTTCTGACATTCTTTCTATAGATTAAGTTTAAGCCTTTTTTTCCCCTTTTCTTTTTAATAGGAACGTAACCCCACAGTTCACACCAGATCATAAAACATGCACACGCACATCACTCTTCCAAAACGGCGTTTGAAAGTGTTTGTTTGATTTTTTTTTTCCTCCCACCCATAAACCACCGCCCTGCTGGTCTCATTCATTGTGTAGCATTTTGCAACGAAGCATAAAAATGGTATTAATCATCGCTCTGAAAAAACACAAACTTCTCTGAGGTTTGAAATAACCATCTGGAAGAAAAACTTCCAGGAGTCAGAAGGACTGACAGGGCTGGAGACTGAAGTCCTTGTTTTCAAAGGCCAAGTGTATCCCAATATATCCCTTGGACAGTTGCCCCAAGCCAGAGTTATAATACTTTATTCTTCAGTTCAAGTAGCAAGAACGAGATTTGGTACAAAATCAGGACAAATACCTAAAGGGAATAAGGAGGAAAATGTGTGGTAAATCTAATGGGAGGCCTGAGCTCTAACTATAGCTTTGGTGAGAGTGTCTGAAGTCCCAGCTGCCTCTCATCTCCAGGATGCTGCAGCCAGAAAGACCAGATAAGGGTATCCATCTCCCACAGGCAGCACCTGAGCATCACGGAGTGTGCTGGTAGTCACCCATGGCATAGTGTTGCTTCAGCCAGGCAGAAGCAGGCCTGCAAAAGCTATGCCAAAAAATAATTATCATCCTTATGTTTTCTGGCCAAGTACCACTGGAGAAGACTACCTTCTACATAAATCAAGCTCTTTGTTCACCTCTGTAGATTCAGTGCTTCTCACAGAAGGGGAGCTTCTGTCAAAGATGGGAGTCAGAAAAAAACATGAGGCTCTTTTTTAAGATAGATGCTTTAGCAGAGATTTGCCAAAGGCACTGGAATCCCTCTGCTTCAGTGCTAAAACATTAATAATTTAAACACCTTCTCTTAAATTAGGAAGGGGACTAGAAGAAACTATTGAAACAAGCTTGCCACCACTTCCAGTTCAAATACTGATATTTTTTCTCAAACCTCGAAAGTAGTTTCAACAACCTGACAAATAAGAAATTTACGTTTTTCTTATCTGTCCTTCCCTCACATTTTCTCCTCTGCCATTAATCTTCCAGGCAAAGCAGCTGACCACAAGAACAGGGCACACCAATCAACCTGGTACAGAAAGACCCAGGATGCTGTAATCAGGGACAGGGGTGGTGCAAACAGTTGTAAAATGTTTCATAGGGCACAGCAAACATTTTGTGTTTACTGTTATATTAGTGGGACAGGAAAGGACAGGACAGGACAGGACAGGACAGGACAGGACAGGACAGGACAGGATAGGATAGGATAGGATAGGATAGGATAGGATAGGATAGGATAGGATAGGATAGGATAGGATAGGATAGGATAGGTAGGGTAGGGTAGGGTAGGGTAGGGTAGGGTAGGGTAGGGTAGGGTAGGGTAGGGTAGGGTAGTTGGAAGGGACCTACAAATATCATCTAGTTCAACTGCAAATACTTTGTGTTGGAAGAGCAAGACACAGAGAGAAAATAATCAATTGTTTTCTTTTTAATCAGTAACCCCAGACTCTTGTGCTTCGTGAAGTTCCCTGCTTATTCAAAGCCTGTATGCCTCTGCCTGTCTTGGCTACCAATGCCTTCCTTATCAGCACATTTCATTCTTTCCTATTCTTTAAAGAGCTCTGCAAAATGAAAAAAAAAGTGTATTATCTCCATATTTAAGAGACAAAAAGGACTGGCAGAGATAGGTCTACCTCACTATCAAGGTTTTTGCAAGAGCAGGAACAATGTGGCAGCCCAAGATCCGTGCTGTCTACACAAACCCCATCAGGGACCCCACCTCCTTCAGCAGCAGCTGGCCCAGGCACAAGCCTCTGTCCTGGTATCAAGGTGGCCAGATAAAAGCACGCACTTGGAGACGCATCCCCCTCTCCCATGCAGATATATGAACTTAAGATGACCATTCCAAAATTGCAAGCATGTGTACGGCCAGGGTACACCATCCATTTACTCCATACCAGGTCTTCTCTTGAAGAAAACCTCTTTGATTTGAGTCCCCAGTGCAGCCATATAAGCACCAGGAAAATGCAACCTTATGCCTCTCCAAAGGATGCTTAAACACATCCTCTTCCTCAAGGGGAAAAAAAAAAAAAGAAAAAAAAAAAAAAAAGAGGATTAGCTATTCAAAACCTACATGCCAGGCAATCTGGTGACCAAGTGCCTTCCTCTGATAGCTTTTCCAGACAGTCATGAACTTTAAACTATTTTTTTGTCTCCAACTCCCAGCAGCTCCTAAACAGTGTGAGCTAAATATTTATAGAAGAATCATTGTTTGTTTAAGTTTCAATCCATACTCCCTAAGGTCCAATATGCCCAGATCCTGAAATGACAGCTGATTACAGAAGAGCCTGAAAACACGGCAGAGGGGACACTGAAACTTCCCAGATCTTTCATCTGGAGCTTTCTCCAGTCATTGTTTCAGGGAGCCTTTCCCATCTTTTTTCAAAAGAAGAGGAACTGAAGCTCTTGTTGAACAAGGTCCATGTTTCATCAGACACTTTGGCACAGCTCTGCTCAGTGACACAGAGCCCCAGGTTTTGGGGTCCCCCATTGTGCTCCAGAGCTAGGCACATGGGCTGCTGCTGGAAATGCAACTGAAGCACCCGACCTGCTGAACAGCAGGCACTGAGGCACGGCAACAACACCCCAACACCAGTGTCACAGGTGGGGCACAGACAATGTCTGTCATTTCCACTTAACAAGTCCTACCCTCACCCATCTCTTCTGGGTTCAGCAACAGCTTTTCCAATTTACCATAGTGTCCACTCAAGGGGAACAAAAAAGTCTTCCCATACTTTACAAAAGAACAAAGGATACTCAAGCTTTTTGCCTAACTGAACAGCCTTCCAGAAGCTGAAAAGACACCTGTATGAGCTGACACACTACTGCTATAAGCCAAGTCCAACAAGTCAGCTGCTTACATATGGTGTTACACAGTTTCATAGGTGAGGCAAGAACAAAAAAGACCATGCTTCATCCCCTTTCCTTTTGCAATGTAACTGGGGACTCATCACCATAAAGGAGAACACAAGATGCAAGGCTACCAAGCAGGCAGAATTCTACACCAACATATCCCAAATGAACATCACCCTGTAGACCTCAGTGCCCAGCTTGGCAATCTTTTAGATGGGCAGCAGAGGTCAGGAGACAACACCCAAGCAAACACACTTCCAATGACCACTCAAAGCTGATAATTCCCTTTCTTTTTTTTTTTTATGGTTTCACATACAAGCTCCTGCATGAAGAACAGAGCAGAAAGTGCTTACACCCTTCAGATGGGTGAGAAGTTGGCATGTGTTTGCTAAAGTCAAGCTACCTCAAACCTGCTTTGCACCTGGTTTGAACAGCCCCTTGAATGACTGGATGTTGCTGAAGAACTCAGAATTCCCACTGACAGCTGTTGCTCGATCCTGGGGTTCTCCAAGGGATAGCAGGACTCATCTGCCCTTGCACAGGGTGCTTCAAGGCATTTAGCCCCAATAAAATAGAAAATGTGGTGTTTCAAACAAGAGGATTACTTTTGTCATCAGGTGGATCTCAAGGACAGGTTTGCACACTCATCAGGAGTCTTGATATCCAGCGTGAAGGGCCATGCATGGATGAAGGACCAACATGGAAATGTCCATGCCAATAACACACATGCATTCACAGCCCACACCCACCCAATTTTCTATCCAGATGTGCCTATGCACACACACACAGGAAAGTGCCATGAAGCCTCCTCATGTGTTACATGCATGGGAATATGCAGGAGTACAGAGGCCCACCACAAGCCACCCATGCTGGCAGATGAGACTAAAGAGGAGACTGCAACAAGAAAGCTGGAAATAATGACAAGCACTTTCATCAGTAAAACTGCAATTACTCAGCCAGCACACAGCCTTGCATCTCTGTGGAGTATGCAAATCTAATTATTAGAGAGATGCCTCTACTGTGATCTGACTTTTCCTTGTTTTATTTCTCTGACTCTCATTCTCCATTACGGGAAGCACAGGCATCACCAAGCACATCACCATGGCTGCTGGATCCACTGGAGCCAGCCATGGCTGGGAGGTTGAAGGCACAAAGGTGCAAAAAAGGAGCCTTCAAAACTGCACCTGGTCTCCTCCAGCATCATCCACACATTTAACACCATGCAGTTGGCTTTACCGATGCTTTATGGAAGAAAATTTTACTAGGGCATAGAAGAGAGACACTTTTCTATTTTAATTCACCTGGCCCTAAAAAAGAAAAATAAAGGGAAAATAAAGAAGAAATATAGCCCCCCTCTTCCCCTTTTTCCATAAATATTGGATCTGAGCACTTTGTGCTCCTAAGAAGTTAAAAATAGGAAATAATATCAAGTCTGTGTGCTGCATCTTTTATCAAAGCCCTTTATAAACATCAAACCAGCTCCTCTGCACTCTTTTATACTTTCCTGCTGTCACTCACAATTCATAAAAGGGGTATACAGAGATACAAAGGGTAAGGCACTTTCCAGTACTGTCACAGAGAGTCTGGGACAAAAAACAGCTTTTCCTCAAAGCTCTGAAATCTAAGAGCAATTTTATGACATAATGTCACTTTTAGCACAAGAGATGAATAATAGATATTCAAAATATAATAACACTTTCATAAGTAAACAATGCTTTGCAGTGTCAAAGCTTTTCAGCAGCACTGTCAAGCCTTTGCAGAAGGATCAACAGCGCAATCACTGAGCACCACTGAGAAGCAAACACTGTAAGAACACACTCATGTTTAACCAAAAGGCAGAGTCTCCCTGGCCAAACTCCATCTGCCTTCTCGAGAGACACATGCCCAGATCCCTTCTACAGAAAAAAGGGAGGTAGGGAGATTAACAAGGTGACCCAGAAACCCCTTACACATAAACTCAACTCTGACCCTGCCATCTCTGAGACAAGCGATAAATCCAAACCTACTCCCCACCTGAAAGATGAGCAGGCTTACACCCACCTATATTCAAGAGATATGAGAATTAATTAACTCCAACATTAAAAAAACACATTTGAAAGATTATAGTTGCTAAAATATTCATGACTCTTACCCAGCCTGTTTACATAACTGGATATGAAGCAAATCCTCCATGTAAACCATGGCAAACCTGACAGCATCATTTACCTGTTCAGCATCTTTGCCACAGAAGGCAAATTCCAAAACATGTGGTCACCACTATTTTCTTTCCTGCCCTGCACATAAGAGTTAAGAATTCATAGGGAAGAAGTGATAAACTCATGATAAAAAAAAATTCCCGTGAACTGTCAGTGTTATCCTAACCAAAAAAGAATTTCCTCCCTAGTCATCCACAGGCAGGGTAAGCCAGCTCCCCCATGAACTACAGAAGAGCAGGGGAAAAGTGCTTATCTGGTAAATTACTTCTCTTCCTAGTACCTCAGAATCTAATTTTTAAACAGGACAAAGGTCAAATGAAAACCACCTGATGGTGATGCAAATGGAGCCCTGCATAAAACTGCACAGAGGCCACCACAAAGAGCTGCCCTTTTCAAAAGGCTTAATGAAATCCAAGAGATGGTGCCAGTGGGGAGGATGATGGCAATTCTGCATCTGTGTGCCAGTGAATGCTGCCAGTGGCAGGAGGCCACATCCAAGCTGTGGAGGGGTCCAAGACAGGGCAGTGCAGGGTCTCCAGATCTTCAGCATCACTCAGTTCCCCAGGGAATGTCCCCAGACAGGCAAACTGGGCTGCTGAGCCTGGGCTGAAGATAAACTTCTAATTGGGATTGTAAGAGACCCCCCTTTCAGAGGCACCAAGGCTGGAATGCAGCTGTCCCTAATCCCCCAACTTGTCTACAATAATTGGTACAAATACAGGCACCTGTTTTTGCTGCACACATTCAGACCCCATTTCTGCTGCTGGAGTCTCAGGTCTCTAATCTGACCTCCTGGCTTTGACACTGCAAATCAAAAGAGGAGGCAGCACAATGATGGGGTCCTGCAAAAGTAGAGCCAGTAAAATCGCAGGATACCCAAAACAGTGCTAGGGAAAAACTAGAAGGCTGGGTTAGATACCAGCTCAGGAAACACCTTGAGAATAAAATATTGCCCAAAATGGCATTTTATGTTTCTGAACTGGGTTCCACACTGCAGGACAAGATTAGGCAAATGCCCT
Organism: Cinclus cinclus; assembly: GCF_963662255.1. Taxonomy (NCBI): domain Eukaryota; kingdom Metazoa; phylum Chordata; class Aves; order Passeriformes; family Cinclidae; genus Cinclus; species Cinclus cinclus. The sequence continues at coordinate 142,013,503 of NC_085046.1, read as the reverse complement.
CCCATGGTGGCAGACTGGCCCCATAGCAGCTGTTCCTGCTTGGCAGTTTTTGCCTGCTGCCCTATGTAAGCAACCAAACCAGCTTGGAGATGATTAAAGCCTAATCAAAAACTCTTCAGATCATGTCCTGTTCACAGCTTTGGGACAGTGCAAATCCTGCCACATTTACCAAGACCCCCTCCAAGGGCCTCTCACAGCCCTGGGATGCCAGCCAGCTTTGGAGGCTTTACATTTTCGTGGCATGAAACAAATTTCAGGAAGAGTTCCTCAATGTTAATCCACATAACGCTGCCCAGCAGCTGGGAGCACAAGAATACAGCCTGTCCACAGCTTCAGTTCTGCACAGAATCCCTCAAAGCAGTGCCAAGGATTCAGAAGCCAAGCAGACACCTCTTGCTTTCTTGCTGGCATTAACAGTATGTCTTGTGATAGGTTACTGCTTCTTTGCAACCTGAAGAGCACAGTAAATCAGCAGATAGTTCAGTATTTACTGTGAACAGTAAGTCAGCACGTGCAGATACAGGAACTCATGGAAAAGTAAAGATCACACATAAAGAAATATTTTTATTCTGAAAGTAATGACTGGGATCTTTGTTTAGTAGAAAATTCCAAGCAAGGTCTTAAAGCAATCAATAGAGGATCATTAAAGACATACTAGGAGGATTATTCCAGATATTTAAAAATATAGAAATATGTATTTACTTATATAAACAAACAGAAATATGGCCTAATGTATCCCCAGTTACATGCCCTCCAGTAAGGGCACAAAATCTGGGCACAAATGGCATTCATTAATAAGTGCCCCAAAGGACGCACAGCCCTTAAGGAGAGAAAATGCACGCTGCAAAAGGGGTTGATGTTCTAAGCATAAACTCAGGACTGAGATCCACCATTAATTTGCTTTGCTTGTGTTGAACTTTCACTGCTGCACAATGAGCAAAAGTCAGCCTGTGCAGGATGAGCACAGGTGGATCTACATCCTTCACCCTGGGCATGCTCTCCTCCAAACTCCCCAAGCAAGACAGGGGAGAAAGATCAAAGCACAATTTTAGCATTGCTAGCTTCAGCATTTTCCTCAAGCAAAGGAAGATGTGAATCCGAAGAATCAGCTGTAAATAAAAGAGTGGCAAATGGTCCTTTGGCAGCCAAAGTAAGACTCTTCAAAAGCAGTAGCATTTGCTGCCCCCAACCCTCACAAATCTAGCCTGCTGAAGTGGTGAGGTTTCCCACAAACTGAAAACTGAAACTAGCTTCAGCCCCAATTCCAAAAAACCTGGAAGTAATTTTAGAAGCAGGAAACGATCAAGAAAAAGACAGCACCTGTAGAATAAAACATCTTCCTCTGTCAGGCTTCAACACATTTGACTCACAAAACCATAAAGTAAGACTCCCTTAAAAAAGCCTTATTGTCAATTTTTTTTATAGCTCTGAGGTTATATTTTATCCTTAAACCAATAAATACTTGCAATTCCTTAATTTGCTGCCAGCTGGGGAGAGATTTAAAAACTTCTGTGAACCTGCAATTTCAGTGCTGGTCTGTGCTGGGCACTGAAGAATTCCACTGGGGTGAGAGTGAGAGGGGTTAGTCATGACAAGAACATCCCTGCAATGTGCCAGGACTGCTTTTCACTGTCATCCAACCATCCTTAATACTGACTTAGACCATCAGTGATTTTTGTAATCAGTTATGTGCTCTTGAAACACACACCCACATACATAACCCTCACAGGCAGCCAAATAGAAGCTTTCTGTATATTTTTTTATTATCATTAATAACATGCATCTCTGTACAGACTAACCCTCAAAGGATATTTTTTGATCCAAGGATCTGCAACCTGACTCAAAGCAAATCTTTGCTACTTTACCAGCAAATATCTTGGATGCTAATGGGGTTCATATTTTAATTAATTAGCACCTAGGGAAGCAGCTGGCAGCCCCCCTGCCTGGATGCTCACACTGACCAACAGCAAAGCCCCTTAAACTATTTACCCCCTGAAACTGCCCCAGATCTGTGAAGGGTGAGACCTGTTCCAAAGAAAACCTGAGATGATTCTTCCTTCCTGTAAAGGACAGCTGCACATTTACAACTGAAACATCATTCCCAGCCAAGCTCTAATTCTTGGGCCACCCCCAGGTACCCCAGGTGTGCCAGGTGCCTGCCAGACTGCGGGTGACTAGGGAGTCACACTGCAAGGGGCAATGCAGAATGCAAAATGCAGGGTACATCTACCATGGCTTTTCTCCTCGCTTGCTGTGAGTGCAGACCCTACAATGCAGCAGTCAAGCACCCTGGGGCTGTTCTGGGTTATCCAGGTCACAGGCAGGTTTTGTTCAGTGTCCACAAGCACCAAGGGTAGGGCAGCACCAGAGCAGAGCAACTGATGTCTAGTTCACTCCCAGTTACTTCTAAAAGATAAACCTCATTCCACTGCAATGTGCTGCTGACAAAGGACCTTTTCACATTTACAGCAACAAGGGGAGATCTGGTTTCCAATGTCTCTATCAAACAGCTGGCCACAAAAAGAAAAAAAATATTTTAAGCACCGGCGGTGTTTGCTTTAATTGTAGATAAACAGAACAACTGCAAGTGATCTGTCTTTCTTAGGTGCTTTAGAAGTTGTTAGGAGCTAGTTAATAAAACCTTAGGGATTTTGTGATGGGAAAACTCTTAATTCAGGTTAAGGAAGGAAAACTATCTGCAAATGAAGAGCTGGTTCCAGGGGATGTCTCCTCAGCAGAGCACAAAGTCCATGTGAGCAGGAAAGAGGGTCTGGCCCTGCTGGGCTGAGGCTCCAGGCAGGAGAAGGCTACAGGAGAAGGCTCTGCCTTGGCACATCACCACACTGCCTGGGTGTGACCATGGACCATCCCATCCTGCCTGGCAGGATGCTGCTGTCCACCTCCACCTCCAAATCCACGCTGTTAGCTCTCTTACAAGCACAGCGAGCACTTGACTTTGCTCACTGATAAAGCAAAGAACATCTTTATCCCCAATCTTTGTCTACCATCTCCATCTGGCCTGCGAGTCACAGGCAAACTGAAGCATGAGGCAACTGATTATGTTTCCCACCGAACATGCTCTATCCACTCCTCTCATTTCCTTCCTTTGATGCAAAATTGTGCTTACAAAGCAAGAAGATTAAACTTTTAATACTTCACAAATGCTGAGGGGAATGCAGAATAAATGTACAGCAAAGCATTTTCAGCCTTTTTCCTTCAGCACCTCCTCTTTGTACAGTAAAAATAAAAGTTAGAGACAAAGAGCTAATTTTTTGTCTACCCTGTAGAAGGAGAGATCTGTTCAACACACCAGCACACCTGGTGCATTTGACTAAACCAGAACAAGTGCCAAAAAATTATTTTCACAGCAAATTGATACCCACAGATACCAAAACAATGATTCAATTCTCTGCTAGAAAAAATAGGAAAAAAAAAAAACTTGTCACCTTCACAAAAACATGTAATTCATTGTAAAAGACTCTAAAAATACAAATTTGGTTCTTATCACTAGTGCTATTGAGTTATGCACACCTAAATGGAATAGGAATATCTTAATTTTGGAGCTAAAGGCATCCCCTTTTTATGAGATAAATCATCCTTAAAATTACATTCTTCAACAGAAATTCTGTTGAACTAAGAACAGAAAAAGTAGATTTAACACTTGAGTCATCTTTTTTGAAATGAGACAATGAAGGCTGATAAGGTGACCCACACACGGCTGATGGCATCTGACAGTTACAAACACAGCTGCCCAAGAGTCCAGGAGCATCCAGGTGGAGGAATAAAGAGCATCAGATCCATCCTTTCTCTCATGTCTGAGGCTCCGGTTGGTCATCAAAACCTTCAGACCTGACACCACTGCTCCACGAGAACCTCAGTCTCAAATTGGGTCTGTCCCAACAAAGAAAAGCCACCTTCAGAGTATAGCACCAGGGACTCTGGAAGGTCTTACCTTTAGCAAAAGCTAGTAAGGAGAAAAAAAAAAAAAAAGACTGAACTGAAGATGAAGAAAGCAAACTGGGCAGTCAATGAGAAAACCATTTACATACCTGCTGGACAGGAGTGCTGCTGCACTGGAAAAGCTCTGAGAGAAGAGAAAAATCTTCCAGCTGGGTAAAGCAATGGCTCCATTTCAAGAAGATGCATGGGGAAGTATTCCAGTAAATGACTGTATGCTATAATCCTCAGGACAGGGCCACAAATGACACAGGGTGACAGAGGAAAAAATAGGGTAGAAAGATGGTAGAAACTTCCAGATGCTTTTATCCACAGCCAGCATTCTCCAGAGGGTTTTGTGGGTCCACATGTCCATGCATCCCATGCTCCCCATGCTCCCAAAAATCTTCTAGAGCTACGAAAAGGACCAGACTGCCAGACTGCCAACGTTTTTCCAGACCAGTGGACACATGGGGCTAGGACCTTCAGAGAAAAGAAAGGGACAGGCCATTACACAACAGCTCTTACCACATTGGCAAGGTTTATTCCCACAGAAACTCCCATCTTTTGATTTTTTTTTGCAAAGAATGAAGGTTGCAGGGGGATTTTTTTTTTTTTAATTTGCATGATTTATTTAAATTAATGTAACAGTGAACATAGGCACAGCATGGAGCACCACCTCCAGATGCCTCATTGGTTTTAGGTGATAAGAAAGGAGGAAGAGGAGAAGCCAGCAACTGAATGAAGTTCTCACCTAACCAACAGATTTTTCCAAAACTCTTTCTTTTTGTCAGGTGAAAGGACAGAGCTTTCTTTCTTTCCCTCTCCTTTTTTCCACATCTTCTAAACCTACTGAGGTATTTTCACTACCAGGGAAGAGAAGGATGGAAAGGGTTGTAAGGCAGTAGGTCAGCAGTACCATCTGCCTTCCTGACTTCAGTGGAAAATGTCCATCCACCATCAGGAGAATCACACCCTTAGCAACCTACAGTAAGGTCTGGCACAACCCATCAGTGACATAGCAGAAACACTCAGCTCTTCAGTACAACAACCCAATGTGACCTCTGACCAGACAGAGACACACTTCCCACCTCTACTTTCAGAGAAAATAAACACATCCCAGCAAAGTGGCTCAAAATACCAGAGGAATTAGTCATAAAGGTTCTAGTATTTGATGTATATAAACCCATCATGATCTGGGGGGTTTGGGTTGTTTTTTCAATTCTTTTAATCTGATCTTACTAATTGTGCTGGAAGCAGAGTTGCTGGGATTTTTGTTTGTTATTTTAAAATACGAAAGCTGTGGCATAAACACAGGCAAGTGCCAGGCCCGGATATAGTGCCCAGCAAGTGCTGAAAGGAAACTCAAATAACTCATTGCCCGACATTGCTTTCTAGTTCATCTGTAAAAAGAAAACAGCAGAGAGCAGCTGAGAGCCAAAAGAGGTTTTTTCACTTTGTTTTAGCTGCAGAAGCACAGGAAGGTGATAACATTGTGTGTAATGTAACCAAGCAAAGGAGCAATGAAAGCAGGAGCAAATAGATCAAATAGGACAGGGTTAAGGAAAAGGTGTGATAATCATTTGTTTTGCTAATTGTGTCAATAAAGTCCTATCTACCCTCAAACAGCGGAAACATCATCAGATATGTAAAAGAGAAAAATCAAGTGAATAATTAAACGTACAAAACCATGACAAAGTGTGCCCGATTTTGTCTCCAGATGTTCTCTTTAAAGGGTTGATTAGGAGAACCACATGTTTATTTGAAATAAAATTCCACTGACTTTGATCATATTTAAGTCACCTCACATACAAAATCTACTTTGAACCAAAACTTCTTCATCCCTTGGGATGACAATCAAAATCGCCTTCTCTGCAGGAAAGATGCACCATTACCTTAGCACAACCCAGGCTAAGCTGGCTCCTTGGGACAACACCACAAATATCTGGTGTCTCTGCAACATGTTTTTGTTGTTACAAAACCCAGCATGCAAATCAGTACAAGGCAACTGTAAGTCTGCAGACAGGCACTCAGATGAAGTTGCACTTGAAGTCTGCTAATTCATGGAAAAAGAAATCTGAATTGCCTTGTCCTTGTTTCTAGTGTTTTTCCAGGATGGGGTGGGTTAGGGAAAGAAATATTCCCTAACTTCCCCCCACTTAAATGAACTGAAGCTGAAGAAGGTAAGACCCAAGTCCCTGAGTTGATGAAAACATTTTGGAAAAGGATTTGAATATCTCAAAATAACTCCATCCCACTAATTATACAGACAATCTCAGTTATTATGATAACTATATGACATGGAAAATGCTTGTAAAACCTATTTCTCTACAGCAAGAATACCTGCCCAAAATCCTCGAGCTGTTTTCTCCATGAACCAATTACCTGTAAAATATGAGCACACAAACAGAGATGGATTTCTGTTTCCAGAGAAATGAGGCTTGTCCCACCAACCCAGCCCCTCGCTGTGCTGTGCATGAGGCACCAGCAGGGCTGTTTCTCCAGGCTCCAACAGGGATGTGTCAATATGTACTTTGCTCAGTTCTCCTGGGAGACAAGCCCAGCAGTCCTCACTGTACAACAAGAGAAAATGTAATATTTTTTGTTTTCTATCTTTTATATCTCCCCCCATCTCACATATACCACACCACTCACAGCACTCCCATGCCTTCAAGGCCAGCTGGATGGCAGCAGGACTCATGGGCTATGAAAGAGCTCAGTGACCAGCATCTTGCACAAGTTATGTTTTTACATAAACATGTGGGCTTTTCTAGTCAGATTGTAACAGATAAACCAATGGCAGATGATTCATGTTCATTTTACGCATCTTCCTTTGTGGTACGGAGGAACCCCAGTACCTTCCTATGTAAGAAGACATTGTGTCATGGATGATACCCTGTTAGAGAAGCAGATGAAATTGAAACTCTTGTGCCCAGTACATGCCTGAAAAGACAACTGCCCAGTTCTCTGGACTCTACCCTTAAAATGTGCCAGATCTTTAAGACTGAGCACACTGCCCGCTGGAAATAACATCACTCCAGCTCACTCCAGTGCTGCTTCCCCCTCACACTGGAGGGTCTTCCTTGCAGACTGTCCATGGAATTGTCCAACACCAATAGTTTAGCTCTTTCCCTTAACAGCTCACTGAAGGTCAAGCAACAGGCTGGCAGCAAAGCCCTGAAGTGCATCCAGAATTTTCAAGTCATGGGACAGAACTTGAAAAACACATTCATCTTGGCCATCCCTTGACAAGAACTAACTCCATTACTTGTACATAAAGAGGGCTGAATCATTCACACACAGAAACACCACGGACTGAGCACATGTCAGCTCTGAGCAAACAGGGCACCACCCTCAGCACGAGAGCAGCACCCTGAGCAGCACCACGGCTGCTCTCCATGGGCAGCAAGAACCTGTCAACACGAGCTGTAGGAAACCAGCAATGAGCAAAGTGTGCCCTGCAATAGAGAGACCCCAAATGATTAATAAACACAGAAAAACAGTTAAGAGACTTGTTCCTCATTAGCTGAAAAATATGTGAGGAAGAGAGAAGGAGTCCCACCTGCTAAATTTTGAATGTTAAAGAGTCCCAAGTGCAATGGCTCATTTTAAAAAACAAAGGATGTTTTCTGTGCCTGTGTTTTATTTGAAGGAAAGGCTGGGGGTTTTTTTTACATTCTAACATGTTCATTACAACCCAGCCATGTGAGTTAAATGCAGTAAGGGACCTGTTAAACCTCCTGATCACTGTAGTAAGCTCCAGCAGTGACTTTATTATAGGCAAGAATGAAATTGGGGCATTCATGGCTGCTGCTCCTGCCACCAGGTACTGTGAGCAGTATGTGCTCAGTTTGCCAACACCAAAATCTTCACCTAAACACAAGGTGAGCCTCCCAAAACTTTGTTACATCTCCATGCAGAAGAACATCTCCAGACACAGAGACTGCTTATCAAGGTTGATGTTATCCAGCAGAGAATGAAAAAGAAAAAAAAAAAAAGAAAGAAAACAATTCAACCTTTCTGGGTTTTTATAAATCCTCCAGCAAATGGTTGCAGGTATATTTCATGAAAGGCAGCAGTTTGCTGCCATGAGTATCTCAGCTCCCATGAGGGACTGCATTTCTCCTGATTTGGTGAGCTAAAGCAGGCTCAGCACCAGCCCTGGCAGAAGGAAGAGGACAGAATCAAGCCCAGACTGTCCTCTGCAATAATATCCAGCTGATGAATCAGTTCAAATCACCCCTAAAACCTCTCCTTGGCTTCCCGTTCTTAGGCAGGAAATTTTAGAAGAGCTATAGGCTGAATCTGACACAGCAGTGAGGGTGGCAAAACCAGGGAGTTCTGGGTCAACAGGACTTGTGTTTTGCATCAGTGAGGAAACATGAACTTGTTTGCTTCACGGAATTATGGAAGGACACCAATTAACAATCTCTTCTATTAAGTGCCCATAATATTTATGTCCTTATAAAAGATAAATAAATAAGACCAATTATTTTCCAAAGAAACACAGAGAAAAAAAATTAAAGACTGCTGTGCTTTTTTCTCCAAACTCAGCAAGTTTTTGGAGTAACCTGGCTGCTTTTGAGGGCTTCACAAGCTTGGCCAACATCCCAGGCAGTGCCTAGAGCTGGGGCTTTTGCTCCCAAATGAAGAAAGAAGCAGCTATGGCCAGCACACGATTAATGAGGAGAGGGCACTTTGCAGATGCTCTGCCAGTCTGTGAACAGGCAAAGACACATGCACATCCAAAGCCTGAGTATTTGAGGAAAACAAGATGGAGGCAAGAACCATTTATCTTGCCTCACCCTACCATTCTTCATCCTAAAAATCAATTCCTTTCTGGGAACTCCAACAAAAAGGGGAGGGTTGAAAAAAGCACAGAAAGATTGCCTGGTAGATTGGATATTTCAGCCTACACTCTGCCCAAAGATGCATTGTTTGGTAATGCATAAAGTGCACCATAAAAATACTTCCAAGAACTCTTGCAACAGCTTCACAATGAAGTGAACTTAAACTTACACTTTAAAATGCAAGTCTAGCTATTCCACTGAAGGTATCATTACGCAAATTTGTGTCCCTCGCATCCATCCAGGACCCCTCACCCACACTTGGGATGAGTCTGCCCACCAACCTGAACCAAGACCCAAGTGATCAACAGGCTGTATATTTACAGCTCAAGTTCTCACACAAAATGCAGGTCATGACTATGCTCTTTTGACTTCACAAAATGACTCCACATGAGAATCACAAGCTGGGATGCTACAATTTGAAGCACTGCTTAGATGCTTTACAGTTAACCCCCTTCTTTTACCATTTGGAAGACAAAAAGCAAAATCTTACAATCTGACATTTTAAGCACCTGATGTCACCTTGGACCATTTTCAAAGCAAAATTTCATAACCTTATTCTCCATCTGCACCAACTGACACAGATACATTAAGAGAAAAAAAAACTTGAAAATGTTCCCTAAGGAGAAGGGGGGGAGATACTTTCCTGATAAACAGCAGACTGTTATATACAAAGACCAAAGGAAAAAAACTGTAAGATAAATATTAACTTGTCTTTTTATAGAATTCAAGACATGAATGTTTTCCAACTTGGTGACAGTACAAAAAAAAAAAATCTATTTCATGCTATCAAAATCACCTCTAGTATGGAACACAGCATTCTACATATCCTCCTCTTGTAAAAATATGTTTTACAATGAACTGAAGAGTGTGATTCTTAAAAGATACTGGATTGCCTCACCCAGAAAAATTGAAAGGTCATAGAGAAACAAAGAAGGATCACCCCTTACAGCTCAAGACAATGACCATGCTCCTGCTGAGATGCAGTCAGGCTCCCTGGGTGGGAGAAATATCCACCTGGACCACTCATTGATCCAAGAGGACAGGACACTCAGTAATGGACATACAAAAAAGACCAGTCTGATGTCAGTTGCCAAACACTGATGGCACAAGATGCACATCAGGGGAAAATCAGACCCACAGATTGACTGAAGTGGACACAGCAAGGAGCAGCAATTCAGCATAGCACTTCATGCCTTCTGCTCTCCCAGGAGATTGTTCATTCTGGCTTTAAAAAGTGCTTTTTAGAAATGCTGGTCCCAAGGCCTATCTTGCAGAGATCAGTTGTAACCCTTCAAGTGCATGAAGCAATGGATTTTTGCACTTTTTTTGTTTGCTTTCTTGCTTTTTTAAAATTGGCTCTCGATTATATCCAGTATCTCTATCACCAACCTCAACTACTGTAGGAAGTCAAGACCTGTGCATCAAAATGGAAGTCAGGTTCCCACACCTGGGTGAAGGAAAGGCCCTTCCATCCTACTGGTCACACCCAGGTGGGTATCATTTCACCTCCCATGCTGCCAGCAGGCTTAAGCAAGAGCCTCTTTCTTTACCCTAGCCCTTTATGCAGGCACAGAGCAGCTCTGCCACCAATGGCTCTCCCCCTATCCCATGTCCAGCACCAAGGACCTGCAGATGCTGTCTCAGCTATGACACAGAGTTGCTGCTCCATCTCCAGAGCTGCTCCACTGCATTTCAACACAAAACCCAGTGCCAGGTTCCCTTGCTGGGCACTGCTGCAGTGCAAAGAAAATTGGGAAAATTCACTGCAAACTCACTTTGTGCCTTGGCCAAAATGAGCCACAGCTCCCCACACCTGGCTTGGTCACCATGAGCCATCCTGGCTTCCCAGAGCAGGGCTCAGTCTGAACCCTGCAGACACTTTTTGCTACCTTTTGTTTATGATTTTCAGTCTACGGCATTAGTTACCAGTTTACAATCAAAGGAAAGAAAAATCACTATGCCAGCTGCAAAAATAATCCTCCTGCTCATTACATTTTCAGTTCTTTATCTTAGACCTATTCTTTAAGCCTTCAGGATCTAGGCTGTCACCACACAGGCTAACAACATGCTTTGTAATCAAATAAATGCTGAAATTCTCACACAACTACATCACTCCAGGAACAAAGGAGTTGTGTTAAAATTATAAAAGTGGCTAACAGAGAGATTAACTGGATGCTGTAAAAAAAAAAAAAACAAAAAAAAAACCAAAAAAAAACCAAAAAAAAAAAAAAAAACAAAAACAAAAAAAAAACACAGAACAGAAGACACAAGCTTACTTTTCAAAAATAAAACCAATCAACTCCAGGCATCTTGGTCACAGTTGACATTTGCTTTCATCAACCCCCCACCACTGCAGCCTCCTGAAATCCCTCTATTAAAATGGATTTGCAATTGTCCCCATTGATGCCATCATTGTCCTCATTTATGCCATCTATGCTGCCCTGCTTCAGCTCTGGAAAGGCAGAGTTGGGATGATGGGCTTGGTCCTCTGAAGGCACTGGTGGCACAAAAACTGAGCCAATGGCTCCAGTGCTGGTGAAGTTTGATCCCTTGCCACTGGACCAACACAGCACCAGCCCCACGAGCACCAAATTGATTTACTGGTCAAAAGGGGACAATCCTGAGCCCCTCTCTGTATCTCTCTGGACCTCAACCCAAAGGAAACCACACACTGCTCTTGCTGGGAACATTTACTGTGGGCAAAGCAAATCAGCACAAAGCTGCTGAGAAGCAAGAAGGGGGTAAGGGCCAAGAAGGAAAAAGACATTTTTTTAATGAGCTTAGGTCACCCCTTGTAGGACTGACGCATTTCCAACTAAATATCTGTCTCCTTTAACAGCTGAATCCTTGGTGACTGCCTCCTGATGCAAGAACAGGACAGAAGCCCAGTGGTAATGACTTTCCCTGCGCTGTTACACTTGGCTTGAGGTCCAAGCATTCCCGTGGAGCCCAGGAGAAGCCCCACGTGCTCCAGGTTTGGCACAAGGGCTCTGCAAAGGCAACTGAGGTGAAGATTTCAAAACAGCACTGGAAATACCAGCACAGAAACATTTTAGCACATTAGGCTCTGTCTTCCAGCTATTTTTTTGAAATGTCCTTCTTATTAAGGGCACATGTTCAATATTCAGTAAATAATAACAGAAAGTGTTTGCCACTAAACCAGAGCCCATGGAATGATCTTGACTTATTCCAGCTGCCAGATCCAAATAAATGCCTGCCCTGCTGTAACAGGCACCTTTAACATGCAGCTCAGTGATTGGGACCCTCATGAGCTGAAAAAAAAACACTATTATCAGAAAAGATTTTGTAGCAGTGTAGAACTTGGCTTCATCTAAACATAGATGTTGCATTGGTTAATTAAATCAGCATGGAAAGGTTCTATTTATTGCATCACACAGATACACTATTAAGTGAACAGGCCAGAACTCATTTTTCGGCTGATATCCAAGAATAAATCCTTTTTCTGCTGATGCAAGGATTCCTATCAAGGTCTGCACTCCAGCTCTACCTGTGTTTGTGAACAGATGTTTTGCTCACTGTCTTATACTCATAGAGCACTCCTGACCAGGCACCAATTTAGTTTTAATTCCACTAAACAAAAACAATTCAATCTTACCAAGTCTCTGTTCCTACCACTCTGCTTTCACCTCCATTCTTAGTGATTATTATTGCAGCCACCTCAAGAGGAAAAAAATAGAAACACAAAAAACAAGACCTCTTAAAATATGTCTGGATTCTGTACAACCCTGTCCATGTTTGCAAAGCAAGCACAGAGCCCAGAAGTGACAGGGAGCTGCAGGGAATCAGCTGTTTGCTCCTCACCCCTGGAGCTGCCTCCCACCAACCCTGCACCTCACACAAACAGGGCATCAGCCAGGGTCCAGCTCAGCAGCATGGATGGATAACCTCCCCACGATGGAGATTAAATAATCCCCATTATTTTGATGCCTGAATGCACTCACAAATTCAACTAACCTTCCTATAACACAGATATTTCTAAATTTTTATTCCAAGACTGACAAAGTACTGCACCTCTTCTCACTCATTTATTGCTAACAATATTTTTATTTTAATCATGTCTAGGCTCTTAAATACTTATTGGCATGATTTTCTGAAAAGCTTACATGCAGAAAAATAAGGGAAGAAGAAGGGATTGTTTTATCACTACATTAGCATCTAAAGGCATCAAAGGAATTCCTAGCCACACACTACTTGCTGTATGGGAATGCAGTTAAATAATGTATTTACATACAAAGCATATGGGATGCAGGAGAACTTGCAGTCACAGAATCAGAGATTCACAGAATGGTTTGGGTTGGAAGGGACCTTTGAAGGTCATCTAGTGTAACTCCCCAATGAGCAGGGGCATCTTCAACTCCATCAGGCTGCTCAGAGTCACACTCATCCATGTTTTCAGTCCAAAAGGTCTCCTCTCTTTTGCAGGGATGCTGCTGCCCTGGAGGTTGCAGGGCTCTCCATGCACACACCCCACACAGTCTGACACTTCTATCCTGTCTACTCTGCCACAGCCCCATTGATGGAAGCACTGCCACTCTAAAGACAGCAATGCAGGGGAGTGCTCTTTGACTGCTCCAGGAAAAAAAAAATTAAAAAGCTAGGGTCAAATGAAGCTGTTTAAACATCTACTTGAGCTCACTGGATAGGGAGGGAAAATCTAGAGCCTCTACAACTGGTCCTGAAGCAGTGACTGTACACCAATTCCATGGCTCTACTGCCAAGACTCAGCCAAAGCCTCCACACACCCTCCCTTGCAGAAGGAAAGACCACCAAAAAGTCTACCAAACCCAGAAGTGAAGCCAGGGATGTCTCTTCCCTGCTGTGCAAATCCTTAACACCAGACAACAGCAGATCCAGCTGTCACTGCACCCAACTGTGAAGCTGCTGCCTTATGTCTTTCTTTCCCAAGAGCTGCTGGAGGAGAAGATCAGCCTTTCTTAAACATCTGATTTACCCTTGCTGGGAGCAATCCCACTTCTGCCTCTCCCTTCAATGGAGATAGGATTTTTCTGTCATGGTCATAATCTGCTCAGGGACAGAAGATCTGTTTTCATGCAGATGTCCATCTTTTATCACAAGGAATGGAGAGAGATCATTGAGAGTGACACTATCTTTCACAAGTGAAGATACTGTTAGCCCAAATTTGCAAGTCCTCAGAGCTACTTAGCTGAAATACCTAAAATAACTTTTTCTGAAGACTGCTCATTAAGACTCACTTTTCACCACTCTGGTTCCTGGGCTGAATTAAATTCTTCTGGGATGATGCTGCAGCAGAAATCAGTGCCCTTTCCAGACCCCTTTCCCTATTTACTTAAGATGGCCAGTGCAGAGCTGGTACTCACAGCAGATAACCAGAATGTGGGATAGAGTTGATAAAGAAGCTCCAAGGTTAAAGAAGAAAAGGAGGAAGGAGAGGACACTGAAACACATCAAAAGTACCATAGGAAACACATCACGAATATAACAGGAAGCAGCATATTGGCAAGTAAACTTCATGATTCAGGGCTAAAAAACAGCAACAATAATTAAAATGCTATAGAAGATTAATGGTTTTTTTTTTTCCCCAAGAGCATGACACCTCCTGCCCTGGTTATTTGGGAGTCAGGCTATCAGGTCAGACATGTTTTTGGCTGATGCAACCGAGCGGTAACACTGCAGTGTCCAGCACTGCTCCTGCAGCTGACACGGTGCTCACCATCCCCTGCCGGTGATCCTCAGCGCAGGGAGGAGGGTGGCAGCTGCAGTGTGATGCAGCAAGGATATAAAAAGCTGAGGACTCGGCCTGGAGAGTGGCAGCCAACCTGTGCCAGCTGTGTGCTGGCATTGCCTTTCACCTACACTGGCCGAGCCGCCTTCCTGATAGGAGATTATCTTGGGAAAACAAGCCCTGTCACGGCTGCTCGCTCCAGCTGGCCCCAGGATCAGAGTTATGCCCTTCCAGGACAGCAAGCTAAGGGCAGGAGAGGGGGACCCCACGCCCAAAGCCATCCCCAGTGGTAGGGGGATCAGAGCAGGTTCTCCCAGGAAAAGAGAACTTCTTCCCATCCCTGGTGGTTCCTGAAGTGCTCAGCCCCATCCACTCCTCCAGAGGCTGGCTCCATGCTGGGGGAAGCAAAAACCCAGCTGTCTTAGGCAGGGGAACTGATGCTCCCTTCCCAAAAAGGGGCACCAGGGAAAAGCACCAGCATGTCAAAAAGCTCCAGTGGCTTTTCCAGCTTCAATTCCCTCTCTCTCCAGCCTGGGAGCAAAGCATGGCAGACTTGGGACCTGAGAGCCAGCAGCAAAAATCTGGGAAATTCACAGAAGAAATATCAGAAATCATCAGAACCAAAGGTAGGGACCAGAATCCACCATCAAGAGAATGTTTAGAGCCAAATCTGATCTTGGTTCCATCAAAATGCTCTCACTTCCTCCTGTGCTGGAGGCTTTGAAGGCCTGGTCATAACCAGGTTTTGGTCTTCCACATCCTCCCCAGGGCCCAGCTGGCTCCAGCTGATGTGCTCACTGCAGCTCTGCCATCCAGCAGGATGGAATTCCAAGCTACCAGAAGTGCTGGAGCTAGTCATTAAGATGAAAACCCAGGAAGAAATTATTCCAGCTATTTATTTGTTGTGGTTTTGGTCAGGCTATCTGGGTTCACATAAATGGTAATTTCCAATTTATTTATTTGTTTACTTATTTATTTATTTTGCTATCTATCTTTTAAAGTCCTTCTACAAACCTTAAATTCACTCAGATACTTCATTATAAGTATGTCACCACACCAAAACAATGTCACAAGACTCTTGATTACCCAAGAAGCACCAAAAACTAGTTTTTTTGCCAATGGATAAATTGGTATATCAAAGCAGACTGGTGTATCTGGCAGAAAAGTCAGAACTCCTTAGGAATATGTTTTCAGGAAGAAATAGGCAAGATCCTTCTAGATATTACCATTTTCTCCTACCTCATATGCAGCATGAATTAACAAAGCCAATAAAAATGACCTGAAAACCTAAACTGAGGTTTAGGCCTTGGCCTTGATTTTGATCTTGAAACAACCTGGCCCAAGATCAAAAATAATTCTTAATATTTATTCTTAGAACACATTACCTTCAAACCTCCAGACCTGTGTTAGATACCTTTTTTAGTTTTTCCATTAGGGTGAAAACACAATCTGTGAAGTCACATTTACCATGAGAGACTTGTCCATCACTGCTATCTCAGTAAATACTTTTCCAAGGAAAGAGTGTTCTTTTCACAGCAGACGTGGGATTTCCCACCACCTACCAGCAGGAAATGCATCATGTTGATATCCAAACCTGCCAAAGCCAGCCTGCTCTTTCCAGAGCGACCAAAGTTCTGGCCTTGAGCTAACAAAGCCCATTTAACTGGTAAATGTTATTCTCACTGACACAGGGCAAATCCATGTAAGAACTCACCCTCCTCTCAAGGCTGCATGTCCTCACAGCTGCCAACCTCAGACCACCTGGCTACTCAAGTTGGATGCAAACAGCTTATTGCAAGTAAAATCTAAGTGTCTGCATCAACTCTGAGTACAATTTAAATTTATTTGAGGTCTAACTACTCTCAGCTACTTTTGGAAACACACACAGCTGCCATATGCTGCCCCATGCAGTTCATGTACCAGAACCACCACTAGTAAGAACCTGAAACCAAGGGAAATTGCTGATTTTCCTTGAACAGATACAGTTCCATTGGTAGAAATGTGCATCAATGCACCCAAGATGATATGAGGGCATCCAATCTCCCTGTCTTCTCATGAACGCTCACAACAGTGTGAAATCCTTGAAGACCCCACAGGGATTGGGAAGATGAAGGAGTCTGTTCTCTCCCAACCCTAACACAGTCTAACGAAGGGCTACAAACAGCCTCATTTGTGGGATACTGGGGGATGAGAGAATCTGTGATCCTCAACTGCTTTAATGTCACCATTTCCTGCCATTCTCCTTCTCCTCATGGCCTAAGAAAGGGAGCTCTGTGAAACTGCCTTCTAAATCCAAGCCCTCAAGCACGAAGCCCAGAAGCTTGTGATAGTTTATTGTACACTATTTTAAGTGGTTCCTTTTCATTAATGCAGTCCTTTTCATTAGGATGGCCTGGGGCACATCAGGCACAATACCTAAAGATCACAGCTCTGCCTATCTAAAGGCACCAGGAATAACTGAGGAATGTGAACCCTGTAAAGACCATGTGATGAGCCTCCCAGTGAAAGGGATGTTTTTTTTTAAATATGATGACACAAAAATCACCAGAGGGGATCAAACCCAACCACCACTCTTAGTCAGCATCCGGCTCTCAGATGTTCTGGAGAGCAGACCCGTGCAGTTGGCAGGAGTGAGAGGACACTCCTGCTGGCACCCATTACTGGCATGCACAAACTATTTGCTGTGTTCTCCAGCCTAATTAAATCAACAGTTTAAACTAATTCCTCAGCTTTGGTAGCAGCTGAGAAGCTGACACAGCTCCCCTTCTGGCACCCATGGCAAGCACAGCACAGCCTCCAGGATGCAGGACAGGCAGCTCACAGAGATGACAACATCTACCATGGGAGTTGCATCACTGGGAGATCTCCTGCTGCAACCTCCAGAGGTCCAGTGTACCACAAGGCCACTGCTTAAACCACTTACTTCCAGATAGATATGTAGATTTATTTTTTTTTAATCTCAGATATCTCTATTCTTGCGGTTTTGCCCCACCACTCTAGCTAATGGGGGGTGGGATGTCTGGGTTCACCAGGTCTTGAGAATGGACCTTCCCACCTCCAAGATGAGAGATAATAAAAGCTCGATAAAGAAATGAGGGGAAAATGAAACAAACACCCACAAACATCACATCATGGTTCATTCATTGTTTAAAACAGCCGCAGCAGAAATTCTGCTTTTGTTTTTGCTGACTTTTCCCCTTTTTTTTTCCCCTTTCCTTCCACACAGATGAAATGAAGTACACAGAAAGCAAGGGCCCCCATCAGCATGTGCTCTGCACTGACAGTTCAATCCTCAGGGCCAGCCAGTGTGATGGGCCTCAAACTACAGTCACCACAAGTACAAGGGGACAGATAAACCCCTTATCTATGGCAGAATAATGCCTACTGCAAACTGCACCACTGCAAAAAGCTTCTCTCACCCTCCATAGCAGGGTCTAGTCCTGACTTGAGTGCATGAGCAGCTGGAGCTGCAATAAACCCACAATGCTGAGAAGCACCCTGGAAAGCCAAGTGAACCAGGACACTGCCTAAAAGCTTTCGTGTTTCACTCCAGCCCCTGGGATCCCCATTTAAGAAGACACAACTAGTTTAAACAAAGAACTGAAGCACTCAAAATCTGCAGAAAATTTGAAGCAAAGATTTCAGCTCAGGAGCAGAAACTCCATTATCAACAAAACCATCACAGAATTACAACCGTATCTTCTTAGTCATCGCTGACAAGAGTACAACCATAAACAAAATAAGCTATTGCATTACATGTACATTTTATTACAGGTATTGGGTTTTTATAGTGTATATGGTTCCTTTTGGGGACAAACTTTTTTGCAGGGCTGGTTGTGATAGGCCAAAGGGCAATGGTTTTAACCTCAAAGATGTTTTATATAGATTGAAGGAAGAAATTTTTTGGAATGAAGATGCTTAACACTGGAACAGGCTCCCTAGAAAGTGTTGATGCACTGGAAAAGGTTGCCCAGAGAAATTGTGGATACCCCATCCCTGGAAACATTCAAGGCCAGGCTGGATGGGGCTTTCAGCAACTTGACTGAGTTGAAAATGTCACTGCCCACAGCAAGGCAGATGGACTTCACAGGATGACCTTTACTGGTCCTTCCAACCCGAACCATTCCAGGATTCCATGACATTGCCAAACAATCCTGCTAAAGAAGACACAATTATGAAAAAAAAGCCAGTTTTCATTGTTGGTCCTTTTAAGTACTGCCTTTCCCAGAGCCACCAAGCTTGGGGCTTAGTACC
Source organism: Cinclus cinclus (assembly GCF_963662255.1). NCBI lineage: Eukaryota > Metazoa > Chordata > Aves > Passeriformes > Cinclidae > Cinclus > Cinclus cinclus. The sequence goes on along the minus strand of NC_085046.1, from coordinate 141,994,738 downwards.
AGAGCTGGGTGAAGATTGATTTTACCTAAGGCTGGTCTCACTAGAAATTTCACCTCTCCCTGCAGGTGAGCGCAGGTGAACTGGGCACATCAGCATGGCAGGATTTCAAGGGCAGTGAGGCTCTCCTGGCAGCTGGAGGACAAAGTATTTCTGGGAGACCTAAAGATGTCAGGCTGCACCAGCAGTAGCAGGAGACCTTGGCTCCGAGGTGCTACGCCCTGTCCTGGGAGCTCACATCCAAGAAGGATGTGTTTGAACACAGCTTGGTAGAGAATCCAGCTGTCAGAAGCAGGAGGGGAATGACAAATCCTCCTTAGATGAGAGGATAGAGTGAGCTGCCTATGTCAGACCTGCACAGCTCAGAGGGCATGTAAAGGTATGAGGTATGCTGTCTGCATCATGGAAACAGGGATTTAAGCTAAAGGACAACACTGACACGAGGACAAATGAGCATCAGCTGGCTATGAATGACTTCAGGCTGCAGCCTGAAGGTCCCTGGCCATGCCAAGCTCTGGATGCCTTTCAGCAGTCACAGGGCAGGCAACCCAATCAGTCTTAAGATGCAGCTTGATAAATTTGTTAATGAGATTATATGCCTTGGCAGCTCATGAGGCTAAGGAAGAGACCTTCATGATCCATGCAGCAGCATTACAACACCACTCCTCTAAGGACAAGAACTGCCAGAGCTTTCCACTGATTTTTGTTATTTTGGTCACCACAAGCAAGGCTCCATCACCCTTGTCTACGCCTGAAAGTCCTTCAGATGCATGCTCCAATAAATCCAGTATCTTCTCAATGTATATAGAGAGCTGTTGTCCCTACCACCTATCAGTGCATATCCATCCCACTGCTCTGAATTCCCTCTGCTACATCAGACACTCTAGTTTCTTATTCCCTAAATACTTCCAGCATTTGTTTGGGCTGTCTTTGGAGATTACTGCACAGTGTTCTTCTAAGCCATTTGTTTTCAAAGGTACTCAGATACTTTGCCTGTACCTTTGATAGGTTTCCAGCTTTCAGATCCCTGTGTTTAGATAAAAATTACTTTCAAGTCCAAGATTCATAGTTCAGCCTTTCAGCTGCAGATTTGCAATGACCAGATCTCAGCTAAGCCAGTAAATGCAGCTGCTCCCTTGCCAACATGTGACACCATTTCCTCCTGGACATCCCCAGTGGCTCTGATACAGCTACCAGGATACACAAATGGATTCATTTCTTGTATTCCAGTGCCTTCTAACGTAAGGCTTGACTCAGGACCTGCAAGGATGCTCATGGGACCAGCAGGTTTGTATCAGCCCGGGCACCTCCAGCTCCCTGCAAGGCAGGGAGGTCTCTCCATGCACATCTGCTGAGGGGTCCCATAGGCTCCACAGAAAATCTGGGACCCTGGTTTTGCCTTTGCACTCTCATCCAAGCAAACAGGAAAGCCTGTTTGTACACAGGCACAGCTGCAGCACTGCCTCTACCTAAGCAGAAATATGTCTCACTGGCACTGAGGACATAGGGGAAAACCTGAGCACAGGTGCTCCAGCCTGCAGGAAGCTCAGGGGCAAACAGCTGGAGACAAACCTCAAGCCACCCCAGCACAATAAACCAGCGTATATATCCCCTAAAATGCTCCGGCTGCAGCTGGTAAGGAATAACCAGGAGTTCTGCTTTTAATCCAGATTCAGACAGCACCCAAATTTACTCTGGAGTCTGAGTTTAGACAGGTCTTGCTGTGCTGGGCTGTCCCAGGTAGAGGTGCTCCAATCTCTTGGAGAAGCTCCACCTTCAACAAAATCTCATCTAGCACAAGGCCCTTCCACCCTTCAAGACAAGAAACTACAGCCAATGACAGCTCCAAAGTGCTGAGGATTGCTTAATGTTTGGATAACTTGCAAGCAGGGAGCCCTGTGAAAGCACAGAGATACATGCAAATATAAGACAAAGCAGAAACATCAACATCTTAGAGAGGTTTGCCCTCATTCTATCAAAGCCTAGGAGCAGTGATATGTCCCCCCCCTCCACTAAAGCTGCTGGGATTGTGTCACCTGCTTTAACACACTTGTCTTTGGCCTCCTACATGCCAGGAGTGTATGAATTTAATTAGCATCTCCATTTCGTTTAGATTTTGTATAAAGGATGGGGATGTTTGCTAAGGGAATCACTTCTCATTTCAGACCCCTGACCAGGCTCAGCTGGATGGATATTTATTTAAAACATTATCACTGCCTGCTCACAAGGCAGGGGTTGCTACCATCACAGCATCACAGGTCACAGCAGGCAAGCCGTGCTGAGGCTGAAACCCAAGGCAGCCACCAGGCAGGCTGGGGGTGTGACCCTATGCTGAAGTGCAGGACTTGATTTGGAAAATGTTTGTCTGCATTCCAGGTCAGCACAACAGTGTAAGAGCACTTACTCCAACACCTGCATCACTACAGGTAATGTGGCTAAAAAAGACAAAGAGTTAAATATCAGTTCAGTGAACACTTTGCATATACAGAAATGCTGTAGTATTCAAGAAAGAAAAATTTCATTTTAATATACAAAGACTTCCTTTCCCCCTTAAAACTCATAAGCACAACAGAAGAAAAAACATAAACCACATCCAGAGACTTGCTAATTCCCCATCCTCACACCCAAAGGCATACCAGGTCCTTTCTACAGATAAGCAACCAAGGCATCTCATGTTTGCCTTGGCTTGTCCCATACTTAAGATGTCCCAGGAGCCAGTGAAATGATGAAAAATAAATTAAAATAAAGTTCAGAATACACCCAGAGCCACAACCCTCTGTAATTCTGCTGAGGAAATGCAATCCATTTGGAAAGAGCACTAAGGAGGCAATGGGGAAGAAAAAACAGAAAAAAAGCTTTTTTTTTTTTTTCAGGCTGAAGAATTTTTCTTTTCCTGCTTTGGGCTGCACAGCAGAAGGGTTGTACACAGCAACAGGGGAGTGGATAATACAACTTCCCATAAGTGATATCTGCATCACCCAATCATACATTGCCCTCCAAAATGCTGCCTCCTCTCTTCCTGCAGGGAAGCTGCAAATATGATCAGGGAAGCAAAATACAACCCTACAGAGGAGGAATAAAACCCAAACAAAACAATGTATGAACTACACTGTACAGACTGTTGCTCTATCTGAGCAGTTTAAGGTGTACAAAACACAGGGGAGCTCAGATCCATCACTAGGAGCTCTGAGCTGCCACTCCCGGATAAGGATGCTACCAGCTCTTCTCTGGGGAAGAGTATTTACCCTTTCACCAATACCTGTGATAATGAAAAATTGATTAAGGACATTGTAAGGAAAAAGAACAGTCTCATATTCCAACAGACAACTTTGCTCACTGAAATTACAATATCTCACACCACTTTTCTGTGTGTGAGCAAGTACAGGTATGCATCCAGTTTTCAATCCTACACTCTTCAAGCAAAGAAAATAATAAAAAAATATTTTTTTAAATCATACCATAGTGTGGTATAAACTATATAAACCATAGTCTAAACCAGCAATTCATATTGGTAATATAAAAAATGTCTATCATCTACCACACCCAGGAAATTAACTTAATCAGTTACAGTAACAAGACAGCCAAAACTTGGCTCCCAGGGAAGAAGCTGCCCTTTCTTGGGGGGACCCACTCTGTCACCCACAACTTGACCCCCTGCAGCCTCTCATTTTTGTGAATATCTGATGCTTCTTAATGCTGCTGCCACTGCTAATAAGACCGGACCCAGGGACTCGGTTTAATACTTTATCCCTGGCCCCAATATAGTGCAAGAAAAGGGCTAGGGGAGGTATATTTTATTAAATGAGTATTGATTTTATACATGTCTTTTGAGGAGAACTAATCAAAATTAATTTAAGATAGGAGGAATCATGGTGTCATGTGAATCTGAAAGTACAGTGAGAGGTGTCCTCCAGGGTGATGGCAGCTAGCTCACTTCACTTCAGTGTATTTTTATCACTGAGCTGTAGGTGCTGGGTGGCTGCCACCATGCTGAATCCCCTTCATAAATCACTTTGAGATTCTCAAAGAGCAGGTGCCCACTGCAAGTTGGGGCATTTCAAGGTTGTCCCCCTGCTGCCAATAGTGGCAGAGCTGCAGGGGCACAAACAGCTGCTGGCACATGGTCCTGCCCTGGCATGTTCCCCCAGCTGGGAAAGTACCAGAGCCCACCCTGCCGCCACTGGAATTTGGGGGGTTTTGAGGAGGGTGGGTGGTGCTCAGCAGTCTGGGAAGCAGTGGGACTCCAGGCTTGGGTAAGCCATGGAGGTAAGGAGGGGGACACGGGGCTGCATTCTTCATGGGTGAAAGATCAGAGAAAGGGTTCTCACTGTTTCTCTGCACATTAGTCAGCACACAGGAACACAAAAACACCTCAGAGCAAATCTGCTCTGTAGTATTAGGGATTATGACTCAGAGATTTTTTTATTCCTCTCCCCGTGACTCATCCAGTTCAGCCTCATGGCCCAGATTCAGAACAGCCTAACCTTTTTGGACTCTCTCTGCCCAAAATCCCATTAAATAATTGCCCTTTGCAGTCAGTGATGAAGAATTCAGGGGATTTTTCCCTCCCTTCCCCACCAAAGCAGGGCCGGAGGGAGCTGCACTCCAGGACCACGTGCCTGTGATGATGCTCAGCGCTGGCAAAGGCAGCACAGCCCCGTGACCAGCTGTGAGCACAGGCACAGCCCAGGAGGGGATAAATGTGATGCCAGCCATGGCACAGGGGACAGCAAACTGCCAAGGGCCTCCCAGGAGATGCAGGGAGGCAACTTCAGAGAGGTGGCAGTCACTTGCCAGTCACAAGAAGATGAAGCATGTGGAAAGGACCCAGCTTAGCTCCTGGGATGGGTTAGTTTGCTGGGAAGGAATCAGAAGCAAGACAGTGGGGCTACATGTGAGATTTCTGGCTAGGTAAACTACACTATGTCTCCTCTGCACTTTCTGCATCACTGGTGATGAAAGATTCCTCAGGTAACGAGGCCCTTAAAAGCAACCTCTGCACCCTCCCACCTTACTCACAATTTTTAGAGAAACAGGATCTGTAGCTGAAGAATAAGGGGAAAAACAATTTTGCAGAGAGAGGATGTAGCCAGGGCAGCCCCATCTCATAGCCATGATCCCCAGCACAAAGTGATCCAGGGCTAGGCTGAACAAAAAGAGTTTTGTGGCCCCTTTGTGTTGGGATAATAATAGCAGCAGATGAATTCCACATTTCAAACAAGGGTAAGATATTAAACAGAGCTTCTGTACAGAGATTAGGTGGAATAAGAAAAACAATAAATCCTTATGTTCCTGGACTTGAACGGACTGGCAGGGAAAGCCAGGGAGTGGGGCCTCCTTCCCCCAGCACCAGCACGGTGCCCTACACAACCAACTGCTTTGGGGTTCAGCAGCCTGTCCAAGGGATGAGGACTACAAAACACAGAGTACAGAAAAAGCTGAGAGACCTTTATCCAGGTCCACTCCAAAATCACTACATTCCCAGGCTGCCACACATCTGTGAGGTCCCAGCTTGTGCTACCCACAGTCACACCAGAAAGACACTGTAAGGGCACTCCAGCTTGAGGTGTCAGGTGAGAAGCACCTCTTACCTCCTCTCACCTCCTCTCGCCTCTGACATGAATGAAACACAGTGAAAAAGTAGCAAAGAAATTATTTTCCCTTATAGAGCTGTATGAAGAGAAGTTAAAAAAGCATGAACCCTTTTCCAGGCTCCTACAGGAATGATTTGAAGTCTGAAAACCAGAAATAAAGATTAGTAAAGGCAGGAAGAAGCACGAAGAAGAGGTGGAACCTCTTACCTAGTTGGTTTTTTTTTTGTTGTTTTTTTTTGGTTTTTTTTTTTGGTTTTTTTTTGGTTTTTTTTGGTTTTTTTTCTTGCTTAAGGCTATTTGTGTTCTGCTTGCTCTAGAGAAGGGCACTGACTCCTAGTGTATTTTTCAGCCTTTTCACAAACCCCTTTGAAGTCAAGCTTCTCACCTCCCAAGCCAGCCTGGAGGCACCTCACATTCCTCCTGTCCACCTCACCTCTCAGGACCACTCTGCATGAGGCAAACATACCATTTCAGCCAAAAGACTTCATGAATATCAGCAACTGAGATTCCATCTAAATACCCTCTTCTTTAAAAAACACCTTTTAAGTTAACAACTGAAGACAAACGTTGAAGACTTCATTTACTATATGGAGATCAACCCAAGCTTCACCAACAGATGTTGATATCCTGTGGGACAGCAAAAAAGCTAAAACTACACTGTCGTGTTTAAAATCACACTCTGTAAACAGTATTTCTGCTGTGTGCAAAGGATCTAGTAAAACTATTTGGTGCAAAGGGACTCCTATATACTGCAGAGGGAAATCTACCCTGACACAACTACATTATCTGTTAACAATGCCTCATTTTGCAATAAAACCCAGCTATAATACTGCAGCACATCAGGGGGAGATAAGCATAACTAATGCCAGGGTTGTTCATGCTTCCAGTTATCCTTGACAGTAATATAAAGAACACAACTACAAATAACATTTGCTAGAAGGAGCTCTTAAATGTACTTAAGAGTATCTAAACCTTACTTCCTTATCCAGATTATTACATCCCTTATGTAAACCCTGGTGACACTGAAAATTAAGTCACCTATCCAGAATAAAAGTCACCTCATCCTTATGCAACCACGAGTCACCTTTGTGAAGGGGGAAGGCAGCAGGAGGTACTCACAGATGGACAAACATCGACCCTAAAATGACAAACAAGAGCTGGGAGAAGACAGACAGCAAGTGATAAAAGGAGGAGAGAAGGTATTCACAGCTGTGAATCACACATTTCCCTAGACATATTTCCATTAATGATGGATATCATAATTTCCCTAAATAATGCAAGGAAAATTAGTTTAATCATTTAAAGGCCTCATCAATAATAAATGTGTCAGCTCCAGATGCTAACTTCCCCATTCCTCCATCCTCAGGGACCATTTTAGGGAAAACAGTAAGATTGCTGTCACATTTTAATTTTGGAAAGATGCTTCAGTATCAGGGCCAGGAGAATGAAGGAAGTACCCAGGACTGAGGACTGTCAGTCTGAGCCCCTGCTCGGTGTAAAAGCCCTTTGCACCACAGCTGCCATTCCTATGTAATAAAGCAGCAATCAAAGTGCTGTTCTTGTTTGCTCAGGTGAAGTGCTTGCAGCAAAAATATGCACCGAGATAGCTGGGGGCAGATAAGAGGAGAGCCCTTCCCACCTGTCAGGAGAAGGTCCCACCAAGGACCTGCAAGGATAAAGAAGAGGCTGCTCTGGAGGCAGCACATCCATCACCTGCAGCACAGCAGGTGCAAGGGTGATGCCACAGAGTGTACCCAGCTGCTACATCAGCACCAGCATCAGCATCTGGGTGAGGAGAGGAAGCAGAAAATGATGCATGGCCACCTTTCAGTACCAGACTGCTCAGAAACGAAGAGTAAAAAAGAGCTTTGAGCTCAGTCACTGCAATGCTGCTGGCAAAACCCATCATCCCAGGAGCATCCTCTACAGCACAGGAAAATTAGGAGAGATTTCCCAGATCACCTTGACCTGGGTACTGTCACCTCCGAGCCATCTGCCACCGCATCAACACACAAGTCTCACCTTTCCTGAGGTGTGGACTCTCTTGCTCTGCAATGACAAAATCACTATCCCAAGGGTTGCTGCTGCTGCCATGGCAACCCCAGCCACTGAAAACAAATGTAATGAATTGAGGAACTGAGCCCATTTGGGGATGTCCTACTCACAGTATGAAAAAAGGGAAAGGAAAAGGTGTCAAAATCCAAAATCATGGGGACCACATGTTTCCAAAATGTACATTTTCCATGAAAGTATTTTGCCTGCAAATACAAGAGGGATGCAAGAAGCAGGAGAATAAATCTGCATAAAACTGGTGTAGTTTTGACTTCCAAAGGATATTATGACATCTTCAAAATGAAACCAGGGTGACCACCAGCAGAGACAGAAATCCAACTGCCCAGAGCAACCACCAGCATGTGATTCAGTGTCTCATGGCAAGGAAACCCAGCCTGCTGCCTCTGCCAAATTTCTAACAGGGGCTGGGGTGGAGCAAGAGGTTTGTGCCACCAGACCGTGATTTCTATTGTTTCAACTTTTCTCTCTTCCCTTGGATTCAGAATCTGTGCTATTTCAAGCAACTGTGATAAAAACATACCTAGAATGTAATGCTTGTTTGTGCTGCCCATAAAAATCTTTTCCACTGGAACAAAGATTTAAACCTCTGACTCAAAATGGCCTTACAATGGGAGTCTGATTATCAAAAGGGCCAGAATATCCTCTTATTAGAAAAAAATGTTCACCAGGTTTCCTGAACTTTACACGGTGGTGGTATTAACTCAGTGGCTTGTTTGGTTGGATGCAGGCAAGAGCAGCTGTCTCTGACACAGCGGGAAAAGCAGCTATGTATTTTATAATACAGAAAAAGAGCTTAAGGAATGTGTATGTGAATGTGGCAAGTGTATTCATATGTGCATATACATGCAAGGACACATGTGTCCTTCTGATCATTGTCAAAAAATACATAGGAAAGAAAAATACAAAATCACAACAAACAAAGGATGGGAAGGATCAAAGGATGCAGACCACCTGCTTTGTTTTGAGTAAAACAAACCCACCTAAAGCACTTTTTAAAAATTACTATTATTTGTCTACTACAGGAGCAAGCATCATGGGGGAAGAGTCAAGCCCTATTTGGGCAAATCCAGTGTGAACACTTAAGGCAGTCTGGAAGAGATTCATCTGGCTTCAGCTAAACTGGCATAAAAGTACCCCCTATTCATTTCAGCCAAAATGCCTTTTTTTTTTTTTCTTTAGAGACTTGTTTCTATTGGTACAATATTTATTTGCAGACAGATTATGTTACTAAAGGGAAGGTACACAGGCTGGGCAGCACCCAGCAGAGGTCCATCCACAGACCAGCTGTCTGTGGATGCCTGTCCTGCCACTATCCTTAGGAAGTGTCTCCCAAGCTCTGTTGGTCTTTTTTGACCTAGATCAGTTCCAGCCCCTGATCCTGGGCCTGTCTTCCGAGCTGTGCCCCAAAAATCTGCACCAATGATGGCCAATGGCAACCACTGTGTGTGCCCTGTGCCACCTCCCCACCTCCTCTGTGCAGCTCTGCCCTTGCTGACCAAGCACAGAGGGGAAAGCATGTGTAAAATGCTCTGCTCACTGCTAGGCAGCAGGACAGATTAGATTTTAAGGCAAGGAGTCACTAGCTATGAACCTAAAACTTACCTTTATACATGTCAGAGCAGACCCCCAATAAAGACATCTTTCTCCATCCCACTGGGCCAGATCTGAACCAGAACCCATGAAGGAAAAGTTCTGGAAGGGTTCCTAGGCTATTTTTTTGGTTCCAGACCAAAAGATAGTCAAAGTTTGGCCTCCACGCAAGCAAAGAAATCATATCCAACAACGGCATCCAAATTAAAAAAAAAAAAAAAATACCCCAAGGAGCCTAGCACAGTGTAAAACTCTTATTAACAAGGTTTTTTTGGCTGTTCTTTCATCACCGGAATTTACTGGAAAAACTCAAAGGCTGTCATCATTTTGCAAACGTGTTTTGTTCTGCACAGTTCCTGCACCCAACCTTATATGGAGAACATCAACAGGAAGACAAGAGTCCATAGCTGCCCCTGGAAGCTGCAGAATGCACTCCTCTTGCCTTGTCAACACCCTACCTCTCAATTTATATACTCTGCAATAATTATTTTGCTAATCACAGGCTGCTCTGTGCTTCTCAACACGAATTATTATTATTAGAGCTGGCTCAACTGCAAATGCGCTCACTTTCCAAACACACGGTGCTGGGCTGGAGAAGAGGGGTGGGGGTTAATCCTTTACTGGATGCAGCTTAAGGCAGTGAATGGTATTCTGGCCTGTAATTTCTTTAAACAGGAAAAATAACATCTTTCAGGAGATTTTCCATTTTGAGTTAGTACAGAATCACCACAAAAAGAAAAAAAAGACTGGGTAAGGCAACATAACACATACTATGGCCTTCTTTCAACTCATCAGCTATATTTATCTCTGACCTGCAGCACAGAAGCATATTTCACTTAGAAAAACTTCTAAGCTGCTTAAAAGAGACACTAAAGTAGCAAAAGCCACACACTTAGATACCGGAGAGGAAGAAAGGAAGGATTTATTTGTTCAGATGCTGTAAACTAGCTGGAATCTGCCACCTACAACTCATCACCAAGCCTTCTGGTGAGCAGGCATGACTCAGGCACAAACCAACATAAACTCAGAATGTTTTGGTAGAAAACTGCTCATATGACCTGGCTACTTTTCAGCCATCTATTTCACTGTCACCCACTGTTTGTTTTGCTCTGTTTAGTTTTGAAGCACCTGCCTTTGACCAGGACCAGAGACAGGATGCTGACTAAGAACAACAAGAGCTTATCTCCCAGTATAGCACATCTACCCCACATGAGCCCAAAAATTTAAGACCAGCAGCACTGAAAGCCACAGCACTGAATAGGAGAGGACTTGCACAGTGACAGTTCAGCATTAGGTAGACCTGGATTTAGTAAAAACATTTCTGAGCTCTCTGCCAAGTTACCTCAGCCATGATCTGCTCCGTACACTTTCCAAGGCAAGGTCCTTGGCATCCCCTAAGTCAACTGGTGTCACACACTGTCCCAGCCTGAGGCTGCAGCTTTTAGAGAAGTTCAGGTGCCACCACTGTGTTCAGTGGACTGACAGCACCAAACTCATGAGGAGATTAAACAACCTATTCTGGCTGTTTCAGGCTATTAGCTTATTCTGCCTATTCAAACTAAACCGGGAGTGGGGGGTGGGGGGTGGAATTGGGCAAGCAAGGGAAATGGGATGGGGCCTGAGCGTCTTGAAAATAGCACATCACCTGAGCAATTCTCACTAAATGATCCTTGGGTGATCAGCAGGATCAGGTTATAAGCACGGCCTAAAATAGCCTCTCATCCAAGGGGGGCACAGGATGCTTGCACAGCTTGTGAAAGTCTGCATTGCAGAGGGGAAGAAAAAGGAAAAAAAAATGAAGCATCATCCTGGATGAAACATGACACTGAGTGTTCACATTTCACATAAGAAGCCTCACGTATTATCATCAGCCACATGGAGGGAACAGTCTGGAGTATGATTTCTGTTTATTCACCTTGATGACATCCTTTGAAATTTTCTGCTCGGGTTACATCTTTCCAAGAAACAAACAAACAAACAAAACAAAACAAAAAAACAAACAAACAAAAAAACCACCTCTTTCCATCTATTGGAAGGAAAGCTCTTCCACATGTCTGCGTGCCCAAACCACGCTCAGCAGAGCTCACCCAACCTGACCCCTGGGAGTGCTGGCTGGGCACGTTAGGAATTGCCATGCACAGAAAATAACCAATGCCACAAACTGGGGCTTAGAAGCATTGGCTTTTCAGGAGGGGAAATACAGTGCTGAGTCCTAGGATTTTTTGGGGGGAAGGAAACCAAAACATCTGAAAACATCTGTGCAAGCAAAGTCAGCCAGCCAATGCATTCGCTGCAAGGCTGATGCAGCTGAGAATAAAATGTCTGCTGTCAAGCAATACTGAGCATGTTCTGCAGATCAACAACATCAAAGCCTTTCTCATTTCAGATCTCTCTGTTTCTATAATCGAAAGCAGTCAAAATGCTGTTTTATTGTCTACAAGTCAATCCCTACAAGAGGCAGTTTGGCTTGCACAGACTGGGAAGTGATGCGCAGAACACATTCCCAACTCCTGCTCCCAATGCTGCCTGCTTGCTCTTCCCGGGTGGGATCTTCTTAGGGGGATGGGGATTGCTAAAATCAAGCCATTACCAATACGCACACAAGTCCACCAGCTCAACTCTTCCCACAGCCACAAGTTCTGCCATGAGGGAATGGCAGCCCTTGCAGAACCACCACAAACCAGGGCCTTAGTCCCCCACAGGGCAGAAACGCAGCTGAAAACTGGTGGAAAAGCCCTGGGCTTGCAGCACAACAGAGGAGGCTACTAAAATTATTGGCAGAAAGATAAGAGGTAACAGAAGGAACGCAGAGTCTGGGCTTGGAATGCAGACTGCACCCACCAAGGAAGGAAACCACTGATCCTGAGGTGCAGGGGATAACTGCAGCCATTAACCTCAATTTTATTGTTAACCATCAGATCTCAGAAATATCTACTCAGCCACAGCAGCTGCAATCCAGAGCAGGCAATGCAAAACAAAACATTAAGACTGAGAATAATTTAGAAAGAAGGGAAATGAGAGCAGCTCCAATTCTTGTATTTCTTTTTTCCAAAAATTAAGGGCACAGCTTATGTCACCAACTCTTGGGGTGTGCTGAAATGTTAACAGGGTGCTTGGCCAACCTGTCCTGGTGAGAGAAAGGAGAAGCCATGCAAAACAGAAATTATAAACCAGCCTGTAGGGGAAACATGTGGACAAGAAGGTAAAGAATGGAAATCCAGACTAGAAAAGAAAGGGGAAAGAAGGTAAGGAAAAAAAAAAAAAAGGGAAACAAGCCTATGAAAAATGCCATAGGCACAACACTCAAACACAAAAGGGAACAGAAACAAAGAAGCGGAGAGAAACTAGGAGGAAGAAGCAAAGCTAGAGATACACAGGCAATTCTGCTTTCACACATATGTTTGTAGATATATATATAAAATATAAGAAATGTTACTTGTATATAGATATGTTCATACAACCACAAGTAGAAACACTGTGCCATGCTTTATCTATACACTGCCCTGGACAAAAGCAAATTCTCTCCTTGGAGTGTGGTGAGACACTGGCACTAACTGCCCAGAGAAGCTGCGGACTCCCCATTCCTGGAAGTGTTCAAGGTCACATAGGAAAGGGCTTCAAGCAACCTGTCCCAGTGGAAGGTACCCCTGCACATGGCAAGGGAGTTAGAACTATATGATCTTTAAGGTCCCTTCCAACCCAAACCATTTTAGAGTTTCTGTGTTTCTCTAGCTTCACCACCAGCCAGGTCAGCACTGGTGGTTTTCACTGGCATGGAAATGCTTTCTGTACACTTCTTGTGCCACGCTGGCTGCTTGCTGCCAGTTTTACTGCAATTCAGAGCTGAAACAACACAGGAGCTATCAAAATACACTCTACAGCAGTGTATTTATGGTCATCGTGTGCACAAAGAGCCACAGATGCCCAGGAGGAATATCAGCACTATTAGTTATTGGCATTACATACAGCAGCACCAAGAGCTTGAGATACCAAACATGTCCGTGCTGGATGTTATATAAAAATAGAACAGAAAGGTCAGACCCTGTCCCAGAGACCCAATGACCTAGGGTAAAAACCAAGATAAAGATAGAAAACAGAAACAAATAAGACAGGCTAACCAGAATGGAGTATTGCCAAAGGAGACACTGTCAACTCACCATACATGGCAATCCTGGATGGGCACATGTAAGAATCCCGCTTTGGACAGGAAGCTGGGAAGGGGTCAACCAGAACACAGCAGGAGCAAAGACAGCTATTCCCTGCTCTCTGAACTCCTGCTTAAACCACTAATGGATATGGTGTAAAGATCCCCCAATACTGAAACAACCAGCAGCAAGCAGTAGCCCACATCAGAACCACCACATCCATCAAACCACACAGAAACAAGCCCTAACTAAAGTAGCCACAATGCCCACCATGATATTCACTTCAAGATTCCTCTTGTAACTGCTGGTTTGTTTGAATATCACATTTTCAGACATACAAAACAGATGGGGACCAAGAGTCCTACACTAATTTACTTGGAATTTGTGAGACCATCCCCGGTGATAAATAAGGCAACATAGCTTAAAAAAAAGTTTAGAAAAGTTAAAAAAATAGTTTAACATGTAACACATCTAGATAGACAGTAGAGCTTGCTTGCACCTGTTAATGCAACAAGGTGTTACAAACCAGTCTTGTGACTGCAGAAAATTTAAAATAATTAACCCTAGTTTGAAATGAATGAAGAAAGGGAGGGCAGAGCTAAGAATGTCTGGGCCCGTACCTTATTCTTGCAATTTCCTAACTTTTTTTATATCCCTAAAAGTCTCAAACCACTGCAGGTAACTGGAACTGCAGTCAAAGGCATTTTTCTCAATGCTGTTTAAACACTGCAGTCATCACCACACTACCTTTTGGGTTACTGTATTAGCTGATGAACTATCATCATATCTAATATATCTAACATAACATCTGATACATGCTCTTCCTCTTCCTTCCTCCAACCCAGCATTGGAGGGTCTTGTTCTGCTTCTGTGTTCCTCAACTGTCTTTAAACATCACACAAAACATTGCTATATAATTTAGGAAAAGGACCTTCAGTTGAATGTAACTTGGAGCAGAATATTACGAGGTTTGTGGTGATCCTTATCTCTTGAAGTTGCACAATTTATGCAAAACTGGACCCTCAGAGAGCAGAGCTTCATTTCCTTGCAGAAAGTTCCTATGGCCTTTGGCACAAAGTTTTAAGCAATCTTCCTTTTACCTGAGGCAATTTAGGGAGCACACTAACAAGAGAACAAAATACCTTGAAACTTTGTCTGTATTTCCAACAGAAGCCAGCAAAGAAAGACAGACAGCCAAGATGGGCTGCAGCCTCCTGGATGGGCTGATACTCCACTCACAGGCTCCCTACACAAACCAAGACACAGCCAATGTCAACGACAAGACCAGGACTCTTTCCATGAATAGATGCTGGACCTGCTAAACAACCAGAGATGAGAGAAACACTAGAAGAAGAAAGTTTATCACCAGGAGAAAATCAAGAGCACTCCTAACCCTCCCACTCAACTGATCACCAGCGGGCAGCAGGGCAGCAGCAGGCTCTTCACCCTCTTCCCCAAGTTCCTGGGCACTGCTGGAGCTCAGAGAGCTGCTCCTTGTCAGTGAGCCAACAGCATTCAGCAACTTGGCTCCCTGGCTGCAGCTGGGTACAAAAAGTTTAAACAGATCGCCTTCATGCTGTGGTCACCTGGGCCTGGGCTGCTCGGCCAGGTCACCTCCTGCAAGGCAGTGTGGGGCTCCACCTGCCAAGACTGGTGGGAGGAGGTAATCTCATCATGTTTCCTCTGGTACCAGACACTTCAAAGAACTCATATATGACTTCAAGCTCATTGTTCTGGTGCCATTGTGCCCTGCCACTGTGGAAGGATGTCAGGAGCCTCTGTGCAGAACTGCCCTGCTGGCCAAGCCTCTAGCAAAACTGCAGCTGCAAGAGCTCAGCCTTAACACTTGGCCACTAACATGCACCGAAATCCCTGAATATCTTCAAATAAAATATTAATGTTATAAGCAGTATTTCATGGGTCTACAGGCTTTGTCACACCTCACAGGAGCCTTGGAGAGATTTAGCCCTGGTTTTCAAGAGAGAAGATCCCACATGTCAGCCCATCCCTGATGGTATCTCATACTATCATAATACAAAATCAGCACATTTCACAGCCTGAGCTGTCTTTTTGCTGCCACACTGGAGACAACATTTTTACCTGCTCAGCATCCAGATTTGCCAAGCAGAGCAAGATAGAGGTATTTAGCACCATGAACATTAGCACTGCTAATATTACTACAAGAAGGTGAAATGCGTTATCAAGAACAAGCATAAGCTCTCCCAATCTCAGGGGATCAGGACATGTGACTGAAGGTTGTTGGATCCCTGCCATCCATTCCCCTACCATAATGCTTTGATCCATGAGGTGGTGTTAATTAACAGAATTTAAATCCCACTTATTTTAAATTGTCTCACAAAAGCACCCCAGAAAAATAATCACTAAAATTTATTTTAAAATATCCTGCAAAATAACATATTCGGTAAAAATCTCACAGGTCATCTGGATTTATAAGGAAGGCAGGGACAGTGGTACCCACAGAGGGGTACAGGCTGAACTCCCAGGAAATATAATGTTGTGCCTTATGCTAATGGCAACATCTTGAGCTCTGAACAGGCTACAACCTATCTCAAAGATAGTTATATCCAAATTAGTTTCTAGTAACCTGTACACTGTACTTGATACACTTATCCTTAAAATGAAAATTACAAAATCACTGCAATCACTCCCTTCCCTTTTCTTCATTCCACATAAAGAATGGCCATTAATCATGCTATGAAAGTTGAAAAGCCAATACTTACTCTTACCTGTCCCAGTAAAATAGGAGCTAGGGAAGGTCTTATTTCCAGACCTTCAACATTTGCACTTGAAACATGCAGCTGCTTGGGAAGAAGTTTTCAAAAACTTTATTTCTGTCTGACTGTGTTGGTTGCAGCTGCCAGATCTGTCCCTTAAAGAGCAACTTAGACAAGTCATCACTGCCACTTCTGACCATGTCAAGCACAGGAGCTCAACCATTTCTACAAGGCTCTGAGGCCCACCTGATGTTAGAGCTCTAATACTCTATGCTGTGAACAATCATATAAAATAGAGTGACTGCCCTGACACATTTGCAAATTAAAGAGTCAAATAGAAGAATAGAAGCTGGGGGAACAAAAATGGCTTGTTGAGCCAGCAAACTCTCCCCATAATTGATCACTGGGACCCCCATTATCTTCTCAAGATGCTTGTAACAAGCAGGGGTCTTTGTGCTAATAACCCAAGATAAGGAAAACTTTTCAAGACAAATTTCCTCTCTGAACTTTTTTATCTTAATCACATTTATTTACTCTTCTTGTGTATTCAGGAAAGCTGGGCCTCTTTCCATCTTTTTCCACAAATGGAAACCCAAAGCTCAGCTTTTCAGTTTTGCCTCAGTCACCACAAAAACAGAAATGTGCTGGTGGGAAGAACCCTCTTGGGTCTCCAGTCCAACCTCCCAGCTCATAAACAAGGCTGATTATTTTCCTCTGTAACACCAAACACATGCACATTTTTGTTAGCATTTTGTTAGCATTCTTACATATCTAACAGCAGCCTTTTTAACCGTTAAGAAATGTGTAAAGCTTTGCTCACCCCCAAAAGCTAACTAGGAAAAGCCAGATATAAGATACCTGTAAATCCAAGGATTCAGCAATTCAAACTAATTCAAATATCTTCTAAAACCCCTTAGCAGCATCCCAGTTGCCTGTGCCACAGCATGAAGCTCTTGGCCTTTGCTCCCCCCAGGAGAACTTCTGGGAAAATGTATTTCAGACTTTCCTACTCTTATGAAGGAGGATCAAAACTAAACAACCCATTATTATTATTTAAATAGGACTGGAAAGATTGCTAAATATTTCCAAAAGGATGCATGGTAGCTTTCTGTTCTGTGTGTTAAATTACAGGCCAGGGCACTGATAGCTGTGACTACCTATTTACAACCCCAGCTGAGGCATAAAGGGGTTTTTGTACATCACTTCTAGAGACTGCTATAGCATAACTACATGATTGTACAATAAACATCATGTTTACAACACAGTTTATAAAATAATAATGATGATTACACTGGTAAGGATAAGGATAAGGATAAGGATAATGATAATGATTATGATAATAATAATAATAATAATAATATTGATAATACCAAACATAAATATTAGCAGAGGGACTTGTGCTTTATTCAGTCAGGGTGATGTCAAGGGTTCAAGCACAGTCTAGGCTTTTGTGATTGCTCCACATCCCACAGGCTCAGCCAGGAGTCCAGGACTGCTGTTTCCACCATGTAAACAAGGAGACACAACACCAAAACACCAGTGCTGCCCCACAGGCAGGGACAGCAACACCTGATCCGACACTAAGCTGCAACAACACAGCACCTCGCTGCAAGACATCTAGGAAAAGCCACTTTTCCTAAACCTACAGAGTCACCAGCCTCCTGCACCACATGTTCCCTGCACAGCCAGCATGCCCCTTCCACTTGTGCATTCAGGGCTCCCTACCTGGGGAGGGAATTGTGCAAAACAATGCAATGTATTTTCTTTTGGCTGGGATTTTGCTCAGCCAACATTTTCAAGATGAGATGGTTGCAGTATGAATAAATCTAGACCTCAAGATACAAACCAAGTGTTAATCAAGAGTTGCAGGTTGCTACTTTTTAAAAAAATAATATTCCTAAATGGAACTTTTCTTCTTTTTAAGTTGCTGGCAATAGTTCTCCAACACCAGCTGAGATCTATACAAGACCTCACAGGATGCCACTCCTGCAGTACTGGTGAAAAGATCCAAAGTTTTTGTTCTCCTGGCAGGAAGGAAAAAAACTGAGGCAAGCAACATCTTAAATCCAGCTGTTGGAAATTCAGGAAAGGTACAAAAGTTTCCAAAATCCTGCAGCTCTTGGCCACGTACATAATCTGGCACTGGGTTTTCCTGACTGAGACAACAGAAGAGGTGACAAAAGGTTGATTTTGAAAATATCTCATGGCAAAGACACTGACACTCTTCCATGCAAATACACAGTCGTTCCAGGGCTTTGGGCTGCTTTTCCTTGTCTGAGTGCTCCACACACTGCAGCTCAGCTCAGCTCAACCTACTCCCCAGCAGCACAGGCGGGCTCCTGACACCTGCACAGCCCAACCTCATAGCATGGGGGACATGGTCAAACCTCCTCTCTGTTGTACAGACACTTGGGAATGAGCTGATTTGCAGGAACCTACGCAGTAATTTTTATACAAAGCTTCTTCTACTGCTTCTTTCCACTCAGGTTTTAAGGCGGAAATGACTGAGAGACAAAACCTGCCCCTTCTCTTGGCAACTTGTTTTAGCAGCTAATCACTCCTGCCTTTAACTTCTAATTCACCATAAATTCTGATTGTAATTATTTACCAGGCACTGGTTCTAGCTCTGCCTGTCACTGCTGCATTCGAGAGCTCCTTCCTACATGATGCACTGTATTAGTAGGAATTCATGGATCATTTTTTCTTTGAGGTGATGGGAGATTTAATTGTAGTATCTGCTGACAAATATAAGATACCAACATCAGTGAAGATGTGACAGAACAGGCATCAGAAAGGGTGTGACAAACCTGCCAGGAAAACCTGGGTGATACTCAACCAGTACACATCCCTAGTACTCAGGGTATCCTACCCCAACTTGTAGGAGAGAGCTCCACACTGATGTTCACATCCATACCTTGAATTCACATAATGAATGAGACCATCCAGGCATGCATTAAAAGGCATTCAGATCACACTCATAATGATGTTTTAGATCATACACATCCAGACCACTCCAAATGCCTGGACAGTCCATGTCTGCGTCACAGCAGCTGCTGTGTTCAACCAAGGAAAGCTGATTCTCCAGGTAACCATCTCAGTGCTTCTATCTGTCACCCTTCAAGTGACAGGGAAAAAGACACCACCAGCAAGCCCCATTTTAAACAAGGCCTGGTACTTGCCAGAGAGAGAGAGAGAACTGAGAACACTCCTTAACTGCAATACTGGTAGCTCAAAAAATGCTGTCCTCCATGGAACTGTACCCACAAGGTAAATGACAAGCACCGCGCCTCCAGGTATAACAATGCCAAGTGCAGGCACACAGCAGTACTGTTGCCAGGGCACTGAGCACTTTGCTACATAAGACAGACAATCTCAGGGGCAGATGCAGCTGTGACAAGAGAAAATGCGCCTATACGCAGTGATAATGAGTCCAAGACACAGACTGTTTTTATTCCCTCCTCACTCTTCATAAATATCACCAGGAACCAGGCAGGTGTTCAGAACTAAAGCTACCAGCCATCAAGGAGACAGAAAACAACACTGTACTTCAAAATAAGATCAGTATCACCTTGTTGCAGAAAGTCAAAAGCTTCCTGACCAGGTATGCATTTTCCTCTCTGCTAGGTCAGACTGCAGCTCTGCATCTCTCTTGGCTCACAAAGCAGGACATCACACCACACCACCAGCCCCCTGGCCAGCACTGAGAAGTCAGGGAGTCATGCCCACTATCTGAGCATCTCCATCTCAGCAGTGATGCACTGAGAGGACAGACTCCACTGAGGCTCTGATGGACCCATCTGCACTGCTGAACTGCTTGGCACACAGCTGCAGTGCACTGCAAAGCAAGTTCCTGACACCACATTTCACTAAATTCATCTACTGGAAGCAAAAGACAAACCCCCAGTAATCCTGAAAGCAGCAGAAATGCCTCCCAAAAAACCCCACATTTTCCCATGGTTTGCCAGCAGTAATGTCTTCATAGACCAATGGGGAAAAATATTATTTAAGCTGTCACACTTGTAAAGGATAACCTTGCAATTCTGAGTAGTGCTGCATCAGCATAATTACTGAGAAAGTGTGTAAAAAGAGGCCTGTAGAAAAAGTTATATTGTAATAATGCACTGAACACTTTCACCTGAAAGGTGCTAAATGAACACAAGATGCACCAATACCCTGAAAGTACAGATACATTTTTCTTTACCCTAGCCTTGCTCCACATCAGCTTCCCCTGACAGCAATTTCTCATAAAAAGAAGTGAATGAAATACATAGAGCCAGAAAGCATAAGCTGCCTTTGTAAAATAGTCTGATTAAAAACAGGAAGATATGGTTCTTATCTTGCAAAGAGCTAAGCATAAGATCCAATCCTAGAACATAAAAGTCCTTAATGAAACAAAAAGCTGGGCTTTGGTTGTGCAGGGGCACAGAGAGGAGAGCATGCCATAACACAGAGACACAGAGCCACGGAACTGTGCTGCCATCAGAACACACAACTCACCATCACCTCTGAAATCCAACAGCTCTAGCCAAAGTTATATTCCAAGTGTGCACTTTCACCCGGGAAGCCAATATTCCAATTTACAAACTAATTGGAACACGATTCCTTTCTGTAACAGACAGGCTCTTTGACAGTGGCAGGCCTGAGCCCTTCCTTAATTTTGCGACTGCAGAAGGCTCTGACGTGGGCTGGACATCAGCGAGCAGATGCAAAGGATGCCAAATCCTCCAGGCCGTGCGGAGGCAGCGAGCTGGCACTGCTCCTGCTGTCCCTGTGCAGGCAGCCCCTCTCCCGGGGATGCGACACACACATGTACAATTTACTCCAAACGGGTACAGAGGCGTTCCCACTGGCTGACAAACTGCACCTGCACCACTAATTACCTTAATATCACTTAAAATGCACAGAGGCACCGTCAGACCAATCCAAATTACAACAATCCTAAAATAGCTGTAAGCCATACTCCTGACCTTAATGCTATGAGAGACAGAAGAGAGAGGGGGAAAAGAATAAAGTTAGAGGTGCATTCCTAAAATTATGCATAGTGAATATAAAATGGCTTGAACCCTCCAGGGCTGTGAGCTGGCATTTATTGAGATATGCAGCTCCTAGCACAAAAGAGCATCTTACTGCCTCACATGCTTAGAAAACACACGTATTTGTTAAATAATTTTAAAAATCACAATTGAAAAGAAACTGGGCGTTTATGACACATGATTAAGTATCAGACTGTATGCTTATTTATTAGTGATGCCCACAATTTAGAGCTGCACTTTTTTAATATCCTCCTGATTTGCAACTATGTACTTAGGTACTCTTAATATAATCCATACTAGTGGACTGCAGTTGTTGCAAATTAGTGAGATTGCATTTCTGCTCTAGTGAAGAAATAAACATTCTCATCTCATGCAGCTACAACATGTATGTAACATAACTGTGTTCTCTGTATTTAGCAATGGCGAACACATTCTAATACACCCTCAAAAAAGCTCTTTTGTTCCAAGTCAATGACTTAAATAACACAATTTTTTTAACATTGATAAAGAGGAACTAGTGTAGGGCTCACCACTCACTGTGTCTGACCAGATATGTGGCCAGGACAACATGTCTAAACTTGTCAACAAGGATGGGATTAAAAAGATTTCACTGAAGGCCTGCAGCATCGCTCAGATTCAATTCTCATGCAGGATTTCTCTGCATGATATTTTAAGATGCAGCAACCAACAGCTTAATAGACGGATCCAAGCCCTAAAGCAGCCATCCTCTCAACACAAACACATCAGTGTTATTTAGGCACAAAAATAAAATGAGGCCTATTAAAGTACTCAAAAGCCCCAAACAACTTTTTGAGGAAAAGATGGCCTAAAAACTTGTTTGTAGAAACGGTCCGTGGAACATGCCAAGAATCTTCCCAGTCTGTTCCTCTGGCCCTCCTGATACCCAGCTCTGGACCAGGCCGACCACACTAAGGGCGGCTGAGCACTGTGGGTTAAAGGATAACTGACCCTGCACCAGAGAGGTGGAAGCAGCAGGCAGAGAGGGCAGGCAAGAGAGGGCACAAGGGCAGACAGACAGGACAGACAGACAGGACAGGCAGACAGGGCAGAAGGGCAGACAGACAGGACAGGCAGACAGGGCAGGCAGACAGGGCACGCAAGAGAGGGCAGGCAAGAGAGGGCAGCAGGGAAGCAGCAGGGCAGGCAGGGCAGCAGGGCAGGCAGGGCAGGCAGGCAGGGCAGCAGGGAAACAGCAGGGCAGGCAGGGCAGGCAGGCAGGCAAGGCAGCAGGGAAGCAGCAGGGCAGGCAGGGCAGCAGGGAAGCAGCAGGGCAGGCAGGGCAGCAGGGAAACAGCAGGGCAGGCAGGGCAGGCAGGCAGGCAGGGCAGCAGGGAAACAGCAGGGCAGGCAGGGCAGGCAGGCAGGCAAGGCAGCAGGGAAGCAGCAGGCCGGCTCCGTGCCCCGGCCTGCGCGCATTTCCCACGCAGTTGCAGAGGGCTCGTCCAGCCCTGCACCGCGGGGACCCCCCCGTCACCTCCCTGGCCCGGGGGTCCCCGCACACCGCGGGGCGCATCCATTTCTCCGTCCCCGCTCCCTCCCCAGCCCGGCAGGCCGGGGCGGGGGGAGCAGCGGGGGATGGGCGCATGGCTGCGGGTCACTGCGAGCCGCGCCGACCCCATCGCGGCCGTGTTTGCCGTCGGATGGTGCCCCTGCCCCGTCTCCTCCCCATCCGCACGGGTCTCGGTGTGCAGTCGGTGTTTTTTAGGCCACGGGCGACCCAGCGCTATAACAAAGATAAATAAATAACACGAAAGGCACCCTCCCCTCCCCCATCAGCGCTACCCCCGCGCCCGGGCTCCGAACTGCGCCGCGACCCGCACGCCCCGCCGGGGACTCGGATAACAACGGAGGGGGGGGGGGGGGGGGGGCTGGGGAAAGTAAAGGGAAAAGCAGAATAAATAAATAAATACCTCCTGTCCGCGTACCCGGCCGCCCTCGCTGCGGCCCCGGTACTCACCGCGGCCCGCTGCGGGCAGGGGTCGGGCCGGGGCCGGGGCCGGCACCGGGGCCGGGGCCAGGCGGGCCGGGAGGGGAGCGGAGCGAAGCGGAGCGGAGCGGCGGGCGAGGAGCGGAGCGGGCCCCGCTGCCCATGTGCTCGCCCGAGCACGCGCTCGGCTCAATGGAACGTTGTGCTGGCGAGCGGCTCTGTGACGTCACCGCCCCCCGCCGCCCGCGGCCGCAGCCCGGGGCAGCGAGCGCAGCCCGCGTCCCGCTCCTGCCCCGCATCCCACCGCATCCCACCGCATCCCATCGCATCCCACCGCCCCGCGCTCCTGCCCCGCATCCCACCGCATCCCACCGCATCCCACCGCATCCCACCGCATCCCACCGCATCCCACCGCATCCCACCGCCCCGCGCTCCTGCCCCGCATCCCACCGCATCCCACCGCATCCCACCGCATCCCACCGCATCCCACCGCATCCCACCGCATCCCACCGCCCCGCGCTCCTGCCCCGCATCCCACCGCATCCCACCGCCCGCGTTCCTGCCCCGCATCCCACCGCATCCCAGCGCCCCGCATCCCACCGCGTCCCACCGCGTCCCACCGCTTCCCACCGCATCCCACCGCATCCCACCACCCCGCGCTCCTGCCCCGCATCCCACCGCATCCCAGCTCCCCGCGTCCCACCGCTTCCCACCGCCCGCTCAGCGTTCCTGCCCCGCGTCCCACCGCCGGCACCGCACAGCACCGCCAGTACGGCCAAGCCGCGGCGTACCTTGAAATTTAAATAATTAACTAAAAGACCAGATTTTTTTCCGACGGCACTCCGCAGGTGCGGGGCCAGCCGGCTCGGAGGCGCGCAGAGTGCGCAGGGAGGTTCCGGGACCCTGTCCTGCTCCCTTGGACAGGAAGGTGCCGCGGAGAGCGGAATCAGCTCCAGCATCAGCGGATGGGCAGCACAGAAGCCTTCACTGTCTGTCCGCCGCGGTTGTTCACCCCAGCAGAAGCCTTCGGCCCCATTTCTCCCAAACACTGCGGGGTTTGCTTCTTATAGAATTTTTTTTTTTTTTTAATACCATTCTCCCAGGTGCTGACATATCATGTCTGTCTCCACATTATCACGGGAGAGAAGGATACAAGCATCCCGCACACAAATGCAGAAAGTAACTTCGCAGCCCTCCAAGAACTTGAAGAGTGAATATTGAGAATACAGAACAGGCTGAAGACTCTTGAAACAGGAAAAGAGCAAATCTTCAGTATATGGATGGATCAAACTTTATTTCCATTTTTTTGTTACTTTGTTAAACAACAACAAACTGAGAAAAAATTTAATTTATCCCCTTGATTCCAGGCTGGACCCAAAATGAAGTAGAAGCCACAATGCCATGTGAGATTTTTTCTCCATACTGCTATTGGTCTCTCCAGGAGGGAACCTATAATCCTGCCATGCCAGCACCTTTGCAGCAAGGTGAAAGCTGCAGTGTCACTTCTGCAGTGTGTATAACCTGAAAGGGTGCTAGCATCTGTGTGGGTTCTGGTGCCCAGGCTGGGAGCTGCCACTGCCACACCAGGCTAATCAGCCTCTGCACACAGCCTATGTCTACCCAGCATAGTGACATCTTCATGTGGATAACACATGCTGCTCCACTTAATTAGTAAATATATTCCCAACTCCCCTACAATGCTTTGATTATTTCAAGAAAGAGTTGATCTGCAAAAAGTATTACCCTGTCATCACAGGAGAAGCAAATGCTTGTGCAAAAGGCACAAAATTAGGGTATAAATCCAAGCTGTAGCTCTGTAATCCTGAAATTTAACAAGATACAACTTTGGGTTGAAAAAATAGGCTTTCCATGCTCATGGTAAGAGAGGTGGGAGCCCTGCTGAGCATGTAGATTAAAGGTTTTGTGCTGTCCCTTTCAGCAAAGTGCTGCAGAGGAAGAGAGGCGGAGAAGATCAGTTTGGGCCATACCCCTACAACTGGCTGGAGACCAAGTCCTAAATAAATTACTTCCCAAGTTCAGTGAACTCAAGAGAAAGATCAAAACCTAAGGTTACTCACAAGACCAAAGGTTTTCATTTTATCAGATGAAAAGGGCCAAGTGTTGGAGCACCCTGACACATTTTATTCTGGAGCACACTGACACAATTTTTTCTGGAGAAGTCTGACACACTTTTTTCTCCAAGTCTATTCCCATTCTGGAGTTTGGGAGAAGCAGTGGCATAAAACAATTACTTTGGTTTCACATAGGTATTGCCCTTAAATGGGGCCCTGGTGGCTCCTTCACAGCTCCCAGTGGCCAGAGCAGAAGAGAAATATGTATCAAATAGCCCTGAAAATTGAGTTTTCATTCCTTCTCACTAGGACTCCCTTCCTTCCTTGGCAAAACACATAGAGAATCTGTTGTGAAAACATCAGCTCAAACTAATAGGTTTTCCTGATGCCACAATCTTTCCCAGGTATTACCAGCACCAGCAGCATGGCTGTGAGCACAACTCTGTGTGCCATGACAAGAGATAGGTATTTCTTGTCCAATTCCTGGCGTGACAAAGCCAGGAAAATACCATGGAGAGGAGTGAAAATGTTTGCCTGCCTGTTCACAGGGAAGTCAGATGATCACACGAGGTTATCTAGATATAGCTCCTCTGCGATCTGTGGCACAAGGACATGTTGCTCCCCTCCAATGCAAGGCAGTCCTGGGGTTTGGAAGTCAGACCCCACATCCCATAAAAATTCACAGATCACCCATTATACCTGTTTAGGGAGGCTGGCAGGGGGATGGCAGCTGACCACCAAGCATATCCCTCCTTGATGGCACAGTTGGGGCCTCAGTAACCAGGGGAGACCTGCAGTTTCCATCCCACCCAGGGTCTCTCAGTGCAGGAAACATAAAAAACCCTAATTCCACAGGCATGTAGAATATGCCTTGTGTTCTTATCACTCAGCCCTGCAGCCTATCTAGTGTTTGTACTATAAAAATCATCTTGTAATGTGAGCTGAATAGTCTCATATCAATAAAGCACTCAAGTGTAATCATCCTTACGACAGCTTAGCACACTTACACAAGGCAATTGCATTGCTCTAAGTTCACCTCTGCAAATTAAACAGAGCAAAGTCAAGGCCAGGTGACGCAACACGCTCTTTTCGAGGCCGAAAGAAGATCTGAGGCAAAGATCAGGGGTCAGGCTGCAACGAGGCTGTGACAGCTGAAGCACTCTACCCCCCAGCACTCTGCTTTAGTCTCCCTGCCTATGACCCCACAAGCTTTGCTGGCAGCAGTCATCACATGTGTGCTGCTTAATCCGTGCCAGGGGAGCCAAGGAGAGCTGTGATGTGTTCTTTGAGGTTACTAGAGTGCAGGGGTGACAGCTCCCAGCTGGGCACCACAGGCAGCTGGAAAGTGAAGTGTCATCAGCCAGGGCAAGTAGGTGCGGCAGAGGTTGGAGCGAACCACCACACATTCCCTGGAAACATGGGCCATGGAGAGACACAGCAGAAAAAACAGCTGAGTGTGTAATCATAGCAGTAATTATACCTTCCCTCATCCAGGGATTAAGCTTGTTCCAGGTTAATTCCAGAACTCTCCAAAAGCCCTCAGTCATCTCAGACACTCAGAAGAAAGGGTTAGGTCATTGCATCTGTGCCTCTCCCAGCAGAAACCAAATTTTACATCAGCTTGCCCATAAAGATATGAAGCTGAACATAAGTGTCTTGTCCTCACTTCACCTTCTTGGATATTATCTTGGACATTTCTTCTGTGAAGATTAGAAACCACCTAATTGTCATCCTGAATGTATTTACAGCCAGTTACACCCCTTTGTTCTGCAGCAGGTGTTATGATTTGACACAACCAGCTCTTCTCCTCACTCTTATACAAACCTCTCTGCTGTATTTACCGATATCAAGTTCATTCTGTGATAAAGCAATAGGAAAATGGAATGGTGCTTATCATAATTAATTTATTTTCCCAGTTTTTTAATTTAGGTACTCAAATCAATTTAAAGAAAAGGCACTGTTGTACCCAAGCAGTTATCCATCTCTAGGTGATGTTGACTCACCTGTGATTTTGGTGGGGACAAAGCTCTAAGAGCCAGGAGCAGGAAGCAATATCAGCAAAACTTAAGGCTGAAAAGTTTATGAAGCTGCTGGAAAGACTTACACTGCCTTGTGTGTCTTCCCAGTGTTCAATATGAGATGAAGAACAGATTCTGGGTAGCTTAGATGTGACTCCAGAACAGAGAAAGAGGGTATTCTGGGCTGGTATGAAGCACAGAAATAACAGACTTGTCACTGATGGCCCAGCTACCAGCTACAGAAGCATGTGACTCAGATGCTGCATAGATTCCCCAAGTTTGTGGCATAGAAATAATTAAATTAAAAAAAAAAAGACTTTTCAAAGAAATGCCTTTCTGCATGTGCAGCAAGACTCAACTAGTACAACACAGAGATACAAAAACTCCATTAGAGATTATGAAAAGCATTTAAAATTACTATTTTGAATGTGATTTAAGAAAGAAAAAAGGCCTGGAATAAAGTGAAAACAAATGTCTGTATTACTGAAGTTGGAAAGTAGATCCAGAGATAAGCATGCTTCAGTTTGGGGGAGGCCTATCAAAACTGTGAGCAGGAGGTTTAACATGGTTAGTGGGAAGAAAAAAAAAAAAGTGCTGTGAACAGGAGAGAATTCAAGAGAGAGGGAGGCAGCACCATTCAGGTCCCAGCCAGATTTCCCAGGCAGCTCCTGAGAAAAGGACTTACTAAATCCTTGGGGAGAAGGAGTTTGTTTTGTCTGAAGGGTGAAAGATCAAAAGAGAAGTTGCATGCCTGGGAGAGGAAGTGGAAAGTGGTGCTGTCAGCAGGGATAGAAAACCGTGGACACAAAGATACCCTTGGATGAGAGATAAGGGCCATATGTCTGGTCACAGGAGAGCCCTGTGCCCACAGGAGAGCCGTGTATCTCAACAGCAGCAGAGGATGCACAGAGGATGCACAGGTAAAATGCCCCCAGTCTCCAAAGGAGAGCCTGGTGTCTGCTTCCCTGTTTCTGAAGCACTCAGCTCCTGGAAAACAGCAAGATCTCTGCTTTACTCACACAAAGCTCCTGTTGCTAAATGTCAAAGAGGAAACTATTTAACTTGTCGGTTATTCTTTGGCACCTGTGATCGTGTTAGACATTATAAACAGGTCGGACCAGCCAAGCTGGCAGACACCACTGCAGTATCCCCAGGGTCCTTCCCTTTCTGTTTACTTTCTTTTTTTAGCCTTTATACTAATCTCTTCATCTCTAACAAATATACAGAATTCATGTGAACAATTTTCAAGGGAGAGTGACACTGGCAGCCCATGGACTGTCACGACAGGCCTGTTGATACATCCAAGCCACAACCTGAGCTTGGGCAATGCAACAGGAGGGAAGTGGGGGATGGTGTGTGAAACCTGTGCTGGACCTGGTGCCCTTCTCCTTTCAGTTGCTATTTATGCACTCATGAGTAAAGTTCAACTTTCCCAAAGTGCTTGCTTATGGATGTGCCCCACACTGCCTGCATGGGCACAGCCATGGGGCAGACACTGGGGCTAGGTCCTCTGGGGGCTTGGACAGGCTGGTTGGTGGCTGCAGGCATGGGATCTTCCTCAGAGGCAGCTGGGAGACTTGTGCTCTCATTAGCACAGCTGGTGACAGTGGCACCACTGCCCGTGTTTCATACAAAGACCCAGCACCACCCTAAGAAGTGGGAGTTCTGGTCCAACACCTTCCTTTGCATCTCTCTACTGCCTGGAGATTGGCTGCACCCTGAGCCTTTGGCCTGTGTTGGCCCCCTTCTTCCCATTTTCTACCTTGGAGATAAAGATGTGCAACACAGCAGGACACTGTCCAGGGATTTTAAGTCCATTTCACAGTCATGATGCTGCTGTTCCTATGCCAGAAGGCACAGGATATTAATATAGGCAAACTGGTTAATATCCACTAAAGAAACTCCACCAGCACTAGAGAAAAGACCTATGGGAGGCAGAAGTATCTGCTGTGGGCATCTGTCATAAGCTGCTCATCTGTTCAGTCCTGGAGAATATCCCATATAAGCCCTGACACCATGATGGACTTTTGCAGTATTTTACCAGTATTGCTGGTATGCTTGCTGTACCAAGAAGAGATTTAAGCAACTGCAGTGCAGCCACAGTGCTTACAAAGATGGATAAGCATCAGGCTGTGCCCCTGCCACATCTCAAATCATGATAATCAATGTTGTGTTGTGCCATGGAAGCAGCTTAGTAGTAGTGATCAATGAAGTCTTAAAATGCCCTTCAGATGCACATATATGCTATATCCAAGTTCACAGATATGTAAACTGAGGTGCAGATATGTAAAATATCTTGCCTGTAGCCATACAGAGAGCACACATTGACTTCTGACTGGAGTGACTGGAAGGCACTGGAGTTCTGACTCCCAGTCTCTTGTTCTCAGTGTTGGGTGACAGACAGCATTGATTAAGTGAGTGGGATAACCATGGCTGACATCTCCAGTATCATGATTCACAACTTTTAATTGCTGTTAAACAAATTCAAAATTAAATTTCACATAGAAAGATGGGAACTACAGAGCCTTAGAAAATATATCCACGTTCTTCCCCATCAAATCTAATTAGATTTGCCAAAATCAGTGTGCATTGGTCTGTGATTCAAACAATATGCTGATAACAAATTTTCATGATAGACATGGTCATAAAGCTACTTGACTAAACTATGAATTAGTCCCTTCAGCAGAAGCTCTCAGCATATTTTGTCAGCATGGTCATCCACAGACAGCTTTTAATCCCCAAATCAACAGGCAATCCCACTGTTTAAGGTTCGCCAGGCTCTCTGCTGAGCATCCAGCAGGGAAGAAAGGCAGGCAGCATATTTATGTTTACTATCAATCTTCATTAAAATCAACACACCGTCTTTAACCACCCATCTAAACAAACTGTAATATGTGCTGGGAAAAGACCTTTCCACAACTAGGCAGAGCAGCTTATTTTGCTGTTGTGCTGGGCAGCTTCACCTTGGCAGTGATGGGTAAGAAAGCATGGGTTGTATGGAAAGCATCACATAAATAGACTGCCACCCCAGAAAACCAGCACCACACAGGGCTGTGTGCTGATACTTGCCTTCCTGCCAGTGTCTGCTGTCTGCCCTCAGGATTCAGAGATTTTTTTTTTTTTTTTTTTTGGTAGCTCATGGCAGGGAAGCAACTCTGATTTGTTTGGATAGTTTGTCTGTCAGCCAAATTATACCGATTGGTACAAGTGACTGGAAATGAGAAAATGAGGGCAGAGCAGGTAAGTTTTAAAAAAGTCAAAGTAAATAGTTAACATGCCAGGAGAGACCAAAGGACAGGATTTTCCATTTGTGCTCAGTTTTCAGCTGAGCTTTGCAACCACTGACATCTGAGAGCTTCTGAAAATGCGCCTTGCCTGAAAGCCAGAGTGCATCAGAGTTTAAAGTTACTCAGAAAAAAATGGCAGAGGGCAGGCAGTGCACTTGTATCTGTTTGTACCCCAGATTTATCCTTTCTCTGTTGTCCTTTCATCCAGAAATTGTTACTGCTCCAGAACAGGAAAACCACAGTGCTTTTTTGCCTTGATCTTTAAAAGTAATGAGCAATCCCAGCCGTGGGATCTGCTCAGCATTTCTGAAAATTTACATACTCCGTGTTAAATCTTGTGTAACATCAAGACACACCAAGGAAAGAAGCTATCATGATTGGGATGTTGACCACTGACCACTGGCACAGATTGCTCAGGGAGGTTATGGGGAGTCTCCATCCTTGAAGATATTCAGAAACCACGATCACAGATAAAAGGTCATGATCCTGAGCTGTCTGCACCAGATGACCCTGCTTAAGCAGACAAATGGACCAGGATTTACAGATTTAAAAAAATGATGAGTTAAAGTCATGTCGTATGGGCAGAGGTGTGCTAATATAAATTATTTTAGTTTAGAATGAGATTATACCAGAATAAGGATTTTTATCCCCCTGATGTGGGATGGATTTGGGATCTTGGTGCAAGTCATGCCAATGTGCATCCTGACCCCTAGGTTTCTCTCACTCTGACCTGGCTGCAGTGCCTGTCCTGTTCTCTGGGTCCCTCCTTCACACCAGCTGAGCCACAGTCACACCAAGGCCAAGCAGAAGAGGGGACAGATTATCTATTGAGTCATAGAAACATGGAATACTTTGGGCCTTTCCATTTAGCTGTACAAATGGTGTGGCATTTTTGTGACACTAAGCAAAAATAAAAGGCAACAGCTGAGCTCTTTTCATAAATCTAAGTAAGTGGAACAACAAAACAATTTGGATTACATATGTTCTTACCTATAGTACCTGCTGCAAGCTCCAGGTTACAGTGTTTGCCCACCCACACCAGTACTGTTCACCCAAGGAGGTTGCCAGAAGAAATCCCCCAGCAGAGATGACACAGGTCCTGAAACTCATTAAAATTCAATGGGCTGTACAACTTTATGAAATCCTGTCTGCCCTTCAGTTTTAAATTTGATTTGGTTGAACTGGTTTTAAAACTGGCTGGATAGCCAAGATGGACCAGCCGGATCAGCTGGAGAGGCAGATGGTAGAAATTCAGCTCTGCATGCCTACGGTGATCAGAGCAATGCCCCCTCTACCAGGGAGGGTGGAGTGCTTTGCCTGATAAAAGGCTGAGCTCAGCAGACATTAAAGGAAGGTTGTTAGTAAAGATCAAAAGGTAGAAATGGGAGATAGAGCTGCCCCATTTGCAAAGTTCCCAAAGCCTGCCAGTGAAAATGAAGATATAGATGCTGTAATGCTGAATGAATGGGGCAGTCTAGATAATGATATCAGAATTAAATTAATTAAAAGAAGATTAAAGAAAGATTGCAAAACTAAGGTTGTAATCAGGTCCCTGCTGGAGTCAGTAAGTGTTCCATGGCTTGTGTGGCTTGGCTTCATGAAGAGGCCAAGATGTTGCTCCCAATGCATACCAAGACAAAGGAAAGTATCAGCTGAAAGTTGATTGACACAGAGCAAACTATATTAGGAAATAAGTAAGTTACAGTGGCTTCATAGTCACAAAATTAAAACCATGCATGGCTGGAGCATCCAGGAGGGTGAGTACAATTCATATCATCACTGATCTGCAAACTATGGTATTTTCATGAGGACTTTAGGGCAGCCGTGGTAGGACAGCAAATTTCTCATAAGTTGTGGCAGGATGAAGTTTATCATTCAAAGTTTTCAAACCAGATTTGAACAAAGTATAATCACACCAGGTCAGTACTAGGTGTTGTGTGGACACACTGAGTCTTGCCAAGGGCTGGCACTCTCTGGTGGGATTTACTGTTCCTGCAAGCAAGGTCCCCAAGGGCCACCAGCGGGGACATTTACAGGGGAACCTCATGGAAACACCAACTGAGCTTAAAATCTTCTGGAAAGCAGCATTACCAAATATGAATGTGTTGACATGCTTGTAAAGTTGGATTCTAATTTCAAGAAAAGGAAGCTTGAAATGGAGTTGGAAGATGGGGCAACCTCAATGCCCAGGTCACACAGTGCATCTGTACAGACCTCTGTAGCAGCCACCTCCCTGTCCAGATATTTTTTTCCAGCTGCTAAGCAGGCCATTAATATCTGGTGATTATTTTGGCCCTGGAGCTGCCTTAATGCTTTTGCAGTATGTGTTGACTCTTTCAGCTGCCACAATCAGGTCTCAGTTTTAGGGCAGCTTGCAGAAATGAATGGGGAGGGATTGGATTCATTTTAATTAAGCACCAAAAATTAAATTTCAAATAAAAGTACACATGAGAATGCATACTTTTGCCCTTATAGACATGGGGAAATGCTGTATTGTTCCATAAGGGCAAAAGGCTTATATTTCTTCTTTCACGAATGCAAAAGAAGGGAAGCGTTTTTCAGCAGGAATCCAATTTTACAGGGAGGGAATAATACGTTACATAGTCAAATCACTTTGATGTCAATTTTATTTTTCAATCACTTCATAAGATATTCATGTAGCCTTTTTATTCCCTTAAAGTGTGCAAATCTAGGCACAATACAGTATTACCTTACTCTTTACCATAATGATGAACGATAATGGGAACACATAATAAGATTTTATGTGTGCCCAAAGAAAAATCTGCTTTAGTCCAGATGAGAGGAATTTTGCAGACCAAATTAATATTATAAAACAGCACAATTTATCAAAATAATACAGCTCTTCTTCTCTCAATCCATTGTGAATCGCAGTGTCTGCAGCCAGTACACAGTGAACTATTAGAGGCTGATGGAATTTTTTTTTTGTAAAATCTCTATGAAAAATACTTAGTTGATAGAAGTAACAAACAAACAAATAAACAAACAAACAAACAAAAAGAACACAAAAAAACCCCCAGGAAACCAAAACTCCCTTTTCCTCTCCTGTCCATCACACTTACATGCAATAAACACTCTAATATTTAAAAGGTCTGCTGCAACTGTTCTATAGTGATGCTGTTTACTGTTGAAAAGTCATCCCAGTCCAGTAGCATCTTTGTTCAAAGGTGTTCTTTGTTCCTCAGAAACTAATGGATCACATTTGGTGCCCCTGAACTTTTAATGTTCCTGGAACATAGTTTATAACCAAATGCTCTCTATATTTTTTGTTGTGTCCTTTTAATAGAGATTCAGTTTATTCACCTATTCGTGATTTCAAAGTGTAGCCTAAAAGTTAGTTAGTGAAGTGTAGACTAGTGGGACAGCCCTGATAGAAACTTTGCTGTCTGATCCAGCTTCCTCACCATATCTTCTACATTTTTACTTGGTTTTAGATACTTAAATATCAGCTTCTCTGAAGAACTCTTATGGGAAAACCTTGTCCTGATAGCCCAGAGCAGGTTTTTGTTCCTGGGACACATTAATAAATCAAAATTACTTAAGGAGCTATTGTAGTGCAGTCAAATGAGAACACAAATAGTTCTAGGAAAAAGCACTGACAGTTTATCACACTGGATAAACCTAAATAAAATAAGACTGAATAAATTTGGAACCTGAGTAACGTGGGGTAGGACCCCACCGGGTATTGCAGACGCCACTTTTATTCGGGAGAGGGATAGAGCAGGGATGTTTCCGTGCCGTCGGGAAGAGCACGAACCTTTAGCTCACACTTGCTGTATCTGCACAGCTGCAGCGCTGATCCCTCTTCCCCTAATTCATCCACAGCACAGCTCGGCCTTGGTCCCAAGCCAGAAAAGCTTTGTCAGACACTCAGCCGGGCACTAGATCACAGGAACTACCTGCACCGAGAGGCTTTGTTTGGTTCTGCTGTCGTCACGGAGCAGATTAATGGGAGAAAAAGGAGTGAAAAGAAGCTCTCACTCCGGCAGCCGCACCCCTGTGAGCAGCCCCTTGTACACGTGTGGTGCCTGGAAGAAAAATGCGCCGGGAAACGGGAGCGCAGCGAGCGCGGCGATGCCGGGAGATGTCCCGAGGGATGCAGGGGGACCGCCAAGGGCTGCGGGAGCGGGGCTGTGTGTCCGACCGTGCACGCTCCAGCTTCAGCCTGCAGAACTTTCGGCTCTTTGCCCTCGTAGTAGTAGCTGTGTATAGAGCACAGTCCTTGTAATATTTCCCCCCTCTTTCTTCATGGATAAATTAGCATGAAGAAAGCTGATGGAGCTAATTAGTTCCAAGCAGTGCTAATTTCTCTGACTGGAACTCTTTGTGACCCAGTCAGATTGCTTAATTTTTGCATCTTACATTTTCAAATATCTTCATTTATTGCACCTAATCCTTTATTTCTACTTCCCCCCCCCCCCCCCCCCCCCCCCTTTTTGATCCTATCTGGAAAACATAATTCCATGTAATTGGGACATAGAAGCTTGTGATGGAAATTACACATGGTGGCAGGACAGATTTTGCCTTGAATGGAAGTGTTTTCAACAGAAAAGTAGCCATGGAAGATCCATAGACAGATGTATGTGAAGGGTGAATTTAGCAATAAAATGTAATCACCATAACACATAATGTCAGGAACTAGCTGCTTTCTCCCAGACTTGTCTAGAAAAAATTAATAACTCTACAATTCCTGTATCAAACTGGAAACTGGAAAAAGTGCTTGTCGGAATAAGATACTTCAGTCAGCCTGAGCTGTATGGGTCCACTCCCAGCCAGTGACGTCTCCTCTGTGTCTGATGGTTTCAAGCAGGACCATGCAGAAGTGCCTTGTACCTTGGGCTTCCATGCATTGGTGGCAACCTGAAGCAAGGTTTGCTCAGTAACTACAAATATTGAATAGTTCTGGCAAGTGGCCAATAATGCTTTTTCATATGCATTAATGTTCAGCACCAAAGGTCATACTCATCATTATCAGAAAAAAATAATCTCATTTGCTAGGGAGGTGGAGTCTGGCCACACTTGAAGACAAGCTGCTTGGGCTTGAAAAAGTGCTTGTATTACAGTACAAACCAATTGAAGCTGATATTGTGACTGCCTGGCCAGGGTCCCACCCAAACCAGCTCCCCCCCTGGGAGCACAGTGACTGCAACTCTTTCATGAGGCACATCTGCAAGAAGGGCTGGAAGGAGGCTCTGGGGAAGCACATGCCCTCAGTGTGACCTTAGTGTCTAGAAGACTATGGAGCAGATCATCCTGAGTGACATCAGCTGACATGTACAGGACAAGGGAATCAGGCCCAGCCAGCAAGGATTTATGTAAGGCAGGTCCTGCTTGACCAACCTGATCTCCTTCAATGCCAAGGTGGCCCACTTAGTGGATGCAGGAAAGGCTGTGATGTCTGCCTAGGCATTAGCAAAGCCTTTGACACTGCATCTTTCACAGCATTCTCCTGGAAAAAACTGAGTGTTTATGGCTTGGACATATGCACTCTTCACTGGGTAAAAATCTGGTTAGATAAGAATGATGGTGAGTACAGTTAAATTCAGTTACAAGTGGTGTTCCCCATGGTCCAGTATTGGGGCCAGTATTTTCTTCCCAGTGGAATAGGACCTGGGGGTGTTGGTTGACAGACAGCTGAGTTACCATCCCTGGAGGGATTTAAAAGACGTGCAGGTGCAGCACTTGTGGATATGGATTAATGGTGGATTTGCCAGTGCTGGGCTAGTGGTTGGACTCAATGATCTTAAAGACTTTTCCGACCTAAACAATTCTATGGCTCTATAAAGGGAATTACGTATATGATGGAATCCACTGCTTTAAGCAAGTGCTCCAGATTCTTGCACTTTCCCTTTGCTCAAAATCTATGTAGAAGATGATTGGTTAAATTAGGAAAAAAAAAAATCCCCTTTGACTTTCTAGCTGGTACTCTGAATCTTGGATAACATTTTTTACTGCCTGTCCCCACTGACATTTATAGTTGTGCCTGAGATGACTAAATGATGCAAAGGTGTGTAAAACCTGCTGAACATCAAATGTTTTGTACTGGAAGTGAAATCAGGCTCTGCTGACTGAGGACTAAGCCCTGGTTTACCCTTGCTGTTTCCACACAGCTGAGGTCTAAACTTGCCTGGGGGAAAAAAAAAGTGAAATCAAGAAATGAGATAGATAAGTTGCAGAAGCCATTTTTCAGAAGCATCCATAGGTGTCCTTTTAAAATGTAGGAATAGCAAACCTGTAAGCTAGGAAGTAAATTCTGAGTCTCTCCCCCAGCTGTCTGCCCCTGTTAGGACCACTTATAGTTTAGTTTTATTTTTCTGTTAATTCATTGGCAGATGATTCTAACACAAATCAATAAAATAAAGAAACAAATCCAACTTATTAGGAGATGGTTCATCTCTGTAGATGAAACAACCACCTCTACCTTCTGTTTTGAATAAATTCAGATTTCAGCTGCAGTGGCCTGGCTTATTTCCAGTTTACAGTTACTCTACTCCACTTACCTGAAATTCTCCCTTTCACGCAACTCTGATGAAATGTTTGTTACCTCTCAACCGCCTGCAAGGGTTGCAAAGTGCTTCATGAGCAAGACTGCTTACGTAGGGACAAGTAAAGTGATTTCTTTATAGGTAGTGATAAAATTTTCAAGAGCATCCTCCTCTGGTGCAAATCTGTTTCTCTGGAAGAAACTTGGAATTTCTACAGATTCCAGTGGGAGCTGAACTAAGCAGACGGGGGTTCTTTTATACATCGTAGTTCTCCCCTGGCACATTCTGTACTGAAACACTGAAGCCGTTTACCTGATAACTTGGCTGGGAAGACAAAATTTAAGCACAAGAATAAAAATGAAGATGAAATCCTCGAAGTTGGTATTTAATTAAATTAAACCAGTGAGGATAAAGGAAATTTTATTTTCACCCCAATGGTTTGTTTCTAGTTTCCTTTGATGCCATGTTTTGCCCGAAGTTCTTCTGGAAGAGGAGTAGCTTGAAGTGTCCTGTGAAAGTAAAGGAGCAGAGAAGTGAAGCTAAAAATGCTCCTTGTATTTCAAGTACAACGTATTTCAAGTACAATACTTTGGTACAGCTGTTTGGCAAGCACTGTAAATTCTGCATTTCATTTCAAGGCTCAGATGCTGCTTTTGTAAGTTTATCTCCTCTATTGATCCAAAACAGCAGCAAAACCCAACACCTTCCTATCCAGATACAATGCACTACTAACTGAATCCAGCCCAGAAACTCCTGTGAAATGTTTGTGTCTTCTGAATGTGTTAATCTCTGGTGAGGAGATGGAAAGTGGAAGTCACATTCTTCTTTATTCCAGCAGCAATTTAATGATCAGAAGAGGTTTCTTAATCCTGTACCCACAGGCTGTTTTATTTTTTTTAATTGCATTGTTTAGGTACTTTGCAATCCTACAACAAAGTAAGAAATGTCATAAACATGAAGTGTCATCCCATAAAACCATATATTTTTAGATCATGGTTTGTTTTCCAGTGGGAAAGAGTAGAAGAACTGATGCTCAATTTGAAGTTGAGAGGAAGAAATTAAATGACTGCAACTATCCATCCTATTCATCAAAAGACTAAGGACTTCCTGCAGACAGAAGAAAAACCCAAAACCATTCTCCAAATGAAATAAGAAGCTGACAAATAAGAAGAGGTTCATTAATCATTGTGGTGTAGCCTCATTTAACAGGAAAAAGCCAAGGGGTTTTGTTAACATATGAAACACAACAGGTTTTGAGTTTCCATATGAAACATATAGAACTCAAAGGTGACATATTTTTCAGGTTTTGTGGATGGATCTACACCTCCTGGTTTATTTTGGAGGATGGGGTTGCAATTATAAATTCTTGAAGAACATCTTGCTTCTGTTCTGAAGGAATATCTAAAATAGGGAGCACACCAAAAGCCAAGTTAAATTAATGTATTTTTAAAATTAGATATCCTGTCTAATAAAAGGCAGAACTTTAACTTTATTCATAACTGCAAGTTGTCCTGATTTACAGTTCAGATACAATCAACAGTTTCATTTCATATAATTCTTTTTCCTCATAAGTGAGTATCTGAATCACATACCGGAAAAAAACCAACTGCAGACCACTTCTATAAACCCAGCTACCCAGAGGGAGATTAAAAAAAAAAAAAAAAAAATCTTGCTTTGTCCCGTTTTTCCAACAGAACAGGGTGTTTTCCCCCGCCCAAGAAACCTTCAAACACCTAAAGCCTTCCATCAAATAGGATTTACACACCTACCTTCTTTTCAAACTCCCTCATAGAAGAGTGTTGAGACAGTTACCCAGGGCTTTGTAGATGAGAGACCTTTGGCACCCCCCCTGTCTACATGGTGCTACCTGCCCCTATCCCACATATGCCCACACCCAATCATTCCTCCTCCCACTCTGAACTCAAAAGCAATAGAAAAACCTGAACCCCTGGCCCCAGTTCAACGACTGGCACTGGTGCTGTCTGGGAGCACTGCTCCTCTAATAAGCAAATATGTATTTAACGGGAATTATGAAAAAAGTGCAAGGCCCAAGTTTTGAAAAACACATTCTTCCTCCACATCAAAGGGCTCTTTGATTTGTTGCTGAAGTCATGACCAAAGTGGTGCTAAGAGGGTGAAAAGGGGAGAAAGGATCAAATCTAATCTTCCCAGCTTTATCAAGCAGGTAACTTATGACCCATCAGAAGCTGATCATGAGACAAGTCCTGAATGCAAATATTATTTAATGTCTGGTAAATGTTACAAATCTGTCCCAGAATATTCTTCAAGTGAAAAAATAGCTCTCCTTTTCCTTTGCTCCCTTCTCTGTGTCCTTCAACTTTGTATCCCCTGAAATCCCAAGCAACTATTCACATTAATAAAGTGTTAAGGTGTTTGACCAAGAAGATTGGCTCTGCTGATTTCAGTACTTAAAAAGGGAAACCGCTGTTGTTTTAACCACTTCAACACTCATCATCTCAGGTTATTTTCTTATCCTCTTTAACTTCTGTTAAAATCAAACAGGAAGCAATTAAGGTGAGCTTACTACAAAGCAGTCCTCAAAGTACATGGCTTTGTCCCTAGCACCGAATGAAGGTCATGCCCTGAAAAAGTAATTATATGTATGTGGAAGGAATGCAGAGCCTATAGAACTGGTGTGATCAGTGAGAAAATACACCACTCCAGCTTCACTTTCAGCAGGCTGATGACCATGACCAACACAGGCATTGCTACCACCACACAAATTGAGGACCTGGTGGCAAGGCAAGTTGAATTGACAGGGCACAGTAGACCAACAGTTTTATCCACTTGAATCAAGAGATGGAGTGAGAGCACAAAACTAGTCCCTACAAAGCTGCAAAATTATCACCATGTCCCCTCATCCCCACACCCCCCTTTGACTCCAGTCAGGTCACTGCCACGATAAAAGAAAAAAGAAAGTCATGGGAAAAAAAAAACATCTAATGACTATAGTGGGAGACAAAGTGAAATCTTTACACAGGATTTAGCTAATTATATTTTGGGCAAATATTTATTTATCTAAAAACAAAATAAAAATCATTTTTAAAAGGAAAAAAGTACTTAAATAAAAAACAAAATTGTGAAATGTTATGGCACAGAAGTTCAAGACAAGTATAAATCCAGTTGCCACAACTGTTGTGTATTAATGTTGCACATTTTTCTATAAAGGCTTTATTAAAGGTATTTACATGGCAATATGATGTGTAAATATATACAGCAAACTGGGGACAACTTTTTTCTTTTGGATTCTTGTATGAAAAAAATGCCTTAAATACAAAATTTTAAAAGAAAAAAATTGAAGACTTCATCCCCAAGCATGAAGAATGTCCCATCATCCCTTACGTCCAAAGTATCAATTATGAGGCAGTTTTGAGGTTCTGGCCAAACCCTTGGGAGATCCAGCCAAGGTTGTGTAGTCTCAAGTTAAATCGCGCAGCATGCAGTTGCAATAGTTCCATACTTGATGGACTGTGTAGTTCATGAGAGATAATAGAATCATTAAATTTTTATCATCATTTCAGTCTAGTTTGCATTTTATTAAGTGATGCTCAAAAGTTCCTATGCACAACAGTTCCTTAGCTGCTCAAGT
Organism: Cinclus cinclus; assembly: GCF_963662255.1. Classification (NCBI taxonomy): domain Eukaryota; kingdom Metazoa; phylum Chordata; class Aves; order Passeriformes; family Cinclidae; genus Cinclus; species Cinclus cinclus. The sequence continues at coordinate 141,954,133 of NC_085046.1, read as the reverse complement.
TTGTGTTTCAACTGTTCTCTCCTCCTTCTCAACTGCTCTTTCTCTGCAATCAGTCTGTGTTCATCTGACTGGATGGAAAGAACATACTCTGTTGCTTTTTTCAGGATGACAACCTTGGGAGCCTTTTCATTGTTGGCCACCTCAGGTATCTCATCACGCAAGGCAAAGAAACTCAACTTCAGCTCATTTCTCCTCTGGCGCTCCAAGACATTGTGTGTTCGCCTCTTGTCATTCTCTTCTGAATCTGACGTGCGTGGACTGGAGCATTTTCGGTTGTTGCTGATCTGTTTGAGAACTCTGCCACTGTCCAACCTTAGCCTTTTTGCAGCTGGGTATTCAACTTTGGTGGAGGGAGGAGCAGCATAATTGTGCTGATGGATGTTGACATGACACCGTTTGAGAACCAGTGGGCTGTGGTGGGGCTTACTGTGCTCTTCTGACATCTCTGTGCTGCTGGACTCCGTGCTGGATTCATATTCATTTGCTTCAGCTAATGTAACAACATCGATTTCCTCATCTTCCTCTTGTTCTTCTTCTGCCATAAAAAACCAAAAAAAATTAAAAACTCATAACTTGTATGTAGGCACTTTCAAGACTACTGTATGTAAAGGGAAGGCTACTCTGAGTTGCACAATGAGGAACCCAATGACAACCCCTTCTTAAATCCATTTCATGATGCTGGACACAGCTTTTCCCAAGAGCTTTTCCTTTAAGGAAGCAATGCTTCAAGTGCAGTAGGACACACAGACTGCAGTCCAAACCCTAGCTCCCCGATTTCAAAAAGTTGTAATGATCTTGCGTAATGTCGAGTGCATGAAAGATAGTAGGAAAGTTTAACCTCGGTTGTCAGCAGTACAGCGCAATAAAGCTCCCAGACTCAAGCTGCCCTTAATTATGGATTTAGAAGGCTTTGGCCACGCCTTAAAAGAAAGCTTACTTAACACACATGGGTATTCAGAGGCATTTTCTGAAACTCTCTTGATCTGTTCATTTGTGGAAAACAGGAGGGAGTTTAAAGGAAAAAAAAAAAACAGGAGAAAAAAGGGAAGGCTGTAGTGCTTTGGGTAGAAACTCACTTTCAAACCAGATTTACGAGGGAGCGGAACCCGCTGTCACATACCTAAGGAAGCATTTCTAAAACTTTCCCAGCCCCATTCACTCCCCAGCAGTCACTTTCACTAGCACCTCCCCGACTGCACATTCTGCCCGCGGCTCTCGGGCTGGAGTTAACTCCTTCCCGGCTCACGGGTGAAACCGGGAACCAGCCTTATAGGGAACCCACGATGAAAGTTTATCCCTCCTACACTTTCTTTATACTTTCACCCCCTGCTTTTCGCTCCCTTATTCCCCGGAGGAAAATCTGGGCTGGTTTTCCAGGAAATAAGCCGGCTGGGACTCTTCGTGTCTCGCAAACGTGGCATTAAAAAAAAAAAAAAAATAAAAAAAATAGCAGGCGAGGAGGAGGAGGAGGGGGGCAAAAGGGGGCTGAGGAGGGAGGCGGGGGGTGCTGTCTTCCAAGTGAGCCCCGGGAAAGCCCCGGCACCGCGCGGTTTCCCACGCCCGCCCGGAGCACGCGTGGGTCCCACTCACCCGAGTCGCTGCTGGTCGTGGGCGGCGTGTCGACGCCCAGCAGGGACGCGGGGCTGGCGCCGGGCGGCGCGGCCCGCGGGGCCCGCTCGCTCAGCGGGTACGGAAAGACCACCGAGGGGTCGATGCAGTCGGCGGCGGCGGCGCCCAGGTCGTGCAGGTAGAGGCTGGCGGAGGCGGCGGGAGACGCGGCCAGGCCGGGCGGCGGTGCCGGCGGAGCGGCGGGCGGCGGTCCGGGGCGGGCGGCGGAGCACCCCTCTCGGCGGGATGCCTGGTAGGACGCCAGCTTCTCCGAGACCACCTTCTCCAGCTTGGCGGCGGCGGAGAAGCCGCTCCACATGCAGTCCTGGATGATGATGGACTTGACGGTCTCGTCGTCCGGGTCGCAGATGAAGCTCTGGTTGACCATGTCCCCCCCGAGGAGCTCGGTCACGATCTCCAGCTGGTCAGCGGTGGAGGGGAAGCAGGAGGCGGCGGCCAGGCTGGAGCGGCGGCTGGGGGAGAGGGGCGGCGTGGGCAGCAGCTCAAACTTCTTCCAGATGTCCTCGGACGGGGCGGGGGGCTGCAGCTCGCTGCCCCGCTGCTGTGCCGCCAGGTAGAAGTTCTCTTCCTCCTCCTCGAAGTAGAAGTAGGGCTGCACAGAGTCGTAATCGTAGTCGTAGTTCTTGCTGGAGAAGCCGGCGCTGAGCGGCATCGCGGCGGCTGGTGCCTGCGGAGGGAGGGGAAGAGGGGCATGGGTGAGCATGGGGGTCGGCTCTCCCCGGCTTCGGCGGAGCTACCGGCCCCCCCGGTGCGCAGCGCTCCCTCCCGGCTCGCCACGCCGCGCCGGCAAGGAAATGCGCAGTCGGGTTTAGTTAAAAAAAAAAAAATATATATATACACATAATAATTATAGTAACAAAAAAAATTCCCCACGACCCTTTTTCACCCCGTTCTTAGTGCGGCGGGACAATCGGGCGGCGCGACCTGACCTACCGAGGGGATAGGTTCCCGGACCACCCTCCCCGCTCCCCCGGAGGGGCTGCGGCAGTCCAGCCGCCCGGCTCGGCTGGGCTCAGCTCGGCTCCCCGCCGCCGCTGCTGATATAGGGCACTGCTCCGGCACGGAGCTCCTTCCCTCCCGGGACCGCAGCGCCATCCCTATCCCGTGTCCCGGCGGGAAAGGGTGCCGAGCACCCGGCGGCTTCCAGCCGGGAGCCGGGCTGTTCCTCAGCCACCCACCTGGGCGTGCTGGCACTGCGCGGGGACAAGCGGCGACCTTGGCAAACTTTGCCAAATCTTGTCATGTATACATATATACCCGCATATATATGTGTATATAAGCAACGTATGCAACAATCATACCCTGCCCGCGGATACGCGAGAAGCAAATGCTCCCCTCCCCCAAAAAAATTAAATTAAAATACGCTCAAAAGGAAAAGGATGGGAACGCGAGAGCCCCGGCAGAGGAGAGCGTCCGTCGGTATCCACGTCCACGGAGCGCAGCCCCGCCAGCAGCCCGGGTGTCACCAGCCCGTGTCAATCCAAACGCCACAACCGCGGGAACCGAGTGATGGGAAGCGAAGAGCACCGCAACTCACCGGCTTCTCCAACGCGCCAGCTGCGAGACGTAGCGAGGCGATTATTGCAGGCGGTACAGAAACAACGAAGGATAAATGGGTAGATGATAAAAAGAACCGCCAGAAAGGAGAAAAAAAATAAAAAGATAGACAAAACGCCGGGAGAACGTAGGTCTCTTCTCTTCCTCCCACCACGGTTTGATAAACCCCACGGAGCGGCGGAGCAGCCGCCTCCCGGCGCGGTCGGTCGCTGGTCCGGGGTGGCGCGGCGCGCTATAGGATTGAATAGAAGTTTAGTTGCTTTTCCTCCTTTAAAGGACCGGCGAGGGGCGGGGGAGCTGCCCGCGGGGCGGGGGCAGCACCGCGGGGCCCCGCCGCGCTCCCGCCCGCCCCCCCCCGGCAGACGCGCAGGCTCCGCACTGTCCCATCCGCGGGAGGGCGCGCTCCGAGGGGAGCCCGCTCCGCTCCGCTCCGCTCCGCGCAGCTCCGCGCTCGGATCCGCGCCGCGCTCTGCCCCCGCCTCCGCCGGGAGGGAGGGACGGAGGGAGGGAGCTGCGCCGGCAGAAGCAATGCCGCGCTCCGCGGCCCTTTTTATTTATTTTACTGGGTTTTTTTTTTTTTTTTTCTTTTACTACGAGCCGCGCACGGAGAGGTCGGAAGTAAACATAGTAAAAAAAAAAAAAAAAAAAAATTACTAGCAGGGATTAAAGGCGGCTCCTCGCCTTTCCCCTCCTCCCGCTGGCGTTCTCGCAAGGCAGAGCGCCGTAACCCCGATGGGGGCGGCCGGGAAGGGGCTTCACCCGCCCCTCGTCCCCCTCGGTGAATCTCCGGCACCTTAGGGCGAACCGGTCCCGCAGCGCAGAGCGGTGGCCGAAGGGCAGCGGGGGAGGCGCGGGCTCCCGGCACAAAGGAGCGTGTGTAGCTGAGGCACCCCCCAACCCGGTCGCCGCTTGATTATCCCGCCTCTGCCGGCGTCTGCAGAGGATTAACCCGGGAGAGGGCGGAGGCAAAGCCCCACGGGGGTCACCTTGTAGCCGCTCTCCCTTTGGCGGTCCCCGCGTGTGCCTCCGCCGTGGCTTGTGTCGCCCCCACCCCGACCATCTCCTCTCGCCCCATGGTGACCTCCCTCCTTTCCGTCAACCCCGAACGACGCGGAGCTGCGGCGGCTGCAGAGGGGAGCTCCCTCCTATCCCCGTTTCCCATCGCGGGGGGGTCCCGCGGGGACCCCGTCTCCGGCGAACCTTCAGCTGCTGTCGCCGACCCCCTCCCGCAGCTCCCGCACCTGCTGTTCTCCCGTCCCCCGGGGCAGCCGCCGGCCTCCGACGAGCTACGCCCGCCGCATCCTTCCACCGCATCCCCGCGCTGGCCTCCGCACTCGCGGGAGGTGGAGGGACACCCCCGTGTGCCCCAATAAAGGCTTCCAGGCGGCTCTCCCGTTCCCACCACGGGCAGCCCGCTGGAAAGGATGATCTATGCCTATATGTGTATTTATTCCCCGCTTCCTAGCGTTTTGCTAAGCACACGCGAGCACGAGCCCTTGGGGTTGCGATGCGGTACGCGGGGCCGCCCCTCGGGGCGGGAGGGACCCCCCGGGCGGGGAGGGACCCCCGGAGCGGGGAGGAACCCCGGAGCGGGGAGGGACCCCCGGAGCGGGGAGGGATCCCGGAGCGGGGAGGGACCCCCGGAGCGGGGAGGGATCCCGGAGCGGGGAGGGATCCCGGAGCAGGGTCCCCCGTCCGGGCCGCCCCCCCGGGTTCCCACGGCGGCCGCGCCGCTTCCGCGGGGCCAGCGCGCCCCCTGCCGGCCAGCGGCCCCGCCACCTGCGGCAGCCGCGACTCCCGGGCCCCGCCGCACCCTCCTGAAAACCAAACCGAAGCAAAGCAAAGCAAAACAAACAAAAACAAACAACAACAACAAAAAAAGCCCCGATCGTGTCTGATGAAGAGAGTTTCGCCAAGCAGAGTGTATGCAAAAATATCACAGTCTTCACGGAGCAAGGGGCCGCGAGGAACTTCGGATCATCTTCTGTCCTGTGTCCTGTTGATAAAGGAAGGACGGTTTTATGCAGAGGGTGACAAAACGAGAGCCGTGGCATAGGCATGGTGTAGATGCTTCACCTACTGACATTTCCAGAATGGGATATCCACACCCTTGCTCTGAAATGGCTTAAAATACATTGTGCTATTTTTAAATAATATCCCCCTCTGTCCATAGCAAGCCTTGCTGCTGTAATGGAAGTGACATGGCTAAAGGCAGGCTAGAAAGGAGCAAGATCCAAATTAGTCTAGTAACAACTAGTGTAAAATGCGATATGGGCACTTGTCTATTAAGGAATAGCATCAGTTTCACCAGATACACAATAAGTGTCCTCAAAATTGTAAAAGCCGTTAAAGTTCAGATGGAATTGGTAATAGGTGAAATACTTTGAAATTTCTCTGTACACATAGGGCTGAAAATCATAATCCCATTCGTGGTTGCAATAGAATCACAGGCAGAGAAATTAACTGTAATATCACAGAGGGTTATGGCTTAAAGTGGAGACAAATAAGTAACATGAGTAGATGGACTCTTAAAATACCCTGTATTCACAAGAATTGACAAACAGGAAGGGAAGACTGGGAGAAATGTGCTATTGAAACAATACAGCCTTCAGAGGAAACAGTCTTGAAAATATTCTACAGGATTTCTCCAGGCTTGTGCAGACTGTGAGTTCAATTTTTGTTGAGGAGCCAACTCTGAGGTGCACCAGCAGCAATCTCATGAGGTAGTTTTAGTGTAGATCAAAAAAAAGGATATTTTGCTCTGATTTCTTATGTTCAAGCCCTTTTTTGTTCTAAGAAAGGAGGCAAGGTGTGAAATCAGTAAGTATCAATTTCGAGTAAAAGGGCCATTTTGGAAAAATATCTGTTGTACAGAAAGAATAAATGCACAAGTATAACATTAAGGTGACAGTGACAGCAGAGTCAATGTGATTGTTTTGACATGGAAGGGTTTAGTGATCAATAGGAAATGGGAGGGGACTGAGCTGGGACCCCGGGTGGAATTTTTGTGTGTTGGCAGGTAGGAACCTGTGAGAAGCAGAAACGAAAGCAGAACCTGAGAGACAAGTAGAGATGGTGGGAAAAGCTCTTGCACCCTTCATCTCAAAACCCCTTACACATTATATGATGTGTTCCTGTGCCACCTACTGCATGTTTTGTTCTCAGGAGATGTCTACAATTTCTTTTTCAGAGGACAATAAGCAGTCTAATATGGTCACCATGAGCACTATACTGGGTCCAGCTCTGGGGCCCGCAACATAAGAAAGATATGGACCTGCCAGAATGAGTCCAAAGGAGGCCATGAAGATGCTGGAGCACCTCTGGTGTGAGGAAAGACTGAAAGAATTTGGGTAGTTCAGCCTGGAGAAGAGAACTTACAGAACCTTCCAGTAACTAACAAAGCCCTACAAGAAAACAGGAGAGGGACTTTTTACAAGGGGATGTCAAGATGAGGGGAAATGGCTTTAAACTGAGAGTAGGTCTAGATTAGAGATCAAGAGGAAACTCTTCTTCACTTTGAGTGTTGTGAGACACAGCAACAGGTTGTTCAGAGAAGTTGTAGCTGCCTCATCCCTAGAAATGTTCAAGGTCAGGCTGGATTGGGCTTTGAAAAACTTGATCTCATGAAATATGTCCCTGTCCATGGCAGAGGGTTGGAACTAGATTATCCTTAAGGTCCCTTCCAACCCAAACCATTCCATGTGTCCAATGAACTCATAGCTATCTTCAGAAATTTCTGCTGAAAGTTTCACTCTACCTCTCCACAGCTTTGCAGGTTTCTGCCCTTCTGCAAGTGAGAAACAGGAAAGCACTAACTAGATACTAATTAGTCTCGGAAAGTCCCAAGTCCTTGAATGAGTGATATACCCAAACGAATGTGGTCAGTGCAGAGCCACTGAAATAGGCTTGCACACTTTCTCTAATAGCATCTGTGCAGAGAATCATGTCCCCACTGCTTCCCCAAAAGACCCCAGTCCAAAAAGCAGAGACATACTGCAGTGACAAGGAGAATCAGATTTGCCTTATTACTATGAAAGCCAGAAAATAAACGAGTTACTTTTTCATCTCTTTCAGCAGCTATAATTTCTTTAACAATAGGAGGTGAGATATGTGTAGGCAGAAGCTGACAGTGTTTCTGCAAGCTGCACAGTACTGACTAAATTAATAACATCTTCCTATCCCCCTCCTCCAGGCTCAGAGAGACTCATATGCTGTGCTAATGAGTACTTTTCCAGTGGACTTCCCCAGTACAGGAGAGAAATGCAGACATCTGGGAGGGCTACTGTCCTTGTCTGTTTACTGTGGTGAAAAACAGAGACTGAAATACACCTCCTGCTGAAAATGGACAGGACCCACCACTGCAGTATCCTCCCAGCTAGCTCACTATAGCAGCCATGGTCCATGAGTGTTCAGAACGATCAAAAGCATGCAGAAGAAATCAGTGGGTTTTATGGCTGATGTGTTATCAATAAATATGAATAATAGAATAACAGCGGATCATAAAATAAAATAAATTATAAATTATAAAATGTAAAATACAATTAAAATAAAATAAATAAAATAAATTAAATAGGCTAGTTTTAAACCACAGGTAGCACATGTTACACATATCACATACTTAGGTCTTGTCTGCTGTTGGAAGCCAAGGCTGTTTTTACCCTTACCCTGGGGATGTCCATCTTCAGGCAGAGATGTCATGGGGTCAGTGAAAGTGGTATCTAGTGTTATTTATTTATCTGACTCCCCCTCGTCCTCTCTGCTATGTGCACTAGAGTGTTCTTCCTCAGCATCATGCCAGCCTGTGATCCTTGCTATGGAAAAACTCAAGCTGTTTATTACCAACAAGAAAATGGAAATATAGAGAAGAAAACTGCTGAAAACTGAATGGGGAGAGTGCTGAGCAAAGAAACTGTTACACTGATATAAAATTAGTCTCCCCAGAACTACATTGAGTACTACCTCCCTCATGGAAATCCATGCAAGTCACAGAAAAGTAAGTTTTGTCATCAAGAGAATCAGAAAGAACTTGAAGTGCTCTGCGGGCTTGGGCAAACTAAATGAGATTCAAAATGATGCTTCCCATGATCCAGAGTTATTTTTTTCTATTTTTTTTCTTTATTTTCTTTTAAATGTTATAAACAAACACTTTAGGTTTTAATTTTTCAATCTGGCAGTGCATGTGAAATATGATATTTTATTATTTGTAATTGCTAGAAACAAATATTTCAGATGTTGATTTTTAAACCGAGTGCATATGAAAGCAAGTCTTCAGTGAAACAAAAGCATTAGAAATTTTTAGAGGTGGTCTGTCATTAGGCACACATGTATTGATATATATTTGTCTTGCTTTTTCCTATTGTCTGGGATCATGAGATTGAAGAAGACATCAGATTGGAAGACAGTAATGTAACTAATATTTTTGAATATAGAGAATAAAAGCCTTTGTACCAGCTTTGGTCTCTCCATTGTGTTCAGCCTTTAGCTTTTTACTTTGGGGTAAAATTACCACAGCTGTTAATTTAACTTTGTTTACAGACAGCTTGACTTTGCAGCTCTTTCAAGTCATCACAGTACCTTTGGTTTCAAATTTTAGTTTGTTTTCAAATAGGGCAGCCCTTGATGAGTTTATTCCTAATTATGTAAAATGAAACTATTTCTTTGTGTATACAACTAACTTAAAATCACAAATAAACTATTTTTTTGCTAGTTATTTTTGTTGCTTAAATACACTACCGTAAACTGATTTAAGTCCCATGGGAACAACGCCAAAACTACAAGCAGTTTGAATTAACTTTCCTACAAGAATTAGCACCTTTTGACATGGATAACTGGAAGGCACGTAGCTAACACCAGTAGTTTTGGCATTCCTTGATAGAAGAGAGTTTTGTTCATCTGTGGATTAAGGATGAATTACAGGAAATCTGCACTGATTTAAGTGTGTGATAAACGAGATGATTTCCAAGGTCCCTGTGAGAGATAAACAGTTATTTTTGAAAGGCTGGGTGATTTAAATTTCTCTTCAGAAGGAAAAAAGAGAGCTGTTTCAGAACAATCAGTCCTAAAGGCCCCTCACACATCCCTAATCTCTGCATTCTCTGAATTGTATGCTGCAGTTATCAGATTGTCACGACATCCAAGCTCTGCTTGATTAAGTCCTCTTTAAAGTATTAAGGTCATTTGCAACTACTTAATGATCCTTTTAGGTACCACCGCAGTCAAGCCCTGATCTTTAGAGTTATAATAGGATCAGAGCCTCTTCCACTGCTCCAGCCCTTCAGTATGGGTGCTCCCCGGTACAGGACTCACTATCAGCTCTGGCCGCAGGAATGAGTTTTCCTGCCTCCCTACGCGTGTGAAGACACCTCCCTATCGCACCTGCAAGTGCAGAGCGTCCCCCTCGACACTCAGGGGGTTTGCAACATTGCAGCTGGAAAGACGGATTGAAAGCTATTGCGCAAGTTTCTTACTGATGCTCAAGAAAAATAAACAAACCCACCTATAGCAGCTTCCTTGCAGGTTTGGTATGAAAGCAGAGAGCTTGCTGTTATTCTTGCCACACATCCTGTGGGGGCACAGCTCCAGAAACGTCTGAGTGCATCGGATACTATCTGGAGGAAGGAATGTGTCAGCTTACAACAAGGCTGGAAACTATTGAAACAATTGTCATCTGGGCCATTCTTACAGCTATGTCTTGTCTCTTTGAGAATTAATATCCGACAATCCTGTCTCATCTACAAACAGGTGAGAGCAAAGGACCCTTCCAGGAATTATGCAGCTGGTTTCTTTGGAGATGAGGTATCATCAAGTAACAGGTTCAGCCATATCAATTAACAGGTTCAGCCATAGGAGCACATTCCAAGAAAGAAAGAAAGTAGCCTGTTGGAGGGGAATGTCTGGAAAAGTAGGTATTGTGTGGCCTTTAGAACACACTGGAGGTTGGAGGTGTTACTGGTCTTGTTACACCTGATAGGTGGATGGATCTGAGTTTGTGGGTAGGTGGAAAGGTATATGCAATCTACTTATCTGAGCCAATGCAAAGTCCATGCTTTCTTCAAAGTTCAAGCTTCTGGTGAAGATCATCAGAGCTCCCTTTTCTGGCTCCATGTTGAGCAAGCTCCAAAATGCTCACAGGTTTTGTTTGTCTTGTTAAGCAAGTGAAATGATGATTTTCTCATTGTCAATCCATATATTAATCTTGGAGGTCGTGTTTGATTATGTCTTTATGGGAAGGTGGAAGATGAGCTTGCAGCAGTGAATTTGTAAGTATTTACAAGGAACATTCCTGACTTAACATGTCTGTCCTCTGTGGATTTCTGTTTATCAGGTCATGTTTTCTTTGGACTGGTTTATGGAAGAGAACAGTCACATTTAAAAATTATACTGGTGAATGATCATGTTTGGCTTCTGTAGTCAAGGGCAAATCCTTTTCAGGGCTATCCCAATGCAGTTTACTTTCCAGACACACTCAGCCAAAGTGATGCTGATTCCAGCACTGAGCACTTTCTTAGAGCAACTCAGTGCATTCAGCAATTGCTCAAGCCAGTGGGATGCTGACAACCTTTTCAGGAGTAGCACTCTGCAGAGAGGCTTTCACCAAACTGAGTCCTTAAAAGTTCTCAGCCAGTTTCTAACTCTTCACACTTAAAACCTTTCCATGCATTCAGTTACAGTCTTCTAATAATGTTACCTGGCTGATAACCCTAACTTCTTCCCAGCCTTCTTATGCAGTGCATTTAGTTCTGAATTCATTTGGGCGTGTGTAGCCAAGTGTAGGAAAAGTGCTACCTTGGCTGGATCAGGGCTTGCACTTCCCAGGTTTCTGGGTCCTAATTGTCTCAGGTCAGGTGCCCAGATATAAGGGACAGCATTGAGAAATTGGGTTAAGCCATCAGTGGTGGTCGAGTCAGCAGAATTTGGACATGTAATGTTACAGCTGTGTGTTCCTCTAAGCTCTTTGTATCACTATTTTAGCACCACTTTTGTTACTTTTTGTTGTAGCTGAGTTCAGCTTTCCAGCAATCAGAGTAAATTCAGAACTGTTTAACTGCGCTCAGGTTAGATATCTTGGAGAGATGAAGCTTTCTTATCTGTGGTGGCTACTGCTGCTGCATTTTGAAATGAACATGAGAGGCAAATACATCCATGAACATTTGCTGCCAGTATGGATTTAAAAGCAAAACACAGTCAGAAAGGCTACTGAAAACTACTTCACTTGGCTGATAACTCAATTTGTTGATAAGAAAGAGGGAGTGTTTTGTCTCTCTCTATCAGATAAGTGACTTATCACTCCCTGCACTGTTGATGATGAACATGTTCATCTGGCAGATAGTGGCAATAAAGCTGCTTCTCCCCTTTGCACTGCAAGACATATGCTGCATCAAATGAAATTAAGGGAAATAGATTTAAATAACTTCTTGGTAAATGCTTTTAAAATCAATTTATAATTAACCTGTGGAACCTCCTGCTGCATTTTGTTAGAAAGGGAAATATCATGCATGAAAATGGATGTTTCATGTAAGCAATAATATGGGGAGACAAAAATGTAAGGTGAAGGTAGAAAGGATATCGCTGCTCTGGGCTGGGATTGCCCAGTTTAAGAGGTGGTCTGTAATTGAGAGTGAGGCTTTGTTTTCTTCCTACACTATCCATGTATAGGTTGTTGTTTAGGTATAGGTGTATTTCTGATCTGGTTGGCATTTTTTTCCATATTGTGCACATGGACCCAATACAGCATGGGGGCACACCTTTGCCATGAGAGCAGGCACACCTGGGACAGAGGGATCTCCTGTCACAGCTGTTTTCTGAGGTGTTTGAACTACAGATGGAGCCTAAATGCACCTCTGCTTTTATCTGTGTTTTGTTGCCCAGGCTGGGGTGACCTCAGCAAGATGTCAGGATGCATTCCAGCACGATGTGTCTGGCTACAGGATCCCAGTGTGGCTGCAGAGCCAGGAATGCCTTGATTTCCACTGCTAAGGGAGGTGAGGCCGAAGAAAGCCTCTGTTGGTACTCAGCAATGCAAATCTATGCAGTGGGTTGTGCCCACACTTCTGCATTGATCCACTCCTCAGGATTAAGTCTAAGCTCCAGGACACTTGTGTGCTGTTCCAAACTTTGACCTTTGTAGGAGGAACGCTGTTTAACTGGGCTTACTTCTGCTTGCTTTGGTTAAGTTTGTGTATGGCAGAACTGGGCTAAATCTCTAAAAATCGCTGTGCACTGTGCATTAATGGGCAATTCCTGGGGACTGCTGAGACTCAGCATATCAAACCCAGCTACCAGGGACTTGGAACCACAACCCCTAGCACGAAAACCCCCAAAAATGGATGCAGCCTTGCTATTTATTGTTTCCTCTGCAGGTTGTTTTTGTTTTATTTCCTTACTTCATAGATTCCCGGTGTTGCCTAAGTCCAGTCCTTCCTGACAGATTCAGAATATCCTACTGAAATTCAGACTGTCCCTTTCTCAAATGGGAGGGGAGGGTTGCAATTATGACTGCAATGGCAAGAAAAGCTTTGATCAGAAATGGGCCTGAGGAGGAGTGTGCTGAGGGATTAATGCAGAACTGACTTCATCAGCAGCTGAGAGTTCTGTGGAGGAGGAATTTAGGTGCTTCTTACAGCCTCAACAATTCAAAGCAGCCATCATCAACAAGGTGTTCCCCAGAGGATGCTAATCACTCTCCTCCCTCTTGATCAGCAGTTAAGAGTGACTCTCTTCTTTCTACTTATCTCTTAGTCAGGGATGCCAGAGGTATTTCGTAGAAGATAAGAACGTTATTTACACCCAGTCTTAGAAAGGAAAGAAGCTGTTGTCAGTGAGCTACAACCATTATTGTTCCTGTTATCGTTTCCATGTAAAGGCACTTCACCGTGCTCAGACCCCATCCTGAAGGGCCAGGTATGTTGTAGTGGCTGCACTGCCTGCCTTAGCTCTGAAAGGGCTGGAAGAGATGTGCAGGGGTCGGGGAGGGAGGGCCACAAGACCGAAGTACAGGTATAGATCAAAGGAATCTGGGAAGCCCCAGATTCTCTCACCTATTGTGGCCTGTGTGCCTGAGGAGCAGGGAACATCTCTTCAACCTGTTCACTTCCATCAGGACTTATCTGCAGATCCAAACTATGTCATCCAATGGATGTAGGGTAACCCTCCTGTACCAATATAGATCCAGTCCAGTTCGAAGAGAGATAAAAAATTAGAATATGTACTTTAGGACCACCTAGTGCTGCTCCTTATTAAGGACTGGGCTTTTTAAAAATTTATTTATTTTTAAAAATTGATGATTAAAATTATATGAGTTAGAGTTGAGATTACTGTATGCTTCAGAACACCACGTTCTGTCTATACGTGTGATGAGAAGGCTGGGTAGGTACATATGCCAGGCCCCCATAAACAATGTGCTAATATCTACAGCTACGACATCGTCAGTGCTCTGATATTTAACCAGAAGGTATCTCTGCCTTCAGCTCATGTTCTTCTCAGCTTCCCTTGTTATTCTCTCTGCTAAACAGACAGAAAATGATATTATGTCTTTGAAGCCAAAGGCTATGTGTGTGCCTGCTGTGGCATTTAGTCACGATAGTGCTAATTGGAAGGTTCAAGGTCATTCTTATATTCTTACATCCTTACATTTACATGCTTGGTCATTTTCTCCTGAATTAACTGCAGTTAATGTGAAAGTTGTTATACTCCCTCCCTCACAGTTTCAGAAGCCTCTCTCTGCTAAACACTGAGTAGATGGGGCTCTCAAGGAGTCCTGAAATGGGAGATGTCCTGGATTATTTTGTGTGATGAAGATTCCCAACTACCCTTAGTTTTCTGTACATGGAAAATGGAAGAACCCATTTGTAGGTCACTCAGTTAAAATGATACAGCATATGGAGTGCAGGTGTGTTACGTGTCTGCAATATTATGATTAATACAGATACCAAGCAGCTTTAAACAAGCAAACCTCAGTACCTGGGGTCCCACGGCAGCTCAGAGCTTAGACAAAATTCACTCACCTCACTTTTTCCATATGGGTTTTACAACCTCTTTTGAGATCAGCATTTGGTGGAGACTGGCTGTAGCATAAGCTGGATGGCTCTGAGGTGTCTCAGGTATGTCAGTGCATCACTGCATTACTGTGTGCAGACCTGCTCCTGCTGCCAAATGGATTGGTGTTGTTTGAAACCTAAGGGAAGGATCTGGGGCAGGAAGAGGGGTGGTCTTCTTCAGGTGTGGACTGACAGTTTGTCTGAGCAGCTTTTGTCCCTGGCAGGGTGCTGCCTCTGGTTTGTTATCCTTAGCAAGATATCCTTGGCAGTGTTGGTTGTTAGTAACAGGTTTCCTTACACCACCAAAGAGGAGCAGGCAGCAGGGTTTTGGTGGCCACACAAAGACCCTGGAAGAGGGCAGTAATGAGGGCAGATTTCTCAGTGTCCCTTCCAGCTGCTTTAGGAAACGCAGGACCCCTTCAGATCTGCATATCCACAGTCATTAGTGAATACAGCTCTGTCTCAAGCACAGGAGCATGTAGGAGAGGCTGCACCATGGAAGCATGCACAGAGGAAGTTCAGACCTCAACTTGCCTCCTAAAACCCTGCTGGTGAGGTGAGTCACATGAGGAAGAGCAGAAGAGACCCTCTTGTCTCCTCTGCCACCTCTCTTTGACCTTGCAGCTATTTCAGAGCCTGTGATATCTTGCTGCAAGCTTAGACTTATCTATCTCACATATACATGAAACTCAGTAATAGCTAGCTCATATATTTGTTCCTAAAGTGGCTACAGAGAGATTTAATGTTGCTTACCTCATCCAGTATCACTGATCACTTCTTGTTACATCCTTGCCTGAAGGCAATGACTTTGGTCAAGCTAGAAATGCTGGTAGTTTCTGAACAGCTTCAGTTCCTGCACCAAATGACTGTTTGGTGAATTAGAGTTGTGAAAGTAGGGGGAAAAAATCACAGTGACTGTATATTCAAGCAGAAGAGGGAATTCTGTGATGGGGAGTGACTTCTATGGTCTTGCTTTCAGCTGCTACGTGAGGAAGGGGTGACTCTTCACCAGGCTCTGGTGCTTGCTCAGCTCCTCCAAACAAGAGGCAAGCCTAGATGCAAACTTTGTGGCTTAGCCCCACGTTAATGTATTCCCAAACACTAATTAAGAGTGGTGAATGAAGAGAGAAATGCAGGTTAATGCAGCATGCTGTCAGTTTTGAGACTGTCTGCCAAATGAAAACTTTGGATGTGATGCATAAATGGAGGCCAGCAGCGTGCACACGAGTGAGCTGGAGGGTTTGGGCTGATGTAAATACTGCTTCCTTTAGAGGGAAGATGAAAAGAGGTTGTAGAGTGCCAGTATCCGAAAGGAGAGTGGGGAGGGAAAAATTTGGGACATGGGAATAGATAGTCTTCTTAAAGATGAATATTGGAGACCCTCTTTGCCATAGGCAGAGTTTTATTAGTGGAAATCAGGTAGCTGGGAACTCAGAGACATGCCTGGAGGTGCTCGCAAGCACTGCAAGAACAGTGATATCATTGTGGGTTCCACTTTTGGTGGGAAGTTAGAGAGGCTTCTAAATTCCCAGTCTCTATGCTGGATTTCCTCTCCCTGAGCACCTGCCTTTGTAGAGCAAGCCCTGTAGACAAGGCTGCATTCCATTTTCACCTATGAGCTCCTGATGTAGGGGCTGAAGAGGTGATGGGAGAAGAGCTTTCACCCCATACTGAGCCACTGTGTGATTCCTGCAGGTGGGGTGATTCAGGACTCACCTTGGCAAGCAGGTGAGGGGTTTTTGCTGAGCAGTGAGTCAAGAGATCTGTGAATTAAGAGCCATCAGTTTTCCGACAGTTTTCCTCTTCAGTTCAGCTGGTCTATGTTGTCATTACTGAGAAATCATAACTAGCTTCATTGTGTCAAAATGTACTACTGAGCAATTTCTCTCCATGAGATCTCTCTCCTCCTCTCCTTTTTCTACTGGGTGCAATAGTCCTTGTTTTTTTAGGTGAATTGAATGGAAGGATGAAGGACAGCAAAGCAGTGCAAAGAACAGATATTTGGGAGGAGAGAACATGGGGGAACATTACTATGAAAGTGGGAAGGAAAGCAGATCAACTTCAGTGTAAAATATTTACAGTAAAGTTGCTGACTTGGCATTTTCTCTCAAATTCCTCCCTCAAACCAAGCTTTTGGAAGGTTTGCTAAAGCTCACAAGCCTTAGGGGCAGGTCTGTCATGTTCAGTTTTTACAGGCTTGTTTTCAGCAGCTCTGGTGGAATTTTCAGGTTGTTGCAACACCTCCTGCATCAAATGCTAAGGCCTCAGTGCTCCACCAAGTACCTGCTTGTCTTCTTGCTGCCTATGCTCCTACAGCATTGATATCTGAAACTGTGTTGCAGAAGTTGGAGAAAGGATTGTATAAGATGCAAATTGTCCAAATGGATTTTTTTCTCTCTTACCATGAGGTACATTTGGGGATTTTTTTCCTCCTGTCCTCCTTTTATGAGTTGAATTATAGGAAAGTTTACATCAGAAAGGACTGCCTGAATCAATCTAGTAGTCCCCAAACCTCTGTATTTTTTTTTCCACACAAGTCTCCTATACTGGCATTGGAGGGTGAAGGTTGAAATGTCTCAATGCTCAGTTACTTCTATTTTTTCCCTCCCTTTATGATTTCTCATAGAATTATAGAACAGTTTCAGTTGGAAGGGACCTTAAATATAATCTAGTTCCAATCCCCCCACCACGAGCAGGGATGCCACCCACTAGATCAGATTGCTCAGGGCCTCAATGGGGCATCCACAGCTTCTTTGGACAACCTGTTCCAGTGCCTCACCACCCTCACTTCTGCCTGGAGGGTAACAATGTCAGATGAAGCTAGTTACCAGGCAATGTGATAGTTAGTACCAACATCACTTTAAATTAGTTCTCAGGTCAGCATGTTCACATACAATTTCTTTTATATTTCCTACTATCTCTTCTTCCCTCCTCCCAAGTGACATGGATCCTGAAGGCTCTTCTAAGCATTTATGGTATCATAAATGCATGTAATCATGAATATGAACAAAGGTAATGTGCTGCTTGGAGTATGTAGAGATGATGTGCTGAATGTTTCCTTGCCTGATCAGATCAAGAACAAAGGCAGCAGGGGAGCAATCTGAGTTCAGGAGGAGATGAAGCACCATTGAGTTTAGGAATAGCTCAGGCTCATCCTGGAATGCAAAGACCCAACCTGGTGTTCCATCCGGAGGCAGGCGAGGAAATCTAAGACTTGCATTGGTTCCCAAGTGGAACCTTTAAGTGGAAGGAGGAATTAAAACCACAGAAAAGTTTTTGTGACTGATTCCAGCCAATAAAACAGGCAAGGTCAGCAAAGTCTTGCTCTTAGTTCTGAGCTGAGGAGAGCCCATCTGTCCATTTGCCTGGGGCTCTGCAGGCAGCCATCTGCCTTGAGAAGCGAGCTGTGAAAAGCACAGTCTGAAGGATGGAAGCAGAAGCCAAGGAGGAGCTGGACCTGCCTGTCACCCCCACAGCACTCCTGCAGGATGGCTGTCAGCAGTGAGCTGGCCACGGCTGCCATCTGAGTGCCACCAGAGCAGAGCCACCCCAGCAGTGCAGCCATTGCACCTCGTGGCACTGCTTCAGCCATCACAGATGGCTTGATTTGGGTTGTGTTTGGGCCTGGCCTCTGCAGCAAAGAGGCATTGAGCTAACAGGGGTCACAGCACCATTACCAGCTAGCTTTGGAGGTAGAGAAAGTGCATGTTCTCAGCAGAGAACCTGTGCTGTGCTTGGCTTGCTAAGCAGAAATGTCCTTGTGACAACATGTGTCACTCATCTGTGTCAAAGGGAGCACTGTTTAGGTTTCCTCAGCAGATGTGACTATCATAGATATAATATCTCGTGGTGATATGGATCATGCAGACCTGGTGAACTGTGTGGACACGCAGGACTTTTGTCTGATGTACATTTTCTGTACTTGAGTGCAAATCTCAATAATTCCTCAAAAATGGCTCAGTATAATAATAAACCCCTGTTCATTAGCTGAACATTAGTCCCAGTCTTGAGGGGATCTCATTAAAGGAAAAACTTGCCTGTAGTGATGTTTTTAACAGAGAATACTCATTACTTAGTAAAGACCTGAGATGTACTGAGCTGGTTTACTGTTCAGTTGTGTTTGTATTCAAGTAATATTTACAGTTTTCATGCTAAGAGCAGATGAGAATCTTCTAATCTAGAGTAAATCTTTAGGAAGTCTACTGTTATTAATAGCTTACTCTAATTTTGCATGAAATCAGGATATAAACTGTAATGGAAGAAATGGGAATTAGGGTTTTTTATATGGGGCATTATACAATTACCATTAATAACAATGTTCTAGACTGTGTAGTATAACTAGAATTTATCTTAAAAATCTCACCTTTTTTCTTTTTCCTTTTTTTCTTTTCCCATAGAAATGGTGATGTTTGGGCTAAATTTAAATCCCTTCTCAAGTAACATAAACAAAACCAAGACAGAATAGGAAGTTATGCCTATAGAATTATATCCATTTGCACTTCTGCATTAAGTTACAGGGAAAATGCTTTCCCAAGTAGGTCAATTAATTTTAGAACAATTAGTAACAGCTATATCACTATTTTTTTCTGGGTATTCACTGAGGCTCTGTAACACATCAAATGCAAAAAAAAAAAAAAAAGAAGAAAAAAAAGGAGAAATATGTTTTAGTTGCGAAAAATGAAGGCATATAAACCCTTGTCTCTCATACCCCGTCTGGGTGCTCTAAGAAGTTTATGCATCTTGCCCAAAAGTATGTTTTTATATTTATAAATAATTCTTCTAGTTCTTCTCAAAAGGGGGTGATGAGTAAGTGTTTTTTGAGGGGCTGGGTTTGTACCACACTGGATTTTTCAAGAACCATTTTCCCAGGGCTGCAGGACCCACTGAACATCTGGAGGTTATGTTCACACCTGAGTGCCTAACTAGTGCTGCTCTGCTGCCTGGAGCACCAGCCTCATCTCCGGGGAAAGCAGTCTGTGTGAAACTAAACTGCTGGTGCTCATCACAGCAATCCCTGATCGTAGCCTGGTAGTGTCCAGGAGTGGCGTCATCAGCACAGACACAGAGGATGCTCTCTCAGCAAATTCCTCCCAGTCCCTGCCGAGGACTTCTGCCAGCACACCGACATCTGCTGGGGCCTGTGGAAGGGGCACTCTCACCGTCACAGCTTTTCTGGCAGAAAATATTTGCACTGATGCTATTTAAAGAAAAAAGAATTGCACTTTTATTAGCATAACTTTTGCAACAGGGAGTGGTTTTCCTGCAGCAATGCAGTAGTTCCAAGAGTGCTGTATTTACTGCTGAAAATTACTGATATTCCTGCAGGCTGGAGCACTGTACAGACAGCTTGTGCAGCTCCTATCCTCTCACAAAACATTGTATTTGTGATATCACTTATTTTTGCCATTCCTGAATGACATAAACCACCTAAGCAGAATTCTGTAGAGGTTTCTCTGCTGAGGACATCTGCAAGCAGATCTATCTCAGTCCTGGCTCATGCCTCACCACACCTCCCTGCAGGAGAGTGTGGCTGAGCAGGTTTGCTGTGCAGGTTTCTAGCATACTGCTGTGTCACCAGTAAATGCCTGGATAATTTTTAACCTCACACAGGATTCATTTATCAGCTGCAGGTGGCCAAAATAACTATACACACTGCTCTCTATGAAAACTGGGTCAACAGGATAATACTTCTTTTTATATTCCATCAGGCCTCTCCGATTTACACCTAAGGTCAGACTTCAGGGAGAAAGATATTTAAGCTAATGCAAGCAGCCATCACATCTATTCAGATGATGTCACCTTTCTAAGGCATTTCCTGCCCTCTAATTTTGCATCATAATGTTGGCTGTGATACAATCATTGCTCTTGACAAAACAAGAAAGGAGAGCCCAGGGGAAAATATTGATATTTATTTAAAATGAAGTATGATAGATAAATGCACACCCTCATTATGTCAGAGCATGAAGAAGTGTGGACTTTCAGCACCACAACTTTCCAGCAGGCATCCTCAGGGCCAATGTGGTTGTGCTGGCAAAACTTCATGTTTAGGAGTGCATCTTCCTTTGCCCATGGGATGTGGTTTTCCCAGACCAGTCCAGGGTGCACTATGTATGTGTGTTTACATCTAGGAAAGCTGTGAGGTGATGGAGCTCTTCAGCTGCTGGGGCTGTGATAATTCCTATTGAGAGGTGATGGTTGTTGTTAACATCAGTTTTGGGGTACCAAAGCCTGAGAACCACAGTGACAGCTCAGTGATTCACCAGACCTTGGTATCAGTGACTTTGGAAGAAGAGTAGGGAAGGCTCAGGAATAGCAGATCCCTAGAGTATGTTTCTATGTAATCTCTACCAACACATGGTTGGCTTCTGCTTATGTGTTTTCCTTTCCCCCTGAGTGCAGTGCTGGGTTCTGATAAGCATCTTGCACCTTTTGGATTCCAGCTAATTTCTTCACCTGACTGGCCATGCCTGTGCTGGCACACAAAGCAGGCCAGGACCTGCTCCAGCCCAGAGGGTGAGAGGCATGGCATGGCTTGTACTTAGGGAATTAAGCCTTCCTTCTTCAGAGCAGGGCACTCTTCTCTACAATACTAGCTGGAAGCTGTCTTCATGGCTCTGCTTCTTTTCTGCTGTTCTGGTGTTGACCAGTGGTAAGAATGAGATTTGCAGGTGGTTTTACTCTTAAAATATCCATGTGCTGAATTGCAATTACCTCTGGTGTGCTAGGAGCTCCTGTGTGTTGGTAGACATAACTTCTCTAGACCATTAATTTTTTTACTTGCTGGCACTGTGTCACTCCCTGTTTGCATAGTCTCTGAAGGAAACAGAAGCAATCTCTTCCATCTCTCCCCATGATGACGTCTTTCTGTGCTGCTCATCACTCTCATCAGCTGTTCCTGAGCTGCATCTAACCCACAGTTGGAAATTCAAAGCCGGGCCCCTCCCCAGCTGCTGCTTTGATGTCCCTTTCTCCCCCTCCACATCACCTACATCGCTCCCTTTGAACACCTACATTGTGATAAGGTTTATGAAATTACTTCCCGTTAGGATGAGGGCACCCAAACCCTGCATGTCTCAGGACCATCTGCTACTTCTGACATGGGCATGGGGAAATATCTTCTAGCAGAAAGACAAGATTCGTTGTGGAGTTGCCACAGTTTGTGAATCAGAGCCCTGGAATATAATGCATAAACACCAATTAAACCCAATTTAAAATTGTCTGATATTTATCGAGCTTCATTTAGTTACGAATCAAAATTAAATTATTGATTAGTTACTGAGTAAAGCTACCTCAGTGTCATCCTCTAAAGTAAACAGAAGAACATCTACCTGAAGGGACCAGTTCAATTCTCAGTCAACTTCAGAAAACATTTGATTTGGTGCCACTTAGGATTATCATAAGCCTGAAAGCCAAATGTTTGCATTTAAATTACATCCCAAATGAAATTCTAGGGGTTGAATTCACTGCACAATTCACTTGTCCTGAAAGTCAGAGTTTAGGAGATGTCTGGATCTGGAGTGTTTTTTTTTGTGTGTGTGTGTGTGTGGTTTTTGTTTGTTTGTTTGATTGGTGTTATTATTTTTTTTTTAATTTAGGATTTAGGAAACAGGAGCCAGCAAAACCTGCTTGCTCATCAGCTTGCAGAAAGTTTTCCACATCTGGCGAGATGCTGGGGGGAGCATCAACTATATCACTGGCAGAATACATTATAACAGTTTTTGGAAAAGACTTTCAGAGGAACAGAATACAATAGAAATGCTGGAGCAGAGTGAGAATTGCAGACAAGAGTTTGGGATCTGGTCTTGGAAAAATAACCAGTGTTAGCAACTTCACTAGAAGGCTACAGCAGACCATTAGGAGACAAAAAATCTCTTTGCAAATGTTGTCTTAATCCAAATAGGTTTAAGGATCATTTATATCAGCAAGAATAGGAGAGATATCGAGAGTTTTCTGGAGAGGAAGAAAAACTAATAATGGCATTTCCTTCCTTGGATACTCCATCTTGCTCTTCAGCATTATTTCTGGTTTAAATGGGAAAATATAACCTGCAGATTTATTTTAGAATTAACAGCTCCTTTTTCTTCTTTTACCCAAGTAATAACTTTTAACCTGTTAGTAGTTGGTGAGATATGTGGATCTTGGAGCCAACTGGAGTCTCACTATTCATGTTACAGTAAAGCCTGGAGATGATAATCAGTCTACACAGGTAGAGGCAGCCTGCTCCAAAGAGCCTCAAAATGGGTAAGGGGTGGAGGGGAGATAGCAAAAGATGGGGACAACAGTGTGAGCTAAGGCTGCCAAGCAGGCTGGAGCTGGGGCTTCTCTCCTGCATCTTCCATGGCCCTGTGCTCCAGGAGGGGTTTTTCACTGTTTTCCAGAGTGTTGCATTTCAGCAGTTCTAGCTGTTTTCTAACTTCTGTCACTGACATGGCCAAAACTCAGCCTATTGCCTTTTTTCATTTTTTATTTCCTTGGAGAATGGCATATGAGTGTTTTCCCTCTTGGAGATACCAATGCCATGAAATAAAAATGCTGCCAGAATTTTCACTCTAGTGGTACAGAGGATGCCACTACAAAAAACCCTGCTGCTATTTTTATCCCTCATCTATCTCCCCTCCATAGTTTTCTGTTTGTATTTTCCTTTTACTAGACAGCCTTATCACCAAGCAGGGGGTGGGGGCTGGAGCTGTGAAAAAGTATTTAAACAGAGCTGACTGCGCAGCAGAGGTGGGTTGGCTGTGGGAGTGGTGACAAGGAATTCTTCCTCCAGAGCCCAACTTTGACCGTGAACTCTAGTTCCACTTAGTAACCTAAATTGCCTCAATTTTTTCCAGCCTCCCCACTTCACTCATATAAAGAGTGATAAAGGAAGACAAGGGTAAAATAATCTCTAAATAAAAAATGAGGTAATTTTGAAGGCACATTAGACCTTTATATGTATTATGGGTTTCTATGTAAGCCCACTGAGTGCTGAAGCATCTGCAGTATGGAGCTGTCACCTGGTATTTTCCACTTTATGGCAGTTTGCAGAAAATGTGACTGTCTCTGGTGCAAATTACTCAGAATTCCTCACTAACTTTCTGGGGTGGGGAGTTGCATTGATGGAGATAGCTTTGTTGTTGTTGTCTCCTGTTTTCCTCTAACCTTAGCCATCATTTTCAAAAGAAATAGAAAAGAGCCATCTGTATATAAATCGAAGGTCTCACTGAGCTGAAAGGTGTTCCCCAAGCAATCTGCTGAAGTGAATGTATGGGATTGATGAGGGTGAAATTCTGGCTGAAATTCAGCAGTTTGCGTTATTCTGCCTGGATGATCTCAAACACCTGACCTTAAAATCTGTGAAGCATACATAGTGAGATTAGTGCTGGTATGAATGCCGTAACAATGCCACAAACATCAACAACTACTGGTCTGATAAATTACAAGATTTAGAGTTTTAGAAAATTTTACACTGCCTGAAAAAGAATAATTCTTGCAGGGATTTCTGACTAGGAAATTTCTAATTTGCCTCTTCAGTCTTTTCTGGGGTATGAGTTGACGTGTTTTCAGCAAAGATGGCCAGGCATGGGACAGAGAGGCCAAAAGCTGTAGGAGCTGTTAGCCATGACATGAAGTACTTTGTAGACCAAGCTCTGTTTCTACTTCTCTTCCCTGAAGGGCATAGGGGAGAAGAGATTAGCTGTGTCACCTCTGATGGAAATCACCTTGCTGGAAGGCAATCGCTGGAAGGTCTAAAACCTACTTGGCTACATTTAGACTTGCCAAGTCTCATGAATTATCTGGGAGGGTCTCTTGCTCACCTCATGTCTCATCCCAGACACTGGCAGCAGTGTGACCTGACCTCATTCTTGCATTCATGGGACCTAGAGGGCCAGTGGAGCTTACTGGGGAAAGCTACCATTTGTATCAGGATTGGGAGATGGAGTGCTTGGAAACCAGATTATATGCACTCAAGGGTGACCTCGCATCCACAGGAGACTTGATGGAAGAGTGTCTTCCAGTGCTATTAGTCAAATTATCTGACCTCTGAAATCTCACGTGTATGATTAGAGAAATCAGAAATCCATAGGGCCTTCAGCATTCTCCTCACCTGCTTTCTCTCCTTTATTTTTTTTTTTTAAAGCAGGGTGTGCTGTAGGAAAGAATAAATCTTTCTGATTTTGTTGTGCCATGACTGTCATTAGTTATGTTATGTTCAGAGACACATAGACTCCAGGTTAAGAAGGAGGCTGTGATTAGCAAATTTCACTCCTCTTTCCCCTCTGGCTCACTTAGACTGTGGAACTTCTCCCCAGAAATGGGATTAAGTCATAGGTTTGATAAAGAGATCTAATCTTGTTGTAAAGGATCTTAGTGATTCCTCCTCTCACTTGGCAAACTGTCCTGGTGTTTAATCATTTGTTTAATCATTCTTACCCCCAGGAAATGGCATCTTGTTGCAAGGTCAAGTTTATCACTTTTCCACTCCAGCTACTGAAACCTTACTTGACTTTCTAGGAGGAGGCTTCCCTGGGAGCTGGGTTAGCGCTCTGTTCTGAGATGCCCAGCACTTCAGTTCAGTGGTGTGACCTCTGCATTGGTCTAATGTGCTCCCAAACTGCAGGAGTGTGACAGCTGAGAGGAGGCAGGAGAGAGAGAAGAGAGTTCCTCCATCTCGGGGAGTCCGTAGTCATGCTTACAAGGAGGTGGATGGGAGGGTTTACCTCCCCAGTTAGCTCAATGTGCTGTGTTCTGGTGTATCAGTCATCCTTCCTCATAGGTCTCCAAAGGGACTGGATTCACATCGGAGAGCAACCAAGAGGGTTGGTGCTCCCTGATTCCATGATGTGACACTGACCCCATCGCTGCATAATCCCTGCCTTGCTCCTTTTGGGTTGGCTGGTGGCCAGGTTCACCCAAGGAACTTTTGCTGTGTATCAAAGTCCTGCACGGCTCTGGGGTATCAGGCAATGCTGCAAAACTGACCCAAACTGTTGTAAGCATGCCCTTATCCCCTCACAGAAATTTA
This sequence comes from Cinclus cinclus, assembly GCF_963662255.1. Lineage (NCBI taxonomy): Eukaryota > Metazoa > Chordata > Aves > Passeriformes > Cinclidae > Cinclus > Cinclus cinclus. The sequence goes on along the minus strand of NC_085046.1, from coordinate 141,928,903 downwards.
TTCTGCTCGGAGATCTGGAAGAAATGCTTCTGGCAGAAACTCCTTTTATACGGACTTGTTTTGGCCCCTAAAATGTGCATCTACAGGAAGAGGTTTTGAGCTGCCTGCTGTAGCCCTGCAGTCAAAACCTCAGACCTTTTCTACTGTGTCCCTGGTCCTGGGAAAAGAGTCAAACCTGCTGCCCATTGTTGGCTGGACAAATCCCTTATTATTCCAGCCAGAGACATCCAGATCTCCTGGCCTGCCTTGACCCTGCGCTCCTCAAACCATTATTGCAACAGTGGCAAGGGAAGATTCGGGCCAGCTGTCTGAGAGTGGCCAAAGCAAATGAGGAGGAGGAGGAAACATGTGCTGGGGCCCCAGAGCCAAAACCTCTGTGTGCAGCCTGCAGGGAGCCAGGGAACGGGGTCTGGGGCTCCAGCCATCTCCTAGTGGACCTGGAGCCAGGAGCTGGCTTCACATTGCTGGAATCCAGCCGCAAAGGAGAACTCGGAGGAGGTAAGTTCCTGGAGTCCTCTGCTGAGTAGTTTATTGATATCTTGGTTAACCACTTGTGGTATGAGCCAAGCTTGTCTGTGAAACTTACTGCTCCAGAGCTGCCAGTGTAACTACCTTCTGTCACCAGAGGAGGGAAAGATGGATGGGGGAGAAAGAAAGAGCATATGTTCCTGCTTGTAGTCCTGCTGGTTACCATGAGGGAGTGGGAGGAATGTATGTGGTGGAAGGAAGGCATTTTTGACTGTACATTCATTATTGTCATGAAATGAATGTTTTTTTCCAAGTAAAGAATATGGTAAATATAATACTTAATGTCTCACGCAGCACTGGAGACACAGAAAATCTCAATGTTCTCAAATACCTCAAGAAACTTTTCCTTGAGTGTGCAGGATCTTGACTTCACTCTAGCTGAAAGTACTTGGGTGCAGCCCCATTCCACATACCTATTGAAATGTTAGCCCATTGGTGGTGGCTTTTCAAATGAGCTCCTAGCAAATTATCCTCTGCAGCCTTTGCAGTCTTGTCCTTGAACATCTAAAAGAAATACTTTTACCGATGTAGCTGGTGCATATTTGCTTGTACCTCAGTCCTCTGGTTAAAAATTGCTAGCGGGTGTGGACAGCCTTGTCATCCTGGATGTTCCTGTCTTCCCCTGGCTCACCTTCACTACTGAATAATCTGCAGCCTTTCATCTGTCAGAGAGGAAGTGTTATGAAACTCCCTGTGCCATCTCCAAGCTGGCTCCTCAGTTAATGAAAAGGGGAGTGTCTCCATGTTCCTGTGTGTTGACTAAGTAAATCTAGAAATGATCCTTTGGCTATCACTGCTTTCATTAATGGTTTTTATTTTTTGTGCGTGCTTGTGTGTGATTATCTATTGAAGCATAGGAAATGTTGATAGTTAGTAGAGCTAAAAAAGATACCATGTCCTTGTGCTTGTTTTAGTAACTGAAATGATTTTGTGAACAAAGGAATAATTGGTTAGAACTGTACAGTGCTTTGCTCAAAATAAGCACAAAGTTGGCTTGTTCAGGAGATGAACTAGGCTTGCAAGTTCAGCATTCAGCTAACTAAAATAATGGATAAATAAAAGTAAAACAATTGTTCTCAAGCACCTGCTCTTCAACTAAAAATGTCATTGAAGATATTTGTGCTTGTCACTGAAGGGAAGAGGTCACTCATGAGCACAGGTAGATAGAACTGAGATGATTGAGGAAGTTTATTGCTTCTAGCTGTCCTCCCCATTTCTCTCCTGGTGGTTAGCATTGTGCTGAAATGCTGTGAAGCCAGTCTTGAGCTACAAAACTCAAAGCCAGCCCAAATGTTACTTTGATGTGCCTTTCTGTAGACTGCAGTGCCTGTGGGTAATTTTGCTGGGCTGCCCCAGTGGCAGGACCGGTGATCTCTGTGAGCAGTAACTGCTCCAGCCATCTCACTGGTGTTTGAGATGAAGGTATTAATCATAAATTTTTATTTACAGCAGCTGAAGATGTGGTCTTACCTTGTTTGCTTTCCAAAGTCGTGTGGTTCTGGTGGGGAGGTGCAATTTGGCCACTAGAGCAGGAGAACCAAATGATTAGATCTGATCTGTAGGTAAATAAATATCCATCAATAACTTGGCCTCTGTTCTCTACTCCAACCTTGTTTCTTTGAACAGAGACCACTGACTTTAACAATTGAGGTTCAACCTGTGGCTGTTTAAATAAGATGCTGTGTGAGTTTTTTCATAGTCACTGCAGCTTTGGAATCTTCCCTCTGGAACCATTCAATTATTACCACCATTGAGAAAATCATTGTTGCTCTCAAGCAGTAAATGTACATGAAGCACACACACACACACACACACACACACACACACACACACACACAGAGTGAATGCTACAAACCACAGGCTTGTGTGGCTGTTTCATTCCTTTTGCTCTCCTGGCCACTGTCCTGTCCTGATGGCACATGGGGACATCTAATGGCTGAGTAATAGACCACAAGGAAATTTCCCATTGTGTGTCTTTGTTGATGTTTTTTTTCAGAATTTGTCTTTTCTCTGCCACTTTTCATCTTCAAAAATCTTTCGGTTTACTGATTAACTTGTTTAGTTTACTCACTTTTAGGGGCAAACTGTAATCACAAATTGTAATTTCAATCTACTTAGCAAACTCTTTCTTCTAAGCAGAAATAACAGAGAGACACCAAAGGATACTCATCTGCCTAATGTAGCAAGTAAGATACAGGGATGACTTCAATGTGAAACAGAAATATTTTCACTAGAGAAAATACTGGTGAACTCTGCTCAGTCTATCACAGAACGGCACAATCAAAAACAAGGTCTCTCAACTGAATGAAAATTTTGCCACTAAAATAGCTTGTTTTGTTTCATTTAGGGTTTTATTTGGATTTTTTTGTTTGCTTTGGTTTGCTTCGAGTTTTTTTTTTTTTATTTTTTTTTTTATTTTTTTATTTTTTTTAGTCTGGGGTAGAGTCCTAAAGGAAAGTATTAGATCTTACATTTCTTGGCATTTTCAAATCAGGCCTGTATGCATTTTTGCAAGATGAGCTTTAGTCAAACCTAAACTATTATACTCAATCCAAGAGTGTAGTATGTGGCTTAATGGAGGATATCATCCTAGAGGCTAGGCTTAATCTTTTAATGGGCCTTCCTGGCTTTAAATTTATGAAGAAATATTTGGTGTCTTTGTGTGCTTATCAGACTCTCCTCACTGCAGTTTTTGTTGTCACATGGTTTTGTAGTTCTTTGACCACAGCTTTTTTTCTTTTTGCTGTGATGGATCTCTTTATATTAGCAGGGATTCTGTGTTTTTGTGCTCACCTTTAGGTTCTTCTGCTGCCCTACTCTGTGGTTCAACTCAACCTTTTTATTGCCCGGAAGGGATGAAGGCTACTGAAGTTAAAATGTACTCAAGACAATACAATCTTCTTTCTCCTTTGGCTCTTGTACATCCTAAACCTGCGTGTGGTGTCCATATGGTGGCCTGCAGATGTCTGTAGCTATTGAAGAAATTCTTCATAGCTCATCAAGTTTGCTATCCAGATCTTTATACTGTGAGGAATCTTTCAGGTTACCACAGTTGCAGGTTATGCAATATGTGTGGATGTTCTGCTATGGCTTGGGTAAGCAATCACTTGGCTGATTACTCATTGGAAAGCAGAATAATTAATAATGTTAAATCAAATATAACCTAATCTAAAGGCGTAGCTGATGATGTGCTTATCAGCATACTTTGCTGATTTTTATCACATGGAAAGTTGTATCTTCGAAGATTAAAGGAAAGAAAAAGAAATCTTAATACTCAGTGATGAAAGTATTGGTGGCATCAATGCAACCTACAGACCTAACAAAATATTATTTTGGAAAATGAATTTGCTGTTTCAGACTATTAGTGAACATGCCTGAGGTTTCACTATTGAACAGAACGCCTTGTGGAGTTCATCCACATCAGCCCTAATCTGGCTTTTGCATGGCTGTAAAAAAGCCTTCACAGCAGCGGGGAGTGAAACAGAAGTGCCAGGCTCCCGAGAGGTGCAGGAATCCATCTGGGCAGATGAGGCTTTATGGTCAGGCCCTGCAATTAGCTGTGATTTGGCAATGGGTAGTGAAAGCAGGAAAATAAGCAGGATTATGGGATACTGATATCAAGAAATCAGAAAATGAGCTCAAATCTAGGGACCCGCCTGTCTGTCTTCCTAAAGCACTCACTGCCATTGCCTGTGCTGGGCTGGAAATCAACATGTGAGAGCAGTGTGTTGCATCAGAGAAGAGGGTGGTGTCTCAAACAGAGGCCAAAGCAGAAGCTGTTGATGGAAAAATGGATTTATTAAATGTATGTTAAGAGAGCAGAAGCTTTTTTATCTGTGATATTTAAAAACAATGTAAATAAATTCATGTTTTGGACTCCTGATTTGCCAGTGAAAGGAGGAGTAAACAGTAGATTACTAAAACAAAGCAAGATTAAGACAGATTAAGTAGAAATGCTATTTATAACATTTTCAAAGATTTTCCATTCTTGTGTCCTGTGGAAATGAAGAAACCTGTTCAGTCACTGGATGAACGTGGAAATTATGATCAGTTGGAGCTGTGTTTGTTGATGATGATGTTTGTCTGATTTTTAACTGTGTGATTAACAAAGCTTGAGATGGGAGCAAAGCTTCCATTTTTACAATTGCATTCAGAAATTAAAAGCCTTAAATGACTCAAAGTTAAGAGCAATTTGACATGTACTTTGTGCAGTGTCAGATAATGATATTTTTTCTGGAGGGATAGTTCTTTTATGACTAGCATATCAAACATCTCGTTCATACTGGAACATGTAACTAAAACACACAGAATTTTGCCAGGAAGGGACTTTTGTAGCTAACATCTAGGTAAGACCAGTTTGAGGAAGGAAGAAAGATAGATTAACTGGAACCAAGTCACAGATTTTTAGCTAGAGAAGGTTACGGGCATATGCAGTCAAATATGACATTTGTTGGATCAAAGTATTTGTGAAATGCAAAGGTGGCAAATTTGATTCAGCAGGCTTTGATGGTGCAGAGTTGCACAGGTCTTTGCATATGCACTAGTTCAACTTCAAACCTGACAGAGCAGAGATCTGACAAGGCACCTTGGATTTGTTTTCCTCTGACTTTATACCCTTGGCTTCACTTTCCCAAGAAATTTTCCTCACTGAAGAAGACTTCATCCACCTTCTCCTGTTAGATAATGCCTGGCCCCATAAATGTTTTCAATGTGCAAGACAAGGTGCTTATTGAAAGACTGGTGCAAAATATTTATAGCAGGACATGAAACTTGAAATAATCCACTTATTTTTCTTTATTAATCCTTGGCACAACCAAGATGGTTTAGCACTTGGTTTTGAAGTTTGCTTTGTTTAATACATGTCTCTGTCCAGTCCCTGCTTTTACTGGACTATGGGAACACCTCAACTATATGTGAAAAAAAGGCAAGGTAGAGAAAGACGATGTAATTTAAGGTCATATAGGAGGCTTGTATTCAACTCCCTGTTCTGCAATAGGTTTTGTAAATTCTGTGCTAACACTCTATCTACTGATTAACCTTCCTCTTTGAGCCAACCCTTAACTTCTTTGACTGAGTGTTGTTCAAAAGTGTTGCTTTTATTTGAAATATCTATGAGTGAGCACCCATTTTAATTGAAATGGGAAAAGAAATTCAAGGGTTCTCTCACAATTCATCTTTAAAGTGATTCTTCATTTCCTGGGGCCAAAGGAAGTAGAAGAAACATTAGACTTTTCTGCCTAAAATTTGCTTCTCAAATTCTGTCCTTTTACAGATAAAAGACCCTTTGGTTCTCTTTTCTCTGCTACACAATGAAAAATTTCCTTAAGAAATCCTATGCATTTTTTTTTACCAGCCCCATATTCTTTTTGTCTTACACACCCTGGGTTTAATGTGCAAAGACAGAGACACATATAAAACCTTGCTTTGGCACAGTAAAAATGGCAAATCACTGCAAAGTGGGCAGTAGGTATTTTCCTTATGCAATAGCTGTAAAGGAGGTAACCTTATCATCAGCACAAATGATGCAGTTGCCGCCCTTGTTTAGACTTCCTGAAGCACAAACCTTTCCACCATCCTCCCTACATTTCAGAGAGCCAGAGCTCTCTGCAGCAGTTATAGGCTCTACGTTAAGTTTTTTCTCAGAGGCTTTTGCAGCAATTCCAGAACAATTTGTGTCAGTGGAAATGCTGTGGTGGGATGAGCACAGTGCTCCAGCCAGAGTCAGCACTTGAAGTTATGAGTACCAAAATAATTCTGGGCTTTCTCTGCCACCAGCACAGAGAGAACAGTGTCATAGGGACGCAATTCCGACATTTTTGTCTCCACTAAGTACAGACCAAGTCTTCAGCCTGCATGAGATGAGGCGAATCCAAACCTTGCTGCTTCTGTGAGTGCAGTTATTAACCCTGTGCCCATCAGTTAGCTGAGAAGTCCATGAAGTGGAAACAAAGTTCTTTGTATCCCAAGTCTTGAAAAGAAAAGTAAATACTCTCGTGTACTCTAACTTATTTTCTAGATCTTAGAACAGGCTTCCTAGACTTTTTTCAAGGAAAAAAATAAGCACATGTTCCAATGCACTTAAGTGTGGCCATATGTCTTATGCTTGTACATTTTGGACCTGTTTGCTGACTCTGGTCATAGAGGAAGGGAGCAAAACTGTAAACATGACTAGATTCTTCTAAGTGTAGTGAAAATTGTTGGTTAGATAAAAAAAAAAAAGAAAGAAAGAAAAATTATCCTGTCCATGCCCTCATCTGTGGGAGAAGTAGAGGTTTCACGCTGGAGAGTGGTCCTGTAGATACATCAGACATGGGAAAACTTCACTCACAGCTTGTGTCACAAGGTGAAAAGAGAGCCAGCCACAAGGTGCAGATGCCTCAGAAATCAGCTCTTAGGAGTACTGGTGTTCATGCTGATACACTTTGAAGCAAAGGAAAATATGTGAAAACCCCTGTATCCTGTCCTTAAATATGATCACAGGCATCAATACCTGCAGGTTAGTCTTCTGGGTTTAACAAAATATCAAATGAAGGTCAGTTGGAGAGGTCCAATCCAAACATGAATTTCCCAGTTCCCTGTGAATGTCTGCTCACCTTGACTTTAAATCCACTGAAACAGCCTTGGGTTGTCTCACCAGACCAGCACCAGATCAGCACGGGCTCAGGGCAAGCCTCCCGTGGGTGAGACCCTGAGCTGTGAACATCCTGGCTAGCACAGTTTCTGCAATTTGTTTCCAATTCATTGACACATATTTATTGAAGAGAAAATCTGATGTGTGCCCTGCAGAACAGCTGCCTCTTTCTTACTCTGTTAACTTGTAGATTGCTTTCTATGGAAATATTTCTCATAGCAACTTTTTCTAAGGGTTTTCCTTCTAAATTGGGCAGGAAAAGCATACATAGGCACTAAACCAGTCATTTTCTGCAGCAAGTCTTGGCACTTTCCTCCAGCCAGAATGAATACTATTATTTCCTGTTATATTTTCCCTAAGCTTTTCTTGGTTTGTGTTCTCAGATGTAAAAATGCTGTCAGGCTGAAGGAACCCCACAAAACCCTGTTCTGTGGCAAAGGAAGGACTAATTGTTGGCAGTGATGTCCAGATGGGTTTGATGCAGATGCTTTTAATCTAGTATTTGGAGGATCCTGCAAAAAAAAACAAAAAAAAAAAAAGGGAACAAACCCCAGAAAAGGAAAAAAATATTTCTTTAAACTACATATAAAAACCTAAGAGCCAAACAGATGTGTGATGTACAAGTTATGAGCTGTGGCTGAAACTTTAGAAACCTAAAACTATTTAAAACTCTTGTAAATGTCCAAATTGTAGACTCAAGGATATTTATATTTTGAATTCTGCATCTTCTACAAAGGGTGAATTCTGTTTTTGACATAGAGTGGAAAGTCATCTCCTGATTCAGTAAGTCTGCTCCTATTCTGTTGGAAGCAAATATGCCATAAAAATGGATTTAGAAAATTTATCAAGTTCCATAATAATTCTGTTTATACATAGGAGTTTTTCCCATGGAAATTTCTTGTGATTAATTTCTCTGATAGATAGATGGATAGATAGATACATAGATAGATAGATAGATAGATAGATAGATAGATAGATAGATGTTTTTCTTCCAATTTGCAAGATGACTGCATTTATGGCTGGTGTGTACTTGATTCCCTCTTGAATTAACAAAGTCCTTCAGCTTAAATGTCTTTTTTATTCCATAGTTCAGATCTACAGTTATAAGGGAAAAAAGTTGTACTCCTGACAACCTCTTTTATTGGGATGAGCCAAAAATGTATCTGTTTTCCTGTCCATTCCCATTTTAATTTGCTTTGAAAATGTGTGGCAGGAACTGCACACATATTTTCACATTTTGTTATGGTGGCTTTAACCCCTCTTCATTTATTCCTTGACATATAGCATCCTATAACAGTTTGGGACAGTGTTATTATTCCTCTTCACAGTTATAACATAATGGTTGCCTATTATTCTTTGTTGACTGTATACACAAAACATTTTGTCTCTCTTTCCTTAACCTCTATTCATGGCAAATATTAGTGGTGTCTATTCCCAGATGTGGGACCTCACATTTATACTATTGCATTCCAGTCCATCTCTATTATTCCAGGTTCTCTTGTTCTCCTTGTATGATAGTCTTGTTCCACACAGCATAAGCAGTGCATTCTATCTCCACATCAACAATTTCTCAGTTAAAATATTCTGTCTTGGGGTTGATTATTTCCACTCCAATTTTTTTGTTCACTTCTCAAATTTCCTTTTTACCATAGTCTTTTGTTTTTCCTCCCAAAACAGCAAATGAAATTGTGCAAACCTTTTTTTTTTCCATTTCCCATTTTACTCAGTTTAAATAATTTTCAAGGTAGCAGCTACATGCTAAATGTTGTCTGTTGTTCAGGGACTATAACAGCCCAGTTGCACCTTCTAGTTGAACAATCCCATTTGTTCTCATAGATAGAGAATATCTGTTTATCTAGACAAGAAAGAAGGAAAGAGAAGGACTTTGGAGCACTGGCTCGTACAGCCTCTCCCTGTGCAGAGCACATCAGGCTGCTTTCAAAGGGACTGTTAGAATGTGCCCCTCACTCCAGGCCTTTATCTTGAGATTGTGGTGGGTACCTCTGCTGGGATTTTAAAGAAAGTATTCTTCATGAGTCCAGAACACAGAATCATAAAATAATTTGTTTTGAAAAGAATTTTAAAGATCATCTAGTGCAAGCCTTCTGCCATCAGGTTGCTCAGAGCCCCATCCAATCTGACCTTAAATGTTTCCAGGGGTGGGGTATCTATCACCTCTCTGGGCAACCTGTTCCAGTGCTTTGCCCCCTCATTGTAAAAAAAAAAAATAATCTTCTTTATAGCTAGTCTGAATCGACCCTCCTGCAGTTTAAAACCACTACTCTTTGTCCTATCACAACAGGTCATGCTAAAAAGTTTTTCCCAAACATCTAAAAATTATTACTGCATAAAGGGCTCCTAGTATTGCTCATACACTGCCATTTGAAATTCCCATGAAGTTAGCTCTTTTTCTTTCTCTCCCTATAAATTCTGTTCTTGTCATGCACAGCTGTGTGTAAACATGCACTATGTCTGATGATTGTTTGGTGTCTGCAGCAACATGTTCCTGCCATACAAACTACACAAACATAACCTTATCACCCTCTGGTGCTCTGTCGCCACTAGCTTTCCATAAATCCAGCTGTTGCTCATCATATTTTTGTGTGATTCTTGGTTTCCTTCACTTCCTTCTTCTCAGATTTTGCTCATTTCCAAGCATACATATGCATTGTCCATACTTTTCTTTGGGTTTGTGATAACACTCTAGTTGAGCCTGAGACTGCCATATAGCTGTACAATGTCAAGGGCTGGTGCAACACCTGGTGTGCTGGCAAAGCTTTTAGGTGTTACTGAGCTACAAAGAGAAAGAGGTAACAATGGTGGGAGGGAAGAAAAATGTATGGTGTGGACAAAACTTCCCCCTCTTTTGTATTAGCCTGAATCTGTCCTAAAAGTAGCAAACGTAGGAACAGTTTTTATGCTCATGTAGGAAACAAACTGAAAACCAGAAATATTTGTGAGTTTGGGTTAGATGGCAAAGTATGGAAGGGCTGCAAATGTATCTGGTGTTTAAAAGAAGATGGTCCTGATGAATGCTCCACAATATCAGCTGTATCAAGTGCATAAACCTCATTACCAGGGGGATGTTGCAAACATACTGAGCCTCTTCTAAAAGCAGCTTCACTTAATAGATAAACCATGTTATTGGAGGAAAAGATCTCGTTTATCACAGACTCAATCCAGCTTCCTGCTGCACCTGGCAGCTTCCTTTAGATAAACGATGTGATCTGAAGGGATGGTAACCAGTTTGCATGTTTGGAGTAGGAATGAGAGTACCCTTCTTCCGCAGTGACCTGCAAACCCAAACCACACAGGAGTGATAGTGTGGGGCAGTCTGTCCTATTGACATGAGCTTGAGATTTACACGCACTTGTATCTCGGTTGTCTTGTGTACTGCACTATCCACAGATAATGCTCTTATCCTTCTTTCTGATGAATTCAGTCATTGTTTTTCCAATTCCTTACTGACTTTCCCGCCTGCAACTCCATACGACACAGATGGCTGGTACCACTGTAAAACTGATAGCAGAGGGATCAGGATGTAACTCCTGCAGACCTTTTCTGAGGTTAATATAGGTGTGAACCACAATTTCTGGGAAGCCCTTGCAATAAAGTACACTGTAAGCTTCTTAAGTCATCTTCCCGCCTTTTTTTCAAAGGGTTTTGTGGCTGGCAGCCTCCTGTTAAACTGCTCTGTTTGAACCCCAGTAACATACAAGACAACAAAGGCAATTAAAGTCTGCAGTAATGATCAGCTCTGGGAAACGATCGGCATGGATTAAAGCAAATCTAAGGGGTAATTGCTTGGCAACAAGTTCCATAACCCTGAGTGTTAAGTACAGGAGGGGACTTTGAAACCCTAGTAATTACATCAGAAAACCTGTTTGTATAATGAACATTGTTCTTTTAGCTTGATTGAGCTGAAAAAATAAATATTCTTTTAAAAGAATCCAGTATTTTGTTTGCAGGAGATTTTATCTACCTGAGATAGTGCTACAACTTTATTGCCAAAATATGTGGGTATATCACAATCTTTGATGTATTCAGCCTTTGACAGGGAAGTGCTGCTCTGCTTTGCTGGTGAGAAGAGGGTAAGGTACAAAGAGGCTTGGCCACACACCCAGCTGGGCATAGGAAGTTTGTGGAAAGACTTCATTTGACCCAGGTGGCAAGTCCTGGATATCCAACTTCTGAATTTTCAGTTTTATTTGTGTTTATTCATGTTGTTATTTTTTTCCTGCACTTTTGCTTCTGGTATGTAGGGAGGGGAAACCTGTGGTCACCGTTAAACAGCACTATGATTTATTGCTCTCTTATGCAATGTTTAGTGTGCATCATCAAGGGAGTTGCTCACAGGGTCACTAATATCATGCTGATAAAGAAAGGCACAGTTTATGCCATGAGAAGGGAGACAAAAGTTTGTATTCAACTAAAAGCAGGAGGCAGAGGTGAGGAGGTAAGGAGGTTGATCCCTGTACAGATAGCCCAGCCCTCTGATCGTTCCCATTTGTTCTCTGTAGAGTTCAAAGCTCACTCACAGACAGATTGAGGTGGAGTGGCCATTGCCCCTTTTGCCAGGATCAGTTGGACAGGACCATCACTGAGACCAGGACAGCAGGAAGCTTTCTGAACAACCACCATTATCATATTCACATCATAAGGGTCGTTTGGGCTCTTTGTATGTTTGTTTTTGTTTTCTTCAGCTGTCTTATACCTAAACTGTGGGATAGAGGCAAATAATTTGATCTCTTAAATGTACTCATGCTCTGCCAGCTCTGCATTTGTGTTTCCTGAGCCACTGGGTACTTCCAAGGAAACTCTTCCTGTGCTCTTTTGTTCATTTTCAAAGAGGTGATTTATGAACAGCTGGGTTAGTAATGGATGAGCTGGCATGTCACTATGTGTCATGTGTCCCTAAATCACATTTTTAATAAAGAATTCTCAGGCACATGAATCATATTTAGGCACATTGACATGAATAATATTTAGAGATATGCACACACTGGTTCTCAAATTGTTAGGCATGGATTAGAAGGGCCCTCAACTGAGGATTTCAATAAAATTTTCCAGTGTGGGAAAGGTTCAAACAAAATGAAAATGTGAAAGTGAACTTTATTATGTTTAGACCACAGTGAAGGTCCTCTAGTGTTGAAGAGCTAAGAACATCTAGCAGATCAGGGCGAGGTCCATGATGTTTAGATCTCCACATCATGAACATCTAATATAGCCAAGGGAGATCTAGTGAAGGCAGTTAATAGAACTGGAAAGATGCAATTAAGAATGTAGGAAACTAATGAGGTAAATTATGCCACCATCTTCATTAATTTGTTTGTCTAATTCTTTGCTGCATGCAAAGACATACTCAGGTGACCTGCCCAGATACAGACACATACTCTGGTAGATACACTTCAGCTTTTGCAAATTCTGGCTCCAGAGTTTTGTTTTGTATATTTTCTTGTTTCTGTTTGTGTATTTTTAAAATCTTTTTGTCTGTTCTGTACATATTTAAATGTCTGGGGTGATTATAATGGACTTGTTGCTTTGGACACTCAGTGAGTAACAATTTGTGTTTTATTCTTTTTTTTTTTTTTTGAGATTTGTTGTTAGGTTTTATTTGTTTTATTTGCTTTAATTGTTTTGTGTTTTTAAACATTTTCCAAGCACTGTATTCAGCTTCCCCAGGAGAAGCTGTTCCAGGAAACAGGCTACAATCTAGTCATTTTCATAATCACAAAATTAACAGCTTGTTTGATGTTTTAAGTATCCCTGTAGTTTTCCACAGCTGATAATGTATTAAACCCAGGAGCCAATGGTGGTGTGCATGTGAAGAAGGTTCTATATGTATTAGAAATATTATAAAGATAGAAGGCACAGTAAGCAGTACTTTCTTTAACAACATTACAAGTAAATCTCCACATAAGGAAAATAATTCCTCAGAGGTGTTTGGGTGGCATTTTTCATCCCTCTATGATTTCTTCATCTTTAGCTCCAAAAATGAATTTTTTCTTGGTCTGGGCAATCTGTTGTAAAGGTTGTGACTGAGCCACCCACCCCAAAAGTTGAACAGGATTCTTGTGATAGCAAGAACAGCAATCATTCCTTGATGTTGTTATGGGTTTGAGTTTTACTGATTGCTTGCCAGCAATGTGTATGGGGAACAGCTAAAGGGTGATACACTTTTTCGTGGAGGAGTTTAAAGAGCAGAAAGAGAGAGATCAGACAAAAAAAGAAACCTGATCTTTGCTGAGGGCATGTGCAGATGAGAATTTTTCATCCAAAATTAACTGATTGCCAGATCATTTGAGTTAATTCATGTGTTAGATAAAGGCAACACAGATACTCCTCTAGCATTTATTCCAGGACTGAGGGGGGTCTGTGTTACCCTGTGGGAAGGGTAGCTCTAGCTCATTTTACTCTGTAAATGCTCTATTGAAGTCAATATAGAAGGAAAATATCCAGTTAGATGATAGCCTACAAAGGATTTCTGGGATGTGCTATCTCCCAGAAAATATTTTGCAGAGGGCACACTATCTACAGTACAATTTCATATTACATATCATAAAAGTAGCTGGATTGTGCTAAAAAAGGGATGTCCTGCTGCTGGTGCCTCCAGCTAGGTTTCCCTTCTGCTCACCCTGTATCTGATGTCAGATGCTTGTAGCTCCTGGGTGACCAAGTTCAGATCAGACAAGTAGGGGACAGTTTTCCTGAGGTCAGGAAGGTCAAGTGCCTCACCCTGCATCCTCAGTTTCTCTGGCCATGCTGCAGATGGATGGTGGGAGGCTGTCATCACTTGGAAATGGGGACATGACATCCTGATTGCAGAGAGGATTTGCTGTCAGCTACAGTGCTGGCCACAGAGGTTCAGTTCTGTGTCTGTGTCTCAGCCAGGGGCTGAGAGCAGTGATTTGTGAGGACTCTGGAAAAGCAAGAGTCCCCTTCTTATGGCAGGGGAAAACCCATGAAATCCAACCTTACCTACCTCGCTCAGGGAATGAGAGGAGGGAAAGGGAAAGGCAAGAAATGGCGGGTGCAGACCCAAGGCCTGCCAACACTTATCCTTGGTCTAAAATCCTCTGGAGGTGCTTGTCCTTGGTCTGAAATACTGTGGAACAAATGAGATCCTTTGCATTGCCCTCTGTGAGGAGGGCAGGAGATCCAGGCACATGTCAACAGGCAGAAAGACTTGATAGGAATTCGAGATTTTGAGGTGCTGAACCCCTCCTAAAACTAACTTCTGGGAAGATAAGGTTGTTCAGCAAATTCTGGCCCAAGGGAAATTTTGCAGAAGAAGCACCATGGGCAAAGCAGCAGAAAATTCCAAAACCAGATGGTGATTATTGCTTTAAAGTGAAGCCAAACAGGAAAGAGAGGGAGAAACTGAGAAGGAATAAGTAGTTTTATCTCAGGTCTTTCATCCAAACAGCTCTTTAAAATAGATACTTGGAATTTTTTTCTTTTTGCAATATATCTCCTTTGATTTTATTTAGTACTTCACTTTTTTCCAAACTTGGTTTTATTCTAGTATCTCTTTTGCTAGTAGAAGAGAGGGAGAGACACTCAGGATTATTTTTCTTGGTTTAGGCTGAGCAGGCTAATTGTATCCTTGGGATTATTGCAGTAACATTTTCCGACAAAATCTGAAGGAGAATTTTTCATAGGTGTCTGATTATCATGTTAGTAAGAATTTCCTACTAATGTATGCTCTCTTCCTCTTCTCCCCATCATGTTATTATTTTGTTAATTTGTGGAATCAATCAACTATTTTAAAGAAACTGTAAAGATTGTGATTAAGTGTATAACAAAGACAAATATTTTTAACTGCCTCTCACTGGAAATTTTGTCACCTTTTCTTTCCTTGTTGTCATTAAACAGTTAGTGAGTTATAAAGCCAAAATATTACACCTCAGCCTTTGACTTCAACAATTAAAAAATCCTGAGTGAAATTATACGTGTAAGATTAGAACCTCATATCTTAAAAAATACAAATATTCACCGCTGTCTAATCTTGTTTTAATATTGTGGTTAACATTAGGCCAGTACTTTTATCTTTCCTGGAAAAGTCTATTTATATCAACATTTTGGCAATTTAAGCAATATCAAGTTACCTACTTCATATTCAAAGACATAGCATGAAGAATAATAAGTTTTTTATTGGAAAATTTTTGTGAAATAAAACCTGCAAAATTTCTGTTGAAATGTTAAGTTTCTCCTGAATGGCTTCCTCTCTTCTTTCCTCTATCTTAACTACAGACTGGTGAGCCTTACTTCTAGGCTTCCATTAAAATTGCATAGCATCTAGACATGACCCCATTTATTCCTCCATTGCAGATAACAGCATCAAAAATGAGCTGGTAATAGATTTTTTTTTTTTTTGTTTGGTGAGTAACCGTTAGTTATCTCAGAAAGACCAGGGAATTAATAAGATAGAATCCACACTTCGAGTTCTTGACTTGTGTGAGAATGAGCAACATCAAGTCAAAACCTCTTGATTTCAAGTAGTCAACTGCCTGTGGACCAAACACAAGACCGAGAAATTGACATCGTCAGCTGTTTTTCAGAGGGTTGTGTAAAATGAATTGGTGATTTTAGTGAAGTTGCTGAGACACCACACAACCAGTAAGTTTTAATCAACTTAA
The DNA here is from genome assembly GCF_963662255.1 of Cinclus cinclus. NCBI lineage: Eukaryota > Metazoa > Chordata > Aves > Passeriformes > Cinclidae > Cinclus > Cinclus cinclus. The sequence continues at coordinate 141,913,105 of NC_085046.1, read as the reverse complement.
AAGTAAATTAAAGTAAATTAAAGTAAATTAAAATACTTTTCCCTTTGCTGATTTGGCAAAAAGATGCATAAAAATGTCATTGAAATAACCCTAGGATAGTCTGCTAGCAATATTGATGTGGAATTCTGTAGAGATGTACAGAATACATCTTATAGAGATGTAATACGTAGACATTTATTGAAGACTGGGAAGATTTTGAACCACAGACATAGATCATGTCTGAATATCCAAACTGCAACAAAATAATGATGCTTATGACAGGTATCTGAAAGTGGTCATCAGCAAGGCCAAGACAGCATCAGAGCTGTAATCTTAACTTTTCCATTTCACTTTATTTCTCAGACGAATAGCAGGAATATTAAAGTTAGTGGACCTGCCCTAGTGATAGATTTGCCACACAGAGCACAAGAGCTGAATACGTTGTCACTTATTAGTCCAACTTATGTCAGTTTTAGGAAGACAGGCCTAAGAATGTGCATCAACTCCCTTCATTCTCAGATTAAATCATTGAGATAAATTTAAAAGAACTGTTAAATCAATTATTTTCAAACTGTATGTTTTCTGTGACTGACATTCCTAACCACCAATAAGAAGTTTAAAAAAATAAAAGAAATCTTTTCTCCTCAGGTTGATGCAAAGCTGTCACTTGCAATTCAGGGAGATAGTATTATTTTATTTATTTACAGACATACAATCAGTTAATTAAGATTTATCTTATCTCCATTTTAATAACAGTTGTGGTTCTACAGTCTGTGTTTATGATTAAGTGTGAACATTCAGCAATCCTAGAATCAGAGAACAATTGGAATGGATGTCTTTGGGCTGGGCTGCTGATTTGAAATATCTTGAAAATGAGTTGCAATATTACCTTGCAAAATTATCATTTAAAAGCTTTGTTTTGGCATATACTTGTGCAGCGTTATAAAGAGAGTTATAACAAGAGTTTTAAAAAGTGTTTAATCAGAGGGAGATCCCACATTTTCTAGAAGATTTTCTGCCAATTTCTCTTTCAGAAAGAAATATAATTTTTAATATATTTTACATTTTAGATATAGAAAATATTCAAGGAAATATACTTATTTTTAAATGGAAGAAATCACAACACATGAAAGTGAAATCCCACATTTCATGTTATAACACACTTAGTGATCAGAAATCCAAAATAAGACATTGGAGACTTGGGTTTGAAAAGTGCCCTTCCTTTTGGTATTACTACTCTTGTGCTATTATCTCTTAACACACTGCTACCTCAACTAATAGAATAGATCCCTACCTTTGTGAGAATTCGGGACCCTTTTGTCTTTTTATAGATTTATTCTCTAGGTACTTTCTGATATCATGAAGGTAACCAGGAGGGAAGTCTGTGTATAAAATTTTCCTTTCCAATGTCAGATTCCCCTGTCTGCACGATTCCCTGGACAGAACCACTTGGACAATCAAATCAAGAGCAAGAATCCTGGAAACAGGTCAGCAAACTCCTTGGGGATGGTTGGAAATGTCCTACCGTGTTAGATGAAATTGGGTTAAACTTTGGTTTCAGATTCTGTGAAAGGTGGGTGTCACTTCCCTTCTCTTGGTTATACAGCCTCAAGTTTCATGTTTGGACTTGATCTCAAAGATCCTTTTCAACCTAAGATTCTGTGCTCTGACTTTGGTGCTTGAGTCTCCTTCCTGTGTTCTCACTAAGCCTACAGAAAATACTATCTGATCTTTTCCTCCCAACCTACAGAGTAGTTTGTGCTGGGTTAGTGAAGTGAATTGGTGAAAGGAGTGGCTCAAAGACATCAGAACCAACATAAGATAAGAACAGGAGGAGGAAGAGTGGCATAGGGAGGAGAGGGAAGATGGGGAGAACCATAGTGTCACACCAAGGTGTTGACAGTGAGTTGTTAGGTTGGCTCACCCAAGCTCATGGGACTGCACCCTAAAACCTGCTTCTCTGAAGATTTTCCCTCAAGTGTTTTCCTTTCTTTTTTCAGTGCTCATATCAAAATATTGATTTTTTTTTTTTTCCTATGTGGTCCTCAACAATGTCTTAATCCCATGTACTAGCACCACCAGAAAAAGACATCAGGAAATGCTATGAAAAGTTTCAGTGGTAAAGCACTAAAATGCCAGAGGGGGGAAAAAAAAGAGATTTTACAAGAACAGAAGAAAATAGTGGAGTTAAAATATACTTATCACTCTCTAGTTGTATTTTAAAACCAGAGAAATCATCCAACAGCAGTTTGGATTTTAGCAGCTCATATCTTGCCTACACTGTAGGAAACCTGGTGAAGAGGGGGATTGTTAAACTGTGTTAAGGGAATGCTGTTGTTAATTAATATCTTTTGAATCCTCCTGAGAAGATACCCTCACAGGGGAGATGGAAAAGTCGAGTGAGCTTTGGCAACGTTGACAGCTGAAATTCACAACTTTATCTGTGTTTGGTTAAACTGAGATGGTAGGTTGCAAACTGTGGTGTCTGCTGAGTGGCTCTGTCTCCATGCCAGAGATGGCATTTGCTGCTGGCAGGAAAGGTGGGAAGCCAAGGGAATTTTCTCCATAGCTGGCAAGGTGGGATTTGGCTGAACTTTTCTGCTGGAGTCCTAAACAAAAGAACACCTCATAGAAAACCAGTGTTGTGCAGTTTTCAAAGCTTTATTTATAATTTAAATGGAAAAAATCCATGGGGCAGGAGGCCAAGATCACATTCATGAAAGCTGTAAGCAGCTTTTTCTTCAGTAGGTTTTGGTTTCATTAATTTGAGGTGTTTGCCTTTTGTCATAGAACATGTACTCCCCAAAGAGAACATGCACAAACTGCTTCAGACATGAAAATTGCAGCAGATCAAGACATAGTGGTGTAAGAGGTCATCCTTCAGTCAAAGATGGCTTTAAAGTAAGCTATTTACATTTTCCCCAATGGTCTGTGAATCAAAATCTGGTTACTTCCAGCATCCCAGCTGAAGGTCAGTGACTTCTATAAATGCATTGACTGATTGACATTAGACATAACTGATTTTAAGATCAAATAGTCTTAAATATTAGATAAAAATATAGAAACATCTTACGTGGGCATTTAAAAATTAATTTACTCCAATTTGCATTTTGAGTCAATTTTGGGCCATTATTATGAAATGAAATCGATTAAACTAAAAAGGTTCAAAAGAACATATTTACTTAAATCGGTGTAGGTTCAGGTTTAAACTAGGTCTTGGATGAAAGGCACAGCAGCAATGCGTTGTATTTACAGAAAAAAAATATTGTGGTGATTGTTTCATTATTCATCTTTAGCACAAACCTAACCTAAGAGTGTCAAGTATAAGAAATTCATCCTTTCTCATATAGGTCCCCTACTATAAAAAAGAAGCAAGCAGATTTAGTGTTTCACTGGCAATAAGTCAAATGGTGCTAAAGACATAAGTCAGTACCATTTGACACAACTGATAGCTTCCACTTGAGTAAAATTCATAAATGTTACCAGCATGAGATCTGAACAGATTTTTTAATCTCTGGAGTCAGTGACAGGGCAGTCTGGGGAAAACTAGGGTTATTTTCAGTCTTGAAAACTAGGGTTATTTTCAGTTTGTCTGGAGGAGGAAAAGGAAGGGCCTTTTTGAATTCTTTGTCTGAGAGCTAGCCTGATATTTATCCCCTATCATTGTCTGTTTTCCCTGTGCATTCCTGTTTTATTCAATTGTGAGTTGCTCTGTCTTTTCTAAAAAGGACTTGTGCGTTTGCTTCAGTAGCCACACTTAATATTGTAGTTCTCTTCTTTCTGAGATAGAGATTGTAATTGCTTATTGATGGCCTATTTGTATGCTAATGTTGCTCAATAAAAAAAAGCAAAAGCATAATTAACACTCCTGTTTCACCAAAACAGAAAGGGAAAAAGGAAAGCTTGGAAAGGTCAGTGGATTTCACATGATAAATCACTAAATAGTGGAAGACATAGGATCCTACATCCTAGAATGTAATGCTTTCACTATTTATTATCTATTCTTTATTACAAATGCTGACTATACTTACTTTTCAGTAACTATTTCCTGTATACAGCGTATTTAGATATTATAACCCTGTGGTTGGTGGTATAATGTACTGCAGCCTGCCAATTTTCAGGTGTAGTGGCTTTCAAGGGAACAGCACCTCTGTTTATTCTCCTATATTTCATTAAGGTGCAATTCACTAAAAGTGCAGGGAGAGCTGGCTGGCTCTTGGTGCAGAAGCACAAGTCAGATGACCGAGGGTCAGATCCCTGTGCAAACACTCAGGAAGCAGCAACCTGCAGCCCCCAAGGCAGAGCAAGCAACACATCTACCACTGTGTCACTAAGTGTTGGCAGAACAGGCTCCTTGCATATTTGGAAAGCAAGGAAATTTTAAAGCCCAGCCCCCTGTGATATAGTTGGGTTTGATGGATTTTTTTGGGTTATGCTGTTAGACACAGAATGAAAAAATTTTTGGGCAGTTGGGCAAGCGTGGAGCTGGAGGTGTTCGAGCAGCGACCCTGCCCTGTTTTTATGCTGCCTTGGCTGTGAGATGAAGTAAATTGAGCTGCCTTAGCTGAGGTGAATTAATGTGTAGCCTCGTGTCTGGGGCTGTGTGGACCAGGTGTGACACAGGGGTGGTTACCTCTGCTTGGACAGGAGGGCACTCGCAGCTCGCTGAGCAGCCACAATGTGATTGCATTCAGCCATGTGGCTGAACCTTCAGATGCTGTCCAGGCTTTAATGTTAAAATGACTTCAAACTTCTAATGGGAAGGGGGGGAAAAAAAATCCAAATTATGACCTGAATGGTTATACATAGCTTTTAAATGTATTGTCTTGTAATGGAGGTGACAGTGCCCTAACACCACAGTCCATGGCTTCCTATTAGCATAAAACACATTTTCAGAATTAATGCTCAGAAGTTATTGAATTGTAAAACTACTTCAGCCCAATTTTGTTTTGTTTTGTTTTATCTGCAGAAGACAGAACATAGAAACAGGACCTTCCCCACTGTGTAACTTTGCTTATTTGAACATATTACAAAATATACTTCTTGCTTTTTGTGTTCTCCATGTTGGTCATGGAAAACAGTTGTTGCATAGTTATGGACTAGTCATACAGTTTAAAACTGAATGGAAGACTATTCCAGGAAAAATATTTTATTTCCTAAGAAAATTAAGGATAACAGTAAATTAATTAGAACATATGTCCATAGGTCGAAAAACTAGCAAATCCAAAATTAAAGTGCAGCAAAGTCAAAGGTTACTTTAAATTTGCTTTCCCTTATGTGATTGAGGTCATGGAAATTATATTTTTGCAATGCTTCAGAGTTATTGCTGTGTGATAACTGCATGTGGAAATTCAATTTATATGCTACCTTCTCTGCTAGTGTTAATAAAAATATTTGTTTAGTAGTTAATGGAGTTGTTTAGCAAGCACTGGTGAGGATTTGTTCAACATCATAGCATGTGACCTGTGTTTCTGGGAAAATATATCTGACAATGTTTATGTGTTACTGTACATAATTATCCTCAGTTAGTGGATCTTCATACTATTTCTTTTTGCCATTCTCTGACAAATGATGAGGATTAGGATTTTAGTCTAAGCATAAGGAACACTTATGTTGAGTCAAGGAACACTTGTTTGAAATAATTGACTTTGTTTATATCCATCTGCAATTTATCCAAAAGAACAGGACTGAAAAGTGACATTTATCTAACAAGTTTCTCATTCATTTCTGTGCTCTGAATTCAACTTTCATGCAGCTCAAGTGCATGATACATGTAGATGAATATTTATTATAGATGATGAAGTGTCCTTTTGACAGTATAATATACTTCACTATAAAAATAAACAGATTGTGAACAAGTCTGATTTGACTGGTGGCACAGACAGTACCTCACTTATCTAGTGCTTTTCATCACAAGATCTCAACACCATTTACTGAAGAGGGAAGTACCATTATCCTTCCTTGGTAATTCCACATCCTTCAGTGGATTTAGCAGTGCTTGAAGATACTGAGACCTCAAAAGTTCCTCTCACAAAATCTAGAGTATTCTCACTCAAAATAATATTATATTATTTTAAAATATTGGAAACATTGTGGCACTGTAAAAAAAGATGTCTGAATTTTGATATTCCTGGGGTAAATACAAGTTTCTACTCAGGCTGTGTTCAATTGTTCAACAAAAACCATAATTCCAATAACATCAATTACATTTTTCTTACCAACAGTTGCACAATTTGCTCTCTTATTTGAAAACATGTCAGGAATATGAATGTAGAGAATTTGCTAAATTTAGTCTTTAGTTTGACTCTCTTGTAATCTATGACTGGAAAGGAAGGCCAAAACACCCAAATTCATCCAACGAAATGAGAGGTTATAGAATTACAAAATGTTGCTAGAAAGAAAAGAACTAAAATTAAATCCAGACTTCACCCCAAAGAAGAGAATAAAACAGAAATTGAGCTTTAAAGAAGCATGTTTATGACAAGGAGCTGAGCAAGTTTGCTAAGAGGGTTTTATGCTCTTTCATCTTTGTTGCTTCCTGAGGACCACATGTTATCTGGGACATCTACTCCATGAATTGCATCCTGCAAAAATATAACCTGCTGATAGAAGATTGGTAGGCAGAAATCCTGAGAATCAACCCATTTATTCAGAAGTCTAATGTGAGTTATATGGCTTTAAAATGCTCTTAATGTTAAGCCTCTTCTTTTCTGAAACAAATTTGTGCAGAGATTGTCTGGTGAATGACTTGACACTTCCCACTACCTGCCATAAAGGGTCTTTTCTGATGTCTGGATGGGATGTGTGGGCAAAAAATGTAAGGAAAGTAGAATGCTGGATGGGATTTATGGGATGCACGTCTCCTTGCTTGCTGGTGTTGGCTGATGAAAAATCTTAGACCTGAGGTCACCTTTGTAGAGTGAACTTGGCAAGGCAGGTGGTGATTTCCAGGGGAGGAGAGAAGTGGCTTTGGGAGACCATACCATGGCAGTTGTGCTTGCTGGTGAAAGACAAAAGAATCATATTTAGAGCCATTGGACGTGTTTTGGCTTTTAGACAAGGGACAAGCAATGAAATCTTTCCTCAGTATCTCACTGAAAATCTCAGTTGTTGTCTCTTAGCATGTCAGTGGCACATTGCAAATCTTAAAAATAGAAAAGATGGGTTTGGTTCTGCTAGATACATTCCAGCTGAGTCTCTTATTACCATGGTTGACTTTTGTTCACTCTGATTTTCTTCATGGCATGGATACAAGTTAGGGATCTCTCTGGTGAGGAAATTTTAGAGATAGGGAAGTGTAAGTAATGCAACTTTATTCAAGCTGGACAAAGTAATATTTCAAAATAAATACTGCACTCCACACCTTTAAGTGTCCCTCTTTAAGCACCTCTGAATTTTCAGTAGAGATGCTACATTTTCTGAAACAGCTGAACTCCCTGGTCCCCAGGAATTGCAGCATGATTAGATGATGTTATTCCCTGTCCCCCTGTGCCTGGAGGTCAGAGTTAACCTTTGAATTTATCCATGCCTGAGCTTTAATAAAAACATTTGTGAAGTTGATGCATTTGAATAAATTTTATCCAGTGAGTAGTAAGGAGCCTGTATTAGTGACACACATGAAATATCACACTAGACCCAAGCCTCTCTTAAGCTCCAGGGTTGACACAGACATGTACTCCTCAGCCCAGCATTTTCTCAAGCTTAAAAATCCAGTACCCTCCTATTATTTTGTTTCTGCAGTGCTGTGTACAGTGATAAACAGAAAGATGCCTTGTTGGCCCACTTACCTCTGGTATGAAATCAAATTAAAGTATCTTCATCATTTATGGCCAATTTAGCTCAAGAAAAATGAATATAAACTAACACAATGAAATGAAAAAATGTTGCTAATTTAAGTGATTGCATTAGGGCAGATTATAGCCTTCAGGTGCTAACAGATTTGTTTTTAAAGTAAACTCCATTAAAGTAGGCTGTTTTCAGCGGTTGCTGAAAGACCCACATCTAAGGATAGCTGAATTTAATTTTGAATTAAATTATTTATAGTGCATCTCTGAGCATATTTTTTTTTCAGTTCTGTTTATTCTCACAGTCAAACGATTTGATAAAGAAATTAAATATCTCCTGAACTTCAGTTTAGGTTCTCACTGCTGCTTGTACATTTTGTTTAAAGTGTCAGCTCTTCAGGAACAGATTTTCTCTCTCTACTACGCCAAACACAATGAGGTCCTTGACCTGGAAAGGCAGACCTTTGAGAACCCAGCCCAATACAAAAAAGTGATAATAGTAACATAATGGCATCCCATGGTGCAGAATGTGCGGTGAAGTCCTGATTTACCAAACAGGGACCCCTGTGAGAGGGCTCTGGGCAGACTTGTGCACTCAGGCGAGTGGCACCATGGTTTGTCTCATCACAGCCAGCCTGCTCAGAGAGAAAAGCTGTCTCCTGTGCGTGACAATTTTTTCTTACTTGATCTGTTTTCTGAAAAGGTAGGGAAACATGGGCGAAAGTCCTCTTCTATTTTGTTTTCCCATATTCCTTCTTAATTCTGATGCTTGTCAACTGAAAAGATGGAACTCATTTGCAGATATATATCTTTTCCCTTTAAGTTCCTTTATCTTTCCAGCAGTTTTGACACCAGTAAAAATTACATCCTGGAGAACTTATATGCGTGCCTCTCACTTAAGCTCCATGCTGATCTTCCTCCCATTCTCCTTCTGCAAATGAAAACAGTGATTTTGAAGACTGGGGTCTTAACTGATACTCTTAAGCAAACTTCTCAATGGCAGCAAGGAAACTGAATCTAACAGAGATACGAGTGCTCTCTGCTGTGCACTGAAACATCATGCAATGACTATCACTGCTGTGTGTTTACACTTCCTGTGATTTTCAGAGTTTTGTCTCATATGATGCTGTGTTATGCTATAAAATAATATTATTATTATTATTATTATTAGTAGTCTATATAACTTTTCTTAGAAAAGAAAGAAAAATGAAATATTAAAATAGCAGAAATTGCGCTGACCATTTTACTTCCAATCTCTGTGATCCTAAAATGCCTGGAAAAACCTTACATCAGGAGGAAGAACTGGAAAAGAGGTAGAGAAGGTATGTTCTGGTTTCCAATTGTAATGTATAGCCCCCAAACTCTCAAATATCTATATGTCATTTGAATGCTTAATCACATTTGAAATCAGAGTGCTGTTTACTCTGACCTGTTAAGGAACACTACTGTGGCACAACACAAACTCTGGCAGTTTCTAAAGCTATCAGAGAAGGAAAAGGGCTGGAACAACTATGACTTGAATATCAATCTGTGACAGGGGAAAAAATGCAATAGTTTAAATTGTGGTCACTGTTTGGATTTTGACACAAACATATACGACCCTGTGCAGGTGTATGTCATGGAATGTGGTATTTGGAGGGTTTTAGGCACTTGTATCTCCTGCTGTCCCTTCCTTTTCTGCTACAGCCCTGGTGTTCATACAAGAGTGCTGCAAATTGTTTCTTTCCTTTCTTGTGACAGATGTGTTTTCCTCTTCTCTTTCTATCCTCAGAAAGCAGCAGAGGTTAGGTGTCAAGAAATCAACCTCTTGTAGCAAAGCTGGGCTCTGTCTGTTCCTGTACTCAGCAAGCAGAAGGGGAAATTCCATCAATGTCGATAATGCTTTGCCTAGATTTCAGTGGAACTGTACAAGGAATAAGCATTGTTCACTATATCTGTCAGTAGAGATTTACTGTATTTGTCTTGAAGTTGTCAAGCAGCAGAGAGGCTTTAGAAGAGAAAACGAGCATGTGTGGTTGTTGAGCAGCTCCTGAAAAAGCATGGAGAGGGTGAGGGTGCTGGGAAGGACTATACTGCCATGGAACTGGGAGTCAGGAGATGTTCTGCTTTCAGGTCTCCAGGTGATCCTGGTTACCTTCTCATCTCTAATCTCTCAGCTGGCTAGGTGCTCAGTTTCCTGTAGTCTTGTCATATGTATGTCCAAGACTGAGCAGAGGAGGTCTGGAACATGGCAAGGCAGTGCCACCTTAACAGATATGAGGACGAGAAGTGCTGGAGCAGGCCAGTTCTGAACAATATGTCATTATTTTCAGTCTGGAAATTCCTGAGGTAAAAATCTCAAGACTACAGGGCTGCTCTGGGAAGACATTCCCATGTACCCTACGTTTCCTCTGTTTTTTCTTTTACCTGTTCTTTGCCCCTGCCAGGAACAGGATCTAGGACTCCACAGACTTCTGATCTGACCTAGTGTAGCTGTTCTTATGTTCTTGTGTTTTGTTATGTTAACTCTCTCTATTTTCAAAATGTACTGGAGAGGGGGGAAGAGGTACTTTAAAGTCCATTCATTCTTCCTAGGTTACAGAAGGAGACCCAGGGGAGGTCAGGGGTTTAACAAGTAGATATTGACTTAACACAGACAATGAAGTCAGCAATATTCCTTACAAGACTTACTTATTAGTTGCATAAACCTTATTATCTTTCAACTAGATGGCTTTATATCTAATTTACTATCTGATAAAGGGATAGCCTGAAAACCAGTAGTTACTCAGTATGCTGCTTATGATACCCTGCTTTTAGTTATACTATAGCTTATCACTTGAGTTTTTCATTTGTCATAGACAAAAGAGGAAAGATAAAGTTCTTGCTTCAACTTTGCTGTATTTTAAAGAGAAGATGATGGGAAATTCTTCATTACTGACTTGGATGAGAAAAAGGGCAGTTAGGAATCACATGGTGGACAGAGGAAAGCCTTACAGAAACAGGCCCTATCCTGAGTTAATATGATGTCATGCTGATTATGAAATTGCAAATTTTGTGTATAAAAGAGAATAACTTGTTCCACAGAGACACACTTTGCTTTCTGACATCACAGTCTTTCTTCGGACATCAGTGCAGGATCTATATGCCTCCTCTTGAGCGCACACCAAGTTCCACACTCAAGCTTGAAACCCCTACCCTCCCACAGTCTAGACTCTGGGACACTTGCCCACAGGGGGAATAACTCAGGTTATTAGAACTAGGGGGAATAAATAAGGTGGTGCTGGCTCAGCTGAGCTACCAGAGTGCCATCCTTGCCATCCTGTGATATCAAGAGAGCTGATGTCAAGCAGGAAAGTGGGATGGCCTTCTTTCTTCCAGTGCTGCATGCATGCAGCAATTAATTTTGAAGCTTTTAGGCAGCTAATTGCTGATGTTCTTTAGCTGGCAATAATAATGCATAGTGTAGGTCAGGGAACACACTGTACCTTAGTCCACCTTCCCTTGCCTGAGGCTTCTCTCTGAAAAGATCAGGTTTCCTCATACCCAGAACCTCACTCAGACAAGTACTCATTCATCACTGTGTACCCTGGAGTTTCAGACCCTGCCACTGACACCTCTACACCTCCCCAGCTTAGTGAGAATTAGCAGCAGTTAATGAGTGCTCACATCCTGCCATTTTTCTGCCAGACTTGGCATTTTGGCTTAAAACACCTCCCACCAAGGCTGCTATGCATTACATGTAAACAGGTGCATTTTCCCATGGTTTCACTCTGGGAGCAGCAAATTCCATCAGAAGGGAGGAGAAGACAGTTGGATATTTTTTATATCTTGCATTGCCATGGCAGGATTCCACAGAAATAATTTTGGGGATTAAACTTCCTGGAAAAGGAGTGTCCCTTAATATATGCGTGTGGATGGTATGAGGAGGCACTTACGTGACTTTGGTTCTTCCATTATTTGTCTTTTGAATTACTGGCTTTATAATCTTATTATCTGCAGGTCCTGTGTTATTTTATTTCCTTATGAAAAAGGAACATAACGAGAAAGGTGCTAATATCTCATGACCTAATTTAGCTGGAGCCATGCTCTTCTTTAGCATCACAATGGCTACGTCAGTGGAGAATTCCCAGGCCTAGAGATTTGTCACTCCTATATTTAGATTCCCAGTAATACTTATGTATATTGCACAAAACCAGTCCCACATCAGCTTTCACAGCAGTCTGGGTGGAATTGCTCTCTATTCTGCTCAAGCCTTTTATCCTTGAAAGAAAAAAAAAAAGACAAGGGAACACTGAAACTCACATTTTGTTTTTTTCTTTTTCTTTTTTTTTTTTTTTTTTTTTTTTGTTGATTCACCTTTCTGATAGTGGTAGGTTGTGCACACTATCACCTTCTCTCTATTCCAAAATGAAAATCAGCTGGCTTTTGACATTTCTGATCAGGTTTAGGAGTCAGATAGGTGCCAAGTTTCGCTCTTCTTAGTATTATGCAACACTCCTACAGAGCCCTCAAGCAGAACATTAGAAGCCTACACAACCTTAAGCTGAAAACTAGAGGTGTTTGTACAATGAGGCAGCAATTTTGAAGATTATGCCCTTGAACATCAGTGCTTCTTTGTGGATGGGTCAGAAAGTTTTCATGTCCTTTTTCCCAGTACCGCAAGCCAGATCCTGTCTAGAAGCTGCACATCGTAGTATTAGGCTGGGCCAAAAATTCCTCACTAGTGACAAGACGTCAAAGTCAGGCTCAATGCCACGTTGTTGCAACTGGACTTAAACATGTCTGTTTTCAGGGAACCTGCACAGAGCAGAAGTAAGATGGTGGTGTCTGCCCCAACCTCCTGCATCTTCTTCACTTTCTTCTGAGGGTTCTGCCCTGAACTGACTTTGCTTGCGCTTTCTGACTGGTACAGAATTCCATTCAAACATCCTGGATTGAAGAATTCTGGCAGTAGGATTGTCTGTTCTGATAATTAGATAAAAAGAGCAGTCCTGTCTTCTTTGTTTATTCTCTGTTGATAACTCAGACCCCAGAATGGGTAAAAATGTGAGAGGTTTAGAGGATCCGAAGATACAGATTGCATTGATTTGATCCCAAGTGATCACAACTTATGTCCTTCTCAAAATTCCATAAACACTCCATTCAAAGAGGAAATCATAATTATATTTTCCTCTGCCACAGCTGTGCTTTTAGTATGCTGATGGAAGATGTGTTGGAATTTTGACTTATATTCTAGTTTGAAATAGATACATCAGTTTATACAAGGCAGTGATTCGACTGGAAAACTCCTTACCACACCCAAAAATAAATGAAATGAGTAATTACAAATATTCTCTTTAATCATGGAAAAGAGCCTTATATCCAAATTTATGCAGACTCCCTTAAAGACATGACCAGGTTTTCCTTTCATCATCATCAGATTTGCTTTGTGTGTCTCAGTTAGCTTCTTTTAAGTTGCATGACTGGTTTATGCTAGAGTTACAGAGAGATCTTGCTTCCAGGCATCTCAGGAAATCCCACCCTCTTCCTCATTTTTTGTGTCTTTTGTTATTTCTCATATGAGCTAGTATCATAAATATTTAGATGGAAATGGCTAATAGGAAAATTGTATGTTTTTTAAATTCAGTGATCCATTAAATAGGTTGTAATAATATCAATAAAAGTTTGAAATATTTAATAACAAGAATAAGACATATAGGTTGCTTGATTTGCTACCAGACTCTCAGGAAATATTGTTAGTGGTTCATACACTATGGGTTCCTCAGCACCCTCAAAGAAGAGCCTCTGGGTATGGGGGAGGGAATCAACCAAATAATGTGTAAACAATGTGCTGTTCAAGAAAATACAGCTGGGTTTTTTGAAAATGCTGTTCACTGTGTGCTTTTTTTATCATCACTATGGAAGGTTTAGAATTTTTCCAATACGCAATAAGACAACTAAGCACATTTTGCATTTCTAATAATTTACACTTGTGTTGCATATAACATTATGGATTGCAGTGTCTTTTACTAGAATTCACACTCTCACAAATTGGAAATTCAAGATGAACAGAGTCACCTTCTCCAAGGCAAAGTTCCCTCATATCTCAGAGACTGGGGAAGATGTTAGTTTAATCAAATTACATCAGGAGACAAAACCAAGTGGAAAAGTTTGGTTAGCAGCATCTCCCTCTAGAACCCTTCTCTTCCTTCACTATATAGTGAATTTAGGAATTGCTTAATTAGATAACTGAAAGTTAGATAAAGTTAGGGTCCTAATGTACATTGCAGGTCTCCTCTTTATCCAACTAGGAAGAATTGAATATTTTTCAGGACAGGTGAAGACACTCAAAGGCCTGTTATGTGTTTCTACAAAAATTTCCTTTAATAAATGTGAAAATCTTCCCTACCTTGGTCAGTGATATATGGGCCAAACTGACTAAAACATTTTTGTAATGATCAGTCTGCCTATATCATAGAATCATAGAACGGTTTGGCTTGGAAGGAATCTTAAAAATAATCTCATTTCCAGCTCCCCTGCCATGGGCAGGGGCACCTTCCAGTAGAACAGGTTGCTCCAAGCCTCATTCACCCTGGCCTTGAACATTTCCAGGGATGAAGCATCCCCAGCTTCTCTGGTCAGCCTGTTCCAATACATCACCACTCTCATTCCAAGGAAGGAATTTCTTTCTTATACCTAATCTAAATCTTCCCTCTTTCAGTGTGAAGCCTTTCCCCCTTGTCTTATCATTACACATTGTCTCCAGTTCTCTTGTAGCCTCCTTTAGGAAGTCTGCAATGGGTATTCCCTGTAACCTTCTCTCCTCCAGGCTGAACAGCCCCAGCTCTCCCAGACTCTTTAGGAGAGGTGTTCCAGGGCTCTGATCACCTGTGTGGACTCCTGTGGGTTCATTTCAACTGCTTCAAGTTCTTCTTATGCTGGAGACCCCAGAGGTGGCCACAGTAGTCCAGATGGGGTCTCACAAGTGCAAAGTGGGAGGGAGAAACACATCCCTCAAGCTGCTGAGCATGCTTCTTTTAATGAAACCCAGCATCTGAGCCCAATGTCCTTGTTGGATGTTTGATCTTGTGACTTGTGAAAGGCAGAGGTAAAATGCCTCCATCTATGGTGGCCCCCAACTACAGAGATCCCCATGCTTGTTTTATGTACTCTAGAGGTGCCTTTATGCAAGGCAGGACCATGTCTGTCCATTGTTACAGCCATTTATGATATTTGATGAGATAGATCAGAGCTTCAGGTGGTACAGCTGCAGGAAGCAATAAACTAGTTCAACATTCTCCTAGCTCATATTAACTAGATAAGAGGTGCTCACATTAGCTGTACTGTACACCTTTTAAATTTGCAGTGGAGGAAGTGTGAGAACAGGGAAAGGAGAGATGCTTGATCTGCCCTACACCTTCCTTGCTCTTATCTCCTTGTGCAAATGATAGATGAAGTTACTATGCCTGTAATCCCTGCTGAGTGAACAGAAAAAAAGAATGAACAGTGTTTCCAAAACATTTGCAGCAAGATTGCATAATCCTTCTGCAGAGATCTGCAGGCTCCACCTGGTCAACTGTTTGTGCAGCTGTAGCTCTTCTTGGAGGTCTGGCCATGCTCACCTGGATTTTCTCTGACTTAGCAGGTGACACTTGCCACTAAGCACCATAGCTCCTATGTTTGACTGACTTATGAATGACTTTACTTACTTGAGGATGTACTCACCATGCGTAGGGTGGGACAATTAGCCCTCTGAAAACATTAATTTCTTTGGGTTTGTTCATCATGGGAGCGTTAAACAGCTGATGAGCTAGGTCTCCTATCCCTCAGACCACTATTTGTTTAATTGTCTCTTGGTATTTTCTATATATGATGAAACTGTCCTCTGTCCATTTAAAATTAATATTACATTAGCTGTTCAGTGTAGGAACTGGGTCTTGGTTGTGCCTTACACAGCTTAAGAGGACTTTGGGGCACAAAACCTGTAGATGTTACCTTGATAATAACCAGCCTTACATTTCATGGCACGTGTCCTGGTTTCAGCTGGGATAGAGATGATTTTATTCTTAGTAGCTGCTGTGTTTTGGGTCTTGTATAAGAATAAAGCTGATAATATGCTGATGTTTCAGTTGCTGCTAAGCAGTGCATACCCTGAGCCAAGGACTGACCCTGAGCTCAGTGTACTGGGCTCTGCCAGTGAAGGAGGTGCACCTGAAACCAGGAGGGAGTATGGCCAGGACAAATGACCTGAACGGGCCAGAGGGATATTCCACACACTAGAATGTCATGCTCCATGTATAAAATGGGGGAAGTGGTCAGGAGGGGCTGATCACTGCTTGGGATAGGGCTGAACATCAGTCAGTGGGTAAAGAGCAATTTTACCCTACATCACTTGCCTTTCTTGGATTTTATTCCTCTCTCTTTGTGCTTTTATTTACAATTACTATTATTATTATTATTATTATTATTATTATCATCATGATTTTCATTATTATTTTTATAGACAACTTTATTTCATTTATTAAACTGTTCTCATCTCAACACATGGATTTTACTTTTCAGATTCTCCTCCCTGTCTCACTGGGGGTGGGAGGAAGGGGTAGGAAATAGTGTGTGGCTATGCAGTACTTAGTTGCTGGCTGGGGTTAGAGCTCAACAACATGTATACACATCTATAACTGGGTACATCTTGCATATTTTGGAAGAATAAAAATGTCCATTAAGTTCAGTGGTGGACACTCAAGTCTGTTGATCAGGTTCAACTAGGTAAAAAAAAAGTTGAACATATTCACAGTGATTTAACTCCAGTAGCATTAACATGAGTGCACTGATGGAAAGAACAACCAGAATTAGACTATGTAGTATGATGCACTGCCCTTTCAGGCAGCTTTACAAATGGTGAGCCCTATATCTGCACAGAGTTTATGTTACATTTAGGCTCTTGTCAAGGAATCAAATCTGTGCGGGAAGTCTTTCATGGGTGCACAGAATTCTATTAATGACAGCAAGCAGGACACACATGTGTCTCGATAAAGGGTGGTGGTACATTTATTTATTTATTTGCAAAATGCCATCATTAGTCACAAAAATGTTTTATTTCCCGGTTGAAAGAAAGCAGCTTTCACACATTCTTCTGTGGCATTTCAAGACAGCTCTTATCAAACTGATGACACTAAGATAGTCGAGGGTCAGATGGAAATTATGTGCCTGGAGTTTTGCCAGAGCTATTGAATCACATGCTTGGTTCCTTCTAAAAGCAGTTGGGATCTTTGGAACCTTGTTCCATTAAAGCTATACTGGCCATTAGCATGGTGCTCACTTTTCACAGCCAGCTATGAAATAGGTGGAAATCTTCTTTGTTGTGGCCTTCTTTATCAGTCATGTGTCTGGAAATTCAAGGGAAGCAGAGATAGTCCTCTATTCCTCCATCACAAACAGGTACGCTGTAACATAGGGCACCTGTGGCTCTACTTTCTAGTTTATTTCAGATAAGAAACCTATGCTCAGAACCTCCTTTTGACAGCCCAGTCAAAAGGAAGAAACCCCTTTATTGACAGCACATTCCTGTGTGCTAATTAACTGATAGGCAGAGGAGGTAGAAACTGTCCTTGTACCATCCTTTAGTCTGTTGGTGGTGCAAATCTGAGATTCTTACGCATCATGGCAACAAGTGGAAAAATATAGTAGAAAGAGGAGCATACTTTCTGTGCTGACTTGCAAGCGTGGCAAAGATCTGACTTGTTTGTAAAGCCTCTGCCAGCACAGTGGCAGCTCAGTGAAACTGGGCTGCTGTAGTAAGTGTGATTATTTGCAGCCTGTGTATGCCCTTGTGTGCCTCTGTAGCCCTCCACTGGGGCTGCCAAGGTCTTTTCTTTGCAGCACCCCTTGTTCTCCCCTCTAACAATAGCCTCACTGCGTACCTTTGGCTGGCACCTCGCTTGTGACTGTTAGGCAGGGCACTGTTTGAAATTAGATACAAGAGGCCACTTTCAGAGTGAATGCTAAGCCTGCAATCACAAATTCAAACCTACAAAACCACAGCTGCAGCATGGTTATAATGGCTTCTCAGAGGTGTTCTTGCAGCAGAGTGATGACTGATGTGTGGAGTAGGTAATGTCATACCTCTAGCTCTTCATTTGTGGTCTCAAGCTGTGATCAGACATGTTATACCAGATAGAATTGAGCCAGAGTAAGAAGTTATCCTCCCTGCCTGCTTGACCTGATTCTCCTTACTACTCTGGGTACTCTTATCCCTATACCTCCTGAAATAACTGCTTATGTGGTCCCTTCCTACCCTAAGCTTCCCTCATTTCCAAATGGGAAGGATGTTTGAACTTAATAATGTAAGCTACATTTATTTATTTATTTATTTATTTATTCATTGATTAACTGTTTTTCTGAATGGTGTGTTTTTGGAAGGTGTGGTTTAAGGTTGGTCTATACCAGTGGGTTGTTGAGAGTGATAACACCAAATTACACTCCCCAAGTGAAGACAGACCCACTTTCACCACTAACGTGGCCAGACACTCCTGCTGCTCCTCTTGTGCTAGACTCAGGTGCTGATCATATACATACATGAACCTTTTGCTAACTGAATGAGCTGACTCAGCTCTCCAGAAGGATAAGGTGAGCTAGAACTGGTGAAGGAAAGGACTGGACTGTGCAGTTGGGGCAGAGATAAAAGACAGCACATGTCTACAGATGTGAGCAAATGAAGCAACCCTGGGAGCTGTAGGGAGCAATTCTTGTACAGTTCCACTGCTAGATCTGAAGGGGTGACAACTTCAGGATATGGGAATAGACTGATGATGGGCTGATGACCCCCTACTAGGGGTTCTGGTTGCCCAGCAACTTATTAAGGTGTTCAGTGAGGTAGAGATCACTAAATGCAGCCCTTTGAGAAACTAGCCGGGAGTTTGTAGCTTCTCCAGCCACAGCTGGAAATACAATCTGCATTTGGAACCACATGAAGTTGTTTGGTTAAAGCTCTTGAGCATGCTTCATTGGAGGAGTGCCTCAACAGTGCCTGCTTCTTTGAGGTCTGATGGGATTCTGGTGGGATGAGGACATGCATCTATTGCTGGGTCTGGCCTGGGTCCTCTCCCCATGCCAGGTGAGAGTGGCTTGGCAGACAGCTGGCCCAGTGAATTGCAAATACGAACTGTCCTGCAAGTTATGATGAGCCTGAAAGGGAGGAATGGTAAACATGGGATTTAATTACAATATTTGAATTGTTTGCTTACCTGTGCCTTTCATTGTCAGACTCCCCACTCTCCTAGAGAGGAATGGGGAGTTATCCATGATCCGTGCAGCACACTTGGCAGGGCAGGTGTCTATCTGTGTGCCACTGAGTGGCAGATAAACATCTTTGCTCTTCTAGCTCAAGCGCAGGTAAATGAGAGGACTAAGCTCTGATTTTTCCTCTATTTTCAACTCAGGCATGTCTTTGTAACCTGACATGATCCCATTTATACACAGAAATGCCAGCTCAGCAGTGATGAGCAGCATGATTTCCCACTCTCCTTGGTGCTTAAACTGGGACATTTTGTTACCAGTGATTAGGCCATTAACTCACCAACTCCAAACAAGACTAAGAATGAATTAAATGCTGTGGGAAAGATGTGTTCAGTGACGTTTTAACACCACTCTGTTCCTCAGGGCAAGATCCATAAATGTCTTGGATGTAGCCAGAAACCTGTTCAAATAAACCCTGACCCTAGGCACTTCATTGGTGAAAGTATTGTGCAATTGCACCTACTCTTTCTGTCAGACTTTTCAGACATCTCCTGTGTAGTCTCACCCTTCATAGGAGCTTAGAACTACAGTAGCTATAAAACTTGAGGAGTAATGAAGCTCATCCCTAATTGAAATGAACACCTCAGATTATATGTTGGAGCTTCCTGTTTTATTAGAGGCTGTTCCCTCCCCCTGTGTTGTCATTGAAGAGGTTACACCATGGATTTGCAACTTCCCCAAATAATGAGGACTTTCTGGTAGAAAGACCTGGACTGGAAGAGTGAGAAGCCTGAGAAACTTGACATCCCAAACACCCCATCTCCCACACAGCCAGGGTGTGTGCGAGCCTGGAGGATTTCCGCAGAGGGAGGTGGTGATAAGGCAGTCCCAGCTGGTGTGGAGCCGTGAGATTCCTTCAGCAGAGAGTTTCACTGATCCCTGCCCGAGATCACTGCCCATGAGCCAGCCCAGTGGGGAACACGCCTGGCCCTTCCAGCCCCAGTGCAGGACAAACTGCTGGTGCAGCTGTAACCTCAAACCCATCAGTCCAAAGTGGGATGTGGCTTGAACTCATGGCTCACTTCTGTGTCCACCATGCTCTTTGGGGAAAGGAGGGCAGCACTGCAGTCCCCATCCAAGATTTTCTATTTCTTCAGTTTTACAGCTTTTCTCTTCCTTAAAGAAAGCTGATGAACCACATTCCTTCCATAGGTCCTGACACCCTTCTCCCAGCTGCTCTGGCCTCCCCTCACCCTCTGGCTGCTGTGGGGGGGTGGGCTCTGTGGGGGCCCATGGCTCTGTGTACCTCTCCTGTGACAGACACCCCCAGAACATGGGGGCAGGATAATAAAGTAATGGAACTATCATCAAGGCTGGAAAAGACCTCCAAGGTCATTGAGTCCAACTGCTAACCTAGCACTGCCAAGGAAAGCCAGCTCCCCATCTCTGTCAGCTGCATGTTGCCCTTTCAGGATTTATTTTGCGCCACTTTTGTAATTAAAATGTGTTAGAAAGGATGTGCAGGCTCCTTACTTTTTGCAGAAGGGCTTGGCTTTTTTCCATGTGTTCATATTGTGGGCTGTGTGAAGGAAAGCAGAGTGGAGTCTGCTGTGATCTCATGCTTGGCTTTCACCAGCTTGCCTCTAGAGACACACAAAATTTTGGCTAGCAGGGGCTTTACAAAATCTTGAAGATCTGTAAAATGTTCTATAGAACAGGGAGCATGGAGATGTGATGCAGCAGTTCTCAGCTTCTTATCTGAATTTTGTAGCTGAACCTAACTTTTGGGTTTAGGTTCAGTACGCCCATCTGGGAAGTGGGTCCAGGAATGCTAAGGTGGGTTTCTTCTTCTCAGCTTGTTCCCACTTCCACAGCTTATCTTGTAGGAGATGTGGGGAGAGATCTTCACCAAACAACAGGCCAGACTGTTCCCATTTCTGTAGGTTAATGTGCTCACAGACTCGCTGCAGCAGGGGTGGGAAAGTGACCTCCAACAGGGTTGGTCTTCAGCTGGCAATAGGCCTCTACAAAGGAAATGGCTCTGCACAGTGCATCATTTTACTGTTTCTTTGCAGTGACATGGGTTTGGCTGATATGATGCTTACAAATTAATTTAAGTCTCAGTCATAGAAACACTAGGAAAGCCTTAGATAATGAAGGCAACACAGCCTCTCTGCCTCCTGTGGGTGGGTGGAAAAAGAGAACCTTGTGTTTCCTCACACTGCGATCAGTGACATTCAGAGGGTTTTAATGAGTTACACAGAGAGTTAGGAACAAAAACAAGGCAAAAAAAACCCCCACAAACCTCACCCTTCTGTGAAAGCAGAGTCACAACAACCTCTTGAATCTAGATAGTCAGGACTGGAAAAGAAAATGGCCTCACCCATAGTTTATGGCTCACTATATAGCCACAGAAGCTTTGCTGCTTGCAAATACGACCCTTAGTGGGTTATTAACCTGAGTCTCAAGAGGCTCACGTTAACACATTCATCTTGTTAATTAATTAGCTGAAATATGCATGCCTTCCTCAGATGCTAGCTTGCAAAGGGTAACATGAATTTTGATTATACTTAATCCCATATGAAATACAACAGACGCTCACACTATGTAAACACTGACGGGCAACTTAGAAACCTCTGTGATCCAACAGGATCTGATCACAAGTGCTGGTGTCTGGCAATCTGAAAAAATATTTCAACACAGAACTGCCACGGTATTAAAAACAAAGTGGTGTTTGTTTCATCATAGGCTTGTTTTTGGCAGCAATGGAAGCAGTTGTAATACTAATGCCAGTCAGGCAGTCATGTTATAGAGGCATTATCAATACACTTTTCAAACTTTCTTTGTGGAAGAGATATAAATTTATTTGCATCCAGAAGCCTACCATCCACAAAGCTGCTATAAAGCCTTGGCAGTGAATAGCTGACTTCGAATGGCCTGCTACACACCTTTCCCAAACATTTGATATGCAACAGGTGAATGTGAAAGGCTTATCAGTCCAACCCAGTGTTATTTCCTGTCATAACTTTGCACAACAAAGGAAGTTTCTGTCCTTACTAAGCTTTGGTGTTGCGCTATGCACTGAGGTTCCTTCATAGAAACCACTTTAATCCTTGGGAAGCCGAAATCACAGAGAAAGGGACAGGGATATTGCTTCTGCAAACTGCAATTTTATTAGCACCCAGCCATATCAAAGTGTGTGGGTGCAACATGGGAGGCAGCATGAGCAATGGAGGGATGCTTGCCCAGACTTCTGTTTCAGCAGAATACAAAGAGAGCCTGGACTGTGTTTCCAATGTCATATTTTAGTTTCCCAGTGCTATAAAACAGGGAAAAAAAGAAATTCTGGGACTTATATTTAAACCTATTTGGTTAGAATTTCTTTTAGGGAGAGATCTTTTGAGGAAGATGAAAGGATGATGTATTGACCACTAGGCCACCAGAAGAATTTTCTGCCTCAGGAAACTGCTGTGACTTCATAGTACAGGTAGATGGGTTCTGCAATGCTCTTTGTATTTGGCATAGGCATGGCAGGGAGGAAAAAATTAATCCATTTAAAAGAGACCTGAGATCTGCTGCTTTCATGTGAATGTCCAATGCAGAAAGAGAGCTGGGTTTCTTGTGGTTTCGTGACAATAGAAATGCACTTGCTGAACTTGTCAGCTCCCAGATCTACCTTGAAATGCTGCTAGGGCTGACAGGATGCTGCTCATCCTCTTCCCCACCAACCCCCTCTGATGGAAGTGGGAACACACTCTTGTTCCTTATCCTCACCTGTAACCAGAGGCTGGGAAGAGGTGGAGAGTAGATCCTGACCCCATCTCAAATAGATAATGGACATAAAGTGGCACTGGAAGCCAGTACAGCAAAGACTAATCAAAGCATGTTGGTCCTTGGCTGTTCCTTGTCCTGTCCTGAGGTGATGAGAGGGCTGATGTCCCTGTCCTGCCTTGTGTCCACTGGGTCATCCTCCATCATAGAGCAGAGCAACTGAGAGATCACAGCCTCCACAGGCCTGTTATGGTGTGCATATGCCTTTAGCTGTGCTGGAGGAAAAGAGATGTAAAAGAAGGGGAAATAAGTCTTCTGGAGATCACAGAGGCATAGAATTACAGAATATCCTTAATTTGAAGAGAACCATAAAGATGATCAAATCCAACTTCTGGCTCTGCTCAAGACAGCCCCAAGAACCACCCTATGTGCCTAAGAGTGTTGTCCAACACTTTTCCTAATATCCAACTTAAACTTCTCCTGAGGCATCTTCGTGCCCTTCCCTGGGATCCTTTCACTGGTCACCATAGAGAAGAGATCAGTGCCTGTCCCTCCCCTTTCCCCCATGAGGAAGCTGTAGACAGCTGAGATCTTCCCTCAGTCTCCTCTTCCCCAGGCTTCTGATGCCTTATTTGTGCGGTGCAACTCAAAACCACTCAGTGTTCGTGAGCATAAACATAAATTTAACCACATATATTTTTTTAAAATGTCAAGGACTTGGGCTGAGTCACTTTGCTGGATATTAGGCAAAATGTGGGAAAATTTGACTGAGGGAGGAGTCTGTAAGAAATTATGTGCAGATGTGTGCACATATAAGCCTATACGTGTAAGCCCTTGAGACACAGTGCTTTATGCAAATGTAGAAAGAGGTGTCTTCTGCAAGGGGTTTTATTCTTTCAAATGAAGTAAATGACAGTGTATGCTAAATGGAGGTCTGTCTGCACACACAAATTGTTACAATTTAACTAAATAGGTTTCTAAATTAATTTAGTTTAGTCAGTACAACCCCTTTAGTATCTAACATTGATTCAGTTTAATTGAGTTTGTTCCCAAATTAAGCTAAATCAGCATAAAGTGCTCATCAACAAATTTAAGCATTAAGGGCTGGCGATTTCTGCATGTAAGCCAGGCCTGGGTGAGCTGGGAGGGGATCCTGATATTCCCAGTGTCCCCGTGTCCTCTGATGGTGAAGTGACCAGGGAATGCTGCTCTAACCTCCTTGGTGGGGGTGACTTGGGGACAGTCACCTTGAGGAGGACATCAGGATCTTGACTTGTTCTTGGTCCTAAACAGGGCTCTTAATGTGCGACTTTGTAATATCATTAGAGGTCAAGGTCACTTGAGAGCTTCTTCCATGACAATTATGTGTCAAATGAACAACAAAAGCTTCTATTGCAAGACATTGGTAGTGGATTTCAACCAGAGAAATATAGTCATAACTTAAAGCACCCCAAACCCATTTTAGAGGAGAAAGTAGCACAAATTCTGTTGTTTTTCTTTAGACCTGGAAAATAAAATTTGTAAAATCATCAGCTGACAATATCTCCTTTATGTTCAAGGAAACATAAAAGCATTGCTCAAGAAAAAAAAAAAAAGTAAAGTGCAGACAGAGCTGGCTTTTCACTGTATTATTTCCTCCAGAAGTTTTTCTTGGATATTGCTATAGTATATATTAATAATGGGACAATATTTCTTTATAGGGTGTATAATTCAATGAAACATATTAACAAGACAGTCACTTTAAAACAAACATATTCTTCATATCCAGTGTCAGAAAAGGTTTTGTTTTGTGGGTGAATCGAATATGTGTTAGCCAGAAGCTGACTGTTAACCAGAGTAACATAAAAGCTACTGTAAATGGTACTGGAAAACCAAGGGAATAAAATCCCCTCCTTATTCCCCAAGAAATGTCGATTCATTGTGTTGGCTTTAAGGCAGAGTACTACAATTCAGCCCATAGGGTAAGTGGATGTGTCTGTAATAGGTCATTTGGCTTCATATGAATGTTCCCACTTCCATCCTTTTTTTTTTTTTTAAGTGAAGTAGGATTTCTGTCTGACAGGTCAGACTGGAAGTGAAAGAAGAGATCAGCAAAGGGGAATGAGCTCTGTTTTTACACCAAAGGCTTTATGGGCTTTTATAGCAGGAAAGTCTCTAAGACTTTGAGGACTTCAAGAGATCATGAAGGCAGGACAGCACCAGAACTGCCTCTTCAAGGGCCCCCTAAATGGTTTCACGTCAGGCACGTGTTGTGGACAACAGAAGGTCCTTGTTTAGTAATGAAGAAAAAGCCAGCAGTTTTGCTTCTCCTCAGCCAGATTTTTAAGCCATAATTGGATCTTGTAACACTGCCAAGGTAAAGGCAGAGGGCCACGACAGGGAAGCCTGACACTGCAAGTGAACTGAAACTAAATATAGTTCTCATGCAGTTAAAAAAAACACACATCAAAGCCCAGAGAACCCAGCCCCATCTGAGACTCTTGCAACGGAACAAAATGAGAAAATGACGATGATAACATATGGATTTTACTGTGGAGCTACAGGCAGGCAAATGAAATAATCTGAGTGGCTTTGACTCGTTGTGATTAAAGATCATTACACACCAAGCAATCCAAGACAGAATCCAAAACCTGGCTTCTGAGAATGCTCCTGAGCAGAGGGGGCTGGGCGAGCCCCATGCAGGCACAGGGACAGTGAGTGCTGGGCATGGCCATGCTTGGTGAGAAGCTGGTGTATGTGTCTCTGCTGGCAGGCCAACACGGTTTGGGGCTGCACAGGAGGATCCTGTCAGTGCCCCTGTGGTAGCAGACCTGTTTCATGATGGCTGTTTCAATTGCTGGGCATCTGCAAGGCTCCTTTCCAAATGACAGTCTGGCATGTCTGCTGCCATGCCTCCTTGAGGGTGGCAATGCCAGCCTGTCCTGGTTCCACTCAGTACAGGATCAATTTTTGCAGTAGCCAGGAAGAGGGAGTAACCAGGAAACCTGGGTTATTCTGTACCACATCACATCATATTCCAGGAATGTGGGAATGTGTGCCTTTGTGTTTGGGGTAGCCTGACAAGTGAGTGGTTGGGTGTTGTTGAGGGTGACAACCCAAAAGTGAATAATTAATTTCTTGTACACAACAGTATTGTTTTTACAGTTTATTTTCTTATTTCATTGCTCTTTCCAGTAAATTATTCTTGCCTTAACTCATGATCTATACCTTTTGTATCTCCCAAGTCTCCTCTCAAGCCTGCCACATGGGAGGGGGGAGTGAGCGAGATGTGCATAGTTCAGAGTGACTTTGGTGGGTGCACTAATTTGGAGAATACCATTTCTAAACTCCAAGATGGTATGGTTCTTGCTGCACTCTGAGTGGTTTGTCTTGGTATTTGCTAAGTCGTACCAAAGTACCAAATGTCTGTAGCAAACTCAAGCAACATGTGCAAAAGGCAGAGTGCTGTGAATATGGACTTGGCTATTTTGGTTATAATCTGAAAACAGATGGAAACAATAGTCAGAGAGAGGGGTAATTTTTCCTGATGTTAAGGGGTTGGACTAGTCAATGTGCAGACACTTCTAGCCCTACACACCACAATGTTCGGATGGCCCTCTAAGGCCAGGTTAATTCTGAATTTGGAATTTGGTTGGCACCATTACTCAAACCAGAAGTTATCTGGCACATGGGAGTCTGAATAGAGTCTCAGATAGCTCTTCCCCTCACCCAGATGATATGCGTTCCTCACCTTAGTAAGGACCACAAAAGTGGAAACAAAATAAAAATTAAAATGAACATCCGAGATATTTTCCAGCGTGGGAAAGCAAAACTATTAGAAGTGGGAAGCTTTCAGAGTGTTTTGCATTCAAATTGCACCTTTTATCCTAAGAGATCAAGTACTTCATGCTCAACAAAACCATTTCTGGGGTGGAGCACAGTAGAGGAAGATCAAATATATCTAAAGACACAGGGCCAAAAATGCTCACAGGAAAAGTGAGCTTCTCTAAAAAGCCATGAAAGCAGTGGCATCTAGAAAACCTGTAGAAGGTACAAACTGTGAAGATCACCTTAATGTATTGAAGTGGAAAATAGAAGTGATTTTAATCCAGTGAGAACTGCTGTAGATATTTTCCCTGCCAGGAAGGCTTCCAAATCCTCTTCCAAGAGATGCAGGAGATTTATACTGAATGTGAAAGGTCTGTCTGGCCAGAAGGAATTGCATGCTTGACTTCTGAAAAGAAACACTAAGGAAATAGAGTTTTCATAAAGAAAGCATCTGTTAGCTTTCATTCTTCCCTTTCATGGGAAAAAGTGTGTTTGGAAAAATGAGGTTTTCTTCATATAGTCAGTGAGGTGCTGCAGCCCTTTAGCTTGCTCCTTCTCTCTAATATACAAGGGGATTCCACTGTCATGTTGATGTTAACCCAGGAGAAACCTGTATGTGTGGGTCCATCCAAGAAATTATGCAGCCTCTTTGTTTACCTGTTGCAATGCAGGATTTCCAGCTTTCCAGCAACCTACATGCCAAAACTAAGGGTGTTGGGGTTTTTTGTTTGGTTGGTTGGTTTTGTTGTTGTTGTTGTTTGGTTTTGTTTGGCTTTTGTTTGTTTGGTTGCTTTTTTTTGATTGCGTTTTGCATTATCCTCACATGCAATTTTTGGAGACCATGCCCTTCCTACATCCTTTCAGGAGCGGGACTCAGTGATCTTTGTGGGCCCCTTCTGATGCAGGTTATTCTGTGATTCTATGTCTTACCAAAAATTTTTACGTAATTTAATCCAATAAACTTTATCCATTTCATCCCTAAAAGAAAATAATTGAAGAAATGTAATATGTTGTATAATATGGAGGCAGAACTACAACCAGAATGGCAGTCTTGTGGGGCACACCATAGGAGCTGAGGAATGGTAT
Source organism: Cinclus cinclus (assembly GCF_963662255.1). NCBI lineage: Eukaryota > Metazoa > Chordata > Aves > Passeriformes > Cinclidae > Cinclus > Cinclus cinclus. The sequence goes on along the minus strand of NC_085046.1, from coordinate 141,885,485 downwards.
GGAAGATTAGTCCAGGAGGTATGACTGAGGACAAGGGAGGCACTGAGAACCAACCCCTAGTGTTTGGGAAAGAACAGGAGAGAGATCATTTGAACATTTCTGGTAAAGGAAGAAAACCAGGGACAATAATCAGAGATTTTTATTACTGATCAACTCACTGGGACAGGAAGTGGCTATTTTTTTCCCCCCAAGAAACAGGAAGAGACACCAGTATGACACTCAGTAGTAAGATGTGATAATTGCTATGACACCTCCACCAAGAACAACACAGCTAGATATAGATGATCTATTATGTTCCTGAATGTGGTGAAGATGATGCTGTTTCATAAAGTGTGAGGAGATGTGCAAGGGAACAGCTACCTTAAATCTGTTTCTGACTAGTAGAGAACAGCCTGACAATATAAAGATTGGGTAGTTATTTGGATGAAAGCAGGCATTAAATGATAAAGTTCATTATTCCAAGGGAAAAAGCTAGACCAGCTGAATATGGATAATGACTCCAAAAAAAGTAGACTTCAGCAGACTTGGGGAACTGGTAAGTAAGGTCTCTGAGGAAAATAATCTTAGGGATAAAGGAATGCAGGAAAGCTGGCAGTTACTAAGCCTATTTTAAAGGCAAATTCTTCTGATGCAGAAGGCATTGGAAACAGAGTGAGAGACCTGTATAATTGCCTCTAGAGCTCTTCAAAGACCTGGAAATGAAAAAAGACTTTACAAATGGAGAACGCAGAGACCCTGAGCAGAATTTCCACTGGCTTACTTTCCCTACCATAAGGTGAGGCTAGAAAGGGAACAGTCCAAAGAGTGGCTTAGAAGAGCCCTGGCTGAATATGCAGCAGAGTGGGTGCTCTGTGTTTTATGAGAGTGCACTGTGTGAGCAATGGCTTGCTGAGCTCATGCCTGAGTGTGGCACAGTGCCAAAGGAGGCATGAACAACCTGAGGGTGAAGTGGTGATGCAGCATCCAGAGACAGTCGTGAGAACCTTGTGTGATTGGCAAAAAGCACTGCAGCTTTTGGCTGTCTAGTATAATAATGGACTTTGCTTTCCTCTGCAATTTGTGCCCCAGCTTTTACCCTTCAAGGGGCCAGTGTACTAAAAGAGGGTCTCAAAGTGAATTTGAAATAGGAAGGCGATTTCCCATGTTTGCTGCAGTTACATTCCAGGTCAGTAGAAGAGAGTGATTTGCAGACTCTGTCTAATAGGAATCTCAGTGTTTTGGAGGACAAACTGACTGTGCAGTGTTGCACACTTGGACAATACAAAGACAATTATCCCTGCAGCCCATCCCTGTAGTGACACAGAAACCACAGTAGTTCTGCAGCTGCCTCTTCCCACTGCTGGTGTGGAAGGTCACTGAAGGTTTTCCATGGGATAAACCCATATGTCTGTTCAGACACTGGGCATAGCCCATACAGGGTGAGGAGATGAGGCTGTAGCTGGTAGGTAGCAAAGTGAAGTTTCCTGATGAAAGTTACTGCAGTACAGGACAGAGGCTCTGAGATGTGCTGAGTGGCAGGGTTCTGTGAATGGGCCGTGAGACATCACAAGATGGGTAGAAAGCAGAGGCTTTTCCAGGAGTGGATGAGGGACCCTCTCTGCCATTTGAGATAGGGGCTCAGAGCAATTGTACATGCTGCCCCCTCTCTGTTTGAGCAAGACAGTTTTCTACACCCTTCCACTCCACTTCCCCAGGAATGAAGAAATAGAGGCACCTGATTAGTCCAGGAAAACGCAATCTCTTTGCTCTTTGCCACAATTCCAGCATCCCACAGAGGACCTCTTGCCCCAGCAGCATGGTGAGGGATGCCACCATGGCACCTTCACTTGAATAGCACTATGAGGGTCCATCTGTGCCTTAGTTAAAGCCATTATTCTTTCTGTTATACTTAAAGCTGTCCTAAAACTGGAGGTTGATCACAGCTCCCTAAGGAAGAGTTGGAGCCCTCCTAGTGGGAGGAGTCTCCACATCTGTGGGGTTATCCTGCACATCTGTGGGGTTATCCTGCAGAGAGCCCCCCTTGTGGGGAGAGAGATCTGGTAGCATTTCTGGTGCTTCACTGATGGAGAAGATACTGTAGGGGGTGAGGGAGCCCAAACCTACCCTTTTACTACTGTCAGTCTTGTGTTTAAGGCTGATGGTTTACATCCCAGGATGAATTGTTTCATTGTTAATGAATATGCCTGATGGAGCAGGAATGGGGAAGTGAAGACAAGTCACAGCTGTGTGAATGTACATGGGGAATCAGGAACATCATATAAGGTTCCAAAATAAAAAGGAGATGAAGGGAAGGGTGAATAAAAAAGCCAAATCAATTCTGACTGTTGGAAGGAGGTGAGGTGGGTGCCACTGACAGCTGGGGCAAGCCTGATGTCCAGGACTTGCAGCAGCCAGGCTATCTTTCCACAAATTAAACCCCCATGTAGGCAGAGCAGAATCCTTTTCCCAGGTCTAAAGAATTTGTTGAGGAGTCCTTAAGTCTTTCTGAATAAAGATTTACACCAGGAAATTTACTGGAATTTACCATAGGGACATAAGGAGAGTCATTAGTACAATTTTTCTTCTGGTTATCTTAAGGAGGAGTAGAATGGCCTTAATTTCTGATGCTTTCCCTGTTGCATATGACATTAAGCCATTGAATAAACAAGTGTTAAAGGATAATGAGCTCTTTATTCATTACCTGCATCCTTTGATTTGTGACTGATTTCCATCTGGCCTTCAGGAGAGCTCTCTATTGATTAGGGAGTATATGCTCTGCCAGCTTTAAGGACAGCAGGTCTAAGTGTTCTTTTAAACTAAGACTAATATGCTTGCCTTCAGGATGTTAAAGGTACAGTGTTAGGAACATGTTTTCTGTACACCGACACACAATTATTTTCCTCTCAATGTTCTTTTCTTGACAAGCAAGCTAAGGTCCTAAGAGTGCATAGTGGACATGATCTTTGGAAACTTTAAATGCCTGTGATCAGACATTGTAGGAATAGTAATTTCCTAAATATATGACCTGCTGAGAACCAAGTTTCCAGCAGTACTTGTAGATGTGAAAGACCTGAAAGTAGATGCAGAAGACCCTGACTTCAACAGGCAAAATACCCCTGGCAGAAAATCCCTGTAAGCCAGTACAGGAACAAAAGCATGTCAGAAATTCCCGTGGGCCATCCACCATCCTGCCTTTCCCCAGAACACAGATGAAGGCACCAAGCAGAGGTGCAAGAGCAATCCCAAATCCCACCAGGGGCTGACAGATCAAGAGGGCAGAAAGCATCTCCAGCAGCAAGAGGCAGAATCACTGCTGCCCCCACCACCTCAGGCAAGAATATTGGTCAATACTTATTAATAAGCAGGTAATGAGGTTGAAAAAACTCTGAACTAAGCCTCTGAACTAACTTTGAAATCTAAAATTCCTGAGGATTTTTCTGACAAACTTTGCAGCACTTTGTAGTTATACTACAAAATGCTTAGTTTGGCTTGGTTGCAGCAAATCCGAACTTTTTCTTAATTTTTGTTTTTATTTGATAAAACAGACCTCCAAATTTGCTAGTTTGTGCTGCTGTTTTCTCTGTTTAGTCTTATGCTTGATGTTTCCCATTTGTTTTTACTCGATCAGCTAGTATTAATGACAATAGAATTCAAGTGCACAAAGACTTTGTTATTGAATTTCAATTGAAATCTTTTAGGCAGACATAATAAGAACTTGTCAGTGTGTGTTAAACAGTATTGCTTGTTATGGTTTCAAATGGAATAAAGGACTGATGCAGATCCTTCAAGCTGACAAAATTTGTGACTTCCTCATCAAGAAAGGACAAGGATTTTTGAAATACTTCAATGAAAGCAAAGTTTCTCCTTGAGCCAAAGGCCATCTTAGCAGAGGAGCCTGAAGCATCGTGATCCAGCATGTCGGCAGTGAATGCACAGATGAAGCATTTGCTAGAAGCAAAAACCCAGGAAATTATAATTTTCTCTGTGCTTTGAATAATGAATGTTTGAAGCTTTAAATGCTGCGTGATTTTCTTGTGTTTTCGGGGTTGCAGTAAGGGAATATCCACTTGTCCTCTCCTTGAGTGATGAAATGGACTGTAACTCAAGACTCTGTCTTTTTTTAGACACTGAGTACTTACGGCACAGGTTACAAGATTAATGTGTAGATATGAAAGATTCTTAGTGTTGAAAGATGCAAAGGCTCTTAACATGCACTCTGTGCTTTGTACAGCTGCTGGTGTAAAGGATCGTTATGAGATGTAGGACTTCTCAGCAGTTCAGACAACATCTCCAAGACTTTTGCCTGACTCAGAGTGAGAGCAGAATCTTTTAGACTAAAGATAAATGACACTTGGGGTCATCAAGTTTAAACTTCTACAAATGGAGGAAATGCTGAGTTGTTTTAGTTTAATTCAAAAGTCAGAGCTGTTCAAGTTAAACAGTTTTGAGCTCTATGATAAACTACAAACACTGAGTAGAAAAGACCAAAGTCTGAAATTAGCTCCTTCATTGTATTTCTCCAAATCTGTGCAAGCCTCTGAATAAACAGGGCATGTGTTATTACTTTATTGTTAGACTTGGGCTGTTCAGGTTTCTGAGGAATGCTTCGCTCCATAGGTGGATGTTGTAGTGAAAAGGAAAACACTACATGTAGACTACAAAGAGTAAAGACAAATGATATGCTTCACGCTTTGAAAAATGTCATTATGAGTACTTAAACTAATTAACAAAATGCTGCATTTTATCCTGGCTGCTTAATATGTCCCAGAATGTTTAAGGTAGGTTTGATTCCCCAGAAGATACTGCAGAATGACACATTGTATAGGACACAAACACAGAAAAAAAACAGCTCTTAAAACACTTTTTTAGACTGACTTCTATTTTGGCTGGCTCTTTACAATGCTGGAAGACTCTGAATGCTCCAAGTCTATGCCAATACTAGTGAAGATCTATTTATGTAGAAGTTTCAGGACACCCAGCCATGATCCAAGGGGTCCTCTATCAGACTCAGGTGGTTTGATGCTGTGGTGGCTCAGCAAATGCTGGGACAATGATTCTTTGATCCTCACAATAACCTACATTTCTCTCTTCCCTGGCTTTCCTCTCATTGACATGTCTCTGCACCCTGCCAGCAATGATGCCAAGTACTATGACAGAGAAGAGGGGAAGGGCAGGCATCTCCTTCCTAGAGAACTTTGGCAGTGATGTGCTGGCACTAGATCAGCAAATGCATTCAGGGCTCCTGCTACTGAGCTGGTCAGCTATTACAAGAAGACAATTTCCTGCCAGACAAGAGAGTTTTTCTGAATTTAGGCATCTTAGCCTGTTATGCAACAGCCCCAACTAAATTACTATAATCTCAGCAATGTAATAGTCACTTTTTGGCATTTTAAGCCAGTGGTTCCAGCACTTAACAAGAAACACAACTAAGCACACCAGACCTCTCTTCTTTATGTGATAATTTGTCATTTAACCTCAGGTTGGCTTTTCAGAGCTCTTCAAGGTCATGCTTTGTTCACACCTCAAGACTCTCCTTTACTCTGGCATCTATTAAGCATTTGGTGGAGGAAAAACATTCCCGTGTTACAATAATGCTGCTCATCTTAATGTGTAATACTTTGCTTTCCTTTAACTAGTCTGCCAGTTCTAGACTGTGGACTTCTGGAGCAGGAACCATGCTTTTACAAAAGTTCTGACTTCCAAAACTGGACCATCCTGTTGTAAAAGACCTGGTCTGAAAGCTGCTATGGCATCAGCCATTTGTATACAATATTTAAAATTAATAGAATTTTTTTTAAAACTGAATGTATGTTTTAAACTTCTGCTAGAAATGATCTGTTGTTTGGCCATGAAGAACAGCTGTACATAGTATTTGTCTTCTAAGATATAGTATACATCAATAACTTTCTCCCTTTCAACTTGCATTTCTTCACCTGAAATTTACATTTATTGTAGCCTTTATTTTGAGTTTTGTAAAATATTGGAGCCTGAAACTGTCTAATCTAGCTGACAAGACTAGAGCTAAGCATCTCTGACACCATGAAAAAAGAGATGCTGAACATCCAGTGGTGGACACACAACCTTTCAACTGGTTTTCCCCAAGTTAGTGGACCTTATATTTGTGATCTCCAGAGACAAAACAGCAAAGGTCATATTTTGAATTTTTTTGATTTTATATTGCTCTCCGATGGTCAGAAAATTAAAGAAATAGCACTTAACTTTGCCCTTCTCACATTCTGTGAGGAATGTGAGTCAGGAGAAACTCTGTTGAAGTTTGTGAAGTTCCACCAATATTAAAATTGTGTTACTGGAAGAAAACTAGAACCAGAGATTGGAGAGTTTTCTCATGATAACTAAAGCTTTGTCTAGACTGGGGATTTGCCCTGATTGCTGCCCCTGGCTACCAGCCACTGGTGTTTCTGCACCACTGTGATTCCTTACATTGGCAGGTCATGGTGCTAATGGTGGTGGTAGAGTTTTGTCAGTTTAGGCATGGATAACATTCTCTGCTGGATGTGTTGGCTTTCTCCATTTACACCATGTGAGATCTGTTAGTGTTTAGTTGACTGTGACTGGAACCTGGCAAGTATACAGGGCCCATGGATACAGAGACAGGAAAAATGTTAAATTCCCTCAAGCTTTTCCAGAAATTCCCAAAGCCCTTCTAAATTACCTTTGCTGACACTTATGTGTGAGATAGAGAACACATGAAGGTGTTACTGGGGACAGAAAGTTAATATTAACATAAGAAAAGGTTAGTTCTGTTATTTGAGAGTGCTGTAGAAGAAGAAATTTAGAAATGCCAAGTTTATCAGCCCATCTAGCCCCTATCCCAATAATATATTAAGTCATCTTGCTGTACAGTTTGCATTGCTTTGTCTAGTCTAGTTCTCAGTGACTCAACTTATGGAGTCTGCACCACTTCTCCAGGGAGTGAGTTTTCCACAGTTTGAACTGTTACGATATTTTTCCTGATATCTAGCCTACCATTTCATTTCATTTCATTTCATTTCATTTCATTTCATTTCATTTCATTTCATCCCATTATTATTAACCTCCTCCTTCCTCTCAAGCACACCCAAACAATCCTCTTTTTGGTGTTTACACCTTTTGAAGTCTTGTAGACATTTCTTTTCCTCTTAACTGTTCCACATCTATATGTTCTCATATTTAGACCATTGGTGCTTTGCAATGAAATATTCTGGACTGTATAAAGAAGGAGCACGTCGTGTATAAAACAAGCAGGGTTGCTTTTCTGCTCCACTTGGCACTGGTGAAAGTCTCAGCTGGCATAGTGAATTCAGTTTTGGACGCTGATCTTTAAGAAAAGACACTAACAAATTGAAAAAACCACAAAGGACAATAACGAAAATTGTAAAAGATTTAAAAATCAGATTTATGGGAAGCAGCTGAGACAGGCATGTTCAGTCTACAAAGACTAAAGGAAGGCAAAAAAGCTGTCCACAAATACATGAAATGATATGATAAAGGGAACAGGGACCAGTTATTCTCATTAGCCAGAGAAAAAAGAAGTGCAGAAACTGATTTAAGCTGCAGAAAGGAAAATTCCGGCTACATATGTGAGAGATGTGTTTCAGCTACTCAAACAATTAGGCAATGGAACAAGCTGCTGTGAAAGGTTACAGAGTTAAAATGGCTATAGAGATTCCAGGCTAGACTCAGCTGCTGGGACTAATGAAAAAAACTTTCACCCTGATTTTGGAGAGTTAACCAGATGGGCTGCTGATGGCAGACTGTTGCAAGTGAATAGGATTCCGTATTCAGGATACCAGCGCTCTAATACTTGTCCCCTAAAGGGACAGATAAGTGCTGAAAAGCTATCCATTTTCCCAGCTTTCTATCTTACTACAGAGAAGCAGAGAAAGGAAGAGAAATTGGACTGTGTGGAGACATTGAAAAGACCTGGAGATGGAGGTTATGACTAACCTGGGTGTAAACATATGCTTCATGCACAGACATGTGGCAGCCTCATTTCAAAGGCAGAGTGACTGAATGGGCACCGTGTGTCAGCTGAGTGAACAAGCCCAGCTGAGAGCTGCAGGAAGAGTCCAGAACATGGGCAGATCAAGTGTGGGTATGAATCTTTATGGGTCAGCTTATCCCACTGGACTTGCCTGAAGTCACTGACGAGGAGTTGGATCCAAATGTCTGTATTCTCAGTCCAGCGCTTTGACCACAAGCCCATTCTCCTCTTTGTAGAACTGCTTTCTCACCATCTCCTTAGGAACTGAGCAGCCAACTGCTCCTGCCTGGTTCATGCATCTTGAGTTCCTGCAAACTCATGAGGGTTTTTCTGAGCACTGAAAAAAACCAAACCAAACCACCAACAAAAGGAGACAGTAACGAAGAGCAAGGCGATTTTTTGGTCCTGATGTTCTCCACCAGGCAAGATATACCACTAGGAGCTGGCATGGATGTGGGCTGCATAGAAAAAGATCAATGTCTCATGAAATGGGAGATGATGATTGGCAACACAAAACCCCAAAACCTTAGCCTGCCATTTTAATGAAAGACTCAACTACAAGTCTATTCCCCTGGAGATGTACCACTGTTATGATCCTCCTGCCAGCTAAGCAGTGCTAATGTCTGCAGTGGGGAACATGTAAGGATTTTTGCTTGCTGTTGTAGATTGATTCTTGCAATTGATGACCGTGGGTTTTATCCTCAGAAGTCTGTGGGGCTCAGCATTTCTTGAAGTCAGAGCAGTATTTCTACATTGCTTGTGGTATGTTTAACATATTATGGGGCGTTACTTTCTGGCACTGAGTTTTGAACTTTAAACAGCATTGAATAATTCCCCAGGATCACATTACTATGAGTTGGCTGGTCATTCCACCAAGTCAGGATAATGCAGAAAATGAAGATGATTCTAGCACTGGAATCAGAAAAGTGTAAGCTGGGTGGTATTCAGCCAGGATGTTCTGTATGAATTATTGTCACTTGTCAGCTGGAATGTCTTATTCTTATGAGCTACCACAGTGGAATTACAATTCTTCCCTCCCATTAGTCATCACCACTACACAAATTTTACTTGGAGGAAAAGGTCATGGCAAAGAGTCATATCTGTCCTGGCTGTAGCTCAGGATAAAAAACAAAAGTACCTGGGCAATTCCCTGGAATAAATTAAGAGACTGAGAACGCAGCTCTACTTTTTACCTGTCTGCGTGTGGGCAAAAAAATCTGTTTGAGTGGGATCTGAAACCCCTTCTCATGGCTGATGAGAAGCTGCAGTTTCCAGCACTACTTGGCACCATGCCACCCAGGAGTGGAAGGGGAATTCCTAAGAAGGCATTCCAGGGAGCCTTTCTCAGACACTTTGGGTTGCTGGAATTGATTTTGCAATCTGTGCTTTCATCTTTCTTGAGATTTTCCACTTAACAATCTAGGAACTATTGTCCTGGGAATATCCTATTAGTGGGAAATGGAAAGGAGAAAACTTGTGAAAGGGGTGGTGTGAAAGCTGCTAAACCCTGAGTTGGACTCCCAGTTCTATTTTTTTCTTCTCAGTCATTTAAAGTGACTCTGCAATCCTGGTAGGAAGCTGTCTTGGCAGCAGGATAAGACTGAGGTACAGACAGTAGCACTTTCTTGTGATTTATTTTCTCTAAGCACTCTGTGTGTGTCAGGCAACCTTACCTATGATCAATTAGTGCTTTTACAGGGAGTGACTCCTACCCCTAGGAGCATCCAGTGTGTGGTACTTCTGTTGGCTGCCTTGCTTTGCGATTCTGTAATTGTCATAGTGGTTGTCTCTGGGTTTAAGCATTGAATTTGGGTGGTTTCAGGTATCACCAGGGTCTTGTAGCCTGCTGCTATAGTGAAGGAGACTGATGAGTACTGTGAGTCCTTGGTGAAGCTGTGGAGAGACATGACAAGGCATGATAGGACTGAACTTCCCAACATGCGTGATGAGTAACCCCTGCTTTTCCCCATGAACAGAACTATACGTTTCTGGGGTTCTGTAAAACTGGGGTCCAGGTCTGAAACTGGTCCCAGGCCAATCCATAGCAGGTCTTGCAGAGAGTGTCTGACATGCAATGCTGATCTGTGCTACCAAGTGGTGCCATGCTTAGAAAGTTTTATTTCTGCTCTTGTCCCTCATGTGTAGAGGAGACGATCGCTCTGCAGATATCCCTGTGAGGGCCCCCTGGCATTTCCTTTGAGATAAGAAAAACTACTTGCTTATAATGACTCATGTTAGAAAAAAATGTAAGCTCTTCTTCTTATCTTTTTAGAATATTATTGGTTAGATTTGATTCTTTATAATTGGTTGTCCCAAACAAAGAAAGATAATGTAGTTTGCCAAAATGCATTAACCCTGTTTCCATTGGTTTACTTGTGATCTCCCCAAACCCTATAAAATTACATGTGTGATCCTCCATCTTTGGATTTGTAACCTGACCCCTTCATGGATGATAATAAAGCCTGTGGAAAAAGTCTGAGCTGGTCTCCTGTTCTTTTTATACCGGCTGGAAACTACAAGTTTCTGTGAGAAACCATGAAGCTAAGTGCCTGAAAGGCCAGGTCTCACAAACCTTGGAACTTTCCCCTGCCCAACAACAACTGGGCAGGGGACACAACAAAAAGTTACACTCGTGGTTTGGGAAAAAGCCTTGGGGAGTTAACTTAAACTTACCTAGATGTTTAAGCTCTCCTTCCTGACTTTCTCTGCAGAAGAGCACAAGGTGATCCATAGCCTCTCCCCATTGCAGACCAGTCCCCAGAAAAATGTATCACTGTTAGTGCTTCCCATTGATACCTGTGGGGTTTGGATTAAATCACAAATAATGGTGTAATTCGGTCTTTAACAAGACCACTTTCAATGGTTTATGGTGGATTATGGATGGCAGGGTTCAGCCCTTGGACTTTACGCCTCGTTCAGATGAAATGATTTCTTGATACACGATGCCTCCATATGGGAAACTGAAGCTGTGCACTGGAGCTATGGCCAGAACAGAGATCAGAGCAAATGAAATTGTCTCTTCCAGTACTTCATTGGAAAAGAATTTCTAGGCAAGTTGCCTAGCAGGCACACTGCACCATATTCTTAGAAAGCAATAGATCTATTTAGGACTGTTGTATCTCTTTGGAATTTACTGTATGAAAAAAAAAAAAACCAACCTTTGGCAGGAGCTGATATTTAGTGCTGACTGAGATTTGCAGCTTCTGACTGACAGACTAATCCAAGCATTTTATTAGAGACTGCTTCCCAGTAAGTCCTGTTTGCATTACATCTGAATTCAGGAGGATCATGTCAGAATGAGAAATGAAGCAGATTTCTTGCTGAATTTTTAATCCCTCCATCATTCACAGGTGCGCTCACACACACACACACACACACACACACACAAATGTATATATTCACTGGAGTGCATGTGCAGGATTTTTATGTTTTACACAACAAATGTATTCCAGGTTGTTCCTGATCCCTTCCTAGCAATAGTGTAGATAAGATAAGTGACTGGTGACTTGTAATTATTTAAAAGGGCAGAAATGTATCTTTTTTAGTGTATGGGTGGCACAGTCTTCATTATAAGCACTTTTTCCTGCTCCAATCTTTTTGTAAAGCTTGTGAAGTTCAGTGAGTCATCTCACAGAGCTGTTCCATCTTTGCATATTCTTTGAATCCACAGCTCCAAGAGTAGGCTGTTGAGGCAGTGTTTTGTGTTCAGCTTCCATCTAGCCTGGAAGCAGAATTGCAATCCAAACCACCCTGTGGGCACCGTGTGAGGGTGAACCTCATGTCAGTGCTACAGACAAAGGAGCAAGGCAGGTCTGCAACCTTTCCATGTGATTCTTAAGTGGGGAATTGTGTACAGGTTTCCTGGTACCAGAGCACAGTGTGATCTCCTGAAAATCTGCATCTGGAATTCTGCAGTTCTTGCTGGAGTTAGACAATTTAGTTCCCCATTTGTGGCACTGTCACTTACAGGCACACTTTGGCCTTAGACTCAAAGTGAACTCTTGTAACATACATTCAAGTATGAAATGGACCATTAGGAACATCTTACTTCACAGATGTGGATAACAATAGTTCAGCTTGAGGCACGTTTTCAAGTCTTGGTTGAAGGACTCAAAAGTAAGAAGATACTGGCCTTCACATGGAAAGTTCTCAGACAATCCTTGGGGATCTCACCTATGTCAAGTCCCTGAGAATAAGAAGTCACATGGTAAATAGTTATCTGCAAGAAGAAAAGTGGCAGGTGGTACAGCAGATCTGCATAGGCTCCTCTGCCCTGGAAGCCCTGTGGGGTGACAGAGCTCTCACTCACAACGTGCTGGCAGAACCTGCAGCACTGCAAAGCCTGTACCTTCTTATGACCTTTACATGCTGAATGAAGGACAGGCTAACCAGCACAAAGTGAAAAAGAAAAATCACAAATGGAAATAACTTTCTGAAATTTGGCTGCACTGAATATTCTTAGATGGAAGGGACCCCCAAGAATCATTGAGTCTACCTCTTAAGTAAATGGCCCATACAGGGATTGAACCCACAACCTCAGTGATATTGGCACCATGCTCTAACCAAATGAGCTAATCTCAGGGTTGATCTGTAGCTTTGCAAAAAAAAAAAATGCTCTAATTCCAGACTTGTAAAATATACACACTTTCCTGTCCTGTTGCTAAATGAAAGAGTATGAACAATAAATGTCCCCAAGAGAGAGTGACTTACACATGTAGTAGCTTAAAAGAAAAGTGAGAATCATTCAAATGTCTGGTTCTGTAACTCTTGCCACTGTATTTTGGAAATGTAATGGAATTATTGTCTATGAAAAACATACGTATGTCTTTCTCCTTCAAAGACGCCCACAATATATGGTTTTGAAGTTGTGCAGGAGTATTGTCAAACTTGTGATAATGTTGTGATGCAAGCTTTAATTGTGAGATACAATTCATTATTAAGATTTTAAAAACTTTTCTATGCTGATGTTTGAACAAATGAAAAGTATTATGTTCCCTTTAATAAATACATTTTAGAAGTACTTTTGTTTAAATGTTAATTACAAAGGGAGATATTGTTCCTGTCTGCTGAAAGGCATTTTGCTGTTTTTTTTTCCTTTTAATTTTGAAATGTAATTCTAAAGGTACACCTTCCCAGCAGAATAGCTTGTCATCTACATGTACAAATCCCAGCTTTAGCTACAGCAAGAAGAAACAAGTGAAAAAGCTGTAAATGTATCTCATATATCATGTAATTTTTGGTGAGCGGTATTTAAGTGTATCAAGTTTGCTCTGATCTCTTAACTATGCTGACACCAGCATTTCAGCTAATACACCCATGAATCCAGAAGGAATACAAATGTGAATATGAAGAATTCAGATTTTGTATGAGATTCTAGCATAGGATACCAGGGCCAAAGACAATTCTGTATAAGCTAGTTACAGACAGAATGTAAATATTGTTTACATATTGGGTTAGTCTGAGAATGGAGCTGAGCCACTTGTGTTTTATCATAAATGTGAAGTGGAGAAGGAATACAATTTTTTTCATGGCTCTTCTAATGGAGAGATGGGTTACCCTACACTTCTCTTTCCCTGGAAAAGATGCTCTGGAAGCTCAGCTCTTCTAGGGAATGGGATCCAATAAAGAGGGTCTTTGCCCAGATCTGTTTCTTAATACTGGCCATGTCTGGACCTTATGCATGATAACAAAGCTAAGCCATTTTCTCAAGGGACATTAAGGAAGTTAAGGACTCATTGTGGCTGACTCCAAAGTCCTTTTTCTTCTCTGGAATAAATGTCATCCCAAGATCTCTCTGTCTGAGCACCTCTTCACCTGGAATGCTTCAAAGAGTCAATTTCCATCCATGTGATTGTAAGAGGCAAGTGCGTTCTAGATCCTCTTCAAATCATGGTCTGGGCTAATGCTATTTGAAGTACATTTTTTAGCAGTTTGATGACAGGATTTAGAAAACTTGTCACATGGCCTTTCTTCTGATGGAGTAACTCACCAGAGGGCAACTCTATTACCAAGATATGAAATGTCTTCCAAGAGCTTATTTTGGAAATCAGATTTTACTGCTGATCATCAGTGGCACCATTTGCTCTGGGATTTGAGCTATTTGGGAAGAACTGTCTTGAAGAAACTATGCAGAACTGCAGTGCTTGGCTGGAGAGAGACCCTCTCCTCCTGGTGTTTGATGGACTTGTGAGCCTGTATTTTCTCAGCAGCTCCTCTTTCTGAGTGAACACTTCAGTGCAGATGTGGCAGAGCTTCAGATCTAGCCACAGCTGAAAATTCAGCTGTGGTGAGATAAAGACCTGGGATGTTTAAATGCATGACCTCTCAAGGACATCAGCAGGGTTATGGCAGCAGCAAACTGCCAGGACACCAAGATTTCCTTGTCCCTTCATATTAAGGCTTTCTCATCTCTCATCTCATTGCCTTCATTTACTCATACATAAATTAAGTTTGTCAAGAAGACATCATGCTCCTTCCCAGAATGATTTGAGGCTGATTTAGGGGTGTTTATACACCTATTTGCAAATGTAGATATCCTATGGTGTAGCTCTGGATAGGCTTACGGGGATGATGAAGTTAATGAGATTTCTATTCAAGAGACTACACCTTTTGAACCACCAAGAGGTATGCTCCAGGACTCAGTGTAATGAGAAGTGAATCCTACAAGGTGTTGAACACCTCCTGTGAGATGCTGAGAGCTCTCAGTGCCTGATGGAAGATTGTCACAGGAACCTGCCTTTATAATCATAAATTTGAAATTTGAAATGTAATCTCACGGAGGATCTGGGCAGAGGACAACAAAGACAAAGAAACCTTTCAGGTGCTTAAAAGCTCATAAGAAAGAAAAAAAAAGCCACTCTTCATTTGCTGAACCTTTAAAAAGAAAAAAAAAAGGAGGTGGAGGGGACAGATGAAATATGTTTTATCTATTTTACCTACTTTGGCAATTAAGATTGTAATCTAGATGATTACCAGAGCTTGTAATGAGATTATACCCTCCATTAAATGAATGCTCCAGAGCTGCAGTGAAGAACGCCTCAGATCTGTTTAGTATGCTATCTGTCTTAGCAGAAAGCAGCAAAATGCATTAAACACACCAGGAAACAGTCTTGTAGACATACACTCCCAGTCTAATTTTCAATAGAGTGAGCTGGCATTGGATTTGTAGTTCTCTTCTCATCACTACTTGTAAGCATATCTGTTTAGAAAAGAGTTTTCATAATTCTCAATTGTTCTGTGAATTGCATTTGTAAATAAATTCTCACCCAATTTTTTTCTGAAGAACAGAACTTTCCTGAAAATTTTCAGACTGGTATGTCATTGTGAAGAAAGCCAAAAGCCATTGTTATTAAAAAAACCCTATTTCTTGTTGATCTATTTGCTTTACTGTTCTCAGCTTGTAGAGCTGTAGTACTTATTCTGTTCCTGCTGTGTACGGAGAGACTGAAAATCAAGTGTAAAAATATCTGGTTTATATTGAGCTTTGATGGTTTATAAATGATGCTGAAATGCTGCTGGAAGGCAAAGCTGTTACTGTAACTGCTTCTTTCCCTGGGTATCCATCAGTGGCATTTTAGTAAAAGTAAACAGCAATAGCACAGTGAATAGTACATACAAATCACTTCAGAGTAGAAGTAGAGTGAAATGTCTTTTCTGCCTCTATGGTGTAGATAGAGCACTGTCATCCCTTTCAAATCCAGGGACAATCACAGGGAATGGAGTTCATCATACACGTGCTTCTTTCTCCTGCTTTTTCCAAACCTGACAGATTTTATGATCCTGCAGGTGCTGTTACATTTCTAGGATGTGCAGTACCTGCAATATAATGACAACATTTCCCTGGTCATACTGTGCCATTTATGCACTGTTAGGACTGGCACCAAGTCTTTCTTTGAGCAGCAAAACCAGGAAAGACTGATTTTTTCAACACTGAGGTCACCTGAAAGATGGTTCCTGGAGAAGAGTCCTGTAGTAATTTCAAGAAATTATTACCCTCCCTACAACATCTGCACCTTCTCTGTGTGCCATTGACCCCATGACAGCAAGAGGAGCCTGCCATGCTCTGGATGCTCTGGCTTGCAGTCTCTTGATTGAGTTCAGCACATTAAAAAACTGGGTTTGCATTTATCATTGTGAATTTTGCTTCTCAAAAGAGGATGTTTCCTTCCCATGCTCTTTTGATTTTCCTCATGAAATGGCTTGGTCTTTGTCTTACTGAGGTGGGTGAAATAAATTGAATTGAATGTGAGGAATAACTTTATTCATTAGATATTCTTTAGTCTCAATAGAATTTTGAGCTTTTAAAGATTTTTCCAAATTTTTGTCCTTGAAATAAGTGGGCCAGGTATATCTGCTCTGCTCTAAGTACTACAAAGAGCAGGGACTCGAACTTGATGATCTTTATGGATCCTTTCCAGCCAGAGATAGTCTGTGACAACTTGTGACTGGTTATTAGCTGAACCTTGGACATAATACTACTGTGGTGTCAGTGGAATGGAAAGTGGAAGAGTAAGAGAAAACCCGGGAAACTACAGGCCATTAAAGCAAGCATCCACACTAGGTAAGATGATAGAAACTATAATGACATTAACAGGCATGTGGGTAAATATGATATATTGAGGAAGAGTCTCTGTGGCATTTATAGCGTTGTGCATCATAAATCTATCCTTTGAAGGAGTCAATAACCACATAGACAAGGGAGATCCAGGCAATTCTTGGGTTTCTAGAAGGCCCTTGACAAGGTTTCTCATCAAAGACTTTTAAAGAAACTGAGCTGCAAGAGGATAAAAGGAAAGGTTCTTGCATAGATGAAAGAGTGGTTAAAAGGCACAAGAAAAAAGGGGAGGATTAAGCTGTCAGTTTTGTCAGTGGTGGAAAGCCCCACTGGTGTCCCATAGACATTCTCAGTCAGCATGCACAGTTCACTACCTTCATAGCAGGTTTAGGAAAGGATGTAAATAGCAAGATGACAAAGTTTACTCATGATACTAAACTATTTAAAGTTGTAAAATGAAAACTCCTTATAAAGAATTTAGGAAAAATCCCGTGATACTGAACAAGAAAGAACAAATATATAATAACACATACTGAGAAAAACTTATGAAGAACAGGCTGTGGAGTAGACATTGCTCCTCAGGAATGAAATCTTGGGATTATAACCAAGAACTTAGGAGAAAAAAAACCAAGAATTCTATGAAAAAACCAACTCAGTATTGACTAGAAACCAAAGATGTATATTATAAATACTTAGGAGGGGAATAGGGAATAAAACATTCTGTGTGGTGAAGGCAGCTTCATGAGGACAAAATGCATTTCTGGTATTCCAATCACTAAAACGTGGACTAGAATGGGAAAATAGGCAGAGTCTGTACAATGTGGGCAATCAAAACTATGAATTGCCTTCCGTTTCAGCAGTACCTAAAAAGCCTAATGGTAGAAGAGGTTGTGGGAGCCAAATGTTTACATAGGCTTAAAAATCATTAGCTACATTTATGAAAGAAAGATGCATGGGAGGGTAATTACATGCAAAGATATTTCCATTGCTGAGGAAGTTCATGAACCATAGACAGGCAGAGACTGAGCTGTATAAAACAAAATGCAATTTACATTCTTGCTGGATTCTTGCATCTTTCACCTGGGCATCCGACCATGCTTGCAAGAACAGCACTGGATTAGATGGACCTTTAGTCTGACTTTACAAGGACACTCCTACTGACTTGATGCCTCCAGATGTGAAACTTCGATGGAGTTTAAGCTGGTTTTGGTTTGTTGCCTGAGGTCACTGACGGATCAGAAGTAAAGCTGGGTGTGGAACATTAAAAACCCTTTCTTCATGTCTAAGCCTTGTAATTATTTCATTTTTTAATTATATTGCAAATCCAGGTTTGTAATCAGCCCTGGAGAGAAGCCAGAGTACATACTTCAGTTTTGTCTAGCAACACAATTTTAGGGGGAAAAAAGTCTTTTTAAGAAAAGGTTTAATGTGCAATAAAATAACAAAGACAAAATTTCAAATGTGTCTGACCTCCAATTTTCACAGAACCTGAGACTCTTCTTGTTTTGCAGTCCTAGGAGCTGGCAGTTTAGGATAGTTAGTGGTCATCCCCTCTCCCATCTCTCCAGTCTGAATTCAGTGATGTAGTAGTATACTTTCTGTAGAAATGATGCACAGGTACAAAATGATTGTGACTAGGTTATTCAGAGATCCCATGGGAAAGAAATAATGACTGAAAGTCCTCTGGAGTAATGCTGTGGTTCTGGATCAGCTCTCTTCCATCCTGTAACTGTGTGAAGCCTTCTGTGTCTGCTCCACCTCTGTTCTGGGCCTGAGATGCAGTAGCACAGAGTCTCAGACACCTCAGCTTTGGTGTCTTTTCTTCCCTTCTGTGGAAACACCATGGAAGCATGCCCACTGTTGTCCTCTGAGCTCTCTATGGGGCCAGGTGCAGGGAGAACATTCAGGGAAGTAGTGCAATGCAGCAAGGCTGAAGCAAGTCCTGCAGTATCGTGGTACTGCAGTGGCCTGGGGGTCTTGTCCTGACTGGGATGCATCCCCTGAGGATCTGATCTGTCTCAGTCCTCTGGAGCAGTCTTAAGTGCAGAGTACAACTGGGGCTCAAAGTCACCTTGGTCTCAGCTCTGGAGCTGCAGGTCCTGGACTCTGACTCTCAGACAACTTCCCCTCGGGAAGGCTTTTTTTCCTACCACTGATTTTAGTGAGACCTGGTTCAGGTCCTCTTGTGATCTCTTTTACACAGTATTGATTGTTGCTTCACTGCAGCAAGTGATTAAGAGGCAAGGGATAGTGCAGCAGCCATTAACTGCCCCAAGCAAAAGTAATTTTTCTCTCCTTTCTTTTTGCAGTAATTGTGAATTTCTTGCTAAACCTGGGAATAAATCTGTCTCGATCAATTCTGTCTCACTGTCATCTGTGACAATATGCTTCTTTTAGGTTGTTCTCATCAGCTCAGGGAATATTGTTTATTGGAGATTTTTAATAGAGAAAGTATAAATGAATGTACATGTTATTGGGGAAATCCATTAAACACATATGAATCCATAAAGGCTTTTGGGGGGAGACAGAAGTCTGCAGTTCTGTAAGTGGCATTCCTCTCCTGCATTAGTATTTGCTCTCTAAAAATATACGCAAAAGATTTATCCATCACTTGTCCACTTACAGTTTTGTGACTTAGCCATTATGTTAGCTTTGGTTTTAATTCTGAATACATTTTTGTGGTCTGTGGTTTGATCTCTGGTTGTTCAACTCCTGAATTATTCTGCAGGCTTGATTTGAGTTACTTCTGTATTACACATTTGTAAAAAAGATAAGAATTAAATAATGGAAGTTTATTTTCAGTTTATGTATTTCTATTCAAGAAAGTTCATCTACAGGGCTTTATAGCATGCTGATATTTAGTTTTATGTTGGTGGGATTAATCCTGTTAATCATTGCTCAGACTTCTTTTTTGAAGTAAAAGCTTTATTGTACTGCTTTTAAAGTTGTTATCAAATTACAGATTGAAATTCCCAATTTCAGGTACAAAGGTAACTAGAGCTTGTTATGAAGGTATAAAGAAAGTTATTAAATAAATATTTACCCCGGGCATGGATGTAGTGTACAGAGATTGAGTGGATTCTCACCACCCTTGTAGCATCCAGCTTCCCAGATAAATCTCCTTAAGATGCCTCTGGAATTAAAAGAACCATTTCCAGGGAGCAGTTCCAAGCTCTGGATTTGGGTTTTTGCTCTGCACTGGCTTCTGAGGAACTTCTTCTTTCTGTCCAATAAAATGGGAAACTGGAAGAGGCTTTCCCCCACTGAGAAGTGATGGGATGTTTTGGAACCATGAAATAAGTTTCTGCGAAGGGGAGCTGATGCTCACCTGTGTGGTGGAGTACCCTGAGGAAGGATGCTCTTGGGCAAGGAGGGGAGCCACAAATACCTCAGTGGCTGTGGGGCTGCACCTTGCAGTTCTGCCTTTTTAATGAAAAAGGAACAATGTTTGTACATGATATCTAACAATGGTACAGGGCACAGAATAATCTTGCAGCATTTCATTTTCATCCTGATGCCTCACAGATAGAGGTTGGCCTGAAGCTTGGAGCAGAGGCTGCTATGTAATCATTTATAGTATTATATAAATATATTATTATACAAATATAAATTATATCAATATAAAATTAATTCTGTGCTGGTTTTGTCATTTGAATGCTCTTATTCATGAAAGAATATTTTCTGGTTTTGAGTTTTCTTTCATCTCTGAGGTACATGGGTATCTACCCATATTCATAGGCCAAAAACAGATGAGCTAGAGGGCCATAGCTCATTTTAGGGCTGCAGCAGGTATCGGACCATCTTTCTGAACTGTTCTAGCATAAATGTAGCCCTGGTAAAAAGCTGAAATTCTTTGTCTACTTTTTGCAGACTATTCATTACTTTGTACTTTTCTCGTGTCCTCCTCTGATTTACTCTCCTAAAGATAAGCAATCCCTGTCTTTATCAAATCTGTATTTTGTTATCCTCCTTTGATCCCTACAATTCCAGAGTTTTCTTTTGAAGTGCTGTAACAAACCCTGCATACCCTTTTCCAGGAATGGCTAAGCAATTGGTTTATTATGCACTGTGTGTCTCCCAGTACTCTTTATGCTATTCTACAAGCTTACAATGTCAAGTCAATGTTTCTTTTAATCCTTTTTTTTTTCTTTCCAGTACCTGCATATTGAGCTGAAGTCTTCATTAGGCTGTCTTCAAAGAAAGGAACCTTTATTTCATTGAAATAAACAATTTTGAAACCTTTGAGGTGGATTATTATTTGATTTTTTTTTAAAGAAATGGGCCTTATTTTGTGTGTAGGTCCATTGCTCCCTAGCACTGAAGCTGTTCCTGGTGTTTAAATGATATACTGATGGGAACATTAAGGAGAGGAAAATGCTGACAATTCTGCCTGAAGGACAAGGGATACTGTGGAGACTCCGTGCTTGCCCATGGAGTACAACTAACTTGTTTTACTGACACAAGATTATGGCTACACACACATGCATTTTGGGCTGAGTTCTTTTTGCTGCTGCTTCCATGATAGATTACTGTGTGCCAGCCGTCAGTCAGTGTTGGTGTCAAAAATTTCTCATTTCATCAGTGAAACAAGGTATGTTTCTGGGCTACTGATTTCTAACATGGGGCACCATTTGTATTTTAAATAATGCAATGACATAGTAGGTACTGAGAGAAATATGAGGTGAATGTGAGTTGAATTGCTGAGACCATCTGAAAAATGGAAATAATTTTATAGTTAAGATTTAAATGTCACTGGAAAAGTTCATATTTTGACCTGTCTTGAAGTGTCCTGCAGTAAACCATCTCTGAATATCAAGGAGTTGATAGGAAGAATATATTTGTTTAAAATAAAGGAACATATATTTGAAAGAGTTACAAAGAAAAGTGTCACTTTTGCTTGCTAAAAAACCCTACTCAGCATGCAAAGTGTGATATGTTCTAATGATCATATCCACCTCTCTTATTGCAACAGAAATGATGGTTGCAGTTAGGATATGAGAGAAAGCATTTAAGTGGAAGTGCTGTCCTTACACCAACTGATATATTTGTGAGATCAAATCTCAAACAAACTTCCAGGTATACAAATTCATTGTCGGGTCTCTTTTGCATTGAGTAGGTGGTTATTCCGATATTATTCTTTTTAGTTTCAGCCCACACTACGTATCAGTTCCAAGAAACATATAAAGAAGATTTGTGTCCCAGACCATCTGTGCTGCATTTTGGTTCCCCATTTTAAATCTCCATAATCTTTGCTAAAGATTAAAAGCAAACATATATCTTGGAATACATCTTGGAGCAGCTAAAATGACAATAACTTTCAAGAGCAACTAAGTCAGGATTACTGCACACATTTTTGTTAAGATACTATTTTGCCCCCTCCCCTCTTTCTAAATGTGATAAAGAGCCCCAAACAACAATTACAGGTTATTTATAATCTTACGGTGTTATTATAATATAAGAATTAAATGACTTAGAAGTTCTTCTCTGAATCTTGCAATTTAACCATTCATAAAAATGGTTTTAATATTTTAAAGACTCTATTTCCATGTTTTAAAAATCCTGTTTCCAAGGATTTTACATGCACTATTTGCATACTGTATCCAGTCTCTGAGAACTGATATGGTGGCTAAAAACCTCAGCTCAACTTTCTTAATGCCAGACTGGGAGTCAAGTTGTACTGGCAAGATAATAAAAGACATCTCTCTGCCTTGCACAGCCAGCTAGCACCACCAAACATGAGGCTGACGTAAAAGAAGTAATTTGTCATTAAATTTTTGGGTTAGAGAAAATATCAAAAGCTAGCTTCCAGAAAATCTGACACTAACGTGGCCTTTTCTATGGATTCTGGTTCATTGGAGAGTTGCTGCTTAACTTGCATTACTGCCAGAAGACTGCATCCAAATCCATGTGAATGGGGGAAGGGGTGATTAGTGAAGGGTTACTTGCTCTTCCTTGAATCCTGTAGGTAAAGAAGGCAAATTAAACTCCTGGGTGCCCAAGTTGCCCCATGAGGGAGATTTCCTCTTGTGCATCTGCACATGCTGCTGTCCCAGTCTCACTGCTCACACACAGGATCTGGTATTGCCATGTCAGGCTGAGGGCATCTCAGAGAAATCAGTCACTGTCCCCCTCTCCCTTCCAGTGCTGTGAAGTGGCAACTACAAACAGAGATTACTTGTCCTCCTAAGTGATCCTGAAGGGCCTGATTCAATGA
Source organism: Cinclus cinclus (assembly GCF_963662255.1). Classification (NCBI taxonomy): domain Eukaryota; kingdom Metazoa; phylum Chordata; class Aves; order Passeriformes; family Cinclidae; genus Cinclus; species Cinclus cinclus. The sequence continues at coordinate 141,862,754 of NC_085046.1, read as the reverse complement.
AGGGAAAAAGCTTGGCATCTCTGTAGGTCTGAATCTTTCCCTAATTTTTGGCCTCGATGCTTTTATCTCTCAGCAATTGCTCTACTTGCTTCCTCATTCCTTTCTCCCTAAGGCTCAGTGAGGCACAAAGGGAGGAAGCGCGGGGAGCCAACGCTGCACTTGAAGTGAATTACATCTCTTTCATTTTGTTCTGCTGTGTACAATTTGATCTTTCTGATCAGTGATATATCCTGAGGGACTTACAGCACTGTGCTCCACAACTCATGATGGGAGAGAAGGGGTTGTAGGCTTTAGGAGCTCTGGTGTACAGCACTGCCAAGGTTCCTCTGCCTCTATGCTTACAAAGAAGGCAGACAAAGACATCTGCCTTTGCTGCCTGAAGAGAAAAATGGTCATATTCACGGGCGTTGATATTATTCCAGCTGGTTGAATTTGCAGCCAGCACAAAATGACATTATAATTTTAATTTTATTTTTGCCTTTAGTTTGACATTTACTATGAGCAAAAATATGCTGGCTGTGTTTAATCATTCCAATTTAAGGAATGACTTTGGGGAAACCACATCTAAGAATCATTCACAAGATACAGAACAGGACAGAGCGAAATGTTGTTTACCTGGTGTGTGAGAAAAATCTAATTAAATTGTTTGCTCAATTAAAGTAAACAAATGCCTCCATAAAAATGTCTTCTGCTGGTATTCTGTAGTGCTTGTTAGGTCGTTCTTACAGGACTTATTTGGGATCCCAAGCAGCTTCCCCATGTTAGGTAATGAACTGTTGTTGGCTGGTCCAGGGGACAGGCATTGGTCTAAGAAGGAGACTGGCTCTGCTGCTGGCTTGACTGTTGCCTTGCTGTAGAATTTGGGAACGTTGATTTTAAATTGTCGCATTTATCCTTTTGCCTGTCTTGTGCATTCAAACAGAATCCTCATCAGGGCAAGGACTCGTTTCCTGTTACAGTGCCTGGCACAACTCTTTGATTGATGTTGGGCATCTCAGGGTTTCCAGCCAGACAAAATCCTGCATGATGCTGACATAATTTTGACCCTGAGAAGGCATAACATTTCAGATGAGAGCTTAGGAAAAAACTGCTTTCACAAAAAAATCATGAGGAGTAAAATGCCTGTGGACAGATGCTCAGCAGCACAGTGTCAGGACCAGGAATGCTGTGGCTGATGGGGGAATGCAGCTGCTCCCCACTGTGTGACATGAAGCTTGCAGGTACCAGTCAGCATGACTGGGTCTGAGGAAGGATGGGTTAATGCTCCCCTGGGACTTCTTCCTGGCTAATGTTTCCACTCCATACACCAGCCACTATTACATTTTTAAGGAGGCAGAATTGGTTATTACAGCTTTTATGGGAAAAGGATGCAATGGACAAATTGAAGAAAACCCCTGCAGTCAGTGGGTAGATTTTATCCTAGATGTGCTGCTGGTCTTCAGTGGCCATGCAAAGAAAGCTTGCTGAGCAGCTCTCATCGGACATGTGTTTTGGAGAGTAAGGTAAAGGGCTTGGGACAAATCTGAATATTATGTTGATAATGGCTCTGACTCTACATCAACAAAAATAACATTTAAATGTGTCATAGAGTTAATTTAGTGCACAATGGGTCTCTATTGCTGCTGCACACAGCTAAAAAGTAGCCTAGGACTCAAGTGTGAGCAATTGCTAATAACCGAACAATTCAGCTAACAGCCAACATGATCCAGCTCCATGTGGTGAGCCCTCTGGATAGTTCTGGACTTGGACTTAATGGAGAAGACTTTTGCTTGTCACCTTTTCTAGAGCAGCTGAAGTCAAGAAACACTTCAAACAGGAAAGCTGAAAGTAAAGAGGACCTTTTTAACTGTACAAGGTGACAATGCTGATTTCTCTTGGGATTTTAAACAAATTTTTGAAGCATCCAGTGACAATTAGAATGATAGAATAATAGAATGTTAAGGTTTGGAAGAGACCTTAAAGATCATTTAATTCCAACTCTTCCTGCCCTGGTCAGGGACACCTCCTAGCAGACCAGTTTGCTCAAGGCCTCATCCAACCTGACCTTGAACATTGCCCAAGGGCATTCACAATCTCCCTGGGCAACCTGTTTCAGTGTCTCACCACTCTCACAGAAAAGAACATCTCCCTAATATTCAGCCTAAATTTCCCATCTTTCAGTTTGTACCCATTACTCCTTGTCCTGTTATTGCAGTTCCTGATGAAAAAACTTTCTCCAGCTTCTCTCCAGGCCCCCTTCAGATACTGAAGGCTATGTGGTCTCTGCATAACCTTCTCTTTTCCAGGTTGAACAGCCTCAATTTTCTCAGCCTGTCTTTGAAGGGGAGGTGCTCCAGTCCTTGATAACTTTGTGGCATCCTCTGGACTTGGTCCAACAGTTCCATGTCCTTCATATGTTGGGGACTCCAAGGTGAGGTCTCTTGGGAGAAGAGAGGGAGAACACCCCGCTCAGCCTGCTGTCCACGGTCCTTTTGCTGCAGTCCAGGATTTGTTTGGCTTTCAGGGCTGTGAATGCTCAGCGCTGGTTCAGGGTGAGTTTTTCATCAGCCATCACCTCCAAGACTTTCTCCACAGGGTTGCCCTCAATCACTTCTCTTCCCAGCCTGTAGGTGTGCCTGGGATTGCTACAACCCAGGTGTAAGACCTTGAACTTTGTTTTGTTAAACTTCATGAATTTGCACTGGCTCATCTCTCAAGCCTGTCAAGGTCCTTCTGAATAGACCTTGGATGGCATCCCTTCCCTCCAGCATGTTGACTGCCCCACACAGCCTGGTGCCATCAGTGAACCTGCTGAGAGTGAGGTCAATTCCACTGTCCACATTGCTGACAAAAATTTTATATTTCCATTTTTTTAGTCATTGGAACTTCACCTGACTGCCAGGATTTTTCAGCTGGCAACTTCATCTGCTATCTCCCTCAGGATTCTCTATGAGATCCCATGGACTTGTGCCCAGATTCAGATTCCTGAATCTTAAACCTGATCCTCTCCTGCAGTGCGCATTCTCCTAGTGCTTTTGGCTTTCCCATGGCTATAGTATTTGAAGACTGAGGCATGGGAGTCACTGAGAACCTCAGTCTTTTCCAGTGTATGCAAGTCTCCCATTTCCATCTGGAGAAGACCCACATTATCCCTAGCAATCCTTTTGTTAGCAAAACATGGAGGCTTTATGGAGGCCCGACTCTATTCTAACTCGGCCTTGGTTTCCCTGACCTTATCTCTGACTTTACAGTTTCCCTGTATTCTGCCCATGCCACCAGTCATCTTTTCTGCCTTCTGAAAGCTTCTTGTTTTTGGGTCTGAAATTGCTCAGCAGCTTCTTATCCATCCATGGAGATTGTGCCAGATACTTTCCTTGTTGGGATGTATCATGCCTGAGATACGAGGAGGTGATCCTTGAATATCAGCCAGAATTCTTGGGCCCCTGTGCCCTTCAGGGTTCTATGCTATGTGGCTCAGCTGAATATGTCCATGTAGAGGCCAAAGTCTGCTCTCTTGAGGTCCAAGGCAGTGAGCTCACTGCTTGCTCAGAGTCCTGAGTACCCCAAACTCCACCATCTCATGGTCATTGCAGCCAAGGCTGCCTTGGAGCACTAGGTTCCCTATCAGCTGTAACCTTTTGCTGAGCAGAAGGTCCAGAATAGCACCATCCCTTGTTGGCTCCTCAATCACTTGTATAGGGAAGTTATCATTGACATATTCAAGGAACTTTGGAGATTGCTCATGCCCTGTCATGTTGTCCTTCTAACAGATATCTCCATGGCTGAAATCCCCAATGAGGACCAGGGTTAGCAGGTATGGGGCTGCTCCTAACTGCCTATACAGGATTTCATCCACACCATCCTCCTGATTGAGTGGCTTGTAGCAGACCTCCACTACAACATCTCTTGTACCTGCCCTCCCTTTAACTTGACCCACAAAATGGGTTGGCTTTTTGTCCTTCCCCAGGAAGAGTTCCAGCTTCTCTGGCTGGTCATTGATGTAGTGGGCTACACCCTCTCCTCATGTCCCTACCCATCTTTCCTAAAACCTTTTTGTTGCAGTGCTCCAGTCCTTGGAGCCATGCCACCTTGTCTCCATGATCCCAGTGATATTGTGTCCACCCAGGCATGTACAAATCTCTAGTTCCTCTTGTTTGCTCCCCATACTACATGTGTTTCTGTACAGGCATCTGTGCTGGGCCCCAGATAAAGCCAGCGTGTTGGCTGGAGTGTCTGGAATGCCTTTGCACTGTTCCAGGCATCCATTACAGGTGTTGGCATCTCATTGGCAGAACTGATATGGATAGGTGTCCCCTTCCCTTGAGAAATTTAGTTTGAATTTAGATTTTAGATTGTTTTCACAAGGATCAGGGGCCACAAGATGGACAACATGTGGCAAAACATAAATTTTCTTTTGTTTGCCACTTCCTCACCATCCACTAGTCTATGCGATTCCTCTTCTGAACATGAAAACAGATTATGGGAGCCACTGGGATCTTTATGGTCCCATGGCCTGCTATCTGTACAGGTCCTTATCTCTTGCGGTTGGTCTAATGAAAGATACTGCCTCAGCTTACAGCCCAAGTGTTTACCTGACCTTTGTCACTGGCACCCAGTCACCAAACCACCAGAACGTTAATTTTTATAATACCTAAGTGAGATAGGAAAAGGTGTTTTGTCTGTGTTGAAGGAAAGAAGGTGTCACATTGTCATTGCTAGACCTCAGCTCCTGCCTAGAATCGCCAGGAGAAATGACAGTGCCCAAGGTGGGTGCACTTCCCTTCCCCAGTGCCCCCATTGTGGCTCCAGCCTGACCCAGGTTCTGTGACTGCTTCTTCCCTTCCTTGACATACAGCAGGTGGCTTCAACTGCTTGGATGTCATAGGTTCATGATGCTTAATTTTAGGCCCTTCTGGTGCATGGCCTGAACATGGCCCTAAATAACTGGCCAAGGTCACATAGGAAGTAAGTCTTGTTTTCCAGCTTCCTCGACAGATTTCCTAAAAAAATGGCATCATTTCTGTTTTTCATTACTGTTAAAATAATAGCTATGAGATATCAGACAGGAAGAGTTGTGATTACTGCTTCTTTTCCCCTTTCCACCTTGTTTGTCTTTTCTTTTTCAGTGCTCAGTTAACTATTTAACCATACTGTAAACAAGAGAAAAGCCAGGTTTGAGATTCAAGTGTGGAAAGGATTATTTTCTTGAGGTTGCAGATCATAAAAGACAAATAATGAAAAAGCAGAACAATCCATGTTCATCTCTAAATATATTACGTCAAAAAAGATGTTTACTTGACATTTTGATCTAAAAGCCAAAAATATTGAAAGGCAACTATTTGTCACTGGACAAACATAAGACCTTGGAAGGTTAAAACCCATCAAATAGCACTACTCAGACAGTCTCAAGATACCCAAACTGTGTTTCTTTATTCCATACGTTTTGTTTATGCAGTTCCACACAGAGGAAATCATTGGCTTGGCACTCACTGGTTTAAAAATCCTTTTCTGGGAAGATGAGGTTTGCTGTAGGAATAACACAAACCATGAAGTCTTAATGACTGTAAATCTGATCTAAACAGCAAAAACCCTTTTACTATGTGCTTGAGTAGCCCTGCTTACATCTGGATAGACTATTATCTTGTCATTTTTAATTTCAACCTACAAGTCCTAAACCAGCAAAGCTCCTGTGTAAATCCTAAAGGTACAGTTCAAGCAGAGGATGTGGATATTGAATTGCTTGATACTACAATTGTTGAAATACAAATTCAGTATTCACAGAAGTAACATTTATTGTAAGTCTTTCTTTTTCTAGAAGGTTTATACATGGATAGACCAAGAATTTTCAAATTTCTGTAGGCAAATTTTGGGAGAAGAGTTACATTTTCAATGCCATTTTGGGTTAACAGCCTCTTGAATTCTTTAAATAGTTTCAGTTCATTCACTTCACGTGAGTAATAGTCTCTAACTATTTCTTACCTTGATGAATGTTCAAGGTAATCAAGGTAATGACCAACTACTCAGCACTTTGCCCTGTCCTCTTTGTATTCTTTTTATCACAGTATTCAGTGAAGTCTTCAGGGCTCTACTGCATTCTGGGGGTGTGCTGACTTACTTGCTTTGATTGAAGGCAATCTTACCCTACCAGAGCCCCTAAGCTGCCTGTCCTCTCTATTGTACCTGTGAAGTTACAGAAAGGACACTCATGTTGTACTTCCCAGAATAGGAGCTGGTTTACAGAATCCCAGGATCATAGAATGGGTAAGGCTGGAAAGGATCACTGGTGGATCATCTGGTCAAACCTCTCTGCTCAAGTAGGGTCTTCCTAGAGCACATGGCACAGGATTCTGTTCAGGTTGTTCTTGCATATCTTCAGTGAGGGAGACCCCACAACCTCTTCTCTAATCTATTTCTTCTCTAGCAATCAGGCTTGGTCTCTTATTTCCACAGTTGGTTTGAGGAAAAAAAGGAGGCAGGTGGGAAGAGATCAAGATCAGGAGAGCTGAAATTGGCATGAGCTGATTCCTCACGTTTCTCAGCTCACACGGATGTAACACAGAACATGCTATGAGGAGAAGGGAATGTCTTGACTCAGCCTTACTTGCAGGCTTCCTCAGCCAGCAATGTCTGGACTTGCAGGCTTCCTCAGGGGCCTCTAAGGGTTGATGTGACAAAATTCCAAGGTAATGGTTGGGGGGGTCCGAACATGGCCACAGCCTTCATGTCAGGGTTTGTGACTGTATGTTGAGAAGGGTTGTGAATTCAGCTGGTGCCTAAAGATTAAAGGACATTAAAGCCCAGCAGCTGTAGTTGAGCTCAGATAAAGAAGAACCTTTAATTAATTTGTATGGAGGTTTAGGGATGTTTTGCAATAATCTGGATACAAATTGCTCCTAAGATGCATAGACACCTCTGTACAAATGCAAACTTCAAAATATGTGTCTGGATTGCAGCTGGAGGGCTGGCTGGGGCTCAGTAGAGAAAAGTTCGATGTCCAAACCTGCTGAGGAAACACTTTGGGTGAGTGGCGCAAGCCCAGATTCTCATAAAGTTTAAGATTTTTGATGCTCACTGTGCTAATACTTGGGAGTCCGGAATTTAAGAGACTTTAAGCTCTTGGTCCTTGTTTTTAGTCTTCCTGAGCATGCCAGCAGTTGTATTTTGAGGGAGCAATATTTGTATTTTACTTCCACACTGGGTAAGAGTGAGGGAAATGAGGACAAAAGCTGGCCAGTGTGAAGTGCTGTCACGATGTCACAGCAATGGTGGTGTCCATGACACACAGAAGACTGATGGAACTCTGTGTGATGAGAGGTGCAAAACCAGTGGGCTAAAATGAATGTTGTTGGCATGACACACTGAAAGAGAATGCCGTTGATTTCTGCCCTGCTCTTAGTTTTCTGTACTGAAGTTATTCTCTAAATGGACTTGATCTTAATGCTGTCACACAGACAAGGCTCCACCTCAATGGGTGTATAAAGGGTGCATTTTGCATACATAAAGGTGCTCCTGTCACCAGCCTTCAGACAGATTCTGACAGGCAAAAGTAACCCTTAAGTATGAAAGAGTGTGAGTTTTTCCAATTCAGTTGAATTTACTGCTTGAGATTTTCCAGGCTGGGGCAAGGATCTTTCCCTCTGTTTCTGTACAGGTTTGAGCACAGAGGCACTTGAAATGGGGACTCTCAGCTATCCTGAGCTATAAAGAACAGTGAGGTTAGAGTGACAAAGAAGGGTAATGAGCTGGATTTTAAGCCTTTACAATGTTTTCTCTCCTTAACTAACTCAGCCAGTGAAGTTTGAATAAAATTAATTGTTTGCTCAACAAAGCAAAGGTTAGCATGAATTGGTCTGTGGAACCAAACAAAAGAGGTGGTTCATCTAGCATGGATTTATTGCCAAGGTTAATTTGGCCTACACCCTGGATCAAAACTGATTCCATAAAGAAAACACAACAGGTCATTGTTATAGGAGACTCCCTTCTGAAGGAAACAGAATGCCCAAGATGCAAACTGGACCTATTTCTTAGGGAAGTCTGCTGCCTCCCTGGAACCTGGGTGGAAGAAATGAAGAGAAGCAGAAATAGTCCTGCCCTGGTACAGCCCTCAAATTATTGACCATTACTGTTCTTTTTAAGTGGGTGATGAAGTGGCAACAAAATGTCCAACATCAGTCAAGAGAGACTTCATTGCCTTGGGATGACTGGACTAAGGATCAGAAGCACAAGTAGTGTTCTCCTCTGTCCTTCCAGGGAATGATGACGGAGGGAAGAGGAGGACCCTGCAGATCAATACTTGGCTCCAAGCCTGATTGCACTGGAAAAGTTTGCAGTTTTTTGGTTGTGGGTTGGTTTAGACAACACCAGGCCTGCTGTCAACACATGGAGTATACCTGCCTTTAAGGACTTTTGCACAGGAGATAGAAGGGCTGGTCAAAAGTGCTATAAACTAGATATGAAGGGGAGAAGGGATAAAACCAGGCTCACTAGAGAGAAACATGGGGACACTCTGCTGTTATTTGAGGAACAGTGTGTTAGCAAGGTCCTTCAGCTCACTATCTCAGTGGTGGTAAGGGATGACAACCCATGCAGTAGCAAAGATAAAAGGCTTGTTGGTATGTTCAAAACCACAGAAACACTTGAGAACAGTCAGGTGGGAATTAGGGCTTCTCCACTACAAAACTGGTGGGATCAACATCCCAGCTGAAGTGCATCTACACTAATGCACACAGCATGGGCAACAAACAGGAGGGGCTGGAAGCCATTGCATAGCTGAAAAATTGTGACATAGCTGCCATTGCAGAAACATAGAATTTTAGAACCATAGCATATCCCCCTGAAAGGTGCTCAGAAGGATCATGAAGTCCAGCCCCTGCACAGGACACCCCAAGAATCATACCACATGCCTGAGGTCATCATCTAAACACTCCATCTCTCTTAGCTGTGACCACATCACTGGGGCTCCATAATCAACCTTAACTTCCCCTGACACAGTTTCAGGCCATTCTGTAGGGTTTTTTCACTGGTCACCAGAGAGAAGAGATCAGGTAGGGAGGCTCCAGACCACAATGAGGTTTTCCCTGTCTCCCCTTCTCTTGGCTCAACAAGCCAAGTGACCTCAGCATGTTGGGATGACTTGCACACCTGGAATGCTGCAGTGGATGGTTATAAACTCTTCACAAAGGACAGGAAAGAAAAGAGATGCAGTGATAGCCCTATTTGTTTGGGGGTGTTTTGCCTGTCTGAAATGAACAATGATGATGAAAAGGCAGAGTGTTTGTGAAAAAAACATCAGGGAAACAGGCAGATATCATGGTAGGAGTCTGTTATAGATCACCCAGCATGGATGAAGAGGCAGAAAAGATATTCTTTAAGCAGCTGGGAGAAGCTTCACAATCTCTGGCTCTTGCTCTTGTGGTGGCCTTCAATTTAGTAGTTGTCTTCTGGAAATATAGCACAGTGTAGATGGAACAGTTCAGGAGGTTGTTGGAAGAGCTTAACAAGCTGCTCTCCATTTACCAGCAGTCCTGGTTAAGCAAGGAGACCCCAGAGGCTGGAATTTGCCAATGTGTCATGCATTTACAGGAAGGGCAGGAAAAAGATCTGGAAAACTACCAACCTTGTCATCCTGGCCTTGGTGCCAGCAAAGGTTATGGAAGCTTGGGTGTCATCACACAGGACACTTAGGACAAGCAGGGGATCAGCCCAGCCAGCATGGGCTCTTGAAGGCAGATTCTGCTTGATCAACGTATTCTTCTATGACAAGATGACCTGCTTATTGGTGAGGGAAAGGACGTTGTCTACCTGGACTTTAGTAAAGCCTTTGACTTTTTTCCATGGCATTGTCCTGGAGAACCTGGCTGCTCAAGGCTTGGACAGGTGCACTTCTCAGTGGCTGGATGGTGGGGCCCAGAGTGGTGAATGGTGCCAGGTCCAGCTGATGGCCAGCCACAAGTGGTGTTCCCCAGGGCTAAATATTAGCTCCTGTATTTTTTGTCCAGCAGAAAAGAACCTGTGAGTGCTGATCAATAACTGGCTGAACATGAGTCATTGTGCCCAGGTGGCCACAAAGGTGGCCATATGGCTTATATCAGAAATAGTGTAGCCAGCAGGAACAGGGCAGTGACTGTCCCCCTATACTCAACACTGGTTGAGGCCACACCATGAATGTCCAGTGTCCAGTTTTGGGTTCCCTCACTACAAGAAATATTTTGAAGTGCTGGAGTATGTCCAAAGAAGAGCAACAGACCTGGTGAAGACTTGGAGACACAAGTCTTATGAGGAATGGCTGTTGCTTAGCCTGGAGAAAAGGAACCTCAGGGGAGCCCTTAATGCTCTCTACAACTCCATGCAAAGAGGTTGTAGCCAGATGGGGGTCAGTCTCTTGTCCCAGGTAATAAGTGACAGGACAAGAGGAAATGTCTCAAATTGCATCAGGGAAGGTTTTGATTGGATATAAGGAAAAATTTCTTCATGAAAACCATTATCAAGCACTGGAACAGGCTGCCCAGAGAAGGGGCTGAGTCACTACCCATGGAGGGATTTAAAAAATGTGTAGATGTTGGGAACATGTTTTAGTGATTACTTGGGAGTGCTGGGTTATAGGTTGGATTCACTGATCTAAAATATTCTATGATTCTGTGATTTTTAGATCAAGTCAATTGCCATAGCACTGAGTTGCTTAAATGCCCTAAAAAAAAATAAATGCCCATTTTATTTAAGAGCATGTTTGATTCCAAACAATGCATTCATCCTTAAACTACCATTTCAGAGGATGCCAAACTGTGGGTACAAAAAATTTGGCAGGTATCAGAGCATTGCGTGAGCTATAATTAAAGGAAAAAAGCACATGCAGATTAAGAAAAAGCACTACTGAAGGAGCAGACATTTTTTTGTCAGGCTGTCAGAGAAAATTCAGAATGTTTTTTGTGTATTTATTATCCCCTTACGCACATGGTTGAACTTATGCAGCACAGAGGGTCTTGCTGAAGATCACTAAATGCTACTGTAAAAAGGAGTGGAGATCAATGTCTGTACCACTTCATATCTCTGAGGGAAGGCAGCTGGCCTGGGTGGAAGCTTTTTGTATATTGTTTGACCCACAGCCTTCTTTCTTTGGTACATATAAATATGGCTGTGTATCAAACTGTGTCAAAACAGTTTCCTTGTCTTTTCTTTTTTTGCCTGATTTTCCCATTTTAGACAGTGAATGAATTTATGCTACCTCTGAGTGTCCTGAGCTAAGGGAACAAGAATGGAGGCACAGATTTTTTTGGCAGTCGTGTGGTGCTTTCAGCTTGTGGTTAAACATAGATGGTACAAGAAAGGCTTGTTAATAATAAAGATGTTAAGTAGGTACCAATGGACTGGGCTGATTGCTAAGAACAGATCTTGTAGTCATAAAACAGTTTAAAGCCTGAAGCACTTGGGCCAGAGCACTAATTATTACACATTTTAGGCCTATTGTCTTGGCTCTAGGAAATGTATTATTTTTAGTGATTTTCATTACTTGTTGGGTTTAAAAATAGACTGAGTTACGACTGGTCGTTGTTCTGCTGGGATGAATTATAGTTTGTTGAGGCAACTGCTTATTTTGTCTTGTCCCATGGCATTATGTGAAGCCAGACAATAAAAAAAGGAAATATGAGTGGCATTAACCTTTTGAAGTAGAAAGGAAAAGAAGCCTTAATGAAATAGAGCAATCAGGCAATTATATTGCAGGTCTTAGTTATCATATAAAAAAGGAATGTGTCCTATACCATTTAACCCTTTATCTCCTGCTGTGGAAGTTAGGGAAATGCAGTAGACACAGATGGTTTTTCTGCAAGTGACTGATTAGGAGGCTCTAATTAAGAAGGCTGGAAAGAGATACTTTATTTAGGGATACACAAAGGAGTAGAGTCAAGATAATGCTTAGTGTCTTAATTTCTGCAGTTCTTTCTGTCTGATAATGCAGCCCTGAGTTATAAAAAGTGACTTGCCCAAATTTCTCTCCCCCTGCCCTGTTCTTTCTTTTTCTAAAGGAAGGTAAGAGACTTGTTACTGGGGCAATACTGTTCTCTGTCCATAGTTCCTTGATTTTGTCTTTTTCAATCTGTCTGGGCAGTATTTTAAAGACTCAAGTGTTTTTTGAATATGTTAAGAATACAAGCCCAGAAATAGGTCCCACAGGCATTTTAAAAAAATAAATCCTCCCACTTTTGCTGAGGGCATGATCAGATGAACTGCTCTGAAAAGTGCTGAGCCAAATGAAGCTATCTCCCTGCTGGGCCTTCCCACCCTGCTCTTTGTGAAGGCTGTCTCCAATTTGGTTTTGCAAGTTTAACCATTTGTTTGATTGGTTCTCACCCAATTCAGGGTGAGAAGCAAGGAACCTGAGTTGAAAAGCAAACCCACCTCACTTTGACTTACTCACTTTTTTTAAAATGAGGGTTTGTTTTGTTTTTTTAAGAGCATTTCTCTTTATTGAGAAAGTTTTACAAATCTCTGTTGCTGAGTGAAGCTTGCAAAGTCCCAGGAATTGCTTCTTGCTGTGGCAAAAGACCATCCTGATGAATAGGGACACATATATAAACTAGGTTACCCTCTTTTTCCCTTTGTTAAAAGACCACCCCTACCTTAAACTGTTTCACAATGTGAAAATTAGGAAGCTGTAAGTCAAGAGTTTCTTACCTGTTTATGACTTAGTAAAACATCCCTTTGTGTTTGACAGCAATTAAATTGATAGCCACTAAGGAAACTGCAAATCTACAGTGTTTCACTGAGGCAAAAAAGTCATTATCTTCCCTGGGTCTCAATCCTTCTATACTCAGACTAGATGTAATTTCTATCAAGCAGAGTGGATCCAGCTTGACTTACTGCCACTGTGGTCTGGCTTGTGAAGCAAAACTAATCTCCAGGATGCTGCTCCCCGTAGTAAGTGCCACAGCTGGGGACTGAACACTGCAACCAGGCTGCATGTGTTAAAGCACTTCCTTTTGCAAAATCATCTTTCATCTTGAATCAAAATTCTCTTAATCATGGTAGTTCATGTCTTTGGTGCCTTTCCTGTGGGGAGAATGGCTCTTGCTAGAGAGGGAAAGGAACCAGCTCTTTAAGAGGAAGCTGAGAGAAGAGACAGTTTCCAATTCCAGCCTCAACTCTGATAACTCGCCTGCATAAACTGCATTTAAAGCAGATTTTTTTGGCTGAGAAATGGAAATTGAGCATGAATTTGAGGTGATAATCAGTGAGTTCATGTTCAGTGAAGGAGAGCGTCTTGATTTAAGTTGTTGGCCTGGTATTTCTTTTTAATAAGCAATCTTGTTTCAATTGTCAGCTCTTCTGTTTGGCCTTGGGCCTCAGTTTCATGCCAGAAAAACAAGATGGTGATTATTTCCTTTGCCTGTCTTGTAAACTCTTTGAGGCAAGACCTGACTCTCCTGTTAACACAGTGCTTGGCAGGAGAGGTTGCTGATCTGCACTGGGGCCTTTCAGCGCTCCTATGGTTCAACTGGAAACATGTAATTATGTACTTTTAAAGGTGGGTACCAAAATAAGGCTCCCTAAATCCCTGTTTAGATATCTTTGATAGATATAAGTTGTTTGGTTTCCTGAACAGACGAGTGCTTGTCTGCAGTTCCTACCACAAGGCTTCTCTTGACTCACCTGAGGTGAATGGAGAAATGGTTTCATTTTTGAGACTTTGCCTACAGCAAGCTCTTCCCATTGGAGAAGATTAGGCATCCATCCAAGACCTGTATCTGTGTGTGGATGCATGTTTCATGTGTGCTCCTTCTGGATTTGTTCCAATGCAAAGGTTTTCACAGAACAATTAAAATGCAAATGTAGATGCAAATTGTGACAGGCTAAAATGGCAAACTCACCTGCAGAAGAATCATATGTCATCTTTGGCACTTCTCTTCCTTTCCCCTCACTGTTTTTGTTTCAACAGACTATAATTTCCCCATACAATGAATTTCTTAAAACCTTGTCAAAACACAAGTAGCAGTCTAGTTTCACAGTGTTGATTCCCCTCTCAGACAAATATTTCCTCTCTGGAGCACAATCCAGCAGGCAAGTGTTTTGCATCTACAGGCCACTGTAAGGATGGAGGGATTTCTTGGCAGCAGGTAGTAGTACCTGTCATACCTGGCTCTCACCAGAGCAAGGATCCTGTCTGGTCCCAACCACTTCAATAGATGAATGATAGTGTTTGAAGGGTGACTTACTCTACCTGGCTTAACTTTGATAGTTTACTGTGCAAATTCATACTTGCTACAAGGTAAAATTATATAATTTTTGCAGTACTGGAAGAGTTGCTGTGTTTGCCAGCATACACATGCACACACAGAAAAGAAGTGCCTGTCTGATTTCAGACAGTCTGAAGGACAGAAAGGGGAATCAATGAACCTGTCCAATTCATTCACAAGTTGTTGAGATGAAGAGTTGAGATTTGGACCCATGCACTGCTTTAGCTCTTAATTCAAAAGCCCCACTCTTGTCTTCTCTCTCCCTGCCCAGACTGTGTCACTGCAGCTTTTGAGACTGCTGTGAACCACAATGGTGTTTGCTGTGATTCCTGATGAGCTTGGCCATATCACAATGGGGTAGCTATGCTCTGGGTTTGTGGTTCCAGCATGACATTTCTTCCAAGCCTTCCTCCATCTTATACTCTTCACTTCCTTTTCAATTATTTCTCTGGACATCCTCCAATCCTCAAAGAAAGGGATAAAAATTAAATAAGCTTGGGATCTGGCTGTGGAACTTAGACATTTGCCATTATTATTTACTCTGCTTGTGTGTCTTATCCTTGGCCCTGCTTGTTTCAGGCTTCCCACTTCCCATGCTGTGTTTGCTTCACTGTAATTAGGTCTTGGGCACAGAGGCCTGGATCTCTGCACAGATGTTCCTGGCTCTTCAGTGACCCTAGGAGACAGTAAGAGTTCTGGGAGGCTCCTTGTGATTTGAGGACAGACCTCAGCAGATATGACTCAACAAAGAAGCACATTTGATTCTTCGTTCCCTGATAGGAATCATCAGTATGTGCTTTTTGACAAAAAAGCCTTTAGGCTTCTTCATGATAGGTAGACAGTCAAAGCCATTTGTGGTCTAGGAGCACTAATACTGTAAATGTCTTTTTTCACAGCAATCTGAGATGCTGCCTGGATCTGCAGCACCCAGGCAAGCAAAATGCCTGTGGTTAAAACATGGCTTTGTCTAAACTACCTGTCTTTGAATGTTTTCAGAAGCTAAATACAATGGAACATCTTTCTTTCTTGTATATCCCCTTGGTAAAAGTGCTAGTTTTACTAACTGGGAGGGTTGTTTTTTAATTTGACCAGAGATATTCTCATGGGAGTTTGCATTACAGTGTTGGAACAGGGGAAACCAGAGATGAGATGACTGAGTGTAAAAAGGATCTTTCTGCACTTTAGACATCTTTCAGGTGTCTGAAAAAATAGCACTTTAAAATGCCTTAGATGATTTCTTTTGTAGAACACTTTAGGAATTTAAAAATCTGAACCTGTTATTGCTACTGATAATTTGCTTGAGGATCTTAGAGCATTTCCTTTGTCAAACCTTCCACCTGAGGCTTATAAAAGTGAATATAATTGCTTGTTCCTCATGCTACATCAGTCTCAAAGCTACCTCAGTATTTGGCAAAAGAACACTTGGATCTTCAGTTATTAGAGAGGGATGAATCAAGATGAGACACTGTTATCTTTAAAATCAAAAG
Organism: Cinclus cinclus; assembly: GCF_963662255.1. Classification (NCBI taxonomy): domain Eukaryota; kingdom Metazoa; phylum Chordata; class Aves; order Passeriformes; family Cinclidae; genus Cinclus; species Cinclus cinclus. Next base: position 141,847,060 of record NC_085046.1, on the reverse strand, counting down.
GAGGCAGCCAACTCCCAGAGCCTCTGTGAGGATGGCAGCTTTCTCTCTGTTTTCTGAAAACAGGAAAGAAAGAAACCTAACCTTTTATTAATAGTTTGGTTATATACAAAGGGACACAGACAAATATTTCAGCATCTACTCTACACAAATACATGAGACACTGCACTAATTACACCAGTCAGACGCTGGCTGAAGGACAGTTAATTGGTTTTCAGAATATCTCAATCAACACAGACAGCAAGACACACATCCAAGGATTTGAAAAGTCAGCAGTAATAGATGTCTGTGAATTCTCTGTTGCAAAATAAACCTTTATTTTCACTACAGTGTGTTTTATAGTGCAATAAAAAAGAAGGAAGTCAATAGCTATATCTAATATAACTGTAGCTGAAAAGATACTTTACTGATTCAATATTGCTTGAAGGGCAGTGTAATATAGGTATTTGACCTTAACCAAGGGCTCACATGCAGGTGTTGGGTTCAGACTGAATTGCTGATGAAAGAATCTGAGCCCAGTTCAGACCAAGAACTTGTTAAAATGAAAGAACATGATAAAACTATTTTTTACAAAAACATATACGTTATCTACTAACTCTTCTCTGCTTAGGCCCATTTACTCCTAAGTACCTAATATAAATATATATTTTTTTCCTCGAACCAGGAAATTTGTTGCTTTTTAGTGAAGTTCAACCTTTAGTTTTGTTCTTTTCCTTTTGTCATAGTTAGTTTTTTTTGCTAATGATTAAAATACTTTATCATCTTCTGGTAAAAGTATTGAAGACGGGATAAAAAAAGGGGGAAAAAAGCTACACATGATGTTGTGACAGACTTTTTTGTCCTCAGTTCTGAAGCAGGGATGTTCCACAAACACACTGAAATTGCTGTTTGAATTGTTGGGAGCACTTGTGGTGCATAAATGTATGCATTTTACTGGACTGATACCGGGTCCGTGACCTCTTCTAGGATCACTTGTGAGTTCATCCGCGCCTCTACCATGATAAGTCAGAATTATGTTTCTGGCACTATAGCCATGTTTTGAGGAGAAAGAATAAAGTTTTCCAGGTTTGCAGGTGCAGCTGCATAGGTTTTCAGGTGTGACTGCATCCTCTCTTGGAGCAGTTGCTGCAGTATTTCCAGACAAGTGTAAGCTTGCTCTGACTGTACTGGTAGCAAAGTGGAAGCCCTGTAGGTCTCCTCATCATGTTTCTGAAACTGAGCTGAGTCGTCTGAGAGTCTGCACATACTGACTCTGAACTGAGTTATTTTGTCCAAGAGTCAGCTTGTACCCTGCAGAGTAAGCTTTTATTTGCCTGTAGAAGGCTGTACAGCTATCCCTTGAATGTTTTCCTGAGGTTTCCTAGAATTTGTTAAAGCTGTCCATGATGCTCCCTTTGATTTCAAAAACAATGAAGTTAGGCCAGCACTAAACCCCAAACTAAATGGTCTCTCCATGGTCAAGAGTGAAACAACTCCAGATTTATGAATACAGTCTGGGACTTCATGTTCCCAGTTTGAGTTCACCTTAAAGACTGCTTTAAATGACTAGGTTTTACAAACCTACTCCTTAGGCAATGCTTAAACTAAGCATTTCAGATGGTGTGTAAAAGCTCAGGTAAAGAGAAGTCTTAGCCTGAATCTCTGACCTGTGAAAAAGACTTACTGTCTTCAAAGAACTAGAAAGCAGTGACAACTCAGCAAAATATCCTGAGTATTTGCTACAAAGTTTAGCTTGTTCAGAGTTTAGGAGTTTTTTTGTTTCGTGTTTCTGGCCATTGCTTTCATTCAGTTTGATGCTGTTCTTTGGATTAATATATGTTGCCCTGATCCTGCTCAGCCAAGCACTTTCCCCTTTATCTAGGAGTCAAAATGTGTTTTAGTATGTTGGAAAATAAATCCTTTAAAATTTGGGCAAATAATTTAAAATTTTTAACGATTCTGAGGGGAAAGCATTGTTTTGGAGAGTCCAGCTGTTGCTACTGACTGCTAACAGTGACTATGAAGATTACACATGTGTTTCAGTGACCTTATTGATTTTCTGATTCAAAGCTTCAGGTTAAGAGTCAGCAACAAACTTAGCAAAGCATCCGGAAGAGATACCTGATGTTTCTGGAATGTCCCACTATTCTTTTAGCTCTTCTATCCTCTTCCAGATTCTGCAGCAATGGTGATAAAGAAAGATGTTTTTCCTTAGGATCTTTCTGCTACATGCAGAAGTTTACTTCTGGGAGAAAGCAGCTGAAATGTCATATTTCCTCCAGAGAGTGATTATTTAGGAGTAAAATTAGGAAAAATTAGTCAAGCTACAAGCTTTTAGTAAAATGGTGTTGACTGAACTTTCAGAGAATAGAGTCCAAGATTCAACATACTTTGAGATAAACTAAGATATTTCATCCATTTTGGGAACTCTCTCAGGCTTTCTGCACATACATGTGGGTGTTGCTGTATATCAGATCTGACTTTGACTCTCAGTGTGGGCTCAGTGTTAGAAAGTGGTGTGGTCCTTAATCTGGTGAAATGCAGGTTGAGAAGGTAAATGGCATCATGAACAAACAACTGCAGTAGTCCAAGTCTTGGGTTTTCAAAGAGTATGGATCAAAGTGAGGGCAATGATCATGGAGTGTTGCCTTTTCCAAATCTCCGATACCCGGGTGGATTGTGAGGATTTTTTTTTTTTAATTGAGGGAACACTCATCACCCCCTCTAGAAAAGCAAAAGGTTCTTTGCTCTGGACCAGCTCGAACCAAGATCAAAGATCCTTCCTCAGCTCTGTTGTGCCTCTGTGTGTGTGACTGTGGTATTTTTGCTTCTAGATAGTGTCTCCTCAGGCTCTGTCTCCATGGGTTTGCAGCCTGAAATACTGGTTCCTTGCTGTTCTTCCTCAGAAAGCTGTAAAGCCAGAAAGGTAACTGGCAATTATATTGTAAGTTTATGTGTTTAAAATTAATAAAGTACAACAAGATCTATTATTTATCTAGTTGGTCAAATTATTCCTTGGTATAAATATTTGGTGATTGCATTTCATAAAATGATTCTATACAGAAAGTACTAATAATTAGCCCTAAATGTTAAAAGGCTGTCAACAAGTAAGGCATTAGCAGAGATTTGGAGACAGGAACTACATGGTCTTCAAGGTCCTTTTCAACCCAAATCATTCTATGATTTTATGATTATTTCAGTAGAAAGCATAACCAGCCTTTGGAAATATGCTTTGCTGACTTTTGTCTGTGCCAGTGTTACCCCATAATGATGCAGAAAGAAGGTGGCTTCAAACTCTGTGATACTGTGGGCTTTGTATGGCCCACAGGCAAGAGAGTTCCTGTCATTTACAGGCCCAAGGCTACAGAAGTTTGTGGTTGTCACACATGTCATCTGTTGGATCACTCAACGCTTCATTCCTTATTCGTTGAAGTGGTTCGTACTGCGTTTACTCTCTGGAAATCATAGATGGATTATCTCTGTGAAGTGCAATTTAATTCACAGGTCAGGCTCTAGACTCAAGGAGGTCTCAGTTGTGGAAAACTGTCAGGGGGTTGGAGACACTTTTGTACAGAGAAAACCACAGGTTCATCATAGGTCACCCTGTTAGAAGCAGGATCTGCCTGAATATATTGGGTGGAGGATGAAATGCTGTGCTCTCTGGGAGGACTCTTTACAGGAAAGCCTTCTAGAGGAAGAACAATATGTGCTCATTTTATACACCTCAAGTTGAGGTTCTTATGTTTTCATGGTAATTTTGGATATAAATCCCTCAGTGTTCATCATAATAAGAGTTAGTTTTAAAGAAGATTTTTGATTCCAGGGGCTTTTGTTGAGAGCTGCTGAAATTGCCAAAGATTCATCTCCTAGTTTAATCCACTCTTTTAAATTTATCATCTTCTGAAAACATCCCAATGGCAAAGAAGTATCTGTGGGAAGTAGAAACTGAATTTATCAAGGGAACTTTAATCTCCCTGGTAATTTTGCACAGAACAGAAAGACAAAAAGCCCAAACCAAAACTAAACCAGCAACAAAACCCCACACTTATGAAATTTCCAGAGAATAAAAAAAAACAAAAAACAATTAGCAGAGCACTGCCCAAAAATATTTTCAATGGCTCTTGGTCAAAATATCTCATGACTAAATTTCAAGCTGACCAGGAAAATGCTCTTCTGGAAGTAATTCTTTTCTAAATGAGATAGCACTAATCCTCTAGAGATGGGTGAAGACAAAAAGTCCTCTAGAAGGCTGTAGCTTGGGAAAGGTACAGAAATAACCAGTTTATTCTGAGAGTAAGCAAGAAAGGATTACGCATTGCAGAATTGCAGTACATAAGAAAGGTGTCTTTGCAAGCCTGCAAAGTGCATGGCAAGTGTCATGTCCCAGTAGTCTCAAAATGAAAATGAAATATTATCAAAAGATCATGCCCTGGGCCATAGGCTGTATCTTTGTGGACCTTGGGAAGCATAAACCACTTTGCTGTTATTGCTTCCTTTATACAGGAAGAAAACACCAGAAGCAGAGTAAGAGTTTCCCTTTGTCTTTCATGTCTCAGGAGCATAAAGATAAAGCCATGTGGGGTGTCAAAGAATGTCCTAAGTCTCCTACTTCTCCTAAGTCTTCTCATTGTGTAGATGCCGATATTCTTGCCAGGTATAAGAAAAAAAAATATCCTAGGTACCATGTAAATAATTATTCCTTTTCTTAGTTACTAAATTTTATTGGTGAAATCAAGTTTGTCTAGAATTCAGAAAGTGAATGCACATTTGACAAATATTAGGAGATTTTGTGAAATTGCGTCAGGCTTATGCACAGCAGATCCACAGTACCTGTGGTCTTTTTTTTATAAATACAACACATTAATTATTTCCAGAAAGACTGGAGATGTGCTAAGTATTTACAGTGCTGATGAGAGCATGAAGTGAATGATGTTGGAGTTATGTGGAGAGCACACGTGAAGCTTTAACTTTGGTACAGCTTCTTTGACTATAGCTTTAAGTCAGGATGAGTTCCTAATGAGAACAGCTCTGTAAAAAGAGTGGAAGCAAAGAGAATAATTGCCAATAGGTATGGACAGACATGTACAGTGTAATACAATGAAGAGCAATGAATGCAGATAGTTTCTGCAACATGAAGGCTGTCCTGGGAAAGTGTAGGTCTTGGAAAGACTTATGGGTCATATAAGATCATCCATGGACACAAACTACAGCCACTTTACCAAAAATGCTAATTTAGAAATATAAATGTGAATATCAATATTTCAGAGTGTAGTGGAGAGTGTAATTTGCTTCTGTACTTGAATGGTCCTCTCATCATCCACAGCAATGCTGTGTCCACTGCTATATTTCAGGAGTGACTGATAAATTAGTGCGAATTCAGAGAAGAGAACTGACAAACTTTGTGAAACCACGAAACATTACTTATTGAGAAAGTTTTAAGGAACATAGTCTGATTAACTTATTGAGGGCTTTAAAAGTGATTTTGCCAGTCTAAGAGTATCTCCTTTGAGAGCAGAAACATGATTACAGAGAGTTCTTCAGTTTGACAGAAAAAAGATACAGCAGATTGAATATCTGGCAGTTGAAGCAAGGTGTAACTGGACTACAGATATGACAATTGAAAGCAAGATAGCATTAAGTGACTTCTTGATGTAGAAGTGCAAAATTTCAGGTCAATATTGGGAGACATTAAAAAGATTTGTATTGTAGTGTGTGGTCTCAGGCTGTCTTTGATATGTGAACTGTGGATTTCCCAAGGGGAATAATAGAATCATAAAACACTTTGGGCTGGAAGGGACCTTAAAGATCATCTAGTTTCAACCCCACTGCCATGGACAGGGACACCTTTCATTAAACCACATTCTCAAGGTCCCATCTAGCCAAGCCTTGCACATTTACAGGGATGGGACACGATACACTTTTGTATAGTGTGCTTAAAGCCTTTTCTAATGGCAAATTATGTGCTTTCTAGGAACATAATTCTCCCTGGGCCACAGATTGAAAAACTACCATCCAATCCTAAATCAGGGGCTTGAAGCAGGAATCAGCCAAGCAAATCCTGTGGTCTGTGGACTACAGTGGTCAGGCTAAGTAATAAACATATGTTTCCTCTAACATTGTGATCTGGGAATCTAGGAAAAACAGCTCCCTCCAAAGAGCACTGATGCTTTAGCCCTTACTCAGCTATTGCTCCCTGCCCTGCAAAACCCTGATGTGCAGAAGATGACTTAATGGCTTTAACCATATTGCTTACAAATTTTACAGCACTGGTGCCTGAAGCCAAATCCCTTCTTCACTACTCTGGTTCAGTGGTTTTCATTGTCTCTATTTTCTCTGTTGTGATCACATATGAAAATGAGGCAGAAAGGTGCCAAGACAGAGAGGCTTTTTATTCATTTACAACAGCCTGGACCCTGAAAGCTGAGTGAGCAATGGGTTGCAATATTAACAGATCTGCTCTGCACAGATATTTGTTCTCAGCTCCGTGCTATCCTCTTCTGGCAAAAGCATAAAAAGAATTGGGCAGCCAGCTGAGAGGAAAACAATTTGAGCCTTCTTTCCTTCCTTCCTTCCTTCCTTCCTTCCTTCCTTCCTTCCTTCCTTCCTTCCTTCCTTCCTTCCTTCCTTCCTTCCTTCCTTCCTTCCTTCCTTCCTTCCTTCCTTCCTTCCTTCCTTCCTTCCTTCCTTCCTTCCTTCCTTCCTTCCTTCCTTCCTTCCTTCCTTCCTTCCTTCCTTCCTTCCTTCCTTCCTTCCCTCCCTCCTTCCCTCCTTCCCTCCTTCCCTCCTTCCCTCCTTCCCTTTCACTATGTAATTTTCTAGCAAGACCAGTCCCTGAGTTGTTTCTCTGTAAGAATACACAAATATTTGCCTACCCAACTTGGTACAAAATAGAGGGAAATTTTAGGACAGAACTGGGCATTTGGGGAATTTAATGACAAAACAAACTAAAACAAAATCAAATACAACTATGTGCTGTAGTTTAAACGTTTGCTTATCACTGTCCTCATATGTTTTTTCTGCTTTATTGCCTGGATATTAGGAAATGTCTTACTGATAGTCCTATTATTTTTTTTTTGTCTGTGTGTAGAAGATGATGCACTCAGATATAATTTTAAAGATGCAAAATATTTAAAGTAGCTAATTATTTTCTTTCATCTTGGGTTTGCCAGCTTTCACATCCAGCTACTTAACTGTGACTCCCCAGTCAGTTGAACTCATTTTGATGGATTGGATTGACACTGATATCCATTTACCTCCATTTTTATTCCAGCTTCCTTTTAGCAAACAATTATGGAACAGCAATAGCTTCCCGCTGGGCAGACAAATTCTTTCTGTCTTCCTTTAACACAGCTGTGCATTTTTCCAAGTGATGAATGCAGTAGAACCAAATCATATGGATCTAAGATCTGTTCCAGCTGCTATTGGAAAGAAATAATTAAAACAACAGAAACAAAGTGGAAAGAAAATTCCCTGCTTTTTTCCCTCCAAGCCAGCAAACGTTATCATTGAGCAGAAGCAGCAAAATGCATTTTTAAACTGAAGAAGCAAATGTGCATATAAGCAATAAGAGGCTGAGCAAATAATAAAGCAGAATGACATGACACCATATCACAATCCTCAACGAGTAAGTAGCACAGTTCAACCTCAAAAGCTACTGAGTAAGACGAAAATGTCTCTTTAACAGTATTAGGGGACAATTTATTATGTGTCTCCTTCGAGTGCGGCACAATGTCACTGCAGGCCCATTGCATTTGCATTATTTCCAGACAACGGCAGCAGCAGAAAAGGACACTGATTTATTTCAGAGCAGGCACAGGTGATTTTTATGTCTGTTGGGACTCAGCCAGATATGGCTTAACCCATTCAAGTCTTTTCTGCTTATACGAAGAGGTGTCTTTTTGCAACATCCTTATCTTCCAACTCAGGTTTCATTTAAGTTACTCAAGGAAAAGATGGGGGATTTTGAAGTCCTTTGCTCTTTCAAACAGCTACTAAAGCTTTGTTCAATTCTGAGAGGACGAGTGATCGGCAATAGTTTAATCTGTATAAAATAACTCTAATGATCATTTTCACTGTTCAGCTTTTAACTTACTGTGTGACTTCTACACCTTATAGTAGCCAAAATCAAATTATTTCCTGATAATGTTATTCCCTATGGCATGTAGCTAATTTGCCAGGATCAAAAAATAACATACAAGAAAAAAAAGTCACTGTCTGACTGTCATAATCCAGTCAAAGATGCAAGCTTTGTTTCTGCTCAATTGGAGAGCCGGAGGACTGCCAGCATCCCAGTTTTCCAGCATTATAGAAGAGGAAAATCTGGCATCTTGCTGGAAGTGCCACCTTACAAAGAGATAAAGAACTGGGGTTGGGACCAAGTGCTATTGCTAATGACAATTAGAGAGAAAGCAGAGATATTAATCCAAAGCAAGTATAGCTGGCTCCTGATAGTCCATCAATTTTATTTCTTCTGTTAAGCACCAGTATTTTTTCCGCCCTCTGAACAATTGCCTGGCATTGTGTGGGTATATGGCTGTAATTCTGCTGATGGCTGAAAGGGATGCAGAAAGCCAAAATGTGAATTAATGTCCTGAATGGAGTGACTCCTGCATAACTGCATGATGTACACTGTGCCTGGCACCCGGCTGAGAAAGGGGATATTTTTCATGAGTGAGCTACTGGAATTGTTTCATCCCAAATAGGAGTAAAACTGAGTATTTTGAAATTTCCTCACTGGAATTTTGCAAAAGTTTTCTTTTAGGTCCATTAAAAGCTACTTTAATTGTAGCTTGATTGCCTCTCAAATGAGGCATTATGAATCTGACTGAAAGTATCAGAAGAGAACAAAGAAAACTTCCCACATGATACAAATTTTTAAAAATGACAGCCTTTAGAATAGATTATTTTGTAGTCTAATAAAATAATATTCTGCTAAATCAGCCCAATTTTGTGAAGTTTTCATTTTCACTGCATTCAAAGCATCTGGTGGAGCTTTGCCCTGCTGGACTTAGCACTGACCTGCCCTTCTCTCCTATCTGGTCCCTCTGGCCCTGTGAGTACTGCAGGAAAAAGAGATTGGTCAGTGCACAAATAAGTGAGCACAGCTCAATGAGTGCAACGTACGTAAATGTAGACCTTTTTTTTTTTTTTTTGTTTAATGCTATTCAGTGTGTTTTGATGAGTCAGAGGTACTTGTAGAAGTGGAGAACATGCCTTTGTTTTAGCAAAAGCAGTCACGGGAGGCAGCTGGAACAAATAATTTTGTGCTTCTGGACTTGCTAGGAAGTGATTCTTGCACTCTGTCTTCAGGATGAATCGCTGCCTTTATCTTCCTACAGGAGGAAAACAGAGCTCTGTCTGTTGCCCACTAGAGCAGCAGCATGTTCTAAGCCCAGCTCTATCACTGAGCAGTCTTGGCACGTTTCTGTGGCCCCCCATTCCTCCCCTCAGTAACATCGTTTATTCCTTTTTAAAGCATTTTGAAAGCTTTTAATAACATCCACTTCTGGCATGGCAGAGGGTAGCATTACAGCTCCATGATTTTGGTAGCACTGAGTAGGCTCATGGGGAGCCTGGGTGTTGATGGGTCAGGGACTGTGTTAACTGCCAGGAAATCTTCATCCCAGATTTAAGGAGCTTACAATAAGAAAAAGGGAAAATCACTGCAGCAACAACAACAAAGCAATAACTAAAAAGGGCAAAGAAGAGGAGGAAATGACCCCTGGGACTCATACAGTCCCATAAGTTAACAAATTGCACAAACTCTGCTGAGTTTAGTTTGGCTCTTCCTAGTCCAACAGGCCTCGTAGCTATAAATCACATATTCTGAATAGGAATTACCTGGTGTTATGGTGAATTATATAAGATATCTCTTCTCTTCAGTGATGTTTTAAATGGGAAGCTGAAGCCTATGTAGTAGGAATAAAAATGTGTGTTTTGACGAAAATATAGCAATGCTGCTTCTGCTTTCTAAAGAAAATAGTCTCATTATTAAACACAATATACCTTGGTGGTGAATCATGTGGAATAAGGAAAAGACAACTTTTTAAAAATTAAGATGCTATTTTTTCCCCTTTTTTCCATCACTGACAGTTAAAATACCCTTTAAATACCAGAGAATCTTAATGCTGCCTTTGCTGATTCTGCAGTTCAGACATAGCTGAACTGAGTACTGAAAAATTTAGCAACAGTCTGTATTTTTACCTCTCCTCAAGTCTAATTGATGAAGAAAACAAGTATATACAAAAATATAACAAATTCTTACAGAGAATAAATTCAAATTGATATATGACTTAAACTACGTAAACTTATCCTCAAAGAAGCTATATAAAATAACTATGACAAAGTGCTTCCTAAATAGCTTAAATCAGTTTTTAAAGAAAAATATGCATTTCAAGGGTGATGGGTAAGGAATGACCATTCATGACTGGTGTGCCTTACACTCATCATAGAGGTACTGGGGTACAGAGATAACAAGCAATGTCATCAGATGTCCCCTGGAAAAATTCCTGATGAGAGAAGGGCAGCCATCCAGCTGCTCATCAATCTTTCCCAGCCCATGCACCTGTTCCATGGGAAAGGAGTATGACCATCCACCAGCTACACAAGATGGGCTGTTTGACATTTTAGCTGCCACCAGAAGTAACTCCAAGTCAGCTTGCACCTCAAGTGACTGCCATGAAACAGACACAGATCCCTTTGGTTTGAGGCATCCAGACTTCTCAAAGGGTCTTCACAGGCCTGGCAAACAGCATCTCTAATGTTGGTTTAATTTGACTTTTTCTATTCCTCTCCTGTACCTGCAAATCTTGCTTTCTGCCTTGCAGAAAATAGCTGCCAATAAGAGTGTTATCTGGGAATCATGATGCATACATCTCCTGATAAAGTACCTCCTTTTGTGCATTGGTCTTAACACTACATTTGATTTTGGTAGTGAGAGTGATATTGGGTCCATCTGGCAGTACATACCCAGATCCTGGTCCATGAGTTCCTGTGGGGCTCTGGGAACTGGCCTCAAATTGGCCCAGTACATCTGATACCAAATTAATGAAAGACAGATTTAGAAGCAATGACACACCAAAACTTTAACTGACATCACCAAGCACAACTGTGGCCTTAATGACATGTATTTAGTGAAACTAATGCAAATACACAAGCAGAAGGGGATAAACCATGAGTACCATATTTAAAATCAGATTATGTTAGCACCTGTAGAAGGCTGCAAAAGAAATAAATTCCTTTGTGCATCATACCTTTCCAACACATTAATTCCTTTGTAAACCTCTTCTGTATCACACTTTTACTGCACTCGCCATACACAACCTAGTGGCAGCATCCAAATTCTTCTTCCAAACAACAAAGCAGAAGTTTGGTTGCACAACTGCTTCTTATAATAGAGAAAAAACATCACACACATAATTAACTGTAACTCATGCCTCCAGGCCTGGGCTGAAATGGGGGAAGTGATGCTATCAGGAAGCACCTTAATCCATTTTCTAGGAGCCATTAGGACATCCTTTTCAGAAACAGTTAAAAATCCCAGCAGGCCCTTATTTGATGTGGTTGGAAGTGACTGTAGCTTCCTGAATCCGTGCCCTGTTCATAATCCCTCCTTGAGCACTTGGGTTTCTCAGTGGGAGATTCAGGGGATTCAGGGAATCCCCTGGCTGAGGGTGACATTCACTCCACAGCCTCTGCTGGCTCTGCTGTGGGGTAACAGCTCCCACTGCATGGGGTCATGAGCAGGTGGGACTTTCACACCTTGAAGAGCTCCAGCCTTTTCCAAAGCTGAGATTTCTGTCATGAGATCAACCACTTCCAAAAACATCTTTGACACTTGAAAGTCAAAACTTAATAGATTTTCAGGTGTGATTCCAAAAAGATAATAGCTGTTTTTTTTCCTTCTCACACCAAGGATGCCACTTCTGTTTTTAGGATGTCCAAACTAATAGTTAAATGTCTAGAACACTAGTATTCACTGCTGTTAAGAGTACATTAAATCTTCAACCCTGTTGTTTATTTTCAAAGGTATATTCTGGTGACACATGTTGAATTGAATTTTATTACTGGGTTGAACCAAGGCATTTAATGTTAGAAAATTATAAGGATTACCTAAGAGCAATCACCAGAGGTGTGTTTTCTTGAATAATATAGAGAGACTAAAATTGGACTAGTCTTAAAAATCTGTTTTTAAGAAGGAAAGTAAATCTGGAGGAAAAAAGATTCTGAATTTGCAAGTTTTCCAGAATTACTATGTTGTTACTGTTATTCATCAGGCCCCTCAAACATTCCCTGATCTCATGCAAAATCATTCCTGCCTACCTCAAAGGACACATGACCAAAATGGGCACATAAAAGTCAAGGGAGGGTCCTATAGGCATCAGTCTGTGCCAGCCTAACTCATCACATGTCTGTTCAGTTCCCTTCTGCTCAGGCCTTGGCTCCTCTCTTAGCACTGCCAGTGGTCTCAGCGGGGTCAGGGGTGGGCTCAGCTGCAGTAGGAAGGAGTCACAGTGTTTTTGGCTAAGTAAGACAGAGAAAATAAAGTCCTTTTCACTGTTGGTGGCAACATGCTCACATGCTGCATACACTCTGTAGGGGCAGTGAAGTGAGCTGGCTCGTGGAAAAGAAAACCCACCCATTTACAACCTGAGAACTGATAATGTGCTAAAAATGATAATCAGTTTCAGCAGAGCAGCAGCAGTAGGAATCAGCCCTTGCACATCTGATAGGTAGTGACTAAACAGTTTGACCTAATTTTTGTTTATCACCTAAAAGGAAATTTTTGGGAGGAAAGATTGTTATACAAGTCTGTGTATGAACCTGTGTTTATACAGACATAAAAATTTATATGTATAGTAACATCTTATTGAAGGAAATAATAAGTTTTTGTTTATTTTGAAGAGCAAAATTCATAGATGCTGTTTTTTGTGGATATTGTTAGATAGTATTCTACTGGATGCCAAATCAGAAAAATCTACAGTGGAATTCTACTCACATATATTCAGTTTAGGCAATAAAGATCCAAGAAACTGATAAAATCAAGCAGCAATAACAGGCCAGTTAGTTTTGTTGTATGTCTTTGATATGAAATGAACTTGTTAAAAATGTTCTTGCAAATGGTCACTGGACCTTAAAGGAAATGTTTGATGCATAGGCTCAAGGCTTTTGGGTTCTGCTCAACATTCTAGGCATGGAGAGACTACACTGTCTTCTGCACCAAAATTCAAACAACGAGAGAGAAGGTTGTAGGACTACATGTTTATTTGTAGCTATATTCTTCTGTTTGCTTCCTTGCAGTTTAACGGACTTAGCCATGCATGGCGAATATCATTGGGCACAGAGGATGCTAGTTCTAAAGATGTACCCAAACTCTGTACTTTATGGACTGCTTTTCCCAGAACCATGCAATGATCTCAGCTAAAAAAAACCAAAAAAACCAACCAACCAACCCAATGACTCCCTCTGACATTACAGGATCCCAACAAAATAAACTTTATCATCCATGTCACCACCACAGCAAGATGTCATCTCCAAGGCAGACTGGAAAGGCTGTGTATGGCACAGGAAAGTTCTTCAGTGGATAAGTGTGTGTAGGAGAGCACCCACCCAATTTTCTGGTGAGCAGGTTTTTGGTTTCTTTGTTTTTTTTTTCACCTGGTATAGGCATAGGGCAGAGATTGGTGTTGTTCATAATTTGTGCATTTCTTCCATATTTTTGAGCTCATGTGGCTCTTCAAAGGTTCTGTACACATGGACTGAGATGCAGTTGTTCACACCGGGATCAAATGCAAGGTTTTCTTTTTCACCAGCTATCAAGAAATTGGGGGAAAAAACATGATTTGGGAAGTGCCAGACTATTCCCCAACTTCCTTCAACTTTTCTGACTTGCACAACATAACGAACTAAGAAAGTGCATTTTTTGATAACTTCTCTTTAATATTTTCAAAATGCTGTTATTTCTCTTGAATTGTAATGATTTTTCATTAAGGAATGTTCTTAATTTTTATTAGAAAAGCTGCTTGCAACCAGAATGAATTTGGATTGGAAAATGGCTGGGAAAGAAAAAAAAGACTTCTGTTATGGCTTCAGAAGAACTAGTGAACTAAAAAATATTTTCACAGTGGCAGTGATCAGACCAAGATGGTTTATTCTCAAGGAAGCTGAGGAAAAGCCTTGCAATACGCCAATGTGAAATAATCTGCAGTCTCATCCTCATGCTACAAAAATGAAGACACAAAGACAAAAAAATGAAGACACTTGTCTGCTCCTAAAGAAGATATTAGCTTCATTCTAAAACCAGGCCATCCAATAGTCTTTTCAAAATTTGCTACTCCTCAGCCTTATGAAATTCCAATTATTACTGTTAGTCATATATATAAATGTCCAAGCAAGTGGGGCTTTTTCATTTAAGGCCTCAAGGCAGACCTGCAGACTTGGATCCCACGGTTTGATTGCCCATGGTATGAAAAGAGGTAGTTCCCTGAGTGGTTTTGAATATTCTACCTTTTAATTTAGTTGAGTGCCCTTTGTTCTTTTCCTTTCTCATTCACGTGCTCATTTCAATCTCTTTTCACATGAAAGGTTTTCCATGTCTTTCTTTTGCCACCTCCCTTTCCTGAAAATAAATTTGTCTTTACCAGCATTTGCAAATTATCCCAGTCAAAGGCATTTTTATTCTCATGGCTATCTTTGTTTTGACTATTTATTTCCAAGAGACATATTTTCTTCCAAGATTATCCTCCTGTGCCTAAAATCTTTAGGCAAAACAGAGCCTTTGTAGCAACTGTTGTATGTCTCGTTTTCTCCTGTGACAGTTGTGGCTGCTTCTGGCAGGTCTTATTTTGGCATCTTTATCCTTTGAATGTGAGACTTACTCAAGGAAACCTGCCTTCATCTCAGTTGGGTAAACACCTCTCATGAGACTCAGCAAGAGCACAACACAGAGCTGTGGTTTGTTCTAATTCCTACAAATAAAACAGCGTAGCTGTTTCAATGCAGGTTTAATTTATTTAGTTGGAAAACACAGTTTTGTCCCTGTTTGTGATAATAGCAGTATTATTATTGGTTCAAGCGTCCTTAATTTGCACTGGGAAGTGCTGAAGCACTGTGGTGAAAACTTGCATAAAAAATGTGCAGAGAGATAGCTTCCATGGGCAGCTGGGTTCTGAAGAAAGAACTGGCCACTTTTGGAGCTGTTTGATTGCATGACAGATAAGATTGTCATGACATTTTCTCAGCTGTGCTGAAGCAAAAGGAAACTATTGGCCTTTGCCTTATAGACATTAATTTCCTTCATTAGCCCATCTCCTGATTCTTCCTGGTGGTGAATGGTGTCTGCAGTGGTTTTAAATTTAGTTAAACTCAAAGTAACAGGGCAGAAATTTTTATGTGTTTCCTTTCATTCTTTAGCCTGGAACTGCTTCAGTGTGTGTTTGTATATCTCTGTTAATGATAAGCAGCACTCTACTACTTGCTTATTTTATATAATATTCAAATGGGAGGACTAGTTTTTGGGTAAAATTCCCTCTTTGACAGAAAGAGTAATGCACAGCAAAGCCAGCACATCACCTGAGGTGTTGTCTCACAGGTCATACAGTTGGTCACCTTTTGGTGTTAATTTCTATAACCCCCTGACATGTCTATCCTGATGACCTAGAAGCTCCCTTTTAGCCTTCACCTGAAGTACTGTCATATTTAACTTACAGTTGACAATTTATGGTAAATGCAGATTTTAATCCCAGAAAGGACCTTTTTTTTTTTCCTTATATCATTTAATCTGGTTGTGCAATTTGCTCTTTGTCAAAGACTTTGATGTGAAATCTGCAAAAATTTGGACTCTGTGGAAAACAACTTGCACCCCCTCCCATGATTTTGAAATGAACTAAAAAGCAGATGAAGCTTAGATTCAGTGCTAAAATATTAAGCAATAGGTTCTCAGAATCCAGGGGTGAGAACACCTTGGTTTTTCAGGTTGATACATCTTGGTTTTGTTGAATACCATGATAAGTGGTTTAAGGTACAAGAGTCTTGCACCTCCGTCTTGGATAAACTTACAGTCACTCAAAACAAAAAAAAATGCATTTTGGAGTTGGTTGCTATTCTTCACATTAAGCTCTGTGTGGTTCAGAGGAGGACTGTGGCTTTTTTTTTTTTTCTTGTTTATGTACAGCAAACACAGCAGTACTTATAGATGTAGACAACTATGAAGTACTAATAAATTCTATGGTAAAAATAACATATGGTTCTATGTCCCATTTTTCAATCCATCCTAAAATAATCCTCTTCTGGGAAAACAATGAAAATATTTGGACGGGATATGATTTCTGTGTTAAAATCAGGTTACCTCCACTGACAAATCTGACTAAGAGGTTTGTGTTGGTACTCTTGTCTCTCACACTGTTGTTTTGCTCCTAAGGTTTTTTTTTGTGGGCTCAGATTATACAGTTAAACTTCTGTTTTAACAAGTTGCTGCACCTTTGCCCAAGGCTGTGATTGAATATGTGGGCAGTCACTGCAGTTCAACTGACATTTGGGAACTTATGCCGTGTTGACTTGATTCTGAATTTGCATCTTGGGGGGAGGGTGGTGATATTCAACTCAAACGCTCATTTTTGTGGTGCCAAAATAAATCAAAATCTCCAAATTTCACTCGAGAAGAAAAATCCAAATATGTGGAAATTTCAGCACAAATTGAAATTGCTAGGCAGTAGGTAGGAATGCTTTTAAAAGCTGTGAAAGTTTTAGTGTAACTGTTGGGAAACAATGCTGGAATGTCAAGCTTGTATAGAATTAGGAGATAAGAAAGTTTATTGGAATTTTATGTTATGTGGCATGTATTTCACAGCAGTTCTGTGCCATCCTGGCTCGGTCCACCAAAGACAGTTTCAATTCTTTCCTTTGTGTACCAAAATGTTTGTGGTGGGACCAGGGTGTGAAAGAATTTCTAAAGCATCTTTGGTGCTGGCCATTGATGACAGAATGTCTCTGGTCTGATCTGGTCAGTCTGTTTTAATATTCTCCATAAGCATTCTCCCTGGCTGGATGGCAGGTCATGATCCTCCTAATCCTTGGGACAAGGGTCCCATGCCTGAGGGCACAGCTCCACCGATGAAAGACGCAGACCCAAAGGTTCATGCTGTGTTTTAAAGTATTCCAGCTGCTGAAAATAGATACAATATTTTTCAGAGATTATACATTTTTCTTCCAACAGTGACACCCTTGAAATGGCTACTGTTTTTTACCTAAAAAGATCAGCATCACCACTCTAACCTTTTTATCTCCTTACTATTGTAAGTGATGACTCTCAACAGTATGGGACAAACAAAAACACAAATCCAGGATGTTGTCTGCTTGGTCAAGAGCCCTAACTGCCTCACAGCCTTTGCTTTGGTCAAGGAAGTGTCATAAAAAATCCACTGTGACAGCATAGGCCATAGCTAGAACTATAAATATTTTCATAACCAGCACTAATTATTTCTGGCTACTCAATACTCTTCCCCCCAAAGAAAGAGAAAATGTTTTTAAAAAAGGCGTAATTAAAAGTGTTAACATTCTAATGCCAGATCTCCATCATTAGAACAGGCCATACAGACATATAAAACAGAAGGGTTAGACAGGGAAGGTGGGAGTAGTTTTCAGCTGCAAGGCTAGAACAGACATGGTCCTTCCCCCAGGCAGTCTGTGGTGAGGCTGCAGCATCCTTTGGCTCCTTCCCCCATCAATCTGCCCCTGAGATAATATTTTCCCTTCCCCCAAAGCACTTTTAATCTGAAAAGTGAGTGGGTGATGCAGGAGTGGAAGGTGGATGAATTAATAGTGGCAAGGGCATGTTTTCACATATGCTAACATATGTGTAAAATTTGTAGGTGTAATAAGTCTGTCTCTGCCTAGTGGGACAGAGGGTTTTAAAGGCATCATGGCTGAGACAGAGCACAAAGGTGGAGATTGTATAGGGAGTTCACATT
The DNA here is from genome assembly GCF_963662255.1 of Cinclus cinclus. Lineage (NCBI taxonomy): Eukaryota > Metazoa > Chordata > Aves > Passeriformes > Cinclidae > Cinclus > Cinclus cinclus. Next base: position 141,829,118 of record NC_085046.1, on the reverse strand, counting down.
CCAGCCCTTCTTGTAGAATCTATTATTAGATTTCTGTCTTGCCTAAAAATGTTAAAAATAAAATGGTGCTGCCTGGTACAGAATGGGGTGCAGTGAAAGATTAATTATGCTGTTCTGGATTTAATTTTGGTATCCTTACACACCCCATTCTTATGTAAGAGTGGGTTCTTACCCTACAAAAGACAAATGTGAGGGGTTTTAAAACTTTATATGTATTGATCTCTCATGTAATCCAATTCTTGGATGGTGAATAGGGAAAATTAGTGTTCTGTAAAGCCACTTACTATGTGTGGGGAAAACAGCATTGCACCACATTGTGACATGAAGGTGTCTGGACCAGGCATGTATCCAGAAAGGGCTGCCACAGCTTCCTGCTGACATGAAATACATGGGAACTCAAAGTCTCTGATTATCAGCTGATGTAAATCACCAGAACTTCTCTGGCTTTACTATAAAGTTAGCTTGATTTCAGTGAAGATTTTTTTCCATTTGTGTTCATAGTATTAATTAGATGCAAATATCTGATGAATAACAATAAGAAATCCTTGCTGGACCTCAGGCAACAAAAGATGAGAGGACACAAACACTGGTAGGATACACCTCAGCATTTAGAAAATATTCTGAAAAATTAGAAAAGAAATCACAAAGTATGGAGGCTGGAAAAGTCTCAGAATGTGTTTACAGGCTCCTTCAATTCAATTCAATTTCATTACATTGCAAAAATTAATCACTGTCTTCAGCTCCAGTCTTGGCTTCTTATTTATTGCCAGCTTGATATCCTTGTTGAATTTTATTGCTCTCAACCATCATGATCTTTTAACATAAGATCCAATACAGATTGCAAAGAAGGGAATAATGAAGGAACTGAGAAAATGGAATGTAAAGATCACATGTGACTCTGTCAATGTTACACCTACTCCATTAAATACATAGTATATGTATATACTCAGATACTTATGTATAACATAATTGGATTATGTGTTGTTAATGGCCAAGAACAAGAAGCACAGATGTAATGGGTAAGTGATGTTCCTTATCAAAATAACAATCTGAAGAAGGCAGTGATTTGCCCTCAAGCCCTCCTGCAAACACAGTACCAACAGTGGCACCCAGCTGTTCCCTGCTCTGCCACTGACAATTGGCACAGTGTTTGTTTAGGTTTGAGAAAAGCCATCCCATTGTGGCACGTGGGGAGAAATGAGTGAGCTCTCTCATTCAAAACATTGAATTGGTTTGGAGTAAGCCTCTAAGGTGCTATATAACTACAAAATGCTCCAGTTCTCCTTACTGTGTTGAACCTCTTCCCTTCCATGACGTGGGGTTTTTTTTTGGTAATCCATTGTAATTCCTGAAGGATGAGAACTGTAATTACTCTGTGTATATGGTGTCTAGCACAATGGGGCCCTGACCCTAGCTGGATCCTTTGAGCCATGAAGTCTATGTTTCTTAGAGGATCTGTCTAATAAAATGCTTGGATGTAATAAGGGCAAATGTCCCAAATGTCAGTCCTTCCTTGACCTTTGGAAGATCAGACTAAGCCCAGCTCATTAAATGAAAAAAAATCATCAAAACCTCCCTCATGAAATTTATAAGAATTCAAAATACTTTGAAGTATTTTGAAATAGATTGTGCATGTGAAAAATGTGCCAGTTGTTTCTGCATGTCTTGACTAGATATATCACACTGGTAAGAAAAGTGCTCACACAAGGAGGAAGAGTTGTAGTGAATGAAAGCCACATGGCTGAATCCTTCAGAAAATATCCTCCAGTGCATCAATAGGGAAGTGGGAGTTAACCTGGCTTAGGCAGAGAACCTCTTCTGATATCATAACAGAATGGCTAATGATATTTAATCTCTTTCTTTTCCCATGTCAGCACTACTCCCTCAACAACATCATTGCCTCTGATTAATAGCAACCCACTTTAATCGGATAGCGATGATGAGCCCCTCTGACATAAATAGGTGCAGCTCCAAAGAACAGTGAGTTTGTTACTATTCCTTTTCTATAGCACAATATGAATTGTATGTATAATTGAGTTTAGGACAGTGTCATTCTAGGTACTAGAAATGTCACGTAATGAAAGATAGTTCTCTGTCCTGGAGGACAGACCTAGCTGAGAAAGCTCAGAATGTTTTTTCCAATGTTAGAGAGGAAAGAGGAGATATGGAGATAGAACTTTGAAATCCCCAGTTGTGTCCTTTGCACTCAGTTCATAGTGAGCTTGCAGACTGTGGGTCTATTAGGGTCTTCTGCAGATCCTTCAAAGAGAGTCTATGGAGGAGGGCCAGTAAAAATCCTCACATTGCAGGTTTTAAAGAGAGGGCACTATTGGAGGGACTGTTACAGTGTGAGCCACCTGACAGCAATCTTAGAAGATATACTTTGGGATGATAGGTGCCAGCAATTGGGTCGTGCAAGAGCATATAATTATTGCGTAATAATTTCCCATTTGTCATATAAGGTTACATGCTTTCATAAGGTGTGGAGTTGCTTTTTACAGCAACCACATAGCCTGGGGCACCTGATCCCGAGTGAAATTGCTGCACTGTAGAATACAGTGATCTCTGAGTAGACAAATGCTTCATTTCTGTTACCATGCAATGATCTTTTTTATTGTCTATGTATCTTAGGTCTCAGAAGGCCCATGAAGATGCTAATTTTGCCCTTTTGTTCTGCAAGTGAACTCAATCAGTTAGGAGAAAAGTCGTGTCTCATAGTTGGATATTTTAGCATTTTGCTGATTGTAACCTGTGAAAGATGGTAGTTCAAAGTTCTACAAGTAGCAGACCAATGCAGCGGCCTTTGATTGAGCCATGATACTTTTTCCTCCATTTAGTTTTTTTTTTTTTTCTGGAACAGACAACAGATGTTATAAATCATCAATCTCTGCATGGGTGACTGAGCAGCCAACACTTTAGAAAAACCAGCTGAAATAAATGACATGTTCCTCTGAAGGTGGTGGACTGAAAAAGTGGCTTTCCAGGCTATATGCAACTTCAATATAGGTTTTTTACAGGCCTCTTGTTAAAGGTAATTCCCATTAAGAGCTCTACCCTGCTATCAGATTTGGGTGAAGCTGGACAAAATCATAGAATCACAGAATTGTCATCAAAATGTATTAAAAAAATAAGCAAAAAAATGTTACCTTCTTTCCCAGCCAAAAAAAAATTAAAAGCAAAAGTCTCTACATGGTATGTGAAGTTTTTTTCAGTTTTCTTGAAAAACTTGCAGCAAATCAAATGTTTCTATAAAGGAAGAGGATTAAGGAAGGTGTTTAGGAAGAAGGACTTGGTTACTCACATGGGCAGCTGATTCAGCCTTAGGACATCAGAGAACTCCTAAACAGCTCCTGGTGCCAAAACCAAACCTATGATCTTCCTGCTCTATTTCTACTCAATGTAGAACCTTCCTCTGCTGTTACTGCTTTGCTGTACTCCTCTGCCTCACCAGGGCAGCTGCCATTGTCAACTTTGTGGCATTTCAATTTTCTCTTCAAGGCAAGGATGCTGAAATTCTGCAGGAGGTAAGAATCTCACATTTCTAAATGTAGTTCAGGTTTTTGATTTGGGGTTTTCTATGGAAAAGAGCTTGACAATATAGCTCAAGTCAATACTAAAACTTCTAATATACACAGCAATGTAGAAGGCCCTTAAATTCTCTTGGTGTTGAAGGAGTTGTCATTTTCAGCTGGTAGTACTGAAACCTGAAAGTTCAGAATACCTGATTTGCTGGTGGTATGGACTTGCTGACTGAGAATCTTGGGACGTACAGTTTTGGGTAACAAAGTAGAAATCAAGAGAAATACATTGACTTGCACCCACTGGTATGCACCAACTGGCTTGCTGTCTCATTTACTGTCATCTGCTGACATACCTTCTGGTTTGCCTAAACAGAACAAATGAAGAACAAAGAAATTCTAAAGCCATTATGCTTCTGAGCTTTGAAAGAGTGGAGTAAATATTGGATACTCCATTTTTTTCTATAGCCATTTGGGCTATAATCTGAACATCATGAAATGCTGTGTCCAAACACTTTGACTTCAATGTACTTTGTTCCTTGAGTCTCACCCTTTCTGTTCCTGTCCAATATGGCCCTGCAGGTCACATCTTTGCTCTACTCCCACAAATGAATTTGCCTTGCCTGTTTATATTGACTTTTATTTTCAAAAGGCTACAGCTTTTCTGTGTTTGTCAGATGGGCTTTGAACTGGTGCTGCAATAGTTAGTGGTGCTATCTTGAAGATTCTTTCTAACATAAAAGTATATGCAAAAGAGACATTTGCTCCTTTTTAATATAAAAAGTAAATGTAAAACTCTTATGACATTGAATAACTGTCACTGGAATGTAATTTGGACAAAACACCCTAAGGTGAAACTTTCATCTGAATTAGAGGTGACTCTGAACTTATTAAGAGCAGTATCACATTTTTGAGAGGTTCGTATTTGCATCCATGAGTCTATCTGTGATCTTTAGAGTCTGCACATTTTGGCTGGAGACTTTCCAGGAAAGAGGCATTGCTCCTCCCACTGTAAATTTTGCAGGAAAAGTCTTGCTCTTGACACTTTGGAGGGAAGGTCTATCCAAATCCCACAGAATTTGGGCTGGATCTTATTCTGAAGGCAAATGGAAGTGTTGAAAGCTCAGTTGGGTATGTCTGCATGCTCTTCCATCATAGTTTTGATTAGAATGAGATATAACCTGGGAGTTTGGCCTGTCATAGCCTGTGGTTTCTAGTCTAGCAGGTCACACCTCTGTGCAATGCAGACACATATCCCTACAAGGATAACACCACTGCAGTTCAGCACTGCTGAGTTCCCCTCTGGGCACAAGCTAATGAAGGTGAATCACAGTTTCACGCTGACTTGAAATGTGCTAACAAATCTTTCCAGGCAATGGGCTACCTTCTTTGCAAATGGCTTCTTCTAGTTCTATGTGTCCAGTGTACCAGAGACCCCCAAAGTTCCTTGTATATTTTTTATTTTGCACTCCATTCTGGGATCTCTTCCTCATGCTAAAACTCACCTGAGTTTGCAGAAAAGGTGTCTAATAAGAATAAGGTAGGCTTTGCTAACAATAACAATAACAAACAACAAACTCCTTTTGCTTACAGGATAATCAGCTAAAGGTATTGTTCATACACAAGATCCACACTAAAAACAACTCCACAAAGAGAGAAACAGTGAGGAAGCACCATGTCACCTTATCACATCATGAAGCAAGAGACTGTATTAGGCGTAAAAAGAACTCGATTTGTTACTCCATTTGTTTTCAGTGAATTTTTGTACATATTTCTGTGTATTTTCTGGGTTTTTTTTAAATTATCCCTGTGCAGCTGTCATGGGAAAGAAGTGGCATTCAGTGCTAGATGTCTGAGACATATAATAAGGATAAAAAATAAATTAATTCTTCCAGCTTTGCCAAGCCAAAGTCTAAAAAGGTGCAGCTCATTCTGTAATGAATGCTGTATTCTATATCAAATTAATCTTTCAGAGCCCCCTATCCCTAAGGAAGTAAAGATTGTCTGTCATGATACACTTTCTTTCATTATCTTCAAACACAGAGCAACTAAATATATAAAGGTGTAATGCTGACTCATTAAACAAAAGGATGCTTATTTCCACAGTCACTGTTCTGTGCAAATTGAATGAGTTTTTACGCAAAAATAATTTAACCAACTCAGTCTTCATCAGACAGGAATATTTTGCAGACGTTCACAAGTTTGGCAACACTAAATCTGGGGCAGAGCAAAAAGCAGAAAATAATGATACAGATGACAGAATTAAACAACAAAAGAAGTGGGTCCTGGTGGTTCTTGTGAGGACAATCTGGAAAAATCTGCCTGTAACATCTAGAGCACTGGAAAAGTAATGTTTTGGTCTGTTCTGGAAAAGAAAAAAAAAACAGAGAGACAATTACTGCTGAACTAAAATTTGACATTTCCAAGACAAGGGCAGATACACCAATGATGATTGCATTTGAGACTTTTTTCTCCTCAAGACTCAGATTTTATAAAGTCAGCCATAATATTGTCATTTAATGGTTCAAGACAGTTTTCTCTCCTCATTAGCTTATGGCACACTGAAAATTGCTTCAACCCATTTGTTTGGGGAGAGGGAGATGGGGTCTATTTCTCATCAGTCATTTTGGCATACAGAAGTTGTGACTTCCTTGGTGCCAGTTGCAGTAAAGCAGGAGCACAGAGATAATGAAGACAGCTGCTTCTGATCTGTGAATCAGATTCCTGGTCTCCAGCTCCCTGTCTAACACTCCATCCTTCAGAGAGCTGAGTTCTCCCTCCTACAGCAGTCACATCATGCGCATCATGGATTGTGTTGTGGTTCTTGTGTGTGTTATGTGTCTTCTCTCTCATCTGCTGCAATACTGCTCCATATCCAAGTGTAAAACAAGCTCCTTGCTTCCTCTGCCTGGTCACTGGGTTTACCTACCTTAAAGATATCTTAATACCTGTAATTCCCAAGGTGAAAAATAAGAAAACAGTCACTTATTCTCAGATATAGAAGAATTGTTAAGATGTCTATTGCATGATATCAAATTAACTTGTATCTGGGATGAAATATCCAGGAAAAGATCCACAGATTTAAACAAAATCCTGTCAAAATGAAGAAGGCTTGAGAAATCACAAGTCCTGATGGAAGTAAAACCTAGCTGTCTGGAAAGCATGAGAGAAACATTGGTGTAGGGGTAACTTCAGGAGCAGAAAGAGACTGGAATTATTCTACATCAAAACTCTAAAATTGAATAAAAATAAAAATACCCTCCAGATTTAAGGGTGATATTATTTTCTTATTCTACTAAAGAACCTAGCTCACTATAAGCAGAAAGTAAAAAGTTCTGTATACTTTTAAATTCTTTTATAAATCAAAGACTTCTGCAGAGGTGAAACACAAGTCAATAGTGACAGGTATTTACAAAGCAGCCACATCAGTGGCAGAATATTTTGCTACAGCTTTATTAAATGGGTATTACCATGCTTTTAAGAAATAATACAGAAGCATAGATAGGTTTGTGTTGGAAAGGATCTTAAAGACCATTTAGTTCCAACTTCCCTGCCACAGGCAGCAACTTCTTCTACTGGACCAGGCTGTTGGAAACCCCATCCACACTGGCCTCAAACTCTTCCAGGGATGGGGTATCCACAACTACTTTGGGCAGTCTGTTGCAGTGCCCCAACATATCTAGGTAAAAAATTTCTTCATAATATCTAATCTAAATCTTCTCTCTTTCACTTTGAAACCATTACCCCTTGTCTATCACCATATACCCTTGTGAAAACTAGACACATATAAGCAGATAATCAGCTTTTGTTTTCATATTGCAAAGCTGTGAAAACTTCTAGAGACCAAATAAAATTTGGATTTTATTTGTGAGAGCATCTCAGCATTTTTTGTATAGGTGGCCATTGCCAGATTCTGTTTTTTTTAAAAAATTAGTTCCCTTTTGTTTAAAGATTGTGACACTTTGCTTTCCAGGAATACGTTAGCAGCTGATTTTTACTGGCAGAAATGTTTTGAAAGTCAATTTTGCATTTGGGCATATCTGAGGAACCCAAATTTAAAATTTGCACGTATGCCAAGGGGTTATTGTACACATGTTCAATCAGGGAGAAAGCAGAGTCCCATCAGATTTATCTGACTGACCCAGTTCTTACCCATGCATCTCCACTGTATATTGGGATTTTCTCAGCAAACTGCTGCAAATCTCCTGGGACTGCATTTTCTGCCAGGTCAGACTCTTTGGAAATTCCTTGGAGTGTTTATTTTCCAAGGCATAATTACAGACTATTAGCTGTGCTTGCTATACACCCATACACACAGATGTGAGTAACTGTGTTATGCAAATGTTGACCGTAACACGAATCACGTACTTTGCTTTGTGCCTATTTGCATTTCCTGGTAGCTTCAAAAACTCTGATTTAGAAATGGGTCTCCAATTGATATCCTTGCTGTGGACCTATCACCTGCCTCCAATCCCATCAGAAATTTGGAGGGAGTTTAGATGCTTTTCCAAATGTCGGAGTTTGGCCCCAGTGCTGATTGGACTCCTCATTTGCTTTCATTTATCTGATGGGTGACAAGCCTGAACAGCTCAGTGTGTGTAACTAAATCCAACACAGGAGCTCACAAATCCCAGACTTTTGGAAGTGGAAGCTTCCTTTGGCTGCAGTTCAAGCTTTCCTGTCAGGACATTTGAAACACTCCCATCACAGGAGTTATTGCTCATATGGAAACAGGTATGTTAACACATTCTTGGCAAACAACCAAGCAGTGGAGAACAGGACTCAGTGAAGGCCAGGATGGACTTGTGTTCAGTTTTTTTTTGTTGTTGTTGTTGGTTTTTTTTTTTGAAAATCCCTTTTAACAGTGGGTGATCAGTAGGTATTAAGCACGTTTTATGTCTTGCACATTTCATTGGTTTATACATGGAAGGTTATATTATGGATTGATCACATACATACTGGTGGTGGTGAACATGGGGAGCAGTTAATTGAAAACAAAGGGCTTTTCAACCTAGCATTCAAATGTTTGATGGGATTTGAATGTTGAAGCTAGACAAATTTAAAGCTGAAAATAATGAATACATTTCTAAGAGTGATGGTAATTTAATAAAAGAAAAAGCTTTCTAAGATTGTTGTGGACAATCCATCATTAGAAAGCTTTTAATTAAAATAGGAGATGGAGAATCATAGAATCATTGAATGGTTTGGGTTGGAAGAAACCTTAAAAATCACCTAGTTCTAACCCCACTGTCATGGGCAGGGAATCTGTCACTAGACCAGGTTATTCAGAATCCCATGCAGTCTGGTCCTGAACACTTCCAGGAATGAGGAGTCCACAGCCTCTCTGGGCAACCTGTTCCAGTCCCTCGCCATTCTCATATTAAAGCATTTCCTCTTAATATCTAAACCTGCCCTTGTTACACTTGAGGACATTGCCCCTTGTCCTATCACTGCAAACCCTTGTGAAAAGTCCCTCTTCCCTCCTCTTGTAAACCCCCTTTGACACAGATTATTAGTTTTTTTTCCCTGTATTTGAAGGACTGATGCAGGTAAATGGGCTGCTTCAAAAACATGACCAAAAAAAATCTGATCTAGCAGTAGCTCTGATTTTCTATTTAGAGGAATGCTCCTGGGAACTTTTAAGTAGTTTGCAAATAATGATAAAGCAGATTTAAAACAGTTGGGAACACCTCTACTTCCACAACTGTACATCAAGCAAAAATTAGTCTAGAGAAGTCCTGTGGTGTGTAAAGGGGCTGTTCATGTGATTGCAAGATAGGCTTTTGTGTCCTTAAAAACTAGAATTTACAAATTTGTCAGAGCATGAAACCTAGAATTTTGTTTCATTATTTTATTCCTTTTTGTTCATGATTTTGACTATGACATGTCTGTTCTGGTGAAGAGCAAAAATGTGTAACGTGCAAGGAGCTGGAGGTGTTAGTCCACTTTCAGGACTGGGAACCTACTCAAAGTTTATTTACTATATTTAGTTACATATTCTTTGTTTCTACATGAGTGACAGTACAACATGAAAGTGTGAGTGCCTCTACTTACTATTATTATGAAGTTCTTCAGTTCTGGCAGTTCTAAAATTATCTCTAATGATCTTTTGGTGCTTTAAACCTTGTTTTCTCCCTCATGTGGTTAATTCCCTATTTCTGCATTAAAATTTTGGCACCTTTTTGTTGAGAAAGTCCTATTTGAATGAGGAGATATGCTATCACTGCATTGGTGGAGTAGTAAATGATAATAGGACAGTGTAGTCCATATTAAGGCATTTTTAAATGCACTGAAAGATCATCATCAAACACAAACTCAAATAGTAAATGAAAGCAGTAGAAAGTGGAGCCACCTCATGTATGAAGCAGCACTGAAACAGGTGCTGCACAAAGAGAGAACAAAGGGGTCTGTCCCCACCCTTAAAAAAATTATTGTTTCAAGGAAATAGGTTGAAAGAAAATGTCAAAACAGAATTTTCCCCCATTAATTTAAGTCTTTTGAATGTTCCAGAAGTCAGACAGAATCACAGACCAATGCATGAAATACTCGAGGGACCAGTTTGTCTCAGGAACCATCACCGTCTGTCAGGACTATCTACTTCTAGCTGCTTGACATAAAAAAATAATGCAGAAGAGATGACTGAAATGGTTGTAAAATATCAAAATTACTACCTAAGGTGTTTTTAATGTTTTTATTTCAAAGGATGTCGCTTCTGTGTGGAGATTACTGAAGTCCTCTTTGAAGCCTGCTCCAGGCTTGTGACAACAGAGGTAATTTTGTTTTAGCTGAGCATTGAAATATATTTGAGTTTTTAAACAATATTTTCCTGCAGGTTCAGGAAGAGTGACAGGAGGAAGAAGCTCAGGAAGGTCTGGGCTTGCCTCCTCTGTCCCCAGGGAGTTTCAGGCAGTAGGTGGGCTGAGTGACAGACTGCAAAAAAAGCCTTGGGATATTTGGATCCTGCTTGGATTGTCCCGGGTCATTAGGTCCTGGTGAATCTTGGAGAGCTGCATCCAAGCTTGCAGGAGACAGGGAGGCAGCTGTTTCATCTGGCTGCCACCTGCAGAAACCACGCTGCTGCTACAGGTTTGACATTAACAGTGAAATTAGGTGATTTTTCCCTTGCCGAAGTTCAGAGTGTTCTTCAGGTTCCCGTGGTAAATATGTGCCATGCTGACATCAGTGCCAGGTGAGAGATGCCGTGTATAATTTTAGAAGATAATTCAGAACTCATTGCGAAATGCAGGCATTTATAAAAGCAATGGTCAGGAGAAGGAAAAGACTTGTACCATCATGCTCTTTCCTCAGAAACAGGAATCTGCCCAAACACCACACCAGGGATGAGTCTGGCCAGCTGCTGTCACGGCGGGGAGAGAAATCCTGAGGGCTGCAGAACATCATGATGGGACCTGGGGGTTGCTGCTTCATGGACCAGGCACCAACGGGAAGCCACCAGCTGCTCCAAGCCCTTCCCACCCCTCAGCTGGCTCACACCCTGTAAGGCTGTGCCATCTCCAAAGCACTCAGGGACATGGATAGAACTCCACTGCTTGGCTTGTGGGACTGTCCCCAAAAAATACAGCTTGTTGCAGAGTTGCAGAAATTATTTTAAAATTAAATATGTGGATTAGTTTCAGCTGAATAAGAAAACAAAGAGATTTAGACAGGAATGACACATTTTAAGTTTTCAGTTTAAAAAAAAATGAAAATTAGAGAATTGGAAAAAATGTGAAATAAGAACATAAAATGTAAGTAAAATATTAGTAAAATGAAGTTAAAAAGTTTTGTTTCAAGTAGAACAAGATATCTTAATTGTACAACACCCCTCCTCCCAGTTATTTGATTTTATTAAGCAATTACACAGGCAAATATATTTGGGGTTGATGTGAAAGAACTGTGAAAAACATTAAAGTTCAGCTTTTGAATCAAAAAAGATTAAAAAGCCTACAGTCTTCACAGTTCTGAGTGCAACTAACTGTTCTGTAACACAATTACCTGGAAGGACATAGAGCCAGACAATAATCCTGCCCCCAAATTATTGTATGCATTTTTGGTAACCACCCTGCTTTTAGCAAAATGACTGTGTTCCCTATGTGCTGTGTCAAATCCTGTTGTATAAAGTTACTTACCCTGATACCTATCAGTCACAATTACTGTCTGCTTTCAGGTAGATGTTACTATGTCATTTGGAACAATAACAAAGAAAACAAAATCCTCTTCCTCTTTGAGTGAAGATTGCATCTTCCCGGCATGGGAAATGAGTCTATCATATGCTTCAGGACATTCATCTTTTTCATTTAGGGAGGTATCCTGGGCATGGATTGCCACGTTCAGAGAGGCAGTTTTAAATCCATGAACTCATTCTATGCTTGCTACTGATATTAAAGAGACCAGACCAATGTCTGTGCCTGAAAACGACTGTTTTTCAGATACAAATAATATAATGAAGCTACTAATGGGTGCTAAAATCAGAAGCTGACCTGCTAGTTACTCAGCTGAGACTAATAGTACAAGCCAATGGAAAAAAACACCTGTATAGTGTTCTGCTTCACATTTTATGCAGCTTGGAGGAATACAGCTGTTCTGTATTTTACTCCCTTGAAATTCAACATGTGGTTGGGATCATACAAGAAAATGGTTTTGAGACATCTCTGATGTCTGTGTCAGGTAACCCCACACTGTGGCAGTCCCTGCATAGCTCACAAAGCCTTCCTTGCCAGCTCCCAAGCACTATGCTCCTTCTTATTCCTCCTTCCACTTGTATATCCAATTATTTATGTCTTCAGTGGCTGTCTATAGAAGGATCTGTACTATGTTTTTTCACTGCTAAGCTGAGTGATTCTGCCTGTAGTCTCTGAGCCATGGGACTCCTTGAGATCCCCAGAGTCATCTGGGAAGCTTTGATGGACCAAATCATCTGCTCTATAAATCAGATTTTGGCAGGCCAGTGAAAACCCTCTTGAAAATTGGGATATGTAGTTATCTGCCAAAGTAAGTGTAGGCACCTGGATTTTTGAAACCACTGGCTTCTGTTCCTTACTGAGACTCCGCTCCTGGACTTTAAATATGTGTTAATATTTTCCTTCTTATATGCAAAGAAAGAAATAAGTACTTTTTTGTTGCTACCCCTAAGAAATTTTTCACCTCAAATTTTCATAAAGGCTTAGGGAAAGGGCTCCTCTCTCTACCAAAAATGTCTTGGATAAATATCTATGAAAGAGTTAACAAGGTAATTTTCCCTGTAGTGTTCATTAGCTTTGTATCTGTCACAGCCATAAATTGTGAAAACCACTGCTTAAAATACTTCCATGGTTCCTCAGTGTTGCCCACAAGCTCTGTTTCATATATAATAACACACTGCTCAGTACAGAAAAGTAATTCAGGCTGTGATTTTAAGCTGTCCATCCTTACTGGCAGCATTGCATGTGGGGCAGCCTCTGCAATTTTGTCCTTCCAAGTCAATATATATTCATCTTGAGTTTCCACACTTTTCCTTTTAAAAGGACACATTGCCAATGATCTCTTTTTCATCAGCACTCTTTACTGTGTGATTGTTTCATAGGCACAGAAAATTGCTGCAATCCAGCACATGAAATTTATTTTGAAGAGCCATCTGTAAATTAAGAATTATTAGAACACAGCTGGACTGGAGCCTGTTTAAGAACAGTGTCTCTGTCTCTTCAGAGACGACCTACTAATTGTTTGTACAGTGCCTTGCACACTGAAAGTCCTGCTGGAAACATCTCTAGCACTAAAATCCTGCCTACAATCATTCTCTGCCATGGACCCCAGTTATTAAACTCTTCATTCTAAAAGAGGGGGTGTTTGCATCCAAGCTGCCTGTTGGAAGTAGGCAATGGGGTCTACTAAATCTCTTTACTTGTCTACAATGTTTTACTTGTCACAGGCCAGAAATGTGCCAGGAGTTATTCCATAATCAAATGGTAGAGATGATGGCTTCTGGTGTCCAACAAGGGACATGGGATTGTTTAATTTACTGGCGTAGACACAGGCTTTTTGTCTGTTAGCACTAGGAGTTAATATAAATGCTAAATGCTAACAGACAGACCAGTAGTACCCTTTACTTGCCTTCCAACATATTTTACTCCATGAATGTTAAATTTGGCTTGTCAATCGACAAGATGAACTAATTTACAGACCAGATTATTCATGGGTTTTATTGACAGACTACCAAGTAAAAAGTAGGATCAGAACATAACGAGCACAAATCAGGCTTTTTTCTCCCAACAGCGCACTCCAGAGAATCATAGGATGGTTTGGGTTGAAAGGAACTGCAAAGATCATCTACATCCCACACCCACTGCTATGGGCAGGGACATCTTCCACTAGACCAGGTTGTCCAAAACCCCATCCAGCCTCTCCTTTAACACTTCCAGAGATTCCACAACTCACTCACATGTTTGCAAAGTCACAGACTTTCTTTTTTGCTCATTTCATGCTGCCATTTCAGACGAGCCCTCGGGGCCATGTGGACAGGAGATGTGAAAGCTATCAGCTCACTTTGGAGGCTGGAGATCAGATCATGCCTTGGAGAGGTGGGAGAAGAAGGTCTGAAGCCCCCCAAATTGAAGAGCCCTCCAAACTCCATTCCTAGGAATGTACTTGAACCATTAGACTACTATACAAAAAGCAGACAGAGTCTATTCCTCAGGATGTTTTGTTAATGTTTTGGGGTGGTTTTTTTTTTGTGTTTTCCTTTTTAATAGTTTTTCTTCACTACTCTTAGAAGAGGCGTTGATGATGTAGAGTTTTTGCTGCTTGGGTTTTTTTTTTTTTCTTTGTCCTGGATTAAGGTCTCCTCCTCCCCACACTGGAACCATTTCCTACCTAGGAGCTCAAGCAAACTCCTGGCTTAGCATGTAGGAGCCCTGAATTGCCCTCAGGAGGTGTCTGATCTCGTTCTTGCCTGTATTGGGAAGTCTGGGTGTCTGAACTATTCCACTAGAGCCAATTACCTACTTAGACATCAGGGGAGATAAGTCAGGCACCTGAAGGTGGATGGTATAACTCAGAGCCTACTTCAGACTGTACTTCCCACCTATACCTTTTTGTTATACCTACATTAGAGCACCAGTGGTTTAAACTTGACAGACTCTGCTCTGAAAGATTTATTCTGTCCTGGATTCAGATGGATACGAGTGAACATGGCTGTGGGCAAATCCTGATATTTCCTCTAAATCATGCTGGTTTCTATGACTTCATACAGGCCATCATTAAACCTGCCCTCAGACCTGCAGCCCCCAAACTAACTGACCTGTCAGGCAGTCACTGGGGCTTGCAAATTAAATGTAAAGACAGTCCCAAAAATAAGGATCATAAATGTTTCAGGCTAATTTATTCTACAAAGCTAGATTAATAAAAAGCTGCTCCTCTGTTAAAACATCATCTGCTATGGAGCAGCCCACAAAGAATTACAGCAGGTGATTTTTATCTCTTTCCCACTCCTCATTCCACCATAAAGAAGGATTCATGTAGGAAAGTGCTGACACATACTTAAAGCTGTGTGAATCGCTCACATCAGTGTAATTTTATTATTCTGTTGCCTGGATACTTAATAATAATAATAATAATAATAATAATAATAATAATAATAGTAATAATAATGGTGAGGTTGATGCAAAATCTTATTAAGTCACTGAAGGAGAATGTTTTGTTTTTCTACATTTATTTTTTAATTTATTGAGGAAGCCTGTTAACACTACAAGAAGAGACAGTATATATATTCTATAAATGGGCAAGGAAATTCATAACAAAAATATATCCCCATGGTTGGTATATTAAACACCTTGTGGTTCCAAAAAGGATCCAAATGCTATGAGCACCTTGGAAAACATCAAACAGAGACTAGAAGGAAGGGAGTGTGTTACAAGAACATTGCTGACTGTTGGGATATGGTGATAGATCAAAATCTAGCCTGCCCTGTGGAGATGGGTTTGGGAGAGATTTTGCATGCTGTTCTCTGGCAAGGCTCAAATTTGGCAATTATTTATTTAAATAAACAAACAAACTAAAATACTACCATTTATGAATGGGACATCGCGTAACTTTGGCTTCAAATGCATTGCCCAAAGTGATTTTGGATCAGTTGATTCCTAAGGCCTCTTCTTCCCTGTTTCTGTTGTGATAAAACAGCAGTGTTCCTGCTCATGGCCTGTGCAAGATTATGATGTTTAATCTGTTTGTTCACATAAATTGACTCTTGCCTGCATATAAAAAGGCTGTCTGGAACTATTTTTATCTCATTGACAGCCAGCCTCATAATTACTTCCTAAAGCTGTTACCCAAAGCATGCCACAATTCAAGTGTTAAAAAACCCACTGAAGACCCAAATGAAATAATCTCAATGTGATATTGCAGAGGTTAACCCTTGTTCTCTAGATATTCTCTAGACATGAGCTAGTGTGGGATTAGTGAACATTAATGACCAAACTTCAAAACCATATATGTCAGGTTAAAGTGATTGTTGCTATACTGGGAATTTAATCTTTTAGAATGCTTTGTGATTCCATACATGGGGAATCATGGGGAGAAACTCTGTAGAAATAAATCACCTCTTATGAAGAGCAATTTGAATTGGGTAAGAGGAAGAAGCAAAGATGGCTGGACATTAAATACTACAAGGAGGACAAGCATGGTGAGAGAAAAAAATCCTAATGGCAAAATTAAGTATTTTGCAACTGAAATGGAAACACTTTGGAAGGACAGAAGATAATTAGAGAGGTTTACATGATACTTAACTTTCTATCTGCAAGCAAAGGCTCAAAGAAAATGAAATAAATGAAAACAAACCAGGGTATGCTTGCCACATTTAAGTGCTTTCAGTTAATTCAAGTGGAGGAGTATAGGTATGAAATTGCACCATAAAAATTTCAAGTGTATAGAACTCAAACCCCAAAACTGGAATTCAGAGAAAAAGAGTTTCTAGCATTTGACTCACAAAGGAAAATTTAATTGTAGAACAGATTGTGATGTTACTGCTGAAGAACTATTTGGGAGGAAGCTTCAGCGAAACTCTTTGTGAGAAACCAAAATACACTGAAGTCATAAAAATACTTTAACAGAGACTAATAAGAGATCCAGAATTAACCCAACAAGGCTGTTTCACATTTGCCATCTAAATGAAATTGAGTCCACCATGACTTTTATGGTAAGCAGATGGTGATCTGGTAGCCAGAACCTGATGGAGAAGGCAATATATATCTCTAAATAGTTCAGAGGCAGGAAAATGTGTAAATTTGACTCAGGGCAGGCAATCCCCAGGCATTCCTCATGGACTTCAATGCAGCAGAACACTCCAGGGCTGTCTACCTAATGCAGTATATTCATTAACTGAATTTACACTGGGCACCAGTACATGAGCTGTGGCATTGCTGAAAAGACTGGCATTGAGACAGAAGGTGTTGTGGTGAAAAGTAAATGTTTATCTTTATTGCAGTATATATTTGCATTTCACGTATAGGAAAAAATAATAATCTCTAAATTGCAGCACTTTTCAACAATGGTGTGAAAACAAGTGCTGGGTTAGAAGTATGTGAAGCACTTAATTTTCCAAAGGTGTTTTGTTGGAAGAAGCAGGGACTAAAATCCTTTAGGATACACCTAAAGACATATTTCAGGGCATGCAGAAACTCCCTACAGGGTACAAGTGTCAGGGAATTTACCATAAATCTGGTTCCTTCTAAAGGTAAAAGAGGGCACAAATAGATAGATGATAGATAGATAGATAGATAGATAGATAGATAGATAGATAGATAGATAGATAGATCCGTTTGTTAAGCAGTAGAAAAAGAACATAAAAGGTAGAAAAGAAAGCTAAAATCCTCTCCTTGTGTACAGTTATGTAAGACAGGAACACTTGCCATTGCCAACAAATAAAAATGTGTTTATTTGTATCATAATGACTTTTTACACAATAACAAGGTATTTTTTCTGGGTGGATATTCCAGCAGACGGAGTTGGACAAAAAAAGCACATATTTATGCTTTTGGAAGACAACACATTTTGAGAACAGTGTTTACATACTGAAATGTTTCACCACTAACCAAAACATAATTTTCTCTGTATATGGAGCATACACATTTATTGAGATGACATTTTGATTGGGGGAAGAAGAGTGTGAGTTCATAGACAAAGGCTCTAGGCAAGGAAGAAATTCTGGAGTTGAGAAAGTTAACAAAAAAAAGTGTACTACACAGTAGGAATAACACTTCCTTGGGAAAAATTGAGGGGCAGGTTATAGGGTGTAGCTAAGCAAACTACTGCCAACATGACTCTCTCAGTGAAGAAGGGGAAAAAAGGCTATATAGAGCTTTACATGATGTATAGATGCACCTACTCTCCTCAAACCATCAACTCGAGAGTACTTCCTGCAGCACTGGCCACAGGAGAAATTTCCATGTGTAGAATTTTTGCCTGCTTCTAATAGATAAATAAAAACATTCTAACCAAAAGATCCTCTTTAGGTCAGCAGCAACATACATGGTAGGTGTGTAACAAAACAAGTTTATCAGAACTGGCTGTGTACCAGACAATCTCCCTCCTGTGGCCCCCATGCTGGGTAGGTGTCCTACCTCTGACCCCCCTCTCTCACTCAGTTTGCTCTTGATCCTCTTAGTCTCTCCTCCTGTGCTGCTCCATCTAATTTTGTGCCAGATACCTCTGGGTACAAATCCTACAGCATTCATTTTTGAGGTATGGTATCTCTGAGGTATATGGGTACATTTCACAAGAGATTAAACTGCACCGGGGATTAAAAAGGATGCAGCTCTGAGTTATTGCCATAATAACCCTGAAAGCCAGGAATGTGGGGGACTTCCAAAAGAGAATTTCACATCCTTGTCAGATCAGTATAGTCAAGACTGGAGGCCACTGGCTGACAAAAATAGAAATGAGTTTTCAAAGCTTCTATAATTTAAAAACTGATTTTTAAATTAGTAATCCTGGAGACAAAAGGACTAGAACACTTTCTTTTCTCTACCTGAAGATATTTTTTTCCTTTTAATTCTATTATTTTTTGTTGTTGTTGTTGTCTTCTTTCCTTGTTGCTTCCTTTATTCCTCTGTTTCCTTTGTTTTCTTTGCCCTCTTTCCAAAGCTCAGGCTGAATTTTGAATACTAATCCAAAGGGACTTTTTTGATTTTCTGAATACTGTCTCCAGAATATTTGCTGACTAGTCTCTAGAACATTTTGCTGACTACAGTCAAACTAAGGCATCATGTGTGTCAACATTATTTTAAAAGGACCTTGTCTGCTTTCAGGAGAAGTGTAGGCTGGAATTGTTGTATCTATAGTTTGGACTGAGAGCCTGTAGTAAATATGTAGGTGATTAGCATACAGTGGTCGGGATAAATATGCTCAAGCATCTGAGAAATATGGTGGAATCACATTATACCATATAAACACACCCTAAGAGATCCTGACAAAACCACTCCTTAAGCCATTCTGTCTTGTGGTTTCACTGTGCAGCTCACAGACACAAGTTATCCAGAACTTAATACATTTTCTGACTCTTTGAGCATCCTATTTTTATTTTTTTCCTCTTGGAAGAAGTTCCTTTTTATTTTCTCATGGTTCACCTCAAGATTTACTGTCAATATTTTGCCTACTCTTTCTACTGTTTTCTCACAAATTCTGTTTGCCTGGAACAAAGTGAATTTCTAGGTAGAAGACAAAAGTAATAATATCTGCAGCAAATCTCTTGAACTTAGACAAATGTCCTTCTGCTCCAAAGTCTTCTCTGTGCATTGGCCTTTGCTTATCACCACGTCCTTGTCTACACCAGCCTACATCTCTGGGACCCTTGTTTGCTATTGCCCTGGGTTTCCCCAGGTTTTTATTTGCAGTATTTATATAACCTCATTATTATATATAATTATATCTTATTAATGATTAGTCTGCTAAGTGTTAATGTTTGCCATCCCAGGAGGAAGGAGCTCTTAAAAATGTACCTTTCATCTAGCTAAAATTAATCTGACATATATGTATTACACCTCAGAAAAAGATGACTGCATTGGAGTTATCTTATGCAACTCCATCATGCAATTTACATGACACTTCATGACACTACGAATATTACCTTGAGTTAATACTTCTCTTTGTCCTGCTTAGTGTAGGATCTCCTACCAAGAACTTGGTGTTGGGTGAGAATTCGGTTGCTGGTCAGTTTATAAAATAGATGAAGATATCGAGGCAGTTGGACAATGCAGCTCAAGAGAGGGCAAATGGTAGAAAAAATAAACAGTCCACAATCTAGTAGATGAATATGTGCTCTGTAGCTGTGTGCAACATTTTTCACAATGCAAATTTGTAGCCAGTCAATAAGGTAATCTCATGAAATCAGTATTTCACTGTTGACTCCATGAAGCTGGATCAAATCCCATTAATGCATTAACATGTTAATACAACCGGTTGTTGATTATCACTGATGCACCTTCAGATGGAAGTGCTTTACTCTGAATGTTAGGATGACAGTCTAAGTATATGGCTCAAAGTAAACACTGCTGTGAGAAGTATTAGCTGGAGGAAGAGCAAGTTTCAAGGAATGAGAGGTCTACTTGGCACTGTAGCCTTGGGGGACAGAAAGATTTTTAAACCTACTTGTTCTGAAATCCTTTTGTCTCCGAACACTTTGTTCTTAGTACTAAATAAACAATAGTTTGCATAAATAGGTTTCTGATCACTGCCTACACCACTGATCACAACTTGCTTCAGGGAGAAATTGTGGGTGCTGGAACTGAGTCACATCTCTGGAGCCAAGCACACCTGGTAACCAGGATCTTGTGGCCTGTGACTGGGGCTCAGCTTTTGAGCAATAGGAGCAGCAGTGACTCAAAGACTGATGGCTGAAGCAGTACAGAATAGGGAGGGATGTGGGAAGAGGGAAAGCTGTCCCCAGACTGTGTCATGTCCAGAAAGGTCTTTGGCTGTGGGTCACTGGTGCTCCTGATTGTACTATGAGCTGAGGGAAAATGATGAGTACAGTTGTTCATGAGGCGGCTCATGTAAATGTTTAAAATGTTGGCATTAAATATTGTAGTTACTAATTAATAATATGCATTTATACAGCACCATAAATGTCCATGGCACTTTACAGATAACAATATTTCTAACTGTTGGGAATGTTAAGTCTAAGTACTTGGAAGACAGCCAAATGATATAAGCAGATAAGGTCTACTGTTTATGTATTTAATTTGGTGAGTTCTTTTGATTTGCCTTCTAGATGGAAAACACTAAGGGCAGTTCTTGCTTACTTCCTATTTCTGGGACCTTTAAATGACTGAAGTAAATGTATATAAATACTCTAGGGACATTGTTTTTATAGCAATCATGGATGATTTTGTGTTAGCCTGAGTATCACTACAATCCTTGTGCACAGTGGGAAAATTACCAGTGGGAAAAGTGCTTACCTCTAGTGGCGATGTGATTTTGAATGAAAAGTAAAAATATCTGTCTCCTGTGGTGCTGTGGGTAAATATGCTCATTTATGTAACAGATCTATCCAGAGGAAAACAAATTTTGGTGAGAGGAAAGCTAAATCTTTAAACACCACTGAGCTAGAACAATACTCCATACTGAATAAAACATTGTATTTGCCAGGAGGTGTAACCTTCTACTACTGTCTATAGCCCCTGGCACAAAGGAATGCATTTTTGGCAAGAACAGCAGCTAGCTCTGGCTTAATGACCCTAGACTACCTGGGGCATAGGACTGAAGCAGGCTTAATTAGGCAGCAGGTCTAGGGAAGTTGGGAGATATGACACTGCACACAGATGCTGCTTTTCTGAGTTCTTGGAGACTTGTTATGAGAAAAATACCTGTCCTTTGCCAAGCCCAAAGGGGAGAGGACTTAGCATAGGGGTGGAGACTTGGTCTCCCCACAGGTGGCAAAGATTCAGGAGCACATGGCATCTGTGTAAATCCCATATCAGACACACACACACACACACACACTCAAATCACAGGGAGAGAGGTGAGCTGGTTACTTCTGTCCAGCCTCTTGCATTTCAGGGGGCAGAGGACCTGCTGAATGCAACATACAGAACACCTTGAATTGTCCTCTTCATCCCTCCTACAGAAAAACTGCCAGGAGTGTGATGACTTGGTAAGCTTCTGGAGAAGACTTCCATGGTGATCAGGACTGTCCCTAAAGCAAAAGGAAGCTGGGAGATCTTGGCTCTCCAGTTGCTGCTATAAAGAAGAGAACTTTGATCCTTCTCCTTGGCTGGACTGCAGAACAGCATTGCACCATCATTTCTGATGGTTCATGAACTCTGTGGTGAGGTTTCTCTCTTGTTCCCACCTATTTTGACCACTATGTTAGGCTATTTTTCTGTTTTCTTGAGGCTGTTCCTTTCTCACAGATTCTCCTTATAGTGCTTATTTTGAAAGCAGAATGAAGTGTGCTCTTTGGTGCTTATGATTTTCAGGGCAGATGGCCCCATACACATGGAAAACTGCCCAGGAAATATAATGAGCTCCAAAGCTAAGTAAATGTTAGTAGAGAAAATCAGTGAGGGTGTTTCTCCAAGCTCAATCAGGATTAGAGTCTGCTGCATCATAAGAAAACATTTTTCTCCTTTGAAAGGCCATGTTCACTCTGGTTAGCAGATTGGGTGGACTTTGACAAACAATGTGATGAGACCTACTCTTGCTGAATTTAGAACTGGGCTCCAATCTGAAATATGAGTAACAGCATTGCCAAACAATCAATTTGTCACATTTCTTTAAAACTTAAACTTCTGCCTCGTAGACATCTAAAATATTTGACTGGTTTTATTTCCCTTCTGGTTTTATGCTGACCATGAGCCTCATGAGAAAACTTGCTCCTGTGCATTCCAGTGGTTTAAGTAAGCAACTATTTTTTGTAAAGTATTCTGAGGTCAGAGGAAGTATTCCAAGTCTTTTGACATTCTCCCTCTAAAAGGCAATTTTTAAAGAGAAGAAAATTCATATTTGAATTTTCAGATTCTGCTTCAGTAAGTCTCCAAGTTCGAGGCCCAGGCCCACATTAAGGGTTTTAAATACCTTTCTTGACTGAAAAGGAGTTATGCAAAGATATTACTTCCTTACCTTACAGATCTGGGCTCTGTAGGTGTTCGCACTGATGACTGTTTACTTTATTAGATACAAATAAAGCGGTTTTTGTTTACTGTGTTTCCCTTCTTGTATTCCTGCTGCTCTTGACATACCTCTATGGGAACATGCTGGATTTCACTCCTCATCAGATGGATCCATAACTGAGTTTGTACATTTGTTCTGCAGAGCACACCTTTCCATCCTAAACATTGTGCCTGTTGCACAGTACAATTCTGCCTGCCTGAAGGATGTACACTACCCCCAGGCAAAGGGGCTGAAGAGAAAACCATAAGATCCAAGGAATCATGTGGATGGATGTTTAACCTCAGGGGTTAATACAGTTATCTCGTACAGGTCTTTCTTTAGTTCTTTCATTTATACTGCATTAAAGGTGTAATGCAGTTTGAAATACTGTACCTCTGTACCTTTGACAGGCATAATGAGCCATGGATCACTCCTGAAAACCTAATATGCCTGGGAAAATAAATGGTATAAACTGTAAACAAAATATGTTTCAATGATGCATTGATAAGAAAAAACTGGTATTGCAGCTTTCTGGGAAATAGGTATCATTCCCAGTAGTAATATTTTGCATATTTTAGTCAGGACTGGGAACCATAGCAGATACAGAGCTTTCCTGTCAGGACTTGATTGTAGAATTTGTACATAGTGAAGCGTGCCAAACCCTACCCTTATTAACTGTTTGACTATTCCTACAGGCCCGTACATATAATCTATGTGGTTGCAAAACAGGAACAATTGCAGGACAAAGAACATACTGTTAAATTAAAGAGTTTCATAGTTATTGCCTGCAGTATGTAGGGGGAAAAAATGTAGCAGGAGATTGTGAAGGCATGTATATAAAGCTGAAAGAAAAGAGAATGCCGAGTTCAAGGAACTTACCGAGTTCCTGTTCCTGACACTGAGAAAGTAAATGAACAGCTGCTTTAACCTACTTCCTAACTGAACTATATTGTGTTTACCTTATTAGTTGGTAGTATGCTTTGATTTAGAACAAAATATCCATTGAAGAAATATTTGACATAGTTTGACGTTGTACCTGTTTGCTTACCCCAAGTCCCAGTGTTTGAAAGACCTTTCACTCCTGCCTGATGGCTAAAGAGATTCATGAATCCTACTTTGTGCCTGCTCGTGCATGGACACCTCTAGCTGTGTAGAAAACAGTAACCTAATTCTGTTTCCTGGATGCTTGCTATTCAGGCAAGAATACTGACTGATCAAACGCTCCATTGCCTCCATGTCTGTGGTTGCACCCAGGTGCAATCGGGTATAAAAATTATAGGTAATTTCTATTGCATTTGTAGCAGCTTTTTTCCATATTACTTTCTACCATTTTTGTAAGGATTTGTCTGGTTTTGGCATTAAGCAAGCAGATGATTTAGCAAGTAGGAACGAGCTTACCTCCTATTGCTGTGCTGGGAAATATTTCAGCTCTGCCCTAGCCCTCTGGCAGAGTCAAAATTCCTGTGTCTCTCAGTTCTAAATTCTTTCTAAATTTGTACTGCAGAGCCACCTCTACTGGCTCTAGTGGCTCCTAGGGATCGTGATCCACTGTGCAGCTCTTAGAAAAATGGAAATGCAAAAGGCTGGCATTGGACTTCCAAAAGCAGAATTCTAACATCAATAAGGATAATACTAGTAAATGTGAGTTTCATGAATGACCTATAAAATCTATATTTGATGTCAAGTTCAAACTATATTTCTTAAAAATTCGGGCTACACATCTAAGAGAAGGAAGCCATGTTCTCATTCCATTTAATATACATTATTATTCCTGCTTTTCAAGTACCTTATGATCTTTATCTTAAAGCACCCTAGTCCTGATGTCACCAAGTAGGATTAAATCTGACCAGGTTCTGCCACTGTAACTTTACCCTTGTGTCTTCAAGTAAAACAGTGCAGCTTGCACTACCAGTTTCTTATGAGGCATTTTCAGAAGACTTTTGTCATCACTGATCTATTCTACATTTAGTTGTATCAGTGACATCAAGATGAAAGTCTTCTGGACTCATTGCTGTTCTTTCAAGCTGTCTGAACTCTCACTAGCTATGCACAGCAATTATAGTTTTGCCTTCATTTAGTGGCACCTTTGTTTGGCTGCTGATAGGCATAAACTTTATTTGCTGTGGAAGTTGACAGTAGTGGAAGAATTGGCCTGATGCACTGGCAAATGCTTTAGTGGTCAGCAGGAAACACGGTCCAAATTACAAACTTCATTATCCACCGACTCTGTTGGATAGCAGTCAGAAAGGCTCTTTTCTTCCCCTTTTTTCAGAATTGATATTTTCTCTGAAATGATCCTGAATTGCCAAAATAGGTACCTGAGATTCTGCCAAAACACTGAACTTCAGGGAAGTTTGAGCAAATATGTATTTGGATAACACTGTTGTACGTGGGTGTTAAGTTCCTAGTAGGTTCCAGCTGAGTTACAAAGAATCTCAAGAATGACAAACTTGGTCTCCTATGTGGCAATAGGAAATTTCATTTCAGGACACTTCATATGACCATTGTAGGAATGGGAGAGAATAATAATTAATAGAGAAATTAAAATTGCAATTTTTTTGTCACGTGATTTGATTGAGGGAAGAAATTAGAGTAGTTTGACATCTTAAAGGCCCACCTATTTTGTTTCTTGAATTCTTATAATCTCTAGAGAAAACGGAAATATGAAAGAAACCTCCTTACCACTGGATAGGCCAAAGCCCCTTTTTAGATATTCAGAATTAATAGCAAAATGGAAGTCAAAAAAATTCCTTACCTCCAGAGAAATGAAGGAGTACAGACCCCATGATGGTTGTATTTTGGTAAACATCTAAATATACTGCCAGATAAGAACTACTTTTGAAATAGAAAAGATTATAAAAAAAAAAAAAGGAACTTCAAAATATTCAGTTTTCCCCAAGAAATTAGGCAGAAATGAAACAACTGCTGACATCTTGAAAAGGGACTTGATGGGTTGAGCAACCTGATCCAGATTTGCTATTAGTGCTGCTTTGAAAAAGGGACTAATGGACCTCTAGAAGTCTCTCCTAACCTCAATTTTCTATGAATTTATCAGCCGACCCTGTGAGAAGAGGACACTAACACAAAACATCAGGGATTGCTCTTGACACACATTGCCAAATTTTTAATTAGTGACCTTTACATAAACAGGAAGAACATGTAAATTAAATTAGCTGTTGACACAATGTTGAGAGGCATCATCAATACAGCAGAGAATCAGAATATGGAAGGCAAGGAAGGATTTTGATGAGTGAGCTAATAGAAATGGATGTGTGTAACTACATGAGGTGCAAGGTCATGTGCTTAGTGAATAATCACAACAATTTTCATTATAAACTGTGTTTGCATCTATTAAAAAGGACAGAGAACAAAATAGTGTACACTAGTCAATCATGGGCTAATTAGGTGTAACTGTTGTGATGTGGCTGTAAAATGAGCAAATGCCACATAGCGGATAAGACATTTTGAGTAGTGATAAGGAGGAACTGATACGATTGTTCTTAATTTAAAAAACCACAAACACACAAACAAAAATACTTCCCCAAAACTGAAGCAACAGCAAAATACAAAACAAACCAGAGTGGGAACAACATAAAACGTCAAAAAGACACTTTTCAAGAAAAGGCAATTTTTGTCATGACAACAAATGGCCATCAGCTGCTAACAGGTGGAAATTCAGATTGACAAAAAACATGCCTAACTTTGAGACCCCAGGTTAGTGTGTCATTAGGAGCAGCAAGAGCTGTGGATGAGAGCATAACCTGTGCTAATGTCAGCTCCTAGCTCATACTTCTTTGTGGAGCAATGCTACTCTTTCTGCTCCCTCACATCCTCATTGTTGTTATGTGCTCCTTTGTGATATTCCAAAGCCTCACAGGCAATATTGATATCAATGGGTCAAGCCTGATAATAGTTCCTGAAAGATAGCTTAGTTCACTAAAAGATAGCTCTGCCGTTCACTCAGAGTTACCAGAGTAAATTCAAAAGGGTTGCATGAGGTCACTGTCACTAGAGAGCTCAAAACCAAAGTTAGTCCACTCTTCCAGCCACTAGACT
Source organism: Cinclus cinclus (assembly GCF_963662255.1). NCBI lineage: Eukaryota > Metazoa > Chordata > Aves > Passeriformes > Cinclidae > Cinclus > Cinclus cinclus. The sequence goes on along the minus strand of NC_085046.1, from coordinate 141,802,425 downwards.
GCACGTCTTCCCTCAAGAATGGGTATGCCTGCCAATGGTGAATGGAAGTGTATCAGACTTTGCCTGCAGCAGTTTGCTACCTGAAATAATTACATGTCATAAAAGTGTGAGGTCTCTTTTCCCCAGATCCTTATTTTGCTGTAGTAGATCTGATAGTGTCTCTATGAATTATATATGTTATAGCACATTAAGGCCACATCCTGAAATAACAGGATATAGGGATCCTGGTAGAATACAAAGAAGTGAAAAGTGAAATAATTTATTTGCAGTTAATTAATAAATTCATCTCTTTGTTGGAATCAACTATTAAACTAATAGCAAAAAAAGCAGGTTGCAGTAATTTAACATCTATTAATTACCAAAGAATATGGGTTTGTCCTAACTGCAGTTATGAAATTTGAACACATTCAAGCACAGATATACAGTGTAGTCAGATTGGCAACTGTGGTGAAGAGCTATTGGCCAAAAATGTCTCTGATCCAAAGCTTGAGAGATCAATCCAAGAAATCCAAGGCAAAGTGAGCAAATGGCCAAAATTCTGATTTTTCAGGCTCACAGTCCATGAGAAGATTCTGGTGTCAACAATGTTTATTGTAGCCTAAAAGAATCACATGGAACCAAGCCTTATGGGTTTGACCCATTTTCTCATGTACAGAATTTTATCTCAATTTAATTTAAAATAAATGAAGATCAGAATGTATGTTCTGTATCAGAATGCAAGTTGGTAATATCCTTATCCCTGAACCTGTGTTTTCAAAATTTGGATTTTAATTTTAGTCAAGGCTGGCTTATTTGGTCCCAGTTTTCACATTTGGCCTTCTGCCATGAAGTCTGTATCACAAACTAAGATCTATCTGAAATTTGAGTCCAGATCTATTATTAGTATTAGTATGTATATTGAAATGCCCTGATGAATTGAGCATTAATATAGCATGAATCAGATTAATTAAGATTAGTCTGAGTACGTTCACAGATCAGAATTAAGGGCTGACTGTTGGGGACACAGAGTAATGGAGCCCAAGGAATGCTGCATAACCAAATAGTACAGCCCTGTGAAATTCTGTTATTGTTGCCCAGATAAAGGAATTTTGTATTCCATTACTTTCTGTATTCCAATTTACTTTCTGTATTCCAATTTATTTTCTGTATTCCAATTTACTTTATTCTAAAAAATACCTGAAGTACTCAGCATTTCAGACTCAGCCCACATGTCACAATTTACCTATGGTGAAGTGATCTGGGCATTTACAAGAAAGAGAGATAGTCCAACTAGCATCTCCTGTTTCAAAAACTCTAAGTGTTGCTTGTGGGACAATTTCAAGACATTAACCAGGATGACAAGTCTCAAGGAATGTGAAGAAACACAATTGCTTCAGTCAATTGACTGTTCTTCTGATTACTGAACAGAAGGGTTTTCCTAATTTACAGAATATAATCAACATTTTTGGGCAGTTTTGTTCTGTAAATTCCAGGTTTTCTGCATTTACTTCACCTTCTATCTTAACTACAACCTTTAGTAATATCAGAAATCAAACAGTAAATAGGATTCCCCACAGCTTGGATGCAAAAGTGTAACATAGCATGACTTCCTTTGTATTAAAATATTGTCTAAGCTCCATCTTTAGGAAATATCTACTGGAGTCTGTTGTAGACCACTGAAAGCAAGTCCTGGCTATATTTCTAACTAGCAGGGCATGAATCAGCTGTGATTCAGAAGATGTCTGACAGTGTTAGCATGGTGCTGAGTCCAAACTTAACTTGAGCTTGGCCAGACAGAACTGCAGCTACTGGGTGGTATTGGACAGTGGATATATAATTACACTGAATCTATTGCATCAGATTCTTCCCTCATTTACACCAGTCCAGCTTCTTGGAGGTCAGTAGCTTTGAAGTGGTAAGAGAAGCATTTGGCCAAGCTCCTCAGTTTTATGCAAATATCCTATGTAACATCAAAAAAGGAAATTTAGAGAGGACGTGGAATACCATTTAGAAATCAAGACCAGAAAATGTCTGCCTGCTGTTGAAACAGGCAAACTACAGCATCTGTAGTTTAGCTGTCGAGGGAATTTTTCCCTACAAGGTATTTCAGAGTCTGATGTTTAAGGAAACCATCCCAACTTTCCTGTATTTACTTACCAAGAACTGAATGCAAAAGTTTCAGTGATGGAACAAGCTACTACAATTTAAATAAGGGAAAATATCCATGTTCAAGCCACTTTACCATGGACATCAAATGCAGGTATGATAATGGCAGCAGTCACCCGATCCATCAGGGTGACTCATGCCACCTAAGCTGGACACCTAGGATTCCCCAAATGGACAGTGGGCAATTTAGGTGCTCAACAGAGGAGTCTATTGCTTTTCATTGCCAATACAGGGAGTTTACTGAACATTTATAGATGTGATTAATTTCTGAAATACACTGAGTGGACATGTGGCTAGGTTCTGAGAAACAGCAGGCAAAGCTATATGCCTGGACAGGTTCTGGAGTATGGTCTTTAACATCCTTATCTATGTAGGAGTCAGAATAGCAAATGCTGTTTTGATGCTGTCAGTATTAGGCACAGTCTGAGCACATCTAATAAATCCAGCCTCTCTGAGGTAGCATGCCAGAGCCTCATTGTCTGCCTTGGAGCTGCAGCAATTTAGATGTTTAGTAAAGCAAACCTGACTGTTCCTCGTAGAAGAAAAGGTTGAGCCCAATTCTGAGCACAAGAGGCTGAATAGATTTTTCCACCACCTTCAATATCACACGGTCCTGAATTCTGGAACAGGCATTTTGGACATAGAGGCTGTTTCCATAGATGTCCTACATTCATTCTAAGCTCTATACCTCCTTGGTGAGAAGTGAAGTGATTCAGAGGATGTAAGCAAGGGAGAAAGCAGGAAGCTGTTGAAAGATATCAGTGGGAAAAGAAAGTACAAGAACTTGGGTGCAAAGGAAGTGATGAACATGGCTCTAAGCACCCAAATTCTACCAAAGGCAGACATGGCCCAAATTTTCTGGCAAGGAGTGATGGCATATTCCTAAACCCTGTGACCTGAGTCACAGGCACTGCAACATGTGTGCTACCAGAGGTAAGGGGACTGGTGTTGAACTTGCAATGACCCTGGACATAGGTCAAGCACTGGTACCTTCTTCCTGCCTGCCTACACACTGGGTGGTTTCACCTGACACTGAACATTACCTAAAAGGAACCCCCTCAGTGCAGGGTGTGAGGCAATTAGCCAAACTGTCTCTCCTAAAATTGAATTTCATTGTACAGGTATTTTTCATTCCTTCAGAGCTCGTGCTTGAGAATTAATATGGCAATTATTGATCCCTTTAATATGCTATGGAAAAGGAGGTTCTAATCCTCAGAAGTGGATTTGCTCTGATGACACATAAACAAAGCCCTGGAGGGAGGAAGGTAAAACATAAAGAAGTGATGACAAGCTGAACACCACTTGGTTATGCAAACACAGATGTGGTAAAGGGCAAAGAGCAATAATTTTGCAGAAGTTGAAAGTGTGGGAACGCTGGCGGTTGCTCTTTAATGATTATAACACAAAGGAATGCTGGCAACTTCTCTCACTGACTTTACATTATCAGACTGAGTCAGTGATGAGTAATAAGATATTATATTGGAAGTATCCTTCAATGTACCAATTCTTTATATACCAGCTCTTCATATAAAATGTAAGTCTTCCTGCAAAATATTATGGTGGTCCCAATACCAACAGAGAACTCTTGTTTGCAGATACAGTGCATCATTGTTTTCAGATCAGACCCATTGGCTGCTGCCTTATTTATAAGCAAGGAAGGATTAGGAAAGCAAAATGAAAAAGAGGTAGAAATCTCATGGGTAAGCTTGTCAAAAGTGTGATTATGTAGCTTTCCTTCCATGCTTGCTCAGTTTGGCCTGTCTTTCGTCTTCTAAAAATTAAGCTCTTTGAAAGGGCATTTCCAAGCTGACATCCATAGTTGTGTTTGTGTTTTGCACGAAAAAAGGGAGATTTTAAATATTTTCCCCTCTAAGTTGGTGTGTTTGTGTGTCCTCAACACTTGTGTGATGGTACAAGTCCTGTACTCACAAGTCAAAGTGTTTTTTCACCAGGCAAAGATAAAAGATTTCTACAGCCACTCAAACACGTTCCTCATCTATTGATTTCTACCTCTGCAGTCAGATCAGAGCCTGGCATTTGTTGCAGACCCCATCAGATTTGCACAACCTATTTTTATGGCTCTTGACCTTACATGCTCCAAACTGCTGATGAGCTAAATACACGTCCTGAGCCCAAGAGTATTGTTAGAAGAGTGCATGTGAGTACACATGGCAGAAATAACACAGGGAAAGGGTTTGAGGGAACACTTGCTGTCCTTTTATGACCTATTCAACAGAAGGAGTAGATAAGAGCTTTTGCTGTTGAATTTTGCTTCCACTCTGGGTCAGACTGCTAGGATGGTGAAGCTGGTTAGTTTAGAAAAGCTTATTTTGGATAAACTGGAATCTGATTTGCCTCTTCAGAGATTTAAGAGAAAAGGACTTCTTTTCCCATTTTTCTGTGAATATTCCCAAGTTGGAGCTCAATAATTCAAGCCAGGACATGCAAGGAGCACATTCCTTGAGGTATGCTTACAACTGCTTGTCTGTCAGCAAGCGAGAATCATTGCATTTCCACCTCCACTTAGGCAGAGAACTGGCACACAAATAGGGAGGCTTCCATGCTGCTTGCTCTCCAGCTTTTTCTTTGGATGTGGCCCGGAGATCATCCTCTCTGCTTTGCCCTGTAGTATGCAGGGACATCTAGTGGCTGAGCAATCCTGAACACAGTTTTGGATCATGAATTACATAAGGAAATAGGGATGCCTCATCTTGTGACGAATTTAGCATGTCCTGAGAGTTGACATCCATGAGCATCTTTTGGGAAACAGATGGTCACTGCTGTGGGTCTGTGTTAATGCTGAAGAAAGCATGATATATTATTAAATTCAGACCAGTTTAATATGAGTGTTTCCTTCTTATTTGGCCAGGCCTTTGAGCAAGGTCCATCAAACCTCTTATCTGTAGACCAAGCATACCACTTCACAAAAGCTGGAGATAGCTTTTTGGTAGCACTTTCACTGCCTTGGATTTCATTCTTTCATTTCTCACAGGCTTTCTATTACACAAGGGATTAATCTAAGAGTGACCTCAAGTATGGTCTATCCCATCGGTTGATCCTTTCCCTGCTGCTTTGATGGATCTTATCCCTGTTACATCCCAGGCTCAAAGCCCTCACTGGGGCTCTTGAGAAGTCCTGAGGAAATGTGTCTCCTAATGCTTTGCTGTCTGCTCTGCTCAGTCCTGCGAGGCTCCTCCTCTTGGCTTCTGCTCTACTGCCCTTGGCTGAAGTCCATACCTGAGTGTGTGCTATCCAGTGAAGAGAGAAAGTGAGATTAGCCTCAAATCTACACTATGGTGCCTGCACTGGTGCACACAAATGGCAAATAGAGTTGACATAGCTCACAAGTCCCTGCCCAGAATTGTTCCAGTTGGAATAGTGAGGAAAACAGGGAATGGCGGAGGTTCCAAGACTTTCAGTCTTGTATTGGCATGGTTTTTGCAAAAGCAGCAAAGGAAAGCCCAGTGATAAGTGTCCTTCCTGCTTATGTCTTTCATGCATTGCAGGAGTGATCCCCAGTTCCTAATAGAATTCTTAATGTGATTGATTTTAAAGTGCAGTGGGTCTCTTAACCACAGGGAAAAGTTGAGACAAAACTTTAATGGCAATAATTTGAAGGCTTTTCTCATTAAGATCCAGGTAAAAGGATCTTCATCAGGCTATGTGTCTCATCTTTTGAGATGCAACAGCTCAGCTAAAAAACATTAACTTCTAGAATTTCTTTGTGAAACCCTCACAAAAGCTTTGCCAGCATCTGTTTGCCCCTTTTTTGGGCTGGTTCTTAAGGTTTTACCCATAACATTCTTCAGTAGCAGATGCCAAGACATCTCCTGAGATATTTTTTGAATAGGAACTTCCATCTGGCACTGCATCCTCAGAAGCTGTGACTTGGCTTCTTTGTCTGAAGGGTGGTTAATCCTAATGAGGCAAGCACAGCAATTTGCTGAGCAGAGATATATGCTTATCAGATCCTATTACTGAGCTGATTCTCTTTTATAATTATTTATTCTGACTTCAGTAGATGAAGCAATGTGAAAACACTTAAACCCAGGGCTTTCATCAAGAAGACACAATCTCACATTCCTGTGAACAACTGAAAGCTGCCTATATGGAAATGGCTAACTATACTGGTATAGCTGTCCCAGTACACCCTGCCAGTCAACTTCCCATTCTCTTCTTATCTCAAGATAAATGTCCTGATTTAAATTATATTGAGATGAGCTCCATAGAAAAGAAGTATTTTTTTACAGGGATAGCAGTGTCCGCAGAGTGAGAATTTTATTGGCATAGCTAAACTAGTATAATTATACCAGCATAATTATGCTGGTAATTTTCCCTGTGTATACAAGCCATGAGTCTCAAATTGCGCTTCACTGGCAGAGGAGCCTCCTTTGTTGGAGAGATTTTTTAGATCTGAATCAGGTCATTAATAAGTGCTTCAGCACTTAAGTCAATGTCTCACATTTTATAATGAGTTTTACTCTTTGCCTCCCAGAGAATCCCAGCTCTTGTAACAGACTCTACATGAAACCCCATTCTATGCTGAGGGAAAGCCAGCACAGGGGAGAAGTGTAGTAGTTACTTCCCATCAGCATTATCAGTGGCTACAAGGCCTTGTGGACAGAGAGCTCACACACCCCAAAATAGCAGCAGACTGCCATATGTGTGGCTTTATTTCTTTGCCTTTCTATTTCTTCTGGTTTATATTTCTGTAGCCTGTTTTTCTCCTGATAATGAGATTTCTGTTCAAAGGGGACTCCGTGTATGACCTGTAATGCATATGAAAACAAAAGCTGTGCATGATGGTTTATGAGAAGACATGAAAGCTCATCAAGTAGCCATGTGAAATGGCTTAAGTAATTTGAACAGAAATATCTTCAACAGCAATGAGTCATCAGGACTAAGATGGGCTGCCTCATGTGAAACATAACCGTGTCAAGTGGATGAGCCTGTAATCAGCCACAGCTTTTGCTAAATATAGCCAGATACACTTATCAGTTGAACTGGAAGTATGCAGAACAGCAAAATAAATGGCTTAAACAACCATTAGGCAACTGAAAGCTAAACAAATATGGTAATTATATTTTCTATAAATAGCAAAATAAACTCACCAATCAGTGGGTTTTCTTTATTAGTAATTATTGCAGAATGAAATGAATGAGAAATTATGATAGGTTTTCCAGAATTACAGAGAAACTGATTGGAGCTAATTGGGATCAGCCTCCCACTTATACAGGACTACTGCCAACACCTGCTGTCAGCTGTGGCTTTGTCTAGGCAAGTTGTGAAAATCCCCACAGATGGTGATTCTGCAGCATCTCTGGACACCTCCTCCACTGTTACCCTCCTACTGAAGTTTTTCCTTATGTCCAAACTGAACCTCTCCAGCCACATCTTGTGACTGGTGCTCATTGTTTACTTCATTTTCTTCCCTTCATCAGATAGAACAGCTTCTTGCATGTTATGTCATCTACCTTCTGGACCATTTTGGTACCTCTCTGTTGGGTCTGCATATCTCTCTTAACTTGGGAGTGGGAGCATCCACAGTGGGACGCAGTATTCCAGGTGTGGATTGCAATTTGATCTGCAGGACACACTCCTCCTATTGCTGCTCAGGTTGTGGTTTGTCTTATTTACTTGGAGAACTTCTTGTTGGCTCCCATTCAGCCCAGTATCTACTTGTCTTTTTCACTAGGCTTCTCCCCAGAAGGCAGTGTTTGGATGTTAGGATGTTAGTTAGGATGCCTGGGGTTGGCCCAAACAAGTGCAGAACATCCCACTTCATTGACCCTCATAACAATTTTTGTTACCCCTCTTCATATTTATCAAGGACCAGCTTGTGTGAGTCTCTGCTTTTCAGTGTCAACCACTCCTAATTCCTAGCATCTTCAAAATTGTTGAGTATTTAATCTATTTCATTATTCAGATCATTGGTACTTTTTGTTACTGGCCAACAGCTGGTTGATGGTTACCAATTGAGACATTGATTGGTAGCCTGTGAGATCAACAGTCCAGGCAACTTTCATGACATCTGGTGGACTATAAATCCTCAGCTTCCAGATGAGAGGGCTGTAGAGATGAGTTAGAAGTCTTAGTAAAATCAAGTGTACTTTATCCAACATGCGCTTGTCATCAAAACAAGAAGACTTTTTATCCCTGGGGGCAGTCAAGTCAACAAGGCTTGATTTGCCCTCGGTAAACCCACACTAAATGTTGTGCTTAGGATTTGTATCAATAAGACCACACTTTGCAGTAGAAGAGAAAACCTTGTGTCCACTATCCACTAGATAGGTGAAATTACTGCTGGCCAGTCTTCCCAACAACTGATTCTGACCCAACATGCCCGGGCTCAGAGCCTTCACTATAGCTCTTTAGAAGAGCCAAGGACAAGGTCTCCTTGGTGCACTTTGCCCTCTATGCTTAGTCCTGCCAGGATCCTCCTCTTGACTTTTGCTCTACTGCACTCTTGACCTTGGCTTATATCCACATGGAGTGTGTGCTTATGTATCCAAACAGATCAGGAAAAGAGTTTAAATCTGAGATTAAACTCAAATCCACACTACAGTGCCTACATAATTGCACTCACAGAGGGCAAATGAACTTGACATTTTTCACAAATCCTTGTCAGGTGCGCTCCCAGTTGAGGTTTTGTTGTCTAAGCCCACCAGGCAAACAACTTTGGAGCTTGTTTTGGTTGAAATTCATCTCTGTCCTGGCTGCTTGGAGGTTCAGCAGTGCTTAATCTTAGATTCCCAGCTGAGCAAGTCATGAACCACAGGCAGGGTCTCTTCTTATGCCATTAGGATCTACTAGAACATTATACATTGTAAGGACTGTGCATTTCTTTCAAACTCAACAAAATTAAACCAACTCTCTATCAGTGTATGTCATACAGCATTATTAGATTTAAATATACATTGATCTTGAATTCATAGATATGTCTGTGTTACACATAATAATAATAATAATAATAATAATAATAATAATAATAATAACATATCTCTGTGCCCTGAAAATATTTTTCTCTTGTTTTTCCAAGAAAAATGTTAACCCATGTGGCTGAATGGAATCACCAGTGCTTTAGGTTTGACTTCCATACAGTCCCCCACAATTCTTAATTCATAAATTCCAGCATTGTTTTATCAAGGAATTCCTATCTAAGGGGTGCCAAAATTCTTTGTGACTCTTCATGATACTGTTTTGCCTTTCAAGAAAGACTCCATACATGCAGCAGATGAAAATATGGATTAAAAAAAAAAAATCTCTACTGAGTTAGTGACAACTTCACCTTATTTTCCCAGTCCGCACTGGATGACGAGAATCAATTGCATCATTTAAGGGTTATCTACCAGGGAGGCATAAAGACTTTTAATTTAATCAGTAAATTGTCTTCCAAAGTTCATTTTTTATGCTGTGATGAGGAAAACCATTGCACATAGCAAAATGCTTTCTCACATTCTCCATTTAGCCTGTTAAATCTGCTTTCTCTAGTGCTTCTTGTGATACAGAAGGATAAACAGTCTGCTCAGATCAGCCCCAAAATGCAATTCCCACTGGATTCTAAAGCTACAGGAGGTGTGGCAGTACTTTAGTTAATCTGCCTGCCATTACCAGAGCCAAGTAAGCAGCATCTGTACTTATTAATGAAATAAGACTGTGTGAAAGGCACAGCAATTGTTCTTTTCCAGGGTTCAGAACAGTGTTAGAGCATTATAAGCCTCTGTAATGATGAGAGAATATTTCCATTACCAGACCTAACTCCAAACCTTTCCAGTAAAGGAGGTGCCAGTTCTTCCATAGTATGTAACAATAGTTTATGGTTCATGCACTGGATCTCTTTAAGGCTTGATCATGTTCTCACAAAAGCCAGTGTTGTGCCTTCTTCCTTCTGAGGGTTCCTCACATCATTTTCACAACTTGCCAAGCTGTGTCTCTTCATCTCAGAGCTTCCCAGGGTTTGCACATTTTGGACACATGGTCTTGGTTATAGGAGCAGCTAGAACTGATGCACTGAGCCAGTCTGTGCTGGGGAGTATCAGGGCACTACCCCAGGTCATGGGCAGGAGACCAGCCACCACAGACCATCACTTGGACCAACTTAGCCCTATTCTAAAACCGTCCTGCCGAATTTTTCTGGTGAAACATTTTTAAGGGGAGCATTTTAAATTCAGATTAAATCAGCTGATCTTAGAAAGTTATCTTCTTCTGGACAATAAACAAAAATTCTCCAAATTTGTCCATTTATGTTTCATTTGCTCCTGTAGCCATGATCAAAAAGAGAAGGAAACAAAAATAAACAAACAAAAAAGCAAAAAAAAAAAACCCAACAAACAAAACCCTCAAAACAAACAAACAAACACAACAGAAAAAACCACCTAAACCAAACCAAAACAAAAACAAAAACAACAAAAAAACCCCAAACACAACCCCCCCCCCCCCCCCCAGGAAGTTAAGAAGGAACAACTCACTCAGAAGCTTGTGTGACCTGTTAGCCATACACCAACATGCTTTCAAAATGTGCAAGATTGAACATGTTCACATACATGTGTGTGTACATTTTTGCTGAGTATTAAATAAAGGAAAAGAAAAATACACCTCAGGTGAAGCTGCTGCCTGTGTTTGTCAAACAGTATAAATCTCATTATCTAGAGGTTTAAATGTCTGTTTCAAGTGACCAAAGAACAACCCATTTAAACAGCCACAGATAGCATTTGAGCTCTCTTTCATCCTGTAGATCCAAGCTGACATCTCTCTTTCTCTGTTGATGTTTGCAGGCAACTACCAAAAAAGATTAAACAGACTAATACCATCAGAGCAGTGTAGCTGCACAGAATTTCTCTTGTCAGCTTAACAGAATGTGTTGATGGTGAATTTGCTTTGTAATGCTACAAATTCACTTGATATTTCTATCCAGGATAATGATGTCCTGCCAGATACATTGTGCTGGAGGAAAATGTGTCCTTTGCCCTTTCAGCATTTGTGATGGAACAGGACTTAGGCAAAAATAATTAGCTAATATTTGTCTAGGGGCTTATCTGCAGAGAGAAGCCAGGCAAAAAGAACCTAGGAAAAAATGTGTTTCGCGGAAAAAATCGCCTGAGAAGTAAAGAAGGTTTTAAGGCCAGAATTGAACAAAATGTTCTCAATTCTTCAAAAAATAAGTCATAGGAATCTGTTGATTTTGATAGAAGCAAAATGTTACACAAGTGAAAAGACTAATTTCTACTTTTTCGTTTTACTTCAGTATCTCCAAAATAGTTCCTCAGTTCCTCCAAAGTCAGAATGTTAAACTTAAGCAGTTATAAGTTATTTAATTATGTTTACACATTTTTGTTAACATAAACAAATAACTGCATAGAACTATATAGTATACTTCATACAGATATATTTATTTATATATATATATAAATATATATATATATACACACACATATATTAGCCTTACACATGCTATCATTGAGAAGTTTCCTGGCTTTGGAGCCATGTTCCATAGCCCTTTAGCCCTCCCATGTCCAGAGGTGTCCCTAGCATGTCAGGTAGAAATTACAGCATCCTGGAATGGCCAGAGAGAAGACTGCTGCTACCAGAAAAATTATTTCATCTTGTAGACTGCTTCTGGCTCATTCCCAAGAAAAGTACATATTAATCAGCAAACCAAATGCGGGTGGATTCTCCCAGCAGGTTCCCGAGCCCTCTTCTGCCTTAGCATTCACATTCTGAAGACATGAAAAGGTGAAGATAAGAGGGATGGTGTGACTCTTTTGGGATGGCAGATCAATCTTGGCTAATGCTCAGCTCTCTGGTAATCTATCCTGCCTCTTCATGATCCAGTGCTGGCTATCATTGCACCTGTTGACTGCAAAGCCTGAAGCCTGTAGTACAGGTAGGCTATTGGTAAGGAACTTCAATGCATGTACATAATTTTTTACTTTAGATATGGTGTAAATGACCATTGCCCATTGAGCTCCAAACAATTCTGGATTTTGCAGAGGAAATTTTGCAACATCGAGCCTGAAGCTTCTTAACTAAAGTTGATTCTCATTTGGTTTGTTCCTCAAGAGAGACTTGCAGGCCTCCTCTTGCAAAAGTGGGAATTCAGGCTGACTTTAAGATGAAAACAGACAATATATTCATCATCTCAGAAACAACTGACTGAGGTTAGCCAATATTCTTACTATGAGAATGATCAGGTTAATAGTTATCCCCCGTACTTCACTTCTTTTTGAAGTGGGAAGGAAGGCCCCCAACAGATTTTTCAAGAAGGTCATGGCAGTAACAACTCACTGAGTATTTAGCATGTTTCATTAATATCTTGTTCTAGATTTTAATATGTATATTACCTAGATAGAGCACAGTAATCCTTCAGGGTGTGCCAACTAGCATTATCCCCCTAATTTTTAACTTATTTGTCTTAAATAAAGCTTGAGAACAATGAAATTACTTTAGAATAATTTTAATGTGCCATTTTTCAAAACACAAAATTCAAGGTTGATGTATTTTCAGAGCTACAATCAGTGGTTTCATTTGCAAATCACTAAGGAGACTGAGATTTCCAGGTATTTAATTTATCCAAATCACCCTGAGAAATTCATCTTCACCTGTAGTGTACTTTCTATTTTATTCTAAAATCTATTAGTGAATTTTCAGCAAACCTTGCTAGGATTTGGCTTCTGCAGTCAACTTTAATCCCTTCAGAGTGGCCAAACAAACGAAAATGGTCAACAGCTATTGCATACAGTAAGAGGATCTAAAACTTGTCTCAAATTTTGTGGAACTATAACTCAGAAAGAACATAACTGAAATCTACAGTCCTAGCAGTAAAAGGCAACTACACAGGTTCTGAATCTAACATGGATTCAGAATTTAATTTTTGTTATTTATGACTTAAAATTTTCTTGTTCAAGTAGGAAAGCCTTATTGTACTGAGCAATTCCACGTTGTCTCATTGTAAATATTTCCAATACGAAGTCCATTTTAACTACCATTATTAATCCCCTTCATAACCAACAGGGAAATAGAGATATTAGTGGGTGATTCAGATAAATGTCTAAAAAAGATGAACCTCACACTCTGTAACTGCCAGTTTTTTCCCAATGTTTATAAAAGGATCTTAGGGAACTCACTCAGATATAGACATCCACTTTATGGATGGTTCACTTCAGGTGAGAGAAGTTACATTTCTCTTCAGAAGAAACCTATTCTGTTCTTTTCCTTGCCTACTGGAAAGAAGAATAAGATAGCTATTTCTCCTCTACATTATAGCATCTGGAGATACAGAGAAGAACCTTTGGGTTGAGAATGTAGAGAAGATGCAAGAAATAAACAAAGAGGCAGGAAAATTTAGGTATTCCATGATATGTTGGGGTCTTTTCTTCTTCCTGCCTGACATTTTGCAGAGCAACATGGAGTCCTCTTGCTCTGGCAAGCAATAGAAGTGAAACCCAGTCAGAGCAAAAAGTTGCGCTACGTTATAATTGTGCAAACTGAGGTGGTTGGACACATCCAAAATGGAGTATGACATTTAGGTATTAAATTTTAAATGTATTTTTTTACAAGATATATTGACAATTTAAAAAATTTGATTATTATTTTTGTATAGCCACAAATATCAGAACTTTGAGGTTTCACAAAAAATGGAAGACATTCAGTTCCACTGGTCTTGTGCAAATCATTAGGATTTTGGATATGTCACAGCTGAGAATAACTTCTTACTCATGTAGATGAGCACGTGCAGGAAGAGAATGTTATTGGTGTACTCCTGCTGTAAGTAAAACAATTTGAACATATTTAGCTTCAGCTGTAGTTGTGTTTTGAATTGCTTTTGTCATCTAGAAAGTCAAGGTAGAAGGAGATTTTACAGAAAACAGTAAGAAAAGGGGGCAGTAAAATGATGCTGAAAGCAAAGACGAAGAAGAAATATATCCAGGTGGTTTTGTATTGGAGATGAAGTATTGTGAACAATTGTAGTTGAGCAAAATAGACAATGAAAGGGATTAGGGAATATAAAAGAACAGTCTGTTAGCTCCAACCATGAAGTGATGGAATGGAAGGACAATTCAGTAAGATGATAAGAATGAAAGTCTGAAACTCTTTTATACAATACTTTAGTGAGGCCTTGCCTTAGATGATGTTGGAGCTCTACGAAGATCAGCTGCTTCCTACCTCCCACTTTTAATACCCAAGTATAAAATTCAGTTCCTCAGGGCAGCTGCACTGTTATCAATGAAACCTGGAAGTGTCTACAGCCTCCAGGAACCTAATCTGAGGTTTTGCTGTGAAAACCCAAGGAGCTGTTTGAATAGAGAATTGAAGAAGGGTATCCTAAGAACTTCATAAGCCAGGGATTTCTTTGCCTGATCCCCAGAAAACTCTCAGTGTTTCCTGCAGGTCTCTCTTGATAGTCACAATCTGGGGATCATTCTCAGCACATGGTTAATCCTCACCTAATGTGACCTTAGAGTGGCTTTAGTTGCTCATGTTCTTCTTTGTACTAAATACATAGATGTGAATGGGATCTGGAAATTGAATTCTCATTTCCCTTTCCCTAATTCACTGACCTAAACTAAACTGATCCAGAGAGCCATCCCTCTTCTCTTCTATTTTATCTCCTTTCTCTTCTCTCCTCCTTCCAAGGAACAAATGACTTTAATTACTTTCCTTTCCAACTCTGTGTGTGGAATAACCATGCTAAGATGTCAGCCTTTCCCTGAGGGCATCTTATGTGATGTGGGAAAGGCAAAAACAAGTCCTATCAGAGAGGTGCAATCGTTGGAAGGTGGGATGGGTAAGAAGCATCACAGCTTCTAGGGAATAGAATGCTTTTCCTGAGTAGTTTAATGGAGTACTGAGTAGCCTGACTTGACTGTTTTGTTTTTAAAGGACTGTGTTTATTTGGACAATTCATGTTTGGCCTTCCAAGGACAAACAGACCATTGGAGATGGTGAACACTCTGTGTGCACATGGCCTTTTCTAATGTACTGTGGCAGAGTGATCTGGCAGTTTTGCCACTTTGAGCGTTCTTTGCTCTCTAGGTCACTGGCACAAAGAGTATTTTTGATGTCAACATAGAACAAAGTTCCCTGTGATCAGCTGCCTGTTTACTGCAAACTCACCTATGGCTAAGGCCTGTTTGGAAGTAGAAGAAACTCCAGTACAGCAGGACAGTGAACTCTCTGGAGCAAAAGTCTATAACAAATCTTCTCCCAAGCAGAAACAATGGGCTTGTCCACATAAAATCTCTTTCTGCCAGGTTCCTAGGCACCCTGACTGCTGGATCCCCAAATTTCTTGATCAAGGGGAAAACTATTTAGATTTCATTTTTATTAAGTAAACAAACACTGTCTTCCTCAGAAATATCTGCAAATCTGGCATGACTTCTCATACAACTCTGCACTGTTAATTAATTTATGTTTCACTAATGCACACATCGAATATAAAATATCAAGATATAAATGTCCTACCTTTTCTCTTAAGAGTGTCTCCTGTTGGTCAAGCTTTCCACGGTCAAGCCCTTCACTGCTTGTGTTCTGTTTGAGGAAGCAGCTAACCAACTGCAGCTCTTTCAGTGCCTCACAGCAGTACATTTTATGTAATTTTCACATTATTTTGCTGGCTTTTCTTTTTATTCTTCATAAACTTTTTTAAAATATGTTTTTTTAAAGTGGACATCGAAGATACATAGGGTATCCTGGCAAAATCCTTTTCATACTCCACTGCTCATGCAATAAATTTTCTTCTTTCTTTTTTTGCTAATCTGAACTTCTCCTTCTTATGATGATACCATTTCAAACCCTTACTGTCAAATGCTGAATTGGATTCTGTTTTCCATAGTTCAGAAATTTTCTTTCTCTTCATTGCAGCAGAAATTGTATCCATAACAACCAGCCAAAGTATTTATAGCAAATAATTAATTACATTAGTTTCATTCTATCTCTATTTGTTGTGCATTCTTCTGCAACTTTGGAATCGTTTGCTGCATATATTATGCGTGAATTTCAATCCATTTGCTGTGCACAGGCTACCTCCTCCAACTATGTCTCTGGCTGTTCCGTTCTCTTGTTCAATCTACTTGGCATTTTAAAATGAAAAATATACCTTGTCATGGGATTGTGTACTGAATCAGAGAGACCTTTGCTCTGATCTGCTCTAATAATCCTTTTATTTGTTCATATTTATACCCCAGAAAAAGAAAAAAAAAAACAAACAGAAGTAAAACTTGTGACATTATGTTGTTCTAAGGAATCTACAACAGTTAAAGAAAAAATGTTGATTATTTTCAGTGTCCAAATGGAACACTTCCTTCTGTCATTTGCAACACATTTTTCCACTTCAAAACTACAGTAAATGAAAATTAACTGATTTTTAAGGGAAATCAACAATTACAGAAATGCTGAAGATTTTTGTTTTTTGTCATATTTTAGGGCATATATATATATCTCACAACTTCAGCTCCATTCCAGAGACATGACTGGTTTTTTGAAGTCTTGGTGTTTTGTTTGTATGGCCAAAACTATTACATGCAGTAGATGAAAAACAAACTTCATCATTAGTTTTTTTGTGATAATAAACCTGATATCCTATGGACATGAGAAAATATTCCTGAGAACTTTCATGGAAAAAGTGAAAAGCATTAAGATTTAGTAATTTTCAATATTTTTCAAAAGTGGAAATAAATAAATTGAATGAATATTTTTTAAAACCTTTTCTAGTTCTAGTGTCTTTGTTTATATTAGGGGAAATCTTAAGGCCACTGCCAGAGGTGTAAGCTTTTATTTAATAGGTAAAATGCTGCTTTCAAAGTACCATTATCAACACATGGGCCTGTCTCCTGCTGTCTGGCCTTGGGCAGATCACGTAAGCTGTGTTGCTCACATTCTTTGTATAGACAGTGGGTTAAAAATATTTCTATCTTCTACCCTTTTTCTCTTTTGTTATTTTACTCTACTCCCTTATGTGATAAGGAAAGCCCAGATTTATCTTACCTATCTTTCAGCAATTCAGGTGTCTGCACTATTTATGTATAGCCAAGGCAGAGAATCACCTGCAGAGGGCAAGTGGCTGACAAATGTCTGAAGCATCCTACATAGTGTCCTGTTGTTTATAGAAGTACCAAGTGATTTTGGTCCTAAATTAGATTTCTCAGGTAAATGTCTCAAGTTAGGTCAGCTGAATCCAGGCTGGACTGTCTTTCATTTATAAACACTACTTATCACAGAAGGTCCTGATACAGGGGCTGCAAGCTAAATATGAATACTGACAAAACAGTAGTAATGCTTTATCCAGCAAATGACAAAGCTGGTGAAAAAAGTTCTTAGATGTTTTTCCTTTTTTAAATAGCATCTGAACAAAGACAACAGTACAGGTTCTTTTACTATCAGGACCTAATCTTTAAAGTACATCAAAGTTACTTAAGCAAAGCCTAAAATGTCAATTTGACTGGAATCAAAGTCAAATAGACTCAAGTGAAAGGTTATTGTCCAGTTGTGTTTCTAAAACTCTCTGTTCTTGGCACCGGAAAGGAAAATTATCGGGAAGGCTTCCCCAGGTGACAACAGTTTGTCAACTCTTTCCTGCCCTTTTTAGGACCATAAGTCTTATCTTTTACAAATGAGGTTTTCAAAGTTCAAAGAACTGCTCTTCAAAATTCTGTGAAGTCAGGTCACCTTATCGGCACTCTCCTGTTTGAACCACTCTTACATGGTTCACTGTAAAGGCTGAGCATGCAGGTTCACAGCACTTGATTTATTTCTCTGTCCCTGCCTGCTCTGGGCTTGCAGGACTGTACAATAAAACAGGATGATGGCAGAGCTCGTTTCCAGAAAATGTACTTTTGAGTGTGTTCCTGTTAGGAAAATATTCTCTTGCAAATATTTACTCCACTTTTGACCGAAAACTAAAAACAAAAGTTCCAACTGTGCAAGTTAAACTGTCCAGAGGACATGCTGAGTTATCAGCATGTGTGTATTTCTGGGAGAAAGGACACTGCAATGATTTACTTCTGATTTCTGGCAAAGTGGACACATTTTTACTCCAATTTTCGGCTTGAAAACCCAGATGTCTTAAGAAATAGGTGATTTTCCTTTCTGTTTGCATTAGGTCAGGGCAGTTTCTTCTCCCTCTGTGAAAACAAGCACAGCTCCAGTCTCATCCTAGACTGTCTCCCAGTGGTGGATGACAAACCATGTTGGATCATCAGCTGTGGCAGAGGCTTCCCCATCCTACAGGCATTTACATCTTCGAGGTTACAAGTCCCACAGCCATATGTGAACATACATAAGAACATTAGGAAAACACATACATGCATAAGAAATCTTAGCAAGGCAAAGGATGTCTGAGTTCTTGTTTAAGTTTGGCTCAGTATCAAAGCATTTAAGAAAATGCAAATGAAGGAAATCCATAACCAAACCTAAGCCCCAGGCTCCTGAAATCTTTGAGCTGAAGTTCTCAATCTTCACATAAGGGCTTCCTATCTAAAATCAAATTGCTTCCATAAAATCCCTCCCATCTCACCTGTCTAGACAAGGCCCACAGAGCAGAAATTCATTCTGTCCTACACAAAATTACTGTCCTGTTCTTTTTCATATACACACACCAACTTGAACCTAAATTCTCTGCCATAATATCTAGGTCATTTCCCTTTGCTGTTTTCAATGTCTGTGTGTCAATACATGGAGGCACTCCTGATGCAGGTGAGTAGAAGAAAGAAAACAGTGTGACTGAAATGGAATTCCCCAGAGCAGGGTTCAGTCCCAACCTTTATAATAAAATGATCTACTGGTCATGGCTTAGTATCATTGTCTGGGCCTTGGAGTCCAGTACTTAGTGAATAACAATAGTCTTCTTATCCTTGGTCCAACTTTTTTGTTCATGTTTTAAGTTTTGAGGGTTGAAGATTGACTTGATGAAATGGCATTTATATAGGAGAAATCAAAATCTAAATATTTCAGGGACAGAAAGACGATTGTCAAAGCTATTTGGATGTATGCTCAATCCCTCTTAATTATTTTATTTTGAAGTAATACAAGAGTCAGAGAATGCAATTTTATGGCATCTGAATAAAGGCCTGCTGTCCTTAAAAAACGATTGCTCTATATATGCAAATTGACATAATTTCAGTGCCTACTTATCTCTGGTGTTCTCTCAAACTAGATATTACAATAGTGTTTCTCTGTATTAAGAGAATTCTATTTACTGGAAACCTAGGGTACTGTTTTTCAGAAAGAAACCACTTTTAAACAAAAATGATATATGAGAAAGAACTTGACCTCTGCACAAATATCCTTGTCTCCATCTAGCTTCGATAAAGCTGGTGGAAAGCTTCTAAAGAGAGCTGAGTTGGATGCTCTTGTGTGTAAATCAAGATATATGGCCTCATAACTTTTTTCAGCATGTCTTATTTATTCAGTGAATTCCATTGTCTCTTTCCATAGGGACCCTTGCAATCTCCTCTGTCAATAATTCCAGTCATCAAATCCCAATGGCCAAATTGCCACAACCATAATTGTCACCTTCTTTTTGCTTTGCTGTGCTTCCTCACCTGCCAGCATCAATATATTTAAGACAAAGCCTATAAAAATAACCAGGTAGCATGCAGAGAATAACCAAGCACTCCTTCTTCTTCTCTTGTTTTTGCTTCTGTTCTCTCTTTTTTATCTGACTTTGCTACACAAAATCCTAGTCATGAATTATAGAATAGTTTGGATTGGAAGGAGCCCCAAAGCATCTCATTCCAAACCTCTAGCCATGGGTAGGGACAGGTTTCACTAGATCAGGTTGCTCAAAGCCCCATCCAACCTGGCCTTGAACATTTCCGGAGATGGGGCATCCACAACTTTCTTGGGAATCTCTGCCAATGTCTCTCAATCCCAATAGTGAAGAATTTTTTCCTTGTATCTAACCCTACCCTCTCCAATTTTAAAGCCATTGCCTCTTGTTCTCTATCACTACATGCCCTTCTATAACAAGTCCTTCTCCAGATGTCTTGTAAAGACCCCTTTAGGTACTTGAAAGCTGCTCTCTGGTGCATTCTCTTCTCCAGCCTGAAAAGTCCCAACACTCTCACCACTCTCCTGTCTATATAGGAGAGGTGCTCTAGCCCTCTGACCATCTCTGTGACCCTCCTCTTGACTCCCTCTAACAGGTCCAACATCCTTATGCTGGGGGCTCGAGAGATGGATGCAGTACTTCAGGTGAGTTCTCATGAGACCTCTCTCGACCTGCTGGCCACACTTTTTTAGATTCAGCTCAGGATATTGTCAGCTTTCTGGGCTGCAAGTACACATTGCCAGATCATCTTGAACTTCTTGTCAACCAGCACCCCCAGTTCCTTCCCCTCAGGGCTGCTCTTGACCTATGTCTATCCCACTGATATTAGAAGCTAGATGTTATTTGACTGAAGCAGAAACCAGCAAAGACTGTCAGTCTTTCAGGCAAGGAATTGCTTTTTTTGTTGAAGTGCCCAGGATATTTCGAAGGAAGAGTTTAGGATAATGACTATTGATGTTACCACACAGGGGAAGACAAATTGTTACCTGTGTCTTGCAGTTATTTTTTTCCACATTGCAAACAAGAACAAGGAATGTGTACGTACATTGTGTGGTACAGTAACTGCACAATCAATTACCTCTCCTTGCGTTTCAAATGTAGGCAATTGTTGCACACCCACTTCTTTATGTTTGATTGCTCAATTCATTTACTTAATTCATTTAGGCAGAAGTGTCCTTGATGGTTCCAGCTATCCAGCTTTCTAGGCTAGAGCTGTAAGCAATCAATTACCTCCACCAGTCCAAAAAAAGCAGAAATGCATGCATGCAGCCTTCCAAGCCTACTTATAAGGGTAGTGCAAGCCATTTTCTGCAGAGTACAACTCCAACCAGACCATTCTGATCTCTTTCCAAAACCATGCTTCCTTCCAGGGGTCTGAGTGTTGTTTCTCTTATCTGTAATAAAAACAGAGAGTATACAGAAACCAAGGTGAAATTACTTAAATGTTCCATGCAAAGATGTGTGAAGTGGCTTAGATGAGGTGGCTGTTTATGGGAGCATCCTGAGTTGTAGGCTGAGCCATAGAATATTCTGAATTGGAAGGGACCCACAAGGATCATCAAGTTCAAGTCACAGTAGTGCCTAAGGCAATCCCAAGAAGCACATCACGTGCCTGAATTTATTGTCCAAATGCTTCTTGAGCTCTGTCAGACTTTGTGCTGTGATCACTTCCCTGGGGAGCCTGTTCCAGCTCCCAATGACCCTGTTGCTGAAGAACATTTTCCTAATAACCAACCTAAACCTCTTCTGACACAACTTCAGGCCATTCCCTTAGGTCCTGACACTGGTCGCCAGAGAGGAGATCAGTGCCTGCCCCTCTGATTCCCCTTATGAGGAAGATGTGGACCACAATAAAATTTACTCTCAGTCTCATCTTGGAGGAGCAAAAGGAGCTAAATTACATTGGAATAATCCCTAAAGGCCTTTCCATCCCCTGAGTCACAATACCTTGCCAAGTCTGACTGCACCAGGGCCTGGAATGAGGTAGAAATTTGCCACTCCTGAATTAAAGAATGTGGAAAGTTTTTCTGAGAGCTATGGCAAAACTTTCTGGAGATGTTGAAGAATAGCTGGTCCCAGGCTAAATAAGCACTGTTAACAGGTTCTCCATTTCTAAGGCAGATCCAGAGCTCTGGCTGAGGATGACCACAAAATCTCACTTGTGCACCAGCAGTGCAGTGAGTGTATTGGGTCCATGCTGAGGGTCTGCAGCGGGGCTGCAGGGTCCTCTGTGGGAGAGGCTGGGGGTGCCCAAAGCCAGACACAGCCAGGTCCAGGCAGCTCCAGCAGTCCTCCACTGGGCACAGCTGAGCCCCTTGGCCAGGCTGGGAGCACTGGGGAAAAACAGGTTCCATGAAGGGCCAAAGGTGGCAATGGGACAGAGGGAGGGAGGAGCAGCAACACAGTGACCCTGAGGAGGGCTGGAGGAGAAGGAGGGCTGGATGGGCTGCAGACTGGAGCACAGACCCACCCCTACAGACCAGGGGATATTCCCTGCAGGAGCCGAGGCTGCGGAGTCTGGCGAGAGCTGCTGTCCCTGAGGAGCTGCAGCCTGGGGAAGGGCCCATGCCAGGGCAGGGAGACCCTTAGCCAAGGTTAATCCACTGCAGAAGGAAAGTGGTGGAAAGTCTGGAGAGAAGGCTGATACCGAATGCCGATAGTGTCATTATGTCACAACAGGCTTGCATCAGCTGCAAGGCAGTGTCTAAACATTGTTCTTGCTGACAACAAAACTCTGGTAGAATCTCCTGCAAGTTTTTTTCCTGCAGTCTGGCTGTACACAGGGCAGGTTGGGGAATGGGTGCTAAGTTTATCCCAGCCCATCATGATCACATAAACTGAAATGCTTCCTTTAAGCACCTAGACTGACTTGATTTGGGGCTTGGTGATCCCAGTGTAGATGAGAAGACAGTTCAGGGAGTTTAGGTACCTACAGAGGGAAAGTCATCATAGGTGTGAGCTATCTTGCCCTTTGGAAATGCCTATTTATATCCAATGATTACAGAGGACCTACAATCTAGGTAGGATTGAATCTGGGCTACTTCTTGAAAACAGGAATAGAAGGCCTTTTTTGGATTTACTTCCAACAATGGGGACCCTATGTACATCCCTTTATAGTCTTGACTGATTCATAACAACTTAGGCCCAGCAGATAAAGAACTGTATGAAGACTGAAATATTAAAGACAAAAAAAATAATTTGAAAGTGTCAGCATTTCCAAAGAGTTTCTGGATGGCTGATGGGAAGGAGTTCTACAATAGCAACTTTGTATTGCAGACATTCATTGAATAAAACTTTACAATTTTAGCTAGAGATTTGGTGTAACAGAGTCACAGCCCTCAGACACTGTGACAAGGTAATACCTCCCACTTTGAAGAGAAAAGCCTCAGATCCTTTGTGATGCTTTTTGGAGATTAATGCTTCAGAATTTCTGTAGCAGTGGGAGACCAATATCCCGTGGCAATTCTTTACTTGATCAGCCCAATCTCTTTAAGTGTGTGCATTTGATAATCTTTTTTGATTTGAGTTGGTTGCTAACAGCCCATGGCTGTGTGAAGAACACCTTACAATTATCCATCACCTTTCATCTGGAAGCCTTAGGGCTTTGCACATATTAATACTATATTAATAATTAATTGTGTTAATAGTAATGCCTCTTCCTTTATCAATGTGGGAATTGAGATTCAGAAAGGCTACTGGGTTTTTAACCAAGGATATCTAAAGTTGGGTCCTGTTTAGATGAAGGGAATCAGTGTTGTGGTAATTACGGCATAATTGTGTTGCTGGAGACACCCAGTGAAGACAGACAGCTCCAGGACTAAACAAAGGAGTTGTTTGACTGGACTAATATAACTAATGTCAAAAAACCACAGGTTTCTGCCTACTTTTCCCATATGAGTATGTGCCTAAATAGTCAGAGGTTGAGATCATTCACATGCTCCAGTGAAGCTGATAAGCCAGAGTAAATTCCATAGTCATAAGCCTAACTGGGGGCTAAGCAGGACTGTATTAAAGTGGCTGCTAATGATAGTAAAGCACCGATTACTGACACACAATTATCCTTGGATCAGTGAGGATTCCCTGCAGTGGTGACTTCTGTCTGCCTCCCTGCAAATCTGCTAGGAGTTCCAGCACAGGGACCTGAGGAAGAGAGGAATGGTGGACTTTCAGTTTATTGTTCCAATGACAAAAGCCCTTAGGCATCTGTGAGGCGAGTGTAGCAACAAAGCATTAGGCATGCATCTAAGCACCCTTTGAATAGGCAGTCATGAATAGAAGTGTAATTTGAGGGTAAGGGGGAGAGGGTGAGCTTCCAAGTACAAACCACTGCCAAGGGCATTGCAGAAAAACCCTCAAATAAGCAAGCCAGGCTGGTCTCTTCAACCGAGCCAAGAGGGTGTTGGTAAGAGAGATAGTCCTGGTCATACTGCTTGATGCAATACTACAGAATGTGAAGTGTTCCTGAAGTGCTATGTATTTATTTTTATTCCTACCCACTCATTATTGTATCTGACACCAGTTCAAACAGACATTGTGGCATGTCTTTATGCTGTGTGTCCCTTTAAGAATTTATCTGTGCATACCCCATAATCTTCCCCTTCCCAAGCTGTCCTGTGGTGTGTGTGGCTAAGCAGCACATGATTGTAATAGGTTAAAGAGAGTAATTAACAGAGACCACATCAGAGCTCTTGCAAAATATACAATGTGTTTATTCAGCATCGTGCCGGCTAATTCCTAATGAAAGGGCTCTGCACAGCAGAGTGCAGGACCCCAGTGGTAAGAAATAGTTCCACTTAAATGTTATTTACCTATAAAGAGCTCAGTTCTAATTAGGGGCGTGGGAGCCAGCAAGAGTGAAATCAAATCCTTGTCCCAACCATATCCTCCATGCTAGTGCCTAAAAAAGTCTTTGAATAGATACACAAATGCTCAGTTGCTTTTGATTTGTGTGCTTTTTCACTCCTCTAAACTTTCTGCTTTTGCCTGGAAGTAGGACAGATTGAAAGATCATGACAAGATTTGGCTCTGTGGTATTTGTAGAAACCTCATGCACACACACAAAATTAAAACTTGCCTGATGTCACAAGATGCTGTAGAGCACTGAGAGCTAAACAAACTTTGTTTCCTTGTGCTAGGCTGGAGGCAGTAAAAGCTAAAACCTCCTTTGTTTTGCACAATATATTAGCAGGCTATTTATGGTGCTTACAAGGATGCTACATCCTATGTAATCTCACCATTAATTTTTTTTCATAAATATTTATTCCCCCTGCATCCAAGTAAATTAGGCGAGTGTTATTATCTCCTATCAGAAACAGGGACAGAGATTCATAAAAATGTTAAAATACTTATGAGATGCAGACAACCTTAAAGGCACCCTGGTGGTCTTGAAAATTAGGTTTAGCTGGCTAAAGGCTTTGACTCGCAAGAGCAGCATATTTACATGGGGACCAGTAAATAGTTTTAGTATCTGACTACCCCCTTGCTCCTCTGCTGGACATGCACATGCAGACCACTGAAAGGACAAGTCTGGGGAACACATTCCAGCTCATGTTAATTTGCTTCTGCTCAGAGACAGTCACCAGGTTCAAGGAAGAACCTGGGCAGGTTCTCTCAGATTACTCTGTAAAGAGATGGAGAGTTGGAGAAGGGTCACATTCCTACAGGGAACCAGGATGGAAAGGAATAGGTAAGGATGCCTTCCCTCCACTGCTGGCTTCAGTCAGTTTGGTACTACCTGCCTGTATCCTGTTGCTGGCTGTACTGAGCCTTCTGTTTCTGAGACAGACCTTCAGGGTCTAAGCATGGGATTTCTCTGGTGAATGACCTAATCGAAATGGATCCCACCTGTTACTACAGGATATCCACTGAGGTGAATCCTGAGAGCAGGGCAGGGTGGTGAGAGTCATCTGCCAACTGCTTGTAATCCTCAGGGTGAGAGTCCTTGGGCCAGACAAAAGTGGAGGGCTCTTCCAAGCTGTCAGGAAATTTGGCAGGATGATGACAGAAGTAATGAAAAATGTACCAATTTGTGCTTGCACTTCAGACATACCTTTGAGCATGTTCAGCAAAAAGTTCATGAACTAGGGTTTGAAGAACACTTTTTTGTTCTGTAATCTGATAATTTCCCTTTTATAAGGTTTTCATTGCGGTGTGTTTTTTTTGTTTGTTTTTGTTTTTTTTTTTTGCTTGTTTTGTTTTTTTGGTTTGTTTTGTTTTTGTGCTAGACACAGGAATGTGTGAAACTTGTCAGTTCTCCTTCCCAGGATGTTACGTGAACTTTCTCTTCAGTTAATTATGAACCAGGCTGGTTCACCCCCAGGTTTCACGGAGTCTGAAGTTTGAACAATCCCAGGATCTCAGCACAGTCATATCCAAATGAAAGTGTAAATGGGTGTGGGTTAGCCAGTATTTTGTTCGTGCAATGACATTAATGAATGTCTGTGAGTCTATGCATGTGTTGGTTGTGTCCCAGTCTCTGTGCACTGAGCAGTACAGTATCTTCTAACTCCCCCCTAGTTCCTTATGACCACTGAGTCAGTTTAAATCCAGCCCAAATTGGCTGCATAAAACCTGTCAAGCTGTAAACTACAATAGGACTGCCTAGCCCTGTAGGGATTGATCTGTTTAACCCGAGTTCCCAAATTCCCACTTGGAGCCCTTACGTATGCCCAGGAGGATCTTTCTGAATGACAAGGCCCCACCCAGACTTCTTTGGTGTTACAGCATCAGGTGTCAACCACCTAAATTCTTCCTACAGTCTTAAAAAATGCCATCAAGGCAGATGAAATGTTGGTTTGAGATTTAGAGCCACCCCTGTAATCTCATATCCAGGTAGGGAGAGATAGGATGTGGCCTGATATCCCCCTTACTCTGTCCCTTTTGCAAGGCTAGATGCAGAGCATCCTGACCTCAAGGAACTCCTGAAAGATGATACTGCACACAAGAAAACACAGTAAAAAAGTTGCAATGTCCAGTTTTAGCTTTTTCCTCTCTGTCAATATAAGCAGTTCAAATGTTTCTCAGTTTTCTCAGAGAGCAATTTGACATGTCTTCTTTTATCTTTTACCCTTACCTCCAAGAAAGTCACTCCTGGAGCAGAGTCCCAGACCAGGAGGAAAGGCATCCATCTTCCCACACTTGCTAGTTTGCAGCAAAGTAGCTCTTCTTTGGTTGCAGCAATGACACTTGAATGGAGTGACTTCAGCTGCAAATGCTTTGACCAGAAGAGGCAAAGGCAACATGAGGATGAGCATCTGACAGACTCACACACCACAGTTTTCTGAGCATTTCCAGCACCAAACCCCTCAAACCCCTTAAACTTACCTGTCACCTTTTTTTTTTTTTTTTTAATTCTGAAACAGTTTGCATCTAATTACCAACTGGTTTGTCTTGGGTTGGCAATTTTAAACTTTTTAAAATGCTATTATTTGTTTGAAGATCCCATTTATAGTAGTTAGACAAAGGGAAGTCTCTCAGCAATGTGTGAGTAAGAAGGACTTCAAGAACTTGCAGATTATAAGCCAGAGGGACAGAGGTTTGAGTTACATATAGAAAACCTCTGCCAAATTTCTGTTATGTGAAAAACACGTATTTACAAAACGTGTAGTTAGTCTTATAAAACCATAGATGTGTCTGTGTGGATTTCAGGGAAATTTCGAGTTTATATATCCAGATTATTAGGATCCTGCACTTAAGACATTAATTTTAATTAAACTATAAATTATAAAATTGTCACTTCTAAGGGAGCACACCAGCACTTCTTATACAGATTTTATGGTACTGAGAGTTGTCAAATGTTGCAGCAATATTAAAATTGTTCCTATTTGTTAACCATTATTTGAAAATTACTGTCTGTAACTTTTTATTATGCCATGGGAAGAGATTATTTTGCAGGAGTATGCAGCAAAGAAGTTGAATATTTTTCCTTTCAGGTATTTGTGTTCCCATGGCTAGCACTGCTAAGCTCATCTGCTCACTTGTTTTTTCCTCCAAAAATCAGTTACTCCAACCGCAACTCCCCTTGCCCCCAATACCCTGCAATCAATAATAAAAGGAAAAAAAGGAGCATCGTAAAAAATTCCTGTTTTGATTTTCTTCTGAGTTAAAGCTTTATTTCCTCTCCCTTTACTCCCCTCTAGCTTTCAGGTGTCTCAGCACAGAATCATTGTGAAAGGCACACTGTTTCTCCTGATGTAAGAGCCATGAAGCCAGCCAAAATGACATTCTTTAAAGCCAACTGGAAAGAAAACAGCTTTGAAGCACAGGAAGACATGAACATTCAGTGTTTCCTTCCGCCCCTGTGGCTTTCAGTGAGGCACTTCCAATGATTTCTAAGGTATTATCTTTTGCCTTTTTAGCTTCTTCATTGATTTTTTTTCCATCCCATTTGTAATGTGAAAACTAAGTCCTGTCCTGAACTTTCTATAAACATATAAGAGAAGAGTGGATTATGATAGAGCCTTTTACTGTTTTAATCCTGAGAGTTTCTGCTTCTCCAAACAAGGGGTGATGATTTAGCCAGCAGTGAGCAGCAAGTTGTTCAGAGATAATTAATCTCTTTGGCCACCAGTAATCAGATTCTTTCTGTCTAACCCTTCTTCTGCACATGCTCTTTTTTCTCCTGGTAGAGGTGGTGTGCTTGAGAACTATGAGAGACTGAGTGTCCTGTGGCACTTTTGCACTGCCAGGGCCTTTACGTTGGTATTTCTGCAACAAGTCCCCACAGATGTTACATAGAACATTTAGAACATTATACTCCCTAAACATAATCTTGAAAAAATAGCTATAAGCTTATAGCTTTAGATCCTGGAGACCTCAGCTGAGGATTCCTGCAGGCCTTATTGCCCAGGTGGTTAAGAGAAAAGGTAAGAGAACAGAAGAAAAATTAACCACATTATCTTCATTTTCTAGATACACTGCTCCTATGTGAGAAATGCACAAGGAATGAATGGCAAGGTCTGAATCGCCCATTTACAGGACCAGTCCAGCAGCTGAAATAAAAACCTACAATTTCGATTTTTCCGTTTGGCTGGAATAAATCAAAGCAGCCATGGGAAGCACAGGTGCGATCTCAAAACGCTGCAATGGCTCTTTTTGGAGAAGTAGGTTAAGAAGTACATGATTTTTCAAATGAAAATTCTGTTCTGCAGCTCAGCTCAGAAGGAGATTAACATCACTGTTCTGTGGAATGAAATTGTTCCAGAAAATAAAGCAAAAACAAGTGAAAGTGATGCTTGGTTGCACCAAGATAAAGTGAATTGAAGATGACATGGGGCAGGATGATCCAGGGGCCCAGAATATGCAACTCCAGCTTAAATCAGGATGTTCTGTGGGTGCTCAGCACCTTCCAAAATCTGTCCCCTAAACATCTTTTTTCTTAATCAGAAGCCCTTGATCATTGCCAAACACTAAAATGTCAGGTTGGACAAAAGAAAGTTAGTTAACTTGTTGAGTCAAGAGATTTCATGTAACTTGCTTTAGAGGAAGGCTGCTTTGTTCTGAGTGTGGTTAAATGTACTTTTAGAATTTATATATATTTAATTAAGAATTAGAAACTTGATAAGGCAAAAGGAATTGGGGAACATTGCAGCTTCCAGCATGTGAGAAATTATTTGAATTTTTTGAGAAAGGAGGGAGATAGTGTGGAAAAATATTTTCAAGACTAAAGAAAAAACATTCTTTCTCACTGATGAGGAGGTATTGGTCTGTGGAACTGAAACTTCTCAGCTGCCTTTCTTCCACATCTAGGAAACTCATGTGCTAAGATAGGTGAGTGCAGATTTTATCACAATTAAGCACACGTTTTCTTTCTTTGGGCTGAAAGTCTCCCTCACCTAGAAAGTTTCCTCAAGATGGGATAGAGCCATTCCTTGTTCATCTTGAGGCATCTCTCAGCTTTGGAGTCCAAGTGCTTGATCTGCAAGTTTTCTGCTTCAGCACCTGTCTGGACTACATGGGAATCCCTGTGCACGTTGGGTTTCTGGGACACAAGATACAGAGAAGATGAAAATTTTACTCCTCATAGTTTGTCATGGTATAGTCCTATCCCAAGAAACTTCACACCAGGAATATTCCAAAATTCTAGTTATACCTAAACCTGGTGCTTTTTAAAATATTTGGTAAAACAGCTGGAGACTGCAGAAATAGTTTGTTTTTTCTGGAAGAATTATAATCTAATAAAAAGGAATCTAATAAAAGACTCACACAAAGTAGCTCTACTTTTTTTTTTCTTTAAAGCCCTCACTTTTGAAGAGGTTTATATATTTTAACCTCAAATAAGGCAGAGATTTTAAACCTGATACCTCATTTTGTGGGTGAACAGTGGTGGACCATAGGTATTTTGGGCTAATGCTTTATCTTCCTCCCCCACTGAAGGGCTTTCAACACTTGCATTCTTCTATATTGTAATGGGCTACCCTGTTGTGGAGATGCCAAAACAGGATCCTTCACCACTGGGATGGTTTTGTGAACAGTGCCCGTATCTCTGTGTTTCTACATCCTAATCTGAGCCCAAACAGCCTGATTTAGCTGGACAGGACAAACTCTTTTAACACCTAATGAAACAGTTTCTTGACATTCCTATTTATCAGACTTGTGCATTTTATGAAGTGGTCACCTGATGTACAACAACTGCCTAAAAAATCACCCTGTGAATTAGAATAAACTTTGCCCATTTCTATGGTAGCAGTCAGCTCCAGGGTGGTGTTTTCTTTAAACCTTCACGCCACCGCACTTTTTGTTTCATACTTGCAATCTCACTAAGCCAGAGATGAAAAGAAGGTAGGTGAAGAGCTACCTTCAGCCACAAAGCCCAGTGTAACTTTCCATAATGAATTTTCTTTCCTTTCTCCGTCTTGGCATTGTCAATAATTTGGGAAAACTGAGAAACAGAAAGTGAGAAAACCTACTAAAACTGATTTTTGTATTACTCCTCAGACTCTTGACTGGGCTTATCTTTCCACTTAGTACTGCAGGATGTATTTCTGAAATAAAGAACACGTATAGAAAGAAAACATGATGGAGTCAGTTAATAATTAAACAACAGCAATTTAAAATACACCCAGAGAGGGATCTACCAGATATCACAAGTCTTACATATTTGATAATTGCACAGGCAAGCTTTGTTTAATGAATGGTGATACTTGAGGGGAAAAGTCATGTTAGGAATTGTTGTGAAAGGTTTTATTTTAATAAAAGAGTGTACGATCACACAAGCTCTTATATTATTTCCCACACAGGCTCTTGCATACTTCTGGCAAAAGCATTGCCTGTTTACATTTACTTTGTTTTTACTCCAGCAGCCTGTGACTAATCCTTGAATTCAAGTGCTAAGGTTGACTCTGTCGAAAATGCCTTTGGAGGAGTTTGCTGTTTGTTGACAATGATTGAGAATAAGAGAAAATCACTTCCTTTTAACAACATAAATAAAAGGGCATCAGAGGGGCTGTACAGGGTCAGCCAAAAGGGTTCTACAGCTCAGCATCCTGTCTCTGAGGTTAGATAGGAGAAAAAAGGAAGAGTATAAGCTAGAAAAGAAAGTACAAACAGGGTAAGTATGCAGAGATCCCTCCATCCTATCTGCTTTCAGGGATTTTTGTCTCAGGCCTTTTATGAGTTAGTAGTAGATCTCGGTAACAAGTGTTGTTCAAAGGTGAAAGCTGGTACTGTCACTGAAGCTGACTATCTTGGCCTGATCTTCTAAAAGTTTCTCTGCACTTCAGCCACTTTGCTACTCCATTGTCATGCTGCAGTTTCCAAGCCCTTGCGGTGACCTCATGTTTGCTTAGTTTATCAGGGAAAAAAATAAGAAAGGTGTTACAGAGTCAATCCACTAAATTAATAGCTTCTTAGAGTAGCATACCTGGACTTGTGCAAAGCTTTTGATACTTTCTCACAAAACATTCTTGTATCTAAATTGTGAGGACATGGATTTGAGATGGATCAGGTGGTAGATAAGGATTTGGCTGGGTGGTTGCACTCAAACAGCAAGCCAATGGCTTGATGCCCAAGAGGAGAAAGGTGACATTCCTTGGGGTCAGTACTGGGACCAGCACTGTTTAACATCTTTGCTGGTGACATGGACTGGGATCAAGTGCAGCCTCAGCAAGTCTGTTGATGTCACCCAGCTGCGTGGTGAAGTCAAGAGGCCAGAGGGAAGGAGCACCATCCAGAGGGACCTGGAGAGGTGGGACCTGTGAAGCTCATGAAGTTTAGCAAGGCCAAGTACAAAGTCCTGCCCCTGGGTCAGGGCAAACCCAAGCACAGCTATGGGCTGGAAAATAGACTGATAGTAGCCCTGAGGAGAAGGGCTTGAAGGTCTTGGCTAATGAGCAGTCCAACATGACCTGTCAATATGCTCTGGCAGCCCAGGAAGCCAACACTGTTCTGGACTGCATCCAAACTAGTGTGGGCAGCAGGTCAAGGTAGATGATTCTCACTTCTACTGTGCTCTGCTGAGACCCCACTGAGAGTGCTGTGCTAGCTCTGAGGTCTCCAGAAAAAAGAACATTGGACCTACTGGACCTGTCAGAGCAAGTGCAGAGGAGGGTCATGAAGATGATCAGAGGGCTGGGACACCTTTCCTATGAAGACAGGCTGAAAGAGTTGGGGTTTTTCAGCCTGGGGAAAGGAAGGCTCTGGAGAGCTCTTAGGCCAGCCTTCCAGCACCTAAAGGGCGCTACAAGTAAACTTAGAGAGAAAATTGTTTTACAAGGGCAGGTAGTAATGGAACAAAGGAAATGGCTTTAAAGAGAAGAGAGTAGATTTAGATCAAATATAAAGAAGAAATTCTTCACTGTGAGGGTGATGAGACACTGGAACAGGTTGCCCACATCAGTTGTGGATGCCCCATTCCTAAACATGTGAAGGCCAGGCTGGATAAGGTTTTTAACTTGGTCTATTGGAAGGTATTCCTGGACGTGACAGGAGGTTTGGGACTTGATGATCTTTAAAGCCCGTTTCAACCCCAACTATTCTATGATTCCGTGATTCTATGATTAACATTGCCCTGGCATGAATTAGAGTTGAGGACGAGGAAAACTTTTGCTATTTCCAAATAAAAATATAATTAATATATTTCTTATGGACTATGAAGGTAAAAAACGAAACCACATTTTTCATATTTTAAAGAATAGAAATATTTTGGTAGAAAAAGAAAAGCATATATAAGCTGAACTTCAATCATACTTTTAGGGGTTTTATGCTCCCAGTTTCCTATTAGCCCTGGAGAGTGGTCTCCTCTGACAGGTTGCCATCAAAATCTCTGAACAAAGTTCACTATTAAGGACCTCTGCTTTGCTTCAGTAGTGCTGACACCCAAACCCTCAGATGTCCCAGGAGATTGTGGTCTCCCAAAGCTTCCAGGCTGGTGGCAGTCTGAGTGCTTAAATGCTGAAGTTAAGGGGGGCATCCACCAAAACTGTCTCCCCACATATGCAACTTGAGAGTGTAAGAGAGCAGACTCCTCACTTTCAGACCTGTGTTTTAACCAGATGTTTTTTGACTAATATTTAGGTTCTGCTATCCTTATACCAACAATGCTTTTCGTTGACCAAATCTCAGCCATGTCCCTTGAGAGGACTCCATTTCTAAAGAGGACTCTAAATTTGAACCTCTGGTTGTGTGGATCACTTTCACACCCATATGTATGTCTGGTTATAGGTTTGTCTCCTACATGCTCTTAGCAGAAGGGTATGCAGAGACCTTTGTGTCCTTACAATCATCCGTTGAAGACCCAGCTGATGCTTCAGAGGCTGAGACCAGGAGACCAGAAGACCAAAAGGCCATTTCAGATTTGAGGAATGTACATGCTATTAAAGAACAATCTGAACAGAGATGCAAAATACTTGGTCCTGTTGAATGCCAATTTGCTATCAGACAGATCTCTTATTTCAAAGTAATGGCTAGCAGTAGTCTGAGAAGCAAAAGCTGGATTTGGGTCATTTACTAATTTGCATGTTTGTGTTTTTCTTATTTTTATGATCTTAGAACTTAAATACATATTTTTTGTTACTTTGCTTTTTTTGCTACTATTAAATGGCAGTCAGAAGCAACTAAGGACATACTGATTTAGGACTATATTTTACTCTGACACTGATCTTTAACATGACCTAGCTACTTTCTTCTCCATAACAGTGTTCCATGGCTTTTGTTAAAATGGTTCTTTGAGAGCTAGGGGGTGGAAAATGTTATGAAGAACTGAGGGTCTTACTAATCACTCTTGAATAGAGCAGGAAGGATTCCTGGATTCTGCCCTTCCCCTGCCTTGCTGCCATGTGTGAACTTGGCTGGATCCAGCTGATCTTTAACTTAGTTAGAATTATAATTTAATGAAAACCCCCCAAATAAGAAAATATGTTGTTTATAAAAGCATCTACCTCATTCACTCTCTTGGCTTTTTTGTTGGCCTCCTTCACTTTCCACTGTTGGCCCGGGAATATCTATATGCAAACTTTTTAGCCATGTGAGCTTCTCAGGTGGTGACAATGCTTTCTGTGCCTATTGTGTGTAAAGATAATTACTTCCAGAGACATTGTATTTCCTGGCCTGGAAGGTGTTTGTGCTTGTAGTAACAAAAGAATTAAAGCACAGCAGGAAGAGTGGGGCTCAGAAAGCATCCTGGTAACACTCTGTACTTTTGAAATCTTGTTTTCCCTTTTTTATCAAAACTAATTTTAACTACATCCTTTCCTTGACGGCTCACGCTGCCCAGAATCTCTTAACCATACCATATAGGGATCTGGTACAAAACTCATTTAAATCAATACAGATCCCTACAGACCCCTCTGGTTCTTGGTTTAGAGAACTGCAAGGTATGTGGCTCTTTCTTCAACATTTTAGCCCATCTTGCTTTGCCATTGATGCCTTTTAAGCAAAGCAAGTTAGGTCAATCCTAATAATGTCCTTTGTCTCCTCTGTCTCTCTTCTTTGATGTATTATTAGGCAAAGTAAAAATGTACTGTGTGCAGCTTCTGGAGTGGCATTATTGCAGTGATTTACACTGCTGTCAATCCTAGCTGAGCAGAGTCCAGATAGGGAGATTAAATTAGCTATAAATGAGGGAAGGATGCGTTAGTGGCAGAGGTTTTATCTGTGATTTCAGCTGCTTGGAGTTCATTCTGGCAGCTCTCCTGTGCAATCTCAGGCAAAACATTTTGAATGGGACCTGAAAAGTTACTTACTTGCTTAAGTTCCAATTGAGGCAGATCCCCAGAGCGATATACAGATCTTTTAAACTGCTATGTTACTTCATAATACAGAGATGCCTATGTTTTTCCATATATGCTTGCCAAAATGCCTCAGGTCACATGTGCTCATACTGATGTCCACAGGTGCCTTGCAATGAAAGGAAGTGCTGATAATACATAACATCAGGTAACACAAAGGAACCAGCCTCTGCCTGGCAGAGGAGAAAGTCAACTCATCTGGACGTGAAGACAGTATAGAATAGCAGCACAGCAGATGAGGCATGGTAACTTTTTAACTTACTATCATTTCATTAAGTCCTCAGGGAAAAAAGAATACAAGAAAACAAACAAACAAAATCTCAAACAAGGCAAACCTTTCAGGACTGAGGCAACCTCAGTCTCTGCATCAATAACTGCCTTAATTTTCAGAGGTGCTGAGCACTTGCCACCCAGGTGGTACCTATAACCGGGAGCCAGAGGATACGTTGTCCTGCCAAGATGTTTATTTACAGGTACCATTTTTACTCCTTGAAATATCTGGCATGGTTTGACAGTTTAACCTTTTTTATTTAACCTTATCACATTTTCAGCATTTTTCTCTCACTTGGATTGTTTTTGGCTTTTTTAATATGTAGCATTCTTATAAGTTGAATTTCTTGATGACCAAAAAATTGGGGTGTTTTTATCATCACAGCTTGCAATTTCACCTCCTCAGAAAACTCAGCTTTGAAAGGAAAGGGTCCTCCAGTTCATTCCAAGCTGTGCCTGTTCTTGGGTAGTCTTTCAGAAAGCATGGAGGGCTCTGAGAGCAGAGCACTGCCCTTTGGGCCCAGGTACAAAGCCTCCATCAGGTGCAGTGGTTTCAGTCTACACAGAGGGAGGGAGGTGTGACAAGGCCATGATCCCAAAGACAATTGAAAGGTAGGAGGAGGACCTCACACCTGGGGTGGAGATGTGAGTAAAAGAGCTCTTGGCCAAATGGGCTCTAGCATAGGTGTGGAAAGATAAATTAGTGGTGTTACAGTGCTGTCTCAGATGTTCCTTAAAGAAGTTCTGGGAATAATTTCTATGAAAGACATTCACCCACAGGGCACAGTGAAATTGCTGATTTGGGAAATAGGGATGATTCACTGATGTAAGAGACGCCCATACTGTTAGCATATAAGATGCACTGCTTATCGTCGCCTTTTTAGTGGCATTGTGCCTAATTAATTCATGACACCTTAATTAATAAGTATACAAAGAAATATCCTCACATGACCTAGGCATTATGGAGGAGATTGTGCCCTACAGACTGTCTAATGTTGGTGTGAAGGAACATTCCCAGTTTCTGTAGGGTTTAAAGTGTATATGAAGTTTAATTCTAACTTTTTTCTGAGGGTGATTTGAAACTACTAGACTGAGGACCTGAAACCAAATAGTGTTCAAGGACAAAAGTATCCTCAAATTCTGAAGATTATTAATTCTACACTGTAGCTTAACAGATGGTTTCCATGACTGTAAAGGGCCACACTGAAACCCAGAGCACAAAGTTTTCTCTGAACATCAGCCAAGTGGTATCAAGATATTTGTGCCTGAATACCTGGATGTACTGGTGGAAAAAGCCACGAAATGCTAAAGAATTTCTTACCTCTTAACAGCTTCATAGTTATGGGGGAAAAGAAAGTTATATTTCATTAGGCTAGCAGCACTTAATTACGTTAGTTTAGGAGCTATCTCAAGTGCAGATGGGACAGGAGAAGTCATGGACTTGGAAGTCACAAGATTATGAAAGTTTTTTAAAAATGTGATGAGGACAGTGGGGATAAGAATCTACAGAATGAAGGTTAGATATCACAACAGGTACTTTAGTCTGGTTCTGTTTCTCAAATGTATCTGATTTGCATCATGAACCTCTGCTTCCCAAAATGAGAACTATGGGACATTGCTTTTAAATCTCAGTATCAATCACTGCAATATTTGCTAAACCCCCAGTTTATGATTAAGATGTGCATGTTCAGCTTAAGGGGTCTTAAAAACATAATTTATCATTGTGTTTTAAAATACAGACATAAATATTTTACTATTTTGTGCATTAGAAGCTTAACAGCTGCTCAGCAATATGAGGACTGAGATGTCACCTTGGAGATCTGTAAGTTCTTCTTGCTCATGTTTCTGATTGTGCCTAGAATGACAAATCTCAGCCTTGCTCTAGGTAAGTGAAGGTTCTGTCCAGAATTCTGGAGTAAATTTTCAGCAAATCTAGCCATAGTTATGATACAGTAGGAAAATCAGACTATTTGATCTTGATTTAACAACAACAGTTCCATGTAGGCTTTGATGTGCATCTCTGAGTGCATTGAATCCAGAGCAAAACTTCAGAAATGCGAACCCACACAATCCGAAAAGATCAGGTATGAAAGGCTCTTTCGGTGAGATTTACTTATTTTTCCTATTTTCAAGACATTTGGTATATTTTTGTGTACATTTGGTGTATTTGGTCAGTGTACTCAAAGTAAGGGGAAAAAAACAAAACCATTGTGTTCTCCAGGGATTCTCTTCAGCTCTTTTGAATACTCCATCTAGGCCCAAGATTTTAGTTTCTATCCCTCAGGCTAAGGAAGATTGGATAGTTCATCCATGGAATGTATTAATACCACTTCTTAATCAGCCAGAGCAATCACTGCAATTGTACAACATAGAGCACTCATTTTTTCTTCAGGGATTGTGCTTCCTGACAGCCAAGGAGAGAGCAAGACTGCAAATTAAATCCTATTCCCCTTGTATGGAGGTGCTATCTCTAACCTGAAAATAAGAGCTCACTTTGGCATGATCATAAGTAGGAGGCAATAACTTAGAAGCAGACCAATAGAAAATACTGAGGTACAAAATTTCTTTTGTGTCTGTCAGGAGAGGGTAGAAAAAGACACTTTGGATGAGGACTCCAGAAATGTGGGCTCCATCCTGGCACCAGTACAAAACTCCTGTATTGCCTTGGGCAAGTGACTTTGAAATTCAATTCTCAGTTTGCAAAATGGGGGTAATAAAGACTCATAGAAAAGTTGGAAGGATAACCCCATTAATATTAATGATGTGCTTAAGTGCTCTAGTGCCTAGAACCTTTAGAAATATCTACCCTACTAAAGGACGCCCAAGTTCACAGTTATTTTGGTGAGGACACACACCAGAATGCCAACAGGAATTTGGCACTGTCTTTTTTGAAATTAGTTGAAAATGCAATAATTGCCTTTTGAAAAATGCAGGTATATCAGCACTTGTTTTCATCCCAAACAAAGGTAAAAAGTTGAACTAGATGTACGTTATGTAATTAGCTGTTGCATGATGTACCACAGTCTTCCCAGGACACAACTACTGCCTCCTGGGACGTGTAGTTCCATGACAAATAAGTTTATGTGATTATGATTATTATAAATGATCATGTTCCATGGCTGCCACAAAGCCCTTCAGTCATTCAACTGCACATAGACACCGAGATTAATTTAAAAGACACTATTTTATTTTGAGTTTCTCAGAGTGTTCTACCAAAATCTGTGTTTACTGATTTGTTTGCAGTCAGTTTCTCCCCAGTGTAGGTTTACTTGATGTTAGAGGTACTATATGATGGGAAAATGACAGGCTGAGAAGTTTGGGGGTTTTTTAGTAGCTCCCAATCCTTTCACTAAGAGTTTTTTGAACCACTCATCTTTTGGCATTGGGAACTTTACTTCCATCATATCAAAGCCTGATTTGTAAAGATGGGATGAGATGAAAGGAAGCTCTCTCTCCTTATGTCTGTACATTTGAACTAACACTCCACAGCAGGTGAGGGTATATCTGCCCCTGCTCTATGCAACCGAGAGATATTGTGAAATCATCCCCTATCTTTTAAATGTTTTATCACTGCTTGGAACTGTGCTGGGTCTTGTGTTTCAGCATGTTTATTTTCTGTGGGAACAGTGATCTGATTGCAGTGCACGTGTGTGGGTGGGTAGATTATAAATTACAGACTCTGAGCTCAGGTGCACATCTTGGGAGTGACTTTTAAATAGTTGCACGATTAACAAACCCTTCTCCTTTGTGGAGTGGAAAGCAATTTCTGACTCGAAGATCACGGCTTTACTTCAGGAATTATACCCCATGGAGCCGGCATGACTTGATGCTGGAGGGGAAATATTATGTTATGAATGTGAAGCCAGCTAACTAGTGAACTATGGGATGATTTATAGTCAACAGAGTTTGATGGTAGGAAGAGAGGGAGCTTTACAGGAAACTTGTTCATAATTTTGGAGGGACATGGCATGTAGGAACAAATAAGACAGTCTTTTATGGATGAAGTTGTTTAAGAAGGTCTTGTTGCCAGTTCCTGCTGGTTGTCCGTTGTCTGGAAGGTGTCCTTAGCTGAGCAGCACATTTGTCTTTGACAAATTCTCCTTTTCCTTCAGTGCAAAGCCAGTGAGGTTTTTTTTGAGCAGCCAGGAGCAGTGGATGCAGAGTGTTCATGTAATTATTCAGGGTGTCACAGCTAGCTGCCCTGGAAGGCCAGCAATGAAGAGCCAGTAATTAAGCTAGATTCAGGGGAATTATATGACCTCACTCTTGGCTGCCCTAAGATAGATACTGCAGTTTATATGGAGATGGATGCCATATAAATATCTAGATAGATGAACGATCTAAAGGAGCCTTTTTTGTCATTATGACATCTTGAAACTCACTACCACTGTTTGTCCATCTGTGTATGGATTGCAGACCCAGGCCAAGAAATACTTAAGCAGATGCTTAACTTTAATTTTAGAAGCAGGTCCATTGATTTCAAGGAGAATGCTTACTTTTTTTCCTTTTTTTTTTCTTATTTAGCCATATGTTTAATGCTTTCCTAAACATAGACCTAATCCAATAGTTTCCATAAAAAACAACACCTAGCATGCTTCAGAATAAAAGGCTAGAGAAAAAAAGTAATGGAATGGTTTTAGTACTACAAAAAACAGACCAGCATTCTGATCAATTCTCCATTTTAAGTGGTGTCAAAATTTTACTGCATAATCCAACTGTATTGTTCAGACAAAAGAGGTACAGTCAAATTTATGGAGTGTTTCTATTTAATGTCCCAAGTATCAATCTAGAGCATATGTACCTGATTCTGGAAATCTTCTGTGTGTAGAACTTTAGTTGATTTTCACAAGCAAAGTGTATGCCTCCTCCTCACAATATGGAACCAAATATTTATTAGCAGTTTTAAAGGACCATTTATTTTTATATGTGATTTTCCACTGGCAGTGTTCATGGAGAAGGCACACATTGTGCATACTTCTTAAAAATCTTTTAATACTGTATGCTAGATCTCATTCATTTTAGAGTTGAAAAAATAAACAAATTAGGTGACCAAAACAAACTGGACTGAATTTAAAGGGTCAGTACCTCTGGGTAAATATGACCTCAAACACAGAGGTAGTGGAATCATATTTGCATATAGGAATTTGCCAGTATTAGTATTGCCAGAGATGGCTTTAATGAAAAAATAAATACATCCAGGTAAATAGCTTCCTATGGTATATAAATTCAAACAGTGTTGACCTGAGAAATCACAAGTTTAAAGAAAAATGATTAGAAGTTAAATAGAACCAGGATGAAATTGACTCATGGCTAAATTCAGAGATAGATGTTGGGAAGAGTAAAAATATAGACAAGGGCAAACAAATTGATTATTAATAAATTATATACAAAAGATTTCAGTCTGATTGTAGCAAATTATAGTCAATAACAGAAAAGTTCTATGGGATTTTAAGGCCATATTTTATATTCACAGCAGACAGTACTCTAAAATAAAATGCATTATTTTTATATGAATAAAAATATCTCTATGTGTCTATATACACATACCCCTAAACAAAACAAAACAAAACAAATCAAAACATTAGTTTTAAAAAGTAATATATGCATTGCTTTCACTAGTTTAAATTTTCCTTGGTTAAACAATGTCTTTTTGAAAAAGCTGGCAAAGTCTTACGTAGACAGTAGTCTTCCTTACTTCATATAACTTTTGTGAGAGACACTAAGTCACAATAGTTAGGGAAGAAGTTATAGCTTAGTTCAAGGTACATGGCTTGAGAACAGATCCGTCAGGAAGAAGTTAAAAGGAACATAAGCTGTTGCTGACAACAACTGTGTGGTACTGGCTTCTCTGCTAGAAATGCCATTGAACAGACTTTTAATTTGTTAATCATTTTCTTATAAAATGTTTTCGGTACAGAAATACAGGGTTTTAAAAAATGTTTTTCCATTGTAGCACACACTGCACAATACTTTGAAGCTGGAAATAGCTTCTCAT
This sequence comes from Cinclus cinclus, assembly GCF_963662255.1. Lineage (NCBI taxonomy): Eukaryota > Metazoa > Chordata > Aves > Passeriformes > Cinclidae > Cinclus > Cinclus cinclus. The sequence continues at coordinate 141,761,246 of NC_085046.1, read as the reverse complement.
AATTTTCAGCTGAAAAAAATTATTTTTATCATATTAGAATTAAAGTATTCACAGACCAACTATGAAAAAAAAAAAAGATTTCCAGGGCAGATCTAGCAGTTTTATGAACACGAACATGTTTGTTTAAGTGAACAATTTTTAAAATTGCCCAATCTGTCAAATTATAATTCTGATTGCACAGTTTTCAAATATGAAAAAGACTGCTACATGATTGGAGGATATATTCTGTTTGCTGTATCTGTAATGGATTGGGAATGGACTGATGGGCTTTCATTGGAAAGTTGCAGTCTGTGGCATAAAGCTACCAAATCTCTGAGGTAAAAGGCACAAAGTGGTGCCATGAATTATATCAGGTGAATGTGAAGACCTTTAGCAGCAAATAAAGATTTTGGGAATGGTGCTGGCTTTGACATTGGAGAATGCACCCTACAGAGCCTTGGAGAACTGGTTGGTGATTGGAGATCTGGGTGTGGCCCATCTCATCACACACAGGTGTCCACATCTGACTGGACAAACTGCGTCCTAAACTCTACCAGACAAGGCTCCACCAGCTGCACTGGAACAAAATAAGTAGTTTGCATACACCCAAACAGATGGAATGGAATTTGGTTTCCCTGGTTTTAAGCACTACAAGGTTGTACATGCACCTGATTATTTGTTTGTTTGTTTGTTTGGTTTGTTTTCAAATTTCACTCTGATCTGTGAAAATTCAGTAAGCACAGTCAGTGGATTCTCACAGTACATCCATTGCATCGTAAGACAAATATGGGGTTGGGGTGTACCAGTTTTTCTTTAGACTTTATATGCCAGAGATTAGAGTTCCTAATCCAATGAGGGATCATCTTAGATGTAAGCATCTTTGTTATACATATCTCAGTTTGGGTGAAAAATAAACCTTTCAACCTGGTTAAATGTGACTTTACACTGGGACAAGGAAGACTGGTCTGACACTTGAGGTCCTTCCCTGATTAATTTTATCCTTTCAAAGAGAAACTTTCACATAAAAACTCCCACCATAAGTAAAGTTAGAAGAATGTTGTAGACTTTCATTTCCAGGAACAAAGTGTTCTTGAAAAATATCTCAGTCAAAAATGTGAAGCCAACACACCTGCAATTCTAGGAAATGCTTAACTTTTTCAGTTATACTGTTGAACGAGCCCTTAGTCTTGAGTTTTTTACCATTTTGCTCAAGTAGTATTGATATTCCTAATATTAAGGATGTAAAATTTGGTACACAGCTGTGGCACATGAGAAAGTGAAAAAAAATGGGCATGGGAGATCCATGGAGGCCCAAACTAAGGCCCTAAGGGATGAGTGCCAATGGTCTTCTCTTTGGAAAGCAAAAAAGAATTATTGGATCATAGAATATCCTGAGTTGGAAGGGGCCTACAAGGATCATTGAAGCCATTGTGCAACTAGGGAGCAACACCTCCTCTTCTTCCTTTGTTTATGTATGAAGGTGATGGCAGCTGCTGAGCTCTGCTGTTGAGGTTTCTGGTGCAAATATGTTTTAGCAATAGTATTTAGTATTTAGTATTATCCCTGGGGTGGGAGAGTGTCTTCTGATCATGCAGTCAGAAAGCTGGTGCTCTTGATGTCCAGTGCACTTGAGGATAAACGTGTGTCTTCCTTTGCCTTTTTGGAACTGAAGAGAGGACTCTATTTTCCATCCAAACAGCCACTAAGGTGCCAACTGCTCCTTTGCTTCTCACTCAGACACCTAGGACACTGCATAAACAGAGATAATTCACCGGGCTTTACTTTAGCATAGTAATTTTCCATTTGAAAATGTCAAGAGATTATTTAGCATCAGTAGAAACAACCTTGTCAAAATGGATACAAATCAGAACCCTGGAAAAGCCTGATAGAAAAATGAAGGTCCCAGCTTTCCTTATGTCATTAGTTGAATGAAGATTTTTTTTTTTCTCTCTTTCTGAAGCCCAAGTACAAACTAACCTTCTTACAAAATGCCCAGGAACAGTTTATGGAAACTGGCCTCCTAGAAAATAAACAAAATTTTCCAGGGAGAGAGTGGAGAAGTTGTAGCAGTACAGGAGAGGGATGGCAGGTTGGATGTGGAGATGGAGGGATAAAGGAGAACATTATCCAAGGTCACCTGGGGAGTGACATAGAAGGGAGTGAGCAGCAGAGGGTTGCCACAGCTGTGCTGTATGAAGTCCATCGGGAGAAGTGACTGTAAGTGCAATATAGGATAGAAGCTGCAGAAACATGGGAGTGGAAGTAGGAGACAAATGTGAGAGGAGACAGGAGCCCTACCATGTCTGGCTGGAGCAGATGTAACATGAGGAACACATAAAACCCCCTATCACTGAGAGTGAAAATGGGCATTAGGGAGAGCAGGAGACAGTGGAATAGGTAAGAACACATCTGGGAAACCTGTGTGACAATGAGGGAGTGAGTGAGACCCCTGTGGGGTAGAGGCAAGGGATGGGAGATTGGAAAAGACATTTCTGGTAAAGCAGGAGTCCCAGGAGGCAGTGTGGTGAGCCTGGACAACAGCATTGCAGAACCAGTGTCACACATGGAACACCAGTGATTCTGATGAAAAAGATGCAGCTGGACAAGCTCCTTCAGGTCCATGAAAGCTGCACAGCCAGTGTCCATACTCCATCACACCCTGCCCTGAATCCAGACTTGGTGGAACCTGTGCACACCAAATGAACCCATGTTACTTGCACAGAGAAAATGTTGCAAATGGAAAAAGGTGACTGAATGGAAACCCAGGGTACTGAGGGTACATGAGGACAACCAGAGTTCACTGAAGGAGAACAGCTCTCAGTGCATAGGCACCATTATGGAACAGGAGGAACAGCCAGGGGAACGAGCGAGGTGGAGGAGGCTGAGTATTTCTTCAAAGGTGCTGGCTGCAAGGCATGGGAGGAGAGCCAGTGAAAGAAGTGGGAGAAAAAGGAGCAAGGCTAAGAACTTGGCATGAAGGGAGGGAAAGCTTGAGGGAAGATTTTTGTGCTGTTAGGGATCCTCTGATAATAAATCAGATTCCTTTTTAAAAAGGGCAAGGAATTATTGAGGAAAAGACTATCAGTTCAAGTTGCAGAAGAAAGTCTGAGGGTGAGCTCCACAGTGTGCTCAGAAAAATAAGCAGTGTAACAATGCTTGTGCCTGCCACCCAGCTGCTGCAGGCAAGTGTGGAACAATCCTTGCTGTCACTTTTCCTTCTTTTTGTGGTCAGCAGTGGCTCAGATGAGAGCATGTTCTTGTTTCACAGCTCACAGAGAGCATTACTCACAACTTTCTATCTTCCTCCTGCCTCTGTTTGACTTTAAGAGGGACAAAGGATGTTTTATCTTTTTGGTTTTCCACTGATGTTCCTTAGCAAAATATTTTTGCAGCATCAATGTTTTTTGTAAAGAAGCTTGGTTTAAACTTTGAATTGGAGTTACCATAGAAGCAAAATAGGAGAAATAGAGGAAAGCTGAGCAACTGCAATCAGCAGGGAAACTTCCTTTCCTATAATATTTTCTCTTCAAAAGAGAAAACATCCACAAAAATGTAAAAAAATATTATGTCTTAATCGTTTTAATGACCAGAACATTCTTCAGTGATGAGTCATGTTTCTGAGAAAACCTGAGTTAGGATATGATGAAACTTTGATGCAATTTATGGAATTGCTGGAAAACGGTGAAGTAGGACTAGTCACTGTTGGGCAACAGATTTCTGTATTGAAAAATATATGATCTCAGTAATGGATTCATTGAAATTTCTGCATATCCTGTTGATAGAGACAAAGAGATTTTGGTCCTGATACAGAGAAGGGAAAAAATGAGATAAAAATATCAGTTAGACCTTATTTATAATAAACTCTAAAAATGTAAACTTAAGCTAAACCAAAGTGACTAATCTAAGCTGGTTCTGAGAGTCCCTGTCCAACAAACAGAGAGAGAAGCACCTGGAGAGAGCAGTTTGTCCCTTTCTTTTCACTGCTTGTTTGAATACAAGGAGAGTTCCTTTGGAGTGACCCAGGAGCCTGGGCAGTAGTCCTCATGCACCCTCAAAGACAATAATAGTAATGTGCTTGAGCTCAGATGGCTTCACTCTGTCCTTCCATTCAATTCAGTTGTTCCATATTGACTATTTAAATAAATGTTTTCTGAAGCTTCTTCATTTCTTCTAGTATCATCTGCACAAGATTTCTAATGGATTCTGGAAAAGCAAACTCTCCTCCCTGTGCTTTTAACTGATTAAACATGCTACTGCCTTCAGTGGCGGTATAGATTATTTCCCAAAACAAAAAATAACCCCCCCAAAAAATTTCTAAGTCAACATTGTCTGACTTAGAAAATAAAATAAATAAACATTTATTCTTGGCCTCACTGAGTCAAACTCTCCTTACAGGAGGGCATTGTGCCCCTGTGTGCTCCCACACAGCTGCAGTAGTCAGAGCAGATTAACTGCACTCTTCAGCCCACCAGGTCTATTGTTAGTAAAGTGGAAGAAACAACCTCTCTTTGCTGATGAGCAAAAAAGCTTCTAATCTGTAGCACAAAGAAAAAGATTGTTCTTTTCCCAGATGCATCTCGAACTCACACAAACTCATGTCTCAGTGGGAAGTAGGTGCACACATAAAGCAAGAGAAATGCAGTGGCTGCTGAATGAGGTGGGTTGTTAAGTGCAAGGGATCCAGCATCAGCTTTTTTTTGGTAGCTTTGTGTTGCTGTTGTGCAACTTCAGAATGATTTTTCCACCTTAATGTGAGAAAGTGCTTTTTAGATTGTGTCCATGGGCTAAATACAGGATAACTCAGAAAAATAAGACTTTTATCAGAGAAAGAATACTCTAACTAAAAGTAAGTTTCCTTGCTGACATTTCTTTCCTGAAATCTTTATTTGACTTGTAATGAAGGATTTACTAAAAAGAAATCAAAGCTGATGTGACTGAGATTATAAATCAAATGAGAACTCAGTACATTGGTGCTGATACCATTTGAGAGTATATCAGCTGCAAGAAAAGAATGCAGTGCCTGTTGGCATGTAGGTGTAAATAAGGAGTAGGATGGAGAAAAAAACCTTTAAATTCTGTATCTGTGCACTCTGAGTAGATGTGTTATCTCCAAGGGACTATTTCTGCTGTTGTTCTGATTTGTATTTGACATGCTAATTAGCACTGAGATGTTTTCATTCATTAAGTCTTTTCACCGTAAGAAGCTTAATTGATTTAAAGTACCGTGGTGAAAATCAACGTCTGTTCTGCTTAATTTCTAGGGTAAATAATAAATACATTATATTCCTCTTCTTTCCTGTATTAGTCTACAACTCTGTTCTGCAGGTGAAGGATACAGTTAGCAGATGATCTCCTCACAGTTATGAGGAAAAATGCAGAAAAACTTACATACATACTCTTGAAAGCAGGCTTCTGTACTTACTTGTTATAGATCAACCTAGTCAGGGCTAAGCAATAAGTGATGTCTGCAGCAGCATTTTCCACATATTACTGTACTCAGGTAAGACTATTCCTTGGGGACGGGTATACCCTGTTTTATCAGTAGCAGACATGTGAGAATACATTGTCTTTCAAGCCAAACTACCAGGAAAGAAAAATATCTGGCAATTCAGGGAGGAGCACAGAAAAGGAAGAGGACTGTAGAAAAGATAAAGTAGGAGAAAATGCTTTATTTCTTCAAGGCATATTATCTTGACCTAGGAAAGTGATGCCTTTGTCTATATAAAGACAATTGCAACATGAAATTTCCTGCTTGCGAGCATCTGTCTTTGTCTTTGGGGACCACTCTAGGAAGCATGAGATTTGTAGGGCTTCTATTTCTGTCCCTCTGGCTTGGAGAACCATACCTTTCCACACAGATTTTACAGTGCCTTTACAATGTTTGATCTTTGAAATAGGAAGCAAGGTTTCCTAAGCTGTTTTAAAGTGTGCCTCTTTGTTTCCTATGTGCAATTCTTCAACTCTGTTTCTCAGTCTTTCAGCAGTGATGGGCAATATCTGCTGCTGCCTGCTCCTGTTTCACCTGCTACCTTTTCAGCCAGCTATTAGTCACTTCTCACTCTGCTGTCCCAGAGCAGGATTACAGAGGTACCTTTTGGAATGAGATATCTTCACTGATCAAGGAGAGGCTCTCAGTATGTTGGTGCAGTCACCACCCAGAGTTGCAGAAATGCTGTAATGGATTATTCATGCCGAGAAACAGCAAAGCTATTATATCTTCTCCATAGTCACTTCACCCTTCCTGAAGTGACAAAGGCCCTCATTTTAGGCTGGCAGCCACTGATCTGTCCTACAATCACACTGAGAGCTGTCTTTTCCCTGTGTGCAATCTCTCACCAAATAACATATGCGAAGAATACAACCTGATTGTTGGATTCCAGCTGTCTCTCAGCTGCCTCTGTAATTCCTTTCCAGCCTTTGGACTACCATGGCACTTTGTAAAGTGGGTTTTATTATGCAGACCTTGCATTCACTGGAAACTAGGCTGAACTTACAGCCTTACAGCAAAGGGCAGCCTGTCCTCCTTACCAGGACCCTGAGCTGCATCCAAAGTGAGAAGTGAAAGTGGGGTAAAGCACCATCCACCCGGAGTGTCAGCTCATAGGCTTCTGCTGCAGGAAACCCAGCGTGCTGCCACTCGTTAATACAGTGGCAACAGTTTATTGCTGTGGGAGTGCCCGAAAAATGCTTCCTGTCTCCCATGGCAACCTTGAGCTTGCATGGAACAAATTGTGAGCAAATCCTGCTGTACTCATTCACGTTCTTTGTGATTTACCACTCATGCCTGCTGCAAAACCAACAGCAGAGAAAAAAACAGTGGAGTGCACAGGCTCTGACTGATGCACATTTTTATCTCTGCAGTTGTTATTCTGTTGTTGCCTGTTCCTAGCAGTTGACTTTGTGTGCTGGTATCATGTATAAATCTCTAGTTCCATTCAAGGGTGGAATTTGTAGAACAAGCACTAACTGGAAAAGAATTGGTGAGTCACAAGCCTAAACATCCTTCATATTTAGCAGGAATAAATATTGATGCTAGAGAGATTTAAATTTAATAATGGTTTAAAATTGCAGTGTGTTGATGGGGAAGTCAGTTCCTTGTGCACCCATGACTCCTATTGACTTTGGAGGTAGTTGCAGGGATGCAGCAGAATCTGGTTTTAGTATTTCTGGATTTTATTCTGTATGCCCAGGGATTTCCAGGAAAGGGAAAAACAAGGAAGAGAATCGCCTTTGGAATTTTGATTTCATTCTTTAGGAGTAACAAACAAAGGGAAGCATTTTGCCATGGTGACACACTTTCCTTTTCATTAAGTTAACTTTCATGAAACTAAGAGTGACATAATTTTCCGTTGATTTTGATCTACAATTTTTTTCTTACCATATTAAAAGAAGAAAGGGTAGATCACTGGACATTGCTCAGTGGCACGCTGAATAAATTCCACATATGCATACGTGCATCCTGACCAAAAACTGTACAGTTTACCAGTGGGAGCCATTAATATTTGCCCTTGTTTGTGAACAGCAAGCTAGGGTTGGTGAAGGACAACCAAAGAATGGTGCATCTCCCCAGCTCATCTTGTTTCCGCACTCATGCCTGTCCCTGTTGTGATGAAATCTGGCAGCTCTCACATGCCCTTGCAACAAGGATGTACCACTTTAAGCTTTTTTCAAGAAAGGAAGGAAAACCTCAAATGATGATCTCAGACTTGCAAAGGAAGATAGAAAACATAATTTTCAAATGCCTGATTTGTTTTATAAATTGCAAAGGCGTTTGTACTTTTCAAAAGGAAATCCTTTAAATCCCTGTTGTTCAAACCATGGGATCCAGTTGGTAGGGGGAAAAGGTCCCAGAAGCTGTATAAGTTATGCTTAACAACTGTGGCATTTGCATCCAATTCGAAGTAGCCATTAGGAGAAAACAGAATTTGGCCCTGATTTAACTATTGACTTTAAGAATATGCAGAAATTTTGTAAGCTCCATGCATTAAAAATAGATGCGTCTGATCCTAAGGACTACTTGCAGGAGGGCTCACCTGAGGAGAAGTAGACAGTGGATCAGCTTATTTGTAGAGCTGGACAGCTTTTGCTCCCAGTCCTGTGTCCCATCACTACCAAATTTGGTATTTGGCCTCATCCTTAAATATTTCAGCAAAGAGTTGAGCTGCTTCAAGCATTGATCTGAAGCCCAAATGAGTTCTAATGTAATATAAATAATAATAAAAGCCATAATAATTGCCATTTAACTCTCCTCTCATTATTAGTCACCAACAAAACTCTACCATTCTCCCCTAAATCCTACATAAACAATTGAGTGCAGCCTTGAAACATAAACATCTACTGACAGCTGAAGCAGATTTCATTAGCCATTTCCTATATGATAAATATCCTGGCATTACTAATGTCCTGCTAAATAAACATTGGCAGTGTTAAAATGAATTCCTAAAAAAAAAAATAATTAGACACCACTATATTAACAAGAGTGGAAATACAGTTCATCTATCATAATCAAATACTTTCCTGTGGTCAAAGTCATCCTGAGATGAATACATATGCTGAATATTTTCCTCACTTTAATATCAGTTTTCACATTATTGTGTCTACCTAAATATTTTTTAATTTTCAAAACACAGAAGCAAAGACCTGAATCTTCTTTTTGCTTGGTTTTTCAACTAAATACAATCAATGCAACAGACTATAAGTATTCCATGCCCTGAGTAGCATAAAGTTTATATAAGAGAGAAAAGAAGTATTGGCAAATCCCAAAAAGGAATTAATGGCTTTTAAAAAATGTTATTAATGATTTGTACCTTGGCTACCATTATTTATAAATATTTACCATATTAAGCCACTCTAAATTCCTGAAGTCAGATTAGCCTCACTTCAACATATGCTTATGTCTCCTGTCTGGAAGGGCTTTCCTAGAAAACTTCTTATTATTTTTGCCATTTTGCCACATGATGGAGTGTGTCCAGAGAAGGATGATGAAGCTAGTGAAAGATCTAGAGCATAAGTCTGGAGTGGCTGAGGGAGCTGGAGGTGTTTAACCTGGAGAAAAGGAGGCTTAGGGGGGACCTCATTTCTCACCATAACAGAAAGGAGGATGTAGCAGGTGGGGATCAGCCTCTTCTCCTAAGCAACAAATGATGGGACAGGAGGAAACAGCCTCAAGTTGCATCTGGGGAAGTTTGGACTGGATATTAGGAAATATTTTTTTTTACCGAAAGGGTTCTTGAGCACTGGAGCAGGCTGCCTAGGGAAGTGATTGAGTCGGTATCCTTGGAAGTGCCCAAAAATCATGTGGGTTTGGCACTTGCAGACATGGTTTAATGGTAAATGTGGTAGTGTTGGGTTGGACTCAAGGATCTCAGACATATTTCCACCCTTTACGATTGTATGCCTCTTGGATTCTGCATGAATTAACCATGCCTAAATATTTCACAGAAAGAGAGTTTACGTTGTGTTTTGATGGGATGAGTTACAGAACCTGTGAGCCCAGTGGTGAGGTGGGTGGAGCACTGTGGGGAGCGCAGAGAGGCATGAGCAGTGAATGATGCTGAGTGTGCAACTCTGCATCTCCTCGGGCCAGGTTGTCTGGCATCTCCTCTTCCCCAGCCCCCACAGGACTGGTAGGTCTTTGCTGCGTCCCAGAGGGCTGTGAGGTTAAAGCCACTGTGTCTCAAATACTATGAAAATACACAACAACAAAGAACTGTGCTTACGGCCAAGTCCGCAGAGCACCCCTTAAGCCCTTCTTCAGTTAGTTCTGGCAAATGTCTTATATTCATTAAGCTCCATCTGATACATATGTTGGTTAGCTTTGTTATTTAAAAATATGTAGTCATATTTAGAGTTTTTAGATATATAGTGCTAATTTAGATGAGCTCTTGATATAAGAACCTACAGAGTTGCAGGCAGTCCTGAGTAGCAATATGACAGAAGAATGAAGGAGACTTTCAGAGTCTTTCCTGAAGAGACATTCAGAGAAATGACATGGAAAAAATCAAAATTGCTTCTCAGCATTTCAACCCCATTGAGCAACACTAAGATGAGTTGTCTGAAAGAGGAACCTCATCTGGAAACTGCAGTTTGCAGAAAAATCTGTTTCTACAGATGCTTTTGCTGATCTACGAAACAGCCTCATATACAGCCCTCATTTCTAGTAAAAGCTCAGTCTACCTACATGAAAGGAACAGAAATTTTGCTCCTTATGTTAGACAGGAGATAACTGGGATCTCTAAGAACTTCATAGCTTTGTAACAGATTAATTATCATGGCATTAGGCACAGTGGTTACTGACTCTCCCCATTTTGTACTTTCACCCTCCTGTTAGAAACCAAACGTTTGTTCTGTGACTAAAGCATAATGAAATTGCCATTCACTGGATAGCCAGGGCTGACCGGATGTTTGCCTTCTGTTAAACAAGAATAAATATTGATAGGCCTAATCCTAAAAATCACAGCTGCAGTAAAAATAAACAGTATGACCGTGTTGTTAATGAGTTATTGAAGATCAAGTACATTTATACAATTGAGATGTAACCTGCTTCCCTGTATGCCTTATTTCCTGCTGTTGCTAGAATCTTTTTCAGTTTTCCTTTAATTTTTTTTTCTGATAAATCACAGTAAGAAGCAATTAAATGACTTGCAATACTACTAATTTACAATTAAATCTAGCAATAGCTCTTCTTTTCCTTGTCCAGGTCTTGCTCTTTCATTCACGCATGTTAATTTAATAGCCAGAATCATCCATTATGGTGAAGTACAAGGAAGAGGTTGCATGCAAGGAACAGCAAGACACCTCAAATTGCACTTGGTGCGTCTGCAGGTGTTGTGGGGTGCATTCCTTGGCTTAACTGGGACAGGTTGGTGTAGCTGCAGTGGAAGATTAGGAGGCTGCAGAAAGATGTTGTGTGATATGAGCTGTAGAACCTTCCCCTTAGGAGTGCAGAAGGGAGGCATGGAGAGTCAGGACATGTATGCAGGAAATGAAGACACAGTAGGAAGATGCTGCTTTTCTTGGAGAGGCCAGAAGTGCTGAATTGCACTGGTTTGTCTCTGTGCTTCTCCATGCAGCTTTCTGACCCACCCAAGAGCATGGGCCCACACTGTGCTCCTCAGGAAGCTGACAGCAGAGCCAGGTGACTGCAGTGGATGGTGTGCAGAAAACCTGTGTGAATGACAGGCTGGGAGTTTACAGCAGGGAATTTCAGCCTGCTGTGTTTGTGTTTTCCTGCATCCCTGGCCAAGTCTGGGTCACACTGCTTCGTGTAGAGGCAATATGACATTGGTGGAACTGATTGGGCAATATCTTTCTGACAATACTTTCTTACCAATAAAATTTTATTTGGAGAGGAAAACTGTATTTTGGCACAATGACCTTGAAGGATTGCCAAGATCTGCAGGGAAATCTGCTCTTTGGCATGCTGTGAACCCTCAGGTTGTGTGGCAGAAGGGACAGGGTGACGTCAGTAAGCAAGGATAGCCATTACAAGAAGTGACACAGATCAGGGCTCTCTCTTTTGATGCCTTCTCCATTAGTTCACATTGGCCCAACAATACCCACCTCCTTCTAGGATTTAATTAGTTATTTTTACAAATTCAAACTCACAATTTATCCCTGGTTGTGTTAGGGTTTGCAACCTCATCCTAACCCTCTTTTATCAGCACGGAAATTAAGTAATAACTGCATGTTATTACACTTGTAGTATAAATTGTTTAGCAAATACTTGTAGCATAAATTGTTTAAACAGAATGTGCTGTATGACATTTCTGAATCTGGCCATAATGGATTCTGTTTTGATATTATTCAAGCCAAGAATTAATCAATTAGCCTTTGATGGGAAATGATTATTTTTCTCTTCATTTTAAGCTTCTGTTTTCTATGAAAAGTACTGAAAACACCTAGAAGTACTGCTTAACAATGCAAATCAGAACATTTACCTTACTAACAGAGTGTTTCTATTCTTAAATGGAAAAAAAAGAAAGAAAAGAAATAATGAGAATTCCATTTTTGAAAAGCTATGAGGTTTGACACCTACAGACTTCTGTGGTTGATCAAAAAAAAAAAAAAAAGTTCTTGCTTCACTCTTTTCCGGTCCTTATTTGTGAGCACAGGCCCCAGCTGACTGAGTCTGAGATAAAATGTTATCAAATGTCACTTCCATTACATTCCTGGTATATGCAGAATATGAGAACTTACAGAAACTAATTGGGCTGAATTCCAGGTGATTATTCCATTTTCCTGACATTGAATCTGTTTCACAGTACTTACTTTTTACTTGTGGGAGTGCCTTTGCTGAACCTAGGCCAAAACCAATCTGCTCTTTCTTCAGTGTGTACATACATCTTGGCTTTTGCATCATTCACATAATCACCTGTTTGGGAATTCATCCCAATCACATTCTTTTTTGTAGATAAGGCATACATCAATTTATCTATTCTGCTGACTTTGGATAAGTCATAAATTTTGGCAGTAGAAAACCTATCTCCTCAACTTACATGGTCCAGCAATAATCCATGAACTAAAAATTTATTTAAGTCTAGCTTCTACTGATTAAAGATACTGTTAAGCTATACATCACACTGAGCACCATTTTTAATATTACTGAGATGTTTTAGTCATATACATGAAAGTAAGAAATTAAGTGCAGGAGATGATTCTTTATTTCTCAGAGAAATATTTCCTTGACCTCCACTTGTCCTTGGCTTTTAGTTGCTTCTCCAGGGTGCCTCAAATCCCTGTACTTGTAACTGTGGCTTAGTGAAAGGAGCAGGCTTTCCAAATTGTAACCAACCACATTACTGTTGGAAATCCAACTCTTTGGCAGTTATGCTTGGATTTATGCCACATCTAACAGCCCACTAGATCAATTCCACTTTACTCAAGTTTAGCCTGCTGTGGGAACACCCTGATTGGGTCAGGGTCAATTTAAAACCCAGATATTGTCAGGAGCATGCTGACACCCACCTCAAATCCCATCCACAGTCTCAGGCACTCAAATCTGTCAACTTAGCCTAGAAATTGCTGTCTCTTCAAAAATGCAGAGAAAAGACAAACTTCAGTTTTGTGTATTTTCACATCTTTCCACTTAACCACATTAATATCAAAGCAGTAGGGAATCAGATCAATGCAAGGAATAAAGAATACTCTTTATCAATGCATTAAATAGTGTTGTCTCACAATGGAGAACACCTCATGATCCAAAGCAGGTGCTTTGGAGCCTTTGACACCTAAGCAAATGAAGAGCATTAAGCACTCAAGAAGCTCAGTTTCTTCCAGGTGCATAACTGCTTTTGTGAGCAGTGGTCTGTTTCATCTGCTCCTAGCTGGACATCTATGCACCACAACCACTGTTGGAGCTTGGGTTTATAGGTCAGTTGTTAAATATCTTCATTAAAAATACCCAACCAACTCCCCCCCCCAGTTTTGTTAGATGAGAGCATACAGTTATGGATGCCAGGAGAAGCTCCGTTAGCTTCCAGTAGTGAAAAGAAGCCAAATGTCCACCACTTTTCAAAATCATGCCTAACACACACAGACAGATGTAAAGATAAAGAAGTTTACATGGTAGTTTTTATGTTACTTTTGCATTGTAAGAGAAGACATCAGGCACTCTGATTTACATTGCCAGAGAACAGGCAAAAGATGTTTTCTGATTTTATAAGGAAAGTTTTTACAACCAGATATTATTCCTGTTCGATACAAAACTTGTACTGCTGTCACTAGGAACAGGACTGGTGCAGTGAATCTAGCTATTTTTTAATTCTCCATGCTAATTAACTTATAAGATGGAAAAATGAACCTCTCAAACACACAGTAATTGCTTAGACTGTGTAAGCAAATATTGATCTATATATTTATTTTTCTTTTCATTACTGTGTCTCAATATCAGACTAAGTTTAGTCAAAGTAAATTAATGAAATGCATTTTTCAAAAGGCCATCATCTGTGTAAAGGTTTTAATTTTTAGGGCTGAGCAGCCAATTACAGACCAATCAGATTTTCAAATATGAAGTGTGACACTAATGTTGGGTATGATTGGAGGTTTTGTGTTTTAAGAGGATTAGGACTTGCCTTTAGTGTCTTCCCAGCTCAGTCTCCATCCCCAGACATTGTTTTCTGGGGTCGCAATAAAAGAACTATGTGGGTAAAAGAAGCAGAAGCAAATAGAAAAGACTTCTTCAAATCACCTTAGTGTGCTGCATCAGGGGAAGAACCCTGTTCCAAGGCATTTTGATGTGATCTGGCTGGATTTTTTCTTCCCATATGGACCAAAGAGTGTAGAAGCCACTCATCTTTCCTTGTTTCCAGTGTTTCCATACATAGGGATATGGTTCATTAATTGTCTGGGATTAGCTCTTCAAAGAAAAGAATGACCTGACATATGAGTTGGGGACCAAGAGAATAAGGCAGTCCTGATGTGCATCTTGGAATGAGGCCTCTTGCAAGATGAGATGCCCAGAGAGAAGGTGTTGGATGATCAAGGTCACAGGTCATACTTACAGCAGCTTGGCTTTGGGGATAATGCAGCAGAGTTCTGAAGCTTAAAGGCTGAAATTGTGGGACTGCTGAGAAACTTTTTTCTGAGAAACTCTGGCAAGTAAGCAAGTATTGGCTCACACCTTATCATTGATAACACAAGCATTGCTTCCTCCTTCCCTGCCATAATCAGACTCTGAGATGAGACTGGGAGCTACTTTTTGCTGTAGTGTGCTTTTTACTTTGGCTTGAATTTACTCTCCACATCCCTCACAGGCACACTGCAAAGATCCCGCCTCGGTGCACACCTCTGCAAACATACAGTTTAAGCAAAAGAGGTTTGTTTAATGTGAGACACTCAGAGCTCACCCTGCAGCATCACCTGCAACCACAGTGAGGCTGATAAATGTGGCAGACACTTGCTCTTTCAAAATCCTGCAGGTGCATCCCGCTCCCCTGCACCACCAGCAGCTGCTTCTGTCTGCAGAGCTCACATTCTTTGGCCCTCTCAAATCTGATGTGCCCCACACCATTTAAGAAAGATGTGAAGGTCCTTGAAAGTATCCAGAGAAGGGCAACAAAGCTGTTTGTAGGACTGGAGGGCATGTCTGTAAGGAACAGCTGAGGACTCTGGGCTTCGAACTCAGGTTTGAAGAAAAGAAGGCTGAGGGTTGGCATCATTGCATCTTCCTGAGAAGAGGAAGGGGAGAGAGAGGTGCTGAGCTCCTCTTCCTGTGTGCTGGGTTTGTGTGGTAATGTTTTGGTAGTGGGGGAGCTAGAGAGGTGGGTTTCTGAGAAGCTGCCAGAGGTTTCCTGCATGCCCAAGTCAATGCTAGCCAGGCCCAAGGTGGATTTGCTGAGGCCAAGCCCAAGCCCATTAGTGGAATGTCTACCACCCAGAGTGGCAGCACCTCTGGGATAACGTGTTTAATAAGGTAGGAAATACACTGCTGAAGAACAACAGTCAGAGAGAGGGAGAATATGTGAGTGAAACTGCCCTGCAGGAACCTGGGTCAGTGAGGAAGAAAGGGGAATGGAGTGATCCAGATGCTGCAGCAGAGATTCCCGTGCAGCCCATTGTGCAGACCAGGTGAGGTAGCTGAGCCCACACAGACCCATGGGAGAGCAGACATCCACCTGCAGCTCACGGTGGAGCCCATGCCAGAGCAGGTGGATGCACAAAGGAGGCTCTATGGGAAGCCCATACTGGAGCAGACTCCTTGCAGGACCTGTGGCACCACGAGGGACCCGTGCCAGAGCAGCCCGTACCTAAAGGACTGTGCCCTGTGGGGGTGTCCCACGCTGGAACAGTTCATGAAGAACTGCAGCCCATGGGAAGGACTCGTGTTGGAGAAGTCTGTGAAAGACTGTCTCATGTGGGAGGAACCTCATGCTGGAGCAAGAGGAGAGTGTGAGTTCTGAGGAGGAAGAAGAGGCAGAGACAATGTGTGATGAATTGATCAGACACCCCATTCTCCTTGCTTCTTTGCTGGAGGGAAAGAGAAGTTAGGAGTGAAGTTGAGATGAGGAAGAAGGAAGGAGTAGGGATGAAGGTTATTTTAGGTTTTGGTTTATTTCTCATCCTCCTACCCTGATTTGATTGGTAACTAATTAACTAATTTCCCTAAATCAAGTCTTTTTTGCCCATGGTGGTAACTGAAGTGAGTGATCTCTCCCTGCCCTTATCTCAACCCATGAGACTTTTGTTATGCTTTCTCTCCCCTGTCGAGCTATGGAGAGTGGCTGAGAGAGTGGCGTTGGTGAGCACCTGGAGTTCAGCCAGGGTCAACTCACCACATCCTGGAATCCAGTGACAGGACATGTGGGAATGGTTCAAAACTGTGCCAGGGTAGCTTCTGACTGAACATGAGGAAGTATTTCTATACCAAGAGAATGATCAAACACTGAAAAAGGCTTCCTAGAGAGGTGCCCAGGGCCTTGGGGTTTCAGAGGTATTTGGCCAATGCCTTAACAACATGGCTTTAACTCTTGTTCAGCACTGAAGTGGTCAGGCTGGACTAGACAGTCACTGTACTTCCCTTCCAAGTGAATGGGTCTATTCTGACAGATACAATCTCTGGGTCAAAAATCTTAGGAGTGACAGAGTCTAAAACTGTGAGGAAAGCAGTATCTGCATCACAGAAGGTCAGGAGCCCACTTTTAACCAAATCTATGTCAAGACCTACAAAGGAATATGTACTATTTTAATTATTTTTTTTGTTGCTGTCTAGCAATTGCTCTTTGATAGCATACAATAATGGCTTTGCTAATAATAACAGTTCAAATCCGTGAGGATGAATGAAAGAGTTTTACTGCAAAAGATACTCAAAATCCAATCAGAATTGTATTTTTAGTTTTTACATGAAGACTAGTTTCTGGTGCATTCATTTGGACTGTTTCCTGTCATTAAACAGTCCCTCAAATCCAACTAATTTCTGTAGAAAATAAAAAAAAACTCAACCAACCTCCCCCAAATCAAACCAAGCCAACTCAGCAACTCACTGGTTACCTCTAAAACTAATGAAGGTGACATAAAACACACAGCATCTCTTGACAACCCCACACCATTATCTGTTGCTAAATAGTATCTGATATCTTTGACATGTTTTTTTCTGTTCTTTTTTTTTTCTTCTATTTGCAGCCTCTGCTCTGAATAGACTTTGTGGAAATTTGCTCAGCTTGCAGGAAGAAAATGTATGGGTTGATAAAATCTAAAAATAACTCAGCAGAAGGCTGTCCAATAACTTAGATTTAGGTTGAGTCATGGAAAAGCCTAGGAGTATTGTCAGCATCTGAGTTATATGGCTTTCTACTTCATTTGGACATGCTTGTGAAGTGTGTGAAACAATCTCATGAAAAGCAGTCATTGACTGTATTGATATTGCTATACATCTTTCAAGAAATTTGGGGACATTTATACTTCCTTTTGGGAATTAATTGTGCTGTATCTTGCAGGAACTGAAAAGGAAATAAAACTGAAAAAAATATCAAGCCCTTTTGAATCTTTTCCATCTCAAAGTAAGGTACTTTGGGAATAAGGGTGAAGCAGTAAATATTCTAATTTTCTAGTAAGACCTTTTCCTCTTACTCATATGCTCTTTCTATGGATGAGAGAGGACTAGAAAATAGAAACCATATAGATGGTGCAAGATAGAACTGTAGTAAGCAAAACTATCTGTAATACTGTTTTCAGAAAACAGTTACCTGTGATTTATTTCTAAACAGAAAGTTGTACTCAGTGTGTTTCTATGAGGGGCTGTTTTCTATCTTGTACTCTTGTCATTTATCTTCTGCATATAGTTACTAAACCTCCAATCTCAGTGGCCAGAAGAGGCTACAGGTGTGATGGAGAACAAGAATAAAGATGCAAAGGACCTTGCCAAAGTAAATATGATGCTATTTAAAAACAGAGAAGTGCTGTGTTTTGCACTTTGGAGTCATCCCCCAGGAACAGCCTACAGCATACATCTAGGAAAATAAACATACACTGAGGGGAATAACTAATCAGGCAGCTGCAAAAATCAGTATCTTTGAGCTAGACTGCATCCTCAACTGCACACAAGATGACAATGCCCTGATGTTGGGGGGGACAAAGGAAAAATAAGCTTCCTATGTCTCATTAGGATCTATGGCAAATCTATCTACTAAACCTTCAGATAAGTGCAGAAATGCTGTTTCCATTATGACAACACATTCAGAAGGTGTTAGACTAATTGTCAGGCTTCCAGGGGAAAGCTGTGAAAAAAATTCCCATTTTTACAGCCAGAGACCTAGAAAACATGAATTTGTAAGAGAAATTTGAGACAGTTGGGGCTTTAACCCTAAAGAAGAGAAAACTCTGTGTAATGTCTTCAGTTATGTAGAGACTGCTACAAGGAGGAAAGAAATATATTTTCTGTCTATGGAAGAAATGGTGGGCATAAATTCAGGAACAGAAAATGAATCTGAATATTGGGTACGGGGATGTTGGACAGCCTCATAGTGAAAAGAATGAAAACTTGGAATGGATGAGAAGGAGAGGCTATGGTGATTTCACCTCTGAAGATATTTAAACAACCAGCTGAGGAAAACCTATGCCTATGCTAAGAAGAAAGGATGTGGAAAGGACACTGTCATGTAACTTCCTTTGTGGGAATTGATTTTCCACTGTAAAAGAGTAAATTATGAGATACCAAGCATTTCATCTGGAATTGACCATTCTTACTCCAAAGACTTTACAATAATAAAAAAGAAAATGAAGAGCCAACCTGGGTTAAATAGGCAAGACTCTGCAACTCTTGGGTCATTTAGGGCAAATTACAGTTGTGAGAAGTCAAAACTGGCTTTTTCTTGGAAGCTCTGTAGTAGAAAATGGTTTTAAGGGGAAGCTGAGAAGAAGAAATTAGTGGTCTGAAGCAGCTATTTAAAATTATTATTCCACAAGTTCTACCAAGATAGAAATCCCAGGAAAGTCCCCATCCCCAAGCCTACAAAGTCAGCCTTTCACCAAATGTATGCAAACAGTGTAGGGATCTCAGCATGCTGTAATCTAGGATGAGCATCTATCACAGGCATATTGAAGCTGCGGTTTCCTGAAGAGCTGTGCTGAATTACTGCTTTCTCAGAACCAAAAGGGAGAGATTTTGTGGCCATCCATCTCTGGCCTCCACCCCAGCCCTGTGTTGGTTCTGCTTTGCAGTGCCATCTCTGAGGGCTGACACAGCAGAAAGCTGCTGGGGTTTGTGCTGTGATGGTTTTGAGCAGACTGTTGAGTTAACGAGGCCACGGGAGGAGGTCTGGGAAGTGCCAGCCTCAATATGAGCAGTTAGGAGCACGAAGCCAAGCTGGGAGAATGAGGCAGCTGCTTCAGGACCTCCTTCTGAATCAGTGAGCGATTAGGTTGGCTCAGCAAGTCTTGTGGAAACCATGGCTTTGCTTCCAAAAAAAAAAAAAAAAAGGAAAAAAAATACCCCAAAAAACAAAAGGAAGACAAAAGTTACTAAGAAGGCTTATGTTGTTATAAAATAGTTAATACAAGGGGAAGAAGGAAAAAATAGATTGGGAGCTAGCTGGAAAGGAAGATGGAAATGTGCCCTTGATTTGATGTTCTTTGTTTCACTCCCTTAACTGCGTGGTCATGACTTGGCAGCTGTTCAGGCTGCAGGAGGCATTGTACAAGCCCATGATAGGAGGGGCTTCCTCTGATGAGTTGACCATGGTGACTTTACAAGAAATTGTACCGTACTTCCTCTCATCCATTAGAAACCACTATTTTCTGAATGAATTTTCTCCTCTTTTGTTTTTACCAGTTTAACCCTTAACTTTTCTGACTCATGTTTTCTATTCTGGTGTAGCGTGCAGCCCGAGGTGAACATGGGGACAGCCCACACAAATGAGACTCCCCTGCTCACAGTTTGACAGGGAAACCAAGTGTTGCACAGAACAGTGCTTCTGCTGAAGAGCACTTTGCCGGCCTGGGAGTGTGGTATGAGCAAAAAAAACCAACCCTCTCTTGCAAGTCAAATGAGGAAAGTCAGGCAGCTATTGAACTTCTGGGTGATTCATCTGTACTCTCCAATTTGTATTAATTGCTAAACTGTGAAGATGTGGTGTGGGCAACAAGGGTAAAATGGTATAATTACAGAAATGACCCCTTTTGCAATTAGTAGAATGAATTCATCTGAAGATGAGAAAGAGGACCAAGTAGTTATTGCAGTGGTCAGATATACAGCTAAATTCAAACATAGAAATACATCTCACATTAGAGCACCTGCTGGGGAAGAAATGCTTTCTGCTCAAGCCAACCACAGGATATTGTGAAAGACAGAAATACATGTGGCATATAAAAAGCCAAGTAGGGACAGAAAGGGCATGTTCAAAGTTGGAGTTCCCCTTGGGGTCACTGGTGAGCACTCTGAAATTAGATTGGAAATTTAAGCTATGGTGCCTTAGAAAGGGTCTACCTTGGGTTATGAAAGGCCTTTGAGTATTTCCTTGTGTAATCGGCACAAAACCCACAGTATGTGAAAAGCACTGGCTTTTACCTTCTCTCATACCTATGTTCAAAAGGGAATAAGAAGGAGATATTTCTCACTCACCCATGATAATGGATGGCACTAAGAATCCTGAGCAATGCCTGAAGAGATGGAATCTTCCCAAGAGCCTCTCAGGAGATCTGAGTAAGTCTCAGTAAGCTCCCTGGGGACCTGTTCTAAGTGGTTTACTGCCAAAAGGATGAATCATTATGTGACAGAAAGGCCAAGAGATGCTTGACTTCAAAATCAGGTTATGGAATCAGTTCTCTTTCTGCAAATATGGAAAATATATTTTTTACATAAAGTAATTATTTTTCTAAATAATAAATTAAATTTAAAAAAGAATTAAAAAAAAGCCCTTAAACATTTTCCATAAAAAGGTGGAAAATATCTGTAAAGTTTGTGACCTCCCTCACTATTGTCCTGCAATGTTGATAAAGCTCTGTATTGATCTGGATCCTTGGACCAAAGAGATATTTGGTAAGTAGGAAGAATCACTTGCTAAAGATATTGTTGGAAACAGGACTAAGACCTTCAAGTGAACTGATGGCTGAATCCAGACCAGGAAGCTGGTGGATGGATCCGACACGTAGCAGACAACTCTTTCTGCTAAAAAATCCTTTTGCTCTCAGAAAGGGTTCAGAGGTTTCAGTTCCTCTCTTTAAAATGTCACACAACAGCCAGGATGAAAAGGCAGCATAAAACCTCTGCTGTAACACCAACAAAACTTTCAAAAGCAATTTGATGTGTGATATACTGCTACTTCAGCTTGTCAGTCTGATATCACCTTGGTCCCTCTCAGTCCATCCATCTGAGCTGATTTCTTGTCCCTCATCTATGGGAAATGATTCATTCGTGCCTGTGAAGTGCCCGCGTCAGGAGGCTGCTCTCCTGGGGCTCATAAAGGTTACTTCTGTCTAAATCACAAAGCCACTGGACTGGGTGGCTGCAGTACCTTCAGAATGATGGGAAGAGAGACCAGGAAGCAGAGTATTTTAATAGATTCTATGGAACATATCAATATATTTCAAGCAAATTAAATGCCTTCACACATTTTTATTTTATTTTTTTTTGTTTCCTGCCTTAGAATATTTTAGGTTATGTTTGTGATCTAATTTTGCCTTTTGTTTTGTTTCTCTTCCCTATTTGTCTGCTGTCACTTTTCAGTGAGGCACAGTGATGTTCCACCTGTCTAATCATAACAAGGCCTGACATTTCACCCTCTTATAGATTATATTCGTCAAAGGAGGAGAAGACAGATTGCAAAAAGCATGGACATTTCTATTAGCACATTAAGTGCTTCTAATTTTGAGCAGTGTTATATGCACTTCAGTCAGTGGACTGGAGCTATTATTTATCAGAAGGAAAAAAAATCCTAAAAAAAAGTGCATCTTTTCACTCAGTTCAGTCTTTGACATGTGTATTTGAGTCATAGCTTGTTAGAGTGGTGAACAAGGTACAGTCACATCATTTTCTCCTCAGAGAACTTCTTTCCTCTATGAGTTTCAGAGGTTTTCACAAACTGTCCTTCAGTCAGTAAGTAGATGGTCAAGTTGTGCTCCATTGTTGGTTCATTTCTTCTGCAAAATCATGTGGACCCAGGGTATCAGTGAGTAAAAATGGCTAGGGAAGGGACAGCACAGGCCAGTCAAACAGTGTTTGAATGCTCACATGGTGTGTAGCATGATCTGGAAATGTGCCAAACTGCACTAGCTCCAGCGATGTCTGGGGGATAGCATATGCTCCAGATCTTCCAATAGGCAGCGCAGACAAGACTGGCCTGGATTTGGCCCCTTGTATGGACCTGTACAGGGTAGACTTTGCACCTGCAAACCCTGATGTTGCACTGAAAGAAGTTGACACACATTTTTTGTTTCACATTATGAAAATGTTACATTAGTTCACAGAACTGGAGAAAACCCGGCATCCAAAATGACATTTACATTTGAGGGACACACAGGGCAAAATTCTGTATAGTTCAGCTGTGGCCACTGTGCTGCTTGGCCACAGAATGTTGCCTGCTCATCTTTTATTTAACAAATAAATAGCCAGATAAGTTCAGTGCAATATTACACCTCATTATTACCACTTTGCACAACTTCCTAGGTGCAAAAGGAAAGGTTTTAAAATCCATCTATCTATGACTATTGCCTCCTTGTAAGGTAGTCCCCTGTTGCCTTCAAGCACTTTCACTGCTGTACTGTGCTAGAAGGAAAAGCACCTGGCTGTGTAATGATACCCCACTGGCCTTACTGAAGTTGCTCCTGGTTAACAGGACTCCATGAGAGATGAGACTTCAATCCCCATGATTCAGGTCAAGATGAAAATGAATAGAACTTAATGGAATATACTGCCTAGGCTTCTCCCAGTGGGAGAAAGTACAGCTTCTTTTCATCCAAGCAAGTAGCTGTTACACAGCAGTAAAGTGGACTCTAGTAAGACTATGGATGTGGGACTGGCTCCAAAAGATTTGAGAGCCAGACAATGGCTACACTGCTTTTGAGAGAGTTTGCAGACAGCAAGAAGGCAAAGTTTTGTTTCAGTAAATTAGATGAATCCCTGGAAAGTCAAGAAATGCCCTAGTTTGCCTACAGCTGGCAAATACTCATCTATAGCTCCACAGTGTGTGGTCTTGCAATGCCTGGATTTATGGA
The DNA here is from genome assembly GCF_963662255.1 of Cinclus cinclus. Classification (NCBI taxonomy): domain Eukaryota; kingdom Metazoa; phylum Chordata; class Aves; order Passeriformes; family Cinclidae; genus Cinclus; species Cinclus cinclus. The sequence continues at coordinate 141,738,122 of NC_085046.1, read as the reverse complement.
GAAGGACTCTGGCTGCCATGTCCAGCTCTGGCTAGCACAGGTATAATCTGGGGAAGTACTTTGACCCAAGAAATGCAGAAGGGTCTTGAACTTTGTATCATCTTGTCACTCCTTTTTCTTCTCCAGCCTCTGAACTCTGATATACTACAACCAAGGACCTCTCCAATCGCACAGTGAGGAAAGTGCTTTGGGACAACTGTGTCCAGCACTTCAGAACAGGAAAGGGAAATAAAAATGGATGGGAGACCAGCAATTATGAAGGTTCAATATATTTGATTTGATGCAGGAACTGAGGGGAAACATAACAGAAAGTAGAGAAGAAAGAAAGCAAGTTTCTCTTTTAAAGCCATTGTGGCTTAATTGACAGGCTGCAATAACATGGTGCATGTGCTGCTGTTACCAAGGGCTGTTATGCTACAGGCACGATAAAAAAACACTACAAAAAGGTGCTCTTTGGCACAAACCTGGTCAAGTGAGGAAAACAAAAACAACCCCTTAACTGTGCAGTTTCGAGCAGGAAAATTGCATTCCATTGTTTGGGGTTTTTAAAGGTGATTTGGATTAAAAATTCTTGGTTGTGTCTTTGGGGTCTTTTTCTGCTTTATAGCATTTTAAGGGTACTTAAATATTTTTTTTTTCCAGGTTTTACTATGTTAAACAGTGGGATCATGAACTTCACTTTCCACTTTGCTTTTGATGACTTTGTTTGGGATATATTCAGTTTTCTGCATGATTTTCTTTGTGTGTCATTGCATAATATGTTGGCTATTTTGGAAAAGTCAGATTATGAGCCTGGGTGCTGGTTGCTTGTCTGCCACCATGTCACTTGTGCCAGCAAAACTTGTTTTGAAAGTCACAAAACAGTATATCTTGAGGGAATGATGCTCCATAAAGAAAATACAGTTACGCATCTCCTCTGTTACAGGTAATTGCATCCTTAGAATAACAGCTAACACCTTAATGAAGGAGCTGAGCTTTTAAAAGAGATTTCTTTCTCTCTCTTTCCAGTGCATAAAATGGCCATTTACAGTAAGTACCTGCTGAATAACATTTAGTGTTTGACTGAATTTCCCTGTTTTCCTTGGAAATACATGCTTCCCTTTTGATCAGGGCTGTGTAGGATATTCTCTCATACACATGTATCCCTATACAGAACAAGGAATAGTGCTTATGAATCTTCCAGCTCACAGCCTGTGAGTTCAGACCATAAGACGTCCTTCTCAGAGCATGAAGGGTTAAGCCCTGGCCATAATTAATATGAGGTCTGTGTTGAGGGCACAGGCCAGATTTAGTTCCCTCCTCTGATAGGATCTCTGAATAAAGTTATCAACTGCTGTCCAGAAAAAAGGCAAACCCATTCCTCCTTTCCCTAATTCTCCTTTCTGCACCTGGGGCTTTCCTCCTCTTTACATGCTTTGGTGCTCAGCTGACGTTTGGTTGAGCCAATTCAATTCACACAGAAAAATATTCACACTTTTCCCATGTTAGTTGCCTGCCAGGCTTGTGAGATGAATTGAATTTAGGAAAAGGTCTGATGATTATCAAGTCTGGCAAAACAGAGGAAGATGGCTTTGAGAGAGAGAAGAGAAAGATCTGTAGTATACAGCTTCCTCCTCTCTATTTGAATGGAAGTCACTTCTCCTTCTGTGAATGAATAAAATATGGAATAACCTTTCTTTTCTTCCTCCTAGGGTGGTTGTGTGACAACATTAAAGAATGCCAGACTGCAGCGGAGAAGGGGTAATGGCTGTAAGGTTTTGCTTTATATCTGTCTTTTATTAACTATTAATAAAATCTTTATTATATCCACTAGTGTTTTTCAACAGCCTTTTAATAATGTTTAACTAAGGAGATTTATTTTATCTTAACATTTCTAGTAGATGAACTAACAATTTTCCTATCTAGTAAGAAAGAAACAGGTAGAAATTTCAACCCCGTGTTGCTTGAATCCTTGTATTTAACATCCTTTCCATTACCTTTAACTTGTGGTGATGGACTTTTTTTCCATTATGATCTCTGTTTCTGTGGGCTTTGAATAAAAATATCTCCTCTTTGGTTCCAGATTGCTGCCACTTGACTGTGAGGCTCACAGTCAATTCTTTCAGAGGTGCTGCTTGTTATGGACTACAGATAATCGAAAAGAAACCAGGCTAACAAAGTTACACAGGGACAAGCAGAGATCATCAGGAGTCCCTGCAGGAACTGACAGAGGTTCTCCATGTTAAATAAGGTTGCAAAACTTCCCCAAAAAACAGAGCCTGCACTGAGCATTCTCAGCTAGGATCTGATGACTTAAGCTCTACTAATGGTGACCATGTTGCAACATGCATTTGAAAGGGTGAAACAGACTTAAAAGACAAAATCCTGTAGTTGGTTGCACTAGGTATCATTTTTGGTGCAATGAGTCTGCAGCATAAACACTCTTCAGTCCAGAAGAGAATCACAGAATTACAGAATGTGCTGAGTTAGAACAGACCAACAAGGATCACTGAGTCCAAATCCTAGCCTTGCACAGGACAATCCCCAAGAGTCTCTCCATGTGCCTGAGTGCTTTGTTCAAACATTGCTTGAACTCTGTCAGGCTTGGTGCTGTGACCACTTCCCTGGGGAACCTGTTCCAGCATCCAACCACCCTCTGGAGGAAGAACCATTTTCTAACCTAAATCTTCTCTGACAGAACTTCAGGCCATGCCTTTGGGTCCTGTCAGTGGTCACCAGAGAGAAGAGAAGTTGTATCTTTCAATAAGGTTTCCCCTCAGTCACCTCTTCTCCAGGTTTAACAGAACAAGTGACCTCAGCTGCTCCTCATACAATTTCTCCTCAAGGTCCTTCACCATCTTTGTTGTCCTCCTTTGGACACTCTCTGACAGCTTAATGTCTTTCTTACATTGTGTCACCCAAAACTGCACACAGGACTGCAGGTGAGGCAGCCCAGCCCAGAGCAGAGCAGGACAATCCCTCCCTTGCCTGGCTGGTGATGCTGTCTCTGATGTCCCCCAGGACAGGGCTGGCCCTCCTGGCTGCCAGGGCACTGCTGGCTCATGTTCAACTTTCCACAGATCAGGACCCCCAGGCTCTGTTTTCCATCCTCCCGTTCCCCAGCCGCTCTGTAGATTCAGGATTGCCCCATTCCAGGTGCAGAATCCAGAACTTTCCCTTGTTGAACCTCACATGGTTGGTGATTGCCCAGTCCTCTGATTTGTGAGGTGTCTCTGCAGGGCCTCCCTGCCCTTGAGGGAGTCAACAGCTCCTCCCAATTTTGCATCATCTGTGAACTTGCTCAGCATCCCTTCCAGTCCCATGTCCAGGTCGTTAATGAAGGTATTAAAGAGCACAGGACCAAGGATGGAGCCCTGTGGAACCCCAACAGTGACAGGTCCCCAGTCTGATGTCACCCCATTCACCACAACCCATGATCCAGTAGCTCACCATCTCAGGATGTGTTTGTTTAACCACTTGTGTGCTGGATATATTGTCCAGAGGATCCTGTGAGAGACAGTATGGAAAGCTCTACTGAAATCCATGAAGATAACATCAGCTGGCTTCCCTTGATCAGCTGGGTGGGTTCCTTTGTCATAAAAGGAATTCAGGTTTGATAAGTAGGACTTTAATTTCACAGAGCATGCTGAAGGGTGTGTGCAGTCACCCAGAGCTGGTGAGCTGCTGTGCTTGAGTTCATTAGGTCCTGAACAGCACATGTGCTTCTACACTCTACTGGGCAGGAACTGCAGCTTGCATAAAGCTTTTGGGTTGCACAGAGGATGCCATAGTCCAGAATTTGGTATCTGACAAGATAAGCTCTCTTTGGGAGTCTTGCAGCTGGTACTTGACTCCTCAGCTGGAAAGTACTGACAGATTTTGACCAGAGGAGCCCTTCTTTTCAGAAACCATGATAATCAACAACCCTGAGTCCATGCAGAAATGCTTCCATGACACAAGAAGAAAAAGGAATACCTTGAAACTACTGCACCTTCCAGAGTACAGTGCCTCTTATCCCTGACTCAGTGGAAAGGTAGCTGGTAAAAGCCTATGGAACTGAGCTCTGTTTCACGGCTGGTTGGTTGACTCATAGCATGGACCTCAGCAGAACTGCATTAATAAGAAAGCAGTAAATCAGCTGAGAAACAAACCCTATGGCTCAGAGCTGTCCTGTGCTCTCCCCACCAGAGGCAGTAGGTCAATCTGTCATCTAGGATGCCCTGTTACCACAATCTCTGAGCTACCCACAGGGGTCCTGCAGAGTAAGGAAATCCTACTAGTCCCTGATATCAATGAGGAACTGACATCTTGGCTTCTAATCATGCAGAGAAACACACTGTGAAATTTTCACAGCTGTCTGCTGATTTGTTAGGCTGGTAAATGCCCTTAAATATATTCTTCTCCATGTAGGAAATGGGGTCACAAACTTTTCCTTCCTCACAGCCTTTCAGTCTGTGACAAAGGACAGGGCTGAGCCCAAGGCAACAGGGTCACAGGGGAGGTGAACTGAGCATACAGGAGCAAAGCTGAAGATGCATGGTCAGAAAACAACAGTGTTACAGCTTTGGGGTACTATCATTAATACATGTGATTGGCAAACAGACAAGAGGTCTCAGGTTTTTCCTCAGCTTTATTATTTTGATTTTTTTTAAACTTTGATCATCTCCAACATAGAGTGCTTAGCTCTCAGTGCTCAGGTTACAGAAGCTATAGTGTGTGTTTGTGGAGCAAGGTGAAGGTACAATTAAGTCCTTGCTGCCCCTGAGTAATTTCTAATGTCCATGTGACACACTTTCCTGCATGGAGCTCCCTGTCTTAGCTCTGCACCATGTACTAAGGGCAGAGTGTGGTGCTGCCCCTGAGTACACGACATGCACTCAAGCAAGTCCTGAATGCCCACTGCACCGAGCACGTGTGTACAAGGGATGAAATCACAGTTTGGTCCCAGCTATACTCTAAGTCAGATTATTCAGCGGTCTGGTCTCCAGCAAACAGATGCCAATTCCAAGGATTTAACTGCCAGATACTGAAAACCCAACTCACAATGCATCACATCGTGCCAAAAAATCAGAGCACCCTAAGCCTTCCTGTTGGTGCATAGCTGGCTTTCTGCTTGCTCATATTTCCCAACACATCACTGAAACAAAGACAGTGCAAACATGAATAAATGTGTCAAAAAAACTGGCAGCAATACAAGTATAGGTCAAAGTTACCTACCTCCTGCCTAACCCAGAAATCAGGAATGGAGTGTGGGAAAGAGCAAAACCGTGGGCTTTTTCTTCAGAAGGGTTTAGTTCTTTTGCTGGAACACATCCAGCAAATGAGTTTTTGGCATTCAAAATCTATTTTACAGGTGTGGGCATTTGTGTGAGCCTGTGGAGCAGAGGGAACAGGCATTCTCAATGAAGGTGGCTATGGAACAAGACTTCCATTTCACAAAATGAGTACAAAACACAGAGAACTCGGGGGACTTATTTCCCTACATACACCAAGTTATTGGTTTCTGGTTAGGGCCTTTCAAGAGTTCACAACTGAACAAGCACAGGTTCAGGCTGCTTTGCTTTCCTTATGTTGGCTGCTTGCAAAGTGGCAAATTCAATGTAAATTAACCTGGGTTTCCAAAATTTATTCAAAGGGAACTGGCTCTGTGTGCAAGCCCTGTGTCTGTGACTTCATAGGATGGGCTTTGTGTTCAGATGTTTGTCAGAGTTTAAAATCCCCTGCCTCCTGCCTGAAGATTAAGGTGTTATTTATACAGGCCATAATACTGTGGCTGTTATTCCATCACAACAATTCTAAGACACCTCTCCTTCTTTCAAATTAGTTTTATGTTTTGATGAGGTTGTTCACAAAAAAAAAAATTGGACAATGGAAACATTTAGTTTTGCATGGTCAATGTATGTGCCTTTGATCACCAGTAGAGGAGATGGGCAGCCCCCAAGGACAGCTCAGATTGCTCTGCAGCTCTGTCCCTCTGCCAGGGTGAAGCTCACTGGTTCTGTTGACTAGATGACACCTAGGGAAATTCCAGTCCTTGGAGACACACAGTACCACCCCTTGCCTCTATTCATGCTGGAGCTGCAGTCTGTTTCTTCTAATTGATCTGTTTGCAATCCCATTGAGGCTGCGGTAGCTATGTTTGGCTATATAAGTATTACTTTTAGTGTTTCATAGACACTACACATTTTGGGAGGCGGGGAGAAGACACAAGTTTATCACCCTTCCTTCTACTAGACATATGCTCTTTTTCACCATCCTTACTTTTTCTGGAAGAGACAGAGAGCCAACACCTGTCTCTCTCAACAGAAGTCAGTGCTCCATAAGGCTGAAGTTGTTTCCAGCCATTCTCAATAGAACTCCTCCACATTAAAATGTAATAGCAGCCTCTTCATTCGGATCTTTTCCTCACAAGGACTAATGATATTAAGCCTGTAGGAATAATAATCCCAAATTCATATACATAATTTTTCTTATGTTTTTCTTCTAGGATATGAATGTGCCTCTATAAGAAAACACTGCTTTCTCTAAAGGTACAGAGTGTGAAGTCAAGGTGAATGGGAGAAATTAGTTCTCTATACATTGGTCAAAAAGATTTGCTTGGTAGCATTAAGTGTGTGCTACAGTATCAACCAAATTCCAGACATTCTACTGTTGATTTCATCAGGAAATATGACCCTTCCTCTAACGTGGTTATCTTGCTTCATAGAGGCATCTGAAAAAGAACAACAAAAATGTAATTCTGTCCACTAAACATTGCCAGCCCTCAGGAATTAAGGGAAAGTATCTACAGAGAAGAATGATAGTCTTGTGGTTGAGACATGAGTCTCTGACTCAGGAAATGGGTATAGTATCCCACCACAAGCTTTTTAAGTGAATTGATGCTGCACAAACTCTGCTGCTTCTGTTTCCCTGCATCAGTAACATGGGATTAGTACACTCCTAGTTTTGTTTTCTCTTTAGTTCTCCCCAGAAACTCCTTGATGCATAATCTTCTAAGATTTAGACTCCTGGGGCATTAGTAACAGGCTGAAGCAGGAATTAGAATCCTTGATTAACTTTTCATAGGGTTTCATCCTTGTTATTAAACAAAATGTATTTTTCACTTTTTTATGATCAATGTTTGTGGTATAAGCACAACCAAAGACAAGGAAGATTTCTTATATCACGCAGTGATTTAAATAAATGTCAGTTCAGCAGTTCTTCAGTTGGCTGCACCCAGTCAATTTTTAATAATACAAGATTTTGTATTAATTTGTAAAGGGATTGTAAGTACCTGACTTGTGAGTACTTTGAAAAATGTCACTCTTTCTTAGTTATCTGTAAAAGCTTGAATGGCTCTTGAGCCTTACAGCTTCTCCTCTGGGTGAAAACATTTTTAGTAAAGAATGGAACTTAGTGATCACCTGCTTTGCAAAGCTGGAAAGCTTGAAGCCTGAGAACTGGCATGAAGCAGGCATGAACTGATAGGGAAACAATGCAAATATTTCTGGAAATGCTTTCTCAAAGAATTTTGCATTCAATGAATCAGTGTTTTTGGCAATAACAACACCTTGCAAGCTAACTTTGAGGTGTTCCCAAGCTTTCAGCCTGTCTCCATTCCCAGTCTTTCTTCAAGATCAATGCCTCAGACCTTTTATGGTTGACCCATTACTCGTATTGATTTTTTTGTTTGATTGGATAAACAAGTTTTTCTACCTGGTTTGGAAGCCCCAGTGGTCAGGCTCTCTGCATTCTCATAGACTCGATAGCTGTAAAGATGATCCAGTAACTCCCTCCTCTACCACTACCATGGCAAAACCTTCTTTGACCACAAATATGAAGGATAAGATTGGAGAGATTCCTCAGTAATGCCCTTGACTACTGTGAGCAAAAAGGAAATTCTTTTGTTAGGAGAGTCAGTCCTGAGTATTTATCTTGCTATGTATTTTAAGGAATGAAGTGCATTGAGCTTTCCGCTGTCATTCCCAATGTGTGTGAAAGGTCAGCTTTGTACCCCTTCCTGCTTTCTTGTTACACATTAAACCCTCATGTCTTTTATGCTATGAGTCACTCATACCTTCAGTATGGGATAGTTTTGAGGCAAAGAAACCGTTCATTTCACTCATCTGCTCTTCTCTGTTTTACAAGCTCTGCAATGTGATGAGTCAAACCAATTTCAGAATGTCTTCCTCCAGTATCTTTGGAAATTCTAGAGTAGTGTACTTTAGAGTCCAGTGGTCTCTAATTTCTCCACACCCAATGCATGTTTCTTGACTCAAATGGGGTCTGAGTGACTTATCACATTTCTTGCTCCCTCTCATTTTAAGAATCAACAATTTTCTCCCTCTATATCTCTTCCCCCTATGTAATCCTTAGTTCTCATACAATAACCATATTTGATTTAAATGAGCCTTATGAAAAGTCTTTTTGAGGTCAATGGAAATACACCCACAGTATTCAGCAGACTGTGTGAACCAGTCACATACTAGAATTGACTGGAAACCTTCCAAGGAAGTGGTGGAGGATTTGTTGAGGGGGAGGAGTTTGGTTGTTTTTTTTTTGCTTTGTTTGTTTGTTTTGTTTGTTTGTTTTCCCCTGAGGAATGTGATGATTCATTGCAGCTGAAACTTGTGTGACTTTGATTGGGAAGCAGCATGTGCCCCTAGCCCAATCAAAATTCCTGCTTAATCTGCTTCAAAATAGAATGTAACCCTGATTTTTTTCTGACTTGGATGCACACTCAAATCATGAAACTTTTCTGAAATGCATCTTCCTCAGGCATCTTTTCAGCTTTCCCACCTTCAAAAAGTAACATCTGTTGCTCTAGAGAAATTATTAAATAGTTAGAGCTCTAATCTGTAATGGATGAGAGTGAAAGCTCCTGCTCTGAACTAGGTAAAGTAAGACCGTGTACCTAGAATTTTCACATCGCAGGGAGATGTTCTCACACTGAAATGCTGGGGAATAATTTACTATTTTGCCTATGTATGAAAATATTTTAAGTTCCCAAAGTTTCCTGCAGAGCAGGAAAACTTATAAAAGCATACCTATTTGAATGGGTTGAAATCTTTCTCTGTTCTGGTCCTTGTGTGGAGCAATCCATTCTGCTAATAAAGTTACTGTCTACACAAGTAGATGGGAAGAAATAAGTAAATAATATATAAAAATGTATTTCCCCTTCACTGTCAGCAGAACAAGTATCCCAAAACTTTCTGGTGGAAGCATGGCTGCAGTGACTGCTAATACATAACTTTTGAAAGATTAGGATATATGTTGAATTGCATTAACATCAACTGTATCTATAGCTGTATCTATATAACATATCCAGCTATGCAGTTCCAAGAACATCCTCCATCCCAGGATTCCAGCAAGCTTTAGGACACAAAGGCCACAGCAGAGTGACATGCATCCCTGTTCATGTCTGGTACTGCAGTTTTCATGTGCAAAATGCAAAGAATTTCTGTGCTTCATGGGACCTATTTATGCAACTTTCCAAATGTATTGAACAACATTAAATGTTAAAAGACATTCAGCCTTTTCTTGAAAAATATCGGCTCACCTGTCCTTCCCCAACATTAAATAAAAAGTTAAAAATCTATATTTATATTCTACCTGATCCTTTACAAAGATCACTTATGTAGATGGTAACCAGCATTTAATTTTTCCTTTTGCTCAGGAAAGTATGCTGAAGGATTTAATTTTAGTATTTCATACTTTAATGACATTGCAGTTCTTCTGAAAGAAGCATAATAGATAGAAGTACACTAGAATGTCACCTAGCATTTCCCAGCTTATTTTCTAGTATATATCCACAACCCCATATGTGAACTGGGTCTGACCTTCCCTGTCTTTGTAAGTAATGGTTTTTGGTCTGGCTTCAACCTCATCAAACTTTCAGCTTCCAATGTCTTTGTGCTTTGTATATTGAAGGAGTCTAAAGAAGGAAACATGCTGGAATTTTTGTGGGTTTCCCCCCCAGATTTCAGTGTTTTATTGAGCTCTCTTTCTTTAGTGTGGTTATTTTCCAGTCTTCAGTTTCTTCTTGCTAAGAATCACTTTGGGCACGTGCTATCGTAACTACAAATTGCTCTATACAGGCAGACAATGGTCACCAGAGAGTCCTTTCTCTAGCCTCATCAAAGCTGGGGTTTAGCCTGTGCAGCAGACCACCACAATTCCCATGTCCCCAGCTAAGCTTCAGGTTAGAACTGGGAAGATGAATAGAGTTTAGTTTCAGGACAAGGGTTATTTCTTACTTAAAAAGGGATGTGTCTCAGTACTGACATCTACTGCACACTGACAAATTTGTTGAAACTTAGGTGAAAATACCACCTTCCCAGCAGTGTGCATGGCATGTGGTGTAACTGTGTCACAGCAAGACCCAAGGGTAGGGTCCAGAGATGCACCATCCCACATTACCATGACCAAACATGTCCTACAAACAAATGATGGAGAAAGGAGAAAGGGAAAAGGAAGTCGTGGTGTGACCTCCTACTTCTTGGGCGATGCTTATCACTAAGCATCAGGTGGGTGGTGACCTCGTAATTAGAGTAAGGGGTGGTTGCTTTTGTACTGCAATCTGCCAAAGAGCAACCTGGAATAATAAATCCCATGACGTGTGCTGTAGAAAGACACAGAAAGAAATATTTTCCATTTCCAACCCCAGTTTGTTTGGGGCAGTTGTGTAATTCACCTTTCTTTAGCATGGAACCAGCCTAGAAACAACTAATGGGTTGGAGCACCTTGGTAAATTCACGGCTGAAAGGGGAAAATTGGTCAAAGGAATAAACTTTAAATAATATCCTCCGACAAGAACGTCATGCTGCCTACTTAGCTCCTCACCCCAAACCACATCACATGCATTCACTTGAGTGTCGGAAGTGAAAGTAGCTATAAACAGCATAATTTCTTCAGGCTGATTCACCTTAGGTGTTTGGGCCTCATGCTAGTGGACTCTGGTAAAATTCAGCAGTATCTGAAAAATAATAGTGATAAAAATAGTGATAATAATGATAAACCTGGTTCAAGAGAGAGGCCACTGGAGGTCTGAACACTCAAATTATGTTAAAGCTTATACTCATAGCTTAATGACAGGAAACAGTGTGTAGGTATATCTGTGGTTCAGGAAGCACAAAGTTCAGAAAAAGCAGTAGAAAATATATACAGGAAGGTGAACTGAGTGGGTTCAAAACCTGTTGGTAGAAAACAGAACTTCTTTTATATTTTACCACTGTTTTTGCTAAATGAGTACTGGAGAGGGGAGCAATCTCATTAGCTCTCTTGTTTTTCATAATTTAAAACAAGGGCATCTCCCTGTAATACTGGCTGATTTTCCAGTGCTGAAAACGTCAGTCCCTGCCAAGACTCATGAGTGTTACTGATGCTGTGACTGTTGCTGTGATTATTTGTGGAAACTGGGAAATTCTGTCTACTTACTGGAAATAAATATTTATGGAAGAAACAGAAAAATAAAAAAACAACCCGTGGGCTTTCAATATTGCATCCACAAATTCCAAAAAGCATAGCACCACTCAAGAAAATGAACTGGCTTTCCACAAGTAAACACCTACTTTATCAGAGAAGTGACGTGGTATTATGGCCAAAGAGAGATTGATTTATTAACTCCTTATTTTCAGGTGTTTTTATCATGCCACTAGAAACATTCTTAGGTGTGATAGTGCTTAGGCATGCTGTCACCCTCAACGTGAATTTTGTTCCTTCAAATGGTTTTGTGATATGTTGTTGGATATTTACATCTACCTAAGATGACCAGAAATTGCATGGAGGCAGAGCTGCTTTCAAACAAATCCAGGAATATATACTTTGAAAGAAGTATGTCTTTTATAAAAATATGATTTTCATTAATTTCTTTGGAGAAGACAAATATGAACGTTGTATAGCTGAGTAAAAATTTCAGTTATTCAGGGGTTTTAAGTAGGGTGGGATTTTTTTGGTTAAGTCTAAATTCAGATATTGGTCTGTAGAATATATGCTAATACACTACTTAGAATGTGTCTTAATTTTGCCATGAACATGAAACCACTGGTGTGAGAAAAAAATATAGATTTTCTTTAGAGTCCTACCATAGAATTTAACTGAGAAGTTTATCTCTACTAGGGAGCTTAATGAGAAAACTCATAAAATGTAGAGATGTGTCATAATTCTCTATTGCAGTCCCTTAGATTTTATGTAATTTTTACCAGGGACTGTTTTATTTCTTGTTTTAACTATTTATTTAACTATAGTTAAAATCTATAGTACTTCTCTGTGAGGTGGATCATTTGACATTTCAGCATTAATATTAAAAGACTTGCAGGGAAATTCACCAATGTGAATTTACCAGTTTCAGCAAATTTCAACCAACCAAACAACAAGTTTCAAAGATACCATTGGGTTAATTGGACATGGTATTTTACCCTGATTTTCATACCAGAATCTTACTTCTTTGAATATGAAACTAAAGAAGCTATATAAATGTGACCCTATGCAAATCAAAAGAATGTTTTCATTACATTCTGTGAACCGAAACTGCTGAGTTTCACATCGCTTTAGATTTTAAGCTACTAAACCAGGGAATTTTCCTGTGCAGGTAATGAAGAAAACCTGGTATTTCAGCTTCTGAATTACTTTTTACACTGCCAATTCTGTAAGTCTGTCACTTATCAGGCTTCAAAACTCCTGTTTATTTGGCTCTGATGTTAGGACAAAAAACTGGGAGAACCTTTATAGAATGGAAAAGTCACAAAAAAGTCTTAAGGGAAAATGATCCTTTTCTCTCTCAGATCAGACATGACCAGAATGCCCTGAGCTTTAATAACAGCCTTATGCACTGGAAACTCTTCTTCAATGTTATGTCTTCTGTAGTATTTTGTCTTCAATGAGTGTTTGGAATAAATTTCACTTGACTCAAAATGTTCCAGTGTCTTTTAATGGCACAGTGAGGAATGTTCATGCCACTGACTTTAGGAATTTAATTATGTTATTTGGCTATTCTCCTTCCTTTATATTTGAGGAGCACAGGCTATAAGTAAAGTATGGTAAATCTGTCAGGATTGCCCAGGTCCAGGCAAAGACCATTTTCCCAGGGCATCACTGCCTACCTTGAACTCATGACCTTCTTTCCCCTCAAATTGCTATTTTTCCTGGAATTCTTAGCCATTAGGCATGACTATAAAATGGAAGTTAAAAGCAAGTCAAATTCCTGTTTAAAACCTGAGTAATTCTCATAAGAGTTCAGAAATTCTCTGTTAATTCTAACACATAAATATTTTTTGGCCAAACCAGGATACAAGAAATCAGGTAATGGAATTAATTATGGTGCAATATCACTTCAGCATCACTTAGACATTTACATAACGATAAAAGCTTTCTTGGAGGCGATTCTAGAAGTCACCTGTCCAACCTTCTGCTTGAAGCAAGAATGTCCCCAGCACCAGAGCAGGTCAGTGGTGGCTAAGACCAGAAAAACTCAAATCACAGAAGTATCATTTGATCTGAGATGATCAATAAGAAATGCAGTTTGTGCACATTGTACTTCAGTTTTGGTTTTTTTGGTAGGCTTTTTTTTTCCATGACTGAAGGGTCCTAGAAAGTGAAAAGATTCAATTCATCAAGAATGATTATCCTAAATGGGACAATAGGAAGTCAGCCTCAAAGAATTGATCTTAAACTGAGCAGGAAGAGGAAAAATTGTGCCCTGTCCAAATGTTTCAATTTTCTTGACAAACAGATGTCCCTTGCAGATTTTTTTTAAAAATGATGTTTTGTAATGAAACAATTTTCCATGCAGAATTCTGCACTGAACTGACTAAAAGGCCAGTGTTACTGCTGAACAATGCTGTTCAAAATTAAAATGGCAAAGAACATCAATCTTAACAGAGATTGACTAAAAAATGTCTGGGCAAGGAAACATTAAAAAATAAATCAGGTGAAGAACTAACATACTGAAAGCCAGCAAACAGTCAAGGACAAAGGATGACTACTCAGGAACATTTAACTGATCACCATGACCATCTGCTATTTTTATACACAGTAAAATGTGGGAAACTTCCTTGGATGTACATGAATGTTGGCAGGGCCTTGTTGGGCTGGGTAGCTCAAGTTTACCTCCCTTTCCACTTCTACTTACTAGCTGAACTGTGGTGTCCTGCAATTTCCCATGCAGAGCTGTTTCAGGTCCTTGTCATAAAATGTGAGAAGTGAAAACCCAGTCACCTGACCCAAATACCTTGTGTGAGTCCTTCGGGTTGAGTACATGATGACACTTGGTTGTGGAATGTGTGTACAGAACAGCCCTCCCCTTGTCCTTCGCTTCACTTCCCCACTCCTCCTCTCATATCAATCATCATCTCACTCATGATATATTAGTCATCAAATCATGAGTGAGAGATATTTCCAATTCGTGATGGTTCAGTCATCTAGCACCAAGGGAAATGTGAAAATAATTTCAGTTTGCAGCACCTGTTGCTTCAAGTTGTTGAATAGTGTTCTTCTCTCCCTCTCTCTCTCTCTCTTTGTCTTTTTTTGGACAAGGTTACAAACTAATGAGTACGAGACTGCCAGCAAAAGTGCTGACACAATCTTCACATTTCATGGGCTAATGAGGTAGAAAATAATTGTTTGATGACATAAATTAATTAGCAGTCACCAAATTTTGAAATCAGACACTGTATACTCCTGGGATTTAATCAGGCCTGGGTCACCTCTAAGCCTTTATTTTTTGAAATTAGGGGGTGAAAAACACAGGAAAGCCAAATCACTGGCAGAACTTCGATGCAATTTTTCCTTTTTTGAGTAATTGGCTGTGTTTATCTGGGCAGGCTGAGAAGGAGCTGACAGACAGAGCTACCTCTCTGCATGCAGCCAGCTCTTCACGCTGCAGAGCTCACCGTGTTGCACCAGAGGCTGCAGCTTCTCAGTGTGGCAGAGAGTGAACTGCCTGTCACCCCCTGTGTCACCCCAGCAGTGTCACTGCGCAGCTGAGTCTGCAAACACATCTGTGATGTTTGGATAGGGACAGCTCGGGCTGCAGCACTGACTGCTGGAGCAAGTAGAGGGAAGGACAGCACAAGGATCTGCAGGAAGCCTAGACCCCCAGATATTTATGTTCCTGTTCTCAGGTCACTTATGATGTATCTACTATAGTTATTTGCCATCTGGGAGAGGAAACTGAATACTGCTTGCCCCAGAGGGATGTAACGGAGATAAAATTCATAATAACAAGTCCATGTAATTGCTTAGTTATCTAGAAACAGTTTTGGAATTGAGAATGTCATACAGAAATCTTTACCTTGATTGAAATTCACAGTCAGCTTCTACTCTTTAAGTTTTCCCTAATGATTTATTTTACTTCATGTACAATGCATTCCTGCCAGTGCAAGTCAGATACAACTCACTGGTAAGAGAGGATGATTTCAGCCTTGTGCAATTTATAGTTTTCTATAGCAGGCTGAGTTTGACTCCTGTACCTGCCACCTGGTTGTTTTCCTGGTTTTGGGGATGAATACACTAATCACATCTAAAGCTGGCTAAAATATTTGTGCATGACTGCCATCATCTTCCTCAGCTACAGACACTCATGGGATATTCATGTGGGAAAAAGGCACAGCAGGACCAGTGGGGTGCATGCTCAGTTGCAGAAAAAACTTCAGATAGAAGCCTTCTGTAGGGAAAAGGCTGGAACATAATTTCTTTGCATGTGTGTGTAACCCTTCTATTATGGCTCTAGGATGAACCCAGAGTTCCCATGAGAATGAACAAGAAAGAGCTATGTTTGAAGTGCCAGATTTCATGTCAGGTGGAGACCGAGTTCACCTGGTAGAGTTTTTTTTTGGTGAAATGCTTTTCTAGTATTAAAAGATGTGTTAAAAACATACAGATGCTTACAACTTTGATGTGTTTGTCTGCACCATCAAATTTCAGCACACTTTAAATGCTCCAGAACATGAGAGGGATGAAAATACTGACAGTCGTAAGATCTTGGAATATTGTCTGTGAGAGGAAACCACAGAAGATGGTATTCAATGGAGCAAAAGCTGCAAGCCTGGCCAAAACATACACAAAATGTTTGAAGATGAGCTTACCTTGACCATTTTCCTGAACAAGCTTCTTGGAACTTTTTAAAGCCATCGGTGTTGCTGTTGCTTTCTTGATGAAAAAATTTCTTTCATCACAGCATGTACAAGGAGTATGTTCTGCAGGGAACCAATCTGATCTTTGTGTGTCATCCAGCATTCCCTTGGAGAGTGACATCTGCTGCTTCAAGCCCTTCTCTCACTCACCATAGTGGGACTGTTCACTGCATGTGAGCCCTGTTGGATCTGGACACTGAGCTGTGCATTGTCCAACCCAGTGGAGGAAGGGGGACTCTCACAGGTGTTTCAGTGCACATATGGGCATGTTTAATATTTCAGATAATTTCTAATTAAAATTTGATGTCTGTGGGCATTGCTAGGATCTTGGAGGAAAAATCCTCCCTACCTTCATGCTGATTTGCATAACAACACTCACAACAGCCTCAAGGTGTAATTTTGCTTTTCAGGCCCTGCATTCCCCATTCCTTACACAATTACATGGAAACCCATTTTCCTTTTTGTTCTTTTGTGGTCTTGCCACCTAGTGCAATGTGTAAAATTCCTGCCGACTGGAGAGCTGTGAAGAGTTGCTGAAATCAATAGTTCTGAGCATCACCAGTGACTGCTCTGATGTTGAGGGGGATACACTCTTGTTCTGCCACACAAGGAAAGGGAAGAAAGATAAAGGGGCTGCTGGTAGGAACTGATGGAAACCTATGGGCACGTAGCAGGGAGGAAGGGTGTTGTTCTGCAGGTTCATTTATACCCTGGAGCATGAAATGCCATTTCCAAGAGCAGTTCTGTGAAGCCATGTGTCTCTTTCCTTTTGCTTGGGAGGCACCCGTGCCCTTCTGACCTTGACAAGGCACAGGAAATCACTGAAGCCAAGGCCCTGACTGATACTCCTTTCTCTTCTCTCTCCCGTGTTTTGGAGTGTAGTCAAATGGCAAAGATTGTGCAGCTTGGTGTGTACCCTTCTGGTTAGTCCTTGATGGTTTACGCTCCAATCTCCTAGCACTTTGGACTTTGAATCCAGAGATCTGAGTTACAGGCTGAGGGAATTGGTATTATTCAGTCTGCAGAAGAGAAAGCTTTGAGGAGATCTTACAGCACCTTCCACTTCCTAAAGGGAGTTTACAAGAATGCTGAAGAGTGATATTTCACAAGAGCAGGCAGTGACAGGACAAGGGAGAACGGCCCTAAGCTGAAAGAGGGTAGGTTTAGATAGGATTTGAGGAAGAAATGCTTTACTGTGTGGGTGGGGAGGCAATGGAACAGGCTGTCCAGAGAAGCTGTTGATGTCCCATCCCTGAAATTGTTCAAGACCAGACTCTGAGCAAGCTGGTCTAGAGAAAGGTTCCCTGCCCATGATAGGGGGGGTTTGGAGTGAGATGATCTTTGCATTCTCTTTCAATCTAAACCAATCTATGATTCTATGATATGACTCTTTTTAGCATTGCTTCATTAATTCCCTTATGGCCATCACTTCCCTAGGGAACAGAAAGGGACTAAGTGATCCTACTGGGAGCAAATTTACCAGTTCAGCCCTAGAGCTGCAAACACAACCATGTACACATCAGACCAGATGTTCACTGTTTTCTTGTACAGGCTGACAGAGTTGAAAGAGGGAGAATAATGTTTGGTGTCAAACACCATAACTAGCTGGTGTAAATGCAGGCATGTCTCCACTGTTGTCCACACAGCTGTCAGGAAGCAATGCACTGCATGGCACAAAAGCATGGGCTGCATGGTGAGTGCTCTGTCTGTAAATGCACATTCAACAGTGACAGTATGCTGTTAGCATACACTGATATTGTGCTGTTAACATGCACTAATATTGTGCTCTAGCACACACAGTTACTCACTTATGCTGCTGGTTTGGTTTCTGTCTAATTTTACTATGACCACATGAGAATAGAAAATTTTCGAGAGTAATTCAAGCTTTCATGTACCTCCTTCTCAATTAGGCTTGATATAAGTTCTCATCTGAGAATTATTCCTCTAATATAAAGACATATTTTATTTCTAGAGGAATTCTATCTAAGAATCAAAATGATGTCTTGGTCACCACTTTCAGAAATGAAGATGTGTTGGGAAGCCACAACAGGTTCCTGGCAAATCTTTATTCTTTCTGGCTTGATCCTAAACACTTAGGTGGCTTACTGTTCTTCTGTGGCAGAGAAGAGAAAAATCTCACCATTTACATTTGAGGATCACTGAGGTGCTCCCCTCCATCACTGCAGCAGCCATGTCCTCCACAATGGGACCTGGTGAAACCTCTTTTGTGTGACACCCACCTGCCAGACACTGCTGAGGACACCGCCATCCAGCTTCATCTCAGATGTTTGTGGTGGTATTCTTTGCACCAGCTGAGGGCTGTGTTATTAGAAAGATCTTGAGATGGCAGCTTCTCACCCCTTCTTCTCCACAGCACATGACCCTAGGTGCCACGAGTGCATTCCTTGTTGTGTGACTCAATACTGGAAGCTTTGTACTTTAAGGCTGGTGGACAATTGGATGATTTGCTCCTGCAGCCCTAAAAATTGATCTCAGTTAAATAACGCCCCTGTTTTTAACCTCTGATGGAAGCTAAGAAGGAGTGTAGTCCCACTGCTATTGCTGGCAAAATTCTAGAGTTCCTGTGTGACTTAACACAGCTCGTGCAGTCTCCCTCTGTCTTGGTTTCCTCATCCACTGAACAGAAATAATTACACTTTTCTCTGAGCAGCATCAAGAGTAAAAGCACGCAAAATATGGAAGTTATGGGATGATGTGGATAAGTTTTTCTTTGAAAATACTGTCTCAATCCCTTCTCCTCTAAGTTTTTTTCCTGTATGAAAGGTGCCAATTTCTTCACTTTTCCACAGTTTTCATCAGCCAGTTTAATCAACAGTAACCTTTTCTATGGCAGCTCTGTTACTCTCACTCTTGCTTGCTCATGGTATTGATGTACTAGGGTCTCACGTGTGCTTATCACATTTACTTTTCCCAGAGAAGTGGGGAAACCCCTTCCACTCTTTAAAAGTGTATATGAAAACTCCACTGAGACAATCTAGAATTTACTCTCCCCCATCTGTGCAAGACCCAGAGGTGAATTTAAAAGGATATAAACTTTATTAACAATCTGGCTGATGAAGATTTCATTCACCAAAATGTTTTATTCTTCTGTTTCTTCTGAGAATATGAAACTGAATCGCTCTCTGGGCAGAAAGGAAGATTTTTATTTGAAGGCTTGTTTTTCCCTTCAGCAAAAATTATTTTCCTTTGGAAAGTGAGAATTTCTTTTTTATCTCAGTAAAATCCTCTTCAGTTTTCAATAACCTTCATGAAGTTCATTTTTCCACTCATCCATTTAACCATGTGTTTATTTTTCTCGTGATACCCCATTGTCTTTTCATAGCTGCTGTCTTGGCATGCAAGGTCTAACATAAAGCTTTTTATTGATCTGCTTCCCTCAGTGCATCAGGTGACATCTTTGGCTAACCACATTTCTCCTATTTTGCATTTCATCTGTGTCAGCAAAAAACTCCAAACAACCTTCCTACCAACACAGATGATTGTACTCCCAGCTCTGTTCCTTGCTAATGCATGTTTTCCATCTCATGTGTAATTTATTGCATCTTATGTTTTGGAAAAACTGTCATTGAGCCATAGAAGTTAAGGAGAGAGGTAGAAGGTATTTTGATTAATGGAGTAGACTGAGGATACAGGAGATTTGGGTTCTGTCCTTTGCCTGCAATTTCTAGTGCGACCTTTGGCAGGTCACTGTTTGGGACAGAGAACATGCAATTTGTGATCTGTTTGTGTGATGCTTATTTCAATAGACCTGTGGCCTCAGCTAAGTCCCATTATGGTAAAATAACAACAACAACAACAACAACAACAAGTCCAGGGGTGCAGCTAATTAAAGGCCTGGGCAATCATATTGCCACAAGAAAATATACAACTGTATTTTTTTAGGCAGGGATCAGATACTACTAAGTGTTAATCTGAAGCCTCACTTCCTTCAAGGACAGTGCTGTTTCTCTCAGCAGAGAGGAAAGGGAAGTTTTACATTTATCACACAGAGGATCAGCCCCCTGGATCCTGTAAGTAGGAGCAGACTGGTGTGCTTGTGCAGTGCTGCTTTCTGTAGGATGAAATCAGTTCCACTCCATTGTAAGATAAATGGTTTATGGTGTTAACTGGAAGTTAACTGGCATTAACTGGAGGTGGGGTTGGACTAAAACAAAGAGTTCTCTTTCACAAAATAGAGAGGGCAAAATTTAAAAAATAAAAACAAACAAACAAACAAACAAAAACCCCATAAAGATTTATAAAGCTGTTTTTGTCTTGCTGTGAAGGTGGGGGGAAAAATGTCCACCGTTTTTCCCCCCTCAAATGTTCATGAGGATAAGAAACAAGGCTAGACATAAATATTCACTGGGCATTTAGCTATGAGAGCAGAGGCAGAGTGGTGTCAGCTTAGCTTGATTTAAAAAGGGGATGTGAACTATGTCTTCTCTAGCTGAAGTGAGTGCCCTAAGCATTGGTCTGTCATTTAACATCAGTCTCTTCCTTTCTCACTTTTCCTCCTCCACCTGAACTTAACTTAGGAAACAGTTTGGCCTTTACCCCAGACATTTCTGAGACCAAGTCTATCTGACTGCACTCCTCCAGAGTGCAAGAGAGGAAGGCTCTTATCTTGGCATAAGGATGTTCATGTTTTGACTCAGTCTTTGTTAAATGGTGGTTAGCCCCTGTGTCAAATGGTGACAACTACGAACCCTTCTTGCTGTAACTGTGCTGTCAATGCAGATTGCATGAGCATAAAAAATTATTTGGCTAATTAGAGATTGAGACATTTCACTTTTTGGTTGGGGATGGTCATGATGAAGCTCACGTATGTTTTGCTCAGATGTGTAGTACCTAATCTCTCCCACTCCAAAAGTATGTTTTCTTGGATATGAACATAAAATGTTTTTACCCTGAGATGCCTGTTCAAATTATATATGAAACAGTAGGGCAATATCTGAAAATAAGTTTTGAGAGACAGGTTTTGTTGCTCCTGCTATATTTCACTTTCAATCAAAAAATCCTCAAACTGGAGGCCCGCACAAGAAATAATCTGAAAAAGGAATATTAGTTTGAGGAACAGGAGGATTCTGAGGAAAATGCGGTCACTGGCAGAGCTGTCAAAAGAGTAGAGCATGGCTGAGCTCTAATAAGACTGATATGTGATAGAACTTGATGGGTGTAGAAGTGTAATAGTGAAGCCACAGGCATCGGTATGAAGAAGTGGCATTTGGTACCATACACAAGGTGATCAGAGTACACTAAGGCACTTCATGTTTTGGTGTTGTGGTAGAAAGAAATGATTCCCAACCAGTTATTTTGCCTAGAAGGGAACTGTCTCTATCCAGAGAGATGAGGGTCTCAAATGTGTGATAAGAGGACCTTAAGCTGTTCCCCATCTGTCCTTAGCAACCTGCTTCATTAATTAGGCACTATTATCTCAGCGAACAGAGCTGTCTGCTGGACTCATCTGTGGATAGGACCCAACACTAAAGTGTGTCTGTGAAAGGCAGAACACCCAGCAGAGGTTTGGCATGGTCAGCTTTGGGGTGAGTCCCTTCTGCCCAAGCTGCTGTGAATAAAACCGTATCTCTGACTCTCAAATGTCTTAGTTCATCTAAACCCGTTTTCCAAACACATCTTTCAGTGATTTTCTTGTGGTAGTCATGCTGATGGGCCATTTGTCTCGCTGCACAGAGAAAGGAATCCATCTGACCTCTGGAGACCTGCCCTCCTGCAGGTCTGCTCGGTGGTCAAGTCAGTTCCTGTGTCACCAACACGTATTTTGCAGTACTGGTTTGAGATGGGTCTAATTTCTCAACATCTATCACAACAACAAAAGAAGTGGATTAAGTGCTCTGGCACGACCAACACAGAGGTGACACTACGTGTTTTAGTCGTTCCTGTCCTGTGCTATGAGCAAATCCCTTTGGTTCTCAGCGCACGCCTCTCTAAGAAAGGAAGAGCTGCTGTGCCTTGCTCAACAGTGACACCGCCTGCCTGGGGAAGGGCAGCAGCCCTGGAATATCCATTCTAGGAGGAAAGGATGAATGGTGCAGGCTGAGAGGGGAACAGACTTCCACGGAAAGAGGACAGGTTCTAGAGGAGGCAAGCATCAAAGCTGCTGAAAGTATAAAAGTGCCAGTAAGACAAGACAATTTTATACGTATGTTAATTTTTCTAGGGAGGACCAAGACACCCCCCTGACCATTTTCCCACTGTGTCTTCCAAGGAGCAGCAGATCTCCCAAAACAAATGCTAGTTTTGGTCTTAAGACTTCTGAAATCTTCTGGGGAGTCCTTGGTGCATTTTAAGCCATTGCTAGAATTAGCATAAGTTTAAATTGATCTGTCATGGACAAGGTCTCCCATGAGGAAAAGACAGCGGGAAAAGGCTTGAATAACCAAACACCTCAGTTAATTGAGTAACAAATGAAGGGTGTGTGGGGCCCAGCAAGCAGAACACATAAATAAAATTAGCCATTGAGGGGATCAGTCAAGTGAATTTAATCAGGTATTCAATAAATAAGTTATCAGGCTTTAAGCCTATACAATTCTCTCAGTGCACTTGGATTTCACACAGTCTAAAGTGAAACCCATCTGACCAAGAATAGTTACCACCAAGTCAGCGGCCTGAATTCAGTGGAGAGAAATGAGCACTTCTGCAACATGGTTGATTTAATATGTAAATTTGATATGAAAAACAATTCAGGTCACATGACTCATCTCCTAGAAGCTTCCACTTCTTTCCTTTTGCTACCAGGGGAGCTTAGTGGGACCAGTGCAGATTCAGATTGGATTCAGCAGATCTGTAGAGAAAAAATAAAAAGAAAAAAGTTGGGTGCTAAATTCCCTAAGCCTCTATTCATATATGCTTCACAGGCCATACAGCATTTTAAGCTTTTCTAGCTCTAGTGTTTGAACAACCATTTGCAGTTGGAGAACTTGTAGACATTTCTGGTTTTGTTTTGGCTGAAAGATACACAGATCATGGTTCTGAGGCCACTCTGCTCTGCTAAACCAAAGGGCAGATGAAGAACAATTGAAAAATGCATATTGAAAATACACTGCTGCTGTAAACTAAAATGCTGAGGTCTCTAAGCACAAGATTTATTTAGAACTTTTTTACTTTTTTTTTTACTAAGCACTTTTTAAAGTGCTACAGATGCCATATCACCTTGTCTTGTGATCAGAGCTTATTTCTGGATCTGCCATCTGGCCGATTAACTGTGTTGGTCCCTGATCTGAATGTGCTTTGGGCAAGTATTTCTGTGTTTGCTCACTAAATGCTCATTGATTGGAAGAAGGAAAAGAAATTACATAAGAACATCTCAAGCAAACACAGGAAGGAAGTCAATGTCAATAAAGTGTGGTGTGTTTCACTACTTTTTGGTATGGAAACTGCTCTGGAAATAGTAAGAAAAGCAATTCAGATAGTACAAAACAATTCAGAATAGAAAACATTTTATTTTCAAAAGTTCTTCAATCCATTAAATCTTTCTAGGTAGACCTGAAGCAATCATAACAATGAAATATTTATATTTTGGAATCCAAATTTCTTTTTGTTATCATTTTAGCCTTCTCTGTTAATTCATCAGTCTGACAAAATATTACATTGATGCAACTTTATCCCTTTCAACAGCCCTTGGCTCTATGATTAAGTAGAACACAGATGTGTATTTCATTTCTTTCCTAACAAATGTGGTGAACTTTTTAATACATGGATGTGACTCAAGCCCTGTGTGCAGTCCAAACCTAAGAGTTCATTAAAAGGTCCTTCACTTTCACACAGTCCTGTTGCAATTGTTTTGCCCTCACATGACTGCAGGCCTTGTAGGAACCCATCAGTGCTGCTACCATAGAAGGCTTCAAACTGGGGCAGATCTACTCTTGTTTTTTTAGGAATATGAAAGAGGTCAGTGCCCTTTGGGTTATTAGTCCAGTCCTTTGCTATTGCAAACAGTCACACTGTATGTCTTTGCTAAAATGCTTTTCACAGTACTCAGATCAAGATTAAGCATGAGTTCTTTGTACTGCCTGTCATATAACAATTCTCTGAGGTCATTGTGGTAGAGAAATGACCAATGGAGTTGACCATTAGCACTTTGAAGAAAAACATTAATTAATGGCTATTACATTTGAGTTCTTCGTAGCTCATCAGAAAATGAGTCTTGGAGAAGAATGCCTGATAGTAACAGGATTCTTTATAAAGAAGTCACCTTGGAGAAAAGAAGTCACCTTGGAGAAAAGAAGCAAGGATGAAAATAACCCAGGGTTTCATTTCACAGTATGCCTTGATCCTGACTGAAGGGTCAGCTGTTCCAGAGGAATAAGAAACATGAGGACCATACAGTGCCCAACAAGACAGGTTTGAAGACTCAGTTGCATTTACTGTCTCTGCTCTGCTAGTGCATGCCATAATCACACAATGAGTGTTCCCAAGTAGAAGGAGGTCTAGGAAACTTAGGCGGCTTTCTTATCTCTCTGATAAGCTCTGGCACTCTCCCCATTATAGATGATTTCCTTGCAGACTTTTGAACATATTAAACAAAAGAGAAATGCAGCTGGTCTAGCTTCAGCAAATGCACTGTCACAGGATCTTCCTCTCACTCACTGGGATATCCTGTTGGCAGTAGCTGTCAGTCAGATGTTACTAAATTCAGATCACAGTCCAGTGAAAAACAATTACAAATGTTTAATACATGACACTTTACTCAGTCTCTTCAAGCATTACAGCTGTGCACACATTCAAACGGAGACTGATGGTGTTTTTAGAGAAAGCGAATGTCCTGGCAGAAAGATGAAGCACCAACTGTTTACACTTCTGAAGTCAACTATACATTACAGTCCATTCAGCCTTTAGGGCTGCCTAGTGGAATCATTCTTTTAACAAAGTCATATTTTCCACTCATAAAGAAAGATAAAATAAAAGGCCTTCAATACAAGCAGAGCTTCCCTATAAACCATGACAATTTTTGCACACTGCAACACAGAATTAGACCCAGAGCTGAACAAACTGTTCTGAGAAGACAGCATATTCACCAGATTTATGACATATTTGCGCTCAGTGCTACAAGTCTCAGTGAAAACACAGGAAATATTTTTTTCAGGGGATAAGGATGAAGCTGAGAAAGAAAGTTATACCCCTGAATTTTTGCCCCAAAAGTTTCAGAATCTACCATCTAACTGTAGACTCTTTTTCTGATAGAAATAACAATTATTCTTTACATCAAAGACTAACTACCTACACTGTAGGCATACAGCTTGCTTAGTACATAGAATTAAAGAGAGGAGCTATAGGACTGATTGTTTCAATCACCTACATGTTTTTTTTCTGTTGATGTTACTTTTTGGGAATGTTTCTGTACTAAACAAGAAAGCATGCCTAAGTTTCTGGATGTGTTTTTCTTTAAAAATAAGGTTGAAGCTCTTAAAAAGATTTATTTGGAGATAAGACCCTCTCTAGGGAATGGCAGAACAATCAAAACCTTTTCATTCTCTCTTCCACTAAAACACCACATTTGAGCTCGTTGCGTTATCTTCAGGTTTTAAAAAACCCAAGTTCCTTCCTGACTAAGGTGGAAACATGTAAAATACTGGGGTCAGGATTTATTGGCTATTTACAGACTACTTTTCATTCCATTTTCTCATGGCAAATCCAAGCTAAGTGATTGTGTTGGCATGCACATGCATGGCCTTGTTTGCGAAGGGTATGGCCACATGTTCCCATGCAGCTGCATCGGTTGGTTGGTTTGTTGACACACCCTGGCTGTACATTTCCCCTTGTTGTACTACAGTTGACTGATGAAAAATATCCCAATACACCCCTGCACCCTCTCAGTTCACTCTTGCCCTGACCCAGGTGGAAAATATTTTGGAAACTTTTCAGAAAATTAAGCATTCTCTAGTTATTTCCAGACAATGTTCTGAATGTTTATATTTATCACTTCCAACCAAAAAGCTAAAACCTCTGACAGAAAATGAGATAAAAAATTTGGAAGACCATATTTTTATGATGTCCTATCATGTTTGAAATAAATTGATGTTTTCCTGGAAACTGCTGATCTTGTGGATCATTTCCCCCTGGAAATCTCTTCTTTCAGAAAGCTTTTCATTAGCCCCAAAAGCAGGAAATTCAATGTTCCTTTCATATACTGGAATATTTCCTTTCTATCTACATTCACATCTGCCTCTCTCTGCCTCAGTATCTAGCCCTGCCCATCCGATAGACATCCCAAACAAGTGCCTTAGCCATTAGATAGGAAGTCAAGAAGCCAAAGGTTTGGGTTTATCACTGACTTGCTATATAACTGCGGCTGTCACACATCTCCCTTCACCCATTGCAGGAGATGTTTATTTACACCTTGAGCTCTTCAGCACAGGACCTTTGCTTTGTTGCCCAGTGGGTTCATAACATCATAGATTATCCTGAGCTGGAAGGAGCCCACAAGGATCATCAAGTCCAGCACCTGGCTCTTCACAGGATGACCCCAAGGATCTCATTATGTTCTGAAAGAATTGTCCAAATGCTTAATGAATTTTGTCAGGCTTGGTACTGTGACCATTTTCCTGGGGATCCTGCTCTAGTGCCCAACCACCCTCTGGGCTTCTGACCTACAGATGGGTACTGAGGTCTTGCTTTTGCCTCTTGCCACCACTGTCCCCCAAAAAACTATGTATATTTCAATTGATCTCTTCCCAGTGTTCTGCTTCTAATAGAAGGCTCTAGGATCATTCTGATTTAAACTTCTCATGATATTATTTAGATTATAAATTTTTTTCTTCATTTTTCCCCATCTTGACCAATAAGCACATCAGCCTGGCAAGTGTGTGTGGGTGTTTTTGGAGTACAGGCTTCTCACGCTGGTGCCCCATCGGTGCACAAAGCAGCTCCCACAAACAACAAGGGGTGGAAAAGTACAACGGGAGGGAGTGCTCTCAGCTCTAGTGGGATAACAAGGGTTTCCTCATTCCCTCAGAATTCATAGCTTTTTGTCCCTTTTGTGGTGTCCCTGCCAACTGGCGATTTTCTCAGTCATTTTTTCAGCTTTTCTTCATTCAGTTTTCTTCATTTAGTTTCAGTAGGTAAAGGTTTGACAACTTTTCTTCCACTGTTGTGCATAAGTGCAGCAGCAATAGGCGCTTTCAGGTGCTCTGCAGCACTGTCTCTAGCACCCATTAACAAAATGGGCCTGATGTGTGTGCTGCCAACTTCCAGGCAGCCTCTCCACAAAGCAGGGGATTCTGTTATCCCTGAGAAACCACATGCCATTTCAGCGTGGACGCTTCTCAGAGCCCATCTGACAACCTCTCTCGACCTTTGCCATATGCTAACCCTGCAGCAAATGCACTGACTGGTGATGGGAAAGAACAAGCAAGGCTGTGAGCAGTGGAACTAATGCATCCCAGCTCCCTGCTGGCTTGTGTTGCCTGGTTGTTCCCTCTGACACCTAGCAAAATCTGAACTCAGGTCTTAGCATTTTGCCCATTGCTTGGGCAGTCACAACATTGCATTTCTGAGCATAAAGCCTGAATTAAGAGAACAGCCTGCTTCTCAGTTGGGTGCACAGGTAAGCTACATCTATACTAATAAAATAAACAATACTCAGGAATGTTCCCAAGCACTGGAACTTCACCAACTATGCTGTTAAATTGTGAGAATATTGGCTGGCGCAGTTTTGACCAGACAAAACCAGCAGTCTTTTAAACAATTCCCAGGAACTGCTTGGGAGTTAGAAGAGGGCAAGGTCCACCAAAATAGGCACTTGGACATGGTCATCCTCTTTGGGAGGGTAAGAGAGTTTAATAGTATGCAAATTGTGTGTTCTGTGCCAATTGGCTTCAGGAGCAGAAAACAGTATGAGGCATGATTAATTCACCCTGTAGATGTAGCCGCGGTGTATTTTTGCTCCACCCAGGTACTGATTTTCCTAACACTTGTGGGAATATAATGTCTTTTAAATTACCCTGCTTTTGTTACATTGGATTCATCTGACTGGTAGAGAGATGTGCACCTGCATCCATAAGCACAGCTCCACCAACACATGGACACACCCAGACACACTTAAATATCTGCTTGCATATGCTTCTCTGCATGTGTACACTTAAACATATATTTGCAGAATGGATTTACAGAATTGTGCATATCATTTTCTTTTACTTAAAGACTCACAAATCCTACCACAGCTCCTTACAGATATGTGGCTGAGAAACCATTTCCCAGTTCACAGTGGCTGTGATTGACAGCATTTCAGGGGAAGATATATCCTTTTCTACAGTAGATTTATTTCCTAGGATCTGCAGGACTTTTCCATTTAACAAATTTAAAGTCAACCCAGGCATTTCTGAGATGTCCTTTGACTGGCTGTAGGATGTTAGAGTCTTGTTAGAGCTGGAGAAGCCATTGATGTGAAAGGTTTTGGGCTAATGAGTCATGTCAGGGACCCTGGTGGATCTGAGTACCTGACCTGAGTAGTGCAGAGCCCTGCATGTCACTGTGCAGAGAGCTCTACACTGACAAGTGGTTCACCAGCAGCCAGAAGGAGCCCAGAGCAATACCATATGTCTCTTTTCAACTGTGCATTTTCATACCAGGCTGCAAAAAATAACAGGGCAAGATACCATACCCACAGTAAAAGCAGAAACTTCATGTCCCGGTGAGCTTCCAATGGGATAAATTGGAAAAATGTCAAACCCTTTGAAGCTCATTGGGCTCATTTACCATGACCAGACCTTTCTCTTTTCGAGATGTATCAGGGGTTACCTCGGAAATCCTGTGTCACACTGATTCAGTTTGGAGGTCACAAGATCATGTTTTGTTATGGTCTGTTCAGTTCTGTCAGGCTCTCTGAAGTCCTCGAACCTACCAAACACTCCTTGGTTAACTTGTGTGCATATCACCACTTTGAAAACTCCAGGGTTGTCTGTGGTTCTGGGGGATCCTCAGAGCCTACATCAGTGTTCAGCTTGACCCAAAATGGAAGGAAGGATTTGTGGGATTTGGATTGCTCAAGCTCCACAGGCCACAGAGAAGATTTTGTCCCCAGGTATTTATTGTTGGATGAGAAGTAATAACCTGCACTGTGAGTAGAATACAATCAATTCCCTTAGTTACTATTTTTGTAAGCAAATCAAGTTTTTTAAGGTGAGTTAATGGTGACCTTTCCTCTACAGCACTCAGCCCTGAAGACACCAAGTTGGAACAGATGGGTAATGCACTGGTATTTCACAATATGTTCAGAGAAAAAGCTGCACCCAGAAATTAAAATAAGGCTTTAGGTGCCAAATAGCAGAGAAGTTGTTGCTGTTTGTTGTTGTTGTTTGTTTTTTGTTTATTTGGGGTTTTTTTTAAAGCATATGTTCTCGTAAGCAAGCAGAAAAATTGCAGCAGCAGCCTGAAGGGGAGAAACGCCGTCTGTCAGGCAATTCCTCCGACATACAAAGGCCAGTGATTTACCACGTGAGCAGCACAGAGTGAACTTCCAAAGGCCTGCAGCTCCTGAGAGGTTTTGCATATGTCTTGCAGTGCCAAACAGCAGCTCCAGACTCTGGGCAAAACATCTGCACCCTGCCCACACAAAAGGAATGCTGGAGGTAACCTGGAAACAAGCAAATTAAGAAGATTGCTTTCATTCACTTCATTACCAGGAGGTCTAAAAGTCACCATTCTCCATTGTTTTCCCTTTAAAAATCTCATGTTTGGGAGATCTTCTTTTCTTTCTTTTGATTCATCTATGTTATAAAGTATTTTTAAAACAATGAATGAAGATTTTTTGAGCCTTAGTTGCTAAACTGGGCATGAGATTGTTTCACAGAATTCCTTTTTCCTAGTCCTTGGTCAGATATCTGAATTAATCATGAATATTTTGATGTGAATTTAAAAGCACTGGAACAAGTCTTTATTGTTTGTTCTTCTGTTTTTGAATTTTTCATGAAATGCTGTGTAGACAAGCATATAATCTTAGCTATCGAGACAAGATATGTAATGCAAAATGAAGCAGATGTGTTCAGAGAGGGGAACAACATTTTCTCTTGTTTTCATATATAGTTTTTGAAGAAATCAGAATATACTTTAAAGCTACTTATGCTACTTCAAAGGTCACTATTTTTAAAAGTTGATCAGAAAATAACAGGAAAAGGAACTGGTTGAGACAAAAATGAGAAACTGGATTTCAAGCACCTTCATGAACCTCAGGTAATCTACATTAATACAACAGTTTGTGCAAAAGGGAAAAATGACAGATATGTCTTTTGAGCATATCTGCTAAAAAGTGCATGAAGGAACAGTAGCAGTTACAATTTGTCAGAGTTTCTAAAGGTCTCAGAAGAAACTTTGCAGGAGACTTTTTAAAGAATTGAAATAGTCATGCATGAGATGTCAGGCTCTTTCATGAATTTGGAACTGTCAAAAAACCTGGAAACAAAGAATAATGATTTCTTCTTTTTTTCAGTATAGCATAAAGTGAGGCACTAGAAAGCCTAAGGGGCTGTTGCAGTCATGATAGTTGTTAGGTGTACTGAAAATTTGAAAGAAGCAGCATGTAGAGATCAAAGAAGTAGCAAATCTGGAAGGTAATACAAGTATATTTACAGAACTTGTGTTATGAGCCAGCACCAAAATAGGTGATCTAGGAAAGACAAGTGAATGGTCATTTATGATTGCCAAAGGGTTTCTGTGCTTTGATAAAGGCAAATTTAATCCATTCTAGAAGAAATAATTTGAACTGTTTGCTGTGAGACTTTTACCCATTCAGGAATGAGACTTTTATGGCATTAGGCTCTGGAAATTTTTGTAAAAGTGATTAAAGAATCTCTACCTCTACAGATATTTAAGATCAAATATGAGAAACATCTCCTGAAGATTACCGGATCCAAATTCAAAGGGGAGAGAGAAAACAATCTCCTACCTCTCTTCCTAATAAAATATTATTAGGAAGGTCAATGTAAATATTTGCTGTATAAATAGCATCATTCCGAAGAGTAATTCAGTACATTAAGAATTTTACATATATTTGAATACTCTCACATACATACATACATGTGTATATATATATATACATATATATACATATATGTATAGAATATACATATGTATATAATATATAAAACACTTACCTGGAAAGAGGCATAGGCACACACAACTCAGCACATTATTGCATCATTGTAATTAAGCCCTTGTACTTCACATACAAAAGAACTTTATCCATAACTACCATTTCTTGGAAACATAGCTAGCAACTCTCACAACCTGCCCAAAATGTGACAAAACTTAACCCAAGTTCATTTCTGACCAAAGCATGTTTTGCAGTGTTTGTCCTCACACGCTGCAAGCTTTCTGATTACATCAGCCTCAGCATAGTTGTATTCTACTGAAATGCCTCTGCAGAGCACAGGACAAAGAAAAAACTGGTTCATTTTACCCTCCTTTACCATTGTGGGTTTTCAGATGAGGAAATTCCCAAATAGTACTGACCTGAAAGGGAGTAATGGTGTTACTTGTAACATTATAAACAACACAAAATTGATGACGTTGTATTTCGGGGTCCTACCAGGATCTTTTTTCATGCTACAGATAGCAGTATAACCATCTATCTATAACCATAATTTTGCATGTTAAGTATGTTATTAATGTGCACAGATTTGTAGGGATTTCTGTTCTAAGTACATTAGAAGTGCCAGTATGCAATGAGAGACACAATTCTTGCACTACTTCAGAAAGCAAGACAAGCAATGCACATTAATAGTTTAATCATATTCTAAGGTTATCCATATTTCCAGATTTTATTAAGAAATGAGCCTGCTCATCAGCCAAAGGGACGTAGGGCAGCAGTTGTATTAACTCTGATGCAGGTCTGTCTACATTAACTATGCTGCAGCGGTGTGTACCAGCTGAGCAGCTGGCTTTTACAGGTCTGTTTTCTTATCTTGACCTCAAGCTGTTAGGAAAAAGACCAGCTCTAGATATCTTTGTTCCCAGAGTGGTATTTTTCTATATTCAATTTGCTTTCTCCATCAGTTACATGATTTTTTTTGTTGTTGTTTTTTAGAAGGAGAAAGCTTCAGGATTTTGTAAAAACCTCCTTAGTTGTTGAGTGCATGAAACCTCATTCCTAAAACAGCACTGAATTTACAGAAACATAAATGAACTCCATCAACCAGTGGGAGAAAAAAAAACTAGGAAAACATAAAAGACATTGAGTAAGGCTTCTGTAACTTTCTTTAAATGCATGAAATGCTTCAGATTATTTTGAATGTTGGTAGAAAGACATCAGATATGTTTATGGTTTAGCATTTTGATAGAACCCTCTGCTGTGATGTCTGGTGTATAGTGGATTACTATTGCAGTTCTGCTGGCAGTAGACTGGAGTGGAAGCATCAGACAACACTCAGGTACAGCCCTCTGGCTCACAGCCACTTGAAACATGCAAAATTAGGAGAAAAAGCAAGGCTGCTCCTTAACTAGGTGAGGAGTCCATTCCCCAGTCTCTTCACGAGGATAAATAATGAAGTGTTCACTGGTTTTGAGTTGTGAAACAAAGACTGAAGCTGTACTGAAGAAAAGTCCCATGATT
Source organism: Cinclus cinclus (assembly GCF_963662255.1). Lineage (NCBI taxonomy): Eukaryota > Metazoa > Chordata > Aves > Passeriformes > Cinclidae > Cinclus > Cinclus cinclus. The sequence goes on along the minus strand of NC_085046.1, from coordinate 141,705,467 downwards.
ATTGCTTTGCTATACTGGCATCATGCCCTTGTTTTTATTTTCTTCCCAGTGTTTTCATTTCTTATCTTCTTGTAGATATTAGCAGTTCAAGAACACTGGAGCATGCTCAGAGCAGGTTTCAGAGGCAAAGATGAACGAGTGCAGAAAAATCTCCCACGGAATTCATGGGGTTAGAAAGGGTGAGGACTGTGGCATGGATTTATGGTTTTCAAAAGCACAGGATAAACTGATTTTCATGGTGTATAGCCCTACCTTTAAATTCTTTGTCAAAGGGTGTTTTCTGGTCACTAGCACTTAATTGTTGTTACTATTGAATCATTAGAATGGCTTCTGTAATCACTTGTCCAAAACTGCCAACTCCAAAACAAATCTTTGACATAATTGGCGCGTTAGCACAGGTCAGAGATCATTTCCAGCAGACTGTTTGCATGTAGCCACCATATATTGGCAAGGAAAGGGATTTCATAGTACGGACACAGAGTCTGCTTCCAGGAGATCTTGGTCCTCAAGAGTGGTCCAAAATGTAGCTGTTGAGAGCACAAACTTAATGTCCAACCTACATATCTTTGCTCCACTGATTATTTAACACAGAACTGAATTAACTTTGAGTGAGGTTACCTACCTACCGTGCCTACCCAAACATACCAAAACTCTTCAGAAACTCACTTAGTATCCTATGCAATCTTGATCAGAACCAGGCTTTCATAACCTCCATCAGTTTCTTTCAGAATTTCCTCCTGAAGCAGAGAGAACAGGCTGATAGAGAGATAGAGGAGGGCTTCTGATTAGACAAAGCATCAGAGGGCTGCTTGCTCTTGATTTTCATTGGGAACCTTGGGTCCTGACTCTGAAGCAGCCCACCTCTTCAGCTTCATGCTCATAATTTCAATTTTTTCCCTTCTAGCTGGTTTGAAATGAGAAGTCCTTGATAGCAATTCAGTGACTGGGTTGGTATATATATATTTTTTTTCTTAAATTTAGTAGGAGTTCAGCATAGAATATACAATTTGGGAACATTTTTTTTTTTCTCCAGAAGTTTTGTTTTCAAGGCAAAACCCCACAGCTGTAAGAGTCCTGTCTTTTTGGTGGTGGTGGGGTTTTCTGCATGATCTAAAATGGGAGGACAGCCAGCCCTTAAATCAGAAAATCCCCAGTATTCAATATAATGTCATTTTGCATTCACTTGGAATTTACTACTCTCCAATGACTTACTCCTGAAAGAGGCAACAGAAGAAATAACAAGTGATCTACTCAATGCTGGTTTATACCTAAAATCTATAGATCCTCCTTAAAGAGAGTAATCTATTTTGTGTCAATTTCTGAAGGAAAAAAATAAACCTAACGCTTTCTTTATGATCTCCTTCCATTAGGAAAGGAAATAATTGTTTCTCATTGCATCAGATTCCTGTTTTATTTACGGCAGTCTTGACATTTGAAGGTGCCAAATAATCTTCTGAAGCAACCTTGAAGAAAATTTGATTAAACATATTTTTTTAGTTGGATATGAAAGGAATTGCACAGCAATGAGGGCATATTTTTTAGATTATGCATAAAGAGGTCATTTTATTCACTTGAGCAGTATCTTCACAGACCAGCACACTATGGCTTTGGCTCTTACACAGTCTAAGGACAAAATCACAAAGCAAGTGCCTACAGTGTGTTTTTTGAGCATCAAAGCTGACGTTGCTGAAAAGTGTTCTAAAAGTACATGTCTAGTTCCAAATCACATCTGTTTACTCACTGTGCTGCAGCCCTGAACTGTGACAGGACAGCCTGGAAAATAATTTGTGCAGCTCCAAATGCTTCTGATTTACTGTGGTCTGCCAGAAAACTGACAGGACAAGTAAATGATAAAGAATGGTAACTTAGCACAGGTATCACTGCTGTCTTTGAAGAGATGTCTGCCAGACTATTTTCAATGAAAAACAACACCCCAATATATAAACGTTTCACTTTTTATAGGGTGAAGGACTCTGCACAGCAAACCTTGGAGAGCGAAGTTTCATGACATGCAGACAAGGTGAAGAAGTTACAGAAAGATGAGTCCAGGTGTGGTGCAGACAGACATGCAGCCAAAGTTCATCCCAAGCTGGAAAAGGAGCTACAAGTTCTAACCCTCCATTTCTACCTCTAGGCATTCATCTTTCAGTAGGGTAACTCAAGGAGAGCTTTGTTATTCACCACATCTCTGATGAGATCAGAGGAACCATCCAATTCCTCTGGGAAAATAAAAGTGAGGAATCCTAGAAAGACCCTTTCAAAGAAGTGCAACATAATCCCTTCACCCTTTGTTTTCCAAGCTTTTTTAAAATTTTTGGGGTTTTTTTTAAACATTGCTTTGTAAATGGCATAAAGCATTAAAGACTAGTAGACTTGGAATCAACATAATTTATAGGAGTTTTCAGGTCCATTATGGAGTTTGAGATATGGATGTGATCAAGGGAGTTTAAACTTCCAGCCTTGTTAGTTAGGAAGATGTACATTTGTGTCAGTTTCATTTTTTATTTAAGGAGAAATTTGATTATCCCAAGGATCCTATTGCCTGGGCTCCTTATTTTCCATGAATTCTTTCTCTTGAATGCTTTCTTTTTCAAATTTGTTTCAAAATTCATGTTCCACATCACAAAAGAAAGACTAAATCTGTAAAAAAATGTCTATGAGAGATGTATTTTTTCTTGACACTAACATCAACCTAGGATGGAGCCATATTTCCACCTCTGCTGACTGGACCACATTCAGGGTTTTGACTTTGTTCCTGCATCCCAACTGGCAGATTTATTAATGAAAGCAGGAATGCTTTTTTATTTCCTGCTTCAAAAGGTCCCGTGCTAAGGCATAAAGGGTCCAAACAAGCAACAGAGTATTTCCTAAATGCAGTGAAAATGCTGTTTCAGACTCATAGCAGCATCAATACAGACTCTTGGTCATTCTTTTACTGCTTCTTAGTTATAATTTACATTGTCTGCTCTTATTATGCTCATGGCATACAGTGGTTTGCCAGACTGTCGTTTCACTGGCCCCATCAGGCTGCTGTATTTGTGAGTAAGCAAATACCTAGTGAGATGTGCTAATGGAAAATGAATTTAAAGACTGTGTTCACCCTCCCGGCATCAGGAAGGTAAATAAGGGCAGGAAGATGCACCAGGCATAAAGACTTCTTATAATTTCTTTTCTCAAATAGCCATAGAATCACAGTTTTCAAATAAAAATCACATTAGTATTGAACTCGTCACATACCTATGCATTTTTGATGATCTGTTAATTCATATCATACAGCTTGACCTCTTCCTTTTTAACTAAATTTTTCATTTCACATTCTTTAATGATTTTTTAGCCCACCAGTTAATGAATCAGCCACAGATTATGATGTCAGTGACATTCTTGTGTCCAGAAAGCTTCAGAGGTCATGTAAAAAATGCACTCAAGTCGTAGAAAGAATTAATTGATTTTAAGTAACATCACACCATTTGGCAGGAGAGGCTTGAATAAGTGATCTTTCCAATGAACACGTGTGAAGCTCAGGCAAGTAAATGAGAGGCAATTTTATGAATCCTAACTGTATGAGGCCCAAACTCCAAAGGATCTTTCAATTCCTGAACCATACTACAGTTCAGTGGTTTCTGTTCTGCCACGTTATATCCATTTTTTAGTTCTGTTAGAGATCCTCTGGCTTCCAGGTATCGGTGTTTAGGCAAGCTCCTTCAGATTTAAGAAGTGTATTTTCTGAATTCTAACTTGCATTTGAATTTGTAATATCTTCAGCTGCTGGATTCATCCTTGAATTCTAGCAAGCAAGACCATGAGGAAGGCAGGAGATTTAAAAAGTTTTTTCCGTTCATATTTGGGTTTCTGTGAACTAAAAAGACTATAGTTCCATGATCTCTGTATGGTTCTTCATATGCTCTGTCCTTGTCTTGTCATATTTAAGTGTTTCAGAATCACTTCTCACGTAAGATGATCTAACTTTGTCTTCTGTAAACATCTGCTTCTCTCCTTTTTGAAAAGGGCTGATTGAAGCATAGAGAATGAGCTTAGCCCAGATGCTCTTTTTTTCTGATGGCTAAAATGAAGTGAAATCCATCCCTCTTGTCTAAATTCATCCTTATTCTCTAAATCCAAGTTTCTGTACCTTTCCTCCTTTTTACATAGTCCACCTCCCATGCCATTAAAAGGCAATTTAATTAATGATGCTCACTGTTAGTGCTTAGTCTAGTGTTGCAGTGGGAGGAATTTTGTGCAAGAGTTGAAGGAGAAATAGGTTTATGTAAGGGTTTTATATACTGTTGATTTAATTTAGCAACTGGAGGGTCTGTGCTTAGTGGAGATGTTGCATAACTGAACTTGTCCCTAAGACTGTAGAAGTTATGGATGTGCCTCTGCATCCAAGCTGTGGAGATGACCTTCCCCTGCAAAGTAACTTGGTAAGAGTCAGGACTTGGCACATTTGCTTGTTCAGACCTCAGTTAAATCATTATCCAGTCTGTAATTGACTGAGGACAATGATGGGAAGCAATGAAATAAATAAATCCATCATCCAAGAATTTAATGTTTGGGAATCTTCTACTAGGGAGGAGGTTTTGACACCCTGTCTGTCAGACACTTGGTGGCATTGCATGTTAAATATTCTGTGATGCCTTCTCATCTCAGCTCCTGCCCTTGGTAGTGACTGGGGCTGGGAGGTACATGGGATGGATTTGTTGGAAAGAAGTTGCCAGGATCTGTTGTTCCACAACAATATTTTGCCAGCTTCCTAAAAAGTAGTGCTAGGGAGAGGCACAACAGAAAACACCAAGAAGTTTCTGTTTCAGACTTAGTATAGCTCTGGAGCCATGAGCAGCTCTGAATTTTCTAGATTGTCTCCCTTACTGATTATTTCTACTTGGCAAAATGACAAGTGTGCCTGTTCCTGATTAGGTGAGGAAAGTATGCCTGTAATCGTCAGGGATCTGTCACAAATGTCCACAGAAATCACCCTGGGCACATTCTCAGCAAGTGTTAACACTCCAGCTCCAAGTCAACTTTTTAAATGTATTCCAGCTACTAAGATGAAGCACTTGGTTACTGACTAGAAATAAAGATGCAAAGGCAGAAGAGAATGTGGAAACAGAGTATTACAAATTCTAAAAGCAATGGACAGGATCCTTCCCATTATTTGCTAGCTTCTAGGCAGTATGGATAGTGGCTAGGGTTTGATCTAATGCACATTAATATTGGTAGCTATCTTTCTAGTGCCTTGAATTACATTGTTACTGAGCAGAATATAAGATTGAAAATTCTTTGTCAGCTAATGTGCACCCTTAGAGTGCCATTCTCCAAAACATTTGTCTTGAGAGTAAAGCCTGCACACAGAAATTGCTCCCTTGGGCCATAAACAGGGCATAAACAGACAACAGATTGGCAGCAGATGTACAGACCTGTGTGAAGCCAGTATCAGTGTGATGTTTCGTTGGATCTTGTTCTGATGATTGCATTAGTTGGCATTTTAGGATGATGGAATGTACATTTCTCAGTGGCAGAGCTGTTTTCGTCAGAGCAGTTGTCCCATCTGTGTCTCTGCCAGCCCAGCCAGCAATGCAAACAGAGCAAGATAGGTTTGCTGAATGAACGTGTTTCTCATCAGCTTCACAAATTCCAAGAGGATGCAGTAAATATGCTTTAATTGCATATTGTGTTTCAATTATTGCAGCAAACCCATTTAGAGCATATACAGTATTGCTGTGCTGAAAGCCTTCAGCCTATGTTTGCCCAATGTCAGTGGCACCCAACTGTATTTCATTAACTTCTAATACTCAGCATATTTGCTCACTGTTTTGACTGTGCTGTTTGTTCCTGCCTTGTTCACTTGCTGTAATCTCTGTGATCGCAATGCAACGACACCCAAACTTCACAGCTTTGTCCTCTGTTACTGGCAATAGCACAGCAAGGAACATCACTGGGTATCTGCTGAGTAAAAGTAAATTTCTTTGGGATCACTTCACTCAGTGAATGACTCCCACTGCAGTTCAGGGGGATGATGAGCCGGAGCTGTAAATCCAAACCAATACATGGCACAGCTGCACTGTCACCCATAAACAAGCAGGACTTCACATGGAGCTTAGCAAATAGAAGTAGGCAGGAGAAAAAGTCTGGATGGATGGCTTTTCCAAATTCCCCATTTCATCCTGTATGTCACCATTTTTACCAATCCCAGATACTGGACTTCATGACCTGCTGGTCATATTGACCAATTTACTGACCATGAATTGATGAGGCAGAAAAAAAATCAAGACAGTACTACCTTCCCCTCTGCTTTGGAGCACTTCGAGGATAATAAAATCAGCACTTCTGCTCAAATGCTTAATCTTATGCATTGGCTGGTAGCCAAAAAAAAGGGCTTCCTTAAGTGCCTGTTTTAACACCACAGTAATTGCTACGGGCAGTGTGGATGCCCCTTCTGACTGTGTCATCTCCTGCAAGGTGACACTATAGGTGAGCCAAAACCAAGGCCACCTGGGGGTCATGCCTAGAGAGGCAGTGGAGTCAGCTTTGCTTTCAACAATGTGTAACTTCTCACAGCCTTTCTCCAGTTCTGTCTAAAGCATGGCTTTACATCCAAAAAATGTGAGTATGAGTGGCTCAATTATATATAAACCAGATGGCGTATATTTTTACAGTCTAAAATTATACTGCTCCCCAAAAGAGTCTGAGGAATGGAAAGAAATAGATTATGAGGAGTTGTGCTAGTAATTCATTTGTCACTAAAAATAAAATAGAAATTAGAGACCAGGAATGCTATTATGTTTGAAATGAAATAGAGAATTTTTGCCAAAGTTTTCACTGTGGATTTGCTTATTTTCTTGTCATTCCTATGCCTCAATTGAGTTTCCAGAGCATCACTGATGTAATTTCTTATTGAAGATGTGCCAAGTAGCTCTACAGTCATTGGGACAGTGGGGAATTCTGAGTGTTCACCAGCAGCCCAGAGTCTAAACACTCTTGTTTTCTGTGTGTGTGTTCGCCTGATAAATTCAAAGCAGACACAGTCTGTCTGATTTTCCCAAGCAGGCCTCTATAGATGAGAACCAGAAAGCCAAACGAACCCCAAGCAGGGAGCAGACCTTGTCTGGAGAACTTTCATATGCCTCCAGATTAGAGACTTGTTTATCTAGGTTAGGTTTTTTTTTTGGTTGGAACAGCTGTCTGATGTGGAACTTGCCCCTCCTACAGCAGAGATCATGCCATGATATGGAATAAAACCAAACAAAATCAAATAATTAAGGAGAGAAAGAAAATTCCTTGTAAACCAGGGTAAGGAATAAATGAGTGTTAAGTTCAAAGTTATGTAAAATGATTTGCATAAACTACAATTTGATTAAACATGTTTGTTGGTTCCACAGAGTGTTCAGCTCAGCTAACTGATAGGTTTGTGTGATACCAGGGATAGCTTCCAACTTTGCATTTAAGGTATTTATTTACTTAAAGAAGCCAGACCCTTCTGTTCTGTCACAGGTTTTGTTCCACCTTCATTCACAGAATGATCCTGATGGTGAGCCCTTTCAGCCTGATCTTTTTTAGCAGCATTATACTAGATTGAAAATCTAACTAAATTCAGAATTTAGACATCAGGAAATATATTTTTTAAAAATCCAGTCATGAAAACATAAAGGAAATCTGTTCCCAGCCACCCTTCTGAAAACGAGAAGTTGGGGGAAACTAAGAGGTCAAAGATTACCTATCAGATGTCATGAGACACTGAGTGTTGCAGAACACCTTCAGCATGTCTACGCTTGACCTGTTCCTAGAAAGTACGACACCAGACCCTGCACCATGAATGTCCTCACCCAAAGCAGCTTAGCTGGAATGGCATCTCTGAGGGGAGGATGAGAAAAAGGGATCAGGGATGACTACAGTTAACTTGAGTCTCTCAAAAGTACAAGGCAAAAAAGTTGAAGATCAATAGAAAAGATGAGTTCTTCTTTGTGCATGTGGTAGGGCAAAAATGCTTTCATCTGAATGCTTCTAAGAGATTTGAAAAAAATTATTTCAGATCACATAGGTGACAGGACTTTTCTCACTTCCTGAAAAATCAGTATAATTTAATTCTTTGAAGCATCTTGAGGTTTGTGAGGGGTATGTTTTAGGTATTCATAATGATAATAATGCTGTACTTATGTAAATTTTAGCCTTTCAGTCAGTACCCTTTCAAAGAATTTTTTCTTGTCCTGCAAAGTGACATCTTTAGAAAATTTAATGAAAGAAGATAAAATAATTTGGTTTAGAGTTTTGGATTAATCTAGAACTTCTAGAAGAAGAGTTATGGGCCAAATTTGTCAGTCTATGTATGAAGAAAACTCCTATAAATTCAAGAATAATGAGATGAGCAGTGCTGGTTTAAGTTTTCTTTATTATCAGAAAGTTCACTCAGACAGTGTCTATGACTGCTTCTGTTTTGTTTCTGTGAATGTTTGCTGCACTGAGGTTTCACTTAGAGAAATATTAATGAAAATAAGGCATGAGAGATATTTGCTGGTGTGCATGTGAGGATGTGCATGTGGAATGTTAACACTGGCAGCTTTGACATAGGCACTGTGAAGGTGTAGGGTAGATAAGAGGAAATCCAGCTTGGGAACACATGCAACGATGTGGGGCCTCGGTACCTGAGCCAGTAGCTGCTGGAAGTTTTGCCTGCACAGCAGTAGTTGGGAAAACTTTCCAGATCCTGGATAAAGAAAGCATTTTTCAAGACTGTGTTGTGATGAGACACCGATATTTACAAACTTATCGTCACCCTTCCAAAACTTGGTTCCCATGGGAAGGGAATGCTGTAGGCTGGAAGGGGCACACAGCACATCTGTTATCTCCCAATCTGGGAAGCAGAGCCCGTTGTGAGCTCCTGGTACAATCATACACCATTAGCTAATCCAGGCTCTTTATTCTCCTGGCAAGTCTTCCTAGCACTACTACTCCTGAGCGATTTTCAGGGATTCTCTAGAGCAAATAGATTTACTTCAAACTTTTCATTGGAGGCACATGTTCATAAAAACTGAAAGTATTGTTAAAAAAAAAAACCTGAAAGTATTATTAAAAAAAAAAAAAACAACAAAAAACACAGCTACTTTTTTTTCTAACTGTAATACAGAATGAGCCTTGAACCACCTCTGCTGTAAGGAAGATGATGCAAAATCTCTGAGTTTTCCTTCTCAGGATTCCCTGGAGGGTTTGCCCATGTTTTACCCAGAAAGGACTGGTTTTTTTCCCCACAGTCTCCATGGAAAAGCCTGTGCTGTCTAAGCATAAATCTGGCAGATTTCCCAGGAATCATCCAGAGTAAATGCCAAGCAGAACAGCTGATCTTACCTTTACTGTGAGCTCACAAACCCTGAGCCTTGTGCCTGCACATGACTCTGCTCCCAGCTGGAGCAGCCTGGGAGTGTCTGGGTGAGAGCTCTGGGCTGTGCACAGCACAGACAATACTTCCATTGGTCAAAAAGTTTCAGTATCAAGTGATATCAATTAAAATTGTTTTCTTAAAGACTCTAAGTCAACGAAGTTTGTAAGAATTTTTCTTAAACTGTTGGTGGCTGGACTGTGCTCTATATACATATATACATACCCCAAACAAATCATACTGCCTTATTTCTTACGTATTTCGTGGTCATGTTTCTGAAAAAATTGTCTCCTGGGACAACAACCATTTTATTCTGAGTCTCAGCAGCTACAAGATTATTTCAGGGACTCTTATTCACAGAGTAAAACCAACAGCCTCAGTGAATTAACAATGAACAATATGTGTGTACATGTGCAACCAATATATTTGCATAAACCTGCAGATTATGGGTTGTTTCTATTAGACCCCCTTTTCCACATTCAACAGCAGAGCACAATTCTTAATCAAAAATGCAATTTTTTGAAAGCATGAACTAAAAGAAACAGATTGTAAATGAAATTAATCAGACTAATTCACTAAGAACACATTTTGTTGTCTCCTTGAATATTTATTTCTTACTGCTAATTGAACAAATCTTTCTAAAGAATTCACCAGAAAACAGACACATTATCTAAAAGAGATAATTCTCTTGGGCTTTTAATTTCTGTTTTGTAATAACTATATTGTATTACTATTTTTTTTAATGTTGATTCCTTGGAAGCCAAGACCTTGTTCTTTCTGTACTACCTGATACAGCTAATACTGGATATGGCCCTTTCTTGGTCTCATTATTCCACATATGTACCTATCACAGGCATGGAGATTCAGTTCAATTTTTTTTTCTGATCCTAGACTCCAGATTTCCTCTTTTTCAGGGGCTATGAAGTAGCAATCCATCAACTCCCACAGGCTCCTTTCACACAGGGTGCAGCCCCTGCAGTGACTTCCTACAGCAGTTCCTTCTATTCTTGCCACTCTGTCACAGCCCCAGCTTACCTCTGATTTTCCTTCACTGTTCTAATATCTTTTTGGGAGGTCTTGATGTTGTCTGTGTTATAGGTTAGGAGTTCATCTCTAAATTTACTCAGTCTGTTCAACTCTTACACATATCTTTAGACAAACACCCACCTTACTTGTTTTAATTTTCTCCTGCCTTTCACACTTTGTGAAAGAGATGCAACTTAGACTCTCTCATCTGCATTGTTTCCTTCACTGATATAATGGCACAACTTTGAGGTGGGAAGCTCACTCTGTATTGAAAAATTCTGCCTGATGTTGAGGAATATCTGTGTGTGTTTGAGATTAATCTGACTTGGACTTTATCAGTCTTTTCTTGAATGTAGAATAAATAATTCAAAGTGGAGATGAAGAAGGAAAGCAGGACCAGGAATGTAGTCCATCATGGTAGGTGGGATTACAAAGCTTGGTCCTGTTCCTAATATTTTAACCATGTGGTAATTGCCTCACCCAGTCCCCTGTTTCTGATGCTGAATTCTTTCTTTGGTCTCCTGCAGGAACTTCTTCGTGTTTACTTCTTTCTCTCCTTTTCTCTGGCCATTTTGATTGTTGACTTAATATATCTTAATTCAAAAGTTACCCTAAATTTGTCCCATATCCTCCACCTATGTAAGTAAGAGTGAGCCTGCTGCAGTCAGTAGCATTGTTGTCAGCAAAGGGCCTGGATTTTTAGATTTTATTGCCCTTGAAGGATCTAGATGTTTATTCATACAATTACTCACCTTAAACTCAGGACAAACATATCTAAAATCCTGAGGAAATGGAATCTCCTAATCTGTTCACTGGACTTAAAATTCTTGGAGAATATCACAACCTAAAAATTCTGATTATTTATTTGCCATTTCTTCCACCTTGCTTTGGGCTCCTATCAGTTCTGTTGGTGAAGGCCAAACTTTTAGCTGCTGTTTTACAACATGTATGGAATGCCTTTAGCCTCAATTCTTAGCAGTGCCTTCAGCCTTTTTAGGTCCCTAAAAATCTTTTCTTTTTCAACACCCAGTACTATTCTGTGCTTATACTGGTGGAGTTGCCATAGTCATTGCATCATCCCTGCATACTGCAGTTCCTAAAACTATAGGAAGCAGAAAAATTAAAACTGATGAGAAAAAATCCCACACCACAAGGACTTCTGCCAACTGATGCAAAGAGGTGTTGGGTAAAATTAACTGTTTTAGTCAAAATGAAAAACCAATGTTGATATTGTTACACGAGGTCTTTTCCAAAAAAGTCAGATTTTATTTTAGCTTTTATGATTTTTAATACCTAAAATTTCTGAAGGAACTGATAAAGGTTTTCTGCAACATTTCATCAAGTTCATACAAAATGAATAGCTAGATATCATGTATCATGTGTGTCCCACATTTACCCTTCAGTTAACATAGAAGGTTTAGCTTTGGAAGTATTCAATGATTATAACAATACACATTTATTTCAAGGAAACAGGATAATTAAGACATATATCTAATCCTGAAAAAAGGTTCTACTGTCACTCTCACTAATGGTGGAGCTTTGACATATATATTTTAATATATATATTAAGATATGTGCATATGGGTGGCAATTGGCAGGAGAAATGTAGGGAATTACCTTGATTTTAAGCTATTTGTGACTAAGACATTCAGACATTTGCTATTAAAGTTGTTTTAATTTATTCTTTTTACTTCTTGTGTAGCTGTCACTTCTTGTCTGGAAATCTTGGGACTGACTGCAGTACAAATGCATAATAGCAATAGCAATAGCAATAGCAATAGCTATAGCAATAGCAATAGCAATAGCAATAGCAATAGTAATAGTAATAGTAATAGTAATAGTAATAGTAATATTTTTCAGTGCCTGATGAAAATTTTGTGAGTTTACAAATTGTGTGAGACCCTTAATCAAATACCCTAACAAATGAAGCCCATTTTATCGCTTAAAAATGTGCTGCCTTGCTTCTGCAAATATAAACATTGGCATGTTTTTTCTCAAAGCCATTAAGCTGTCACATGTGTTTTCTGCCTTTCTGTGCTGTTTGTCAAGCTTTTTGTGTATCTTTATCTTGGAGAGCAGTGACAATGAGAGCAGAAGAACAGGAAAGAAGCCTGGCAGTTTAACGATGCCTGGGTAACTTATGCCTCACCAAGGGGATCCCAGGGACTTTCATCTGAATCTGTCCTTCCCTTGCCTGCCCCCAAGGCCAGGGCACATTATGAGCATGCTTTGGTTCTGAACACATCCTCAAGGCAAGAATGGGCCAAAAGGTGGCATAAGTGGGGCAAGAAATAGATATACCTATACATATATATATATATATATATATATATATATATATATATATATATATATATATATATATATATATATATATATAATATACTATATGCTTGCCCCTTGTAAAAGGGGATTGGAGGTATTTGTGAATTGAAAGAGGTCACATCTTACCAATTCTCATCCTCCTCACACCTGAAGAATAGTGCTGGGATTGAACTTTTCACTACACACAAGATTTCTTCTGGAGGGAAGGAGCCGGTTTAGTCAAAATGAAGTAATGTGTGTTTAGTGTAGGTGGTGAGGATGCCAAGTCCTACGATTGAACCAGTCAGATAAAGTATATGACAGAAATAGACACACCCAGCCAACCATGTGTTTTCCATCTTTGTTGGTATTGTAGTTTAGCTGTGGAGATACTCCTCCAATACAAAAGATCTGCCTCAAACCTGCCAGTAGTAATCTTTCAGTTAAATCCATTGGTCACTGTGTTTGGACCCGGGCACTGGGGTGTAGCTGGAACTTAACTTCCAGATTAAGAAACACAAATCACAGTCCAGGTGCTAGTGTGATTCACTCAGTCAGTACACAAAGAATCATTAAAAATGGCTTGCAGAATAGTTCAGTCCCTGGACCTGAAGCTACAGACATAAAATGTCTGGATGGATAGATAAAATACTCATTGAAATGCATTAAAATTACACAAAAGTAAGGTGGTCTTTTTTTTTCCTGAGCATACTGTGCCACATAAAATCCCTGTATGTAATAACTATTATAGCTCTAGTAATGTAGTTTATTTTGCCACCTGTGTTAAGATGCTGCAGAGAGGCGCATCACACAACTACATCTGCTTATTCTGTATGTTAAATAAATGGTCTTTCAGCTCCAGGGTGTTTGATGCCTGTAATTATATTTGATAGCAGTGAATAATCTTTTTTTATTATTAATAGGCTTTCAATTGGGAAGGCTCCACAGGCACTGCCCTTGATTTTCCTGATGTTCTAGTTTGTGGACAACTGAATCCTGTATCTTACTGACTATAAGGAAGGGCCCTTGGTGTCTTTTTTTCTGATTTAAGGAGCATGAAGAAAACATTGCTCCTTGAAACACTGTGCTGTTTACAGACACCTTTATCTGCCTTTGTGAGACAACTTGTCTGTTGGTGGTGGGTTTTGGGTTTTGTTTTTTTGTGTGTGGGTTTGTTTTCTTTTTGGCTTTGTTTTGCTTCTTTTTTTTTATTTTTTTATAATGTTCATTAAGATTTCATTCAGAAAAGGAAGGGAGAGATGCTAAGAAAGGTTTGGACTGATATGACCTGGTTGATGTGGCATTGAAGCCAGATATAGCAGCAGTGTTAACTCCCACCTCCAGAAATTTATTCCTGTTGATCGGATAATATTGTCTTTTCCTATTTTAAAGAATTTAATGTACTAGCAAGGTATTAGTACCACAATTAGAAATACATCTATCCAAGATTTTTCAAAATTGCTGATGAGACTGAAATCCTCATGTCTGGGAAACTCAGAGTGAGACACCTCAAACTTTTAAGCCAGTTCGACACCAGCACAGTGCATGTGTCAGTCAATATCATCAATATTACAAAAGTTTTTCTGTGAACCCCTGACAACTTTGAAGCTAATACAGGCACAGTTTTTCATAGGTAAGTAAATCTATATTTCACTGTTAGTCAGTAATCTGGCAAAAGCAAAACACCACTTGAGATGTGAGTTTCTAAACTTCAAAGATGCTCTTGAACCTCTTATTGTAGCCAATGCAAAAATCAAATTTTTACCAGTAACAGTCACATTCCACTTTTGTGCTATCATGCAACTTCTACAGTATATAGTCTCTATATAATAATGCAAATATTTATCAGCACAGAACTTCAGACTTTAATCCAGTTTAAATCACAGAAGAGCACTCAGTTCTTCCATTCTTGGAACATATCATCTCTGTGTCTCATGGGACGCCTGTAAAAGAACAGCTGCATTTATGAAAAAGAGCACAAATAATATCACTGGGACTTGTTGAATTCCATGATCAAAGTTTTCTGCACTCTATCATTAAGGAGACTATAGCTGTGGGTTAGATAAATGGGACAAGAATTACTTTGACCATTTTATGTTCCGTAAAACTAGACATACCGCTATTTCAAAGGTACCTGGAGATTTTCCATGTCTCAGATTTTATTTGCTCTGTTTGAGGTACTTTATGTTGAAAAGTGCCATCAAGTGAGAAGGGCAGCTGAGTGAGAGCTGATAGCACTGAGCATCTGGGACATCAGAGTCAACCTCAGGGGTCTGCATTCCATCAGCCCAGCCTGCAAGGCACAGCTTTGAAATCATACATTGTGTGACTAACCCTAGGTGGGTGCCCAACAGGCAGACCTGCTAGTCTGTGGGATTCCCTACAACCATTGGCTTTTGGACCTAGTACAAAGCATTGCTTTTTCCATATAAATCCCATTACCCCACTGTGCACAGATGCATGGAGCTGTCTTAGCAGCTGCAGTTTCTGCACATATGAACTGTTCAGGTGGTGTAACCATAGCTATTTTTTTCCCAAATGTCATGGCTACTCCCTTCCAGGAACTGTAGAACAACTCTTAAATCTTTGCCATAATGAAGTGATAAACACCATCGTCAAATCTCATGAATATTCACATCAGAATAATTCAACTGAAATCCCAAGGGACCAGGGAGCCAATTGAAAGCTCATATATATAGCTGTCTGGTTAAATGATGGGTCTGAACAATAATTCACCATCCAAACGACTCAACATGACATGTAAATAATTGCTCTTGATTGCAACATGCACCAAAGCTTTAGTTATTGATTCTTTAGCTTGCCTGTCATTGCTGGCTAAATATTATAGGAAACTGTCAAAACAGATTTCATAGAGTATGTCAGTGCATATGTAGGTGTAAAAGAGTTCAGTTTTTGGCTTCCTTCAATAAGACAAACTAAAATTGGATTTTTGCAAAATAAGTGCAATTTGGGTTGCTTCTGAATGCCTGAAAGGACTAAAAACCAATTTGTTACAACTTTAATTAGAGTTGCATGATTGTTCTCATATATCAATACTGACTGTTTTTGTTTAATTAGTCAATATGTCCTAGTCTGCCAAAGATACTGGATTAGGGTATGATCTGGTCATTAATGAAGTTGAGATTGACATCATCAAAGAACACTTCTATTCAATTTTTAATTAAAGAATAGAAAGACCCTCCCCCCTTGTAGCAACTGCATTTATTTTTGTTTTCCAATACATGGTACAAGAGGAATACATAATTTGTGAGCATGCAAATAACATTCTGGGAAGCATCTACATTTAAAGGCACAGCACATACACATTTCCCTGTACAATATTAATGCAAATTAATTCAGTGAAAAATTCAGTGCACATTGCAACACGTATCTTACCTTCAGGCAGAATTATACTGCTGCCATATCTTTTCTTTTTTTTCCATTTCTTCTAACAACCTGGATTTTTTTCATTTTCTATCTCTGTTATAGGAAGACAGATTTCATTCAAAAAGAAAGAGCTAGCAAGTCAGGCTCTTTTGTTGCCTCCTCTTTAGGGATTTTTTAGCAAAGCTCTCAGAAAGGGCACCAAAAACATGTGGGATGATTTTTCCCCTGGAATTTTTCTACAGCACTACTACTTCTCTCCAGTACTATAGACATTGCCTCGCTACCCTCTGAAGAAAGCCTAGATGACTCAGAATAGCCACATTAACTTCCAGAAAACAATAGAGAAGTGCTGAGGATGTCACTACTTAAACACCTCCGTTTCATGGTGGTGTGTGTGGTTTTCTGTCATCTCAGTGCTCCAACACACTTGAAAGTAAATCAGAAAAAAAAAAAAGTGTAAAAAAATAAAGGCTTAAGAAATAAAAGAAAACAAGCCAGAAATAAACTGTCCTGCTATAAGCAAAATCTGCCTTAGATACAGTTTTCTGCTGTGGTTATATCCTTTTCTCCACCCAGGTCTGTAGCTCCAAAGCAGTAAAAAGGAGATTTACTTTTATCAGCCCCTCTGTGTCAGGGTCCAAAGTGGGCCATAAAAGTGCTTCCTCAGACTAAAGATTCAGTGTAAATTTATATTTTCCTAGCAGAATAGATCATACAATGCGCTGCCACTGGCATAGGCTATCTTTTATAGCCAATTAATATATTTACCTAAAAATGGATGTTGAAGTTGATCAACACAATTTGTTAATGGTTTAAATGGAAGTAATGTGATGTCTCATGTTTTTTCTTCCTTCTGAAGAGATTTGCTACAGCAAATGACAGAGTGGATTTGAGTCTAGTAGTAAATATCATACACCTTATTTACACCATGCAAAAAAAAAAAGGGAAAAAAAAGAAAAGGGAAGTAGTAATTTCCTTACAATCTTTCACTACTGTGAGTGTCAAATGGGTCACAAAAAATGGAGAGTCAAACTCGCCAGACCAGATTAAGCTTTTATATGTTTAAAGTGCTTAGTTCAGATGTTTCCTGGGTAGCCAAGGATGAGAGACACTGATCAACAGAACTTGTCTCAGGAGGTGTCTATTTCTCCTTTTTACAGGAAGTCTTCCAACATAAACACCCAGACATTTAACATAAGAGAGATGGATCTCTGCCTTGGTGATTTAGTTCAGTAAGTCCTTAGCTAACTCACCTTCAGGGTCTTAAATTTTTTGGCCCTCTATTAATACCGCCTCAGCATCTCTGGCCTGCTAAAATAAAGCTACTGGATGAGTGATAATCCACTCCTGCCATCACAGAAGAGTTGTCTTCATCCATTTTGCAATAAGCAATCAAAAATCCTCTGTTAAGGGTGCACCCCTCTATCTGACTTGTTTGTGTAGCACACCTCAACCATCAGCTGCGTTTTTGTTTCGTGTTGCCCCAGATCAGTGCCTCGTTTCCACTCTCCCCACAGTTTGCAAGTTTGCTAAGACCACAGTGCACGGAAGTAAATACACCTTACATAGTGTTATATGCTGGAGGCTGTCCTTTTGGAGAAGGGTGGAGGCACATGACATTTCAACAAATTGTTGAGTTCATTCTATGAACCGCGCTCATCAATATTGCCCTGACTTCTACAGTATTTTTTAAAGGCATTTCACAATATTTGATATATTGCTATTTAGCAAAGAGGCTTTATGAATTGTATCATTTTGCAGAACACCATTTGGCAGGTCTGCGTTAGACATGGAAATGATAATATTTGGTTCTGAGTAGAGTCTGGTTTAACTTTACCACCATCACAGGAACAGATTTTACAGATTTTGTATATCCAGTACAATTTGTTCTATAGCTTGTCTTTACTTTTTAAAAATGAGGCAACTCATTGACTCTAAACAGACAAAAGTAATGCAACTGAGATGTTATGAAAGACTTATCATAAGCATATCATGACTTGAAAGGGATATTTTTCTCCTTTGCTTATTTTCTTTTATTTCATCTGGTAGATTTGAATCACTGAAGTTACACTGTAGAGCTAACATACATTCTTCTTTTAAGCTATGCTACAGGAATCTTTTTTTTTTTTTTCCTAGCCCTGTGTCATCAGATACACCTGGACTCTTTTTTCATCTTTTCACATGTGACAATAATTAGATGATAACTCTGTGCTAATTTCCTAGTGAAAATAGACCAGATGTCTACAATATATTAAACAAACCTTGGTTCCTTATTTTGTTTGGACCTCACACTTCTATTGCAAATATCTATGGCAAACTGTCCTCATGGACCAATCTATCATTTTAAAGAGACGACCAAAGAAAATAGATTAATCAAAAGGCCTGCAGTTATTGTCTCCCCTGTTAGCTCCAATTCATATATCATTAGAAAAAAAAGCCTGTCAGCACTATGGGATGTTATCTCTTTGGAAAAAAATCTTCAGCATAATAATTATTTTTTTTTTTTACTCTCATAACAATATACAGTATTAAAATACTGGCTTTCCTAACATTCCTATTAAGGAAAGCCAAATCAAACAGTAAAGTACTGCACTTTCAGACATCAAAAATATTTTGCATAAGCAAGGCTGCAGCACTTGCATGCCTTCCTGATAGTTTCATACAGCACTGTTCATTTTAATGTAATGTCAGAACAAGCATGATAAAAACTATACTATAGATACCCCAAGGGCTTTGATAAAGTGCAACCAAAATGGTAAAATTTAGGAGGAGGAGCACAAAAAATAGCTTTTGGAGCAGCATTGGCATTGAATTTCAATCATTTTTTGCCATAAGTATATTTTCACTCAACACTTGATCTAAGTCCTTTGAAGTCACTGGCAAGAGAAATGGTCTTTGTTTCATGTAGCATGTTCATTAACATTAGAGAATGAACATTTCTAAAATGAGGAAGTTTCTGACTCTTAGTTAGAAGAACTAGGTAGGAAATACTAGCTGGACTTTCAGCTGTGTGCAACACACAAGCCTCCTTTCAGCTAGATCCATCTCAGTGAACCTCAGACACCAAATTAACTGCCCTCCAAGCATATCTGTGCAGGGCAATTGCTGCTTCAGTAATTCCATCCAACTTTTCAACTTATTTGGGATGAAGGTCTATACCTACATCACACAGAAATGGGATGACTATTTTCCATCTTCATGCCATTTTTTTCACAAGTAGTGAACATATTTGTCCAGCAATTTCCAGATCTATTTGGGATTTCACGTGGCTTTTTAAGTACAGGAGATTTTGGACAACCTTTTCTATTTCATTTATGTCCCCAGTAAGGGTTGCTTTTTTTTTTACTGGCCAGCAGAATGTGCTTTACCTCATCTCAAGCTTGCCTTTTACTGTGGCATTTTTCATTTTTATGACACCTGCTCTTCCTTTTGCTGACATTACTGCTGGTTTGCTTTAAACACAGTGATCTTTCACCCATGTGCCATCTCATATAGAAGGCTACCTTCTATGGCAGTCTTCACTTTCATTTTGGATATTACCAGGTTATAAACTACCATTAGCTTCTCTCCAGCACCTGCCAGACACTTGGCATTTCTCTAGGGAGAGGCTCAGTTTACATATAAACACATTTGTAACCAGACGGATGCTTTTAAGGGTTCTGTGGAGAATTCTGGCCCTTTGACTGAATGGCTCATGTAAATCAGTATGCCAAAAAATGGTGTTAAAATTAGAACTTTTGCCGTTAATAAATCTGCCCTCAGTCATCAGTAGTGGGAACTTATTTTTTTACCCATTTTCTACTCAACAGGGTAACTTTCCAAGATAATGGTTGCTATGATTGCTATTGGATCATTCCCTCCCTTTGAAAGAGTATTAGAAAGTCCAACATTGTTTCATATCCTTGCAGCCCCTCTAATCCCTTTTTTCCCCTCAAGTTGAATTCTGCATTTCGGCGATCTAGTGAGATAGCTTAGGGCTCACTCTCTTTTCAGTGTTCCTCCAAGCTTTGTTGCCTTTTAGCCATTCTAGAATGGCTAGAACAACACCCATAGAGAAAATTCTATCTCCTCTGATCAAGAGAGAGCAAATGAGTGATGCCAGATGCTGCATTTGCATTTCCTTGTTGCTTTTGATTGTGTTCATCATGAACTCCCAACTATAACATCCAACCCTTGACTGTCGATGGTCTAAACTCAGTTTTATAGAGCACCTTTTCTAAAAGGGATGCTTGTCACTGGTGGTGCACTGAGTCCACGGTTCAGATGCAAATCAAATTGATTGTTGATGCAAAAGTTCAGCTGTCTATAACAAGTACTGACATCCTTTTGATCAGTCTGGGTAACTGACCTCTTCTTTCACTAGAGACCACTGTAAGAATTTCATTGTCTTTCTTTCTTAGCTTCAGTTTCCCAGTTGTTTTTGCACTGCTGGTACAATTTAGGCATTTGAGTTTTCCCATTTATTCTGTTTTCCACTGTTGTGTTAATGGACTTCTGTACTCCCAACTTTCCTCAGTGGGTGACCTTATGCTTGCTGTAGGATTCTCTACCACCCTAAGTGCTTGACCCAGTTAATCTTGTTTTCTGGATATATTTGTTTTCCCTGTCATCCTAAGGCACTTTTTCTAGAGTAAGATCAGTGCCTCAGTTCTCTGTGTTATATGCAGGCAGTGATCCTCCAGCAATCTTTTCTCTAATGAGGACATCTTTTATACTTCCAGAACTGCACTATATCCTTTGAAGTCCTTTATAAAACTTACTGAGATAAAGCATTGAAAAGTGCTGTGAAGGGTGCTTTGAGCTCTCCTGTTGAGTGATAGGGTTTTTCACACAGTCAATGACCACATTTCAGTTGGGTGATTGGTAAAATCCAACTGAAGATGTCTTAACTTCTTAAACTATTTTCACTTGATCATTTGTGATAGTTCGTCCTTCCCCTTCAGTTTTTACAACTGTGTTACTGTCTGCTATTATGTTTATCTACAAAATTACATTCACTTCTTATTCTTTCCCTCCCATGAGGTAGTGAAACAAAAATTTTACTCTTATTTTCTTATTTTAATCCCCCTAGGCAGTCCTCTATACAGACTAGATTCTTCTTTCCAGTATTCTAAAGCTTTTGATATACTATTCTGCCTGAATTTTTTCATTCCCATTGATCTGGATTTTACTTTGCTCCTTTTCTAGGTACTATTTTGCTCATCTGCCCATTACCTGCCTTTCTTTGCTGGTTGTATAGCTAATCACCAAGTGCAGTTGCTGGACAATAACATGTAATGGGTTCTTGCTTCTAAAACCAAGATGGCTTTTTACTGCATGTTTCCTGTATCTGCAGCTACCATTCTCACTGCACAAACTGGCTTCCTGGGATACCTCTTAAAACAAACAACTTTCCTGCACCTTCTATTCATCTCTAAGAGGCCAATGCAGGTTACTGGAAACCAGCTTTAAGGCTGAAATGGGAACATGCTTGAAGTACTCAAATTCTGAGAAAAGCTCTTTGCTTATTTCACTCTGCAACTCTCCTGTTTTAGTAATAAACACAAAGCTGTATGACAATTATTCATTATACATCCTAAACCAGCTTGGGTTTTGTGCAGGACAAAGTGATGAAGTGTCCATATCATGGAGTTGAGTTGTAATTGGCACTGTGGGTTTGTTTTCAGTCTCTGTGGGGAGGAAGTGGGGGGACCAAAATCAAAAAGCAAAGACTGAAAATATTTTCTGGCTGCTTCAGCCTTCTATTGGGCACCTTCTTTTTTCTCATTTTTTTTCATTTGTGGCAGGGATGCAAATCAGGAATCTGAACAGTTTCTCTCAGAGAGAGCAATGCAGGATGTGAAAAAATAACTCAAACTCACTGCCTGCAGCCTTTCTGCTCATCACAGCCCCCTCTCTCTCCAGGCTTCAACTCTGGCATTTTTCTTCTTTGAAGCAATAACAAGAACTTCACAGTTCAGATTTTGGTCAATTTGTAGCTGGAAGCATGTGAAATCCAGGGCTTTATCTTTTTCTTTTAATACAAAACAATAAATTGGCTTCAATTCATTCATAACTAGTCTCGGGTTTAATCAAAAGATTCAACCCTTTTGACAAAACAAGGGCTGGGTACCACATCTGTAGGAAAAGCTGCAAACAGCTGAATTTTACTTTGCTTTGGGTTTCCTAGCAAACATTTCCCAGTGCTCCAAAGCCGACTTTTCATGAGTTGAAGGCATCATTCTGAATAAAGGTTAAGGGGAAAGAGATTATATGACAAGCTTTGTTACCTCCTGCCATTTCTATTTCTGTTTGTGTTCAAAAGCTAGGAAGAAAGGAATAAATGATACAGCAAGACCATAGGGTTTCTAAAAGGAATCCTTTTAGAAAATAATGTATTAGTTAAATAGTACTGCATCTTGCCAAAATGACATTATTATAATATCATCCCTTACAATTACTAGCACAGCTGAATCAATAATGTGGACAGTATAAAGAAAAACTTGCTACAATGGCACTATAAATTCTACAGAAATTATTGTAGCAATTTTCTAGTGGTTTGGAATAAGCTTCCTAAACCTCTCAACCATTTCAGCAGATTGTTTGCCCCATGCAGCAATTCTGTTAAAACTATCATTTGCTTGTGGCAATATTATTTAGCTGGTAAGCACAAGCCAGGGGAATTTGCATCCCATGAAAATATAGCTATGTCGGGAAAAGGTCATTTTTTCCTGCAACTTCTATCTACTGGCTTAGTGTATCCTAATAGATTTGATCTTGTTTTTCTAGTTAACTGGATCAAATCTGCATTGTGTGACTGGTCTTAACTTAAAGGAATTAGCAAAGAACTACCAAAATTAAGCAGAGTAACATAATTTAACACTAGCTGAGGGGCTATTCCTTGTTTTCAGCTAAGTGTTATTTCCTTTCCATTCTGTATGCCACAGTGAATAAAATTTGGAACATATTAAAATTAATTACCTGAATATATTTTGTCTGTAAAGTTAGACTGACAATATAGTAATTTTTTCCAATGCTTCTTGCGGTTAATTAATGTGCCAATAACTCAAAGAAATAGTACTTTGCTGTATTTACTTCTTGTGTAGATAAACCCCAAATACAAAGGAATAAATAATACTAATTTCAAAAAATTGACATTTTTATATCTGTAAAGAAACTGATTTTTTAAATGAGATTGTATTGGGCTGGTTCAACTAATAGCAGTATACACTGGCCAATAGCTAACTGTGGACTGAAAAGAATGAGAAGATTTTCAGCTAGAGCAGAACTCCACTCAGCTCCCTGTGCTTCAGTGGAGTTGCAAATGCTCAGCACCTGTTTCACCAGGCCAACAGATGGTCACCATTTAAGGAGAGCCATAGGCAACACAACTTTCATTTACTTCAGGCTCTCATGCTGTTCACATTTCTGTGGTTGCCTTAAATGTTTTGTGGATAAAGAAATTATATTATATAAAATAAGCAATGTATTCTTTGTTAACAGATCAGAACACACAGATTCCCTACGCTTGTCATGGACCTAGTTAAAAATCTATTTAAACTAATAGAGAGATTCCCAGGGGCTTTGACTTTTAGACTATGGGCTTCATTATACTGATCTTTTTAATTGAAATACCAGTTGATGTCTGGGTACCAACCTCCTTCTGCTTGGTTGTGCTCCTACAAGCACAAGCACCTCTCCTTGGTGTGCTTACACCATTCAGGTGTTCTAACCTAAAAGCTACAGCAGTTGTTTCTTGCTTTATTTGTTTTTGTTGTCTGGGGGCTTCTTGTTGTTGTTCTCTTGTTTTGGTGTTTTAAGATCAATTTCCTGATCTGCATCACACTGCAGGTACAAGAACACTGTCCAGTAAAAGAGCAGGAATGAGTAAAGTAGAAAAAGCTGGGAACAGAAATCAGCTGGAAACAAAAACAACTATAATATAATCTTTCACTGTCCTTCCCAGTTTCTCAATGCAATGAATTTATTCAGAAGTTACTCAGAGAGGTGATTCTATCTGCTGACATATGGCTATCCCATAATGATACAAAAATACCACATTTTCCATCTCTTTATTTCATGCCGTGAGTAATTATTTACATTATATCATCTGAAATCTAAATCAAGGGTATCTATTGCATGATTATGTATGGAGCTTAGAAGACATAACTCTTAAAAATACAAGTCCTATTTATAATTCAGCTGAACATGGGCCTTCATGAATTGTCAAGCTTGAGTTCTTCTTGCTTCTTTCATGATGTTTTATTGACATGACTTTTGACATTGTGGTAAAATATGCTCATATATTGGGGCTGAAACAAAAAGGACAGTGGATCTAGAGGGTGGAGGAAAAGCCCTCCAGTGGAGCAGGTTTCAGGATTCATTACACTCTATATAAACAGTGACATTTCTGGATCAGCCATGCAGGAATGTTAGGGCACATTGTATATTTGCTGTTGACATGGAAAGATTTGGCTCAACAGTGATATTAACGAATTGGCAATTATTTGTTACCCATGGATATAGGAATGTAATTGTTTCTTTTCTTACACAATTCCTCCAAAGGCATCCATCTGAACACAGCAGAAATATTCAAACAGACATTTTTCCCCAATAAAATACAAGCATGTGAACAATACAATGTTCCACGTTGTTTGATATTGATTTGCTTTGGTGCTAGTGGGAATTAATACTTGAGGAAGAGTATTGAAAAGCTTTCTTGTACTTATGGAAGTCAACAGTCTCTTCACCTCAGGCAAAGGAGTTAGATTGGTGAAATAACACATCATCCAGCAGGAGAGATTTCTGCTTGCTTTCCAAGACATCCTGGGAGTCCTAGTCAAGATAAGGATCTAGATACTGGTGTGATCTGTCCTGGGTCAGAGGCAGCAGCACACAGCCCACAAAGGTCAGAGCTGGTGGAAGGAGGTGTCTGAGGATGTTGCCAGAAGTTTACTTCTCATATTAGAGATTTTCTGTCATGATGTCCAACAGCTGTTGCAAAATGTAAAAGCATTTCAGTTCCACTGACGGAAGAGGGAAAAGGATCAGTAGGTGTGAGAAGATTTGCAAAAATGTCTGAACTGGATGAAAACATTGAACTTAAACCTCCTTCAAGGGCAGGGCATCTGCATTTTCCCTTAGGGACCAAGGAAACACCTTTGATATTAGGAAAATAGGGTCCACTGAAGCAGAAACTAAGATGTGTCAAGGATATCACTGCACAGGTAATATTGCTGCAAACATAAATGTGACAGAAGGCATCAATATTTAAAATGACTCTCTTTTTTTCTTTTTTTTCTTTTTTTTTTTTTGGTTGGTTGTTTTGTTTTTGTTTGGGATTTTTGTATGTTTTTTGTTTTTTTGTTTTTGGGTTCTTTTGTGATGAAAGCTGTTCTTTTTTGCTTTTGAAAATATAATTTTATGTTTCTTTAGAAGCTAGGAGTTGTGGACCTCTTGGCCACTATTGCACAGACATGCATTCAATTTCTACATGACTTGCTTGGTGGAAAAGGACCTGGGAGAGCTGATCAATGGTGGCTGAACATGAGCCAGCATATTCCTAAGTTTCCAAGAAGACCAAGGGCATTGTGACCTGTATCATATACAGAATGGCCAGCAGGACTAGGGAAGTGATTATCCCTCTGTACTCAGCACTTGTGAGACCACACCTCACGTACTGTGTTCAGTTTTGAGCCCCTCACTTCAAGAAGGACATTCAGGTCTGGAACACATCCAGAGAAGAGCAATGGACCTGGGAAAGAGTCCAGAGAGTCAGTCACATGAGGAACAGTTGGGGAGCACTGGAATGGACTCCCCAGGGAAGGGATCACACAGCCAAGACTGAGTTCAAGCAATGCTCAGGTAACACTCTCAGGCTCATGGGATTATTCAGGTGTCCTGTGCAGGGACATGAGTTGGATATGATGATCCTGATGGGTCCTTTCCAACACAGAATGGTCTGTGATTCTATGATTCTATGTTTAGCCTGGAGAAAAGGAGACTCAGGGGGAACTTTTAACACTGTCTACAACAGCCTGAAAGGAGGTTGTGGCCAGGTGGGGGTTGGTCTCTTTTCCCAGGCAACAGTGACAGGGTGAGGCAATGGCTGCAAGCTGTGCCAGGGAAGGTTCAGGTTTGACATCAGTAATAATTTCTTCACAGAAAGGGTGGATAAGCATTGGAATGGACTGGACTGTTCAGGGAATTGGTGGAGTCAGCCTCCCTAGAAGTGTTTAAGAAACTATTGGATATGGCACTTAGTGCTATAGTTTAGTTGACAAGGTGATGTTCCAGCAAAAGTTGGGCTCAATGATCATGGAGGTCTTTACCAACCTTAATGATTCTGTGAGGCTATGATTCTATTGGCATAGAGTAATCTATTGTAAGGCTGTGATTGCTGATTTGGTACTGTGATGACAACAGGGACATCTGTCTTTAAAACGCATAGTTATCAGAGATGGGCACCATTCCAGTGCTGTGCAAGACTAAAACTGATGTGCTATTTTCCTATGAGAAGGTCTCAATCAGCTTCCTAATGAGAGGTTCTTAGTGAATCCTGAATCTTAGCAGGTAACTCATAGCCAAATCCATGTACTAAGTATCCATCTCTTGGCTAAAGTCTCCTTGAAGTTTTCAGTTATAATTATCTTTCAGCCTTGTTCATGCTCAGATGAGTCAGGTATTTTGCTGAAGTTAACTTCTGAACTGTTTTACACTGACACTGAATTAGTATAGAATATCTGTTAGGATCTAATATATGCCATTTCAAAAGAGATAATAATGATAATGGAGATCCCATGTAGACCAGGAAACGTACAGATATGTTTCCTTCCTGTCACATGTGCACCCAGAAAAACACTTAGCTCTTTCTGAAAGCAATCAAACACTTTTATTCTAGTCAAAGTAAAGCTAAAGAATTGTTTAGAAACCTAAGGTACTAATAAACAATAAATACTGAGTCTATCAGGGATTAAAGCGTAATTGAGGAAGATATAAATGCATCTTTTCAAGACTGAGATACAATATCTGCTAAATTAGTAAGAAATAAAGTCATGTTGACTTCAGCGTGTATGGGATCAGACTATGGATATTTGATCAGAGTCCTCAATGGTAGAAAATGTTACAGACATAAGGGGTAAGTGAGGCACAAATCAGGTGCTCTCCTTGAAAGCTTGCTGGCACCTTTGGGACCCCAACATTTCCAGCAGAGCTATTGTGATTTACAGATTGGACAACATTTCTTCTTTTCTCTAGGTTTGCATTTGTCATGCGCTTGTCCATGAAAGAAGTTTTTGTCTTATTTGAAAGGTTAGGAATCTTCTCCTTCAAGATATTCTCAGACCCTTTCTCATCCTGATTAGATTACTGGGTAAGAATATTTCATAAGGACAGAGGGAGTGCTATGACCAGCTATTGTGACACTATGAATAATACAGGAGAAACAATATTTATTCTGCATTTCCTGCATAGACCTTAAATATTACTCCTATGATAGTTTTTGCAAACATGTCTCTATTCAGTTCTTTCTTGTTTGACTTTCAAGGAGAGGCAGCAGGCTAAAATATATCTTCTGTAAGTTATGTCTAGTGCAGGTAGACACAATAAAGAAGTATCTCTAATCATGTCTTATGTGTCAAGAAGGAATTTCACCCAGGAAAATGCTTCCAACAAAATAATTTTATTTATTAAAATATACCTTCGAAGTCAATAATTTTTTTCTTCATCATTGATGGCTGAAGTTATTCCAATTCGCTGTACTCACTTGTACATCAATTTAGTAAAAGGGTATATTGGTTCCTGTCCTGCCTGGCCTTTTATTGAAGTAAAATTAAACAATTTCAGGATTCAATTATTAATACCTTCCATCTATAAACCATGTCTTCATCTATAAACCATATTGACATTCAGTCTAGACATCTCAAGAGGGGATTCACTTCATGAATATCAATAAACAGGTTGTAAGGAGACTGGGAATATTAAATTATTTCAAAGCGTTTGACAGTTGACAATGTTAATACAATAATTAAAAGCTCATATCCCTGAAAAAAAAATAAAAAAAGAAGCTGCTCAGCATTTCCATGTAAAAAGGTAGAAAGCTGCAAAGTCCTTAGAAGGTGAAAATCAACACTGCTGTGGCTGTTAGTACTGGATCTGTATGCATTTCTAACAACCCCCACAGTACCTTCACAAATAAAGAAATCTTTTTGCCCCAAAGATGGCTTCAAGACCTGGCTTAACCTCAATTTATGACCAGATTGGCATTAACTTTTTAGCCAGAAGGTAGTAAAAAATAATTTGAAAATGCAAATCCTAACCTGCATTAGACCACTGCTTTGAAAAGGAAGCAGCAGAAAGCCCAAGACACAGCAGACCTGGTTAGGCCCTGTTGGGAAACAGTTTGCAAAGCTTTGGGTTGGAGGTAAAATGGTAAAAATACACTGTAGAGTTTTTCTGCCTTTCTCAGTGCAGCTTGTGTAAAGCTTCCCTGGGTAGGAATCCATCAACTCAGAAAAAATCTAATGATGAAAGACAGCAGATTTCTGTCAGGCATTTGTCTTAGCAATGACCTTCTGTAAGAAAATAGAACAATTGACCACTGGTACACAAATCATGTCAGAAGCTTCTTCGAAATTGCTTCTTGAGGTGGCTGGAAGCTGATATCAATACTCCATGTGTGTGAAAACAAGGAAAGCAAAATAAAAAGAAGCAGTGCTCTGAAAAATAAAAAGCAAACACAGTAAAATAATGCATTTCTTTTGGTTAGTATCACACCACGATTTAGTTTATTTTACGCAGATACCACTAGCTTAACATGTATACAGATTTGCTTGTGTAATGGACTGCTGAGTTGATCACTCAGTGGTTCCTTTCCCCTACTGCTTGGATTGGAGGCAGACTAATAATTTGGCTGTAATTTTCAGATAGGAATTGGGCAATGTGCTGGTTTTGGCTGGGGTAGAGTTAATTTACTCTATAGCAGCTGCTGTGGGACTGTGTTTTGGACTTTTGCTGGAAGCATTATGGATAACACAGGGATGATTAGCCGTTGCTGAGCAGTGATGACACAGAGCCAAGACCTCTTCTGCTCCTCATCACCACTTTTCCCAGCAAGGAGGCTGGAGGTGCACAAGGACTTGGGAGGGGACACACCCAGAACGGTTGGCCCCCGTTGATAAAAGGGATATATACACAAGAGTGTGTTGATCTGCTGGAGAGTAGGAAGGCTCCACAGAGGGTTCTGAACAGGCAGAGAGGATAGGCCAAGGCCAATGGTATGAAGTTCAACAAGGTGAAGTGCAGGGTGTTGCACTTGGATCACAAGAGCCCCAGGCAGCACTACAGGCTGGGGGCAGAGTGACTGGAAAAACTTCCAGAGGAAAAGGACCTGGGGGTGCTGGTCAACAGTGGCTGAACATGAGCTAGTGTGTGCCTAGGTGGCCAAGAAGGCCAGTGGCACCTGGCTTGCATCATAAATAATGTGGCCAGCAGAACCAGGGCAGGTATTGTCCCCCTGTATGCAGCAGTGGGTGGGTTCACCTTGAATCTGGGTCCAGTTCTGGGCCTTTCACCACAAGAAAGACACTGAGGAGCTGGAGTGAGTCCACTCCAGAAGGGCAACAGAGCTAGGGAAGGGTCTGGAGCACAGGTCTGATGAGGAGCATCTGTTTAGCCTGGAGAAAAGGAGGTTCGGGAGGGACCTTATCACTCTACAACCACCTGACAGGAGGCAGTAGCCAGGTGGGGATCCATCCCTTCTCCCAAATAACAAGCAAAAAGACAAGAGGAAACGGCCTCAAGCTGTACGTGGGAAGGTGTGGATTGGATACTAGGAACAATTTCTTCATGGAAAGGCTTACCAAGCACTGGAGCAGGCTGTCCAGGGAAGCGGGGGTTGCCATCCCTAGAGGTAAAAGATGTGTAGGTGTAGCACCTGAGACAGGGTTTAGTGGTGGACTTGGCAGTGCTGAGTTAACTGATGGACTCAAGAATCTTATACTGCAACAGGATCTTCCAACTGAAACAATTCTATTTTTCTGTGTTTCTGTTATGCTCCATACCATGTGGCATAATGCTCAGCATATAAATCTGGAGGAAGAAGAAAAAAAGAGGAGATGTTTGGAATGATGGCATTTTTCTTTTCAAGTTGCCATTATGTATGATGGGGCCCTGGAGATGCAAAACACCTGCCTATGGGAAGCAGTGAATTAATTCCCAGTTTTGCTTTGTTTGAATACACAACTTCTGCTTTACTTATTAAAATGTCTTTATCTCAGCCCCTGAGTTTTCTCACCTTCCCATGTTACTGATTTTGTCTCAGGGTTAAGCAGTGAAAGAGCAGCTGTGTGGAGTTTACTTGCTGGCTGGAGTTAAACCACAGCAGGCAATTACATGGATAACATGGATTCAGAATCACTATTGTTATACTAAATAAATCTTGGGAGAAATATTCAGACTTAGGTATGGGTTAAGGTGTTCCTCACTTCAGTGGAATTAAAACATGGTGACATTTAAGTGACCTGAGAGCTTTTCAGTCCTTACAGCTGTAACCAAAACTTTCCATTGTGCATCCCAATTAAAACCAGCTCCAAGTTTTGGAACATAATTAACAAGTATTGAAGACAATACCATGTGTGCTTATTTTGCATGCAACCCACATCTCCTACTGAAGATCACTGATAATTTCAGCTGCAACTGTGGGTGCACAAAAATGAACTGGATTGTATGGCTAAAATGATGAGACTTGAATAATATATGGAAATAGCCTGCAATGTGAACTCAGCTTCATGAGGCAGGCAGCTCACACCCAGGTCAAAAGGTGTTCTCAGGCTCACCTGTGTTTGCAGACAGTGC
Source organism: Cinclus cinclus (assembly GCF_963662255.1). Taxonomy (NCBI): domain Eukaryota; kingdom Metazoa; phylum Chordata; class Aves; order Passeriformes; family Cinclidae; genus Cinclus; species Cinclus cinclus. The sequence goes on along the minus strand of NC_085046.1, from coordinate 141,674,551 downwards.
AATCCAGGCTCCCACTGCTCCCTCCTCACCCTCCCACTGGCCATCCACCACTGCCCCGCTAATGCTTTCCTCCTTATCCTCCTTTTCTGCCACACTTCCATCTCCCCATCAGCAATTTCAGGATTGCCAATACAGAGTCCCCCAAGTGACAGCACTTTGGGCTCTGCCCAGCCCCTGCTGATGAACTTACTCTGTCCTGCAAATGTGGGATGTCTCTGTCTGATCCAGCCAAGAAGCTGTACTCTTTCAAGAGTAAAACCCCGACAGTCAGATCCTAGAAGGAACAGCAGGGGAGTAGCCCTGAGATGTTGGTGGTACCCCTAGATACAGGTACACCCCTGTCTGGGGTGCTGGTCTATCCTGCCCCCTTCCAAAGCAATGGATGTCAATGATGGACACTGAAACTGTAAATGAAGGACTATATCCCCATTCATCCAAACTCTTCAGGAGATTGATCCAGTTGTATCAGGAGTGATTTTGTAGAATTATGGTCCTCTCTTGTTGAAACATACTATTCTGACATCTGCCTTCACTGAAGACAAATTTTTTTTCATTGTGAGGGAAATGCTGCCCTCCAGCTGTCAGGGCAAGTTACTTGTAATCCTGACCAATGTTATGGTTTAACAAATGTACTTTATAAAAAAATATTTATATATATATATATATATATATGTCAGGGAGAATAACGAGCAATGAATCAGTATTAAAAATTATTTTCATTTAAATATTTAGGGGGTGGTATTGGCTTTGAGGTTGCTGCAAGGCACCATCTCTGACTACACTGGTTTTCCACTAGACAGTGAATGCAAATGACTCAAAAGTTTCATTGTAGAAAAGGGATAAAGTGTATTTAAGATTATATAACAGTAAGTTGGACAGAACTGGCTTCCATTTTATTCTGGCTGAGGCTGTCTCCTCTTTTGGTTTGATCAGAATTTAGGTGAAATAAGTATATTTTCCTTTAAAGAACAATATCTGGTGGAGCATTGATATAACATACATGAGTGTTTCTTGCAAATAAGTCTGTATCTGCACAGTTGTTTGATGATCTGATCAGCTAAAAAGTACCCCTTTGCCTGGTGCTGGTAAACACATGTAGGGGCACAGATGATGCTAAGCAAGGTCACTGGCTACTAAAATGCAGAACTATATCAGGAACACATGTAGAGTGCTTCGTGGTTCTTTACTATTCCTCCTACACCACTTCCCTTTCCTTTTGTAAGTGCTCATTGAATTAAGTGGGGAAAAACATGATCTGGGAGGTATTTTGATGATTGAGGAACTTTAGTACTACCCTACAATTTTTTAGCCATGTTCTTCCTATTTTGCGTTTCCATATAAGACATTGAGTTTAAGAATAATTTGCACACTTTAATCCTTTCCCCTCTAATTTACATTTCTACTTAAACAAGGTTGATAAATCACTTTGCAACCAATAGTCAGAGTTGGCATCTTCTACCATCAGGCTCTCATGTAACTCTCCTATGCTAACAAAACCAGTATGCCAAGGTGCCTGTCACTCTTCTTGGCTGCTGTAGTATATTGACAGCCCCCAAATATCTCTTTGAATTTGATGGCTGGCACACGTGGGGCTGGTGAAGGGCTTTGCTCAGGATCACAGGTCTGTTCAAAAATTTTTTTAGGAGCCTTTTACAATTCTCTCCTTTTGCAGTGTAGGAAAAAAATCCTTCTACAGTGTAGATCATGACCGTTTTCTTCAAGTAAGTAAAAAACTATCAGCTGACCTCAGATTTAGATCTGAACCACAGTGTTTATAAGGCTTTTTTAGAAGGAGGATGGTGCTCAATGGTGTTGGAGGTGGTGAAGTTCCCAGGTATTGTGCTGTTGAAATTGAGCGGAGGAGAATTACGCTCTCTTCTTTACCACTCCTTCTTAGGACACAGAGATCTTCTATGTGCCTCTAATATTTTGAAGGATGTTATTGAAACATCAGAAGAGTATTTCTTCCTTTATTTCTGGTAATGTCATACCAACAAATAAAGCCCCGAACAGGCAGAAATTCCCTGTTAGTTTTTATATCTCATGCCCCCTGCTTTACCATATTTGCTTTGAATAGTACACAAGATGAATACAAATAACTTAGGTATTAGTGATCCAAAATCTTCTTGGTATTAACAGGTATCTGGTTTCTTCCTTGAAAAAAACACCTCTGGAACCAATGTGGGATGATATCAGAGAGAACATGTAATTTTTGCCATGTTAAAACTCTATGTCCCTATTAAACATAAAACTAGTACCTAATATCTTGAAATTAGGAATTAGACAGTAAGAGAAGCACACTACTTTGGTAATAAGTAGAATTTTTTTTAATGTATTAATTCCCAATGTATTTCAGAAAACTGAGTTGTATCCTAATACAGCTCCACAGGGACCAGCTGGACCAGCAGACTTTGTATGTGACTAAAGTTTTTTTGGAACCCATAAACTTTCCAAGACACTTTTAATTGCTCAAAGGAGGAAGAACAGTAATTGGGAGAGAGAATGCTGGCTCATAATTTCTGAAGTCTTACATTTTCTGGAGATAAGTGTTTTCTCACTGTCTCAGCAAATCAGTATATTTTTTTTTTGTTTGTATGTTCAAAAACCTTGCCTTGGTTGGGAACGAGACAGTCAATTAGGGTAGGTAGGTAATCACCAGGGATTAGATCCACTCGTAATTTGGAACGTTAATTTGACAGAAAACACTTTCTTTAGGGAAGAAAGAAAAAAAAATAAAGAAAGAGAGAGCTGTGCTGAGCTTTCCAGTGCCCGGAGGAGAACATGTCAGTGTCTCAGTTCCAAGGGTGGGGAAGTCTGTAAATCAGAGGGATTGCTGCTTTCTGTGGGAATACTGAACCTGTGCTTCAGTGACGCATGTGAGAATTAAAGATTCCCAGAAGACTTGAAACTGTTTTCAAAAGGTGCAGAGCTTAATTACTAGAGGGGTTGTTCATTATCAACACTGAAAGGCTCTGTGTGGATCTTTTTGTGGGCTATGATGTGAATATTAAGTGTCAGACATTCTGGATATCAGACTGCCAGACCTTCTGGGCAAAACAAGCTGCTTTTTAGCAAGATGTCTCATTGGAGGCAGGTTCTGCTTCTCATCTTACACTTACTGGGGGGTACTTGCTACCAACTGAACTTTCACACTGTTCATTTGAGTGCGATGTGGTGCATTTTCACTCCAGGGTTCATCTCCTCTCCAGGAGAAGTTACTGGGCTGAAGGGTAGCATCTATAAGCCACAGTCTAGAAGAAGAGTAAGTTACCTTACACTTTCTGTACACTAAGAGCATCTACACAGTGTAAGTGAATTGTAACTGACGTGGTGTCCTAGTCTGAAAGACAGGTATTTGCTAAGAAAGGCAGAAGCCTCCCTTTGAAAAGGAAAAGTTTGATCCCTCCTCCCTACAAATTATTATAATTTTAGAATTAAGGGAGCTCTCAGGCAAAGATATGGGAGTAGGAATAACAGTTCTTTACTAGTATATCTAACACAACAAACAAGAACAACAACAGCTATGAAATTACCCACAAACAGAACAGTAACTCAGTCCCAGTGTTTTTTGGCTGCAGGCACCTTTTCCCTGAGCTGCAGTTCCCGGTGCTGGGGGCGGGCGGGTCCCGCAGAGCCGCAGGAGGGCTGGGGGTGATGGCAGAGCTGTCCCAGGGGGAGAGAGAGATGGAGAGAGAGCTCTCCGCTCACGGTGTGGGTCCTGGTGCTCAGCAGAGTGCTGGATGGTGGCAGGTTACAGTGAGAAGGCAGCAGGGCAGGGTCTGACAGCAGTGAGGATGGCTCCCGGCATTGAGAGATGGGATTGAGCAGCGATCGTCCTTCTCGTCTGAACTCCACAGGGGAAATAGGGCGAGCCAGAGCCTTCTGTTTCCTCTTCTGGATGTTTGGATATCGAGGGGTTTCCCTCTTCCCTCCCCTCTCCCTTGTCACCAGGGCCCAGTCAACAGGTATCTTAGCATGACAATGGGGAAAATTCCACAGAGGGAAAAGGGAAAGAACCAACCCCCAACACATGGCAAATCCCAACTTCAAAGTGCAGCACCAGCTCTGCAAGAAGTTTGTGAAGACAGGTTTGCAATGATGAATTTGCACAAAGGCTTGACATCAAGTGATGCAAACTTTGCCAGTCTGCTATAGTTCATGGGCACTGGCAACAAAAGAGTGGGCAGAAGGCACAAAATGCCCAAAATTGCAGTGACTTTCTCATTTAAAGATATTCTATACTTTTTTCTGCCCATGAGGCCAAACAGAGCTCAAAAGCACAGCTCAGTGCCTGTTCCCCTGGGCAGCATTAAGCAGAGCCTTGCCAGCAGGTTGAGGGAGGTGATCCTGCCCCTCTGCTCTGTCCTGGTGAGGCACATTTAGGTGCCATGTGCAGAGTTTTGCTACTCACAAAGAAAGAGATATGGACATGTTGGAGATCAGAAAGATGAATAATAGAATCAGAATCGTAGAATATATCAAATTGCAAGGAACTCATAAATTCATCAAGTCCAACCCCCGCTGCTTGCAGGACCACTTTAATCTTATCAGATGACTGGAAACATCACTCCTTGAACTCTGGCTGGTTTGGTGCCCCGACCACTTCCCTGGTGAGCCCATTCCAGTGATCCTCTCACCTAAGAACCTTTTCCCAATGTCCCTCATGAACTTCCTCTCATGGAGTTTTTTACTATTTCCTTATGCCAGAGAGAGAACAGCACCTCATTCTCCACTGGCCCCCTTGAGGAAGGTTAGACTGTGACAAGGGGATCCCTCAGCCTTCTCTCCTCCAAGATGAACAAGCCAAGTGACCTCAGCTACTGAGAAGTAGCTTGCTCTTGATACCTTTTGCTGGCTTGGACATCCTTCTCAGGACACACTAGGATGAATAACTTCAGAGTCAGATGTGAGTTTACCATTCTCCCAGCTGTGATCTTCCAAGACAAGGTTCTAAGTGCATCAGGGCCCATCGTTGGTGCTAAAGTCAGAAATGGAGCAGGGAATAAATTTGTCTACATCCCTATTTTTGAGGTGACTGATCTCATCAAGTTGTGGAGCAAATCTATTCACTGTTCTTCTTTTGCTGTTAATGTATTTTAAAAATTGGAGAAAAAGCTATGGACAAAAACAAAAATAGGGAAAAATGTTAAAAATAAGAAAAACAGGTTTCACAGTAAGGTACTCAAACACTGGTACAGGTTGCCCAGAGAGATTGCATCCTTGGATATCTCTATCCTTGGAGATATTTAAACCAAACAGGACCTGGACAAACAGCTCTAGGTCACCCTGCTTGAGAAGAGGGGTTAGACCAGAATACCCCCAGAGGTCCCTGCTAACCTCAGCTATCAATTTTGCAATTGTATATCATGACTGAAAGGAAGCTTGGCATCTCCTGTTCCCAGATGTCAAGTGCTGGTTTCCTCCCAGTTTTTCTCATCTTTTGCTACCACAGGTCCTGTCAACATTCTGTTTTCATTATGTCACTACCACAATGGCATCTCAGGTGCTGCTACATGCTATCAGGTGTGCTGATGTGCCTGGTCCTGCACTGTCCAGCCAACTCACTGGACTTTTAAGCCCTTTTTGTGTTCCTGCATGGTCTCAGAAGCTGAGTGAAATGAAAACAGTGGCCCAGCCCCAGCCTGCTCTTATAATCCTGAGCTTTATCTTAACTGAACCTAAAAGACTCATGGCAATAACAAAAGGAGGAACAGGTACTACTTTCCCCCCATTCTCTGTGATGAGGGGGAGAGACATCATTTTCCCTAAAGATAAATTAGATGTTCATTACTCTGATGCAATCCTGAAACTGTCATCTTTCCTTGTGCTGAAGGTGCAGGATGTGATGATAAGAGTGTTTAAACTGCAGAGTTAGAAAATGCAGGTGATAAATGCCTGTGTGCCTGTTTGGTCATATGACTGGTTTCTTCTTGCTTCCTGGAGAGCTGTGACTCAGAGCTGGGAGGGACAAGGAAATAATGGATCTCTGGAGGAGAAAGATGCTACCACTGAGGGGGTGGCAGGAGCTCCAGCCTAACTAAAGGAAGAAATGGCACGTAAGAGCATAACAGCCATAGAGTACACTGTAGGTGATCAAAACAGCAGAGAAGGAGACTATCCTGTTGAGTTCAAAAATACGTCAGCAAGGGTCATGCACTTCCTCTGAGGCTCATATTGGAGTTGAGTCAAGGGGTTACGCTTGCAGTAGTGCTTTGGTCAGAATCCTTGTGCAAAAAGACTCAGCCAGGTCCAATAGCACAGAGGTATATATTTAATTCACTTTGATTCTGTTAGATGTGTGTAGTGCTGGAAGTGTCTTCCTTACTGCTCTGGTCCCATAACTGCCCAGTAAAAATGAGTACAAGGCAGACACATGAGTACATGCAGACACAAAACAGGCACTTACAAGAGGTGTCCAAAAGGTGCCCAGAGCAGGGGTCATGACTGTTCAAACCTCTACACAGCCTAGAGCATGTATGAGTGTCTGTGGCTCATGTTGGCTCTATGAACCCAAGATTTCAAAAAAACATTTTTGGGGAGAACTGATGGCAGGAGGAATGTTCTAGGGCAGGATTACTTTTCTTGCTTGTTTCACATTGATTCAAAGTGTTTGGCATGAAACACAGTGAATCATTAAGCTTGTTGCTGTGTAAGAATTACACTGACATGATTACACCTGATGGTTCTTGATTCCATTTTTCCTTTGTAAAAAGTCTCCTCCCCATATCAAATACAAAGAAACTCAAATCCATGGTGCACCAAATGCAATGAAAATGAGGATTGGAAAGTGGTGCCTTAACAAGAATGAAAAAAGGTTTGTTCAGCAGTGGAGTCTGTTCCCTCAGGACAACCTTGTGTTGCAACACAGGTTTATCTCTTGCTCCAAATGCTTCTCAGCACAGAACACAACACGTCCCTAGTGTGAACAGCATTTGCTTAGCTGGGTGCAAACTATTCCAAAGGTGTAGTTAAAATCTGAGGAAGAGGAAACGTGCTTTAAAGCCTGAAGCCAGAGGACCTAAAGTTGAGATTCTTTGGTGTTACAAAGAAAGGGGAATTCTTGGTGGGAACAATCTACAGGTTCCCATAAAACAGGATAATTTCCTCTTAAAACCTCAGTAATTCAACTCCTATCTAGTAAAATGAAAGCATTTCTAGTAAGATTTCCCTGATTAAAATGTTTATAACAGATTTTAACCTAAATCTAAATGTTTCTTTTTTAAAAAGTAAATATTTTATTTTGTTTTAGTGCAATAAATAATTACCTGTCATTTCCCTATTAGCATACTGATTTATATGAGGTCTAATCTAGGTCCCCCTTCAATCCTACAGCCTGGGCTCACAGCAACAACCTGTTTCCCACAACAGGCTGTGGATGTCATGGGGCTCATTGGTGGTTACTCAGATTTTGAAGAATGAAAAATTAAGATTTCTAAGTACAAGGTTCTTCAAGGCATCTTACCACTGCAAGAAATTATAGTGATGAACATAACCGTTTAAAAAATAAAGCATTTAATGTTCATTAAGTAAAAGGAAGACATTTAAAGAACATTAGAATATTTAATCTAAAGCAAAATATCTCAACAAAATAGCTGAGGTTGCCAGTAGAAATTCTAAAATGTTACAGCCTCAGATGTTTGTAGATTTCAAAGTTCTGCTCTGATTAGGGGCAATATAAATTGGAAACTCATGTCTCTGAGGACTGGTCCAGTGTGCAGTTGCTTCTTGTCCTATTTGCTGATTTAAATACTGCTTCAATCAAAGATCACTGGGAACTTATGATGTTTAATAATTGCAAAACATATGTGTCTAGAATAAGATGCATTTCAATTTGATATATTCCAATGAACTTATAGTCTAAAAGTATTTATACTAATGAGATAATTAATGGCTTTCAAAATATTTGGGTGAAAAAGATGTATCTTAACCTATATATAAGAACATGGAATATTCTGAGTTGGAAGTGACCCACAAGGACCGAGTCCAACTCTAAGGTGAATGGCTTATATGGGGATCAAACCCACAACTTTGGCATTATTAACAACATGCTCTATGCAACCTATCCTTACAGTCCAAAATACTTCTAGATATTTTTTCCAGGACTGAAACCACTTGTCTTCTCCAAGTTTTCCACTTACTCTTAAATGGCTTTTCCCAATCTCTTTACCAGAGAGACAATGACCTCCTTTCCTAAACTTTACCATCTGCCACATTCACAAATAATTTTAATTTGGCCAGAGTGCAGTTAAACTAACAGACAAAATTTGGGTTTTGCCTGTATAAACAAGAGCAAAATAATTTCATAACTCATTAGGGAAGCATATGACAGCTTTAAACAATTGCAATTGTAGAATAGTTCCTTTGGTCATGATGTTAATATGATCTGGCCTGCTTCACACAAGAAAGAAAGAAAGAAAGAAAGAAAGAAAGAACATCTGAAGAGGGTGCATTGTAATTTGGATTGTAATTATGGTATAGGCAAAGCCAAGAGGAGCAGAGCAGGAGTGGTATTCGTGTTGGCTATGGGGTGCCATCTACCACAGAGGAAATTCTAGGTGAGGCTAAGGTGAACTTAGGACACGCTCAAGTATCCATTTTGCATGTTGCTACTTGCTCTTTGTTGTATGAGAACACTCAGTACCCAACTCCTGGTGCTCTTTGTGCGGGCGAACACAGCCACTGCACCAAAAAAACATCCTGAATACAAAGAACATAAAATTATCTTTTCAAGACATTCAACAAGTCATCATCCTGCCTTGTTGAACTAGAAAATCATCTTGTAAGAGGACCAGAATAGTAAATCTAATAGAAAATATCTTAAGATCTTTGCTATATTATGAAATCCAGGCTCAGCTATTCCTAGAATGTGATGTCTGTTTTGTTTGAGCAGGAGAAAATGCGGATCAGATGAACACACTCTTTTGGAAAAATAAGAGCAAATCCCGCAGAAATCTGAAATTTCCTCCTTCTTGTTCTAGGTCAAGGTCTAACATTAAAAGCACAGGATGACAAGGTTGGCATTGTCAGTGTAGAAATGTTAGAGGAACAACTTGAGAAAACTGCAGAAGGGACAAAATAATTGTGTCCCAGTTCATTTTCTATCTCATTTACACTATGAATGCATTATGATGAAAGCTCACTCATTCTGTCCAAGAAATTGGTATATCTTATATGGACAATTAACCAGGCTGCACGTTACCTGCTAAAAATCAAGTAATACTGGAGATGAATATGCTGACTCTTACAAGAAGAATGTGCTACCTTCAAAAAGGTGTTCTCTTTACATGTACTGGTTGTCATAAGATTTACTCGTTTCAGTATATCCGTTGGCTTGTATAGTGTTCTTGATAGTGTATGGTGATTAAGCTGAAGGATCCACAAGTGGTTCACCAGCAGGGTTACAGAGTACTAAATTATGAAGGACACAGTGTTAAATCTATCAAAAGATAAAGGAATAAAAGGAATGAAAATAAAGGAATAAAAAATCCTTTCATTATAAATTAACAATGAGATGTTAAACATTAAAACAGCCTAGAAAAGCAAATCAGGCATTCTCAGAAGCATATTAAACAGATTTAGCCCACTTTTATGCTGCCCTGAAACATGGCAGCTCATTGCATGTTCTTTGTTTGGTAGGGAGTCTGGATAAAAAATATAAATGGGGAAAATAATACATTTACTTAGAACTGAGAGCTAGATTTTAAAATTGCATCTAGAGCAGATTATGCTATTTTTAAACTAGGTAATATTTTATTAAATTTAATTTTAATATTTTAATTTATTTCATAATTATTGCATTTCAGTTTCCAGCAATGAGTACTGATTAAAGACTGTAGGTGTCCTGTCAGCATCAGCTAGGATTTCAAAGCAAGATGAAACAGTTATGCCTCTCAGTCTGCACATAGTTACACACAGGACTAAGCTCAATCTTATTCATGCCAGGGAAATTCTCAAACTGGATGGATAATCAGTAAGATCTTAATGAAAGAGATATAATATCATGCAATCTCATCTGGAAAAGCAAAGATTGTAGGTGCATCTTTCAGAAAAAGGCTCTGAAATGTGAGATCACAGTGGAAAATGCTCCTAAAAGCAAGTATTTTTTGTTGACATGATTACTAATTATTGTTTCTAAACACTATAGGAGATCCAAAAGTTGAAGAGTTTAGAGAGATTCTGCTCTGAAAGATTAACCCTTACTTAACAGTAGAGATAAAGATGTTATATAGGTTTTACTCAAGAAGTTTTGGTTTGTGAGAGTTAATGTATATATGGTGTTATGAAAAACATATCAAGCAATACAACAGGATACAGCCTTGGATGGTTTGTGTCCAAAATCAACTGTTATCTATGGGTAGAAAATTTCCTGTCACGGTATTTTTTACTCTTTATCTGACTATTTCATTGTAATAGGAGTTGTATGAACAAAAAAACCATCACATATTTTAAAAAATATGTTATTATAGCTTCACCCACACATATAATTAGACCTCACTTTATAGAGATAGACAATTTGGCTACTCCAAACAGATTGTGTTTTTTCCCAAGGGAAAAGAAATTTCTATAGATTTATATAATTGTTTCTAAATTAACCAAGTCATTTTGAAACCTACAGCATTAAGATTTTCAGGATAAGATTTTTTTTAAGTCTGGGTTGCCAGTATACTTCTAGGGATACAAATAGTGTAGGGTGCTTAATAAAAAAAATAAAAAATGCTGGTTTTCTAACTAATATGTAACATTTATGACAGATCTATTTCCAGACCAACTTACAGTGTAATTTCTCCAGGTGTTGGAAAAATTCCAGCCTAACATCCCCCTCTTTTAAACAGGTTTGAAAATGGCCCAAGAAATTTTTTGAAATTCGGTGATTTGAAGAGGCCTGTTCATTTACTTCTTCCACACCAAAATTTCTGAGCATTAATCAGATATGCATATTGAGTTGTATTAGTGGTGGGTTATACATAAAAAAGACCAATGATTTTTTTTAATTTATAAGAAATTTATATAAGTTCATACCTTGTCCAGGTGGCCTGTTTTGATGACAACAAATTCACCATTATACTTATGCCTTATCAAAATAAGGTCTCATTACAGTTTAAAACATAATAGTTCACACTGGAAATCCATTGGCAATGAGCAGACTGAACTATCTCAGCAAGAAAACAAGCCAAAAAAAATAAGAAAAGAAATTCAGTTTTATAAAAAAGATTATATTTTTCCTTGAAGAAAGGCTGATTTTTAACCAATTTTTTTTTTAACAAAGGAAACAAAACCAAAGTAATTTTCATGAGGAAATGGACTCTCACAGATTTCTTTTTAATTTTTCTTTCTAGAGTTAAAAAACACAATAAAGCTCATCCACATCAGCCTCGCAGAAACAGAAGCTTTAGTGTGGGCTTCTACAACCTCAATACTAATGGGTTAAGGAGGTAAAACACCTTTATTTAAACAGGACAGTAAATGTGTATGAAGTGTGGGAGTAAATGAAGGGTATTGTGGGACGAGGAGAACTAAAATAACTAAGGAATAATTTCACTAATCTTTTCAGTACTAAAACTTTATTAGGATCCTAACAAATATATTTAAGAATTGACCATCAGCCTCTAAAAATAACATCAAAGGATATTTTAATAATGTCTTACATTTCAAACATATAATATCCTCTGTACCCTCTTTGGCTAACAGGGTTTCTAAGAGAGAGGAGACTTTCAAAGGCAAGTATAAAAATGAAAGTGCATTAAGAACTTAACCCACCAGCAGGTCCACTCCCCAGGCCTGGCAATTAATACAAAGAGACGCAGAGGTATCACTTGTTTCCCTGAGTGGGAGAGTGACTCTGGTTTTTGCTAATGGCACACAGAATTTTGGTTCATGCTGGGCTGAAATTGGAGTTTTTTTAATATTTCTGAACAAAACTCCATTCACACTAGTGACTAACACGTTATGCAGAGATGATCTGTTGAATGTTCTTGGACTGTCATTTTTGGAGGAAAGGTAAAGGATTAAATCTCTGCAGAAGATACTATAACTAATTCTCATACATAATTGCATATGCATAGAGTGAGTGAGAATTCCCCCTTGCAGAGCAAAAATTGAATGGAGGGGGATACCTAATAAAATTACATGTAATTATTGCAATGTTGAGTATTTAATTGCAATTTTTAACCCATGAGCTCTCAGACTCTCCCAGTGGAGTTATAATCAAAATGTGTCTGTATTGGGAGTAAAAATCCAGTGTTCATAACAAGAAAAAAAATAAAAAAAGATGGCAGTGTTTTTTATAGGAAATGCCAACATGAAAATTCTTGAGGCTGCTATGTCAAGAGATAAATACCTTGCAATATCAGGATGAATAAATGCTTTAACAATGTCTTTGTTACAAGGTATGCTGCTTTGTCACACGCTGGTTAAATCTTGTTCTGGCATCATTCAGATTGCAGGGTTGTCAGAGCTGCAGTCTGATATCAAAGTCTTAGGCAACCTTGTCTGGATTTTTTGGGTGCAGGTGGTAGGGCTCAGATTCTCCGGAAATCCTGGGGTGTGGAGCCAATCTGCTGTTTCAGTCTCCAGGCTGATACTATACAGACTCTGAACACTGAAGCAGGAGAAAAGATCAACCTTTTTCTCCAGTCTCCCCCAAAAATGGGAAACAGGCAAATGTCCTAGAAAGAGTAGCATCTGCAAGGGAAAAGGAAGCTAGACTTACACTGCAAAAGTTACAAAGGAAGAAAAACCCTCAGGCACATGTTAGGAAGATGGAGGGGAAATAAAACAGAGACATGGAATAAATAAGAAATCTAGTGCACTTCACAGTTCTGGGGTATTTTTGGGGGTGGTGGGTGGGCAGGGGGGGGAGAGAAATTAAAAATCATGGCATCTTCATATCTCTGAACTTTTCTGGTAGAAAAGCTCTTGTGTTATAGAGCTGCTGGTTGTCTTCCACAGCTCCTCTTTTCTGACTCTTTCTGCTCCTGTGTAGGATATGATGATGCACAAAACACTTTCAGTACCAAAGTGGGGAGGATGCCAATCACACAGCAAAGTCTTCACCTGCAGCAGCACAGACTTCTTGGAACCCCTTTGCTTTATTCTTAAACCACAAGAACAGCCAACACAAGTCAGCCCAAGGGGTTGCCTTGTCCCTTCTCCTGGCACTGCCTCAGAAAGAATACAAAAAGCATATCCAGAAATACTTCATGGAACATACTCCAACATCCAGTAATCTGCAGCTCAGGCACCTGCTGAAGCAGTGCTGATGCCTCTGTGTAACTCCCCTTGCTGGATTTTCCAGCTAAGTCTCCACTATTTATATGAACCCTCTTTTCCCCCACACCAACTCTTTCTCACTGGAGAGCATAATATTGTTCAAAATCTGCCACACAGCATGGCATGTATCCAGAGGATAAAACTGGCTTTACTTCCATCCTTGAGGCTGATCAAATTACAATAATTTTCCACCTTCTAGACTCTACACACTGTTTTAGTTGTCTGAAGCAGACAATGTATTCACTCAATGAGCAGAAACTTTAAGAAGATAATGTAATAACAATAGAAAAACCTTTGATAGAAAAAAAGTCTCAACAAAGAAACAGCACACCTTGCACGAAGATGTTCTAATGAATACTTTTGCAAAAATATTTATTATTTTCTAAGTTATCATATGTTGTCTGATGTAAGTAGGATTGTAGAAAGCAGAAAAAGGGAAAAAAAAAGTCAGTTTGACATGTGAACACATTCAATCCATAGAGAGATAGGGACTTAAACGGAGTTAGGATTGTTTCCTACACCAAGGATATTTTTGCTGGCAATAATCTTCCTAGGCATCTGAAAGTTAGGACATTTTACTAGATGTCTTCTTTACATACATCACTTAACCCATAAAAGTTGCGTTTGCTCTTTTCTTTAAAATGTACACTTGCTTCCCTTCCCCTCCTTCCATCAGACAAGAAAAAACGTACTAGTTGTGGAAGGTTTTTTACTTAAAGTACACAGAGACCTTTCCTGATCAATATTTCTACTGACATTTCTACAGTCATCAACATTTTGTGTTTGTTGTTCTCATAGCCTTCACTTGTTTGTATGTGAAAGAAAGCGTGTTTTCCTCCTAAGACTGTTAAGTTTGTGCAGTGTGTGTTATAGTCTGGTACCAAGTGCATTCAAACCAAACTGTGACATTAGATGACCACCAGATAAAATGTAATTATCTGCAATGTGTGTGTGTGTTTCTTCGTTTTTAAAAAATCGTAGTCAGAATATTTACTAGAAAGTAAAGGGACCATTTCAGTAGAAGGAGGTAGTCTGTGTATTTTAAAGCAGGGGGAAATGCTCATATTGGAAAAGAACAAATTATTGAGGCAAAATCAAAAAGTATTTGTATTTGAATCCAGTGTTAAACCTAATTTGCCTTTTCTTTCTATGTGCTTCTGTACCTAGGAATAACAAAAATGAAGATTTCTGACACTGAAAAATTGTGCCTCTTCACGTTTTGCACACTAATTCAATGAACATTCTCATGTTACAGTTACTTATAACACTTACCTGTCACTTAAAGAAAAGTAATATGAAAAGAAAGAAATGTTCACAGTATACTACTTGTTAACATGGAAGCTTTTAGTTTACTTGAAAACTAAAATTCCTTTTTCAACAACCTGGTTTGCACTGAGGGTTTACTCACAATTTTTAAAAATTGTATTTCAACTCCAGCATCTGTATACATCCATATATCCATACATATCTATATATATCTGCATGTACTCCCCACTGTACAGGATTCCTGTGCTCAGCTCTAGGTTCTCCAACATGAGAAGGACACAGGCCTAGAGGAGAGTCACAAAGATGACAAGAGGGCTGGAGCACCTCTCCTGTAAGGACAGGCTGAGGGAGTTGTGGCTGTTCAGCCTCAAGAAGGGAAGGCTCTGGGAAGACTTTACAGAACCTTCCAGTACCTGTAGGGGCTACAAGAAAGCTGGAGAGGGACTGCTCATAAGGTCATGGAGTGATAGGACTAGGTGGCATGGCTTTAAAATGAAAGAGTGTAGGGTTGAGTTAGCTGCAAGAAATCCTTTACTGTGAGGGTGGTGAGGCCCTGGCACAGGTTGGCTGGAGAGGTTGTGGCTACCCCATCCCTGGGAGTGTTCAGGGCCAGGTTAGATGGGGCTTGGAGCCAGCTGTTCTAGTAGAAACTGTCCCTGCCCATGGCAGGGGAATTGGAATGAGACAACCTTTAAGGTCCCTTCCAACCCAAACCATTCTATGACTGTACAGACCTGTGAATATAAGATGGTACCTTCTCTGTGAGAGAAAATACAGCTTAGATTTGGTCAAGGAAGAATGTCTCAGAAGAGCCACCAAGAATATTTAAAATGGTCTTTTCCTCAACATATTTCTATCTTCTAAAAAAGATGAGAAGGGTGATATTATGTGCATACTAGATCCCTACACCATTTTGATCCACTTACATTAAAATTTACTGGTTTAGCAAAATGGAAAATATCTCAAAAATAAGAAATAAATTTAATTATTTTATTTAGACAATTATTTAGAATTAGTAGGATTATTTTTCAGTCACTGGGGGCCTTCCACACTTCCACACAGCACAACAAATTCTGATTTGTAATATGTTTACAGAACACAGA
Organism: Cinclus cinclus; assembly: GCF_963662255.1. Classification (NCBI taxonomy): domain Eukaryota; kingdom Metazoa; phylum Chordata; class Aves; order Passeriformes; family Cinclidae; genus Cinclus; species Cinclus cinclus. The sequence goes on along the minus strand of NC_085046.1, from coordinate 141,658,913 downwards.
CAATACAGAACACTAACCAGAAGAAAGCAAATCACAGTAGCTGATTAACAAAAGGCATCAGAGGACAATCTGAAACTACTGTTGGATACGTCTACGCTGTTTTTGCTCTGCTTGTTCTGATTTGCCACACAATAATAATAGCAATAAGTAACCTGGCATTTCCATACTGTTATTCTTCCTTAGCTCAGAATGTTTTTTTCCAGGTTTACATCAGATAGAACAGGTCAATGACCAGCAGACCAAGGGCAATCAGGCCAGAACTACTCATTCAAGACTTCATTTTCAAATGTGTCCTCGATGTCATCGGTTGCACACAACCCTACCTTCACCTGCTTTTCATTCCTCTGAGTAAATGGAGCAAGAGGAAGTCTCTGGATTGGATATTAAATAGTTCTGTGAGAATATACTTCTGACCTACTGTTGGTGTCCTTAATTTGCCATTAGCTACCAACTAATCCTGCAGGTTAACAACTGAGCAAAGAGAAAGCCAGTTAAAAAGTGGAATATGAAGATAAACTAGGTTATAAGAATATAAACTATTGCTTGCCCATGCAAATAATGCATGTGTATTAACCACCTCATGCTTAGGCTGAAAAACCTTCTTGTGAAACGCAAGTGCACATCAAATCAGGTTACACAAAATATGTCTGATTTCATTATTTTTATGAGTTCAAAATTTCTGTGAGGCAATTGTGTGTTACTGTAATCTATGTCTTACAAAATTTCTCCTGAACCAAGTGATAAACCTTCCCTTTGGCCCCGTGGGAAGAGGACTAAGACCTACACTGAGGGCTTTGGAAAACCCAGTAATCTGGGGACTGCATACAAGTTTTCTATAAGCATACAATTAAATCTGTGACTACTGAAACAAATAAGGTTGGGCTTACTATGAATTTGTGCCATGGTCAGATGGATCCTTAGGGGTTCTTGGCAGTGGAGGCTCAGATTGAAACTTTTGGCAGAGAAGTTAATGTTGCAGTATTTTCCTTTACTGTCACATCAACAGGCTCTCTCCTACGTGGCCTCACACCCTCCCACTGCTATTAATCCTACAGGGACGTAAAATGTCTCAGAGTTTTAATTGCTGACAAACACAGAAAAAAACCAACAGGGCCTCTAAAACAAAAGGAAAGATCCCACAAGCCTTGTTTCTTGAGGAAACCAGGGGTTAACACAATATCTACTGAACTTGTGTACTTCTCGATTCCTTGTACTTTTGTCAGGAGGCTAAGGACAAAATACAGACAATCCAGATAAGTGGCATTCTGTCAATTGAATTACTATTCCCCATGTAGCAGTTCTTGGTTAGAGACTCACACTTGTGTTTCATCAGCTGGAAAATTCCAATTTCAGCTTACCTAGCAACAGAAGTCCTTAGGACACAGCTGATGTGCTTGGATTTACCTTCAGATGTAGAAAAGGATCTGATGCCCTGCAGTCTTTAGGAAACACAGCCTTTGCAAGAGCCGTGCTGCTGACAGGGGAAGCCAGCAGAGGAGGAAAGAATCTTGGAAGGAAATTTGGAGTTGAGACACATCTCTTGCTTTATCAGGGTGAACCCATAGGAATTTCAATAGAACAGCAAAACCTGTTGCCCGCAGTGAGACAACTTTGAAGAAACACTTGTGAATGGAAACCCAGGGGAATTTTTTGTCCTTTAAGCAGGTTTTTCCTGTGTATGGAATAGCCTGGCCCCTTAGTACTACTCTCTTTCTTATTATCTCCCATGTACACAGAGGACATAAATATTGTTGAAATGTCAGTCTTGATCATCATCATCTGTTCACTCTTCTTGAACTACAGACTGCATTTTCACATACAGACCCTTCTGATGTCCCAGAACATTTCACTGACCTTAAATGTGTCATCTAATAACATCACGGAATAGACAGAATTAAGGATTAAAGGCAGAACTTTTGAAAAAATTGTATTTTCTAAAAAAAAGTTTAAAAATATAAAAAATCTGTATCTCTATTGATTTGAACTTGACTCTCATTTAGGTCCCAAATACAAATAAATTGATATTATAAAACATTGTTATTTCTACTTAGCTATAAAAGAAATGAAGTTTATGCTATTCTTAAAAAAAACAGCGTCTTTTCTTTGTGAATTATTATTCTAAGCCATGCATGGAATATAAATAATTCTAATGTTTTTTTTCTCTCGATGACACTTGGAAAATTTGAAATAAAATAACACAGCTACCATCTTTTTCCTGAATATTTTTGTTTTGAAGCATTTATCAGTGTTACCTGTGCCTCTACCTAAATCTATTCTAGAAATAGGGATTTTCTAATTAAAAACAAAACAACAGTCATAATTCCACTCACTTCAAATGTTGTCACTTGGCATGTAAAATCAACCAGCATCTCATCTCAGATTTAGACCAATTCAATAAAAAGAGCTTCACTGAATTTTACGTTATAGGGGTTTGGCACATCATATCAGAGCTCTGAGTTCAACGTAATTTTTGATCACTGGTGACCCCTAAGTGCTCCAGCAATCAATTACAGATGTGAAACTTCAGAACTTCACTCAGTTCCAGTAAAGTTAGTGAGTTCAGTTTTCAGATATGTTCTTCATGAGAATCTTTTCTTTTGCTATTTACTATCATTCAGTATTTTCTAATAAAGATTTCAAATTGAAATTGCTTCTAAGAAAGAATACAGAATTAATTTAGCAAAAGGGTTAGGAGGAAACTTATCATATAAAGTTTATAAAATGAAATCAGAACTGGTGCAGTATAAAATTGTCTTACAAGTTTATACCCCTTTCTACTATCATCATTAAATATAATTAATTAAAATTTAAAAACCCTGATGGTTTTGGCTGGGATAAAGTTAATTTTCTCCATAGTAGCTGTATGGGGCTGTGTTTTGTGCTGGAAACACTGTGGTATACAGGGATGTTTCATTACTCCTGAGCAGGGCTTACACAGAGCCAAGGCCTTTTCTGCTCCTCACCCCACCAGAGAGGAGGCTGGGGGTGCACAAGGAGCTGGGAGGGGACACAGCCAGGACAGCTGACCCCAAATAACCCAAGGGACACCCCACACCACATGCTCAGCTCATAAAGCTGTGGTGACAAGAAGGAAGTGGGGAATGTTCTGAGCTATGGTGTTTGTGTTCACACTGTTATGTGTGATGGAGGTGGCTGAACACCTGCTTTTCATGGGAAGTGTTGAATCAACTCCTTGTTTGGCTTTGCTGGCATGTGTGGCTTTTGCTTTACATGTTAAATTATCTTTATCTCAACACATGATTTTTCTCAGTTTTACCATTATGATTCCCTCCCCCATGCCACCAGGGCAGAGTGAGCAGCTGTGTGGAGCTGAGGTGCTGATTGGGGTTAAACTACAACAATCTTCAATATTCAAAATTAACACCCCTCATCTTCACATAGAGACTTACATCCTGAGACATATTTTCAAAGACATTTTTTCCAAGTAGTAATATGGAAGTACTGAACCAAAACTCTGCTAGCAGAAGAACTGAAAGAGCACATTTTGCTCTTCAGATTCAATCCTACTTGACTGACTACAAGAAAATGAAAAAACCATTTCTCGCAGTGGATTTAATTAATGACTCTTGTTAAAAGACAATTTCAGTATCTTACTACACTGAAGTTTAGAAAATGTTTTGTTTCTAGCCTTAATGTTTTCAAAGATAACATCATTTTTTTTTCTGATGCCACTATTTCTTTCAGAATAAATAGCTCTTCACAATGCTCGTGCTGATCCCAAACAAATACTTATGACCTCCCATCTAGTGTTCATTCTGTGAGGAAAAATAGTCCTCACTGAGTGTCATCAGATTTTTCCTACAACACTGAAGTTAAACAGTCTGCTCCCTACATGGACTATGACTTGGTTTGATGGCTGAATTGCTCTATTATTAGCGTTTGATAATTTAGGAATAGCTAAATATTGAGTATGTAGGGAAACTTAAGAGCATAATATGATTTATTTTCTCTGAGATTAAAGATATCTTTGTAATCCAGTGCAAAAATATTCTTCATTTTTCTCTCTTTCCTCCTGCCATAGCATCATAATCAGCTGACTTTTGCACTCAAAAGTCAAAAAAGTTAGTGACCAAGAGAACTAAAGGTTGTCATCTGCTAGAATGATAGTCACAGGAATAAACTTGAAGTATGTTAAATTTGTTTTTACTACATAATTTAACATAATTTCTAAAATTACTATTTATCTTTTTATGCTGTAATAGTAATGACTTCAGTGTCTTTTGTATGACATGTACAGTAAATCTTATCCCAGGTACTGATATGACACAGCAATCTTAGGTCTCTTTATTGATTTCAACCACATCTAAAATAGGAAAATAACTGGATTTGGAGAGATGTATTATTTGTACTGGTGAATGGTGTTGGTATGTACTATCGGTAGGAGAAGAATTCCCGTTTTTATGATCTCTAGGGGAAGATTATATCTCAGCATGGTAAATCAACAATTTTCCTTTTTAGACAAAGGACATTTCTGAATGCAGTATTATTTAATGTCCATTTCATGTATCTTTGATGTACATTTGACAGGTCACACATCTGGTGAATACCTCCAGGTTTCACTACCCCATTCTCATCTACCTTGGTGGAAGTGGCGTGACCACATTTTCAACAGTGGGGCTCTACCCAAGCAAAATCTGAAAAAGTAACCTGCATGCTGGATCTTCAGACTGTTGCTTCTTAATTTGAATTTGAAATGAGGCTGGAAAAATTCATACTTAATATTACGTTTCATAAAACATCTGTTAAAATAGATTATACTACAAACTGTATGCAGTTTCAACACAAATCCTGCACCACTTCCAGTTAGGTCAGTTTCCAAAAAATCACTGTAAACTTTTTGAAGTTTTCAAGATTGAAGGATTTTTTACCAGAATAAAAAGGTTGAGTTTTTATCAATGTGAGTTTTGTGCAATGGCCATTTGCTAGAATGCGTCTCGTAGTTCGTTAGAAAAAGTCCTGCAAGTCCTACTCAAATATAATCCCAACAGCCATCTCAGTACATTGCCCTGTTGGGTTGTTTGACTCAATGAAAATCATGTCAGGAAAGGGTTTAGATTTCCTAGTTGCAAAGTAGGACCCATAGGAGATGGTCACAAATCCCATTCTAATAGTTTATAACTCCACCTCATTTGCATACTGAGGCTGTATCTTGAAAGCCTTATGCCTGAAAGAGATCTCTTCCATAGTATTAAAATTTATCCAGCTGACTGAAACATCTGTAAGAACATCCACAGCTCTCACAGAAGAGACCAAGAAATGAAATTCAAAGGCTGTCTCCATGCCTGTGTATTCATGTGGGTCTTGGAATCCAGGCCAAGGATTTGGCTCATAAGTGGTTATAGCCCTATTAGTGATTTCTTTTGCTGAGAATGAAAAGCATTCTGAGCACACCTAAATCCATTCTGCCCTTGCCCTGAAGGTAGCTTATTCCCTTCTTAAACTTGTCTTTGTATAGTTTGAACAAATAGTAGCTCAGACTAGTTATGACCTGTTTTTGCCCTGTTTTAATTGTCTTGACAATTATCTGGGCTTCTAAAATTTTTCTCACATGATTCACATATGTTTTGCTTCTGCCCAGCATGGCAATATTATGTGTGTGAAAGAAAATGCAAGGCAGGTTGTAGCCATGCTCTTTCTCTTAACAGAAAATGGTACTATTTCAAGGTTATGTAGACACTTGTCTTTACTACACAGTACTTAGCATTTGGTTTTCTTTCTCATTCCATATTTATGTCTTTTGCATCAACAGTGCAACTGTTGCATACATTTAGTGGGGAATTCAGTAGTGTGATAGTTTCAGATGGCATACCTTCTTCACCCAGGGCAGTTGGTATCTTACTGATAACAATTGGTAGTTTTCAAAAGGCAGCATTTTACTGAGTGAAAAACGATGAAAATGGAATTATATCTCTAAAACAAATCTAAGTCTAAAATTTAACAGTAATAATGACTATGTTAATAATGGTGTATTAAATTCAAGAAATTAGCAATCAGCATGATCATGGACCCCTAAGAGGCTTTTTATTAGTGATGCCATGTACAGAGGACCCATCTGAAAAGCTGATCCATCATTTTGAGTACTGTGTTAAGCATCAGAGTTCTTAAGCCAATCTGCAGTCTAGATGGAATAATCAGAAGCTGACTAGTGAAGTGATTTCTCTGATAAAAGTGACATAAGAAGCCTGTGGCAGACCCAAGAGAAAAAGTCAGGTGTCCTAGATCCTCTGCCAGCAGTTCACATACTGAGCTGCATTGTATTTTTGTATCTTCTAGGAGGTTTTCCAGATCCTTTCATACTGTGCACACAGACACCTCTATGCTATAAGCACTTCACTTCCCCAGGATGCAGCATGGCTGCATAAAACAGCACTAAAGCAGCATGCCAAGTAGAGCATTAGAAATGAAGGAGATGTTATTCAGCTGGCATTGGAAAGTCCTCAGCATTTTCAAATAGTAAGCTAAAAAATATACGGTAAAAATGCCATGTTCCCAGTGCATCATTGTTCTGCAAAATATTAGTCAGAAATATTTAGAAGGGAATATGAACTTTTCAGTGTGGATTACTGCTATTACACAGACACAGTAGAATGAATGTAACAGGAGTATTTGGAAGCAACAATTAATGCAACACATTCTCTCTTACATCATTCCATCATCCACTTAAAAATTTGGGAAGAATCAGTGGGATAGTGTCAGGTTTACAGAATTTGTAAACATCTCCTCCTGACCTGTTTCTCAGTTGTAAAATAGGGTGTCTTATCTGAACAATCCTAGCTCAAGAATGGAGTTGCCATTAGCTTCAGGATCAAGCATTCATTAACCTTGTTCAAAGGCAGCAGTCATCTTTACAGAACAGTTCTAAGAGAAGTAATAAGGATCTGATATGGCTATGTGTACATCTAGGGCTTGCATGAAAACAGTCTGTGTGTCAGTAGATAATTATTTTGTATGAGTTCTGGATGTTGGCCCAGATAAACAAAGGCATTTAGTAGTTGAAGCTACTGTTGTTTAATGCTGAAATATTTTGCAAAGCCTTTCCAAGAGCTGTCAACTCTTTCAGGCTGACCTGTGGCAAGCTGAAAAAAAGACGGTGCGTATTTTATTTATGGCGTTCCATTTTTATCTGTTCACATATTCATTGTTTTGAGAGACAGTACAATCTTAAAATTACTTCTGTGCAAGGATGCCTTTCCACTAGCAAATTTCTTTTTGAGATGCGATCTGCAGCAATGGTCATGTATTGAGCCCATTCAGGACACTACCCAAGGAGTGAAAAGGTCTCACTAATAAAAAATCTCCACTGTCTCTAACATTTGGGTAAGACTGTATTTTAACCTCTCTGTGTTATCCCAAGAGGAGGGTGAAGATTTTCTATAATTAAGTCTGTATAATACTAAACACAAAGGGGAAGGTACTGAAATCCATTTTGTCACACAGAAGCAGGGCAGTCCAAGGGAGGCTTCTGTGTCAAAGAATTATCCCTTTTGGGGAGCAAGATGTGACAGGTTAAAGATTCTGATGAAGAAGGAAAGGTACTGCAGACCTCACAGCCTGGAGAGAAGTACAGCACGGCTGTACAACCACCCTGACATGACAGCAATCTTGTATCAGGTCCACCGAGGGACAACTCTTAAAAATATCTAGCAGAACATGTCACTGAAAAAGATTTCAGGCACCTCTAAGAGATTTGTTTTCTACACTATACTCACAAATACGTTCATAGTACTGCCAACATAGATCTGCTGACTCCAACCAAGCCTTTTGAAGCTAGGTGCCTTCACTCCACTGTTTAGGTGATAAACAGAATTGCTGCATTCCTCCCCTGCTGGGAGGCACATGGGGTGCAGAGTCAGGGTCGGGTAAACAGAGCTCAGCACACAGCAAGAAGGGCATGCCTTGCCCCATATGGGAGTTAAAAGGGAGCAGGCTGTCTCCCTTCAGAGAAAAGTCAGATGGACCTGTCTCCTCAGCAATGAAATTCCTACTATTCCTAGCACAGAATCCATCCTTTAAGGAATTACTCAGTTCTTAAGGTAGAGAAATGCAGTTGTTTGGCCAGAACAACGAGTTTGCAGCTGGCTCAGAGCTATCGTGTCTTAGCTCATGCAGCAAAAGAATTGGGGTTTATGCTTCTTGTCAATGCAGCATTCAGAGCATCAGAGGGGAGATAGGACCTCAGGTTTCCTGTCATGCATGTCAGTACCCAGACCATGTGAGAAGGAGTCCAAGATGGGATCATCTTCACTTGGATGTCTCCAGGACAGTCAGAGAGTGATAAGGAACAGGCAAGGCAAAGTTGATGTGAAAATCTACAACTTTGTGATGTGATCATCTTTGCAGCTTCTCCTCTCCTCTGTGTCGAGCCATATTCACTTCTTAATTATCATGGTGAAACTCCAGTGTAACATTAAAAAAGTCCTTCGTATTAATTCACATGCATTGGTAAGAACTAAATTCAAATACAGCTCTCAAAAATTAACATTTGCATATCTCACTAGAGCAAATGAATTGCACTGAGTCACCATGAAAATTGACTGGGTAAGCTAAATGCATAGTTTGGCTAGAGTCAGCAAGCAGGATACTTTGTCTCCACTCCCACAGACAGAAATCCACACCAAGATTTTTTGGTGTGCAAATGAGCCTGATTTACTTTGATTATAAAACAGACTCATAGCTTAATAAAAGAAACCAAATTGCCTTAACTTGCATGTGCATGTGGAACCTCCATAAATTATAGTTATATATAATGAATGGAATAAAGCCACAAAAGTTACATGAAAGCAAATGTTCCAATCAAATTTTGCTATGGTGCAAATCTGAAGTGACTTCACCGAAGTCATTGAAGTTTCCCTGAGTTTACATTGGCTCAGCTGAAAACAGATTCTCCTCATTAGCATTCAGCAGAAACTTTCACATGACGAGCAGCATCATGAGGCTGATTTTTAAAGGTCCAGCTTTCTTCACATTATATGTAAGATTCCTGTTCCTCATGCAGTCTGAAAATAACATCCAATTACACTGGAAAAATATCACTTCCAAAGGAGGCTTGTCAGTAATTAACATTTTGTGTCATCATATACTTCTATATGTCTGTTTGATGCTCTTAACAGTCCTCTTTTCCTGGGTACCATGTGCCAAACATCCAAGCATTGGTAAAGATCAGATTTCACTTGGCTTTCTGCTTCCAGTGTTTGTTTCAGGGAAGGCATATAATATCTCCACCAAATTACGAGTGCTGACTATTTCTACCAAGAGCTGGGAATATGTCTTTCAAACTTCCTAAGGAAATATGTCTGGAGCAAATGCGTAGCCCTGTTTTAAAATTTCATCTTTCATCACATCCACTGTTCAAAGTCTCAGACTGACAAAAAGGACAGAAAATCTGTGAAACTTCAGCCACCACATATTTAATATGCCAAGGGACTGGAACTGCAGCCATGTCCTACAAGTTTTCTTCCCAAAGTGAGCATCCCCTTTACAGGCAGGCAGGTGGGTGCTCTGGCACGAGTGCAGGAGGCAGGAGCTGGTGTAAGCCCACCCCTCTAGCAAGCAGAATTGGGAAACAACCCCAGAGATCATCACTTAGGCTGATGCCCCTTTCAGTGACTGCGACACTGCAACAGCTCCAGCTGGCACCAACATGCTCTTCAGTGCATGGATCACTGGGATGGTTTTCAGAGGGTGCTTATGTGCCTGGCACAGAAATTATTTCTGTTGTTGACTTGTGAATTAATTGAACTCACCAGCACACACCACGTTCCTCTCTTTGAGGAGCACAATTCCTCCATTTTTGATTCTGACATTTTGAGCCCTTTTGACAGAAGAACATAAATCTTAACTCCAGTTTCATGTTTACCTCTGAGCAATGACTGTGTGGGAGTAACTGCTGGCAGAAGTTTTGACCAAAGTTAGTCCAAGTAAAGTCACTTCAGATTCACTTTTCTCTTTCTCACGCACAGAAATTCTGCTATAGAAGGATGTTGTAATGAGGGTGTGACACACAGGAATGTCAGGGGAAAAAACCTGCAATTTTTTTCCTGGCATATAAAGATCTAGGGTAAGGGTTTAAAAAGTTATAGCACTTTACTGATGCTAGAGGTGGAGAAAACTATTTCTGGGGACCTTGACAACCTCAGAAGAAGCCCCCCAGTTCTCATACCTCATAGGAAATGTTAATTGCTTGCATGAAAGCTTGTCTTGGAACCCAGTAACTATCTTTTAGTGAGGTGAAATTCTCACCCTATACAGAGCAGGAAACTTCAACAGGAGGCAGGAACATAGCATGAACTTGACAGACTCAGCCTCTCAAATAACTAAGATGCTTTGTGGAAAACACAGGAGATCCTGGAGCCAGAAACATCTGCCCACGGCTGCCATAGAGAGCTGCCACATTCCCTCTGTGCCACGACTGCAGCGAGCAGAGCCAGGAGCAGCTGTCTGCCCTCGAGGGAAAGCATTGTGAACAGTGCTTGCTCACACTCCTTTTTACTCTGAAAGTCATCTATTTACTGATATTTAAAAACACACAGTCGAAGTTATGAATGACTGCTACATCCTGCTCCTCTCTGAGTACTGCTTTTATCACAACAGGGGCTGGGTTAAGGCTGCCATTGCATGGTGAGGAGTGCAGGGCTCCATTCTTTAGAATAGCTTCATTAGGAAAAACACAAACACCTCCCTAGAAGCAGCAGGCTTTCTGTTTACTGTCTCCCCAGAGCTTCCAGCTGAGAAGCAACTTGAACATTACTCTTTCTTGTGGTTTTATTGCTATTTTCAGTGAGCTTAGCATCATGTAGGCAGGTTTGAAGCTGTTCTGCTCTCTCCTGAAGTCATGATTGAGACATTTTTCCAGAGCTGAGGATGGGATTGAAGTAATCAACCCAATTCCAAGGCAAACACGGGATGCGGACTATCATTTTAATCTGCTCATCATTTACCAGAGTGGAGATATGGAGCACCAGCTTTCCTCAGAACTTTAAAATCATTTCGAGAAAAAGAGCATGAACAAAATTCTGCTGTTTAAATACCAATATACTCCCCTTCTTCTTTCCCACAGCATCTTAGCTTAAGCTGTATTGTGAATGTCTAGTGACTGTGACCTCCCTTTGTGCCCACTCACTGATAAAGGACACACAATGAGATAAAACCATCTTGAAACCATGCCCAAACTTCTCCCATGCAAACGGAGCTAGGGAGGGACTGTGTCTTGAGCTGAGACAGTTGAAGTAGGTTTGATAAAATTAATTTTGGATGTCAGGCCAAAATATGAGCCAAGTAAGAATAAGGTAATCTTGAAATGAAGGACAACTTCCAGCGGCTTCTGGAATTTCTTGATACTGAGCCAGGGAGGAGTTTGGAGTCTCAGAGCCAGCTCTGCTCTCTTCTTGACAGATGGAAGCAGTTTACTGTGAACTGGTCAAGGGATTATATCCTACTGTTTCAGAGTGTGAAGCATTTAGAAGATGCTGAATAGGGCCAAAATAAGATCATAGGTGCATGAAGCCTTTTTTTAGACATATGCCCTAATACTGCAGATTTGCTCCAGCAGAACTATCTCATCCACAAGTACAAGGAGGACAGCCCATCATTGCCTCCTTTTACATCTTCTGGAAAGTCATCTCAAAAGATTCCTGGTGATAAAACATTTCATTTGCTCCAGTTAGGGTCTTTCGATGATCAGATCAGATTTCATATGGATAAACTGCAGCCAGCTAGATAGAAAACACTAAAATACTTCACTCAACACTTCCAATTTCAAGTTCAACTCAATGTCACAGAAATAGCCTTGCTTAGAAAATATCTGTGTATCAAGATGCTTAGTGCTTCAAGTACGTCCAACAAGATCTATCTAAATAGCAGCATTAACCAAATGATAGTGTGTCCAGCCTCTATGTGCAATAAAGGAGAAAGCACTGAGATTTTCTGCATGGTTGTGTTTAACTCTTTGATGAAAATTTTCATCTGTATTTCTAGACTTTAGGATTTTTCCCTATAAGTGAGCAGCAAACTCTGCCTCACAAAGAAGTTTCTGCAGCAGTTTTAGTGTGTTGCAAAATCGAGTTTTGAAACATAACAAGGAAAAGCAGTGAGTCTTTGTGGACAGAACCCAAATTCTCTGTTTACAGGCAAGTAGAGAAAGCCCCTTGTGATGCAAAAGATACAGCAACAACAACATTTTCATTTAAACTAACACCAGATACTAACTAGCTTACTCCTTCAGATAACATCCATGACTTACTGAACTGTTGCAAAAACATAGTAATTGTGTTGCTAAAAGAAAGTTAATATTTGGTTTAAACACAGCTGCAAAAATACCTGGGAAGAAACCTAGAGTCTGGAGTCTCACTTCGTTGTGAAAACGAAGTGAAATGACAAGAAGGACCTAGCAATGAAATACATTTACATTATTCTCAATCATTTGCATTGTACAGGTAAACAATCACGAGACTTACTGTTTTGTAGTTAAATCTAAACAAACAAGTCTTCCATAAATTCACAGTGTAAAAACCATTCAAATGAATTTCTGAATCAAGCTGCTGGTGAAGTTTGCCTTTCTGCAAAACAAAGCCCTCAAAACTGCACAGCCATTCTCAGATTTTAACTGGGAGTCTAAAGCACCCTTGTATAGTAAATGATTCCACAAAACCTTCCCCCCCACCAAAGGAAATTCAAAGGAATCAAAGGAAAACAGGGCTTCTGCAGTAGAGTCTATGCAGAGACCTCTGAAATTGAGGGATTCTCCACCTGTGTCTGTGCTGACCCCGGACTGAAAAAAAGTGAAAGCATAGAAACCTTATCACTCAAATATTTTCTGTCTCTTTTGGTGGTTTGGGCTTGGCATTGAGTACTTGTGGCTTCCTTTTACACAAAGGATATATGTCACTAATTTTAGGTGTCTCAAAGTGAAGGCATCTACATCGGTACAAATCACCTTGGGCTGCAGTCACAGAGAACAGAGAATCAGCCAATGCAATCCCCACAGACTGCATGTGATGCAGCCCAAGGAGATGACCCCGTTTGGTCACATGAGCTTGACTGTATTGACACAGCCCCTGATGTAAGGCTTTCAAGCACACTGCATAGGCTTGGGCAAAAGAATGCCACCCAGAGGGACCTGCACAGGCTTGAGAGGTGGCCCCATGCAAACCTCATGAAGTCCAGGAAGGCCAGGTGCAAGGTCCTGCACCTGGATCAAGGAAATCCTCAGTATCACACAGGCAGGGTCATGGGTGAACTGAGAAGGGCTTGGGGATATAAGTAGACAGAAATTAGATATGGTCTGGCAATGTGTGCTCACATCCCTGAAAACCAAACACATCCCAGTCTGCACAAAAAGCAGCATGGCCAGCAGGCCAAGTGAGGTGATCCTGCCCCTCTACTCCAGTCTCACAAAGAAAGGCTGAGAGAGCTGGTGCACTTCACCCTGAAGAAGGGAAGGTTTGGGGACAGCTCCTTGCAGCCTTTCAATATACAGATGGGCCTTACAAGAAAGATAGAGAGACACTGACTGGGTTTGTATTAAAAGGACAAGGGTATTGGCTTTAAACTAAAAGAACATGAAAAGAACATAAATAACTTTTTACAATGAGGGTAATGAGACAGTGAAACATATTTCCAAGAGAAGCTGTAAATGAATCATCCCTGCAAGTGTTCCAAGCCAGGTTGGATGGTCCGTGGCAGTGCAATGTGGGCTAGATTATCTTTGAAGGATCTTCCAACCCAAACTATTCTGTGATTCTGTGATAAGTAGATCAAATGTGAGAACTACACTGTTGTCCTCTACTGCTAAGAGAGATGGGTCCCTTCCACAACCTCTGCACTAGGCTGGGAAATATCAAGGCTGAGGTACCTGACAGTGTATGGGTCTATAATGATCAAACCAGTTGAAGTCCAGGCTGTGTGAAAAAAACCCCTTGAACTCAAGGTATTCAACATGCTTGGAATTTGCTGTTTTGAGAAGCATGTTTGGTCTGGCAAAGACTTAGACATGCAGGTAAGTCCTGAAAGATTTGTTAGCCCTGTCTTAAACGATCAAGTACATATACCCTCATTATCTTCAGCACACTTTTTAACAGATACCAAATGTACACAACCAGTTGAAATAAAATTACCTTCTTCCTTTTCTACATTACCTAATTAGATATTTGTAATTCGATCTGTGTTGTTTATGACTGCATTATCACAAAGTCTGTTCTGATCTCTGTGCATGTGAAGACAACTACATTTTTAACACAGCAGCACTATACTCCCAATGCCAAGAAATTGTAAAGCTTTGAGGAATGCTTGTCAACACGTCTGTTCCACTCCTGTGAACATAATCACCATCCACCATTACATCAGAATTAAAGGACAAAATTGCATTTGATGGGAAAGGGAGTGTGTGGGTAACTACTGAAGTAGAAGGAGCTTCTGGTTATAGTGGGCAGGACAAGAATAATGAGCTCGCTTCTGGCAGGGAAGATTTACGTCAGACATTAGGAAATATTTCTAATGATAAGAGCAGCAAAGAACAGGAATTGCCTGAGGATGCTGTGAAACCTCTACACTGGAGGTCTTTAAAAACAAGACAGATTCAGATTTGTCAGGAGTGGCCTGGGTACAGACCTGTGCCTACCAGGTAACCTCCTTTCAGCTCCACATTGCTACCAGCCACAATAATTCCCTATGATCTTGTTTTTGGAACTAAAAAGAGAAATAAACTAATGACACTCTTTGGGTATTATTCTTGGCAGGAAGCTTACCAGAAAAAAAGAGAACTTTCTAGGAAAATCCCAGGACACTGAAGCCCTCATCAAGTCCCTCTAGCCAGCAGACAATTATAATCCCTTGTTTACTCAAATGAGATCCAAGATGTGGTGGCCATGACCCTTGAGCCATTTGGTCACCTGATGTTCTAGGAGACTATCAAGCAGGATACAATGGAAAATAGTGGAAAAATCTCCCAGGCATATTTCAGACAGCACACAGGCGTTGAAGTGAGCTCTCATGGCACAGTGGTTTGTAAGGCACTAATATACCAAACCTGGTCCTGGCTGGGAAAATGAAATTCCCCAAAATGAAATGTCAGTGTTTTCACCCATGAACGGATGACAGTTGTAAAAGATAAAAGGCATCATAAGCAGTACTGCACTTAGACATGTAGAGGCAATTACAGAAACATTTTATGTTATGAAAATATACATACATAAAATCTGATCAGTAGTAAATAATGTTTCAAGTGCTTTAGGTTTTCTCCTGTCATTTCTCTGACAGGCAGGGAAGACTCCTCGGATTGATACTGCTCAACCTGTCTCTGTGAGACAGATTTTATCTCTAGATTCCCTGTTTCCTTTTGTGAAAGGATAAAGTACAGGTCTTACATGTCTTCTAATTTTTTAAAATCTTGGTTATTTCCTACACACATATCCTACTTCCTCCTCCTTCATTAGTAGATAATTTCTCACATTAAGTTGCTGGAGGGTCTGCAAATTTATAAAATTTTATACTAGTTTAAAATAAGGCAGGAAAGGAAAGGAAAGGAAAGGAAAGGAAAGGAAAGGAAAGGAAAGGAAAGGAAAGGAAAGGAAAGGAAAGGAAAGGAAAGGAAAGGAAAGGAAAGGAAAGGAAAGGAAAGGAAAGGAAAGGAAAGGAAAGGAAAGGAAAGGAAAGGAAAGGAAAGGAAAGGAAAGGAAAGGAAAGGAAAGGAAAGGAAAGGAAAGGAAAGGAAAGGAAAGGAAAGGAAAGGAAAGGAAAGGAAAGGAAAGGAAAGGAAAGGAAAGGAAAGGAAAGGAAAGGAAAGGAAAGGAAAGGAAAGGAAAGGAAAGGAAAGGAAAGGAAAGGAAAGGAAAGGAAAGGAAAGGAAAGGAAAGGAAAGGAAAGGAAAGGAAAGGAAAGGAAAGGAAAGGAAAGGAAAGGAAAGGAGTTATATGAAGTTACAATGGCCAGGATAACAATACACACACCGATTTCTGATTATCAGTGCCTTTGGTCAGTATGTGTCATACATAATTAGTGAAGAACTTTTGGTCTGACATTCACCTGCACAGTAAAATCATACTTTTGGATAAATTCAAATAAAAATTAAAGAACTAAATACCTGCTTGCTCCCAAAGAAGCCAGGTAAAATGGAAAATAGTCTCAGTTCTCTACCTCATTTATCAAAATGCCTAAAGCCAAGTTCTAACTTGCTTTAAAACTGGAATAATCCTAGAATGCCACATATAGTGAAGAAATTGCCAACAACTCTTGACTCCCTCTCACAGATATTTATAAGGGGATTATGGAAAGCAATCAGCAGTGGACAAATACTGTTTTACTGGAGTAAACAGAAGCAAAACTCCCCACATAAAGGTCTGAAAAGTCTCATACAATAGTTCTGTGAAGGAGAATTAAACTTAAGTGACATTTTAATTACCACAGTTTCACAGAGAAATAGAGCTGCTCCCGGTGAGGCCCCCAGTCCAGCTTAGTGTCATAGAGAATAACAGAACAGGACCTTTTCCCTCATGTAGAGCTTACAGTAAGAATTACCTGTGTTTCTCCTTTGCCCACACTTAGAATTTAACATGCACTACATAAACATGGAACATTTTCTGAATAAAAGGTTGTTCAAAGGCAAATGGGCATAAGCAATAAGGGAGAACCCAAAAGAACTGTCCACACTAGAGCTCCATCTAGCTATTAACTCATCTTCTGGATCAACACAAGGAGCAGCCTTGCAGATAGCTCACCTTGAAAATGCATATAGTTATGATCCAGCTCGACCAAAAGGAAACATATTCTCCTATTAATGTGCAAATGAGCAGTGTCTAATAGTGCTAATCAATGTTGCCCAGGATAAAAAAGGTGTCCTTAAAAAGATAACGGTAAGTGGTTGATGAGCAGAAGGGTTTTCTAGTGACTAGTTAGCATAGTTAGCCACTCCTTGTGCTGCCCACTGATACTTCTGGACAGTTGCTTTATTAGAAGCTCCACATCAAGCCATGCTGCATTTTCAAATAAAAAAACTACACAATTAAGGACCTTATTTCTTCTGAGCAGCCAACTATGTAGGCTTAACTGAACTCCAGATGATGACTAATTTTTTTTATCCTCTGTAATATAATTTTACTGTGTACCCCTGTGTGATGGAAATACTTAAACTGATAATGACAAGTGGGTGGGAAGGTATGTGTCAGGAAAAATGCTGTGACTAAACTCCCATTTGCAGTGAGGCAGCAAGCTCAGGCACTGAGAGGAAAAACATCTCATTGAATCAGCACTTCCCAAAACAGTGTGTGAAACAAACATGCAGCAGCACTGCCAAGTTTTGCAGCAGAGAAAAAAGGATGCCTGGGAGTTGAATTGGATCCTAGTGCTTAAAATCTTTCCGTATAGGATGCTGCCCTACTTCTGATTCTTTGGTTAGCTTACGTTGCATTGGCTTGGGTATCTCTCCACAGCATTACTCTACATAGTGCAGACATGCAGACTCCTACTTGTTTTATTCATCAATTCTTCCCACATTTTGCTATTCCTGCACTCTTTCATCCATTTTTAGGATAAGTAAATAGACTCTGCTTAGTTTCTATTGAGCAGCAATAATAGTCTAAGCCATGGGAGTGGGAACATTTCCCCATTTGTCTTGCTATGCTTTCCAGGGCATGCTGCTGAAGGGGAGGGTGCTTTCAGGGAACTCAGTGATCTTGGCTTTACCCAGGGAAAGTTCCTTTGCTCACTGGGGAGGTTTTGAGAAAATAAATAATTCTGTGACCCTGTTACTGAGAAGCTTTGGGCTGGTGTAAAACTATACCTGCCAATCCTTTGCAAATGGCAGCCACTTTAATGCCATTTGAGCATATGCTTTAGATGTTCCTCTAGGACACTGCACATGTCCTGACTGGTGAAGCAATGCAGTTATTACAATTGACCTAGACTTAACCTTTGATCCTAGGAGGAGAGCTCTTAAGTAATTTTTTATTAGTCATCTCTTCTGGGTCATGCCTCTGCATCTTCCTCTGTCACAATCCTTTCCTAACTCACCTCCAGGACAGATGCTGGCTGGCTCCTGGCTGTATATGCCAAGGGAGAAATACACTCTACCTACTTCGGTTAATACCCCAAGGGCCCCACTTATCTTTCTGAAAAAAGCCTGGGAAAGTCTAGCAAAAGCAGGCTGTGCTTTATACCTCTGAAGCTTCTGATGAGAATACAGATTGCAGTACAGAGTTGACTCAAGTTATGCCACAAGGCAGCCAACTCTGAGGGCAGTCCAAGAGGGTAAAGCACTTCCTGGCTTGTCTGCTGGGACACACAGCTACTGCAACAATTCCTGGCATAGGAATATCCTTGGGCCTTGCAGAACAGGGTCCTTCCAGCCTGGGCTTGCAGATGCAGGTGATAAACCAGTCAGACAAAGGTGGCAAAGCTACATCCATTGCCATGTTCTGTAGAAGATGCAGAGAGAACTACCCAGGCCCTGAGCCTATCATCAAGAGAGCTAAGTCTCTTGTGACTTTCTCCATGCTACTGCCAGCACTTCTTTACAAATTACAGCCTTGGGTGTTGTTACTTTATTTTTGATTACAATAAAGACCCAGCTGGCTTCCCCAAGTTGTTTTCCTTCAAAAATATCCTTGACATGGTACAAGGGTGAAGAGCCTTCTCGATTCTGTGATGTACCCACTGAGGTCTCCAAATAGCTGTGGTTGTTGACCCTGGCTGGACACCAGATGTCCACCAAGGCTGCTTTTATCATGCCTCTACTCAGTTGGACAGGGGAGAGAAAATAGAACAAAAGTCTCATGGATCAAGGTAACGACAGGGAAAGATCACTCACCAGCTACCATCAAGGGCCAAACAGCTTCAGCTTGGGGAAAATTGTTTGATTGATTCCCAATCACATCAGAGCAGGAAAATGAAAAATAAAATCAGATCTTCCTACCCCCCCCACCCATCCCTTCTTCCTGGGCTCAACCACACTTACTTCCCTCCCTGCTCCTTCCCAGCAGTGCAAGGGGATGAGCAATGGAAGCTCACAAAAGTGGTCAGTTTACCACTCGTCTTTCTCCTTCCTTCTCAGGGAGAGAACTCCTCACATTCTTCCATCTCCAGTGTGGGGTCTCTCCTGTGGGGAGACAGTTCTCCACAGTCTCCACTGTGAGTTCTCACCACAGGTTACAGTTCTTGGTGTTCTTGCCTGCAGACATGCTCCAGCATGGAGTCCTCCCTCCACAGGGCCACAGATCCTGTTACCAAGAAACTGCTCCACCATGGGCTTCCCACAGGCTCTCAATCTCCTTCAGGCATCCACCTCCTCTGGTGTGGGCTCCTCCAGGACTGCAGGGGAATCTCTGCTCCAGCTCCTGGAGCACCTCCTACCCCTCCTTCCTCGCTAACGTGGATGTCTGCAGGGCTGTTTCCCTCACATATTCTTGCTCTGGCTGCTGTTGAGCAGCAATTTTCCCCAACTTTTTAAATCTGTGATCCCAGAGGCACTACCACCATCTCTGTTGGGCTCAGCTTTGGCCAGCATGGGTCCATCCTGAAGCTGGCTCACATTGGCTCTGTCAGACATGGAGGAAATTTCTGGCAGCTTTTCACAGAAGCCACCAACTACCAAAACCTGGGCACACAAACCCAAAGCAAAAGCAGATAGCTCAGACATAGACACAGGATCTTACAGAGCTGAGAAGAATGAGAGCTCTGGGAATATCCCACAGGAGATCACAGCTCCTGAGTAGATAGGACCGTGCTAAAGTGCTGCAGAGAGCTGCAAGCTCCAGTAAACCTTATTAGTTTGCATCCTCCTGTGTTTTAGGATTGAGCAGAACTCCCTGCCCTCATCCTGATCTAGCTCAGGAGCCCCAAAGTGCTTCCTGAGAGCAGGTAATCCATCACTGCCTGGCATGCTGTTGGCAGACCTCGTGTGGGCTCAGTTTGGGAGCTGAAATTCTCCCCAGGCTTTTTGACTGCCCTCAGCAGTATCCTAGTGAGACTGGCCCATTGCTGATCTTCCTGCCTTGTTAATGTCCTCTCAGGATGATTGAGGATATTTGGTTTGCTACAATTTTCACATCAAATGCTTAAGCCTGGTCAACCCCTACTAGCAACTCTCCTTATTTTCAGATTTGGAGATCTCAGAATCTCAAGACCGTATTTTTAAAGGCAACATTATCTTGACTATCATAGCACTCAGTGAGGGAAAAATACGGAGAACACACCAGGCATACAGATGGCCCTAAACACAACTGTAGCATTATAGATATGATTGAGTTAATACATAAAACATACAGAATTAAAGCACACAGCACCTTGACCCAGCTGTAAATGGAACTGGGATTCTCAACAATTTTGACACAGGTTATTACTCCAAAAGCAAAGAAACAATTCATCACTGACTGTACACTACTGGCCTTTTGTTTTAAATAAAAGGGATGAGAAGCACTGTTAGATAAACTCTACTGCCCTGCCTTGATTTTAACACAGCAGGTTCCAACCCAGATCTGCTCAAGACTTTTCAGAGATGGAACAGAGATGTGTGCCCCATCTGGGGGGATTGAGAGCTGGCTTCTCTGGCCGCAGGTGATGGATGTAGTGGGGAAGAGGCTGAACAGGGCCTCAGGGCTGTTCCAGGGGTATGCAAGTGAGGTGATGAGATGCATGGAGGCAGCAATGTTGCTTTTCCTTTCCCTTCCACAATATTCCATGTCCTTCTATTACTCCAGTCTGCCTGTCCCATATCCTGATGTTCATGACTAAGTACCAGAATTATAATTATTTTTACACCCAGCAGTCAAATATCTGCCTTGCCAAGTGCATAACACTGGCCCTGATTCTCAACCACAAACTGCAGTGGGAAAAGAACCAGATGAGCTGGAGCACAGAGTCGGAGAAGCTGAGGCTGATCTAGCACCCGTTGAAACAATAACAAAGATTCACACTGTTCTTAGTGAATCAGTGAACCAAGCCCCATGTGGCAGCCTACTTGTTTTGAGTCCATCTTATAAGGGTAAATGACTGCATTAGCTGCTTTGGGGTTTTTTGCTTAGGTTACTGACCATGAGAAACAATCTGAGACATCACAAACATACACATGACTTCCAGATCCCCTTGCATGATTTGTTTATTTTTCTCAAAAACAACTAAGGCCAAAGAGCTGCCGTATTTTAATGTGCTAGGTCATAGTCAAAAGAGACAAGTAATATTGCCCTGTAAGGGCTAGTATTTATAAATGAATCAAGTATCAAATTAATCTGACAAGTTAATCCATTAACCTACCCTTCATCTAATAAATACCAAAGAGAACAGATTCCTATTGATCTTAGCTGTCACAAGGACTTTGGGCTCTTTAAACTCAGTACTGCCTGTAGCTAATGGGACCATCAGAGTTAAACCCTTCACATATGCTGTCTGCTTTCTTATGATTTTTAATCCTGAGGTGTTACTCTTATCTGCTTCAGCTGCTTCTTCATTTACTTATTTGTTTATACTTATCCTGTGTTCTTATCCTGAACTCTCTCTAGAGTTCATCCCTGAAAAACTTCGGCAAGCTGTTTTCTTCTTCCACAGGATTTACTCCACCTAATCTGATGTTACATTCTTAAAGAAGTCATACCACAAATTAGGTCTACTTGTGCTGTGGTCATCACTTCTAAGCTGTCATTGGCACAAGAGCCAGACCTAAACCCCCATCATTATTCATGGAAACTCTCTTACCCATTTCACTGGGAATCACAATTGCAGCAGCTCATCTCCCTACTGAAAGGCGGTATAAGAAAGGCAGTACTGGCACAGCAGAATCAAGCAGAAAGCAAAGAAATCATCAGATGGCTGTCAGCAAGCACTCAGTTTATAATAGAATTATACAGTTTGATTTTAGTTTGAAAGAAAAAAAAAAATATTAGACCTTCCCTAGCAAACTAAGACATGGTGTTCCAGCCCCATGACAGACCTTCTCAAATCTCAAAATGGGAGCAATAGCAGTTGGTGAATTAATCCCCACATAACGCAGGTTGGATTTGCAATCCCACCTCAATCTACCAAATCTGCTTGATTTTACCAAAAGAATTTCCTCTCTCAGGACTTCTTTCCCCTTCTCCCACCCACCTTCGCCATCATCACTCTCTCAGTTGATCTCTAAATTTTGGTGCCCATTTTTACACCATTACAGATTACATGCTGAAAATACACAGTGACCATACTCAAAAAGAAGAAAGCAGCTCCCTTCTGCTTCCCAGCAGCATCAAGAAACCCACATGCAAGCTGGGTCTCAAATTACTTGTGCTTTTGGGAAGACTTATCTCACAACTTCTAAGCTAAAATTTTCATATAATTCTTAATTTGTAAGAGAACAGTAAAGGATTCACTATTAACATATTGACTTAAAGCTAAGATGTTGGAACAGACAAGCATAGAAAGTCAATGCTGACATCACAACATTTGTAAAGGTGATTAGAAGAATGGGATTTCTATTCTAAATGTCCTTCTCCATAAACATAATCTATGCCATTATATTTGCACTGCTATAGAATGGACTTCTTTTCCTTTTGTTTTCCTTTTGTTTTTAACTCTTTGAAAAGGAAAAACATCACTAAAAG
The DNA here is from genome assembly GCF_963662255.1 of Cinclus cinclus. Lineage (NCBI taxonomy): Eukaryota > Metazoa > Chordata > Aves > Passeriformes > Cinclidae > Cinclus > Cinclus cinclus. Next base: position 141,636,336 of record NC_085046.1, on the reverse strand, counting down.
GGAAGCTACACCAGAGCATAAATGTCAGGGGTGTAAAGGAAGCCATCATCAGCCACCCCTAGTGACTAATAAATGCCAGTAAAATTCATTCCACATCTGGAATGTGATCTGTAGAAAATCCGACAAGTATAAATCACTACTTTCGATCAGAATATAAATCCTGACATGATGCAAATAATGCATTGCTCGTGTTTGTGTATTTTACTGCGGTATCAGGAGGAGGAAGGAAGGGCCAGGTGACAGGATACAGGGAAGTTAGAAAATAACTTTGTCCATTTCAAGAAACAATACACTGCTTCCACCGGAAGAATATTTTTTAGAAAGGAAATTTACTCTCTCCTGCCTCACCACTGCTAACTACTCTTCCCCTCATTTTAAAGCCTCCAGCAAAAAAGAAATTAAGTTATTTTGAACTCTGCAATCAGAAGGTCACAAAATACCAGCTTGACTATGCTGGCTACATTCACTTTTCCTTTGTACAGCAGTTATTTGGATCAGATATAAGTACATGTCCTGGTTCATCTCCCTGAAATATTTGCTCCTTCCCCCATCACTGCAGTTCACCAGAGGGTCACACCAGCAGCTCCTCACTGATTTGCAAGAGACCAGGTCTCACAAAGCTGACGGTCAACCAATGCAGTCAAGCCAACACTTGAGCTTGTAAGCTGTGTATTGCACACAGACTTGATCCAAAGCCCACAAAAGCCAACAAAAATATAGAGGAAAATCCCCTGTAAGGATTTCACAGCATGGGTGTATGGCAAGAGGGACCTTTTAATTCTGACTCTGAACACAGAGCTGCGCAGCAGACAGCAGCAGCACAGCTTTGGTGACCGAGAGGGAAACAGTATCTCTCCTCCATGGATTTGTTGTTTGATATTTTCCTCACAGCTCCTGATTCCCTCTTCAATACTCCAGATTGCCACAGGGAAAAAAAAATATTAAAACTCAGGGTTAACTGTTAATCTGTGGGTCTGAGGTGCTGGTATATGAGAGCAGTTCCAGACTTGTTCCGGACGTGCAAAGGTTCCCACTTGTTTAGTGTCCTCCTCAAAGGCAAAGGGGCTTCCACTCATCATGAGAGCATAAACCAGAAAAGATCCACCAAAATTTTCACACAGTTTCATTTTATCTGGGGAGGGAAAATAGATTTGAAGAAGCATGTGAAAGACATTCTTCACACACACACACACACAAATTCAGGACCCAGGAGGGTAGCTGTAAATATGGAGTAATTCTATTTTAGATACCATTCAAAACTGCAAAATAATTGGGCCTCAAATAAGTAAATAAATAAAAGTACAGTTTTATAATTATTAAAAACAGTTATATGGCATCACAAAATGTAAGATAAAACCACCTTCATGAACAAGTGCAGTGGGCTGAATTTTGGAACAGTGCTAATTTGCAGTGATTGCTTCAGGATCTAACCCAGGGAATTTTAATGGGGTAAAACCAGAGATTGTGTGGAGAAAAGGTACGCCTGCTCAGATATTGTATGAAGATCAGAGGATTTCCCTATCCACCAGAGATAATTTCTATTATGCTGCAGAGAGAAAGCTCTTAGTTAATTCTTGAAAGGCTTCCCTTTTCTATCATACTAAGGTACATTCTTTATCAATTTCTCTTTCCTTTTCTTTTCTTTAGGGACTCTAGACACAGACATCTTGATTGAAAAACTAGCACAGGCAAAATATGCTTAATTGTAAGACTCTTCTGTGTTTGAATGTGGTTCTACCCTTTAGAGGGTCATATCAAACTGTCCTTAAACCTAGGCTAAGGAAAATTTACCTGCAGCTTAAGTATTGTATTTCAGTCCACACACTCTATGAAGTCTAAAGTGACGCCCCAAAATGCAGACAGTGTTAACAGTGAGTCCTTGGTACAACCTATCACACTGTCTGGATCTGCTCCTACAGTGCAGCACTAATTAGTATTGCAGACAGGCCACTCTGCAGTTTGACTGGATGCTCTTCTGGGAGGAGGTTCCCATACTTTACTGATAACACAAGAACTGTCTTAGTGTCATAGCAAAACTGAGGTAACTTGCTCATCTCTACATTAAATTTCATTCCCCCTTTCCTCTTACAAATTTTAGCCAGGGTATTGGTGGCTGTGGGGTTTTTTATTGTTACCATTTTTTCAGTTAGACATTCCTGTGTCCTGCTTTCCCTAGAAGGTTTTTTTTGAGGAATAAGTTATGACATTGCTGTAAAGCAATGAAAGTGATCACTATTTCACAGTTCACCTTGAGAAAATACAGAGTTCAGGTCAGCTTCAGGTGTGTTCCTGATGGTGCCAAGTGTCAATACAAAGCTCTTTCATGACTCATATCCTAATTAAAGTCTTCTCCCCTGAAACACAGATCACTGCATCTTAACTACTCAGTTCACACATCTGAATATTCTGGCAGCTACCTACTGAATCTTTCACACTTAGAGACCAGACATAGTCAAAGGTTCTTTTAAAACCTCTTAGATTTTAATATTCTTTTTTTAAAACACTGGCTTGCTAAATACAGAAGTACGATGAACTGATGAGTTGGGTGCTACTAAACTTGACACCACTAAATTAATTTTAATGAACAAATCAGGGGAATGAAAAAATGAACAAAAACAAAAAACAAGCTTCATCTTAGGAGTGTAGTCCTCCAGTGGCAAGGGACAATCTGGGAAAGGTGTGCTGGAAGACAGGGGAAAGAACAGGCTTTTTTGATTTCTGGAGAGTACTTGAATCAAATTCCTGTTCTCTGACTTTTATCCCTTGTATAAGCTGTCTTGTGAGCTACTCATCCATTAAATGTGATATACAGCACTATATTTTTACTAAATCTCAAGTCCAAGCTCATAAGTTCAGAGAGACACCACAGCACCATAAAATTTGAACCTGTTTTTATCTACGAGACTCCTGGAAAAAATGTTTTTGGGTTTGAATTAATCTACAGACAGTCACAGTATTTGAATCACTGTTGCTTAACGAGCAGCCACTTCTCAGCAAGGAGTTTAGGCTGTCATGGGACAGGAAGAAAGCTCTCACTTGAGCCAGCAATATCACTCCCACAGTCCCATCCAGCCTTCCAAAACACTGGCTTCCCAATAGGATTTGGGATAAGTCTCTCAGCTACTACTATTAATGCAAGGATTGAAAACGTTTCAAGCAGGGACCAAACCCCATGGTCATCAAATTGCTAAAGACATGAACAGCTCTCTCCCACTCCAAACACAATAAATGGCCATGGATGGGTGAGTGGAGAGAAACAATAGGAAATTCATATCATGAAGCAGCAGCAGAGGAGAAGTTAGCTAGTTAGTCTCAGCTAGCTCTCCAGACACAATGGTTTGCTTGGCTGTACAGTGAACTGGAACAGGGAATTAATTCGGTTTCTTCAAGCTTTGTCCTCTCTAAGCTGCAGCAGCTCCCAAGGCCACTGCACAACACAACTGCATGGGCTGCTGCTTTATCCCAGCTGGAAAGATGGGGATAATGTGTGGGGCAGGAACACACGACAGGAAAATAAAAATATTTCAAGCTGATCCTGTTGGTGAAAGTTGTGTACTGAAACAAGTGTTGCAGAGTGTTTGCCTCTGATAATGAGTGTCCTGGCTCACCATTAGACATGGGTAATGGTGCAGCATTACCATGTCCATCCAGGGCTACTTGTAGATTTCTTCCACGGGGATTTTTAGCTCTTGAGCCAGCAATTTTTCTGTCTTTGAGGTAGCTTAAGCATCATTAATGATACATGCACCTGAAGCGAGAAACTCTTGCCAGAGATGAATAAGTGGGGTTATGATAAGACTTATTTTCATATAGATAACAAGAATATTCAGAGCTATAAATATTGCTAACCAATGCCTCTTTGTTGTTTAACCTTATTCTTAAAAGTTTAAGCCAAAATCTAAACATTACAGATATTAAACAGACCTACTAGAGTAGGAAAGGGGAGAAAAACATTACCCCTTCCCTTCCAACTAAGAGAATCTTAAACGTTTCCCGATACAGCCAAACCCACACTTCGGGGGAGATTTGTAACCAAAGGCCAAATGGGCCTTTGCTCAGTTTCAGAAGCTCTCATCCTCTTCCTTGCTGTTGACTATATGGATTTCTGCTGGAATGCAGATCACATAATTAGTGCCATAGTAATGGAGAAGAGATTCATCATGACCATTCCTGAACCTGATGGGGTCTTCAAAACATTTCTGAAAGAAAACAGGAAACTGACAAAAAAGAAGTGGACATCTCTGGTGCAACAGTTGGGTCTTTTGTTTGAAACCAAGAAAAGCACCATTCAGGACTCTAATTGATTAAAACTGAGTGCAATTGCCAGAGCACCAATAATTGCTGGAAGAGGGCAATGGTCACCCTAACGCGTTGTCACTTCAGAGGAAGTTGAACACTAACAACTGATCAAGCAGTATTAGTTAAAAGTAACCTTTTAATGACCCCTGATTTCTCCTTGAGGAAATACTTCCTACAGAATTTGCATTATGGTTTGCAATGCTAGTGCATTTGTCTTTTAATACCTTATTTATTTTAAATTTTAAAATATGCAGAACTCTTCACTGCTCCATTCTGGCTGTGCACTCTAAATGCCTTCTGTCATGATTGTAGGATGAACCCCAGGAATTTTGCAGCTCATCTAAATGTCACCCATCCTTCCAGCTTCACAATAAAACTACTTCTTTTGCTAACTTTTCTGCAGCTGCCATTTCTTCTAGTCATCTTGTTTTGCTTGATTACTAACCCACAATTAACTCTAACTTAGTTGTACTTTTTCATTCACTCACTTATGTGTGATACACATAACACACATAGCACACACATCCTTCTTTTCCACAATGTTATGTTCAACATTGCAAGAATGTTACTCATAGTCCCATAAATTTTGTGTTTTTCTTCCAGCCTGAAGGTTGGATTAACATGTAAACCCTGGAATCACCACTCTTATTTACACAAACAAAAAAATCCCATATTGCATTTCAGGCTTTTTCAGTAAAGATATAAAAATTTAACATTATTTCAGAAAACCTGTTGCAAGGAAAAGGCACTCAAAATATTCAGTTGAAAAAATTTACTATTTTAGAAAGGATTTTAAGTTCTGTGGAAACATACCTATGTTTCAGGTCATCTGGATTTTTGTTAAGTGAATTACTTTCTCAATCTTGCCCGAACCTAAGAAAGTTTGATACTAGCTTTGTTTTATTTTTCTTTGGTGACTCATTTCTTACATTCCATTATTCTGCTAAGTGATGTATGCATATTAAAAAACCACTTTCAAAACCTCCAATCTTTATTACAAAGTAAAATCAAACCAAGAAGACATAGAGCATCATCTTGGTATGCCGACATCTTGAATACCAGCATCTCTATATCCTATTTTTCTACTTCAGATTGTGCCTTGGCCTTTTTTTTATTGCTTACAGTGTTGTTTAAAAACATACTGCAGGAATTCAAAACCCTTTTATATATTGCAAAATCACCAGACACTTCTAGAAGATTGTAAATATCAAAGTATTAATAACTAAACATTAATTAAAATATCCATTAGTAAACCTCTTTACAAGTGAAAAGTGGAATTATGAGAAGCAATCTCACTCTGGCAAGACAGAATAAGAAAAAAAATGAATGAAGAGGCCTGCAATTAAGTAGAAATATCTAGAAAGCCAGGGAAACCTTGTGAAGAAGTAAAGCATTTTAGGTGCACAGTAACTGAATGACCAAATTAGAGAGGCTTCCAGCATGAGTAGGAGAGTACTTCACCTCTGCCCTTCCCTATACCAAGATCAGCTCACAAAGCAGAGACGATCCCAGAGCATGAATGGAACGAAGAGGCTTCCGCTACAAGCAGGAGAGAAGGAACATTAATTTCTAAGTAGGTTGGAGGTAGCTGACACCAGAAGAGATTGGATGACACATCTCTCAGAGCTTTGGGAGAGAAGACCAATAACCTCCAAGTGAGTGATGTGATTCAATGAAGAAGGGTGAACAAAAGCATCTCTTATCTGGGGGACTTGTATTTGTAGGCACACTCATCCACATCATCATTTTGCCTTGAACATCCTCCATGGTGGGCAACATGGCTGTGTCCCAGCCTGACCAGGTAAGTTATTTCAACACAACCAAACTTAAAAAGAGCCAAAGGTCCCTGGGAAGTATGAAGGATACGTTTTTTGCCGGATGTACATTCAAGCATCTGTGCACCAAGAACTAGGAGAAGGAATATAATTTTTGACCCTAAAAATTACTTTCATTTTGGGCACTGGTGTCACCAATGCATGTGTGCAGGAGTTCTTTTCTACATGAAAACTTTATCTTCTGACTGCATCCAGGTATGTTTCCTTTCTGCTGGAAAGATTTTTTTAAGTGCAAAAATGCTACTTTTGTCCTAGAAACCCTTGTTTCCTTGTTCCAAGCTGACCAGAAAGCCTTGCAAATTCTCTTATTTTCTCTCTGATCTTAAAATAATATTCGACACTTGTCTCTGTCTCTCATCAGTATCAATGTGGTACATTCCCCCTTTTCAGGACTCTATGTTTTAGCTCCTATTTTCAGTTGCGGTGGATGATGTATTTGGGATTCATTTGTAACCTTCAAAAGCTTTAAGATAACACATCTGTTTTGTAAGGGTAGCACACACTATCCTTAAGTGTTGGGGAAGGAAGGGAGTATAGGGCTGTTGCAGACTCTCTCTCTATAAAGGGGAAGCAGTCATTCCTCTGGGGTCAAAGTCCAGAGGGTCTGCACATCGTTCATTCTCTCCTGCTTGCAAACAGGGAATCAGGAAACATAAACACCTACAAGATAAAAGCAAAACCTAAACCTAGAGAAACAAGCAGTGTTGATCTAACTCTGGATTAGACCCTTGCAACATACACTGGAGTCTGCCATCAGCTGCTGCAGGTCACACTACAGAGGAGGAAGGGACCTATTGTCTTGAGAATTACCTCTGCAGCAGAGACACTAAAAATCAGGCACAAAATCAGACACAAGAAAGAGTATGGTGCAAGAATCTTTATATGAGGGGGTGTAGTGGAGAACGTCAGGTATGCACACAAAATAAAAGGTTGTTGCAACAAACCCAGAATATTTTGCTAATCTTCACCGAGAAATCAGCTTGAAAAATTCAACCTTGCAAAGTCAGTTGGCCCTGTCCGGTCTGTTGCCCAATCTGACTCCAACCATGATAAAGAGAAAGGTAAAAAAGATACTGATTTCTGATGGACTTCCCTTGAGAACTTGTTGCCCAAAGGGAGAGGTCTGGCTGAGCAGAGGGTTTGCAGAGTTCTGCAGTTGGGGGTCTGTGGGGTGCATACAAGGAATGCACACATTTGCAGTTCTCCCTCTGCAAGTTTCTCTCAGCTTTTATTCTCTTCCTCATCCTTTGTAGGCCTGGTCTGTTGGCCTTTGGTCCCATTTAGTCACAGCTCAAAGAAGTGATCTGGCTTATCATAAACCTAGTCATTCTAAATTTGTCTGCTCCATCTCCTACCAGCATCACATTGGTGTCACTGAGTCTAGATATTTACTAACTCTGTAAGACCTGATGTTCATCTCCATTTCTCTGTGTGTTTAAAGGAAACACTCATCCAGGCTGGAATAGGGAAGAAAAAATCTGACAAGCCAGGAACAAAAAAAAATAAATTCAAAACTAGACCAAATTATGAGTCTTGAGAACTCAAAGATGAAATTCAAGCAGTGAACTCCCTCTATTTGCCCTTCGGATTGGCCTTCATTCCATCAGATGACACCACACTTCGGCCGCTCTCTGCCCTGTGATTCAATTGTCAGATCCTGATTTGCCCGGGGACAAGCAGAGATTGTGCAGCACTGGGCTGCAGCAGGGCAGTGTCCCTGCTCCTGTCCCTGTTCCTGAGTCTCCTCTGCTGCACCCAGTGCTAGCTCCCTGCCAAGGCATATGCCAGATGCAGTCTGCTTTGGGACTTCATTCATGTGCTAGAACTGGATAAATTTGAGAAGTCAGAGGGCAGAATGAGCATGAAGGACAGTAGGTAAATCCTTACATAAACATCATCTGACAGAGATGAAAATGGTGTCTTCTGCTTTCAAAGAAAGCAGCTGGAATCAAGCCCAGAAATTTTCTGCCGCTATCATCACTCAGCCACACTGCACAGAAACCTGAAGACACAGAAATTATACAGTTTGAAAGTGATAGAAGTGCTGCAGTTTGGCTTAAAATTGCACTGGGAATTGGAATTTCACATTTCTGAGCTATGTGTGTACTTCAGCTCACAGACACCACATATTAATAGTGACTTCCCACAGAAAAGGTGGTTAGAAAAGGTTCAGCAAAGTGGTAACATGCATGAGCTAGATCCATCCCCTCTCCAAAAGCTAGATCTTGTAAAAGTACATGTTTCCCACTGGCTTTATGGAGAATTTTTCTTTTGGATCCTTGGACAGCCCACAGCTCCCAACCCTGTCAGCTGATTCCTCTGACAGCAGTTTGTATTTTAATATGTGATGCAGAATCATTCTATCTTAAGTCTTCATGCTGCCTTGCTGTCTTAAAGAGCTGTTGTTTGTCTTCTCTGAGTGGATTCATTTCAGTGTCAAGAGAATAGATTTCAGTACAGCACAGCCAGAATTCTCCACTGCTCTATGCTTTTCTATAAGCAGCTGCATTCCTGCAAGGTGGGTGTGGAAAGCTGCCAACTCCTAGTGGCTCTTTCATGCCCTCATTATATGGGTTATTACAGTAGTTACAAGGCAATGAAGCTATCAGATGTATATAACAGTTTAGGGCTGTATGCATACTTCAGGAACCAGTTTAACAATAGCTCATGCTTATGCATTCGATTAAGAATTCAAAAACAGGCATGGAAAGAAAAGGAAGCACAGGACAGTCATGAGCAGTTGCTGTTACAAGTGGCTGTGACTATGTTCACCACGACAGTGCTGGCTCAATTTACACAGCTGATCAGGGTCTGGGAGCTGGTGGCTCAAGGAATGGTATGAAATAGTTATATTGATGTTATCTCTTCAACAATATTTTAGAGACAAAAGATGAAAGGGCAGAAAGTCTTCAAGAAGCTGCTTTATCAGCACAGTATCAGACCATTGCAATCTACAACTGGGGTACCAGAATATGCTTAGCAAGCATATTTTTGCCTTTTTAGGGTGGTCAAAGATCATTCTCCCCTTGCAGTAACTTACCGAAAAGAATGTAGAAGCACAGAATACTAAATTATCAGTATAGTACAAAGTTATGTATTATTTACAAGCACAGTGTGAGCTGTCAGGTCAGTTAAATCAATTATTCACCATTTGTTCAATTTAGCTTTGTGTAAATCTTCATTTTCTCACTCAGCAAATTCCAAATTTACTACAAAGCCTTATGCCATGTCTGTAATGAGAGCAGACTGAAAAGTGGAAAAAGGCAGACAGCTTACTAAATTTATAAGCAATTGCTCAGAAAAAGGAATGATCAATGTCTACAATTTGCTTTATTTTATCTAGACTGTGATTTTTGTGTGTAAATGATATATGATATATATAAAAATTTACATTTTGAGATAGAAGTATTAAATTCTATCCGTTTCTTGTCTGTTGCATACAGCAAGAGATTAAGACATCCCTGTAGTACTGATGGACTGACTAGAAAAGGGATTCATAGACTTTTGAAGCTAGAAAGGACCACTATGGACTTGTGACATTTTGGATCACAAAGACCATAAACTTCACATAGGAATGCAACAATATAACTATAACAAGCCCATGTCTTCTTATTGGACTAGATTGTATCAGAACATTTTGTATTTAATTTGGACATAACACACTTCTTCACATCAACGGAAATATTTATATAGAACAAGGTAAAA